>NW_024543831.1:11417500-12809073 GCF_018167655.1 Microtus oregoni | reverse complement strand
TTCTAGTACTTTCTATAAGGTTGGATTTGTGAATAGGTATTATTGAAATCTGGGTTTGTCATGGAATATCTTGCTTTCTCCATCTACTGTGATAGAAAACTTTTCTGAGTATAGCAGTCTGGGCTGGAATCCATGGTCTTTTAGTATCTGCAGCACATCTGTCCAGGACGTTCTGGCTTTTAGAGTTTCCATTGAGAAGTCAGGTGTAATTCTGATAGGTCTGCCTTTTTATGTTGCTTGGCCTTTTTCATTTACAGTTCTTAATATTCTTTCTTTATTTTGTATGTTTAGTGTTTCAATTATTATAAGTGAGGGATCTTTATAGCACAATTTCTAATTGGTCTTAATAATAAAAACTTGGAGTCAGTTATCAGGGGGGAAAGCTGAAGGACCATAGAAGCAGAGGGGCCAAGCTCTAGGGATTTCTTACCTCTACCAGTGCTCAAACCAAAGGGACAATCCTGTCCTCAGACCGCCTCCTCAGACTGCATCCTCAGACTGCCTCCTCAGACTGCATCCTCAGACTGCCTCCTCAGACTGCATCCTCAGACTGCCTCCTCAGACTGCACCCTCAGACTGCCTCCTCAGACTGGATCCTCAGTCTGCATCCTCAGACTGCCTCCTCAGACTGCCTCCTCAGACTGCATCCTCAGACTGCCTCCTCAGACTGCATCCTCAGACTGCATCCTCAGACTGGATCCTCAGTCTGCCTCCTCAGACTGCATCCTCAGACTGCATCCTCAGACTGGATCCTCAGTCTGCATCCTCAGACTGGATCCTCAGACTGCATCCTCAGAGTGCATCCTCAGACTGCATCCTCAGACTGTATCCTCAGACTGGATCCTCAGTCTGCCTCCTCAGACTGCATCCTCAGACTGCATCCTCAGACTGGATCCTCAGTCTGCCTCCTCAGACTGCATCCTCAGACTGCATCCTCAGACTGGATCCTCAGTCTGCATCCTCAGACTGGATCCTCAGACTGCATCCTCAGAGTGCATCCTCAGACTGCATCCTCAGACTGGATCCTCAGACTGCATCCTCAGAGTGCATCCTCAGACTGCATCCTCAGACTGGATCCTCAGTCTGCATCCTCACACTGCATCCTCAGACTGCATCCTCAGAGTGCATCCTCAGACTGCATCCTCGGACTGCATCCTCAGACTGGATCCTCAGACTGCATCCTCAGACTGCATCCTCAGTCTGCATCCTCAGTCTGCATCCTCAGACTGCATCCTCAGTCTGCATCTGAAGGCGTAAGTCACAAACAATGCCACACCAGTTTGGAATTATGATTAATAGAGTGGTATTTATTTAAAGGGGAAAAAACTTACAGATCACTGTCCCAGACAACAGCCCTCTACGCAACCAGGAAGGGAGTCTAGTCGCCGGTGGAGCAGGAAGTGAAGAGAGAGAGGAGAGGGAAGTGGCCACTTTTTTAAAGGGAGAGAGACCACGCCCCAATGGGCTGGTATCTCAGCAGCTATAGGTTGGAGGAGCGGGAGGACCTCCCACAACACCTCCCCCTTTTGTTTAAATAAGAGAGTTCTAAACCTACTATGAAATTATATACAATAAGTACAAATATCCTATTCTAACTAGCTTAGGTCTTGTATAATAAATAACTGGGCCAAGTCATGAGAGAAAGTAACTACATTTATACAGTCTTCAACCCCATCGAAGATCTGAGAAGGGAAATAATGTTACCTGGGTAATTAGGAAGTTCAGTAAAACAACTTCCAAAACATGCAACAAATCACAGAGACAACTAGCTACCTGGGCAATCACCCAAAGTCACATTAGCAGCGTTGAAGCAACCAACTTTGGCTAAGGCCTAACATAACTGACATACCATTTTCAAAGGCAAGCAACTTTTCAAAACTATCTTACCACAAAACTCTGAGTTAGATTAAAGGCCATTTTCTACAGCTCTTTGAAGAAGTTGAAGATTATCTATCTATACTGAGTATAATCTCTATATATCTAAAGAGCCTGATTAGTCTAATTATAAATGACAAACTTAGATGACTATTAATCTATATAATTCTCAGTATCTATCTAACTTAAAGACTAAGACAATAAACGACTATGAAACAAATGAGGACAATGACCTCCAAATATAGACAATGTACAAAAATACATTGCAGTAGGTAAGTATATATCAATACACAAACATTATATAAGTATCTTAATCAGAGGTAGAAATGTACACTGCAATATGGTAAATATATACAATATATATATCAATACAATATATGTCAATACATAAAAATGTTTTAAACAGAGGTAGAAACATGCATGCATACAATAGTCAATATAATTTAACTTTGTATCAATATACAAGAATCTATACCAATATATTTGTCTAAAAACAGTAACTCACAATTACAAATCTATTATCCCATCATCCCTCATTTTTTTTTCAAAATGATCCCTGAGCTTATAAAATTCCTCCCCCAACCCTCAATCATATACTAATTATAATCAACCCCTAAATGATGTTCCTAAACCCAAGGGCAAACTTTACTGGGAGAGGGGACGTCGTCCTCTAGAATTACTTCCAGCTGTCATGGGGGCGACGTTCTTTCTGGGGGATCCTGTGAAAGTAAAATGATGGTTAAATTTCAAGATCAATGTCTTTTAAAATTGCCAATAGTCTCTGAGTATTTTGTGCAGGTCTGGCCAAAATGTCGTATAAGATGTGCACCATTTCAGCTAACCAAGTTGGAACTGTCTTGTGCAGCTGGTACCCAAAGCAGGTCTTGTAGTAGCGCTATCAGTATCATGACGTCATATCAACCAGGTGGAGTTGTTGTTATGGGGCCCCATCTTCTTCCTGGAAACTTCAAATGCCACTTTAGGAAAAACTCATTGCTCATTGTGAAAAACTTAAAAATTAATCATATAGACATATATGTATATATTCACTGAAAGGCATGATAGATATATTCAATGAAAAGTATGATAGACATGAAGAAAAGCAAAGATGTTTTCTAAACTCATATTTCTTTCTGTCCCATATCATGGCTCTTGACATGAGACAGAAACTCCAGAAACTCTGGGTTTTTCTCTTACTAACAGGCTTGGAATTGGAGAGGGACTGAGCCAGAGTCCAACTTCAAAACCAGCTTTATAAATTTAGAAATATGGTTTAATACTACTTACACAACCCATTCAGTTTTCTTGATATTTCCTATTGGGCAGGTATTTTTCCATCTGTCAGTATCCAAACATCCAGGATCCCTTGAATTTTTCAAAGATGAGTGTTTTCCTGTGGAGATAAGAACAGAACCCTGCCCCCCTTCTATATGTTTTTCTTACCACCTGTATGAATATCATCAATGTGGATGAGTTGTCATTTCTCCTTTCCAAGAGGTTTCTCCTCTTCAAATCGAAACTTTATTAATTTTGATGGTATCCACAATTTTTCTTCTCCTGTGGAAACAAGAGCAAAACCCCTTCCCCAACGTAGTACATCTTCTGGCTTCCATTGAGAGGTCAGGACATCTTTGAAATAAATCGTTTGATTTAGTTCAGCAGACTTTTCCATTATCCAATGTCTTTCTGCTGCTGTCATTCCTTTCTCATTAGTGTTAAGAAAATTCACGGTTAATAAAGCATTATGTAATCTATTTCTGGGGGTATTTTCGGTCCCTTTCTGTTTGTTCAGCATATCCTTTATAGTACAATTTGATCTTTCTATAACTGCCTGACCTGTAGGATTATTTGGTATACTTGTAATGTGTTTTATATTATAATAATCAAGAAAGCGTTTCATTTTCTTAGATACATATGCTGGACCATTATCTTTCTTTATTTGTGCAGGTATACCCATGATGGCCATAACTTCCAATAAATGTGTGATTACTGAATCAGCCTTTTCTGAGCTCAGGGCAGTAGCCCATTGAAAACCTGAATACGTGTCTATGGTGTGGTGTACATATTTTAATTTACCAAATTCCATAAAGTGGAACACATCCATCTGCCAGATTTCATTTCTCTTAGTACCCTTTGGGTTACTCCCTGCAGGCAATGGTGTTTGATTATAGAAAGAACAAGTAGGACATCTCTTTATAATGTCCTTAGCTTGTTGCCAAGTAATGGAAAATTCTTTCTTTAGGCCTTTACTATTGACATGATGCTTTTTATGAAATTCTGAGGCCTGCAACACACTTCCAATCAATAATTGATCAATCTCAGCGTTGCCTTGGGCTAGAGGACCAGGCAGACCTGTATGGGACCGGATGTGTGTTATGTACATCGGACAAAGCCTGTTCCTGATTATGTCTTGTACCTGGATAAACAATGAAGTCAACTCTGTGTCATCTGGTATAAATTCAGCGGTTTCAATATGCAAGATAACTCTTTCTGCATATTGTGAATCTGTAACTATATTAAGAGGTTCTTTAAAATCCCTTAGCACTATAAGAATGGCATATAATTCTGCCTTCTGGACAGAATTAAAAGGGCTTTGTTCCACCTTACTCAATTCATCTGACTTGTAACCTGCTCTCCCTGATTTATTTGCATCAGTATAGAATGTACGGCCTCCAGTTATTGGATAATCACGTACAATTCTAGGAAGAATCCAAGAAGTTCTTTTTATGAGGTTAAGTCTACCACTTTTAGGATAGTTGCTATTAATTTCTCCCAAAAAATTAGCACAAGCTCCTTGCCACGGTTCATTGTCTTCCCATAACTTTTTTATTTCTTCAGTAGTAAAAGGCACTATAGTTTCTGCTGGGTCTATACCTGCTAGTTGACGAAGTCTCAGCTTACCTTTTATAATTAATTCAGAGACTTTTTCCACATAAGATTTTAATTTTTTACTTGGTTTATTAGGTATAAATATCCACTCTAAAATAATATCTTCCCTCTGCATTAGAATCCCTGTAGGTGAAATTCTGGAAGGCAATATGACTAGGATGCAGCTAAGATTTGGGTTCACCCTATCCACATGTGCCTCCTGTAATTTTTCCTCAATCACTGTCAGTTCCTTTTCTGCTTCAGCTGTCAGTTTTCTTGGACTATTCAAATCTTTATCACCATCTAAGGTTTTGTTTAAATGAACTATTAGATCAGGTGTTATCCCAACAGCTGGTCGTAGACTGGAAATGTCTCCTAACAATCTTTGGAAGTCATTAAGAGTCTTTAACCGGTCTCTCCTAATTTGTGCCTTTTGCGTTTTAATTTTCTCTAACCCTATTTTGTAACCTAAGTAATTAATAGAATTTCCTCTTTGAATCTATTCAGGGGCAATTTGTAATCCCCACCTAGGCAAGACTTTCTTTACTTCTTCAAACATCCTTTCTAAAGTATCTTTATTTGAATCAGGTAACAAGATGTCATCCATGTAATGATAAATTATGGACTTGGGGAATTGTTTACGAATTATTTCCAATGGCTTACTTACAAAATATTGGCACAATGTAGGACTATTGAGCATACCCTGTGGGAGAATAGTCCATTGATATCTCCTATTAGGCTGAGAATTATTATAAGTAGGCACTGTGAAGGCAAATTTTTCTCTATCCTTTTCTTGTAACGGTATAGTGAAAAAACAATCTTTCAAATCAATAACTATAAGAGGCCATTCTTTTGGTAACAGAGAAGCCAAAGGAATTCCAGATTGTAGTGAGCCCATAGGTTGAATTACTTTGTTGACAGCTCTTAGATCTGTCACCATTCTCCATTTACCAGATTTCTTTTTTACAACAAACACAGGAGAATTCCAAGGGCTGGTTGATTCTTCAATATGGTGAGCATCTAGTTGCTCTTGCACCAGCTGTTCCAATGCCTATAGTTTATCTTCAGCTAGAGGCCACTGTTTGATCCATATTGGCTTCTCAGTTAGCCATTTTAAAGGTAGGGCTGTTGGTACCTCTAAAGGTTTGGTATTTGCTGTATGTTTTTGTACAGCCTGAATGGCTGGTGACCTTTTTCCATAATACCTCATCATATCCTTCCCAGAATTATGAGTTCCTGGAACTACAGGAATGTTAATCTGGGTATTCCATTGCTGTAGCAGGTCACGGCCCCATAAATTTATGGCAATATTGGCTATATAAGGCCTTAGTCTTCCTATTTGTCCTTCGGGCCCTATGCATTCAACCCATCTTGTGCTTTGTTTTACACGAGATAGGGTTCCAATTCCCAGGAACTGAACATCTACCTCTTGAAGAGGCCAATTTGGATGCCAAGATTCTGGGGTAATGATACTTACATCCACACCTGTGTCTAATAAGCTTTCAATAAAAGTGCCATTTATACAGACTCTTAGCTTTGGTCTTTGATCATTAATAGAAGTCTGCCAAAATATATGTTTACTCTGTCCTACTGGGTTTTTTGACTCATCCTCCACACGTAATTCATCATTTAGACCAGTATTACTTTTTACAGCAGAAATTGGAGCTTTTAATTTTCTTGGTGAGGCATGTTCTCCACTGTGACTGGGAATGACTGGGCCACTGTTGGCTTGGGGGCCTGCGAGAGGCCCCCCCAAGGAGTTTCCCGATGATATTGGATTACCCCCTCTGTCTGCTGTTGACCTACATTCATTGGACCAATGCCGGCCTTTACCGCATCTCCTACATATACCTGAAGGCCAAGGTCTTCTATTTTTGTCATTCCCAGAAGAGATATTATTCCTAGAAATTCTTTGCCTGCAATCCCTTTGCAAATGTCCTAATTTACCACAATTAAAACACCTGGCAGTTTGATGTCTCCTCATTGCTTTGGAAATCGCTTCTCCTACCCAAGATTCATCATTATAGCTAAACATCTCAACATTCATCGTATGCTGAATCCATTCATCCATAGGTGCTGATCTAGACTTTAAAGGCCCAATTATCTTTTTGCAATCTATGTTTGCATTCTCAAAAGCTAGAGATTCAAGAAGTATTCGTCTAGCTTCTGGGTCTGTTACCCCTATGTCCAGAGCCTTAATTAACCTTTGCAAAAAGTCAATAAAGGGTTCTCTCTGTCCCTGCCTAATTCTGGTATATGATTCAACCCTTTTTGCTGGATCTTGTATCCTATTCCAAGCATTTAAAGCTGCTTGGTGACATAGACACAGTACTTCATCGTCATAAAGAGCTTGGACCTGTGGATCAGCATATTCTTCTGCACCAAGAATTTGATCTTGGGAAACCTCAACACCTTTTGCTCTTCCTTGCTGTTCCATATGTTTGGATTCTTTTCTGAAATAAATTCCAAACATCAAGGAAGGTCCATTATCTAAAACTGCAGACACTAACTGATGGAAATCATGGGGGGTAGCTCTAGCATTAGAAGCCCAAGTCCTTATCATTTCCTTTACATATGCATTGTGCAAGCCAAAATTAACAACAGCTTGCTTAATTTCTTTCAGATCATTCATTGCTATTGGCGTCCATCTAGCTTCTCTGACTCCCTTTGAGCCTTTAGAAGTTGACGCTTTGTCAGAATTAAGTATAGGGTATATTGCTAGAACCCTGGGTAAGCCAGTTCTAATAGCTGGTGGAGGCATTGTATCCTGTCCTTGTGCTTCCTTACTCTGTTCACCAGCTGCAATAATTTCTACAATCTTTTCAAATCTTTTTATCATTGTCTCTCTTAAATCCTGAATCTCCTGACCTGTATATATTTCCAGTGATTTCACTGAGGCATCAATTTTTTGGTCCCCATTCTGCACCTGTGATTCCAAAGCTTTAATTTTTTCCTTCAAAGATAACATGTCCTCCTTAAACTTTTCTTGTATTTCATATAGATTCCCATCTTGGAGGTACATTCTGTCTGTTACCTTATCAAAACTTTGTGATAAAGTCTGAACGTCAAATTCAACAGCCTGAACCCTTTCAGGTAATTTTCTAATACCCTTGGATATGAAGTCAATTTTGTCTGTCATAGTATCCACTTGTTCAGATAACCTCTGATTTTCAATAATTTTAATCCTGTCAATTAGTTGTTCATTATTAGTTTGTAAAGATTCTATCATTCTTAGGAGTGCCATATTCTTCCTTAATGATAGAATATGGAAAAGAAAACTGAAACCTAGTAACAAGCAAATCAAGGTATCGCCATAATCATATAAACCTTGTATGACGTAATCCATTGTATTAGTAAATATAAATTTACTAATCCATTGTATTATTGAAAACAAAGCAGTAAAATTTGCGTTAGAAATGAAAACTGCCATATTACCTATTATCCAGGAGGTGGCTCTGTTGCCGAGTCACGATGAAAACGGGGTCCTGTTCCAGTGCCTTAGTAGATGTTAAAAACTGGAAAATGCAAGTTTCTCAACAAAGTAAATGTAATTAAGTCAATTCCAGAGACGGAACCAGAAACCCAGAATCCAGGGGTAGAGAAGAGCAACCTGGAAGCCGCTTATGCCTCCACGTGACAGAGTCACCCTGAGGGGTTGCAGCTTTCAGCAACCGTGTGCTCTGGTTCGCGCCATTTAAGAGCTGTGCTTGCAAGGGAGATTTAAAAACGACTCAGAAAAGAGCAAACCACGCGGGCAGAGACTACGTGGGCCTGTGGAGTTTAAATCCACGTGGGGAGGCCAAGGCCGCTGCTGCAAGGCACAGGCGGCGGCTGAGGAAGGGAGGGCTCCCACCAAGCCGAAATCGCGGCCCGCAGCTGAGCGGGGAAAGGAGAGGTTCTAAAACCAAACGTTGGGCGCCAAATGAAGGCGTAAATCACAAACAATGCCACACCAGTTTGGAATTATGATTAATAGGGTGGTATTTATTTAAAGGGGAAAAAACTTCCAGATCACTGTCCCAGGCAACAGCCCTCTATGCAACCAGGAAGGGAGTCTAGTCGCCGGTGGAGCAGGAAGTGAAGAGAGAGAGGAGAGGGAAGTGGCCGCTTTTTTAAAGGGAGAGAGACCACACCCCATTGGGCTGGTATCTCAACAGCTATAGGTTGGAGGAGCGGGAGGACCTCCCGCAACATGCATCCTCAGTCTGCATCCTCAGACTGCCTCCTCAGACTGCCTCCTCAGACTGCCTCCTCAGACTGCATCCTCAGACTGCCTCCTCAGACTGCATCCTCAGACTGCATCCTCAGACTGCATCCTCAGACTGCATCCTCAGACTGCCTCCTCAGACTGCATCCTCAGACTGCCTCCTCAGACTGCATCCTCAGACTGCATCCTCAGACTGGATTGCTCTTCAGACAGCATTGAGTTCCTGTCTCCTCACTCCTTATATTACTCTTTCTGCCCAGCCATATTACTCCTATCTCCACCTCCCTAGTGCTAGGATTACAACTGTGTGATCCCAACACTTTGTGTGAGCTCTCCTTTAAGCTGGATCAATTTCATGTAGCCCAGGGTGGTCTTGAACTAACAGAGATCTGTCTGTACCCTGAGTTGTGTGCCTCCACTGCCTGGCCTCTAGTGGCTTTTTTTTTTTTTTAACACAAACAAATTGTCACTACAGGACTTTTTCCATCCAGTCTATTTGGTGTTCGGTATGCTTCTTGTACTTTCATAGGTATATCCTTTAGACTGGAAAAGTTTTCATCTATAATTTTGTTGAATATTATTTTCTGTGCCTTTGAGCTGGAATTCTTATAATTAGGTTTGGTCTGTATCCCAGATTTCCTGCAGATTTTGTGTTAAGAATTTGTTGGAATTATCATTTTCTTTGATCAATGAACCTATTTTCTTTATTGTATCTTCAAGTCCTGAGATTCTCTCTTCCATCTCTTGTATTCTCTTGGTTATGCTTGCATCTGTAGTTTCTGTTCGTTTACCCAGATTTTCCATTTCCAGAATTCCCTCGGTTTGTGTTTTCTTTATTGTCTCTATTTTAATTTTCAAGTCTTGAACTGTTTGTTTATTTCTTAGTTTTCTTTAAGGTATTTATTGATTTTCTCCAATTTTTTGTTTGTCTTTTCTTCCATTTCTGTAAAGGAATTTTCATTTCTTTTTTAAGGCTCTCTATCATCTTCATAAAGTTATTTTTAAGGTCATTTCCTTCTGCCTTATTTGTGTTGGTGGCTGCCATGGATCCTACCCAAAATTTTAAAGTAGTTTGTTATTATCTAAATAGTCAAACCAAGTCAAGTTTGCTTTATGTCTCCTGGTCCTCTCTGTTATCACATTTATAATAATTTTAGTTATTTATTATGTTGTCTTTTGTGGAGAATCACTTATATAGAGAATATATTTTGACAATGGAGAAAAATAGTGAGCATGCATCACTGAATCATGTGAAGCCTTAAAAATCATTTTGCATGTCTGATGGCGCAGACATGGGGTGCGAAAGCATCCGTGAAGCACGATCACTAAAGTCTCAGAGACAGAAACTGAGGTTCAACCTGAAGGTTACCTCCACCTCAGTCTGAAAAGGTGATCCTGCCTCCAGGAATCTCAGAATGAGACTGAGAGCTGTTCCCTCCCATCTTATAATCCTCTCTAGTTCTTAGCTTAAGGGCATGTACCACTACCACAGGATTTCTATGGCAACCAGTGTGGCTACTGGGATTAAAGGTGTGTGTCATTGTGGATGCTGAGACTAAAGGTGTATGTCATTGTAGCTACTGGGATTAAAGGTGTGTTTCATTGCTGCTTGGTCTGTAAGACCGGCCAGTGTGGATGTTTTACTTTTCTGATCCTCATGCAAGCTTTATTTATTAAAATGCAAATGAAATGCCACTACACATCAGTCTCTGTGTAAGAACAGGTATCACCAAAAGTCTGGATGTCCTTTTTGACATCCACAAGATAGTCAGGTAGTAGCGTGTTGTGAGGATTGGTGTTCAGTCCTAAGTTCCATGTAAATCAAGTGGGTAGCAGTTTATAATACCAACCATCAGGAAATGCAGAAGCTCCCTGAATTTAACATCTGTGAACAAAGCCAGAGCTCAAGGGTAGCAACTTCAGGGAGATTGACCCAAACCCCTGAGGCCTCATCAGAGGGAAGCAAAAGAGTGTGTGTACAAAATAATGTGAGAAATACTTGAGTGCACTTTTGATATTTCAATTGTTCTGTGTGTGTGTGCACGTGTGTATGTGCGCATGTGTGTGTGTGCGTGCATGTATGTGTGCTTGTGTGTGTGCGCGCATGTGTGTGTGCTTGTGTGTGCATCTTTGTGAGTGCATACCACATGTCTGCGATGCCTGGGGAGTTCAGAACTGTGTGTTGGATCCCTGGATCTGAGATTATAGGTGGTCGTGAAATACCTGGAATGGCTGCTGAGACCTCAGGTCTAAACTGCTCAGCCATCTCCAGCCTCGTAATTGATGCTCTAAATTGTTGTGTGTTGGTATTTTAAAAACTCTATTGAGAGTTTATGAACCAGAGGAAAACTGAAGTTGATCTTGTGGGAGCCAGTATGGCTTCACTTGGCTCAGGCAGGAATGAGGGAGCCGCCGTCTGACAAGTACAGCAGTTAGGACATTGGGATCTAATGACCCTGAAGAGGGAGAAGCAGAATGGGGTGAAGTCAAAGCATCCCTCTGGGATGCACTGTGACCAGGAGCAGCCAGGCCACACCCTGCTTCAGAGGCTGAGGGAGCAGGGAAGGGGGTGAGACACGTGGAGGTGTGCGTGCTTTTCCTTCCGTGCATTAGGATGAGCAGTGCTGTCTGTGGACTTTGCTGTGCTTGCTGCTGGCTCTGTCATTTATGGATGATCTTTGCCAGAACTCTGACACCTTTCTGTTTGCAGGTAGAGAATTGCCATCGAAATTGGGGTTGGTTATCCTATGATCCCACATTTTCATTTGGGTTGAGCTGAAATGCCAGTGTTAGGATTCTACTGTGTGGGTAGCTCAGGGTCACTCAGGTGCTCAGCCAATCCCCTCTTTATGCCTTGACCCTGTCTTGAGGCCCAGAAAGATCAAGTCTCTTCCCTTCAGATGCCTGCTTGCTGGAAATCTGAGCCCAGGAGTTAAGTTGCCTGCCTAACTAGATTTGAAGACCACATCCCTCCCAGGCTTATGGATGCTCCTACAGGGTTGCCCCCTCCTCTCTTCTGGGTTTCCATGTTTCCCTTGCTGCCTTCTGACTCCTCCTCCCTTCTAGAGCAGTTTTCAGGTAATTCCTTCAGGGTTCTGGCCTCTTGACTGTGGGTCTCCTGGCAGAAGGATGATGGCTTCCTTGTGTATGATCCACCCTGCTTTCTCCATGTCTCAGTTCACCCTGCTGAGTGGTAGGGTTTGGACTGAGCCATTGTTTCTTGATCTGGAGGGTTCCATTCCTCTTGCTTTTGTTCCCAAGCAGCCTCTCCTGAGCTGTGTCCTCCTCAGGTGGAGCTGATACACCATGGCAAGGAGCTTGTCTTTTCAGCAGGGTCCCGTGTCTCTGGACAATGGGCACATGTGAAGAAGGGCTGCCTGTGATGGCTGTGACACTGGGGGTGCCGTCTGCTGTTCTGGTGCAAGCAGAGCTTCTCTTCTGGGTGACTCTGGGGTGAGACATTGAGGTGTAGAGATTCTGATGTTTCTGTTCCTTTTTCAGGTTACTTTGAGACTAAGACTGGAATTCTGTCCTTATGAAAAGACACAAATGACACAGAAGGACCAGAAAACTGATCTGTGGCCCAGAAAGTGACAGCCCTGAAGGCAGGAAGTAGGATGAAGCCACTACTCTTGTCCTTGAGAAAACAGGGATCCTCACTGGGGTATGTGTCCCATGTTCCCTCACCCCAACCCTTCAAGCACCAGTCCAGCTTGTGCGACCCTGAGGGTCCAGTTGCCTGACCTGTTGAAATTTCTGGGTCACAGTTTCAGCACTGTCTGCTTGGGGCCAGTAGGTTCCAAGACTACCTTGACCTGCAGCACACTTTCAGTTCCTGGACAGCCAGAGCCACCTTTAGTGTGGTAGCCACAGGGCAGGAATTGATACGAGTACTGAACCCAGGAGACTAGGCTTAAAGTCTTTGAACTTTTTAACTTGAGAGTATTTTGTAGGGATAAACCCTTCTAGAGCTGCAGCTGGCTCGGTTCCGGAATGCTGCACCGAGCCTTCATCTGCCCTTTGTCATCAGCACCTTCTCTTTACAATATGTAAAGAGTGTCTGAGAGATTCCCAAAGGTGCAACACCCATGCAAAACTTGGCTGGGAAAAATCCTGCAACCTGTGGTATTCCGTGATGGAGAATTAGCATTTAGCATTGTCCCTTTGAGAAACCTAGATGAGATGTTTTGGGATATGATAATGAACTTGCTAAAGATGTAGACTGGCTAACAATAAAAGTCCCTGGGCTAAGGAGAGTGTCTCAGTTTATAAGAGACTGAGTCCTCCTGCAGCTGGAAAGACTAAAATCATCCTTAAGGTGCCTCTGCATCTTCTTCCCAGGGTACCAGTGTGCACTGACACCTGATCTATGTTTGGTGCACCAATATCATAGGGCTTGAAAAAGAACAGATTTGTTCTTCAAGAAGGACAGAGGATCCGAATACTCTTAAGGCCTGCAGGAAGTGCATTCTCAGGGCCAGAGGACTCCAGGATTGGCAAGGGTCCAAGGGAACTTCCTATCTCAGGAGCAAGGTTTATGCAGTTATTAAAATGCCTGCTAAAGGAAATGGAGAGGAAGTGAAGGAGAAACAGGTACAGAGCTGCTGGTGTTAACTTAATGGCGCTGCCACGGGTTTCAGGCAATGAACGCCTCATGTTCAATGAAAACTGACAGTAAGGAAGCAAGTGTCGAGAGCTCTGAGGAGAGCCCATCAGAAAGGAGAGTCCAGATCATCCAAAATTTCATCTTTTGTAATTTAATGTCAAATGCTCTTGAGTTGTTTTAGAGTGAGGAATCACTCAAAGCTTGATCCGATGAAGACCAGGGAAGGGAAAAGGAGCAGAGTCTGACTGGAAGTTGTCAATCAGCAGAGGAGGATGTTCCTTCACAGTTAGATAAGAGTGCTGTTTCGGAAGGAAAATGTAAGTGAGGAGAGCCAAGATACTGGAGATGATGCTCCCCTTCTTTCATCAGATGAAACAGACTTAGAAATAAGAAAGGCTAAAAAACTAACTGTACATTTAAAAATACAGGAGCTTCCAAGACAAAAAATAAGAGAAAAATAAAGGATATTTCTCAGTAGAAACAAAGGGGGAAAAGGAGAGTTTAATAAAGATAATCTTCCCAGTAGAAAAATGGGAAGAAGAAAGAATTGAATGGAAAAATTTCCCAATAGAAAAGGAAGAAAGAAAAGTAATTTTCCGGACAGAAAAAAAGGGAAATGCTTAATTATGGTCCTACATTGCTACCTGATGATGGAATTGAGGCATGGTTGCCTAAGGTGTTAAGGACACCCCCACAGGTGTTCCCAGTCACTATGCAGCAAATACCTGCAAGTAATCAATATCTCCAGGGTCATGTTCAGATTAATTGGAGACCTATGGACATGGCAGATCTGAAAAGGTTTAAGGAAGCAATGGTAGCATATGGGATGCATCTGCCCTATGTAAAACAGACTTAAATCACTGGGCTACTCAGAGTTATTCTGCAAGATTGGAAGGACCTCATGGCAGCTACGCTAGAAGCTAGTCCTCAGTTACAGTGACTTACTTGGAGAGAAGAAGCAGCAGCAGTGGGATGGTATAATTAGACTAGAGGAGCAAATGTAGTAAAGGGCCAATTATTAGGACAGGGTCACTCTGCCAATTTACAAAGGCAGGTAAGGTAGGATGATGCCACTGTTGTGCAGTGTCATCTAGTGGGTTTAAAGGTCTGGGATAAGCTCAAGGAGTCAGGGAACAGATCTATCTCCTTCCCAAAAATCACACAAAATACAGAGGAAGCATACACAGATTTTTGCAAAGATTGACATCAGCAGTGCATAGAGCAGTAGCTGATCCTGATGTTAGACAGGTATTAAAAGAGTCTTTGGCATTTGATCATGCTAATGATGATGCAGAACACCAATCAAATAATCCTACACTACCTCCGAATAGGGTATACTAAGGTTTTCTTTATTAAAATGGAAACTCACAAATCACAAGAAGGAAACAGGAATGGGATCCAACATACAGGTGGGGCAAGTGGGAAGAGGCCAAAAGGATGGTCCCACTGGACTTTTGGTACCCAATGCCATGCTCCACCTGGTCCAGCCTCTCAAAGACTATTGGCTAGGGATGGAGAGATGACTCAGTGGTTAAGAGCACAGCCTACTCATCTAAAGGTTCTCAGTTCAATTCCCAGCAACTACATGGTGGCTTACAACCATCTGTAATGAGATCTGGTGTCCTCTTCTGACCTGCAGGCATGCATGTAGGCAGAATACTGTATATACAATAAATAAATAAATCTTTAAAAAGAAAGACCATTGGCTGAAGGAGTTTCCCCATCACCTCCCCTTTTGTCTAAATAAGAGAGTTCCAAATCCAACACAAAACTATATACAATAAGAACAGATATCAAGTATAAAAATTAGAATTACAACCAGCATAAACAATATTAAGCAAGGAACATATGCTAAATGTTTCAATAATTATTCTATCCTAAGGAGTTTAAGTCTTGTATTAGAAATGGCTTGGCTAAATCATAAGAGGAAAGTAACTACAATTATCTAATCTTCAACCCCATCAAAGGCCTAAGGAGGGAGCAGGAAGTACAATCAAGCAGCTTCCAAAATGTGATGACAGAGACAACTGAGTACCCAAACAGTCACCCAATGTTTCTCTGTAACATTGGGGCATCCAACTTTAGCTTTAGGCCTAGAATATCTAACAGACCATTTTCAGAAGCAAGAAAATCTGAAAGACTGTCCTATCCTGTCTTGGCAAGGTTCAGCAGTCACTTTTATTTGTATTCTGCTTGTCCTCATTTTGATACCGTCCACTTTATAAAATTGTTACTAACAGGAAATGATTGTTTCTGTAAAGAACTGCATAGCAAGCCTGCAGCAAATGCCCCATTTCTCCTCTTTCCCTGATCCTTTGAGCTGCCTTTGTAAGTTAGTCTTTTGGGCTGCTATAACAAAATACCTTAAACTAAGAAGTGTACGAACAACATGGGATTGTTTTCTCACAGTTCTGGCTGGGAATTCAAGAAGAAAGTACTAGCTTATTCTGTTTGGTGATGGTGTGCTTTCATATTGTGGATGACACCGTCTGTACCCCACATGAGGAGGGACAAGAGTCTTCCTTTAACTTCTTTTACAAGGGTTTCAGTCCCATATATGAAGACTGTGAGTCTTAATTACTTCCCAAAGTATTTACCTATTGCTGTCACTTTGGAAGTTAGAATTCCAGTATGAATTTTGAGTAGACACAAACATTGTTAACATAGGACTGTGATTAAACACCTGATGTTTTTATGTCGTAACTGGGGTTGCCATATATGTTTTACAAATAATTTAGGTGACTGGGTTCCCAAGATTTTATACAGATTTTTAAAATGCTTTTCCTTTGTGCTTCCTAGACTTAGGACCTAGATTTCTTAGAGTGGATTGGACAAGATTTGAATATAACTTAATGCTGGTGTTTATTGCTTTTATTTGAAACTTTATTTGAACAAGCCTGTGTAAAATCTTTATGTAGCACTAGGTGGCACACTATGACTTCAAGTCAAAAATCTGTTGAGATCTGTAAGAAAAGTGCCCAAGTAAGAATGCTGTTGAAATAGACATCTATAAAGTGATTACATATCTCATACTCATGGATTCCCTGGTGCTTATACTAAAATGAGCAAAAGCATTATGTTCCCCACACGTTTACAAGAATTAAGTTGTGAAAAATGACCAGATTTTGAATTTTTCTGAAAGGAGCAAATTCAGGATGTTACAGAAAGTATCAGTAATATAATATAAAAACTATTCCAGACAGTAACAAGAGGAGTATTAGTATTTTTACATGTTAAATATTAGAATAAAGAAGCCATGTGGTGGTGGCACACGCCTTTAAACCTAGCACTTGGGAAGCAGACACAGGTGGATCTCTGTGAGTTTGAGACCGATGTGGTCTACAAAGCAAGTTCCAGGACAAGGAAAAACTGTTACACAGAGAAACCCTTTCTTAAAAACCAATATATATATATATATATATATATATATATATATATATATATATATATATCTCAACAAAGAATAAAAACAATCCTTAAACTGGTGGCTTTTTCTTTCCGTCTTTCTGTATTAAGTACAACAGAACTGAGTTGGTGATGGTGATACTCATGGAGAAAGGGGCATTCAATCTGAAGTTTCAGGTTTAGTATTACTGCAGTCTTGGGACTGAGCTCATCTGCTTTGGTTCTTGGAAGCTCATTTATGAGGACTTGATTAGATAGGACACAGAGTAGGGAATTTTATGTGATGATGTCTATACCTGTAAGATTTTCTACAGCGGAATAGAGAAATTATCTGAGGGAGCTGAAAGTAAGGCATCTATTTAAACTTGGTCATTTGGCCTGGAGTCAGTTGTGGTGCTTTTGTTTAAAGCTATGGTTGTGTAATCTGAGGGATAGCAGGAAGTTCAGACAAATGGAGGAGGTTTTCGCCATCATTGGGAAGCAGAGGGAAAATAGAGAAGAGATTAGAGAATTTTGAGAATCTAGAGACCATAGTATAACACAGGTCCCTGCGGAAGCTTTAATTAGTTAGGTGGATGTTTCTGGGAATTTCAGGACAAGGCCTAAAGAGTGAAGGATGGAAACATAGACATTAAATAAAAGGCTATAAGTTCTGGAACGGAGACATGAATTCATCTCTGATCAGAGTATTCTGATAGGTGGGATCATTATTTTTGTTATCATAGATTTATAGGGCATGTTTATTCCCTTTCCCCCATATAACAAATTTTCTATCAGAATCTTCCATGAGCATAAAAATATGATCTGTCTTTTAAAAATCTTGTTTTTCATTAAATGAAACTCCAAGGTTTTTTTTTTTTTTTTTTTTTTTTTTTTTTTTTTTTAAGCTTTTCTCTATTTTTAGTCTTTGGTCTAGTCTAGTTTTCATTTTTTAAGTCTTTTCTCTATTTTTAGTCTTTGGTCTAGTCTCTCATTTGCTATTCTTTTTAATTGTTATTTTGATTGTTATTCTACCCATTAGTCTTGGTATGTAAGATGTGGGGCTGGCGTAAGTACAGAGTGGTGCTGGTTCTGCTGCTTGCTGTAGCTGTTCAAGCTTAGACTGTATTTGTTTTGGAAGTGATTTAAAATTTTTATTTTAGGGTTTTAAAACTTTAAGATGTGTGGAGGCCCAAAAACTGTGAGCCTATTCCACCTTGTCTGAAGGTCAGAGTTTGAGGTTGGTCCAAGTTGTTGATAATAACTGTCGCTGCACTCCTTGACCTAGGGAGTGGTTACTTGGTGTTTTGGACATTAAGATGGCCCATAGAGCTGTATCCTTCTTCACCCTCATCAAAGGTCAGAGAATTCAAACTTTTTTCTGCTACTTCTTATGAATTAGAGGTTTGACCTAGGGAGTGGTTGCCTTCAGGATCCTTAGTCTAGGGTGGGTTCACTGCCGAAACCACAGAATGCTTTCCTCATAAATTAATATCTTGATGTCTCAAAGCATGGAAGCAAGCAACTGCTCTGGTTGTCCTTGGTATCACATTAAAGCAGTCTTTTGCCTTTTTCTCCTCCTTTGTCTTGGGGTATAAAAATGTATGGAAAATTATTGTAGTCTCAACCTTGGAAGACTATTTAGAAGGGTCGTTTTTTAAATGTACGTGTTTTGTCTGCACACACGTCTGTACATCACATGCCTGCCCAGTGCCCGAGGAATCCAGAAGAGAAAGGTCAGATTCTCTGAACTGAAGTTATAGATGTTTGTGAACTCCTATGAGGATGGGGAGATGTGGATCAAGGCTCTCTGGAAGGGAAGAGCTGTCAGTACTCTTGAATACTGAGCTATCCTGCTTCGGGAAAGACCACTTTTGCCCATGAACTCTTGACTAGGCTGGGCAACACAGCCAGATCTTCCTTAAAAATTCATACAAACACTCAAAAAAATGTGACTGTGTGAATGGTCTTAGCATGCTGGGAGTCACTGGCAATCAGGATGTCTTTGTAGCCCCATGAATAGAACTTATGCATGGGCCACGTATGTACACTGTGGTGGACTGCAGCTTAGGCAGGATTCAGGGACAGTCTAGGCCATATGGGAATCCTGACCTCAAAAACCAACCAAATAAACAATAACTAGAAACCAAAAGTTCATTTTTGTTCTGTTTTGCAGTGCTGGGAATGGAAGCCAGACTATGCTAAGCAAGCGCTCAAGCACTGAAGTACAATTTCTAGGTACAGCAGGCTACACAATACAGGCTCCTTACTCATAGTTCTGGTGGTTATAAACATGATACTGTCATATGCTCCATCTCCAAGACTAGTCCTTCCTTTCTTCTCCATCTCCAAGACCAGGAAGGCTTTCAATCAGCTTCAGCTAATGGAGAAAACAGTGCGAGAAGGGCTTCCCGCAAAACCACAATGAGTGGGGTTTATCTCCATCCATCTCATCCACTGCATCATCCGTGGCCAACAGTCTGCCTGAGCCTAGAGACGCGGGGGCTCCTTGCGTTTCATCTGGAAACATGGGATTGCACCAGTGAATAGGCCTCGCTCAGTGCCCGTCTATCCTTTTTCTCCTTCTGCAACACCCGCTCTTCCCACAGCGCCTGGCCCACCTGGGCATCGGTGAGCAGGACGGGCTTGAACTTCTCCTCGAACAGCCTCTCGTTGGCCTCAGAGTGCAGCTGGTGGGGCCCGACGACACAGAGGTGTGCAGCCAGGTGGAGACACTTGTCTCGTTCATGTCGCAATCATGCGTGTGGTTCTCCAGGATCCACCAACGGCCCACGAAGCCCACGTCGAGGACCTGGCTGGGGAAGTCGATCCAGCATGGCTGCAGGTAGCGGCAGCGGGCCTGACAGAGGCCGGCCTGGGCATCGAAGGGCGCCTCGTACACCAGCGAGCAGAGCCCCAGAGCCCGCGGCCCCTCAGCCACAGCGTCGAGCAAGGCCTCGAAGGCCGCCTCGCTGGGCGCCAGGGCACAGCAGGCCGCGCCGCTGCCCAGCCGCCCCCATGTCCGGGACCGCGGGTCGGGCACTGCCGCGGCCGCGACATCTACACACGGCGTCATCTCGAAGCAACGCGCAGGCCCAAGTGCTCAGTCGCGCCCACACCCACAGTTTGCTGCCACCATCACGGAAGAACCACTCGCCTCTCTTCCTGCTTCACTGCGCCCACTGGACCAGAATCTCCTCAGAGTGGCTGTCGCCGTCCTTTTCCTGCTGTCCGTTGGCCCAGGCGTTTCTTTTTGATAATTTTCGCCAGGCAGTAGATGAGATCTATGTGACCTGTGAATCGGATCAGAGTGTGGTGGAATGTAAGGTAAGGCGTGCTTTGCATCCTTCATCTAAAGTCAGATGCTTCAAAGTTTTCCTACTTCTGATTGCTAACCTCACTTTTTTGAGTTTTAATTGTATAATTTTTACTTTATTACCTGTAATGAGAATTATTCTTTTGGCCTTTAACTAAGATTGACTGACACATGCTTGAGGCTTTCTTGTTTTTTATGTTTAAAAATTTTTAATGTTTTATGTTATGTAATATATGTCCTCTCATATTCTTTGAAATATTTAGTGGAAAACTGTCTTAACTCACAGTCCTAGGGAAGATAGTATGCATGTACATACACACACACACACACACACACACACACATACACACGAACACTCTAGAAAACACACAGACACATCAACAGGATTTCAAAAGTCGTATCTGCATTTTCTTTGGTTACTGTTGGTGGTGATGGAGAGATTTTATTTCTTTTTATTTGTGTGTGGTTCAATGTTTGATTCCAACTAAATGCTTTAGTTAGAAATTGCTCCCTTTTTGCCGAAATAATTGACATGCTTCTAATTCATTCTGCTTACAGAAGAGACTGATTGCTAGCCATCAACAATCCTGGGTGACATTGGGATGTCACTATAAGGTGTTTTCTGATTTTAGGGAACCTTGTGATTGTAAGACTTTAAACAGTTATGTAGCATAGTCTGTTCAGGAAACTCACCAGCCAGCCTGCTGGCCTTTTATTTAGTAAATGCAAGCTTTATACTATGTTAATTTTATTTAGTAAAATATTAAGAAAAATCAATGGTACATTTGCATAGAATTATTAAAAAAATAACTAAATTTATATTTTTCAAGTAACTGTGGTTTTAATGGTAACCATGATTTATTATTTAGCCTTTGTGATACATGAAAAGTCAAAGAAAAGTTACAAGTTGAGACAGCATTGTGCTTCCTTTTTGATTGGCAATAGCTAAGATAAGTTTTGTCCTAGCTTGAAAATATGGTTCATCAGAAGTACGATTATTCCACTAATTCCACTATTGCTCATCATTGTAGTATGGTGGTTACAATTAGTATTGTTATCATTGTGTAAAACTTATTGTTGTTTAAGAAAAACACTCTATTTTAAAAGCTAATTTTTGTGTGCATATGTACCATGCATGATAAATGTGTGGTAGACAAGACAACTTGTGGGAGCTGATTCTCTCCTTTTACTGTATGAGTCTGGGGATCAATATCTTAAGAGAGATAGCAAGTGCCTTAAGTTGCTCACTCATCCTGTTGACCCAAGAAAAAAATATTTTAAATTAAAATCATATCATTTGAGTGTACCCAGTCAACATATTGTGGTAGAACACATTACGATATTTGGTTTGGGGTTCAGTTTCTTCTATCAAGTGAATGCATGAGTCTAAAAGTGAGCAGAGGAGCCTGCATAATTTCCAGGTCATCCCCAGAACTCTGATTTTTGTCATTCAAAGTAGCAAATGTCTGACTGAAGGAATCAGATTTGTTGTGAAATGCCTTCTGTAGAGGAGGGAAATTGAGCAGTTGCAGCCACAGCTCTTGAGATTAGTGAAGCATCGTCATCTCCCTCTAGCTTTGCTGTGTTTGAGGAACACTCTTTTATTTCTGGTTCTGACACTTTCTTTATCCAGAGTGCGAGTTTAATAGCTACAAAGATTTACTATGTAACTTGTGGATTAAGAGTGAAAAGGGGCTTGAGAAAATTGAAGTGATGGTTGTACTATGACAAGATGCTAATAAAATCTGGTGACTTAAAGCTATGCTCACTTTGTCTTGTACCCTTCTTCCTACTGGGACTTCCTACTTCTTAACGTAAATAGATACAATTTGGTCATTACTTTAAGTATATACCTTGTTATAATTTTTATTCTCTTTTTGTTTTTTCTCTTTTATCATTATCAAGGCTCTGTGATTTAATTTTCCATTTCATTACTGTATTTGTAAGATACAAAACTCAGACATTTCCCTGGTGTTTTACTTTTTAATTATTTTTGTGTTTATGGATGTTTTGCCTACATGTATATGGGTGCCTGGTGCCTGCAGAGCCCAGAAAAGGGCATCTGATCCCCAGGGACTGGTGATTGAGACACTTGTAAGCTGCCATGTGGGTGCTGGGAATTGAATCCCTGTTCTCTGGACAAACAGCCAGTGCTTCTAACTAGCTAGAAGCATCCTCTTATTTTTCAGGTGATTTAACCTGTGTTTTGTTAAAGCACCAAATGTTCCATTGGTGAGTTTTGTTCCTTGACTGAGTAATCACAGCTCAGTTTGGTGTCCATATTTAATAGCAGTTGATAACACCTGTATTATGTAATCTCATGAGAGGTGCAGTATAGTAGTCAAAGGTATTTTTATTTTACTCAGGATTGTTGACCTGATTTATTTTTCCTGTTGGAAGGTATACTTACTCTAGTTTCAGCCATGTTACTACATGATTTTCTAGGCACTGACATTCCTGGAATACCACACTCCAACCATACCCCTCCATTTCTCTTGCTTCCTTACAACGAGGGCTAAAAGATGGGCTGAAGAGATGTTGTCTTTTGGCATTTGTGCAGTTAGTATAGTGGTGGCCAGCCCCCTTCTTTGTTCACAGTAAAGTCTGAGGAGTAAACTAAGAGAATTTTGTTAGGTATTTGAGGATTTAAACACACAGAGAGGGGGAGGATAGAATCTTCTCTGGATGGATATTTGCCTTGACTATGATGTGTCTAGAATGTATTAATGAGCTTTAAGGGAAAGAATGCTGAGAACATATTTTCTTCCTTTCCATGTTTCCCATTTGAATCTGGAGTGTGGGGAACTTGGCATAAATTTGTGATAGCCTGAGGGTTGCCTTGAGAGAGTGGTGTTACTTGTGTCTTAGAGAATTTATGGTGTAACCAACTTACTGTAGCAGCCCATTCCCACTTGAGGGATGCTTAGGCAGTATGCTTCTGACCATTTGGCTAAGTGAATGCGTAAAGAATTCTGACAGATTTGAGCAGAGGGATCCAGTGTGAACTTGCACACTGCCCGGAGATCACATATGGTACCTGTGCAGTAACCATGATCTGTGTAGTGATGAGGTTGAGGCCACTGACTTCAAATTGAGTCAGACAAAAAGAGCCTGACCATATCCTGTCTTGGGAGCAATTTTGTTGGCAGCTGTCATCACTTGAACTCATAGAAGAGGACTGCCTGATGACTACGGTGAATGTTTCTGCAGAGAAGGCCACTGACTTCAAATTGAGTCAGACAAAAAGAGCCTGACCATATCCTGTCCTGGGAGCAATTTTGTTGGCAGCTGTCATCAGCTGAACTCATAGAAGAGGACTGCCTGATGACTAGGGTGAATGTTTCTGCAGACACCACTTAGGGCAGAGGATAGACATTTGTAAAGGAAAGAGGTAGGAAGGCAAGCTGCGAGGGTGAAGGTAAGAGAGCTAGCGAGAACAAGTTATGTTCTTTCCTGCCACTTGTGCTAATGACGGTGTCAGTAGATGAGATTTTTTTTGTTGTTGTTTTTCAAGGCAGGGTTTATCTGTAGCTTTGGAGCTTGTCCTGGAACTAGCTCTTGTAGACCAAGCTGGCCTCGAACTCACAGAGATCCGCCTGCCTCTGCCTCCCAAGTGCTGGGACTAAAGGCGTGTGCCACCACCACCTGGCCAGTAGATGAGATTTAAAAACCATGATTTTGAGCGACCTCCGCCAGAGTAGTTCCTAGTGAGCAAGTTCTGCAGGACCAGATTTGAGCTAGTTACCTCTACTGAAGCAGGCCTGAGTCAGCAACCTATGGCAGAACAGGCCTGAGCCAACCTACGCTGAAGCAGACCCAAGCAGGAGACCTACAAAGGACCAGGCCCATGAGAGCAACCTCCATGCCTGAGCTAGCAACCTCTGCTAGAGCGGTCTTGAACCAACTATCTCTGCTGGAGCAGGCTTAAGCCAGCATTATTGCCAGAGCAGGCCTGAACAAGCGACCTCTGACCTCTGGGACCAGGCCTGAGCCAACAACCTCCACCAGATCAGACCCTAGCCAGAAACCTCTGCTGGAGCTGGCCTGAGTCAATGACCTCCATGAAAGCAGGCCCATGCCAGTGACCTATGCAGGATAAGGCCCATGCCAGTGACCTATGTGGGAGCAGGGCTGAGACGAGGACACCCGTGGGAGCAGGCCCAAGCCAGTGACCTCTGCTGGAGTAGGCCCGAGAGAGCTACCTTCACAGGACCTGACTCAAAGCAGTGACCTCCACCAGAGCAAGCCTGAGCCAGCAACCTCCATGGGAGCATGACTGAGCCACTGACCTCTGTGGGGGGAGGCCCCAGCCAGTGACCTCTGCTTCTGCAGGAGAAGACCCAAGTCAGTGACCTCCACTAGAGCAGGCCCAAGTGACCTCTGCAGGAGCAGGACTGAGTGAGCCACCTCTGCGGGACCAAAATCAAACCAGTGTACTCTGCCAGAACAGGCCTGAACTAGTGACCTCCTCAGGAGCGGGTACTGGGGGAGGCTGGAGGAGGCCTGAGTCAGCTATCTCTGTGGGATCAGGACTGAGCCAATGAATGACCCCTGCAGGAATAGGCCTGAGTGATTGACCTCTGTAGGAGCAGACCCAAACCAGTGAACTCCCTGGGACCAGGCCAGTGAAGTCTGTGGGATCAGGCCCAAGACAGGAACATCCGTAGGAGCAGGCCTGAGCCAGTGACCTCTGCTGGAGCAGGCTCCAGCCTTGACTTCAACAAGACCAGGCCTGAGCCAGTGACTTCTGCAGAAGCAGGCCTGAGCAGTTCTTTGCCCAAAGGCCAGTTTTGCCAAGAAGAAAACATTTCCAAGTGGAGTGTCTTCGGTGCCCAACATTCTCTCAGTAATAGATCAGTACTGCCAGGAGCAATTGTGTCTCACTTCAACAGAACCCTAAGTTATTTAAATGGCATACTCTATGTTCTTTGAAATGGTTGAATATTATCTGTCTATGCAGAATACAATTTCTATGTACCTAAAGAACCTAATTAGTCTAATAAGTATGACAAACATGGATGACTATTGACCTATAATTCTTAATACCTATATAGCTTAAAGATTAAGACTTCCTGTTAGAATATTAAACAATCTTTAAACAACTGTGCAATGACTTTAGAAATGTAAAGAATATATAGATATCTTTATCAGAGGTAGAAATGTATAGTGCAATATGATAAATATATCCTAAAATTGTATCAATATACAAAACGTCTGAAGCAGAGGTAGAAGCCTGCATGCATACAATATGACAAAATAACTTTGTATAGGTGTACAAATATTGTAAACATAAATAGGAGCATATTCAATATAACAAATATAATTTGAATTTATATCAATATACAAGAACCTATACCAATGTAAATTGTGTACAAATAATAGCTCACAAGTATTCACCCTATTACTCACTATTATTATTAATGTAAGTAAACTCACATTAGTATCCTATTATCCCATCCAATTTCCCTTTTGATTCCAAAGAGATCCCTGAGCCTATATAATTTCTGCCCCAACCCTCATCCATATACCATATATAATCAACCCTTAATTGATGTCCCTAACCCTGAGGACAAATTTTGTTGGGAGAGGGAACATCATCTTCTAGAATTACTTCCAGCTGTCATGGGGCGATGTTCTTTCTATGGGATGCTGTAAAACTAAAATTATGGTTATGTTTCAAGACTACTGTCTTGTATAATTGCAAATGATCTCTGAGTAGTTGCTATGGTTTTTCTGAAGTTCTTGTTTGAAGTTCTGGCCAGAATGTTGTAAGAAGGTGCACCACTTCAGCTGACCAAGCTGGAATCATTTTGAGCAGCTGGCATCCAAAACTGATCTTAAAGTAGCACTAACAGCATCATGACATCATATCAACCAGGTGGAATTATTGTTGTGGGGCCCCGTGTTCTTCCTGAAAGCTTCAAAGATTATTGCAGGAAAATTTATTGTTAATCATGGAAAACATGATTAAGCATTTTTCATATAAACATAAATTCAATGAAAGGTACGATAGAGACAAAAAATATTTATGAGGAAAAGTAAAAATCTTTTCTAAATTTCTTCTCTCTGTCCCATACCAGATGATTCCTGATATGAGGTAGAAACTCTAAATTTTTCTTTTAACAACATGCTTGGATATATAGGAAAGCCATTGTCCAACTCCAAAGCCAGCGTTAACTTTTAAGTGGAGATATATACATGTTCAGGTAATGCAGTTTTTATACTGCAGATGACCTATCATCATAAGTCAGATTTCCCTTTGCTTGGTGATCTTTTCTATTTAGGCATCTAGATGTCCAAGGTCTCTCCATTTTTTTGGAGATGGGTATTTTCCTGCAAAGACAGGAACAGAACCCTGCCCCAGCCCTTATGAAGTTTCCGTGCCACCTGTATGGTTGTCACCTCTGTGGACGAGTTGTCATTTCTCTTTCTCAAGAGGTTTCTCTTTTTCAAACTGAGTTTTTATTAATTTTGATGTATCCATAGCTTTTCTTCTCCTGTGGAAGCAAGAGTGAAACCTCTTCCCCAATGTAGCACATCTCCTAGTTTCCATTCTGAGGTCAACACATCCTTGAAATACACCGGCTGATTTAATTCAGAAGTCTTTTCTATTATCTAAAGTCTCTCTGTTACCATTGTTCCTTTCTCATTACCGTTAAGAAAATTCAAGGCTAATAAAGCATTATACAATCTATTTCTGGTGGCATTTTCCATCTCTTTCTGTTTGTTTAACATGTCCTTTATAGTTCAGTTTGATCTTTCTATAACTGCCTGACCTGTAGGATTGTTTGGTATACCTATGCTTTATATGCTTTATATTATAATAAGCAAAAAACTGTTTCATTTTGTTAGACACATATGCTGGACCATTGTCTGTCTTTATTTGTGTAGGTGTACCCATGATGGTCATAACTTCTAATAAATGCTTGATTACTGAATCAGCCTTTTCTGAGCTCAAGACAGTTGTCCATTGAAAACCTGAATAAGTGTCAATGCTGTGGTGTACATATTTTAATTTTCAAAATTCTGTAAACTGGAACACATCCATCTGCCAGATTTCATTTCTTTGATTACCCAATGCGCTTTCACTTCTAAACAAGGTTGTCTCCCTCTCGTCCCCCTCTTCCTTGGGCAGATATGATCCCACTGAACTCCTCTTGGAAATTGTGTTGTGGACACCATCTGGCTTCTTGGGGGCCTTATGGCAAGCAGGGCCTATAATTTAGGTGTTTGCTGACCTCCACAAGGTCACTTCAAAATTTGAACAAACTTTTTGCCTTGTTTTAAAGGCCTGTGCATTGGCTCACAGGATTTACAACCATAAGCCTGACAAGATTATTCTCACCTTTTCCCTCTGGTATTCTCAATCTCTCTGAGCAGCCTCTATCAGTTTTCCAGAATAGGTCACTGGATATTCTGGCACTATAGACAATCACCTCCCAAAGGATAGGAGAATCTCCAACTTGTCCTCACTCCCTATTGAAATAAAACCCTATAGCATCCCTTCTTCTTCTCTTATTCCCCAAGCAACCATGGCTTTCTCAGATTCCAACAAAAATAGGTATGGCATTTTGATACAACATAATGTTACTGAAGATATGTCCTACATCATTCCCAATCTGGGATATGTCCAATTGGGTGTACTGCTTGGTACTTCTTAAAGTTTTCATAGAATGCCAATCGGAGCCTGTAAATATTTTCTCTGACATATTTTACTAGACATATACGAGCTATTAACACTGGTGCCCTTTTGTCCTGTGATAGTAAGTACCAGGAAGAGGGCCTTTTCAGAAATATAAATACAGCACATATACTTGACTTTTTCACTTACTATTACTTTGGAAAAAGTTACATTTATTTACATAGCTTGTTTTCATGAACAAATCACATGAAGTTTGGGATTGAATGGCCTTTATGCAAATATATGCATGACAAGATGGCCTTTATAGCTAAGCTACAAAGTTAATTCTACATGGTGAAGGTTATTTGAAATAGTATATAGAGCAATATGATAATTTTGTTCATGCCCAACACCCTTACCCTATCAGAAGAATGGTCTCCGAAAATGACATGTCCTCAGTCATGTCGTGAGCAGTAGCTCAGCCTTTAAATTCGGAGATAGAAAAATCCCCCCATGAATTCAGAAATTTAGACAAAGATGCTCACAGTAATAGAAACATCAGGCAAAACATGCAGTTTGGTAGTTACATTATTATGGATAGGCTATGGAACATAAAATAACACATATAATAACCTCTTCTCTAAAAATTATTATTATTCAAAACAACACAGAGAAACCCTATCTCAAAAAAATAAAAAAGTATTATTATTATTGTGTGTGTGTGTGCCCTTGAGTGCCTGTGTGTATGTTGAGTACAGGTAAAAGGATGCCATAGTACAAGAGTGGATATATGTACATAAAGTACAAACTACACTAGAAGACGACTTTTCAAGGTTTCCTCATGGGTTCTGGTGATTGACCTCAGGTTGTCAGGCTTGTATGACACTCTTAGAGATAAGCCATCTTGCCATAGCATTAACTTTCTGAGAAACATGGCCTTAAGCATGTATTATCACACTTGCCTATGTGGCAGCTTATAGATGTCACAGTATGGATTGTGACTTCATTCTTCTATGACTGTAACACACTGTTGCCATGGTTATGTGATTATATATATTCGTGCCTCGGTTCTGAATTTCAGTGTCGTTGAGACTTCCCAACTAGTGCCTGGGATAATATAGACTGTAATATTTTGATTGTGGTAAACGTTTAAAATGGGCAATAACTGTCCGTGTAAAGGTATGATATTCACTACTGGATGCTCTGCCTTCAGCTGGATTGGTTAATAGTCTTCAAAATATTTTGTTCAAATCTTTCTTTATAGTATATATAGTTTTGGTTATGCTTTTCTATAACATGCATTTGATTGTCCTGTAAAGCAATTTTACTTTAACCTTTTCCTGTATGTTGTAAATAGGGTTCTCTAAAGGAACAGAATTGATAGAATGTGTGTGTGTGTGCACATATATAAAATGGGTTTATTAGATTGGCTTATGAGATGCTCTCTGGGAACTCAACAAAAGCTGTCCCGTGTTTGAAAGACTGAGAATCCAGCAGTGGTTGAGTCCAAAGACTGGATGTCTCAGCATTCTCAATCTGGCACTGGAGTCCTGGAGGATTCCTGGAGAGCCGATGATCTTCAGTCTACATTAGAGTCCCAAGGAAACTGGAACTAGACTGGCAAAGGAATGCCTCAGCCACAGGATAGCTGAACTCACCAGTGAGAGTGATACCGGCAGGCAAACAGTGAACTGTCCATGTCCTTTCACCTGGGTTACCACCAGAAGCTTATTATCACTTCTGCCACTATTATAGCTGATGTTGTTAAGCTCTTCCTTACTAGATACTCTGTTGTGTAAATACAGTAACTTTTATAAAGTATATTATAAGGATATGTATTTAAACTATTAATCACAAAACATTGGAGTGAATCAAAAATTTTGGCGATATTTTGAGGCATTTTGTAAGCAAATGTGTGTATATCTTTATTTTACCATATATTCCATTTTTACCTATAGGTTTATTTTATTCAGGAAATAATGGGCATGTGTTTTCCAGTATGTGATGGTTCATAGAAATGTGAATTTCTATGTTCTATTACCCTGAAAACATTTATTTTGAGGGCTATCTGAATTGCCAGAGGTGTCAGTTAGAGGTAATTTTCCAACCTCCTTCCCTCCAGAGCTAAGCATTGTTAAATGTGGTAAATGCTTTTTCAGTGTAGAATCAGTTTTAATACACAAAAGTAGAGGACTAGGGTCAATTGTAAAGACTGATGAATAAGAACACAGAAGCTAAATATTTTTTATAATCAGCAATTAGTATATAATGTATACCTATAATATGATGATTAGAATTATCCACAGAGATAATTATGGTTACTTGTAGATTTGAAAAGATGTTAATGGCTAAAACTGTTTCCATGTGTTGGGTGACTTAGTTCTCCTGACCTACCATTTTGAACTTTTTCAAAATTTGAACTCTAGACTTTCCTATGATTTTATCATTGACTAAATGGAGATACGTGCAGATTTTTGGTACATTAATGATGTAAGATGGTGGGGGTTTTCAGCTCTTAAAATATTAAATGTTTTAACACATAGTGTTATTACACCCAGTGTTTGGTGGCTGCCTAATTGAAATAGGTATTCCATTTACTATGATCATGCAACTGGGATATTCTGAACAATGCTAATCTCACTTTAGGAGTGTACAGTGAGTGTGTACTTAGGACAACAAAGTCATGATTTTTTTCCACTGAAGTCTGTGTGAAATGAAAAATGTTGCTTTTGGGCTAAGCAGGAGTATGTCATAGAAGAGCAATGGCTTTAGAATTTAGAACTCAAGACTTTCATGAGTCTGGTTCAGTCTAAGCTGGCAGAACTTGACAGTTTATTTTGCCAATAACTTGACTTTCCTGAGTATTTATACCGCATGCCTTATGCTCATCAAATCGCTCACCAACAGCACAGATGTGGGCCCCCATGGGTAGACTCAAAGAGAGACAGCGATGAAAGTATTCAAGCTGCTCTACCTTAGGTGAAAAGGGTCAAGGTAGAAACAGATGTGTGGCCCTCATGTGGCACTCTAACTGTTGACCTGTGCTCATCATTCAGCTGTGGAGCTATTAGCTACCATAGATGAGGGTCCATCGTCTGGGAAAATGTGTGGATTTCTACCAGGTTACATAAACTATAAACATTATCCACTTCATGCCCATGCTACAAACCCTAGGGCAGATATTGCTACATGAATATCAGATTTCATTCTAGTTATTATGTGGAAAGCACAAAGAATCTATGGTTTTAGTTAGTTCACAGATACTGAGGGTTTGGGCGTGCATATTCTGTGAGTCTCAATCAGTTTCCAGCCCTGCCATAAAGTCAGTTAAAATTGGATATATCTTTTAGTGATATTTGTGAAGTTAAATGCTGAGACTGTATGAGCTGCACACATGGGGCACTGATGTACAAGAATCAGAATAGCATTCCATATCATGGTTTTATATCATCCTAGTGAAAACTCTTGATATGGAGTGGTCAACAGGGGCCAGATCCTCATTCTAACCCACTACACTGTGGGTTCACTGATCTGGATCTGGGCAGTCACACATGAAAACAAATGCTTAGTATATCAAAGGAAGATCATAACAACTACATTATGGATAGTTTTCACTTAGAAAATGTATTAATGTCAACATCTTCTACTCTTCAGTAATCTTATTGTGTATCAAAGGATAAATATATATATATATATATATATATATATATATATATATATATATATATATATCTTGTGCCTGCTAAGAAATATATTTCTCTAGCAGTCTGCAGACTATTGACTTTAAATTCTCATTTTCTTAATGAAAAATGAAAATTCTGTGTATTTCAGTTTGTAGGTACTGACATGGGTTTGAGAGATTCCTAGAAAGGAGTTTCAATATTCTTTGGCCTCAGAATGGCCTGAAGCCATGGTAGAGCTCCTGTATAACACTAAGATTCATTTTAGTGGTCACTCAGTTAAACATGAATTATTACACATGGTCTTAGATTTTCATTACTTAGAGAGACCAAAATTATTGTCCATCTTTTCTCTTCTTGTATTTTCCCACTTTCCCTTTCCTATTGAAGAGGAGGGTCCAGCTGTGGCCCAGTCATGAGTATTAATGAACTACATCCATTCTGTTCAAACATATGGACTAAATCCATAGATCATTGCCCATATAAAGGAAAAAGTTTTAGGCAATTACAAATTGCAGTTTAAACTGTTTTTTTTTGTGTGTGTGTGTGTGTGTGTTCTAGTTATTCCAGAGGACAGCCAGTTGCCAGCCCCACAAGAATTGGCAACATCATCGAAGGTAAGATAGGCCTCATATTTTCTATGGTAGAAAGGCTACTTTCATGATCCCTTAATTTTTAATAGATACCATATTTGATTAACAGAAAGAACATTGCACTATAGGTATTAAGCTGTTTAATTAGGAAGTGAATGAAAAGGAATTGTACCAAGTCATCCCTAACTCAAATGCCACCGTTGGGTGTTTAAGGAAGCCTCCTCTTTTTTTTTAAACTTTTTTTTTTATTTATTTACTTAACTTTATTATGTTTGTTGGTGTGAAGGTGTCAGATCTCATGGAACTGCATTTTCAGACAGTTGTGAGCTGCCATGTGGGTGCTGGGAATTGAACCCGGGTCCTCTGGAAGAGCAGTCAGTGCTCTTAACCACTGAGCCATCTCTCCAGCCCCCAAGCCTCCTCTTCTTGAACAAGTGTTCCTTTTTATATATAACATTGTTTAATTTTTACTCAAAAGGTAATAGATGGGGTTGTAGCAATGGCTCGGTGGTTGAAAGCATTTGCCACTCTTCCAAAGGACTCCGGTTCGATTCCAAGCATTCACATGGTGGTTCACAACCATCTGCAGCTCCAGACCCAGAGAGTGATGCCCTTTTCTGGCCTCCGTGGACCCCTGCATACTTGTGCACATCCATATACTTAATCACACATAACACAAATAAATATTTTCAAAGGTATCTGACTTGTCATTTATGAAGATCTGTATTTTCTGTAAGTATTGTCTCCACTTTCTCTTGCACGGTTCTATGTTTTAGATAGTGTAAGTAGGGTTTTGAAGATTCATTGTGACAGAAGCTTCCTGTGTCAATTATAGTAACAGTGAAGTTGCCAGACCTATAAAGCTTAAAAATTACTGTAGATAATTGGATTATGGAGGCACTTTTCAAAGGGACTCATAGGACCAGGCTGTTCAAACTTTCTCATTCATGTGACAGCGTAGCCTTCAGAACCCTTAGTAGGCAGACCTGATTTAGACTGAGTCAGCATAAGTGTGAAAAATATGTCTTTCACAAAGTATCCAAGAACAGGTACTTTGTGACAGCATCATATGACAGACTAAAATAGAATGATTTTAACTATTCTTCCCCATATTGCTGCAGGACAATGGTCTTGAAACTTATAAAGATTTGTTACTTGTATTTTAATAAAATGCTGATTGGCCAGTAGCCAGGCAGGAAGGATAGGCAGGGTGACCAGACAGAAAGTAGAGGTGGGGTGATGAGAACAGGAGAATTCTGGGAAGAGGAAAGAGTCAGTCTGCAATCATCACCTAGATGCCGAGGAAGCAAGATGAGAATGTCTCACTGATAAAAGTTTCCAAGCCACGTGGCTGACACAGACAAGAATTATGGGTTAATGTAGGAAGTAAAAGTTAATAAGAAGCCTGAGCTAATAGGCCAACCAGTTTCCGATTAATATAGACCTCTTTGTGTTTCTTTGCAATCGTATACCTGTGGGACCAGGTGGGACAGAAACCACTGTCAACATGGGCTTGAACCCACAACCCTGAGATTAAGAGTCTCATGCTCTATTGACTGACCAATACGGGCAGTGTTGGCGCACGCCTTTAATCCCAGCACCCGGGAATAGTGGAGCAATTGTGTCTCACATCAACAGCATCCTAAGTTGTTTAAATACCATGTTCTACAGATCTTTGAAGTGGTTGAAGGTTACCTATCTATGCAGAAAACAATCTCTGTGTATCTAAAGAAACTAATTAGGCTGACTAAAAATATAACAAACAAGAATGACTATTGACCTATAATACTTAATACCTATATAACTTAAAGATTAAGACTACATATCAGAATATTAAACAATCTTTAAACAACTGTGCAGTAAAGGAGGACATTACCATTAAACTAAGTACTATGAGGAAAAAATATGTGGAAATAGAACTCATCTTATTCTGTACCTAATAGTGTTTCTTTTCTCTAAATTGTAGGTGGTGCCAAAGAAGAAATCATATCGTATGTATTGTGAAGCCACTTTCTTAAAACACATTTTAGATAAGAATTGTATAAGTACAGCCTGTCTTCTGTCAGGTGCAACACTACAGTTTCTGTCACCTGCTGAGAATGACACTTGAGACTTCTAGTTAAAGAAAAAGAAGCACACATGCACACACACACACACACACACACAAAGTGATGACCCAAGTAACAAATTGTGAGCACGTTTACTATCTATGCATTTAGTTGTGATCACCTTAGTTTCAGATTTTATGCACTGGGATGTGTCTATATCTGTATTTCTCCTAGATAGAAAACCCAAATATTTAAACCCACTGTCATTTTTTTTAATGAAAAAAATTAAAGTGCGTATTTTCTCTTCATTAGTTCAGACCTCATCACAGCCATGCATGCTGGCATTATTTCTCTGTGTGCTCTGTCACAGAAGAATCCACCAAACACAGAGGTCAGTGGTTGAGCTGTGTAACTACACAGGCCAAGATCACCACTGTTTACATAAACTTGGGGTTTAGTATCAGTGCTATGAGATGAAATTCCACTTACTACCATATCAAGGTACCATTAGTATTAGCGTTCCATCCCCTAGGTGTACCTCGAACAAATAATATCTTCAGAGATGCAAAATAACAGCAACAATAAAACCCATCTTAGCATCCACGTGCCTGGGTCTAGACTTCCACAAGTGTGAAAGACCGAGAAAGCCCACATGTGTTGGGAAAATAGCTCACTTGGTAAAGTGCCTACCTAAGATGTAGGAGGCCCTCAGTTTGATCATTAGTACCAGATACATCATAGTGGTAGCGCACAAATCTATACAAAGATCGTGTTTATTCTCACTCTGTGACAGTTTCTGGTCATCCTGGGCTGTACAAGGAGGCTGTGTCTGATGACGACAACAACAAATGGGAACCAAAAACGATAGGAGGGAAAGAGCTGGCCGTCCACTAGTGAGAACAGTGATTCTAATGATGGAAGTTACAGCAGAGGAAAACACACGGCGCATATGTCGTGACTGGATTTCTTCTAGAAATAGACTCCAGGAGGAACTGGGGAAGTGCTTAGCTCATTATCAGGAGCTCAAAGCCCCACACAGTTTAGGGCCCACGTCTCCTACATCTCGTCTCATTCTTTTAACGAGCCGCATTTGAAGATGTGTGGGCTCTGCTCTTAGGCATTTGCTCTTGCTCGTGGTCAGTCTCCATGCTGACTGGTGAGAACATAGGGAGCTTTTCCAGTCAGTGCACGGAAACGGTCAGCACTGAAGTATGATTGCGGGTCACACAGGATGTGTCTGTGTGTCCAGCCATTTGCTAAGGAGAGTTTTAGTTCAGAGGAAGTAGGACTGTGTGACCTGTCTCTGGATAACCATTGAGTGGAAACAAAATCTGTATAGAAAAATCTGGATTTCATTAAGGAAGGAGTGAGTAGAGCAGGCACATACTCATGGGTAGTTCAGCCACTGCCCTTCTCACAGACAGGCCTGGTCTGGCCATAGAGACTGTTGCCAGGGTGACTGTCACCGAGAAAGTGGAGTGCACACACTCAGTCCTTACAGTGATCTAGGCGGTCCTGTCAGTTTATGTTGAGGGTTTTATTCAGAGTTTATCAGTTGAAAGATGGCATTGTTTTCCTTCCCACCATCAAGTGACAACTGGGTTAGCGTGACCTGGCCTCTGAGTCACTGTGGTAGACAGAAGTGGTCTCTTGTCCATGTACTTAGCTGTTAGAAATTATAGCCAGGCATTGTGAAGACAGTGGCAGAGGGAGACGCACATTGCACCTTTGAGGTCTCTGAATGACTTTTTACAAACTCATATCTTTGTCAGGGATTCAAAAGTAGAACATTCATCTCTATTTTTTGTTCTGTCAGGCACTTTGGTCACAATGACATAAAATTAAATACTCCAGTAGCCTCGGGTGAAACATAGGAGGTAAAATTTCTCCTGCTCTGGCCCACTGAAAGTGATGCTATATGTTCTCCATGACCTGTAAAACATTGTGCTGTGTAAAGAATGAAAAGTAAACAGTCACTGCCCATTGCCCTAGGGTCATGCAAACACTCTCTCTGAATGTAGCCTCTCTTATCTAGCTGGGGTTTTAATTATTTTTATTTTATTTTTTGCATTTAACAAATGTCGGGGCTGAAGAGATGGCTCAGTGGGTAAGAGCACTGACTGCTCTTCTAGAGGACCTGGATGTAATCCCCAGCCCCCACATGACAGCTCACAACTGTCTGTAATTCCAGTTCCAGGGCATCTGATAGCTTCGCACCAATGCATATAAAGTAAATTTAGATAAATGTCATGACGTCTCTGAAGTCCCCCTGCTTTTAACTAAGCCTTTGTTGTTAATTATTTTCACACTCGTAAGGTTCGTGAAGGGGTCTTAATTAATTTCCATTGTCCCAGTGTAAAGGGTGGAGAAACAGGGGATTGTACAAATTTCACACTGCTTTTCCTTCCTTCCTTCCTTCCTTCCTTCCTTCCTTCCTTCCTTCTTTCCTTCCTTCCTTTCTTTTTTGCTTTTCGAGACAGGGTTTCTCTGTAGCTTTGGAGCCTGTCCTGGAACTAGCTCTTGTAGACCAGGCTGGTCTCAAACTCACAAAGATCTTCCTGCCTCTGCCTCCTGGGTGCTGGGATTAAAGGCGTGTGCCACCACTGCCTAGCCCACACTGCTTTTCTGCGGGTACTGTGCTATACTGTAGCACGATTAATAAAAACCCAGAGACAGAAATTGGGGTACAACCTGAAGGTCAGAAAAGCAAAACAGCCACCACTGGCTCTTACGTCAGCCTCAGTGTGAAATGGCGATCCTGCCTCCAGGAATCTCAGAATGAGACTGTCTGAGAGCTGTCTCCTCTTGTCTTATATTCCTGTTTAGTGCTAGGATTAAAGGCGTGCACCACTACTGCCCAGTTTCTATGGCAAATTAGTGTTGCTCCTGGGATTAAAGGTGTGTGTCCCAGTGGGGCCGTTTTACTCTCTGATCTTCAGGGGAGCTTTATTTATTAAAATGAAATAACTGCTACATTATGCCCATAAGAGACCTTACCCATCTTGCCCAGGTAATGCCTACATACACTGATCTCCATGATGTTCCAGAGGCGAGCAATGAGATAAAGTATTTTAAGTATTTATTTTTATTTTTTTATTTTATTTTTTTAATTTATTTATTTATTAAGGATTTCTACCTCCTCCCCGCAACCGCTTCCCATTTCCCTCCCCCTCCCCTCATCAAGTCCCCCTCCCTCATCTGCTCGAAGAGCAATCAGGGTTCCCTGACCTGTGGGAAGCCCAAGGACCGCCCACCTCTATCCAGGTCTAGTAAGGTGAGCATCCAAACTGCCTAGGCTCCCCCAAAGCCAGTAGGTGCAGTAGGATCAAAAACCCATTGCGATTGTTCTTGAGTTCTCAGTATTCCTCATTGTCCGCTATGTTCAGCTAGTCCGGATTTATCCCATGCTTTTTCAGACCTAGGCCAGCTGGCCTTGGTGAGTTCCCGATAGAACATCCCCATTGTCTCAGTGTGTGGATGCACCCCTCGTGGTCCTGAGTTCCTTGCTCGTGCTCCGTCTCCTTCTGCTCTTGATTTGGACCTTGAGATTTCTGTCCGGTGCTCCCATATGGGTCTCTGTCTCTGTCTCCTTTCATCGCCTGACGAAGGTTAATATTCATCTTACACCTGTCAGAATGGCTAAAATAAAAAACACCAATGATAGCCTTTGCTGGAGAGGTTGTGGAGAAAGGGGTACACTCACCCATTGCTGGTGGGAATGCAAACTTGTGCAACCACTCTGGAAAGCAGTGTTTCGGTTTCTCAGGAAATTTGGGATCAACCTACCCCTGGATCCAGCAATACCACTCTTGGGAATATACCCAAGAGAGGCCCTATCATACAACAAAAGTATATGCTCAACTATGTTCATGGCAGCATTGTTTGTAATAGCCAGAACCTGGAAACAACCTAGATGCCCTTCAACGGAAGAATGGATGAAGAAAGTATGGAATATATACATATTAAAGTATTACTCAGCAGTAAAAAACAAGGACTTCTTGAATTTTGCATACAAATGGATGGAAATAGAAAACACTATCCTGAGTGAGGTAAGCCAGACCCAAAAAGAGGAACATGGGATGTACTCACTTATATTTGGTTTCTAGCCATAAATAAAGGACATTGAGCTTATAATTCATGTTCCTAGAGAAGCTAAATAAGAAGGTGAATCCAAAGACAAACACATAGGCATCCTTATTTTAAGTATTTAAACTCAGAGCAATGACACGTTGTCTTCTGCTTTGTTTGTTTGTTTGCCCTTAAGACTGAACTCTTTCTGTTGGGTTTTCATTTCTTTTTCAGGTAAGACCAAAAGAAATCTGAGGCGCTGTAAGCTCTCCCGCGACAGTGGAAGATCCGCAGCGGAGCCTGGTGGAGCCACAGGAAGCTCCAGCAGTTCTGCTGAAGGTAGCGTGGGAAGTCAGTAACTGTGAGCTCTTCGCAGCCCTTGTATTTGCTGCTGTGTTCCTCATGGAAGAAACAACCATGCCCTGCTGCATTTGCTAACGTGATTAGAAACACTCACGGAGGGGAAACTGGCGGTGTGAAGGCACTGGTAGGAGAAGGACACTTATTTGAGCTAATCAAGGTCCCTCATTCTTGTTCTTTTGGAGGTAACTCCTTTTGTGTCAGGGATTGCAAATTAGTGTATCCATCCCCATTTGCTTTTTTTTTCTGTCAAGAAATTTGCTCACATGGCATGAAAGTAGTAACTAATACAGTATCTGCAGGTTCAAAGTAAGAGGTACAGATTGCCCTGTCCCTGAAAATGCTATCACGTGTTTCCCATGAACATAAAACACCTTGGTTGGGCAAAGTTAAGGAGGAACAACCACTGTCCACTATCCTGAGACACACAGACCACCAGTAGCTCTAACTCCTGCTGTCTAGCTGCTTCTTCTGGCTCTTATCAAACACCATAGGACACTTTTAAAGGACAAGTGCTTCTTAAAAAGAAGTTTTCTGTTATTTGCTTCTGTAGACTCATCAGGCATATTGTGAGTCCTTAGGAACGTTAGTGTCATAGTACCAAGAACAGTTACGTGAGGAACTGCACAAATTTCACTGGATCCATGTAGCTTTTGCAGTGACGTGGATGCTGCCCGTCTGTAGTCTCAGTCGGTTGCTCTTCTGTCAATAGTGCCACACCCATGTGAATTGAGACCTTTCCTACACCGACCGTGTCACACCTGCCGGTACTCTACAGTGATGTCTGTGATCGTCCAGAAATAACTTCCTGAATCAAATGAGTGTGCTTGGAATTAATAAAACCCAAGCAAAAGGAATAACTCAACCACTCCTAGACCCTCCCATTAGATCTAGCCAGCAATCCGTTTCCTACATGAGATAAATGTTGAAACACAGAACAACAATTAGTTTGTCTCTTCTGCTTGCTGTTCTACTGACCTCCTTTTGTGGTGAATGCATTCCAGTTGCTTCTGTGGAAAAACCAGCGGGTTTTATTAACACCAAATTGCAAAAGGACAGCAGAATCTCAGAAACGGAGACTGTGTGTTTAGTGGAGAAGTCCTGCGGCCCTGCTGGTGGTAATGATAATTCAATAATTGCTTTGTTCCCGACAGTAGTTGTATATTATGTTGCCTTTTCTTTATGAAAATAATGAAGATAGGGGGCTGGAGAGGTGGCTCAGAGGTTAAGAGCACTGACTGCTATTACAGAGGCCCTGAGTTCAATTCCCAGCAACTACATGGTGGCTCACAACCATCTGTAATGAGATCTGGTGCCCTCGACTGGCCTATAGGATATATGTAGGCAGAATATTATATACATAATAAATAAATCTAAAAAAAATATGAAGATTTCTTTCACTGTCCTTTTGATATGTGAAATATCCATCTCCCTAGTTCATCAGCAGAACTACAGCCACAGAATGTAAAAACACACTTAAACTTCTACTGTGGTTCTCGGCAAACGATGTGAGCCAAAGAAAAGCTGAGGTTATTCTTGTGTGAGACAGTTTGGCTTCACCAACTATAGTCACCAAGGTATGAGTCACTCACCCTCCCACTCTCTTCCTTCCAGATATGAACATTCTGGAGGAGAACAGTGTGGAGAGTGAAATGAGTAAGGAGAACAGCCTTCAAAGTGATGATCTTGGTAGCGGTAGGTAATGGTATTCCTGGTCACATCCGATTCTCCACTGACTCTTCCAGATACCAACGAAATGGATGCTGACAACACCAAAGATGAGCTGGGTAAGGAGAACGGCCTTCAATGTGATGGTCTTTGTGGTGCTAGGTCTTCATGGTCACATCCATCTCCCCACTATCTTTCTTCCAGATGCTGATGATCATGAAGAAGATGACTCTGGGAGTAGCATGGAGAGTGAGCACATCCATCCGAGTGATCAAGGTTACCGTAGTGGTAGGTATTCCTGACTAGATCTGATGGGAGGGTCGAGGAGCAGTTGGGCTACTCCATTTCCTTGGGTATCTACGAGAGAATGTTAGTTTTAAGGGTCTTCCTACTGGTCAGGTGTTCTCATTGTTATGCCCAAATATCTAACAAAGCATTTTAATTGAAAAAGGGTTTGTTGTGGCTTATGATTAAAGAGAGGATTCCATTATTGTGGAGAAGACATGGCAGCTGGCAGGGAAGGTGTCTTAGCCAGGGCAGGTAGCCAGTTGGTCACATTGAATCCACCCTCAGGAGGCATTGAGTTACCAGCTGGGCTCCAAGGCCTAAACATTTTCCTCAGTGACTTACTTCCTCCAGGGAAGATGCACCTCCTGCTGGAGCCCAAACCTTTTCAAGCAGCACCACCAGCTGGGGACCAAGTACTCAACCAGATGAAGCCATGGGGGATGTTCACCACTCAAACCTTGCACACAGTGGGGTGTAAGGCCTTGTGGAGACTGACCATCTCAGGTCACAGAATCTGGACTCTAGCTGGAAAAGCAGGGACCCAGTTTCTTATTCTTTCACTCTTTGTAACCATTCTTCAAAGGAAGATAATATACTCCAAGGACAAAGAAATGACCATTTCACCTGGTCCAGCGTGTAATGTGGGTTGTCCTCATCTAGGGAGTAAAAGATGTTCCTTTCCTGTGTTGTCCTCCTCCTCGTGCTTCCATCAGTTATTCCTGTGTCCTCCCCTCTGCCACACTGTTCTTGTCTGCTTCCTGTTGCTCTGATAAACACAGTAACTAAGGGTCACTTGGGGAAGAAAGGATTTATTTCATCTTAACGTTATAGTCCATCATAGAGAGAAGTTAAGGCAGAAACCTGGAAGCAGGGAAGTAGAGACCACGGGGGATCTCTTACTGACTTGATCTCTCTGGCTTGCTAAGCTACATTTAATAGATATCTCAGGCCATGTGTGTAAAAATGACACTGCCCACAGTTGGCTAGGCACTTCTATCTCAATTAGCAATCAAGAATATGCCCTATATTAATTTCTGCAGGCTAATCTGATGGAGACACTCCTCCAGTTTAGGTCCCTCTTTCCAGGTGTGTGAGGTTGACAATGGAGATTGACCATCACAAATAACCCCTTATCAACTTGACACACAAACAGATTGCTGTTAAATTTAAATCATAACCTTTCCTTTATTGTTTGTCCCCAAGATCTCTTCTTAATATCATAACATAAAATACTGGGCAGTCGAAAATTTCCATGGCCTTGAAATAATTCCAGTCATTTAAAATCCAAGCTCCCTTTAAAAATCCAAATCTCTTAACCATAGGCTCTAGTCAAATATAAAGAAGTTATAGACATTCTTTTCTTCAGTAGGAAGAATCAGGGTACAGTGACAATGAAAACATAATTGAAATCCCATGGTTTAAGACACTCAGTGCCCAGTATCTGTGACTTACTCAGATCCCATGTACTGGGCACGTCCTGCTTCTCTGGTTCCAGCAGCAGCAGCACATACACCTTGTCCTGCAGACTCAGGCCAGATGCAGTTCACACCTGCTGATAACCTCAGAGAGTCCCTGCTGCTGTGTAAAACTTCACACCTCACACCTGCGCTGTCTGCTTTCAACAGTTTTCCAAACTCTGACAAACCAACCTAGTGAGCTCTGTATTGAGCCTTAAGGACACAATGGCTCAAGTCAAGTCCCACATGCTCCCACAGTCCTCCTCAAAATAAGTTGATTGGTTCTCTGCAGCAATATCTCATTATTCTTATGGGTTAGTGTCTTTTCTGTTGCAGTAATAAGACAGCATCAGTAAAAGGTACTTAAGGAAGAAAGTGTGTCTGGTTTACATTTCCAGAGGTAGAAACCCAGGATAATAAGAGTCAGAGCAGGAAGCTGAGAGATCATAGTCAACCAATGCAGAAAGTAGAGCGGGGACAGCGAGAGGGAGACACTATCCACTAATAACACTGCTTCCGGTGATGCACCTTGGTCAACAAGACTTCAATGTTCCATTACCTACTGGGGCTCCGAATGTTTAAATACATGAGAGTTGTTGTACATTTCCTACTGAAACCACAATATTATGGTCTGGCCCCTTAGACATGTGACCAAGTGACATTAAGCAAAGCTTAAAAATCCTGTGACTCTACCAATGATATTGTGGTGATCCATCATCTATAATGGTAGCTGTACATTTTACTGTGTCTCCTCTGTGAATAAAATGAAGATGTCTACCAAACTCTTTTTAATATGTGAAGTGTTAATTTCCCTAATTCATGGGAGGAAGTGCAAACACAGGACTTAAAAACACATTTAAATTCTCCTGTGGCCCTCACTGAATGGTGTGACAGAAAGGAAAGTCGAGGTTGTTATTTGGGATGTGTGTTCAACCTACTACTGGTACCGATATCCGATTCACTCTCTCCACTTACTTTCTTCCAGACATTGGTGAGACAGAGGATATGACTGATACGTCTAGTGACAGCCTAGAAAGTGAACACTCTCCTGATGGTAGGTAACAGCATTCCTGGTCATATCCAATGAGATGTCTAGGAGCAGTCATGCTATTCCTTCTCCTTGGATGTCAGAGAAAGTCAATTGAAGGGTCTTCCTAATAGGCAGAAGCAATGATAAGACTCTGTTAGTGAATCATTGTTCAGCTGCTCTTCTCAATGTTAGGACCAAATATTTTATTTTTGTTCTTTCTTATTCTTTCACTCTTTGTAACCCTTTCCTGTGGGGGAAGATCATGTACTCCTTAGGCAAAGAAATGACCATGCCACTTGGTCCAGAGTTTCATGTAGGTTTTATGTCATCCAGTGGTTACACCACAGATGCTTCCTTTTCTGTGTTGTGATCCTGCTGGTGCTGTCATTAATTAGTATTTTAATTATTTTCTGCTTCCTCTGTTTTGTCAAGGGCACATATTATAATTTGCTTCCCATTAGTCTGACAAACATATTGACCAAAAACAAGTTGGGGAGGAAAGGGCTTATTTCATCTTTCAGGTTATAGCCTACCATTAAGGGAAGAAAAGGCAGGAACTCACAGTAGCAACCTGGAGGCAGGAAGCTAAGCAGAGACCACGAAGGAATGTTGCTTACTGATTTGCTTTCTCTGGTTCGCTCAGTTATTTTTCTTAGACAGTAAATCCCTACCTGCCTGAGGATTAGCACAACACAGAGTGGTCTGGGGCCTCCTGTATCAATTAGCAATTACAAAATATTCCCACAGCCATTCTTATGGGACAGTCTGATGGAACCAATTCCCCAATGTAGATTCCCTCCTAAGTATGTGAAGTTGACAGTGAAAATTAGAAAGCACAAGTCACCTCTTGTCAACATGACACGTAAGCAGGCCACTGTCAAATCATGACCTTTCCTGCTTTTCTCCAAGAGCTCATGTTGATATAACGTTAAATAGTATGCAGTGTTAAAAGTTCCACAGTCTTCAAATAATGCCGACAATTTAAAAGTCCAAGTTATCTTTTAAAATCTAGTCTCTTATCTATAGGTTCGTGTTAAAAAAACATGTTTTATGTGGTCTTTGTTCAAAGAAGTAAGAAGATTATAGAGAAAGGAAAGAAAAACAAACCTAAAATAGTACAAGACGTTCACTGTCCAACACCTAGGAAGCACTCATCATCTTCTGGACGCAAAGGCTTGCAGAGTTGCAGTTCTGAGACAGCCACACACAGCATACATGCCCTGCCTTGGAGGCTCATGCCAGCTCCACTCCAAACTCACTGCTTCTTACATCCTGCCACCTGCAATTGCTGAGGTCTCCCAGTAACCGAGCCTGGACATTCACCAATGGCATTGCCTAGCCTCTCTCTAGGGACTCTGGTTCTTCCACATGGTGCCAAGCCTCAGTTTCTTTCCACAGCCCCTTCCATCCTGCAACTTTTGTGCCACCATAGCAAGTAGCACAAAGGAGACTCTGACTCTGACACATCACCAAGTTTGGTGCCAGCTTGAAATGCGGTCTTGGCCCACTCTGAGCCAGAGCTTCTTTTTGCTGATATAATGGAAATAGTTCTCAGAAGATTTTGTATCTATGATACTGGTCCCCTACTCATCTGATTTCCCAGCCCTGGCTAACCAGTAGCCATTGTCCCAGCGAAGCACAGAAGGTTTCACCTCACGGATTCTTTAAACACACACACCAATCATTTTTATGTTTCATACCAATCCCAGTTGCCCCTTCCTCCCCTTCTCCTACTCTCCCCACTTTCTCCCCCACCTCCATTTGCTCCTTAGAGAGGGTAAGGCCTTTCATGGGGAATCAACAAAGTTTATCACATCACATTAAGGCAGGATCAAGGCCCTCCCCTCTGTATCTAGGTTGAGCAAGGTATCTCTCCAAGGTAAAGGGCTCCAAAAAGCCAGTTTATGCACTAGGAATAAATCCTGGTCCCCCTGCCAGTGATCCCACAACCTCCCCAAGCCACATTCAGCAGGCCTAGCTCAGTCTTATGCAGGTTCCCCAACTGTCAGTCTGTAGTCCATGAGCTCCTACTGGGTCTGGTCAGCTCTTTCTGTGAGTTTCCCCATCACGGTCTTGACCCCTTTGCTCTTATTATTGCCCCTCCCTCTCTATGACTGGACTTTGGGAGCTGGGCCCAGTGGTTAGTTGTGGATCTCTGCATCACTTCAGATTCTTAACCCGAACTTTACAGAGCAGCTCCAAAAAGCCTTGGCTGCCTCTGAAAACCACAGGCCGAGACACCCTTGTCTGCCTTTCTCTCAGCATTCTCGTTTCCCAGATTCCTGCACATGAGCTTATTGAATCTCGAGCACTGAAAGGATTTCCATGTCAAAGTTCCACATTCCCATAATCCTCCCCCAAGCAAGGTGACCAGGTCTGCCACAGCAATACCACACTTTCTGGCACCAATTTCTGTATTTGTTGTTTTATGTTACTATAATCAAACACCAGAAACAAAATGGAAGAAATATTTTTTTTGGCTTCTGTTCCAGTGATAGAGTCCATTAGGCATGGAGAAGGTGGGCAGAGAGGAAAGTCACAAGGTCATGTTTTCAACTGCATTCAGAAAGCAGAGAGATTGGCTACTAAGTGGGGTGAGGTTACAAACTTCCAAAGCCCACACCCTGTGATGTATTTCCCCAAGTAAGGCTCCCAGTCCTACCTAACATAACGTGCCCCAAACATTGCCACCATCCAGAGAGTCAATATTCAAACATACAAGCCTTGGAGTCACATTTGTTGTTCAAAGCACAGCATTCTCTCCCCAGTCCCCAAGGACACGTGACAGTCAAGAGCAGCAGGAAAGGCATGCAGCCCTCCTGATGCTCTGGAAATTCTGTAATTAGTTATGAATAATATTTGTGATTACACTGCATCTCTGTGAAAAATTTAAGGTGTCTTACAGTATTTTTCTAGCGTAACAGTTGAAGTTCAATCACAGAGTGTAAAAACATATTTAAATACCTACTTTGGTTCTGATTCCATGATATAAACCAAAAAAAATAGTTGAGCTGGTTCTTGTGTGAGGCAGTGTGGCTTCACCTACTGCAGACACCAATGTGTGAGTCACCCTCTCCACTGACTTCTTCAGGATGAGGACTTCTCTGAGAATGGTTTAGATACGGAGAGCAGCCTTCAAAGCTCTGATCATGGTAGTGGTAGGTTATTTGGTCAGCTCCAAAGAGGAACTCTGGGAACAACTGGGTTATTTCTTTGCTTGGGTGGTTGAGGAAGAGAGATAGTCAATTTGAAGGTCTTCCAGGTGGGCAGACGTGATGAACCGAACCATTGTGTGTTAGTTGTTTTCCTATCTCCTCCATAAATACCTGACAAAAAGCTTGGTAAGATCCTGACTTACAGTACAAGGGAATCCTTCTAGCACAGTGTGAAAGACACAGGAGGTGTTTTAGCAGTTGTAGTGGCTATTTTAAAAATGTAATACTATCTGTATCTTCTTCTTTTTAAATAAGTCATCATTGTCTATAAAACCGAGTACTTCAGGAGCTGGAGGAATTTGTGTATCAGTCCAGGGTGTGTGCTACTCTTTCGAAAGACCCAGATTCAGTTCCTAGTGCCTACATCAGATGCCCACAACCCTTTGTTACTTCAGTTTCAGGACACCAAATGCCCTCTGCTAACCTCTGTGTTATCAGCCATGGAAGTGGTACACACACACACACACACACACACACACACACACACAGGCACTCATAGGTAGACATAAAAAATAAAACAAAGAAACAAACCCATTGTGACTACTGTCTTTGATTCCCAGATTACATGTAAACCATGAAAGAGAAGGAATTCCACAAAGTTGCCCTCTGAACCCACACACATGACGTGGTGTACACAAATACACACACAAACAAAATTAAAAATACATACAATTAATTGAGAAATCCATGCAGTGGTGGCACACGCCTTTAATCCCAGCACTCAGGAGGCAGAGAGAGGTGGATCTCTGTGAGTTCGAGGCCAGCCTGGTCTATAACAGCTAGTTCTAGGACAGACACCAAAGCTACAGAGAAACCCTGTCTTGAAAAAACCAAAAAAATTTGAGAAAATCATATATGCTTACTGCATGCAGAATCTACATACTTGCCCATGTGGTTAAAAGAGGTTTGACCAATATCTAGAAAGAATTGCCAATGTCCTGACTTCAAAATGGTCTGAGAAAGTAAAGAGAAAGCAGAAATATATTTTTCTTTTTTATGAGACAGGGTTCTATGTAGCTATGGATGTCCTGGAACTGACTCTGTAGACCAGGGTGGCCTCAAACTTTGAGATCCATCTGCCTCTGCTTCTCAAGTGCTGGGATTAAAGGCCCGGGCTACTACAACTGCTAGAAACCCATCATTTAACGTTTATTTCAGGGTCTCTCCAATGAAACATTTTCAGGTTGTTTTAGATTCACATTATATAAAAGGGCAAAATTTACCATTCTCATTTCTCGAGGTCTTGATTTTTTCCTCAGCTAAGAGGATGTTCCTGTATGAGAACAGACATGTTTATTAATGAACTATGTGCATTAAGACCAAATGTTTAGATTAAATTCATAGAATTCTGTCTACATCAAACCAAGAGCCCCTGTGACACAGGAAGTGATCCCACGATCTCAGAGCTATTTTGTGTTCTCCTAGTGCTGTCTGACAAGGACCAGATGAAGACCACTTCAAAAGAGGAGACAAATACATCACCAACTAAGGTAAACCATCTTTTCCATTTTTGAGGAAAGGTTAGTTTTAGGATTCCTTTATATTTTATTTTATCACATCAGGATGATAAACTGACAATCTACACTGTAGGTATTCGAGTATTTTCTATGTAAAAGGAGGAAATGGAACTGGATCAAGAAATTCTTGATCAAGGAATATGTAAAAAAAAATGTCAGTGCCAGATTTCGCAGGTTTCTTGGGGGGGCTTTCTTCTGACAAAGGTTTTTCTGTCTAGATTAAAACTTGAGTGATTTTCACTCAAGAGTTGGCACACAACCTGTGAAAGTTTGTTTTTCTCCAAGCATCCTCCTATCTTTCTTTAAAGACTTTCTATGGTTAAGGCAGTTGGAATGTATTTTCCCAATTACTGATGTGATAAAATATTTTCGCATCTATTATGAGAACGTCAAGGTTTTGAGTTCTCTGCAGCATGAATTCTGAGTAAATAATTCATACACAGAGGCACCCCTTAGTAGGCATCCCTCTCACAGCACCGGATTGTCATAATATTTCTCTGCCATGTTTCAGTGTAGCTTTGAGGAAACCTGTCGTAGGGGACAAAGAGGTAAGTTTGCCTGATCTGGGCTAAATGATCAAGAATCAGAAAATTCTTTTTTTCCATACATTTCCTAGCTTCAGGTGTTTTGAAACAGTATCCTACAACAAACTAATGCAGAATCTTTCACTTGGCCACTCTTCCTCATCCTACATATTACTCCCCCAAGTCACAGAAAAACCAAAGACAAACAGAAGTCAGTATTGTCTGATTGAGAGTGTTTTCTCTAAATTGCAGGTCCGGTCGAGGAAGTGCAGATGGAGTATGTATTTGGAAGGACTTTCTTAACTCACACTATAGATAAGAATTGTGTATTGATCTCACCACTGTTTTCAGTGTGTCCCGAAAGCCAGGGGTTTGGCAGGCTTAGTTTAAAACAACTGATTTTCCAGGAGACACAGCGTGGCTTTGTGTCTTTAGTTCTCGTTTCCCTCAGTCACCCTGGGATTTTCTGTAACAAACAATATCTCTCTCTGTGTGTGTTTCCTCCAAAGATAACTCAATTTCCCGAGAAATTTCCAATGTCAATGAAGAAATTAAGAGCTCACACTTTGCCCACATTAATTTAAAACTCATCCTAGGTATCTATGACAGATTCATTCTCAGCACATACCCTACTAAAGAAGAGCACACAGATCAGGGAGGCATGCGACCCACATGTCTAGCTAGGGGGACATAAACACAATCTGTTCCCAGATATGAGGTATACAAGTGACATTCCCAACTATAAACTCTGCCTCTTAGCCTACCGCGATATGGGTAGAAATTATGGAGGAACTGTAGCTTTCCATTTTCAGAATAATTCCAACTGACGGACTCTTGGCTGTCTCGCTGTAGCATCTGTACACTGTGCTGGAGACACAAGTTTAAAAGGTCAAGCCTAGGTGATTCAGGCTGTTTGGCTTACAGAAAACTAGGTTGTCATACAGAAGGTGTTGGGTTTGACCCTCAGCACTGCATGCCCCAGGGAATTGCTAATTCCTGTCTATCTAGCACTGAAGAGTGGGGTGTATGGTGATCAATCAAAGGCATTTCCTGGCCAGCCCAATTGGTGGCATGAAACCCTGCCTGAAAAAATTAAAAACAGCTACCACCACAACAAAACCCGAAAGACAAAAGCATATCTTCTTGTTGTCAAATTGATTTTGACAATGGATACTCTACATCAGAAACATGGTGTCATAATTGGGTTTTACTTCAACATGGTTGATTCTAGGTGAATGCTTTACCACTATAGCAGACGTTACGGTAAGTCCAAATAGCCTCACACACATATCTGGGCTTAAGTCTACTAAGTTATTAATATGGTATTATTATTTTGATCATACTTATTTTCAAGAGGAGGTACATTAATGCCTGAAGGGTACTTCCCCTCACTGATGTTCAGTTTCCACGTGGGCCAATAAATGAGAGTATAGGGAGCCAATACACTCAATGGATGTATATAGTCATCACCAAACGATTGGATTTCATGTCACGGTTTCTAAAATGCCTTGTGACTGATTGTACTTCTACATGTTGAAGACATATGCCACAGACTGTTTTTGATAAGGGTACATAGGACTGTGTATCTTGCTCAGGGATGTGAATAGCAGAGTTTGTAGTTTAGAAACTGGACATGTTGAAGCATGAGCAGCGAAGGTGCACACTTGGGGCTAGAGAAGGCTCTTCTCTGCTCTTCTCTGAGCTTTTCAGGGTCCACAGATAGTGCTGAGGGCATTTGTCACCTAGAAAGTGGTGTGCACAGTCACATTCATTAAATCGCCAAGCCACCAAGCTTCTTGTCCCGTTTGCTGAGTTTGAAGGCTTATCCAGAGTATGACAACTGAAGGAAAGTGTCCCCTCCCCCACCACAACTCTACTCTACCATCAGGGCTAGAATGACTGGGAGTCTGAGTTACTGTGTGGTGTCTGCTGAGCATGGTCATGTGATCAGTAGAAAGAGTGTAGGAGAGATGGAAGCTTTTGAACTAACCAAACTCTCAGATCACTTCTTTCAGAGAGATGGGCAATATTTACACCAGGAACTGGAAAGTAGAGCATCCTTCCGTGTTTTGAGATTTTTTTTTCCTGTCAGAGTCATTATGTCACAGTGGCATAAAGATAGCCCCTTACCTGATTCCCTGCCTCAGTGTGATATACAATCTTCACAAACTGTAAAACACCATGGTTGGGTAAAGAATGAAAAGAAACGGTCATTGTCCACTGTTCTGGAGCTGTCTCTGGATCCAACCCCTGCTCTCTTGTTGATCGTTTTCACATTCTAGAAACCCCACAGAGCACTTCTCTAGATCTAGTGCTATTCTTTAAGGCTTGACGTTCATTTGCTATCTTAGATTCATCAGGCTTAGTGTAAGTGCTTACGCAATTGGAGTGTCATAGTGCCAAGAACTGGTGTAGTAAGTAGCTGCATACACTTCACTGGGTTTACATGGAGTGATTTGGATGCTGCCAATCTCTCAGAGTCACATTGCTTCTCTGTCAATCCTGTGTCATTCACTGACCATGCCATAGTTGTATAGAGAGGACACAATGTTTGCAATCTTCCTGAAGTATCATTCTGAATCAGATGTGTATGCTTGAAAAATGACTAATGAGATCAAATGTTTATACATAAAACAGTTGTTAGCTTTTCTGGGGGGGGTTGTTTGTTTGTTTGTTAAATGCAATTGAGTTGACATCTTTTTGTTGTGAATGCATTCCAGTTAGATCTGTGATGAGAAGGCTGGGGCTTTGGCACACCAAGTCCTGCAGTATCAGACCTCAAACCTCAACTGTGCGTATGATAGAAAAGGCTTGCAACACCAGTGAAGGTAGGTACTGTGGATATTTGATAGTTAATTTGTTATTAATAATCATGATGGTAATATTTTCATGTTACTTTTCTGTTGCTATGGTAATACACTATGACTGAAACAACTTATAAAAGAAGGATTTTATGTTGACATATGTATCCAGAGGGATAGCTCTCAATCATGGTGGGGAAAGTCATGGCAACCAGTGCCAGGCATACTGTCAGGAACAGTAGGCTGAGAGATCACATTTTCAACATCAAACTGGAACTTGGGTGAGGCTATAAATTCTCAAAGCCTCCCCACAGTGGTGCATTTTCTCCACCAGTGCTCCACTTGTAAACATGATACAACTTTCCCAAACAGTATCAACTACCAGGGCCCAAGGTTTCAATTACAGGAGCCTCTGCAATATGTTTCTCAACACACCACCACTTTCTACTTCCTGGCCTCTGTAGGCAAATGACCATATTACACATGCATTTAGTTCAACTTGAAAAACACCCAGAGGGTGCCCAGCCCAAGTTGATGCATCTACAACACACCTGAGACTCAGGGAACATTAGGGAAGAAGGCATAGAAACCTTGTAAGAGCCAGAAGACCAGAAAATCTGCTGTGAGATTGACTTCTAGAAATGTCAGGGACGCCTCCCCCATGATACCTCAACAGTACAGCTGCCTAACCAAGAGTGGAAGCCCAATACCGATAGACATGTCAACTGGAAGTGGGGTCTCGTGGAGCCCACCCATAGAAAAAGAGCTGCAGACAAGTAAGGAATATTGAGGGAGGGAGAAAGAGTCGTCTTCAGAGATGAATCCCCAATTGCTTATTCAATAACAGTGGTCAACCCTGAAATCATATACAGACAAGTAGCTCCAGAAGGACTGAACAAGTTTTATTGATATCGTTAGATTGATTGATCACAGTTCAACTACAGACATGAAGGAGAGAGAATGAACTGGAATTAGGGTGAGGCTATGAGGCTTCGAACCCCACCACCAGCAGCAAAGTTCATTCAACAAGGCTGTCTCCTAAAGGTTCCACAACCTTCCCAATTGATGCCGCAAACTGGGCACCAGATGTCCAAATACCTGAACCTATATAGGACATTTTTGATTCAAACCACACTGCATATATCTCTTATTAAATGAAGAAAAATGTCTTGTATATTTTTAATGTGCAACATGTTCATTTTCCTAGCTCAACAGTAGAGTTTCAGCCATAGAACTAAAAATGCATTTCGAGGTCTGTTATGGTCCACTCTGAATGATCTGAACCAAAGAGGAGTTGAGCGGGTTCTTGTGTGAGGCAGTGTGGCTCCAGCTACCAAAGACGGTTAATATGTAAGTCACTCTCCACAGACATGCTTCCCGACATTGATGTCATGGATGATAACAACATTGAGAATGAGCTGTCTCCTGAGGCCAGCTTGAACTGTGAAGACCGTGGTAGGTACTGGCATTTCTGGTCACATCCAATGAAAGTGTCCAGCAGCAGTCAGGGTTTTTCTTCTGCTTGGGAGGCAAAAAAGAGAGAAAGTCAATTTAAGGACTTCCAGAGGGGGAGAAACGATAAGACTCTATTACTCAGTCATTCTGTTTAGTGACTTTTCTTGTTTCTGTGACTAAAGAACTGAGGGAAAACCATTTTGATGGGGGGGTTTACTTTGGGTGTTAGGACAAGGGTGTCATTCTGGCAGGGAAAGTGTCTTGGCAGGTGTATGGCACTGGCTGTTCACATTGATCTGTACATGAGCACATGCACCTGTACTCAGGAAGCAGGGCTAAACAGAAGTCAGACAGAGGTCTTTCCTGAGTGACTCACGCTCTCCAGGGATGCTCCACTTCCTGAAGCCTTTCTTAAGCAGGACTATAGGCTGGGGACCAAGTGTTCAAACACATGAGGCTATGCAGGACATTTCATGATCAAACCAGAACACACAATATATGATTTAAGGCCTTGTGTTCATGACCATTTCATGTTGCATGATCTGAACTCTATGTAAAATACAAGAATCTGCTTTCTTATTTTTTACCTCTTTATTGTCCTCTCTCAGAGGACTAGAGTATGTTCAAGTATAAAGAAATGACCATGACATCTGATCAGAGATTAACATAGTGTGTCACAATCTTGGCAATTGATTCGAAGACTACTTCTTTCCTGTGTTTTTATCCTTCCTGTGCTTTCGTTAATAAGTATTTCAGTAATTTTCTGTGCACTTCCTCTTGCTGAGACTGCACAGCCAATATAGGGAATCTGCATGGATGCTAAGCAAGTTAGACAAAATGAAAATAGGTCACACAGGCATCTGTGTAGACCTAAGACTGTTGTGCATGTCTGATACCCAGAAAGTGAATGAAAAGACCTCATTTGTTATGTGAAAGGATCCATCTTTCACTAAGTGATGAGTTCCTGGGTCTTTGCAGCCTTGTAAGTGCTAGCTCAGCTGATACAGGGCTTGCTTTAGGCGCACAGACGTTCCCATGTCTTGTCCATAAACAGCTCAAGGGAGGCGTGAACACATTTCTGAGGCAGCTGTGATCAGATGGTGGATTTTCCGAGACTGTGGTTCATTTCATTCAATATGTGCTGACTAAAGTCAGTCAATTGGAACATTTTGAAAAACGATGCTGACCTTACTTTAGAATTGGAGTCTGAATATGCAGGTAGGCCAACACAGGCCAACACGAGAATTCCTTTTAAAGTTTCAGCTGTCTCTGTGCAACAGAAGTCTGTGTGAAATTAATACTTCTAAGAAAAGCAGGGATGTGTCTAGGAAAATAGCTTGAGGGTTTGTTACAGGGCTTTTGTGGGTCTGGGAAGTAGGTGCCCTGCACACTGCACACGGCTATGGCAGCACATTTACTGACAACTCGACTCTCTGAGCGTTCTCACCACATATGTAATATTCACGGATTCACTCAGGAGCAGTGCAGACACACTCAGTGTTTACTTCTTTACTGTCGATACACATAGACCCGAGGTTGTGATGTTCTCAGGAGAACGTGTCAAGGTGAAAATCAGATGTGCGGCCACTGATTAGGAGGTTTTAAACTGTTAACACCTTCTTATATTTAGGCTATCAGGACATTAACAACTGCACAAAAGATCTCATCTTCTATATGAATGTCTTAATTGCTGAAGCAAGTGGAAATCCAGGGGACACATGATCAATGTTCTCTGCCTTAACATTAGTTGGCTAATCTGAACCTGGATGTGCACCTCACAGAATGAATACAAAGGATAGCACAGTAAAGAAAAACTAGCAAGAGAAAAAACGTGTCATGGTGCTTATATTTTAATGTAACAATGTCGGTATCTTGCATTCATCAAGAAGGCACTGTTATGGATCAAAGAGTGAATCATTCACTGCCGTTACAGTATGTGCCTGATATTACAGGAAATTCCCTGAATAATGTGTATATTTTCAAGATCAGAATATATATAATACATATGCTAGAGCTGGCGGTGTGATTCCAAGGATAACTGTGCATTTCTTCCAGTGCTTGGGACCTGAGTGGCATTTCTCAGATCCAAATGAAGGTAGAAGGAGAGAACCAACTTCACAAACTTATCCTTTGACCCCTGGAGAGATGTTACATAACATGCCTGCTTATACATACACTTTGCTTTATTTTTTCATTTGTTGGATTGTTTTTGTTTTTTTCCATATGTTGTTAGAATTGTTTTATTTTTCCAGTTCTTTTTTTATTGTTTTTATTGAGCTATATGTTTTTCTTTACTCCCCTTTTTTCCTCCCCCTCCCCTTCTGACCTTTCCCATCATCACAACATTCTCCATTTACTCAGATCTTGTCTTTTTCTACTTCCCATGTAGATTAGATCCATGTAGGTCTCTCTTAGGGTCCTCACTGTCTAGGTTCTCTGGGATTGTGAATTGTAGGCTGGTTTTCTTTGCTTTATATCTAAAAGTCACTTATGAGTGAGCACATATTCTATTTGTCTTTATGGGTCTGGGTTACCTCACTCAACATGATGTTTTCTAGATCCATCCATTTGCCTGAAAATTTTAAAATGTCATTATTTTTTTTCTTCTGTGTGGTTCTCCATTGTGTAAATATACCACATATTCTTTATGCTTTCTTTGGTCAAGGGGCATTTAGGTTGTTTCCAGGTTTTGGCTATGAAAACTAATGCTGTTATGAACATAGTTGAACACTTGTCCTTGTGGTATGGTTGAGCATCCTTTGGGTATATACCCAAAAGTGGTATTGCTGGGTCTTGAGGTCGGTTGTTTCCTAATTTTCTGAGAAATCACTATACTGATTTCCAAAGCGGCTGTACTCCCACCAGCAATGCAGGAGAGTTTCCTTTACCCCACATCCTCTCCAGCATAAGCTGTCATCAGTATTTTGATTGGGGCCATTCTTACAGGTGTCAGACAGAATCTCAAAGTTGTTTTGATTTGCATTTCTTTGATAGCTAGCTATAAATATACTTTGTATATGCATATACACAGGTGATAATGAACAAGAAATTAAAAATAATCAGATCATAGTAAATGAATATGGAATCCGTGTATGTCGACTTGTGGTGACTGGAAGAGGTTAGAAGAGATCCAGACAGACTTGAAAATGGCCAGAGAGTAATAGAAATCTGACATTTAACATAGCATTTGTTTAAGTGATAATCTAATCGAAGATGGATTGTTTACAGTTCCTTAGACTCACTTATTTATGAGAATACAAAGTCTCTTCTTATTTCTGTGGAGTTCTTGCTTTGTTTCCCCTTTTCTAGCAGGGAAAACTGTCTTGGAGTCCTTCAACTGTGTTTGTTATTAAATGCACCAAAGCTAGATAAACACCAATTCCACATGTCACTGTCCCCAGCAACATAAAAACCCTTGACAAATAGCAAGTAGTACCACGAGCTGAAAGTTATTTCCTGTTCCCCTAGAATTATGTGAGGAGGACCCAATGAAGACCTTACAAGAAGCAGCAGAACCAGCCTTGGTTGCGGTAAGATGGCCTTTCCTTTTTCTAACATAGGAAGGATACCTTCAAAATAATTTTTATGGGCATCAGATCTCAATAACAAAACTGCTCGCACACTATAAATATTAGAGTATTTACACAGGAAGAGGACATAAGTGTGAGAGGACATTGGAAACCACGTCAGGTTCCATAGTGCCTGTCAGGACCCTTTCTTCTCACAATTTCTGGTTTAGATGAAAATGTATAAGAAACTGACAGGCATATTGTATAGGAAAAGTTCTTGTTTCTTCTGTGAGTGTCCCCTTGTCTTTCTTCTGGGGTGTCCTAAGGTTAACATAGATGAACTGTGTTTCCCCAAATATTGATGAGGCAAAAGTTTCTGAAGTGCATTAAGGGAAACTGAGGTGGTGAGACCTTTGAAGCATGAAGTTGGAGCAGATGATGGGGCTACAGCGGCACTCCTTAGAAAGGGTTCATCTCACAGTACCAGGTTGGCATGAGGTTTCTCTGCCACATTTCAAATAAGCTTTGCGGAAACCCTCAGTAGAGAACAAAGAGGTGAGTTTGTCTGACTCAGGCTAACTGGGCAAAGGTGTAAAAACTACGTACTTATTTCACACAGTACCCAGCCTCGGGCGTTTTGTAAGAGTACCACATAACAGACTAATATAGCATCCTCAGATTGGCTGTTCTTCTTAGTCCTGATTACCACTCTCCTAAGTCACAGGAAAGACCAAAGCCCTGTGCAAACATAACTCATTATGATCTGGGCCTAAGTGTTTTTTCTCTCTATTGCAGGTCCAGTCGAGGAAGCACAGATACGGTATGTATCCTGGAATATCCTGAGGACGCACTGTAGATAAGGGCCGAGCACAGTTGTCTTTGTCTGGCTCACCACTCTTCCCTTCTATTTGTTTGTTTATTTACAAATCCTTTCTAATTTTTAAGAAATCATCATATTCCCCTCTCCCATTTCTTTTCAGATCCTCCCCACCCATTGAACTCCATGCCCTCTTTAGAAAACAATCAGTTAGGGTCAAAAAATAATGAAGATAAATAAAGGAAAACCACATTAACACACACACATCTCATGTAAACACAGAATCAGAAACCTAATATACAAGCAAAAGAGCAGTAGGACAAAAAAACAATACCCATACAAAGCAGTAAGAGACAAAAAAAAACTACAAAAATACCATGACTTTTTTTTTTTTTATTTTTCGAGACAGGGTTTCTCTGTAGCTTTTGGTTCCTGTCCTGGAACTAGCTCTTGTAGACCAGGCTGGCCTCGAACTCACAGAGATCTGCCTGCCTCTGCCTCCAGAGTGCTGGGATTAAAGGCATATGCCACCACCGCCCGGCTCCATGACTTTTTTTTACGGTGACCCTCTGCTGTTGTGCATGAGGCCTGCGCTGGAGCGTGGTTGATCTACCCAGGGAGACTCCCCTGGGGAAAGCCACTTTTTCCTTTGTGGGAGCTTGTCAGCTGCAGATAGCTTCCTGGTTAGGGATGGGATCCCATGTTTTCCTCCCCCTCTCGGGTCTAGGACCCTGTCAGCTGCAGATAGCTTCCTGGTTAGGGATGGGATCCCATGTTTTCCTCCCCCTCTCGGGTCTAGGACCCTGTCAGCTGCAGATAGCTTCCTGGTTAGGGATGGGATCCCATGTTTTCCTCCCCCTCTCGGGTCTAGGACCCTGTCAGCTGCAGATAGCTTCCTGGTTAGGGATGGGATCCCATGTTTTCCTCCCCCTCTCGGGTCTAGGACCCTGTCTGGCTTAACCCTATGTAGTCATGCTGCCACAGGCTCTCTGAGGTCATATTAGTTTCTTCTTCCTTTCAAAGAAATCTCACGGCAATGAGACTGTGAATTTGGGTAAATAACAACAGCTATCCCAAAGACACAGCATGGTCATGTGTATGTCGTTCTCTCATTCACCCATGTTGCCTTGGGATTTCGTGTATCAGGAAATATCTTGTTTTCTCCCCAAGTTATTCCAATTACCCATGACAATTTCGTCAGTGCAAAGCCTCTGAGGTCATGCTTTCCCTACATCTCTAGTTCAAAGCTCAGCACAGCTGCATACGGTGTTTTCAGCTAAGATAGGGTGGAAGTGACCAAGCCGGACAGCTAGGGAGCACAAGAGCAAATGTGCTCCCAGACATTTGCTATAATAGCAACATTTTTAGTTAGAAGCTAAGTTTTGTCCCCATGGAGAGATGAGCTATCATTTTACATGAATCCCTTCAGCATTCCAGGATGTACCCAGAAATAATCCTTCCTGTAGAAAATACGAACAGTATCTTTTCTGCCTCAGTGATCAAAAAACATAAGCAGCATCTATGGATCACGCGACAGTTATTCACAACCATGAAATTTAGACAGACACAGCTGAAGTGTGCTGGTTTTGTGTTTTTCCTCAGTCACTGGAATGCCGGAAACACTCTGGGTTTGATATTCAGCCATGCTTAATGTGAGATATGGACAAACTTAGGTTTGTTAATCTAGCGCTCTAGAGGGGACACATGGCTGTTAGGAACTTTAATCTCATCTTCTGTCGCTGGCATTGCCTAGCCAGCCTAGGCCTGACAATGCTGGAATGTTTCACTGAGAGGAGCTGACCGTGAGCAGCGTAGTGAAGGAGTGTCATACGTGTAAATGACCATGGTCCCTTACACCACTTCTTTGGGAGGGATGGTGACTTTTTGTAGTAGGGATGGAAAAGTAAAACATCTGTCCAGCTACATTTTCTGTCCTCTGCATGGGCACAGTGTCCTCAGTAGGTAACTAATACAGTGCCTTAGGTCAAAAGTAGGAGATGCTGATTGTCCCCTTCTCTAGCACCTGTCTCTGAGGGTGATACAAATATGTCCGTGAACTTTAAAAAGCTAAGTTGTGTGAATAAAGAAAGAAGCAGGCATATGCTCTCTCCGGAAGGCTTCCCGACACCGTCGCTGGTTCTAACCACCACCCTCCTGCTGGTGGTTCTGGTGCCGGCAAACACCACAGAGCTCCTTCGTGGCACCAGTCTAGCTTGCCGGGCTCCCCTTCATTTGCCTTTTCAGCTGTGTTAGGGGTCATGTGAGTTCTTAGGAAACTGTGGTGTCAGATGTCAGGACACAGAACTGAGCAGTGTGTTCACTTGGCTCTGAGAGTGACTGGGATGCTGGTCATCTCACAGGGTCAGATCCCTTGGCATGGGCTGATCCTGTCTCATCCTTGTGAAGTGTAGCCCCGCCTACACTCACCATGTCAAATCTCTATTAAGTGGACACCGATTTCCATGATTTCCAGAAGTGTGTTCTGAGTCAGATGAGTGTGCTCACAAATCAATAATGAGATCGAATGTTAGACAAGGAACGGTCATTAGGTTCTTGTTTGTTGCTTTTTGTCTTATTATGAATTCAGTGGAACTAAACATTTTTTGGGGGAATGTGTTACAGTCATTTCTGCTTTGAAAAAACTTGGTGTTCGATGCTGCATTCCTGAGAGAAACGCTGAAAGATCTGAACCCTTGTTGGTGACTACAGCAGAAAAAGCCTGCGGCACTGCTGATGGTACTGTGGAAATTCAATAATTAATTAGTTATTATCAGTAGTTGTAGATTATATAGTATCTGCTATAAAAAGAATGAAGATGCCTTACAATAGTTTCAAAATGGGAATTGTTAATTTCTCTAGTCCACCAGTAGAACGACAACCACAGAGCATAAAACCACACTTCAATGTCGATTTTGGTTCTGACGGCATGATATGAACCAAATGAAAGCAGAGCTGGTTCTTCTGTGAGGCCGTGTGGCTTCACACATGGCAGTCACCATGTGTCATTCACTCTCCCCTGGCCTTTCTTTCAGTCATGGTGTCGATGACAACAATGCTGAGAATGACTTGTCTAGTCTGGGCTGCCTGAAAAACAAAGACTGTGTTATACCTGTAGGTCATGGCATCCTGGTCAGATGCAGTGTGAGGCCTTCTAGACAGACAGGAGCCATGATGAGTCTCTCATGAAATCATTGTTTTCTGTACAAGCAGAGAGCCACTTGTTTGTCACGGCTGCCCAGAAATGAAATAATCACACGGAAACTGTCAGGGTCCGGTGGCAGCCCGGACCCTAAGTTATTTTTCTGGACTGGTGTGGAGGCACAGGAATAGAAACACAACGCACACGGCTTTATTGGGAGGGAGATTCTCCGTGATCCCTCCTGAAATCCTGAGTTCACATCCTGAAAATTCCTCTCATTTATTCTCCAAACATCCTTTATACCAAAAATGTAAACTGAGAGGGAAATTCATTACCATTCTGTTTCCTAGGTAACCAGGTGAATGGCTTTTAGTCATGTCCACATCTACCTGTGCCTTCTGTCATGCCTTCCTGCTCTGTATGTTAGCTCAGTTATGTAGGCTGAATTAGCATCCCTATTCAGGCATCCTCCAAATTACAAAACAAGGAGCAAAACAACATCCTGACCCTTTGTTAGGTTATTGACAGCCTGTATGGAAGGGTATGTGACCACTTCAGATATAAACTATGGCTTGAGAGCCTGGCTGCCATATCATATAAAAATATGGGCCTACAAGAAACTGTATTATTTAAGTCACTACTTGACCCATTAGCTCTAGCTTCTTATTTTATATTAATTTAACCCATTTATGTTAATCTGTATATTGCCACGTAGTGGTGGCATACCAGCAGAGATTCGACATGTCTGACTCTGGCGGCTCCATGGCATCTCTATCCGCCCTCCTTTCTCTCCACATTCAGTTTCATCCTCCCCGCCTACCTAAGTTCTGCCCTGTCAACAGACCAGGGCCGTTTTCTTTATTCATTAATAGTGATCACAGCACACAGAGGGGACTCACACATCAGTTTCCTCCCTTGATCTGACCTAAGAAGGATCACTGGAGGAAGGTGTGACTCATGGAAGGGGATCATTCTGTAATGTTTGAGAATACCTGGCAGCTGACGGGAAGGTGTGGGTGACCCCATTTGTAGGAGACCGTTTGTCATGATGCATCCATACCAGGGATAGAAGAGAACAGAAGTTGAACTCGGCTCCAAACCCACTGCTCAGGGTAGCCCCGCACCCCTAAGCTCCAAACTCTCCGCATGTAGCAACACCTGCATACCATTTATCCAGAAGTCACCTGACTGCGTAGACTAACCATGCCGTGTCATGTAATGTGGTGTCTACTTACAAGTACAAAGGACCCACTTTATTTTATTGCTTCTTTGTTATCCTTTTTCCACAAAGGAAGACAGTAAATTCTTTTTTGTTCTTATTGTTTTAGTTTGTGTTTTTTTTTTTTTTGAGACAGGGCTTCTCTGCAGCTTTGGAGCCTGCCTGGAACTAGCTCTTGTAGACCAGGCTGGCCTCTAACTCACAGAGATCCCGAGTGCTGGGATTAAAGACATGCACCACCACTGCCCAGCAAGACAATAAATTCTAAGTACAAACAAATAACTGAATATGTTGTGTGGTCAAGGATTTTTTGTAGTTTGTTTTCATTTATGATAGCAAACCAAAGCCCACTTTCCTGCCTTGTCTTCCCATTGCTTTCATTTGTCAGTATTTTGTTATTTCCCTCAGGCTACCACTTATGGAGAACGTGCATATGGAAATAGGGACTCACTGGGTGGTGGTGGTGCATGCCTTTACTCTCAGCACTGAGGAGGGAGAGGCAGGCGGATCTATGTGAATCGATCCATTCTGATCTACAGAGTGAGTGCCAAGACAGGTTCCCAAGCTCTACAGAGAAATCCTGTCTCAAAACACCCCCCACCCCAAATTAAGGCCTTTATTTTGACAAGGTCCAATCAGATGAACATATATCATGCAAACAAAAATCTTTGGAATCTTAAAAGTTATTATTTAGGGCACATAAAAAATATAATAGAAAAACTTATGTATGAAAAGATCAACCTGTCTTGGAAGAACAAATATTCTCATGTCCCTTTCTACATCTTTGAAGGACAAAGGAGATAACTCATTTGATAAAATGTTTGCTTTGCAAACCCGAGGCTTCCATCAGTTGGCCCACATGTAAAGGGAGAGACCTTCATATCTGTGAGGCCCTAATAATGTAAGATGGAGACCTTTCTTTATCTTTCAACACATGAAATCTTTTTTCTTATTATTGTTTTATTGAGCTATCTATATTTTTTTCTACACTCCCCTTCTTTCTTCTCCCCTTCCGTTCTACCCACTCTCATGGTCCCCACTTGAAATCTTAGTATATAATGTTAATCCATTCTATGTTCTGGGTTTCATTTCATTCAAAGAGAATCTATGGATCTTAGGCAACTGGAGCACTCTGGGGACCAATGCTGAACTTAATTTAAGAATAGACTTGCAACCGGGCAGTGGTGGCACACACCTTTAATCACAGTACTTGGGAGTCAAAGGCAGGCAGATCTCTATGTGTTCAAGGCGGCCTGGTCTGTAGACTGAGTTCCAGGACAGGCTCCAAAGCTACAGAAAGAGAAACCCTGTCTCAAACAAACAAACAAACAAAAAAAAAAAACCCAACCCCCCCCCCGAAGACTATAGAAGTTATTTTTAAACCTTTATCTAATCTTCCAAACCCAAGTCTGTGTGAAATTAAAATTAATATTTTTCAGGATCAGTATAGATAAATCCTAGAATACCAATCACTGCTCAATCCATGACAGTGATTCTGCCAGAGCATTTATACCGCATCCTTATGCTCGTTAAATCACACACCAACAGCACAGACACGTGAACCTTTGTTACAACACGCATGCCACAGATGGAGTCAAACAGCAATTGTGATGAATAAACCCGAGCCCCTGATGCTCTGAGGTCGGTTGTTTTCAACTTTCCTAGTGCTTCAGTGCTTTAATACAGTTCCTCATGTAGTGGTGACCCCCAACCACAAGATTATGTTGTTGTTATTCATAGATGTAATTTTGCTACATTATAAATCATAATTAAAATATATAGATATGCAGGATGTCTGATATGTGACCCCAAAGGACTCATGGCCCACAGGTTGAGAACCATTGTCTTACGTAAAAGGGGCAAGCTGAGGTTCTAAACTTGACCTGTGCCCATAATTAAGGCTCTGGGGTCCTTAGCCACTGTACCAGACAGGTCATCTATGTGTAATTTTCTGAATCTCTGAAGCCTGAAGAAATGCGCATGCTAAGGTGAATCCAGGATGACATAGTCCAGGGCAGAGCTTGCTGCTGAAATGTTAGAGCTCATCATTGGCATGATGTTCAAAGCACATAGAAAGAACCAAATGCGGTAAGGATGGTTGAGTTTGACCATTTGTGATGCTCACACTGTGAGCCCTGGATCACTGCCTATGCCTGCCCTGAAGCCACTTAGGTTGGGGATATCCGTTACTGATCTTCAAAGTCCATGTGTCACCATAGAAGTTATGAAGGTCTGTGAATTAAACACCCTGGGATAGGGACATATAATAATTGAGTGTCAGTTTGGTATTAATATAATGATTCATCCTTGAGGAAAGTCTCATATGGAGCCCTCTTACCTATTCTCAATGGCCCATGGCTGCCAGATCACCAGTCTTTATCACCTTAGTTTGAGTCAGAGTGAACCTGGGCAGCTACTGTACACAAAGAACACAAATAATAGCACAGCAAAGAAAACCACAGCAAATGGAGAAACAACTGATGTATCATAGCTATTTTGAAATGCAATGTTATCGGTATGTCGTGAAACTCAATGAGATATGATTGTATATCCAAGAGTGAATACTTGAGTATCATTACATCTTAAGGATGCTACATTCTATCCCTTGAACCATGTATATGCTAAAACTAAAATCCTACCTGCCAGGGTTAATGAGACAGTTGCCTGGGTAAACATGTTTCCTTTTTAAGGCTTATGGCCTAAGTTTTATTCCAAGAACCCACCTAAAAATTGAAGAAAAGAACCAATGCCCCAAAGTTTTCCCCTGAATCCTCCACATACGTTATTGCATGCACTACCACACATGCATAATAACAATAATAACACTTTAAAGTTGCATATGGTTAATGAATACAGGATATATTAACATAGTCTGTGATGGTTAAATGATGTTTCACAGACACTTAGAAAGTAGCCTCCTTTTTCTTGGTTTGAAAATGGTCAGAAGCAGTGATAGGAATTTGCAGTTTAACCTGACATTTATTGTAGTGTTTGCCCAGTCGTCCTAGTTTGTTCTCTGTCGCTGTGATAAACTCCAATGCCAAAAGCAAGTTGGGGAGGTAACAGTTCCTCACAGATGAAACTCATGGCGAGAGCACAGACAGGAAACTGTAGGCAGAAACTGAAGCAGAGACCATGAGCACATATAAGCATGTCCATGCTTAATGGCTTGCTCTCATCATTTCCAAGAATTCTTCAGTAGCTGTTGTTTCTACCTTGGGACAATCAGCTACAGGTAATTCCAAGTCCATTAGAAAAGTTCATTTTTACAATTCTTTTCCCCAAATCACTCGTAGTACCACAGTCTGTTTTTCTAGAAAAACAGAACCAATGGACTGAATATATATGCATATATGTGTGTGTATGAGTGTGTAAATATATGTATATATATTATTACATATGCATATAAAAAGCTGAAAACTTTCTGGAGAGCGTTGGTCCTTTGTTATAGATAAAACCTGGAAACACAGGTTCTATCTCAGGGATTGAATCAACAGCGCATCAACAGATACATCAACAAGGTAGTAATGAGGAAGCTAAATGACCACACTGCCTTCCTCCTGCCATATGCCTTTTTATCCAGACTGCTAGGAAAAGAGGCTGCCTGAGTCAGGGGGTCTGTAGCATCAATTAAAGCAATTGAGACAATTCTTTAGGTGAGGCTTCCTACTCATGTGATTCTAATTTGTGCCAAGCAAGCATATAAGCAACCTTAATATCAATCCAATATGTCTGATGCCAACTTGATATTGCCTTAATTCCCATTATTTAGAATGGCAAAAATTCCTTTCCTATTTCTCTTGTGATCTTCTCTTGATTTCCTAACGCCAGGTGGGAGGGTAGTCCAGGAGAAGCACAAATGTGTTCCTTTTCAACTCCATCACCAAGACTAGACATACAGACCACATCCATAGTCCTTTCTGTATGTCAAGCTAATAGACCTTGACATATATAACAAGAGGTACCATGAGCTGAAAGTTATTTTCTGTTCCCTAGACTTACGTGAGGAGGTCCAGATGAAGACTTCTCAAGGGGCGAAACCAAGGGTGGCGGTAAGGTGTCTTTGCCTTTTTGTAACATAAAAATGTTACTTTCACAATACTTTATTTTTATGAGTATCAGATCTCAATAATAAAACTATTCACACACTATAGATATTAGAGTGCTTACATAGGAATAGGACACAAGCATGAGAGGACATTGGAAACCACATCAGGTTCCATAGTGCCTGTCAGGACCTTTTCTTCTCACAAGTAATTTCCAGTTTAGATGAAAACATGCATAAGAAACTGACAGGCATATTGTATAGGGAAAGTTTCTGTTTCTTCTGTGAGTGTCCCCTTGTCTTTCTTCTGGGGTGTCCTATGGTTAACACAGATGGAATGTGTTTCCCCAAATATTGATGAGGCAAAAGTTTCTGAAGTGCATTAAGGGAAACTGAGGTGGTGAGACCTTTGAAGCATGAAGTTGGAGCAGATGATGGGGCTACAGCGGCACTCCTTAGAAGGGGTTCATCTCACAGTACCAGGTTGGCATGAGGTTTCTCTGCCACATTTCAAATAAGATACTTCCTTATTTCAAATACAGAAACCGTTAGTAGAGAACAAAGACGTGAGGTTATCTGATGCAGGCTAACTGGGCAAAGGTGTAAAAACTACGTACTTATTTCACACAGTACCCAGCCTTGGGCATTTTGTTACAGTATCACACAACATACAAACACCATCTTTGACTTGCCACTCTTCCCACTCCTGTTTATCATCCCCCTGAGTTCTAGAAAAACCAAAGACCTGTGCAAACATAACTTAGTATGATCACAGCCTAAGAGTGTCTTCTCTGTATTGCAGGTCCAGTCAAGGAAGTGCACATTCGGTATGTATCCTGGAATGACTGTCTTAGGACACACTGTAGATAAGACCTCTGCACACTGTGATTGTCTTTGTCTAGTTCCCCACTATTTCAAAGCCACCTTCTGGCAATGAATTTGTGAATTTAAACAACTACTGATATCCCAAGAGGCACACCATGGCCATGGGTATGAAGTTCCCTCATTTGCCTTAGTTGCCTGGAGAGTTGAGTATCAAGAAATGTTCATGTGTTTTCTTCCATAAGCTAACCCAATTACTCAACTTAATTTTCAAAGTCAATTTTGTAAATGAACAAAAATCAGAGTCTGCTCCAACGATAGAGAACTGCAGGCAATTTCTGTGCATCAGGCTGCAGACGTTCACAACTGAGAAAGACAGAGGAAGCTCAGACGTGCTGTGGTTCTTTTGCTTTTGTTTTTTGTTTGTTAACTCGATTGTTGAAATACCAGACTGTCCTTCAGAAGGCGCTGGGTCTTGTGCTCAGTACTGCAGAAGGTAGGGTGCTGGCTCACGGGTTTCTAGTTAGTATTCCAGGTGTTCCAGAAGGGGGTCAAGGATGTTAAGAGTTTAATGTCATCTTCTGCTTTGGGCATTTCCTGAGCAGTCTGGACTGTGCCATGATACAGTGCCCGAAAAAGAGTGGTTATTACTCTCACGACACCATCACCACCACAATCACTACTGCCAGTGCCGCCACCACCACAATATCAACAACAGCAAACAAAACTCCTGCCTGCCTCTAGCCTCATCATCCTGAAAATAGGAAACCTGACACTAGAAAACACAGTGATGTGTCTCATAATGGGATTTTCCTTCAACATGGCTGATTCAAAAGCTATTGGTGAGATGCTTTAGCATGATAGCAACCATTACTGTGACTCCAAAACCTACACAGTGTAGGGATGCTATCTCCTGAGAACTCCAGTTGATACTAAGTTACTAACCTGGTCTCAGCCATTCTTTTCACTTTTCTGGATGAACTGGACTCTGACCCCCAAAAGTGCTTGCCCTCACTGACGGTCAGTCCCCGTTGATGGATAGGTGAGAGCGTAGGGAGCCCTTGTGCTCAGTGGACCTGGTCAGTACTGCATGGCATTATTTCTGAAATGGCAGCGGCTCAGGGTGTGTCTGTGTTCACAGACGTTAGCCAGTGTGTCTGTGTCCACAGGCGTTAGCCAGTGTGTCTGTGTCCACAGGCGTTAGCCAAGGAGGTTTTTAGTTAAGGAAGATAGATAGGACTGTGCATCTTTCTGTTTTGCTTTGTTTGAGACAGGGTTTCTCTGTGTAGCCTGGCTGTCCTGTAACTCACTCTGTAGACCAGGCTGGCCTCGAACTCAGAGGTCCTCCTGCCTCCCAAGTGCTAGGAATAAAGACATGTGCCACCACCGCCCAGCAGGATAGAAGAGTTTGTAGAGTGCAAACTGGACTTTGCAGAGGAAGCAGTGACCAGGGAAGGTGCAAACGTAGTTGGTGAAGCCCCTTCTCCTCCTTGGCATGGTCTTGTCTAGGCTTCACAGACCATGCTGAGGGCAGTTTTCACCAATGTTGTGTGAACAGACACAGTCCATTAAATCACCAAAGTATCAGGCCTCTGCTTTATCAGGTGAGGTGGAAGTCTTAAGCAGGCTATGTCAACAGAGGTAAGAGGACCCATATTTTCCCAACCATCTCTTGATAGCTGGTTTAGGATGGCTTGGAGCCTGAGTCACTGTGCGGCCTCTCACCATCCTGGTTGTCTGATCATTAGAAACTGTCACAGGGTTATGAGGAAAGCTAAGACAATGCCCTCAGGTTAGAACTATTAAGTACAGATAGCCCCTTAACAACCCCACCCCACACACTGAAGGTGATATTTCCTGTTGTGTATGAGTTACAAAATGAAATGGACAGCTAAACAATGAAAAGTAACATCCTCTGGCCACTGCTCTGAGCCCATGCAGCCACTGCCACTATCTCTTGTCCCATCATTGCTTTCCATCTGACTCTTCTAGCGTTCACCAAAGACAATGGAGCGCTCCTGTAGACCTCATGTTATTCTCTAACGGTCTACGTTCATTTCCTTTTCTAGAGTCATTAAAATTATTGGTGCGGTTAGGAGATTGCAGTGCCATATTGTTCGGAATGCGGAATTGAGGAACTGCACTCATTTTCATTGTGTTCACATGGAGTATCAAAGTGACTTGTGTGCTGCTCATTCTGACACACGACCCTTCTGTGGACACTATGACATGCACATGAACTGAGTCCTTACCTGTGCACAGACCTATGTAAGTGCTCATTGAGGCCTGTGATCTCTAAGACTTTGGAATCATAAATATGGTAAAAGTTTAAACACAGCTATTGTGGTTTTCCTGTTTGTAAAATGCAGTTTAGCTGCCATAATTGTTTTTGCTGTGATTGTATTGCAGTTCCTAAAATCTCGAAAAGACTGGTTTTGAAGGCATCAAATCCCAAAAGGACAATAAAGAACCAAATATAGTGATACTGCATGCAAAGAACCAAATATAGTGGTACTGCATGCATCGATTAAAGCCTGCACCATTGATGGTACCGTGGAAATTCAGTAGTTAGCATGAGTCCTTCACAAAGCTGTGGATTGTACTGCATCTCCTCCGTGAAAAGAACGCAGATGTCTTGTATAGTTTTAATGAGGCGCGTTCATTTCCCTCACTCATTTGTAGACCTCAGAACCTAAACACACTTTTCCACAACTATTGTTCTCACCGCATGGTAGGGACCAAAGGAAAACTGTTTGTTCTTGTGTGAGGCTGTGTGGTTTCACTCACTACAGGCAGCAGTGTGTGAGCCTCTCTCTCCACTGACTTTCTTCCAGGTATTGATGGTGTGGATGACATCACTGAGGATGACCTGACCTATGAGAGAAGTGGGTAACACATTAATGGTAATCAGTGGCATTTCTGGTCAGACCCAAGCAGAGGGTCTAGAGAAGTCAGGTTATTCCTTCTGCTTGGGAGGCAGATGCTCTGATGCAGGGCATCTACTAACTCATGCAGCTTGAAATCTCAGTGTATTTGTTAGGTACTGTACGGGAGACAGCAGAATGGCCGGCTGCTGTCTGACAGGAGGTCTCCATAGGCAAAGCATCCTCATGCTGTAAATACCTGGAGGAGAACAATGCAGCTGCTAGTTTTTGTACACACTGACCAGTCATCAGTAAACACTCACACTTGGACCAGAGAAAGGCTTTACCAACTTCCATCCCTGCCAACACTGGAGAAAGGATTTGCCAATTTCTTCTGGGCCAAGGCCTTGGTCTTTACTGTGGCTGAGCCTGTCAATAATACTCACTCACTCACTCACTCACGACTTCACTCGTGCGGCTTCTTCTGCTCCTACAAACTGACCAGTGGCTAAAGGGGGAAACCCCCATATTTGTGAGGCATTAATAATGTAAGATGGTGTGTTTTCCAGGCCTAACAGTAGGAGACATTTTCATATACAGTGTTAATCTTCCAAGAGTTCTGAGCTCTTGTCATTCAGAGAGGCACTATTCACCATGGTTATACAATTGGAACATTGTGGAGAAGATTCCTGACCTTCCTTAGGACGTGGACGCTGAGTATGCACTAAGGCAAACATGGGAATTATTTTAAAACTCTTGACTCGGTCAAGTCCAGCTCTGTGTGAGAGGACATTGCTGTCATGATAAGCGGGATGTAGCCAAGAACAATCACTTTAGAGACTTAGGTAGGCTTTCTGTGAGACCATGTGAGGTCTGTGGCAGAATGTCCTGTCAATCACTAACGCCCTCAGCATTTGCGTCCCATCTTTGTGTGTCAGTCACTCAGGAAGAGTTCAGATGTGTGTCCGTCTTCATTAAGATCTGCATTCCCCGTGTGGCGTGGAAGAGACACAGTGAAGAGTCAATGAAAGCACCGAGTGCTGTTCTTTGAAAAGGCCAATGTGGGCTGGGATGTGCAGATCCAGATTTGGAGGCTCTAAACTGTTGTCATTAGCCAGATAAGAGGGGCTGGAGTCTGCACATTTCTGGATTTCCAAAGCCAATATGGATGCGTAGAGTTTGAGGTAACATAGCCAGGTCAGGTTGCTACAGGAATCGTGATGGCATCACCATGGTGATGTGAATGTGTAGAGTTTGAGGTAACATAGCCCAGGTCAGGTTGCTACAGGAATCCTGATGGCATCACCATGGTGATGTGGAAAGCTCATAGCAAGAACCAATGCTGCTATGGAGAACTGAGACTCACCATTTGGGAAAGCACACCCCATGAGCACCAGATCACTCCTCACTCTGTCCTAAAGCCATTTAGGAACAGAAGATCCTTTAGTCATGTGTACAGGCAGCATAAGCATCATCTAGAAGTTCTGAGGCTGTGTGAGCTACACACCCTGGGACAGAAATAGATAACTATCAGAGTAGCACTCAGTATTTACATAATGCCTCACTCTTGTGCAGACTCTCATGTGGAACTTTGTTACCAAACCACAGTGTTGAGCAGGGGCCAAGTCACCATTCTTGCTCACCTTAATATGGGTTTGCTGGTCTGGACATGGACAGATAGTTTATGCAGTGAATACAAATGGTGCCACTATACAGGAAAACCAGAGGGAGAAATAAATGATATGTAGTGGTTGTCTTATAAATATATTAATGTAAGCATTACCCACTCTCCAATAAGCTATTACTATATTACAAAGCATGAATACTTCAGTATGATTACATCAGGTGCTTGGTGGTATATTTCTTTTTCTAGAATAATTTGTACTCTATCAAGATTTAAATTGTCTATGCTACATGTGGTGAGATGGCTCCATTAGCAAATTTACTTGCGTTTTATGACTGCTTACCTGAGTTTGATTCCTGGAGCCTTCATAAAAGGGTGTACATGTGCCGTGGCATGTACTCAGATACTACAAGTACATACATAGGTATAATAATAATTATATAATAATAACAAAACAATTAAAAATAAAGCCATATGTGGTTTACAAATACAATATATAAGTTTAATTTGATCTGTGATGGAGAGAAGAGGTTTGTCTGATTTTTAAAACAGCGTCCATTTTCCTGATTTGGAAATGGCCTGAAGAACTGATAGACATTTGTCTTTTAATTATAACACTTATTTCAGTATTTTCCTTTTGTGGGAGCCCATTCTGCTCCTCCAGCCAATAGCCTTTAAGATCCAGCCCACTTGGGCGTGGTCTCTTATACTGTAAAAGCAGTGGTACTTGTGTGCTTCTCTCTTGCTTCCCACTTTGGTTGCTAGACTCTTCTTGCTAGCGCAGAGGACTGTTGTCTAGGACAGTGATCTATAAGTTTTCCCCTTAAATAAATAACCATTTTATTATTCATAATTATGAACTGGTGTAGGATTGTTTTGTGACTTACATCATCATTTCCCTGACCCAAGAGAGCTTCTTCTAGGATTACTTTGAGTTATTTAGAGTGCTCATAGGATATTTTGCATTGCATTGGTAAATATATAATGTTTGCAATATTTTTAGTAAGTGAAGTGTACATTTGTAGTCTTTAGTACGACTGCAGCCACAGGATTTTAAGATGTATTTTAACACCCATTTTAATTCACATTGAATGATATGAATCAAAAGAAAGCTGAGGTAGTCCTTTTGTGAAGCAGTGTGGCCTCTTCCCCTACTAGAGGCAATGATGTGTGTAAGTTTCTTTCTGTACTGGCTTTACTGCAGACAGCATTGGTGACAGTGAATTCGCTGACTCAGAGGATTTTGTGGCCAGCACAATAAGCACGAGCAATACAGGAAGTGCTAATGGTTAGTAATGCGTCAGATTCAATGGGAAATCTCTTTCTGGTCTGTCCATACATGTAGGACCACATGCAGGTTCTTTCTGTCCTTATAGTGCCTCTTTAAAGGGCACACGTGGAGAGAGAACAGAGTGACTCTCGCCTGTGCTCTGCTCTCTGTGGAGCTGGGAGGGGAGCACAGAGCTTACTTTCACCTCCTTTGAGATTAGAGAACTGCCTGTCCATCTGGGAGCCTCAGGCGGAGTGACTGTTGAGGGATATGGGCTTTTGGTCCAGCTTTGGCCTGCTTTTTAAATATTCTTGCTTGAGTACTCGAGACACAAAGGGTGACACTTACAGTCCTACCTACAACTATGGTAGACATTCATAGAGCTAAAAGGCCTGGACACTTAGGCATCACCTCTCTTGGGCCTTAGACTCACACATGTGTAAACCTCATTTACTACCCCCATCTTCTCCGATTACAGTGTCATGTCTGTGACCTCTGTCCTCTGAGGTCTGTGGAACTCCTGTGTTCTACTCAAGAGAGTTCTGAGTCCTTCTCTTCGGCAGGCACTAGTTTGCAAGCTGAGTATTCTGTCCTCCAGCTGTCTTCCCAGGACCCTCTGCAGTAATGTCGTAGCCTTTGCTCATCACCAAGAGTGATGACCACCTTCTCTCATTGTCCATGCACTGAGTCCGTCCTGTGGTCCTGCCTAGAGCCCCAGGGAACCACCTGCCTGACCACATCCTTCAGTCACACTTTATCTGATTGTCTCTTACCCAGAGTCCCCCTCCTATTGTCCTAAGCCATTTTGTCACTGAGTTCCATACCTGGCAGTCCATGGAGGCTTTTGTATATTTTTCACCTGCTACCTTGTTCCTGACTTTGTATCCCTGGCCTCACCTCATTGTCCACATGACCTGACCTAACCATGTTGTGATTCCCCAGCCTCAGAACTGAGTGCTATATAAATAGATCCTCAGTCACCCATGGAGTATTTTGTCCCCGTCCCCTTGATTCACGGCCCTATTGGCTCCTTCACAAAGCTGCTCACACAGCCTTAGGCCCAGCCGTGAGGGGACAGAAATGAGCACTTCACAGGAACATTCCCAGGCAGACAGTCACCTGAGACTTAGTACACCACCTGATTTGGTCCTTTTGTTAGGGAGCAGAAGTGAAGGCCACTAGTGACCAGCTGTTCAAGCAGGAGAACTGAACCAAGAGGGAAGAGCTCAGTGCCCTAGGAAGTGTTGTTCCCAGATGAGACAAGACACAGAAAAAGAATAAAACCAGCGGAAATTTCCCCAAACATGAGAGTAGCAAGAAAGACGGCACCTGGGAAGGGGGGGTCACCTTGGTCCTCCAGGGAACATCTAACAGTCTGATAAAAAAAACTTGGTGAAAACCTCATCTCTGTTTCCTGACTGAACTTACTCTATTTCCAGATCCAGCAGAACTGGGAGAAGGCCCTTTTGGACCCCTGCATGATGCATAGGAAGAGAAGTAATTGTCATGCCTTTCCCCAAACCCTGAAGGGGGCACCAAAATGAAGTGCACTAGGATCCTCCTCTCTCCTACCCCTCATGATGCGATGACGCTGTGCTGGGCACCACTGGCAGATGCACACACTATTCCATCTGTGGCTCACGTCAACAGAAATCTACAGCGTAGCTTGAGACAGTTGGGCTGTAGGCCCAGGCTGTGCATCAGGACTGCAGCATCTCCCTGGCCAGCTGCTGTCCCATGTGCACAGAGCAGTGCACAGCGCAGTGCACCTCTCCTGCATACGCATGTGGTGTGAGCACCCATTCACCTGGTACAAGAGCAGCTCTTTACAAGATTGCCAGCAACCACTGGGCACCGATTTCTGCACAAGCACCTGTGGAACTTGTCCACCAGCCTACTAAAGGTATGAGCTTCAGAACCGTGCCCTGCACAACTGCATCGCACACGTGGGTGGTGAAGCTGCTGTCAGTAGCCACAATGGCACACACCTTTAATCCCAGTAGCCATAATGGCATGCACCTTTAATCCCAGTAGACACACTATTGCCATAGAAGCCGGGCGGTGCATGATTTTAATCCCAGCCCTAGAGAGAATTATATAACGCTAGGAGACAACTCACAGACACAGTCTCATTCTGAAATTCCTGGAGGCAGGATCTCCATTTCATACTGAGGTGGAGAGAAAAACCAGGGACTGGCTGCTTTGCCTTTTGGATCTTTAGGTTGATCCCCATTTTCTCTCTCTGAGTTTTTGTTAATCATGCTTCAACTGAGTACATTGCCATGGGTTTCTCCTAGTTCAGAATGGAGAAGTTTACAGGTAAAAATCTGCCATGGAAATTGGGGTCTGGCCATCCCATATTCCTGATCCCATGTTTTCATTTGGGTTGAGCTGTTATGCCAGTGTTAGGGTTCTGCTAACACTAAGGGTCTTTCAGGGTCTCTGCCAATCCCCTCTTTATGTCTTTACCCTGTCTAACGGCCCAGAGAGGTCAGGTCCCTTTCTTTGGGATGCCAGCTTCCTGGGAATCTGAGCCCAGGAGTTAAGCTGCCTGCTTAACTAGATTTGAAGACCACATCCCTCCCAGGCTTATGGATCCTCCTACAGGGTTGCCCCCTCCTCTCTTCTGGATTTCCAAGCCTCCCTTGCTGCCTTCTGACTCCTCCTTCCTTCTAGAGCAGTTTTCAGGTAATCCCTTCAGGGTTCTGGCCTCTTGACTGTGGGTCTCCTGGCAGAAGGATGATGGCTTCGTGGTATGCGAATCACCCTTCTTTCTCTAGGCCTCAGTTCACCCTGCTGAGCGGTAAACTCAAAGGACTGAGCCTTTGCTTCTTAATCTGAAAGACCACCAGAGTGGGGAGACTCTCACTCAAGTCTCGGGATAACACGACCCCCCAGGAACTCATGAGAGACCGCCCTTGCTGCAATCACAGGAGGTTTATTGACAGGACAGGAACCAGTGCACTGGGGCCGAAACTAATTTCCCATGCAGGGGTAGAGAGTTCAACCCCAAGTAGCTGGGAGAAGGGGTATTTAAGGGAAGAAACCACAACCCAATAACCCAAAGTGGGAAGGGAGGGTGTCATTGGAAAATTCCGAAAATACCAGTGATCGTTGGAAAATTCCAAAAATACCAGTGATAATCACAAGGGGGTAACTTGTGTTTTTCAAGATTATTCTCAAGATTATAATCTAACTTTATGGTCAGCTAGTTCCTGGAACAGAGTCACTGAACTGGCTAACCTAGATTTTTGGTTCTTCTCTCCCTGCTAGATTTTTTTTTTTTTTGGCTCTACTCTTTCTGCTAGAGGGGTCTGAATTTATTCGGGTCTTTTAGTTCCATCCCACTTGCTTTTGTTCCCAAGCAGCCTCTCCTGAGCTGTGTCCTCCTCAGGTGGAGCTCTGACACACCATGGCAAGGAGCTTGTCTTTTCAGCAGGGTCCCGTGTCTCTGGACAATGGGCACGTGTGAAGAAGGGCTGCCTGTGATGGCTGTGACACTGGAGTGCCGTCTGCTGTTCTGGTGCAAGCAGAGCTTCTCTTCTGGGTGACTCTGAGGTGAGACATTGAGGTGTAGAGATTCTGATGTCTCTGTTCCTTTTCTAGGTGACTTTGACACTGAGGCCAAAATTCTGTCCTTATCAGTGAAACTACCTGATGTGAGTGAGAAGGAAACACGGAACACGCAACAAACCCGCTTAGGAGTTCATTAGAGGGGCGTGCACAGGCCTGGGGAAGTCAGTGTGCAGAGAGAGAAAGAGAGAGAGAGAGAGAGAGAGAGAGAGAGAGAGAGAGAGAGAGGAGAGAGAGGAAGATGGCACATCCAGCTTTTAAAAGCTGTTTAGAGCATGCGTATAGAGGGTTGATATGGCTACATCATATGCAGATGATGGGGTTCATGCATGCACACAAGGGCTTAGCTGAGTCATACGTGGATGATATAATCCATGCCTCATGTGGGTCGTGCGGGGCCCTTTAACATCCCTGGGGACCATTAGGCACTTCTGCCTGAGCGCTTGTCTGCACCTGCATGACCCCTAGAACCCAGAAGTATCAGCCTTATGTGGCTGAAATCATTACAGTCAGAAGACACAACTGACTAAAGGAACCAGAAAGCCAAACCCTGGCTCAGAAGGTGACAGCCCTGAAGGTAGGAAGGTAGGATGAAGCCACTAACCCCTGTTCTGGAGAAAACAGGGATCCTCACTGGGGTATGTGTCCCATGTTCCCTCACCCCACCTCTTCAAGCACCAGTTCAGCTTGTGCGACCCTGAGGGTCCAGTTGCCTGACCTGTTGAACTTTCTGGGCCATGGTTTCAGCACTGTCTGCTTGGGGCCAGTAGGTTCCAAGACTACCTTGACCTGCACCACAATTTCAGTTCCTGGACAGCCAGAGCCACCTTTAGTGTGGTAGCCACAGGGCAGGAATTGATACGAGTACTGAACCCAGGAGACTAGGCTTAAAGTCTTTGAACTTTTTAACTTGAGAGTATTTTGTAGGGATAAAACCTTCTAGAGCTGCAGCTGGCTCGGTTCCGGAATGCTGCACCAAGCCTTCACCTGCCCTTTGTCATCAGCACCTTCTCTTTACAATATGTAAAGAGTGTCTGAGAGATTCCCAAAGGTGCAACACCCAAGCAAAACTTGGCTGGGAAAAATCCTGCAACCTGTGGTATTCCGTGATGGAGAATTAGCATTTGGCATTGTCCCTTTGAGAAACTTAGGTGAGATGTTTTGGGATATGATAATGAACTTGCTAAAGATGTAGACTGGCTAACAATAAAAGTCCCTGGGCTAAGGAGAGTGTCTCAGTTTGTAAGAGACTGAGTCCCCCTGTAGTTGGAAAGGCTAAAATCACCCTCAAGTGCCTCTGCATCTTCTTCCCACAGCACATTTGTGAACCCACACATGATCTACAACATTTGCCAAGCCAACATCGTGGGGCTTAACATAGAACAGATTTGCTCTTGAAGAAGGACAGAGGATCCGAATACTCTTAAGGCCTGCAGGAAGTGCATTCTCAGAGCAAGAGGACTCCAGGATTGGTTGGGTCCAAGGGAACTTCCTATCTCAGGAGCGAAGGTTTATGCAGTTATTAAAATGCCTGCTAAAGGAAATGGAGAGGAAGTGAAGGAGAAACAGGTACAGAGCTGCTGGTGTTAACTTAATGGCGCTGCCACGGGTTTCAGGCAATGAACGCCTCATGTTCAATGAAAACTGACAGTAAGGAAGCAAGTGTTGAGAGCTTTGAGGAGAGTTCATCAGAAAGGAGAGTCCATACTATTAAAAATGTGTTCTTCAAGCTAGTCCTCAATTACAATGGCTCACTTGGTGGAGAGAAGCAGCAGCAGCAGCCATGGGACGGTGTAATCAGACTAGAACAGCAAATGTAGTAAAGGACCAATTATTAGGAGAGGGTCAGTTTGCCAATTTACAAAGGCAGGTACAGTTGGATGATGCCACTGTTGTGCAGAGTCATCTAGTGGCTTTAAGGGCCTGGGATAAGCTCAAGGAGCTGGGAAAGAGATCTGTCTCCTTCACAAAAATCACACAAGGTCAAGGGGAAGCCTACACTCATGTTTTGCGAAGATTAATGTCAGCAGTATATAGAGCAGTAGCTGATCCTGATGTTAGAAAGGTTTTAATTGAGTCTTTTGTATTTGAGCATGCTAATCAGAATATCAGTATTATACCATTGATACATACTCTGGATTTCAATGGGCATCTGCCTTGAGTAGGAAAAGGTTGAATCTGTAATTACACTTTTATTGGAAGCAATGTCTGTGGAACCAAGAAAGTAATCACCTTCTTAATAGCCAAAGCATCAAGTAACCACACCCCAGATCAAGACATCCTGTTAGTAACCACACCCTGGGTCAAACCTCCTGCCTTAAAGAGCTAGACTAGGACTGAACTCTCTGACCTTTGGTCAAGGTGGAACACAGCACACTCGTGGGCCCTGACATGCTAATATCTCCCAAGGAGATGTTATTGATTGGAGCCCTGGTGCTCCCTGCAAGGAAAATATTCTCACTCAAAGGTAAGATGGCAGCAGTATAGTTTAAATGGATCTGTAGAAATTAGCTCTTCTGTTAATGAACCTATTCAGTGGCATGGAGTTGGAATGTGAGTCCTCTCCTGCAATTTGGAAATTCCATTCAGACTAACTTGTAGAAATTAGCGAGTGCTTTTAAAGCAGGGGAGGGAAAGTTAAACATTAAGGATAAGTATACTTTGACTTTTAGACTAAATCAAAGCCATCCTTTTATGACATGTCTAACGTTACCTTACTTGCTACTGAATGGGCTTGTAAATGTCTCCCTGCTAATTTCAGCATCACTTGTGAATGCTGTACCCTTCATACCTGTGCTAATTCTAGTCTGTCTTTCAACTTAACATCTGAAAGTTTATATATTCTTAGAGCAAGGCGAGCAATCTGGATACAGGTGAAGTTGTCAAGGCCATGACCAGATTCACCTGTGATGATCCTGATACAGAAGCTCGCTGAAAGAATATTAAGAACACGTCGAATAACAGATTCGCTGTTATTATTTTTTTTTTTCGAGACAGGGTTTCTCCGTAGCTTTTTGGTTCCTGTCCTGGAACTAGCTCTTGTAGACCAGGCTGGCCTCGAACTCACAGAGATCTGCCTGCCTCTGCCTCCCGAGTGCTGGGATTAAAGGCATGCGCCACCACTGCCTGGCAGATTCGCTGTTATTATGGGAATAATTGAACTGACTGATACTGCTGCAGCTCACGAAATTCAACTGCTGAGTGCATTAGAGACTAGCATAAACATTCAACAGAATTTTGGACTGAACAAAATAAAAAAGATAGTGAGATAGTTAATGAATTACCTGATTTTGAAGCAAGCTGTTGTATTGTTAGGAGATCAGTTAGAAATATTAAAGGAGATAAAATTAATATGTGACTGGTGAAAAGGTTTTATAGCTCAACAAACCTCTCTGCTGATGGAATAATCCAAATCAGATCAAATCAAACTGAATTAGAAAAAGCCCAGGTTTAATGAATGCCTGCTCTCCCCAGTGACTAGGAAAGGAAGACTGAAAGACCATGTGTTCATTCTCTGGGGGACAGTTCCTGTAGGAGGGTCTTAGCCATCCTGGGGAGGGCTCACTGTTTGGTGGGCTTTCTTGGAGGTGGAGTCTGGACTGAGGCAACTCCCAGGGGAGGGGGCTTGGAATGGAACTTTCCACCAAACATTCCAGATTCCTTGGATATATGGATGTCAGGGTCTGGCGTGAAGCCCCAAGCCAAATATTCTAGACTCTTTGGGTGTAGAAGTACCAAGGACAGATTATCAAGTACATATAGTAGCCAGGCCTTAATGCACAGAGAAATTAGACTTTCAGGACATATGGTGTTGATAGCCCCAATTTTAATAGATTTTATAAAAGATACCCAAAGGATTTTAGGGCTCTGGCTTTGATTCACAGCTGCCCATTCCACAGGACCATACTGAAACCCAAAGTCTAATGTACTGTGTCCAGAACTGTAGACTTTGGGTCAAAAAAGGGGTGTGTGTGGGGTGTACCCTTGAGTAGCATATCTCCTACAGAAGGGGTCCTGATGTAGGATTCCCCTCTGTATGCTATGAATAGTTAATAAACTATCTTATGCCTGTGCAGGGCAGAATAGAGGTAGGCTTGGAAAACTAAACTCAATGCTGGGCAAAGTCAGTGAGACACCGTGTAGTTGCTGCCGGGAATAGATGAGCTGGAACCTTGCCAGTAAACCACAGCCACATGGTGATACACAGATTAATAGAAATGGGTTAAAATAAGATGTAAGAGTTAGCCAATAAGAAACTAGAGCTAATAGGCCAAGCAGTGATTTAATTAATACAGTTTCTGAGTGGTTATTTCAGATCTAGGCAGCTGGGAACAAACAAGTGGCCTCCTACAACAGATTGGCACGCCAACATGTGGTAGCTAAATTCACATAAAACCTGAGAGGGCTTGGAAAGGAATTCTAGACACTAAAAACCAAAGTTTAGCTGTGGTTTCAAAACAGCAGCACAAACCGCTCTGTCCTTGTTGGGTGCCAGATGAAGACAGATGCTAAAAATCCTACACTAGCTCAGAATTGAGTATAATAAAGGGTTATTTATTTAGGAGTAGACTCACAAATCACAGTCCTCTGCTCAAAGGGGGAACAGAGAGAGAGTAAGCATGCGATTTACACGGCATTTATAGTATAAGAGGCCAAGCCCAAGTGGGCAGGTAACTTAAAGGCTACTGACTGAAGGATTTCCTACAGCAGGATTGGGGAACAAAGGCTGCCTTTGCTTCAGAAACATGTTTGGGCCCTGGCACAGCTACCTCTTTGACAAGGTACCCCCCCAAATCAGAGGAGATCCTAGGCCTCAAAGGCAGTGACTTAGAAAGGGCTCCTTACAGGGCTGAGAGCTGATCTAGTCTGACATAGGGGGCTGGTGTGGGGGAGAGGTGTGTTTTCCCACCATGTGGTTGAGGGGCTGGGGGACAATCAGCCTCTCCCAGCCAAACACACCAGATGTAATGTTTCTATACCCTGATATTAAGACTCCCCACTAACGCAGCCAATCAATCCAAGCCAAAATAAGAAATAAAAGTCCAGGTTTATGAGTGAAATGCTCCCAGGGGTCTCCTGGCCCCCAGAGAGGCGATGGGAAAAAGGAACCAGAAAATCACATGGATTTTCCTTAAGAGACTGTTTAAATATCCTGCAGGAGTGTTCCTGGGAATCTCCAGGGGAGGAGCCTCCACTTAGGGCTGCCTGAGACTTGGCAGGGTTTGTAGTGAGGAGGAGCCTGAGGTGGAGCTCCAGGCAAACACATATCTCATTCAACACTGTGAATCATTTTAATCAATTTAATAGATTTCTTTGTCTAACTAGATTTGTCTCCTGACAACTGTAGACACTTAAAAGCCTGCGTGTTCCTTTGCCCAGACTAACTGCATACAGTTAACTCACTTTCACCTCAGAGCAAGTTAAAACTATGCTGAGGTCCACAGGAATCATGCAGTGAGATTTCAGCTGATAAGGCAGAAGGTTGACTCACCAGAAGAAGGCATTCTGATGGAGACAAACCCAGGTTGCACAGCAACGCGCTGGGCCTAACACCTTTGGTATATAAACCGATTCTCACAGTGGATTTCTTTTTTCTTTCTTTTTTTCTTTTTTTTTTTCTTTTTTTTTTTGGCAGTTTTTCAACTTTATTAGCCTGGACTCCTCCTTGCCAGCCCCAGGGGCTGGTCCCTGTGCACAGTGAGCAGTACTGAGGTTAGACAGGTTTGGCCTCTGGCTCTGGCAGCTTGAAATAGCCAAGCCAAAGGAAAAGGTGCAAAAGTCCAAATGTTGGCACTTCAGGTGTGGCCAGTACCCAGCCGGGCCACAAGGTGGACCAGCGCACCATGGTCCTCTTTGGGCAAAGGGTCCACTATGGCAGCATTCCTTCCTGGACAGGTGTTAGGAACAGTTGGTGATCCTAGCCAGGAACTGTTGTGCCCACCACTCATCCAGGTCAATATGTACAAAGTTCTGCAGCCGGGGATCAGGAGTGCTCTCTACATACTGCACAGGCCGTGGGCCGCTCTCATCGGCAGGCCCGCCATCCAGCTGTTGCTCTACCTGCTGCCAGGCTTCGGACACAAATTGGACGTTCTCCTCGTGGGCCAGTCTGTAGATCTCTTGGGCTCCCTCGAGGAATGGAGATGTGGTGAGGGGCCGCCGGCCATTCACTCGATTGAACACAAGCCTCGGCCCTGGACTTGCCAGGGGCCAGGGTCCCTGAGGCTGCACTGAGGGCTGCTCGCGCGCGTGTGTAGCGCGGTCGGCGGCGCGGGCTGCCGGCATTTCAGGAGCATGCCGAGACTGCGCTCTACCTGCTGCTGCGTGGGATCTGTGCGGTGCTGCGCGACCAGCTTGCTGGGCCCCTTGGTGATGGTGTACATGGTGCGCTGTGCCGCCTGCCCCTGGCAGCGGCTAGATCAGGCAGGCACCTTCCTCCAGCGTCGCTCTTCACAGTGGATTTCTTGTGAAGCCATAAGCTCTCTGCCTTGCGGCAAAATTATGCAGGGTATGGAGAACTTTTCCTCATGTACTGGTATATTGGGTTTTCCCCACTGCTCTGGGGCATCTCCAGTGGGAAACTCACGCAGTCAATAACCTTGGTTCCCACAGTCTAATCTCCACTTCTGTTCCTGAGACAAACTCTTTAGCCAGCTCCCTGCAGTTATCTTCTACTTGGCAGGACATTTGTCGAGGAGAGGAGCCTTCATACGGCTCACTTTCCACACCTCCTAGATAGGGGTGGTGCGTCCCAGCCCTGGCTTGTTTCTTAGTCCTTCCTGATAAAGAGACTGGTGTCCTAAATTCTCTTACAAGTGACTTAGGAAAAGTGCTTATCTCGGTTAATCCCCTGCTTTACCCTAGAAAAGCTCTTGAACCCCTTTCACATGGATGGCATGAAGGCCAAGCGCCACCGTTTGACTCTGGTGCACTAGATTTTGTAAGATCATGAATTTTGTATTATATTGCCATAAATCCTCCTTGTCCTAAACACATTGGGTATAATAGATATAATTTTCAGATCTGAAAGGTCCCCTAGTGACCTTTGGGATGGTTCTCTCCAGTCATGGGGACTTCAGGGTGATGTGATTACTAGTATCTCTCTGGGTTTATCTGCCTACTCTCCAGGTGAAAATATAGTGAGACCTCAAAGAAGAGGGCACCCATCTCTAATGCCCCCATGGGGCTCTCATTTCTGTACTAACACCTGCTAAGAAGGGGACATGGCATACCCAAGGGTGGGTGAACTTAGGCTGAGGAAGGGGGCAGAGGAAGATGGGAAGGGTGCATGAAGTCTAAGACTGGAAATCAGAATGCTCAGCCCTCACCCATCACAGACTATTAAATCAGTGTGTGCCTCCAAATACTTACTCATTGAGCTCAGTTTTCTCATCTGTAGACCTAGTGCTGGAATGAGGCTATGCACAGCCACTCCTCCGGATTTGTCTGCCTCTGTCACACGCCCCCTGTTGAGGGCCCAGTAAGTCTCAGCTGTGATTTTGCAGCCTAGGGGACATCTTTTGTAGATAAGGGTTCAAAAAATTGCTTCACAGTTCAACAATCTGAGAGGTGACACAGGCCCATCCTGGAGGGTGTGGGCATCCCTTTGTCAGGGAGATGGGATAGAGGCAAGATTACAGGCTTTGGGGAAGATGGGTAACTCCCTCAGACTGACATGGGTTTGGACCTGTAGGTAGTGCAAGACAATACACACATGCTGATGTGTATATGTGTGAACATGTATTATGTTCTCTTACAGAAAAATATTCTGTAAATAGTAAGAAAAAAATCTAGCCCAAATGCCCATTCCCTAGTGATACTCATCAGTTGGTCATTTTACCAGTGACTTGAGATATAGTGTCTGGCTTATTTGGGTAATTTTTAAATATATGTTACAGATTTTTCACAAATATTATCACTTTTGGGGTTGACAACACAGACTCACTTGAGGAAAAGTCATTGGGACATTGACAGTCTGAATTTCTTCTTATAAAGTCATAGAAGGTTTAACTTGCAACTTTTTAAAACTGTGAGCCAATAAGTGTCTGTTCATTGTACATTAACCAATTTATGGTATTTTGTCCCTTTAAGACAAAAACAGATTCTGACACCTTCATAAAATACACTCTTTCCTTGTTTACACAACCCTAAGGAAGGCGGCACTATGTCTGGAAACAGTGTGGACTGGGAAGACAATTAGGTTCATTTAGAACCAGATTACCATTTTTATTATGTTCCTTTTGTTTGCTTTTTTTCCAGACAAGGTTTCTCTGTGTAGCCCTGGCTGTCCTGGAACTCACTCTGAAGACAAGGATGGCCTTGAACTCAGTGTGATCAGCTGTCTCTGCCTCCCAAGTGCTGGGAATGAGCCACCACCATCCAGCTTTGTTTGTATTTTATGGCTCAATTTTATTAAAAAATAAGACCCAGACAGAAACTACTCTGAAAGCATGAAAATCAGGTGTACTGTTTACTTTTCAAAATGCAGGCTTTCTTTTCATTGGTGAGTGTGGGAATAATGAAATTGATCTTGTTATGCCAGCATCACAGGACCCCTAAAGAAGACCACCACAGAGCTGGAATCTGATGCAAACACAATGAGGTGTATTCAAGCTAGCTGGGACTACAATTCAACACACCTTTGCAGTGGATTGGGGAGAACAGCCCCAAGGCTTCAGGGTAGAGGATTTTAAAGGGAAAACCACAAGCAGGGTGGCACAAGCCTTGGCATTTTGGGATTGCGTAAAGTATACAATTTTTGAAGATGTTGTTGGGGTACGGGGAATTTCCAAACAGTGACTGTCAGCAGACAGGAATTTTAAAACAGCACTTAATCAGATGCCTACAAGGGTGTTCAAAGCAAGCAGATATTGTTTTTTCACTTTGACCAGGGCAGGAACAGTTCCTTGGAAGTTTATGACTTTATGACTTTGCTGGGCTACATTCATCTCTTTAGTTAGGTCCTGTCTAAAATGGAGCTCTTTTTTAAAACGAAGTTTGTTAAGCTCCTTCAGCCTTACTTTAACTGATTATTCTGTGAGATCTCTGCATGGACTTGCTTGTTCCCAATCTTGTGTCTTGTCCTACTAATAATACAGAAAGCTGAACTCGGGATATAGATGGGGAAAAAGACAGTTTAACTCTCTTAAATCACAGAATCTGTCTTAGTGGGAAATATACACATCCAACATGATGCGGGATTACCCTCTGTATGCTGTGATTACCATTAATGAATAAAGAAACTGCTTTGGACCTATAGTAGAGTAGAACTTAGGTAGGTGGGGAAAAAATAAATGGAATGTTGGAAGAAAGAAGGGCAGAGTCGTAGAGACTCCATGTAGCCACTGCCACATGGCAATATACAGATTAATAGAAGTGGGTTAAATTAATATAAGAGTTAGCCAATAAGAAGCTAGAGCTAATGGGCCAATCGGTGATTTGATTAATACAGTTTCTGTGTGACAATTTCGGGTCTAAACTAGCCAGGCAGCTGGGAACCAACAAATGACCTCCTCCAACAAATGAATATGCAATATGATATTACAGTTTTCAGGGGCAATACAATTTGTAAAGCCCTGAAGGAAGCTGCTGGAAATTGGCCCAAGTTTTTGAATACCTGCTTTACATCAGTCTTGTTCCATCTATTCAGGTCAGGAAGTGTCACACTCACAGATAACACAGGCCCCACCAGCCTTCAAGAAGGAAATAAACATGATGACTCCCTCCCTACCTCATTCATAGAGGACTGGGCTGTAGTAACTTGCCCCATATCAGAGTGTAGATGAGAGATGGTCCTTCATTCTTTCATATAAGACTCTTAGTTTAGAAATATTTTGAGGGCTGAACCTGGTACTAAATCCTCTAGTAGTTTCTGATATGCAGGACCCTAAGGTGGGAGCATCACTTAAACCAACCTGGGCAAAAAGGGAGTGCAAATCTCTAAATTTTTAAATCCAAAAATAATAATTCTCAGTCCATGTAGAGAACCCTTTCCGATTGGTGTGCTGTAGCTGCTCATTGGCCGTCAGTCACCTGGGTTTCAGTTTCTTCTCTGTTCCTTCTGACGTGTAATGACAGTTGAAATTCCACTTATGCATTGAGAGAGGAGAGGCTTTGGGGGATAGGTACAGTCGTGCACTTGCAAAGGTCAGAGAACAATCTCAGACACTGCTTCTCTCTTTCCACCTTGTTTGATGCCTGCTATCATTACCTACTGCATGCCAGGCTACCAGCCCTTGAGCTTCAGGGGATTCTCCAATCTCCACCTAGCCTGCTGGGATTTTATAGACATGCATTGTGACCCTAGTTTTGCATGGGTTGTGGGTTTTCAAACAGAGGTCCTCATGGTTGCATGACAAGTTCTTTACCTACTGAGTCTTCTCCCCAGCACCTATATTGGTGTTTAACTCTAACTCTATGTTTGAAATAAGATATAACAGTCCTTAAATCAAATGAGATCCTCAGAAATGGTAGAGTCTATACTGTGTAGTTTTCTCTTCAGGAGCAGTGTGACTTGGACTCTTTAGGAGTGGGAGAATCTGTTCTGTATGATTTAGAGTCTTTATGGGTGGGAGAGATTATACTGTATGGTTAGGGCTGAAAGACATTTAGTTGGACTTCATTGGCTGAGGCAGCTGCTTCCACATCCACCCATCCACTGCTCACTGCAGCAGCTCTTAGGAGTACTTTGGTTGTGGGAGCCCACAGGAGTGGTTCTGCTCCACCTTGACTGGAGGTCAGAGATTTCTGGCCTATTCTTGCTCCTTCAAGGTTACAGACAAGATGTTTGACTTAAGGTGTGGCTACTAACAAGTTATCTTGTCCTAGGGTATGGTTACTTGGTGTTTTGGGTATTAAGATGACCCACAGAGGTAGATCTGTTCCACCTTGACCAAAGGTCAGAGAAATCAGGCCTCTTCTTGCTCCTTCAAGGATATAACAGGAGGTTTGACCCAGAGAGTGTCTGCTTACAGGATGCTTGACCTAAGGTGTGGTGGCTGCATGTCTTGCCTAAATAAAAGAATATTTAACTCAGGATATACTTGCTTGATGCTTCATGATGAGGGAGTGTCATATCAATCTGTTGCTTTCATTGGTTAATTAATAAAGAAACTGCTTGGCCTGATAGGTTAGAACATAGGTGGGTGGAGTAAACAGAACAGAATGCTGGGAAGAAGGGAAGTTAGGCAGACACCACGCCACTCCTCTCTGGGGCAGACGAGATGAAGCTCCGGCCCAAGATGGAAGTACGCTAGAATCTTCGGGTAAGCCACCACCTCGTGGTGCTACACAGATTATTAGACATGGGTTAGCAAGATATGAGAGTTAGCCAGTAAGAGGCTAGAGTTAATGGGCCAAGCAGTGTTTCAATTTGTGTGTTGTTATTTCGGGGCATAAGCTAGCCAGGTGGCTGGGAGCCAGGCAGCGGAACACAGCCCGCAGCTCCCACTAAAGCTTCAGGTATTGAAGAGGTAATTGCTCTGTTTGTTCTTTGTATTATGTTAAAGCAGTCTTTTGCCTTCTCACATCCCCCTTTTTGGATTGGGGTAATAATCATATGGAAAATAAACACAGCTGATTCAGTATTCACTGAACTGCCCACCCAACTCTATTCTGTGTCTCTGTCCTTTTCTTTCGCATCTCTGTTACTTCTAATCCACATGCCCCTACCCTTGAATGTGCAAATCCCGTAGCTGGACCTTGACATTTGGCAAAGAAAGTGATAAGGAAACAGAGTTCATCATTCATTTTTAAATATTATTTATTTATTATGTAGACAATATTCTGTCTGTGTGTATGTCTGCAGGCCAGAAGAGGGCACCAGACCTCATTACAGATGGTGGTGAGCCACCATGTGGTTGCTGGGAATTGAACTCAGGACCTTTGGAAGAGCAGGCAATGCTCTTAACCTCTGAGCCATCTCTCCAGCCCCATCATTCATTTTTTTCATTTAGTTCAGTAATGTAGATCAAGACATTGAACAACAGTATGCATGCTGGGAAACTCTAGAAAACAATAAACTATCAAAAATGGACCCAGTTCCTGCAGGTAAATGTGTCTTAAGGATGTTCATAGTTTCTGTTTGCTTTTAATTAGTTCCAATAAATATTTGGGAATGTTTTTAATGCAGGAATTAATTCCATATGAGACATTCAGTAAACTATTTGTTCAAAAATATTTCAGCTATATTTCTATAAATACCTCCACTGGAACAATGTTAAGTGTCTGGCTGGAGTTTTCAATAGCAACTCAAGACAGGAAAATATATAACAAATATAAATATACCAAATAAATATGCAATTGCTAAGAATAATGTTGATTGACATGAGTTAATAAAATTACTTTTCCTGTGTTCAAGCTGAAAATGAAGAAGTAACAGCAATGTCATAGAAGCAAAATATTAGAGATAATTAGCAAGTTGAGACTTACAGACTTGAGTGCAGCACAGTGCTTCAAGTTGAAACCTCTTCTACAGCTGAGACTGGGCAGATGTAAGCAGCCTCTCTCTGGGATATTTTTGCATTCTCTCGTAGTTGAATCAAAGTTGCTACTTGACTCACAGTAGTCACTCGTCAGACTATAAACAAACAGCTGGAGGGATGTGAAGCACAGTGGTCCACATCTGCAGGTGCTTCATGAACAAACATGCATGCACACCTGTGACCACAGATTCTGAGAAAATACCTGTTCCACTGCCAACATTAGTGAGATGAAAACAGGAATATCATAAAACTATACATATTAAAAGCAGAAGAAAGCCTTGAGGACAAATATTTTCAAGTGTGGTTCCTTGGTTCTCTGAATCAGCAGAAGTTGGGGCAAGATGTAAAATTCTAGCACTCTACCCCAGCTTCACTCAGTTGTAATTGTTCACCATGGTGCCTGGAGTATGTTTTCTAACAGGTGGCTCTGACATCAACCCATATATCTGCTGTAGTTTGAGATCCACTGAGAGTCGATACTCACGTAGAATGTGTCCACAAGTGTGAAGAACAGAAATGTCCATTTATTTAATTTCTAAAGATATATAAAGTGAATAGATATAGCAGAGAGGCTGAGGAGGAGGCAAGGAGTGAGGGAAAGAGATAGTAATGACTTTGGTCCTTGGGCAGTCTTTCAAGGAGGTAGCCCAAACCTTCTTTGACTTTGCTCTTCTGTACTCTGTCATTTACCAACTGGGCTGGGTCTTGTTTGCAGGAGGACAGGTGGAGATAAATTAACTACTCCAGTGGACCCCAGCCAGGCTCTAAGCAGCATTTGCTTTCTGAGGCTGGAGGACGATTCCTGCTGCAGCTGTGCAGAGTAAAACCTTGGCATCTGCAGCTCCATTTTGCATCTACATCCTCTGCTCTGGAACATTTTCTTCTCAAATCACCTTGGACTCCAGGAACAGGTCTGATGGATAAACATCTTGTACAAGCATCAAAACTAGTGACCAGACACCTTTCTATGGACTAAACCTACCCGTGCTGGATAGCTTATGTCAGTCTGACAGAAGCTAAGGTCATCTCAGAGAAGGGAACTTCAGGTGGTCAGGTGCTTCCATGGGGCTGTAGGCAGGCAAGACTGTGGGGCATTTTCTTAATTAGTGATTGGTGGGAGAGGGCCTAGCATATCCTAGGTAGTGCCACCTTTGGTGGTCCTGGGTTCTGGAAGAAAACAGGCTGAGCAGGTCATGAGGCACAAGGCAGTAAGTAGTGTTCGCCTACGGCCTCTACACGAGCTCCTGTCCCAGGTTCCTGCCTCACTTGAGTTCTTCCCTTGTTTCCCTCTGTGGTGGACTGTTGCCTGGAAGCGTGAGCAGAATGAACCCTTTCGTCCCCAGGTTGCTTTGGTTAGGGTGTTTCATCCCAGCAACAGTCACCCTGAGACACATTACCTGAGCCATCTTGCAGTCAGTCATCAGGCCTTGGGTCAGTGCCTTATAAGACAGGGCTGATGCTGTGCTTGAATGCTTGAGATAGCTCCAGTCACTGAAATCCCCATTCTGCCTTTTAATCAGAATCTTTTCTGTTTCCTCCCATTTATTAAACATAGATTCTTTTCTCACACAATATAATCTGAATACATTTTCCTTCTTTCTCCTCCTCCCAACCTACCCCCTTCCTACCCCCTCTTCTATCCAGACCCACTCCCTTTCTAGCTCTCATTAGAAAAGAACAGGCTTCTAAGAGATAACAACTAAATATAACCAATTAAAATACAGTAAGATAAAGAAAACCATCATATCAAAATTTGGACAACCCAAGGCAACACAAAAATAAAAAAGCCCCAAGAGACGGCACAAGAATCAGAGACCCATTCGTTCACAGTCAGGAGTCCCATAAAAATACTAAACTGAAAGCTATAGTATGTATGCAGAGGTCCTGGTGCCGACCGGTGGAGGCCCTGTGACTGCTGCTTCAGTCTCTGTGAATTCATATGAGCTTTGTTCAGTTGTTTTAGAGGCCTGTTCTCTTAGTGTCCTGTCCCCTCTGTCTTCCCCCTTCCTGCCCCATCTTCCTTGGGGTTCCCTGAGCTCCAAGGGGGATGATTTGAGGGAGACATTTCATTTAGAGCTGTGTCTGTCTCTCTGCACTGTCTGTCCATCTGTCTGGCTGTAGGTCTCATATTTGTTCCCACCTGGTGCAGGAGGAAGCCTCTGTGATGACGGCTGAATAAGGCACTGATCTAATCGTCATTTCTCTTTGGTTTTGGTTGAAGAGCTATTGATCTGCTTTGTTGTGATCGCCTTGTTCCATGGCTTTGGTCTCAGGTAAAACCACCACAGTGCCGAAGCCTTCAATACTTGGGCCTTTGGGGAAATTAAAAATTCAAATTACTGCTGGTTGTGCTAATAACATCAGTAGGATTTGCAGTATGGAAATCCCTAGTAACTTTGTAAAGAATGGGCAGAAACCAAAGTGCACTAAGTCCAGACCTGAATAGGAATTGAAGTAGGGGAGATATCTTGTAAACTGCAAAGTGCAAAAGGCAGCTAGAAAGTGGGATGAAGACATGTTGGAAGTGAGGATGGCAGTTGGGAGATTCCAAGTTGAAAGAGATTGAAGTTGTTTATATGTCAGGTGAAATAAGAGAAGATGCTTAAAAAGAGAAAGAAGACACTGATCATTACTTACGTTGTACTATGTCCCTTCTGTTTGCGTTTATTGTTTCCTCCCAGTTCAAGAACACTCCCTCCCCTCCCAGAATGCTTTTAGGGGGATTTATTCTGTTCGTTTATTAACTCTAAGCAGTTAGTGTATCCAATATGGCAGGTGCTTCATAACTATTTGTCAGACGACGGAGCTAATGGGTTTTCTAAGGAACCGAGAGGAGGGGGAAGATAGAAGGAGCCACTAATATAGTGCACATTTGTTTCCACAGCTCTTCCACCCCCGGAAGTGAGGTAGACTTCAGTCCTCATTGGTTTCCCACCTGCTGTGATACGATGATGTGCACACTCTCTTTTCCATTTAGCTCAGATCTGTGATTTAAATACCGACACATAGTCATCCCGTGCATACTACTGTCTTCTAAGTAGCTTAAACATATCTGTTAGGTCTTTGTTCCTGGATCCTTGGCTCCAAGCTGGCACACGACGCCTGAAAGAAGCCTTAAGGTGCAGGCTAAGCTCCGGAACACTATCAATCACAGATTTCTTGAGAGGACCTGCTAGGTCCTTCACGTACGGACTGTGGTGAAGAGACAGACCGGAGGGAAGGCTGAATCTGAGAAAAAGGCCCGTGCCGTGAAAAGCAGAGTTGGACTTTTATCACTCCACGGGGAAATAACAGCTCTGGGGAAGTAGGCGCTCCAAGGCTGGAAGAAAACTCTTACCTTCACTTCTCCCTTAAGCGCAGGGCTTGAATCCGGCTGCGCCTGCGCGAAAGGCCCTGAACCGCCTAGAGGGCGGGGCTAAACCTCGGCTGGCGTCACGTGGTCCGCCGGCCATCTGCCCCGCCCGGTCCTCGGCTGCCGCCCCGCCCCACCCCGCCCCTTTCCCGCCGGGACGCTGGGAGCCGCCCCGAAGTGCGCAGGGCGGACGGGGTAAGTGTCCGCGAGGGGCGCGCGTCGCTTCGACCCGGACGGACCCTAGAAGGGGCACGGGCAACCTGTGTTGTGGGGCTAAGGGACAAGATGGCGGCGGAACACCCTTCTACCTCCTTAGGCACCTGGACGTGTGACGGGGGAGGGGAGACACGGGGTCCACTAAGGAGGCCGGGCCGGGGTGGGGAGGGTGGAGCTGGCCCGCAGCCCCGCTGGGCTGTGAGGGTTGTGGGACTGTGGGCTCCATCCCGGCCGGTACCGGCCGGGGCTGGGTCCGGGACAGGATGCCGTCTCTTGGGGACAGTCGAGGCTTCTGGAATGTCCGGACTGCGGGGTCCTCAGGAGCTTTCTTGCCTGCATTTGACAGTTAATCGCTTCTGCATCTTTTCCTTCAGGGGTTTGCCCCTCTTTCCATGAACCTTTCTCATGGAAGCAGGAAGGGGAAGAATTATTATTTTCTTCTCAATTTCCAAATGTTTAATGTTGGGGCCTCAGGTGCAAAACGAAGGCCTCACACCTGGGTCGCCTCCTGCCTCAATGCCCCTGCCCCCTTAGTTTATTAGTGCCTTCCCTCAGCTCAGGTTTGCAGTCCTGTCCTGCTCAAGGAAACAGGTTAGAGTCAGCAGTTGACTGCAGAGCTTTGAACTTGTTACAAAGCAATCAGAAAATTGCTTCTCAAGCAGCTCCAGCCGCTGTCCAGGAGGATCCCTCTGAAGAGGGCCTTTTGGTCTGAGATCCCTTCATTTTGATACCGTCCACCTTATAAAATTGTTACTAACAGGAAATGATTGTTTCTGCAAAGAACTGCATAGCAAGCCTGCAGCAAATGCCCCGTTTTTCCTCTTTCCCCGATCCTTTGAAGCTGCCTTTGTAAAATTCTCCGCATTAGTCTGTTGGGCTGCTATAACAAAATACCTTAAACTAAGAAGTGTATGAACAACAGGGATTGTTTTCTCACAGTTCTGGCTGGGAATTCAAGAAGAAAGTACTAGCTTATTCTGTTTGGTGATGGTGTGCTTTCATATTGTAGATGACACTGTCTGTACCCCCACATGAGGAGGGACAGGGGTCTTCCTTTAACATCTTTTTCAAGGATATCAGTCCCATATATGAAGACTGTGAGTCTTAATTACTTCCCAAAGTATTTACCTATTGCTGTCACTTTGGAAGTTAGGATTCCAGTATGAATTTTGAGTAGACACAAACATTGTCAACATAGGACTGTGATTAAATACCTGATGTTTTTATGTCATAACCGGGGTTGCCATATAAATGTTTTACAAATAATTTCGGTGACTGGGTTCCCAAGGTTTTATACAGATTTTTAAAATGTTTTTCCTTTGTGCTTCCTAGACCTTAAGAAATTACTGAAAGATTGACTTGATGATAGACTTTATTAGTGCCTTTGTGAGTGATTTAGTGATAAGGTGACAGACTTCAGATGTTCTCTTGTTGTCTTCCTGCTTCCCCAACCCCCACAACCTAATCCAGTTTTAAAGGAGACACAGAAATCCTTTGGGAATTACATGTAAATATCCTTCAATCTCTAGAAATAGATGGGGCAAGGGAAATTGCTCAGTAGGTAAAATGCTTGCAGTGTAAGCATGAGGACCTGAGTTCAGATTCCCAGTCCCCATGTAAACATCAGACACATGGGTGCATTCCTGAAATCCCAGTGCTGGGAGGTAGGAGACAGAAGGCTCCCTGGGGGTCCCCTGTCCTTTCATTCTGGCCTAATTCAGTGAGAGGCCCTGTCCCCCACTACCCTGCCAAAAGGTGGAGGGGCTGGGAAGCTGCCTCAGTGGGTAAAGGGCTTGACTGTGGTTTAGATCCCACCACCTACATAAAAGCCACATGTAGCAGTCAGTAAATCTGTAACCCCACTTCTGGGTGATGGTGGTTGTGGCAGAGACAGGTCGCTCCATCCCAGGAGCTTGATGACCAGGCAGACTGGTTAAATAGGGTACTCCAGATTCATGAGAGATCTTGTCACAAGAAAAAAAAGAAAGAAAAAAGAAAAAAAGTGTACAGTGTAAGGAGGACACGTTGTCTTCCATGTCAACCTTTGTCCTTTGTGTTTACACACATTTGCACACACACCTATTATCCCTTCCCCAACACATAAATAATAAGGTAGAGAGTGGCTGAAGAAACATGTGATTTTAACCTACTGCATCCACACAGTCGTGCTTCCCCACACATGCATACTTGTACACACAGTGTATGCTGTTATGTTCTAAGTGATACAACAGTCTTCTCCTATGGTACAATATCAATACCATGGAACTGTCGGTTTTGAAACTGTAGACATAAAGATTACAAATGGCTGTGGCTGGAGAAATGGCTCAGAGGCTCAAGAGCACCAGTTGCTCTTTTAGAATAACTGAATGAGGTTCAGTTCCCAGCAATCACAGATGGTTCATCACCAGCCCTGGGGGATCCAACACCTCCTCTGGCCTCTTCACACAGCAGACATGAGGAACTGCCGGATGCTGTACTAGGTTAGCTGTACCAGTTTACATTCCCCCTGCAGTGTGTGAGGAAGGTGCCAGTTTCTCTGTTTCCTCTGCCACTCTAGTCCTGTCTTTTGAGTGTAGATATCTGAAGTGATGCTTCATTGTGGTTTTGATTTGTTTCCCTTATGACTAGTGATTTGAACATCTTTTCTTGTACTTGTTAGTCATCGAATATCTTTTGCAGAAATGAGGACATGACCCTTTAACCTACATAGTGCTACTATTTTAATTTGAGATGTGTTCCACTTTTGTGCACTCTTTGAATTACTTTTTAAAATTTATATCATTAAAGGGATTGCTTCCCAGAAATCCTTTGCTGTGTTGAGATTTCTTTTGGGTAGCACACACCACCTACTCATGTTCATTAGTGCACATATTGCAGTATCTTTCTTTTTGGTCAAAGAACTATCTTGAATTTTCCCAGAAGAAAGAAAATTTAAATTTTTCTTTTGAGAAAAGGTTTTGCTATGTAGCCTAGGCTGTCCTCTTATTCAGAAAACTCCTGTCTTAACACCACGACTGCTTTCAGTTTGGCGGTAGAGATGATAATCAACTTAGTACCAAATTTAACAGTAGTGCCTGAGGCATGGTGGTAAGCTTTGGAATAAATCAGGGTCTGGCAGGATATAAGAGATTATGATTTTGTTTTGAGCCATTATTTTTATTCTGTAAGTTAAAAGTGTATTTAAATTTAGTAATTAGCACTTTTAATAATTTAACACTTTGGTGTTTGTAATTGTGGTAGAGTTATAATTCAGAAAATCAGGAAACCATTGATGAGCATGCACTCACAATCTGTATATTGTATGGTTATCAGGTTTTGGTGGTTCTGGGACATCAGGTTCTTCACATAAAATTTCTTTGCTTTTGAAAATAACCCTATGGGGTAGATAGTTTTACTCCATTGTCAACGGAGAACTCTTAAGCTAAAGCAGTTAGGTACCTTTTGGAAATGTTGTGCAGTATGTACAAGGCAGCCTTGGAGTATGTGTGAGTCTGACTTTAGAGATCACATTCTTCTCACTGTGTCCTTTGGATGTCTGCTCTGTTTTCCAGTGGGTACCACATTCTTCTCTCATCCCTACAGCTTAGTTTATATGGTCATAGGATTTTTGTGTCTGCTTGCAAAGTGTGTGTTCTCTAAAGCTCTCTTTATTGGGAAGCCTCGTAGAGTGCACAGCTTCATAGACTGGTTTTGGAGTGATGGAAAGCAGGTGTTTGTGCTGAACCAGTGAGCCCTGCAGTGCTGCATTCTTCTTTCCTGCAGTCTTTTGAGTGTTTACTCCAGTGATTCCAGTAGGGGAGCGGTCTTCAGTCATTGATACTGACCCCAGGGTCAGGAAATGTGAGAGAAGTGGGAGAAAGATGAAAGCATTTATGATGCACTGGGTTTTATGTAGTATTTCAGAAATTATTTGGACATCTATGTGTCATCTGGTGGAAAGTTCCTCGCTAGCACAGGGAATAAATAATAACATATCTAAAGTTGCGTAACTGTGATTAGAGTAAATAGCGAGATCAGAAGTTGCTCCCTCAGTGTATATTCTTCCCTACTATCTGAGTTTATTTCAGAATATATGTATCTCCCCTAGTTCTCCTGAGAGCTTCTTGTATGGGGGTTTTGCTTGTATGTTTATCTATGCACCACATTCCTGCATTGCCTGCAGAGTCCAGAAGAGGGCACTGGGTCTCTTAGAACTGGAGTTATAGATGGTTCTAAATCTCCACACTGGTGTGGGGTATTGAACCTGGGTCCTCTGGAAGACTAAATAATGAACCATCTGTCTAGCCCATTTGCAGAATATATCTATCTTTCCTGGAAGTTCCTTCTGCTCCTTCTGAATCCCTCCAACCAATTCAACTTCCTCCTTTTTTTAAAGACTAATTTTGCCTATTATGTAGCTTGACATAAACCGCCATTGGATATTCTCTTGTCCTTTCTTTTTGTGGGTATAATATGTGGTATTCCTCTGTTATATTTGTAATTAGTTCATTCCCTTCTGTTGGTGAGTAGCACTCTGTTACATGGATATACTGCAATTTGATTATTTTTCTGTTGATGGATATTTGAATTGTTTCCAAGTTGGAGCTATTATGTATAAAACTACTTCGAACATTTGTTTATAAATTTTTGTGTGAAAATTAGTTTTTGGGGGAGGTCATAAATATTTAGCCTTCATTTTTATAGATGAGAACAGTGCTACAGAAGTTAAAGGACTTCTTTTAACATGTTTCTATTTAATATTCATATATGCATAAGTTGTGTTTTAATTAAATCCACCTTCATTCGTCCCACTCCAATTCTTCCCATTCTTCTTCCTCCCCACTACATGTGCTCTCTTTTTAAAGATACCCATGGAGTCCATTGAGTGTTGCCTGTTTGTACATATGGGCGGTTCCATGTACTGGATGGGGAACACTACTGAGCACGGGTAGCCTTTCAGGGCCCACATCTCTGAAGAAAACTGTCTTTCCTTTCCTCGTAGCCACCATTTGCCAGATAGCTCCTCAGACAGGGATGGGACTTCATGAGCCCCTCTTATTTTGACGCTGGGACTCTGACTCGCATGATTTTGTGCATTGATATGTGTTTCCAACTGCTGGGAGTTGATGTTTGTAGCTACCTTGCATGACTTCTTAATGTCCTATAGCTAGAGCCAGTGATTTGATCGATTTCAATAATTCTTTATACTTTATAGTACACTTTCCTCAAATTTTGGATGAAAAGTATGAGTACATGTGTGTATTATAATATACATATATATGTATATATATGTTATATTAGTCTTTGAGTTCAGGCTAAGGTTTCTATTAGCAGGAAATTTTAAAATGTAGGTTTCATGATGGGAGATATGGTTTTACAGGTAGAATGCTTGTTTAATATGTGTTAGGCTGTAGGTTTGATCTCCAGCACTGCAAAAGAAAAAAACCCAAAAAACCACGTTTCTTCATGATGCTGACTTTTGAGCTGTGTTCGAAGAATTGGTGGCTTTAAAAGTTTTCTTTTAATTCACATTTTGTTTGTTTGTGTGTGCATGCACATGATCATGATCATGTTTACACTTGTGTACATGGACAGAGGTCAGAGGATAAAGTTGCCACAGTTGATTCTCTCCTACCATATGGGTTCTAGGACTCCAGCTCTGGTCTTCAGACTTGGCAGCAAAGTGTCAAGGGAATGATGCCACCCACAGTGAGTTGGATTTCCCCACATTACTTAATTCAGAAAATCCTGCACAGATTTGTCTATAGTCCAACCCAGTGCAGACAATCCCTCATTGAGACTGTCTTCCTAGTGATTCTAGGTTGGGGAAGTCAACAATTAAAGCTAACCATCATGGAATATTTAAGAACTAATCTCTTAGGTGTTTTCAGGTATTGGCTTTAACTATAGTGTCTATGCTGTACAATTAGCTCTAGAATTTTTTCAGAATCCCCAAGGAATTTTGTGCCATTTAATTTGTATCTCTCTATCTCTCTCTTCTTCCCTCCCCCTCTCATCTTCTAGTTCCTGTCTATTACCACTCTACTTTCTGCCTCTGTAAGATCAATTACTTTATATTTCACAAATAAGTAAAATCATACAGTATTTATTTTTCTGTATTGGCTTTTTTTCTTAGCATAATATTCTCCAGCTTAATCTGTGTTGTTAAAAAAAAACACGATTTTCTTTTCAAAGGTTGAATACTATATCATACTTCTGCACAAACAGCATGTTTTCTTTGTGTGATCATCTGCTGACAGACACTCTGACTGATTATCTTGGATATTTTGATTAATGCTGAAAACAACATGTAATATCTTTAATATTATTATTTAATTTCATTTAGATATTTACCAGAAGATAATATAGTAATTTTAAAAACATTTTGAGGACTCTCCATCTGTTTTCCATAAAGGCTTTACTAATGTACATTCCCTATAATGATGTAAATGATCTTTTTCTCCTAGCATTTTTGAGAACAGTATCACTTGATCCTGGAGTGTAATTTTCTTGATGTGGTGTTTGGATTCATCTATTTTCTCAGATATATTGGTTTGTAGCTCCTTCCTTCATCTTTTCCTTCCTCTTCACATTCAGTAATGTTGGCATCAGAGTAATGTTTGTATCATAGACAGAGGTTGGAATAGTTCTCTTCCAGATTTTTAGAATAGTTTGATAATTCATAGTAGTTTGATTTAAAAGTTTGGTAACATTCAGCAGTAAAACCATCTGGTCCTAGCCTTTCTTTGTTGGCAGGCTTTTTAATTCAATCTCATCACTTATTATTGATCTCTTCAGGTATTCTGTGTTTTTGCAATTCTGTTTTTTTCTTGATTAGTCTGAATCTAAAAGGTTTGCCAATTTTACTACAACCCAAGTCTTGCTGGCACACTCCTGTACTCTAGCCCTTGGATAGTGCTGGTAGGTGGATCAGAAGCTCCAGGCCATCAGTGGCTATCTAGAGTTTGTATCCTAAAACTTTAAAAAGATTTATTTTTTTATGTATATAAGTGTTTTCCTGCATGTATGTATGTGTATCATGTGTGTGACTGTAGAGGCCAGAAGGAGGTGTCAGAGACCCTAGAACTGGACTTACAGGGTACTGTGAACACCATGTGGGTTCTGGGAACTGAATCTGGGTCCTCTGTAAGAGCAGTACACTGCCCTTACCTGATGGCTCCAGGCCCCTGAAACGTTTCTTTTTTTTTTTATTTTGTTTTGTTTTTAATTAATTTATTTATTTAAAGATTTCTGCCTCCTCCCCGCCACCGCCTCCCATTTCCTTCCCCCTCCCCTGATCAAGTCCCCCTCCCTCATCAGCTCGAGCAATCAGGGTTCCCTGACCTGTGGGAAGCCCAAGGACCGCCCACCTCTATCCAGGTCTAGTAAGGTGAGCATCCAAACTGCCTAGGCTCCCCCAAAGCCAGTATGTGCAGTAGGATCAAAAACCCACTGCCATTGTACTTGAGTTCTCAGTATTCCTCATTGTACGCTATGTTCAGCTAGTCCGGTTTTATCCCATGCTTTTTCAGACCCAGGCCAGCTGGCCTTGGTGAGTTCCCGATAGAACATCCCCATTGTCTCAGTGTGTGGGTGCACCCCTCTCGGTCCTGAGTTCCTTGCTCGTGCTCCCTCTCCTTCTGCTCCTGATTTGGACCTTGAGATTTCTGTCCGGTGCTCCCATGTGGGTCTCTGTCTCTGTCTCCTTTCATCGCCTGATGAAGGTTTATATTCAGGAGGATGCCTATATGTTTGTCTTTGGATTCACCTTCTTATTTAGCTTCTCTAGGAACGTGAATTATAAGCTCAATGTCCTTTATTTATGGCTAGAAACCAAATATGAGTGAGTACATCCCATCTTCCTCTTTTTGGGTCTGGCTTACCTCACTCAGGATAGTGTTTTCTATTTCCATCCATTTGTATGCAAAATTCAAGAAGTCCTTGTTTTTTACTGCTGAGTAATACTTTAATATGTATATATTCCATACATTCTTCATCCATTCTTCCATTGAAGGACATCTAGGTTGTTTCCAGGTTCTGGCTATTACAAACAATGCTGCTATGAACATAGTTGAGCATATACTTTTGTTGTATGATAGGGCCTCTCTTGGGAGAGTGGTTGGTATTGCTAGGTCTAGGGGTAGGTTGATCCCGAATTTCCTGAGAAACCGCCACACTGCTTTCCAGAGTGGTTGCACAAGTTTGCATTCCCACCAGCAATGGGTGAGTGTACCCCTTTCTCTACAACCTCTCCAGCAAAGGCTATCATTGGTATTTTTGATTTTAGCCATTCTGACAGGTGTAAGATGGTATCTTAAAGTTGTCTTGATTTGCATTTCCCTGATCGCTAAGGAAGTTGAGCATGACCTTAAGTGTCTTTTGGCAGTTTGAACTTCTTCTGTTGAGAATTCTCTGTTCAGCTCAGTGCCCCCCCCTGAAACATTTCTTAATTAGATCAAGCAGTTTTTTGGTGGACTCTTGAGAATTTATATATATAGAATCCTCCCTGGTTGGTTTTTTTTTTTTTTTCCTACTTGACACAAATCTATACTGATCTGGCTAGAGCAGTGGTTCTTAATCAGTATATCAGAGGGTTTATATCCGTGGGCTAAAAGGAGTCACATGATGAGAGTGTATAGTCACAGGGACGAGCCACACGTGATGGGCAAGTTGCACATGGCAAAAACATGTTTTTCCATAGAAGCATATAAACAAATAACAGTTGTAATGAATATTCTGAAGTAAATTCACTCCTATCTGCTATACCTGGGAGGGGCATGAAAACATATTTGAAGACCAATTTTGTGTTTTTGAAGAAACTGAGGTTCCAAGACTCCTGCTTTGTATTCTTGGAGTTTTCTCATAAGCAGTTGTATTTTTCCTCACACAACTCCATTCTTGGACTGTGTTCTGACACATGCTTTGCTATTTATATTTCCATTTTAATTTGTCCCAAGGTGTTTTATTGTTTCTCCTTTGATTTCTTCCTTAACCTTTAGGTTGTTGAGGAATGTGTTGTTCAGTTTCCATATATTTGAATTTTTTTTTTTAATTTTTTTTATTGCGAAAAGAAGAAAAAAAAACATAAACAAAAAACAAGTTACCACCTCCTCCCAGCCTCCCATTTCCCTTCCCCTCCTCCCACCCTTCTCCCCCTCCTCCCACCCTTCTCCCCCTCCTCCCACCCTTCTCCACCTCCTCCCACCCTTCTCCCCCTCCTCCCACCCTTCTCCACCTCCTCCCACCCTTCTCCCCCTCCCCCCACTCCCCCCCCCCCCCCCCCCCCCCCCCCCCCCCCCCCCCGCTCCCTCTCCAGTCCACAGAGCAGTCCGGGTTCCCTGCCCTGTGGTAAGTCCTAGGTCCTCCCCCCTCCGTCCATATCTAGGAAGGTGAACATCCAAACTGGCTAGGCTCCCACAAAGCCAGCACATTAAGTAGGATCAAAACCCCCTGCCATTGTCCTTGGTGTCTCATCAGCCCTCATTGTTCGCCATGTTCAGAGAGTCCGGTTTTATCCCATGCTTTTTCGGTCACAGTCCAGCTGGCCTTGGTGAGCTCCCCGTAGATCAGCTCCACTGTCTCAGTGGGTGGATGCACGCCTCGTGGTCCCGAATTCTTTGCTCATGTTCTCCCTCCTTCTGCTCCTCCTTGGGACCTTGGGAGCTCAGTCCAGTGCTCCTGTGTGGGTCTCTGTCTCTATCTCTATCCATCACCAGATGAAGATTCTATGATGATATGCAAGATATTCGTCAGTATTGCTCTAGGATAGGGTCATTTCAGGTTCCCAATCCTCAGCTGCCCAAGGAACTAACTGGGAACCTCATCTTGGGCACTAGGGAGCCCCTCTACGGTCAAGTCTCTTGCCCACCCTAAACTGGCTCCCTTAACTAAGAATTGTGGTTCTGTGCTCCCCTATCCACCTTTCCTTTATCCCAATTCTCCTGTTTCCCAGGTCCCTCCTCCTTCCCTTCTACCTTTTCTCTCCCCATCTCCCTTTACCCCCATCCCACCCCATCCCCAAGATCCCATTTTCTCCCCGGAAATTTGGTCTACTTCCCTTAGCCAAGAGGACAACTATATGTTTTTCCTTGGGTTCACCTTCTTACTTAGCTTCTTTAGGTTCACCTCTTGTAGACCCCGTGGTCCTTATTTATGGCTAGAAACCAATTATGAGTGAGTACATCCCATATTCATCTTTTTGGGTCTGGGACACCTCACTCAGGATAGTGTTTTCTATTTCCATCCATTTGCATGCAAAATTCGAGAAGTCATTGTTTTTTACCGCAGCGTAGTACTCTAGCGTGTATATATTCCATACTTTCTTCATCCATTCTTCCATTGAAGGGCATCTAGGTTGTTTCCAGGTTCTGGCTATTACAAATAATACTGCTATGAACATAGTTGAACAAATGCTTTTGTCATTTGATAAAGCATCTCTTGGGTATATTCCCAAGAGTGGTATTGCTGGGTCCAGGGGTAAGTTGATCCCAAATTTCCTGAGAAACCGAAACACTGACTTCCACAGTGGTTGCACAAGATTGCATTCCCACCAGCAATGGATGAGGGTACCCGTTCCTCCACAGCCTCTCCAGCAAAGGTTATCCTTGGTGTTTTTGACTTTAGCCATTCTGACAGGTGTAAGATGATATCTCAAAGTTGTTTTGATTTGCATTTCCCTGATTGCTAAGGAAGTTGAACACGACCTTAAGTGTCTTTTGGCCATTTGAACTTCTTCTGTTGAGAATTCTCTGTTCAGTTCAGTGCCCCATTTTTTAATTGGGTTAATTAGCATTTTAAAGTCTAGTTTCTTGAGTTCTCTATATATTTTGGAGATCAGACCTTTGTCTGTTGTGGGGTTGGTGAAAATCTTCTCCCAGTCAGTAGGTTGCCTTTGTGTCTTAGTGACCATGTCCTTTGCTTTACAGAAGCTTCTCAGTTTAAGTAGGTCCCATTTATTCAATGTTGCCCTTAATGTCTGTGCTTCTGGGGTTATACATAGAAAGCGATCTCCTGTGCCCATCTGTTGTAGGGTATTTCCCACTTTCTCTTCTATCAGGTTCAGTGTATTCGGGCTGATATTGAGGTCTTTAATCCATTTGGACTTGAGTTTTGTGCACGGTGAGAGATATGGGTCTATTTTCATTCTTCTACAGGTTGACATCCAGTTGTGCCAGCACCATTTGTTGAAGATGCTTTCTTTCTTCCATTGTATACTTTTAGCTCCTTTATCGAAAATGAGGTGTTCATAGGTTTGTGGGATAAAATCCGGGTCTTCTATACGATTCCATTGGTCGACTTCTCTGTTTTTATGCCAGTACCACACTGTTTTCATTACTGTAGCTCTGTAATAGAGTTTGAAGTCAGGGATGGTAATGCCTCCAGAAGATCCTTTATTGTATAGGATTGTTTTGGCTATCCTGGGTTTTTTGTTTTTCCATATAAAGTTGATTATTGTCTTCTCCAGATCTGTGAAGAATTTTGATGGGATCTTGATGGGGATTGCATTGAATCTATAAATTGCCTTAGGTAGAATTGCCATTTTTACTATGTTGATCCTCCCAATCCAAGAGCAAGGGAGGTCCATCCATTTTTTGGTATCCTCTTCAATTTCTTTCTTCAATGCCTTAAAGTTCTTGTCAAAGAGATCTTTCACTTCCTTGGTTAGATTTACCCCAAGATATTTTATGCTGTTTGTGGCTATTGTGAATGGTGAAGCTTCTCTGATTTCCCTCTCTGCTTCCATATCCTTTGTGTATAAGAGGGCGACTGATTTTTTGGAGTTGATCTTGTATCCTGCCACATTACTAAAGCTGTTTATCAGCTGTATAAGTTCTTTTGTGGAGTTTTGGGGGTCGCTTATGTACACTATCATATCATCTGCAAATAACGAAAGTTTAACTTCTTCCTTTCCTATTCGAATCCCCTTGATTCCATTATGTTGTCTTATTGCTATTGCTAGAACTTCAAGCACTATATTGAAGAGGTATGGCGAGAGTGGACAGCCTTGCCGTGTTCCTGAGTTAAGTGGGATGGCTTTGAGTTTCTCTCCGTTTAATTTGATGTTAGCTGTCGGCTTGCTGTATATAGCTTTTATTATATTTAGGTATGACCCTTGTATCCCTAATCTCTCCAAGACGTTTAACATAAATGGATGTTGAATTTTGTCAAATGCTTTTTCAGCATCTAATGAAATGATCATATGGTTTTTTTCTTTCAGTTTATTTATATGCTGGATTACATTGATAGATTTTCGTATGTTGAACCAGCCCTGCATCTGAGGAATGAAGCCTACTTGATCATAATGGATAATTTTTCGGATGTGTTCTTGGATTCGATTTGCCAGCATTTTGTTGAGGATTTTTGCGTTGATATTCATGAGTGAGATTGGCCTGTAGTTCTCTTTCCTGGTTGAGTCTTTGAGTGGTTTTGGTATCAGAGTAATTGTGGCTTCATAAAAGGAATTTGGTAATGACCCTTCTGTTTCTATATTGTGGAATACATTAAGGAGTATAGGTATTAGGTCTTCTTGGAAGTTCTGGTAGAATTCTGCATTGAAACCATCTGGTCCTGGGCTTTTTTTGGTAGGGAGGTTTTTGATAACAGCTTCTAATTCTTCGCGACTTACAGGTCTGTTTAGATTGTTCACCTGGTCCTGGTTTAGTTTTGGTAAATGGTATTTATCTAAAAAAGCGTCCATTTCTTTTACATTTTCCAGTTTTGTGGCATACAGGCTTTTGTAGTAAGATCTAATGACTCTCTGAATTTCCTCTGTGTCTGTGGTTATGTCCCCCTTTTCATTTCTGATCTTATTAATTTGCGTGTTCTCTCTCTGTCGTTTGATTAGTTTGGATAGGGGTTTATCAATCTTGTTGATTTTCTCCAGGAACCAGCTTTTTGTTTCATTGATTCTTTGTATTGTTTTCTGTGTTTCTATTTTGTTGATTTCAGCCCTCAATTTGATTATTTCCAGTCTTCTACTCCTCCTAGGTGAGTCTGCTTCTTTTTTTTCTAGAGCTTTCAAGTGGGCTGTTAAGTCTCCAGTATGTGCTTTCTCTGTTTTCTTTAGGTGGGCACTTAGTGCTATGAACTTTCCTCTCAGGACTGCTTTCATAGTGTCCCATAAGTTCGAGTATGTTGTTTCTTTATTTTCACTGAATTCAAGGAAGACTTTAATTTCTTTCTTTATTTCTTCCTTAATCCAGGTATGGTTCAGTAGTTGACTGTTCAGTTTCCATGAGTTTGTAGGCTTTCTGGGGGTAGCATTGTTGTTGAATTCTAACTTTAATCCATGGTGATCTGATAAGACACAGGTGGTTACTAATATTTTTTTGTAACTGTGTAAGTTAGCTTTGTTACCAAGTATATGGTCAATTTTCGAGAAGGTTCCATGAGCTGCAGAGAAGAAGGTATATTCTTTCCTCTTTGGGTGGAATAATCTATAGATGTCTGTTAAGTCCATTTGCTTCATTACCTCCATTAATTCTCTAATTTCTCTGTTAGGTTTCTGTCTGATTGACCTGTCCATTGGTGAGAGAGGAGTGTTGAAGTCTCCTACTATTAGTGTGTGCGGTTTGATGTCTGCCTTGAGTTTTAGTAATGTTTCTTTTACGTACGTGGGTGCTTTTATATTAGGGGCATAGTTATTCAGGATTGAGACTTCTTCCTGATGAATTGTTCCTGTTATGAGTATAAAATTCCCTCTCCATCTCTTCTGATTGATTTAAGTTTGGAGTCAACTTTGTTAGAAATTAGTATGGCCACACCTGCTTGTTTCTTAGGTCCATTTGCTTGATAAGCCTTTTCCCAGCCCTTTACTCTGAGTAGGTGCCTGTCTTTGTGGTTGAGGTGTGTTTCTTGTAGACAGCAGAATGTTGGATCCTGTTTTCTTATCCAATCTCTTAGCCTGTGCCTTTTTATAGGTGAGTTGAGTTTTCTTCTCATTAATGATTTTTATAATAGTGTAATACCATATGTGGTCATAGTATTTGTTTTGTGGCATAGCATATAATCAATCGTAGAAAATGTTCCTTTTGTGATTATAAATAGTATATACTCTGCTGCTGAATGTAATATTCTAAATAGGTTAGGTTCATTTGATCTGTAGTATTATTCATGTTAACTTTTCCTTAATGGTTTTGTGCCCAGATCTGTCCTTTCTCTAAAGTGGGTTATTAGGCTGGTAAGATGGGTCAAAAGGCAAGATGCTGATCCCTGAGACCTACATGGTGGGAGGGTAGAATTGCTGTGGCATGCATGCACCTCTCCAATGAATAAGAAAATGTGCTATTTTTTTTAATGTGCGGTATTAAAGTCCTTAATATTAGATCACTATACTTTTTTCTTCGTTCCTGTTAAAATTTGTCCTGTCTTTTTAGTTACTCTGAGTTTGGGATATAGTTATAATTGTTATATTTTCTGAGGAATTGACTTTTCCTTATCATATGATGACGTTTTTGGCAATTTTTGACTAAAAATCTGTTCTGTTTGGTAAAATACCTCTGTTTTCTTTGGGATATCATTTACATGGAATAATCTTTTTCAATCCTCCCACTTTCAGCTTATTTTCTTCCTGAAGGATAAAGTTGCTTATTGACAGTATGCTGTTTGATCATTTTTTTACAAATTTGTTTAGCTACTCTTTCCTTTAGATTGGGGGATGTAATCCATTTATAGTAGTGGTAGATAGAAAAGCCTTTACCACAATAGATGGGTTCTGATTTATACTTCTTTCACTGTCAGTTTCTCTCCTGATATTTTCTTTGTGATTTTATTTTTAAATAATGATGTTTTGATTTTTTTTAATCTTTACTCACTGTGTATTTACTATAGGTTTTTCTCTGTGGTTATCATAGGCGTACATAAAGCATCCTGCAGTTATAGTCTGTTCTAAGATGCTAAAACATTAGCTTCAGCTGGTTTACACCTATAATCTCAGCACTCAGGAAGCAGAGGAAGGAGGATTATGTATTAGAGGTTAGCCATGGTAAAATAGCAAAAACCTGTCAAGAAACCAAAAGCATGCCTTTAGTTCCAGATGTTGAGAGGCAGAAGAAGGTATGGATTGCTGTGAGTTCTTGGCCAGTTTGCTCTATGTAGTAGGTTCCAAGTCTGCCAGGGTTACATAGAGAGACTCTATCTCAATTCCCTTCTCACCAGAAAGAAGAACAAACAAAAACAAAACAAAACAAAACAAAAAAACCCAAGCAAACAAAACAAAAAACAAAAAAAATCAAAACACCTTCCAAGCAAAAACAATAAACACACACATAAAATTGCATTAACTGTCTATGTTAATGATGTCCTAGATTACAACTTTCTTGTATTATGTATCTTTATAAATTGTTGAAATTAATGGTTTTTTATTTAGTGTTTTGAGACAAAGTTTGCTCTGTCATCAAGACTGGTACTGTACTTCTGGCCCCAAGTGGTCCTCCTTTCTCAGTCTCCTGAGAATCCTGAATTACATGTGCCATTCACTCAGCTTCATTTCTTTTCAATGTTTGCATTTTAACTTTCTTGTTAGAGTTAAAAGTTATTTCATACCATCACTGGTGATTTACTCTTCATGTGGTTAGCACCCTTTCATTTCTTGTAGGCTAATCTGATGGTGACGAGCATCCACAGCCCTTGCTTGTTTGGGAGGGTTGCAGTTTTACATAGGTGTCATTGCAAAAGTCACATTGGCCAAGACAGAGAAGGGACCCCAAGTACAAATCTCTGAGGCCCAAGTCTTAAGAAACATAAAGAGGCCAGTGTGGCTGGATTGGAATGAATACTGGCAAGGAGCAGTGAAGGATGGGAAAAATTTGGGGTGAGATAGCTGACTGTGAAGACTGACTTTCACTTGAGCGACGTGGGGTGGTGTTGGAAGTTTGTGAGCATGGGCAATGCACATGAAGAATGCAGTGGTTTACCCATGCCTACATCATGTACAATGTCATTCACCTCCTTAAAATTCATCTATGTGTTCACAGAGCTGCATGTCTGTACCAGAGTGGATTTTGGGACATTGTTCCCACCATAATAGCCTGTTCTCATTTGTGGTTACCTCCATTTTCTCCTCGATTCCTCTACATTTTGACTTCATTATTTATAATTAATTATTATTAATTATTCTGGACAGTTTATATAAATGAAATCATACAATATGTGATCTTTTATAACTTTTTTTATAATGTATATAATGTTTTCAGAGTTCACCTGTGTTTAAATATGAGAATTTAATACTTTTTATGGCCAAATAATCTTATATTGTTTGGTTATATCAAATTGTGTTTAATCTTTAGCCAATGGGTATTATGCCATTTTGATTATAGCTTAATAATGCTATTATGAGCATTTGTAGTTATTTTGGGGGGCTGTCTGTGTGTGCATATTCTTGCACTTGAGATGCTGCTTTAAAATTATATTCTTACAGTGCAGGCAACTGAGTCCAGGCCCACAAGTATACGAGGCAAAAACTCTACCATTGGGCCACACCCCCGCCTGAAAGTGTATTAAAAGAGCATATTCAATTGATGAAAGCTATAGGATTTGGTTCTTAGAATTAGAATGTTTGATTTCATCTGCTACTTTTATTCAGTGGTTCTTGTTACAGAGTTAGGTACATACACACAGACACACACACACACACACACACAGACAACACACACACACATACTAGTTTCTCTGCTTTGTGTTTCTTTTGAGTGAAAATTTGATTACATTAAGTAGGTATCCTGAAAGGTAAGGTCCGTTCTGTGAGGATACTTACATAAAAGGTGATTAAAATGTTCTGATAAAATTTTAGTTTATGGAAGTTCTTTTCTTAAAGATATGTTTTTATTTTATGTTAATGAATTTTCTTGCATATATGTATACCATGTACATGTCTGGTGTCCATGGAAGTCAGAAGAGGGAGTTAGAGTCTTGGATCTGAAATTATGGATGGTTGAAAGCCACCATGTGGGTGGGTGCTAGGACCTGAACCTGAGTCCTCTGCAAGAGCAACAAGTTCCTATCACCATTGAGCCACTCTCCAGCCTCCATTTAATGGAAATTCTTAAGGAGAGGTTACACATTATTTTCTGTGTTGTGACTAGAAAGATGGCTCAGCAATTAAAAACACTTGTTGCTCTTGCACAGGACCCAAGTCTGGCTCCTAGTACCCACAGGGTGGCTCATAATCCTCTACAATTCCAGTTCCTGGGGGCTCTGATGCCCTTTCCTGCCTTGACAGGCACATATACTAGTTACATGTGGATTACATTACATGCAGACCCTTAAATATTAAATAAAATTAAAATATACTTTTAAGTCAAGCATATAAAATGTATGGGGTGTGTTTTGTGTAAAGATATATACTGAAAAGAAGTTTAGTGCCTCTGGATTAGGATATACTATGATAGTCCTGTAATTAGTGTTGTTTCTTTTTCATTTTGGAGTATTAAGGTACTCTTCAGGGTGGAGTTTTTAAAGCTTACTGTATACTGTGTATCCTAACAGACAATAAAATGTAGTTTTATTCACTTTTTATATTTACTCATTTTATATTTCAATGAGGAACATGGAGGGTGAGATTTTAACTTTTAATGATTACATATGATTTTATGATAATGCTATGAGTAAGGAAATATATATATATATATATATATATATATTTATACATATATATTTGAATTGCAGGAATCATAACCCATGGGATTATGTGTTAAGTGATCTTGCCAGGGAAGAGAATTAAAAAATGATGGTAAGTACATCTATTTTAATTGTATTTCTTTGTTTGTTTATCAGTGTTACATGTGCCATAGTGTGTGCCTGGGAAGATCAGAGAACAGGTTTCAGGAGTTGATTGTTTGCTTCCACCCTATGTGTCCCTGGGATCAAATTCGGTCATCGGTGTAAACGGAGGTTTTTCTTTACCACCCAGCTCTGAAGCCCCTTCTAAATAATCACTCAGGTTTAATATTAATTAAAACTATTGTAGCATGAATTCTAATTGGTCTTAATAATAAAAACCCAGAATCAGATATTGGTTAATGCTGAAAGAGCAGACAAGCAGAGCAGCCAGCCAGTAGTTCTTACCTCTAAATCCTTAGACCAAAGGATTTATAGACCTTTGGTCTAAGGTCCTATGAATCCTCAAACTGCATCTGTCTCTACAAATCCTCAGACTGTCCTGAGCTCCTGTCTCCTTCTGCCTATATTTTTCACTCTATCCATCCATATCACTCCTGCCTCCACCTCCCTCTTACTGGGATTAAAGAATGTGATCTTAAGTGCTGGGATGACATTTTTGTGAGCTCTGCTTCTCTTTTAGACAGATCTTGTATAGCCCAGGGTGGCCTTGAACTCACAGAGATCCATTTGCCACTGTGTCTGAGTGCTGGGGTTAAAGTTGTGTGCCACCACTGCCTGGTCCCTATGGCTAACTAGTAATTTAGCTCTGCACTCTGATATTCAGGCAAGTTTTTTTTGTTATAGCATAAACAAAATATTACCACACCTATAACTCAGGCTTATTACTAACTAGCTATTTTATCTTAAATTAACCCATTTCTATTACTGTATATTTTACCCCGAGGCTCATGGCTTGTAATTTCATTTTTCAGGATGTCCTGCTCATTTAGTGTCTTGGTGGTATCTCCCTCTGACTTAACCCTCTTCTCTCTGTATCTCTGCCTGAATTTCTTGCCTAGGTATACTCTGCCTTGCTATAGGCCAAAATGGCTTCTTTATTGACCAATGATAGGAATACATATTTATAGCTTACAGGAGAATTATCCCACAGCACTTGGTCTTGGCAGCAAGTGCCTGTACCCACTGAGCTGTCTCCCTGGCCACTGTGATCAAGCTGGCTTAAAAACTAACTTTAGGTTTTCACTTGTTTGTTGCTTGCTTCTCTTTTTCCTACTTCCTGCCATCTACTTTTCATCTTTAAACTTCAGTCTCAGTCGTTGTTTCAGGCGCTGCTCCTGCCTCCGTCTGATGCTTGTCAAGTGTGGGTTAGGAAAACAGCGAGAACTAGCTTCTCTTGTTACAGGTAAATCCAAGCTGACTTCCTAGGCTGCCTTAATCCTAGGGCACTGATGTAGGGGAACTAAGAACGGAAGCAAACATGCTCTCATTCCTCACACTTCTACAACTCAGTGTTTCCAGGCACTTCTGTATACCTGACACTACTCAAAGGAGCGCTTAGGAAGAGGGAATGTAGTCTTGGACTTAGGAAGAGGGAATGTAGTCTTGGACTTAGGAAGAGGGAATGTAGTCTTGGACTTAGGAAGAGGGAATGTAGTCTTGGACTTAGGAAGAGGGAATGTAGTCTTGGACTTAGGAAGAGGGAATGTAGTCTTGGACTTAGGAAGAGGGAATGTAGTCTTGGACTTAGGAAGAGGGAATGTAGTCTTGGACTTAGGAAGAGGGAATGTAGTCTTGACCCAAATCCCTCCTTAGGGAGATCTGGGGATAGGGACAAGTCTTAGAAGTATGTAGACTGTGGTGAACATTCTGAGTATTTTATTTCTTAGAGTGTATTGGGCAAGATTTGAATATAACTTAATGCTGGTGTTTATTGCTTTTATTTGAAACTTTATTTGAACAAGCCTGTGTAAAATCTTTATGTAGCACTAGGTGGCACACTATGACTTCAAGTCAAAAATCTGTTGAGATCTGTAAGAAAAGTGCCCAAGTAAGAATGCTGTTGAAATAGACATCTATAAAGTGATTACATATCTCATACTCATGGATTCCCTGGTGCTTATACTAAAATGAGCAAAAGCATTATGTTCCCCACACGTTTACAAGAATTAAGTTGTGAAAAATGACCAGATTTTGAATTTTTCTGAAAGGAGCAAATTCAGGATGTTACAGAAAGTATCAGTAATATAATATAAAAACTATTCCAGACAGTAACAAGAGGAGTATTAGTATTTTTACATGTTAAATATTAGAATAAAGAAGCCATGTGGTGGTGGCACACGCCTTTAAACCTAGCACTTGGGAAGCAGACACAGGTGGATCTCTGTGAGTTCGAGGCCAATGTGGTCTACAAAGCAAGTTCTAGGACAACCAAAAACTGTTACACAGAGAAACCCTTTCTTAAAAACCAATATATATATATCTCAGCAAAGAATAAAAACAATCCTTAAGCTGGTGGCTTTTTCTTTCCGTCTTTCTGTATTAAGTACAACAGAACTGAGTTGGTGATGGTGATACTCATGGAGAAAGGGGCATTCAATCTGAAGTTTCAGGTTTAGTATTACTGCAGTCTTGGGACTGAGCTCATCTGCTTTGGTTCTTGGAAGCTCATTTATGAGGACTTGATTAGATAGGACACAGAGTAGGGAATTTTATGTGATGATGTGTATACCTGTAAGATTTTCTACAGGGGAATAGAGAAATTATCTGAGGGAGCTGAAAGTAAGGCATCTATTTAAACTTGGTCATTTGGCCTGGAATCAGTTGTGGTGCTTTTGTTTAAAGCTATGGTTGTGTAATCTGAGGGATAGCAGGAAGTTCAGACAAATGGAGGAAATTTTCGCCATCATTGGGAAGCAGAGGGAAAATAGAGAAGAGATTAGAGAATTTTGAGAATCTAGAGACCATAGTATAACACAGGTCCCTGCGGAAGCTTTAATTAGTTAGGTAGATGTTTCTGGGAATTTTAGGACAAGGCCTAAAGAGTGAAGGATGGAAACATAGACATTAAGTAGAAGGCTGTAAGTTCTGGAGAGAAGACATGAATTCGTCTCTGATCAGGTGGGATCATTTTTTCTAGTAGTTTGGATTTTTTTTAGTAGTAATTAGTTCATTCATTTGTGTACTGAAACTTTATTTTTGTTACTCATAGATTTAGCAGGCATCTTCATTCTCTTTCCCCCATATAACAAATTTTCTATGAACTTTTTAAAAATCTTGTTTTTCTTTAACTCAAAAAGTGTTTTGTTGTTGTTGTTTAGACTTTATATCTTTTCTCTAATTTTAGTCTTTGATCTAGTCTCTCATTTGCTATTTTCTTCATTGTTATTTTGACTGATATGGAGGCTGGTTTAGGTACAGATTGGCGGTGGTTCTGCTGCTTGCTGTAGTTGTTCAAGCTTTTGGTTATATTTGTTTTGGAAGTGATTTAAATTTTATTTTATGGTTTTAAACCTTAAGACAGACTTGGTGTCGGATGAGACACATTCCAAACCTCAGATTGGTTTGTGTGTACATGATGTGGATGCCAGAAGTTGACAGTGGATGGCTCCCTCCGTCTCTCTCCTCATTGTTATTATGGTGCACGTCTGGGAATATGCATGTTTATGCATGTGTTGGGGGTGCATGTGTGTGTGTGTGTGTGTGGAGACTAGAAGTCAACATTGGATGTCATGCTTTTGCTTCCTACCTTGTTTTTTGAGATAGTGTTTCTCACTGTATCTTGAGCTCACCTACTGGCCAGGAGCTCTTGCTATCTTTCTGTTTCTGCTTCCTTTGCTGAGATTCTGGTGCATGTTGTCATGCCCAGTTCTTTTTTACTGGGGTTCTGGTGGTCAGACCTGAGGTCCTAATGATTTGTAGGTTTAGCTAAAATATTTGTCCCTTTTTTCTCAGTAACCAAAAATTTCTCTTTATAGGATTCTTTCCATGAGCTTAAAAGTAAGATATGATCTGTTTTAAAACCTGTTGCTGCCTTTACTTGATGTCAGTAAGCACTTTTTACATTAATCCGTAAATCTTTCCCCCTTTTATTTTTAGTTCATTATATATTTATTTGCTACGTGTGTGCATGCAAGTGCCACAGTGTTCATGTGTGGAGGTCAGAGAAGGTCAGAGAACAACTCATGGGAGTGGATTCTGTTCTTTTACTGTGTGGGTACTGGGGATTGTACTCAGGTCTTCAGACTTGTTGGCCCAATCTTATCTTTTGAGACAGAGTCTCTCACTGCACCTGGAACTTGTATGTTGGCTAAACCAGCTGGCCTGACTCTGCCGGTCCTTACTGGGTTTCCAGCTGTGTTCCACATCACAAGGTGGATCTTGGAGACCTGAACTCGTTCTCTCATGCTTACACAGCAAGTACTTTATCCCCTGAGCATCTCCCAAGCCACTCAAATCAAAGTGTGGAGAGTAAAGAATCTGTTAAATATACGCCAAGTGGTGATTGACACCTAACAGTCTCATAAAATAGTGCTGTTTCAATGTGTCTAGGCTTCCTTCCAGCGCTCCAACAGTCATGACAAAGTGAGGAGGATTGTTGCTGAGGAGGGCCGTACAGCAAGAAACCTGATTGCTTGGAGTGTTCCACTGGAAAGCAAGGATGATGATGGTATGTGTTTTAAGAGTTAGCTTTCCCTTTGATGTAAGTTGGGAGGACAGACGGGTGTGCTGTAAGTCTCAGTGGTGTGGAAGACATTATGTGAGCTTCAGAACTCAAGGCTAGCCTTGGTAGTGTAACAAAGCCTTCTGTAAACAAAATGAAACAAAGCAAAATGTATAAAGGTATATTTAGTTCTGGAGGGTGAGAAGATTTAAAGTGAATGCGCATAACTAGAACAATGAAGCAATCTGGCATAGTAGGTAAAATCCATTTTAAGAAGTGTAATTTTAAAAGTATTATTATTTGTTTGCTGTTTTAAAAATGATGAAATTAGCCGGGTGGTGATAGTGCACATTATTTTTCCCAGTACTCGGGAAGCAGAGATAGGCAGATCTCTGTGAGTTTGAGGCCAGCCTAACCTACAAGAATTAGTTCCAGGACAGCCAGGGCTGTTACACAGAGAAACTCTGTCTCAAAAAACACAAATAATAATAATAATAATAATAATAATAATAATGCGATTAAGCTATTATTCTGGTAGGTGAAATGCTGATTTACTAACTTCATAATTTCTATGTTTGTCAATTAGTCATCTAATATAAAGAATAGCTTTTCTCTTTTATTTTAAAATATTTATATGCTTACAAATTTTAATTTGTGTAGATTCATAACTTCTTATTTAATGGTGTACAATATATGTCTCTCTCTTGATGTTCAGATTGCTGTAGATTTGACTAATGGGAGATTCTTGGTGCTCCTGTTTCCTCTGTGTGTCCTTTGCTCTTTCTTTGAGAACAATTTTACATGATAGGTTGTTTCAAGCTAACTAAGAACACACTTAGGCTTCGTTGTAGAATGCTTATGTTTAAAGTCTTGGTTAAAAAAAAAAAAATCCAGCGCCAAATATTCCTTTCTGAGAAAGCCATTGAATAAATCAGTCTCTGGGAATTAAGGATGTAGATTTAAAAATCAACAAAACAAGAAAACTTCATCAGCCATTCATATATTCGTTGATGATGAATAAAACTGTACTCTTCTGTGTTTCTGGATGGAAATTAGGTACTAGAGATGCCTGAATGTATTGTGTTGTTTACTTGTATATTATGTATCACCTATAGTTTGTACGTTCTCTTTTTGTTTATGTGTCTGTTTCCTTTTTCATGCCTTGAAGGAAAACCCAAATGTCAAACTGGTGGAAAATCTAAGAGGACAATTCAAGGCACTCATAAAACCACTAAACAGGTATAGCATATATACCTTTTTTTAACTAATCTGTTGTAATTCATTTCCTGAGTATATTATCCATTATATATTTATATTTAATGATTTGCATATTGTCTATATTTTACTTACACAAAAATTTATTGTAACTTTTTTAAATTTAAAAGTGTAGATTCTGTATTCAATATTTACCTAACCCTAAGTACTTTATAAATATATACTTTTTTGTTGTTCTCATAGTAACCCTTATTTTCTTTACTTAACAAAGTGAAGTTATGAGCAGAGGATTTTAGCCATTGACTATGCAAGCATGAGGACCTGTATTTGAATCTTCATCATCCATATTTAAAAAAGCCAGATATGGCAGTATGTACCTGTTACTCCGGTTTTGAAGGTCAGATACAGGTGGATCCCAGTAATTCGCAGAGTGGCTAGTTAGCTTCCCTAGCCAAAGCAGCAATCTTTCAGTTTACTGAAATACCTTGCCTTGAAAGGAATAAAGCAGAGAGTAGTAGAAGCAGACACCCATGCTCCTCCTATGGCCTCCACCTGTGTGTTCTAGGATTGAACACCTGCACATTGGATGCAGTCTCCAACAGAACCACAAGAATGTGAAATTCCTATCTGAAGAGAGATAGATGCTCAGAGAGCTATATAACGTCCCAGCGAATGGCAACCAGCAGTGTTTCTGCCTAAACTGCCAGCTTTCAGTTTATAGCCTTCACCTTTCTACCACCTGCTCCATATGTGGGAATTTATGATATTTTTCAAAGCAATGCTACTTTTCATTTGTAGAAGTCACAATTTAGTGACTTTAAATTAAAAAAAAAAAAGAACATTTAATAAAAAAAAAGTTTCCAAATAGATTCAGTCGAGCTATATAGAATCCAGACCTTCCTCTTCTTAAAAAAATGTTCAGGATAATTATAGTGAACTTTTCATTTTTTTATTTTCATATTTGTTATTTTAACTTAATATTATTAGATATATTAAGTTAGCCCAAAACTTTATATGAAGAAAGCAGAATTTAGATCATGCTATCATTTGAGTTCACAAAGAGTGCACCTTACAGACGCATCAATGACAAAATTTCTTTTTAGATATGAATAAAAGATATTTTAAAAACAGTATAAGTATCTACAGATAGAAAACCAAACTTTCTATTTAGAAGTAAGTGGAGTTGGGGGACACAAACTGAATGGTCAAAGCATCTAGAAGATGAGTTCCAATGGGATAAGAAGCCTGGGTGCTTTTTGCAGTGGGAAACAAATTCAGGTTCTGATTTGAAAACTTAGTCCTGTTCACGACTGTGTAATCTTAGAATGAAAGAGACACACCCTGTCAAAGGGTGAAAAGACTGATAGCGGATGTCTGAAGGCAGTGGAGACTGCTCTCTGGAGGAACCTTCTAACTAAAGACTCAGTCTGTCATACTCCTTGTGGGAAAGTGTAGGCTCCAGTAGAATACCCAGGAAATAAAACTCTATGGTGCCAGATTGATGTTATCTAAAGGTAAACAAAGTAAGGAAGTGAAAGACACAAAACTCAAAACAAGTAAATAAAATATCAAAGCATATGAAGAAAATGCCGTGAAACACAGTCAGTACTTTATACAAAGGAGAATTTCTTCCTTAGGACACGAACAGTAAGATGCTATTCTAAGGCGAACTTTCAAATAAATGAGTTTAGGTTCCTCAAGAGAAAGAATAGCTGTACAGGAAATTTGGTAAATTTTAAAATAAAGAAGTGAACTATTAATTTTAAATACTTATAGATTATCAGTCAAAATTTGAAAAACTGCAATCGACAGAGTAAATGGCAGCTTGGAAAGAGATTAGTGAAAGAACCCGCAAACTGGAGGGTGCTCTGAGGAGGATTTAGACTATGAGAGGCTGAAGACATGGAAGATGTGAAAGAATCTAGGGTGGAATTTCTAGTTCACGTCTTCTATGGCTTCCAAAAGTCGGAAATAAATGGTACGCTGAAAGTTTTTTCAGTTGCTGAGTTCTCTGGGGCTTTAGAACATAAACTGGAGCTAAGCGGCATAAATGAAAATAACTTTTAACTTAGCTCTATTTTACAGTCTTCAGAACAGCAGGGCAAAGGAAAGTCTTTAAGCTTACCAAAAAGGACCACCACCTAGGATTACAGGTTATTAGCAGTCTCTGTAACCACAAAAAGACAAAGGAGCAGTGTCTAAGAGTTCTAAGGCCAGTGAACCCAGAAAACATTTGAGCTTAAGTTCTGTTCTTAGTCAAATAATTATTCCATTATAGAAGTGAAATCTAATCAGTTTTAGATACACAAAAACTAAGTTTAATCATTGTTTTAGTTTGTCTTGTGCTGCTGTGAAAAACTTCCACACAATGGGTAATTTAAAAGCAATAGCTAATTATCTGGAATATAGTTCTGCGTTCTGGAGGCTGAGAAATCCAAGGTCTTGGGCCCAGTCTGGTGAGAATCTTCTTTCTGTATCATCTTCCAGAAAGTATCATGCCAGTACCATGAGAATGGGTTAGTTATTCCATGAATAGTGTCCTTTAAAAGTGAGATCAGCTGGGTTGGCAGGATGACTCTGGGTAAAAGTGCTTGCTAATTTGATGATTTGACTTTGGTCTTGGGTGCTCACATGAGGAGTAGAGAAAACTGACTCCCACAAACAGTCCTCTGCCCCCACACGTGCACTGTGGCATGTGTACATAGGGTGCATGCACTGGGCTCTTCCTCTCAGCTAAGAGTGAGGCTTTGGGACTTCCTTCCCCCTCATGCTGGGATTTTACTGGAAAAATCTGCCTCTGGTTTAGGGTCGAAATTTTTTTTATGAGCTCAAGTGTGACATAAACTGAAAAGAAGTCTCAAATATTTATGTTGAAAGGTGTGCTTTATAAAAAAAACCAAAATCCTAATTCCTAGAAGCCTTTTTCTTACCTTTTAAAATGTTTTGTTTATTTCACCAGAGTACTGCCGTAGACTGTAAAATAACGTCCACAAGTGGAGAGAAGCATTTTGATAAAAGTCCCACAAAGGCAAGGCACCCACGGAAAATTGACCTAAGAGCTCGATACTGGGCGTTTCTTTTTGATAATCTTCGCCGGGCAGTAGATGAGATCTATGTGACTTGTGAATCAGATCAGAGTGTGGTGGAATGTAAGGTAAGGTGTGCTTTGCATCCTTCATCTAAAGTCAGATGCTTTCAAACTTTTCCTACTTCTGACTTGCTAACCTCATTTTTTTGGGGTTTTAATTGTATACTTTTTACTTCATTACCTGTAATGAGAATTGTTCTTTGACTTTTACACAATGATTGGTTAACACATGCTAGAGGCTTTATTGATTTGTAAGTTTTTAAATCTTGAACTTTTTGTTTGTTAAGTATTCTTTGAGTGATATAGTGGAAAGCTGTCTTATTTCATAGTTTTAGGGAAGGAATTAGATGTTATGTGTGTGTTTGCGCATGCACACACATGTACACACACATACACATACAAATGTGTGCCTTCTCAAGAAAACACACAAATAGGAATTTGAAAGTAGTATCTGAGGCTGGGTGGTATTGGTGCACACCTTTTATCCCATCACTGGGGAGGCAAGAGGCAGCGGCAGGAGGATCTCTCTGAGTTTGAGGCCAGTCTGATCTACAGAGCTAGGTTCAGGGCAGCTAGGGCTGTTTCACAGAAAAACCCTGTCTCAACTCCCACCCCCCAGAAAAGTCATATCTGCATATCTGACTACTGTAAGTGATTATGGTGAAATTTCCATTTTTTGTTTGTTTGTTGTTTCATGTTTCATGCTTTAGTTGGAAATTGCTTCCTTCCTGCTGAGATAATTAGCATGCTTCTAATTCATTCTGGTTAGAGAAAAGAGATTGATTGCTAACTGTAGCATGATTAATAAAAACCCAGAGACAGATATTGGGGTTCAACCCGAAGGTCAGAAAAAGAAAACATCCAGCCACTGGCTCTTACCTTTATGTCAGTCCGAAATGGCAATCCTGCTACTGGGAATCTTCAGAATTGAGACTGTCTGAGAGCTGTCTCCTCCCATTTTATATTCCTCTCTAGTGCTGGGATTAAAGGCATGCACCACTACCACCCAGTTTCTATGGCAAACTACTGGGATTATAGGTCTGTGTCACCACTGCCTGGTCTGTAAGGCTGACCAGTGGGGCTGTTTTGCTTTTCTGATCCTCAGGCAAGCTTTATTTATTAAATTACAAATGAAATGCCACTACGGGAGGTTAGGGTGGCAAGGGGGCTTACATTTGGGGGGCCCTTGGAGACTCTGATCTTGGAGTCTTATGTACCTCCCTGCCCCTGGCTAAAGACAGCTCCCAGTTGCAACCACAGCTCTTGTGCATCGTCATCTCCCTCTAGTGTTGCTGTGTTTGAGGAACACTCACTGGTGTAAGAAACTGTCTTTTATTTCTGGTTCTGACACTCACTTATCCAAAGGTGTATGCAAGTTTAATAATTATAAAGATTTTTTAATGTAAATTATAGGTTAAGAGTGAAAGGTAGATGGCAGGGGCTGGAGAGATGGCTCAGCGGTTATGAGCACTGACTGCTCTTTCCTAGAGGACCAGGGTTTGTTTCCCAGCACCCACATGGCAGCTCACAACTGTCTGTAACTCCAGTTCCAGTAGACCTGACACACTCACACTGACATACATGAAGGCAAAATACTAATGCTCATTGAAGAAAGAGTGAGAAAGGGTTTGAGAAAATTAGAGTGATGATTGTGCTATGAGATGATGCTTGATGACTCATGCTAGCTTCAAGTTATGCTCATTTTCTCCTCCACTCTTCTGCCTACTAGAACTTCTAAATAATGTAAATAGACACAATTTGATCACAGTCCAAGTACATGCTCTGTTACAATCTTTATTCCTTTTAGTATTTTTCCTCTTTTATCATTATCAAAGCTCTATGCTTTAATTTTGCATTTAGTTAGTATATTTGTGAGACACAAAACTCAGAGATTTCCCTGATGTTTTAGTTTTTATTTATTTTTATGTTTATGGATGTTTTGCCTACACGTATGTTGGTGCCTGGTGCCTGGTGGCAGAGCCCAGAGAAAGGACATCTGATCCCCAGGGACTGGTGTTTGAGACACTTGTAAGCTGCCATGTGGGTGCTGGGAATTGAATCCCTGTTCTCTGGACAAACAGCCAGTGCTCCTAACTACAGAGAAATCACTAGCAGCATCCTCTTATTTTTCAGGTGATTTAACCTGTGTTTTGTTAAAGCACCAGATGTTCTATTGATGAGTTTTGTTCCTTGACTGAGTAATCACAGCTCAGTTTGGTGTCCATATTTAATAGCAGTTAATAACACCTGTATTATGTAATCTCATGAGAAGTGCAGCATAGTAGTGAAACGTATTTTTATTTTACTCAGGATTGTTGACCTGATTTATTTTTCCTATTGGAAGGTATACTTACTCTAGTTTCAGCCATGTTACTACATGATTTTCTAGGCACTGACATTCCTGGAATACCACACTCCAACCATACCCCTCCATTTCTCTTGCTTCCTTACAACGAGGGCTAAAAGATGGGCTGAAGAGATGTTGTCTTTTGGCATTTGTGCAGTTAGTATAGTGGTGGCCAGCCCCCTTCTTTGTTCACAGTAAAGTCTGAGGAGTAGACTAAGAGAATTTTGTTAGGACATTTGAGGGTTTAAACACACAAAGAGGGGAAGGATAAAATCTTCTCTGGACGGATATTTGCCTTGACTATGATATGTCCGGAATCTATTAAGGAATTTTAAGGGAAAGAATGCGGAGAACACGTTTATTTCCTTTCCATGTTTCCAATTTGAATCTGTATTATGGGGAACTTGACATAAATTTGTCATACCTTGGGGGGGGTTGCTTTTAGAGTTTAGTGTTACCTGTGTCTTAGAGAATTTATGGTGTAACCAACTTACTGTAGCAGCCCATTCCCACTTGAGGGATGCTTAGGCAGTATGCTTCTGACCATTTGGCTAACTGAATGTATAAAGAATTCTGACAGATTTGAGCAGAGGGATCCAGTGTGAACTTGCACACTGCCCGGAGATCACATATGGTACCTGTGCAGTACCATGATCTGTGTGTGCAGTGATGAGGTTGAGGCCACTGACTTCAAATTGAGTCAGAGAAAAGAACCTGACCATATCCTGTCCTGGGAGCACTTTTGTTATCAGATGTTTGGGGATAAAAGCTGAAGATTCAGAGAAGCAGTGCAGTCAGTAACTAGAGAGACCTTTTACCTCTCCCAAATTCTCAGACTGAAGGGATGATCCTCTTCTCAGACTGCATCTGCAGACTGCATCTGTCTACACCAAAACTCAGACTACAGTGAGTGCCTATCTCCTCCCACCTTATATTCCTCTCTGTACCCAATCATATCACTTCTGTCTCCTCCTCCCTAGTGCTGGGATTAAAGTGTGTGATCCCAAGTGCTAGGATCACCTTTGTGTGAGCTCTGTTTCTCTTTTGGATTGGATCAATTTCATGTAGTCCATTGTGGCCTTGAACTCACAGAGATCCCTCTGCCTCTGTCTCGCTATTGCTGAAATTAAAGGTGTATGCCTCCACTACCTGGTCTCTAGGGGCTTAGCTCTGCACTCTGATCTTCAGGCAAGCTTTATTTGTTAAAACCAAACAAAATATTCCTACACACTTGAATGATGATAGTCTTTTTTCCTGGCTATTTTTTTTCTCATTTTGACACAAACTAGAGTCATCAAGAAGGAGGTAGCAGCCTTAGTTCAGAAAACACCTCCTTAATATCAGGCTGTAGGCAAACCTGTATGGAATTTTCTTAAAAATGATTGATGTGGGAGGGCCCAGCCCATTGGGAGTAGGGCCGCATTTGGACTGGTATCCCGAGTTCTATAACAAAGAAAGCAGACTGAGCAAGCCATGAGGAGCAAGTCAGTAAGCCATTCTTCCATGACCTCTGTATTAGCTCCTGCCTCCAGGTCCCTGTCCTGTTTGAGTTCCTTCCCTTACTGCTTTTGATGATGAACTGTTATATAGAACGGCACGTGAAGTAAACCCTGTCTTCCTAGTTTGCTTTTGGTCATGGTGTTTTATTACAGCAATAATAACTCTAAGACACATTTTTGCTGTACAAGAACTTTAGTTTTTTTTTAAATCATGATTTTATTAATATTTGGGAATTTCACATCATGAACCTTGAGCACACTCACTTCACAGGTCTCCCTGGCCACCCTCCCACCCTTGTGATCACCCCTACTCCAAGAAAAAGAAGAAAAAAAAACAAGTCTAAATTGTATTCCTTATATACTCATTGGAGTGTGATCAAACTACAGGTGGCCAGCCCCTTATAGAAAATTGAGTCTTTCCCTGACTTCTCCCCCACCAGTAGCCATCAGTTGTGGAGATCTACACATCAGCATCAGTATCACAAGTTTTAAGAATTCTCCTTGATGACTTTCTGTCTAGGCTGTTACTTTTTAGGGAGTGTGTTGGGGTGGGAGTATGGTTTGCCACAGAAGCCTTCAGTGTCCTTCTTTCTCAACTGAGTCTTCAGTCATCAATACCATGCCTAAAGAGTCAGTTATCAGGAGCACGGATCATAGACTTATATATGGTCTCTGGCATTAATACATACCACTGACCTCAGCATGGTCTCCAGTGACAGTACAGACCATGGATATCATCATGTCCTATATTTGAAGCAGTACTATGTACCCAAACATGGCTCTCAGTGACAGCAGGGACCATGGATATCAACATGGCTCCAGATGGCAGTACAGGCCACTCACATAAGCATGGTGTCCTGCAGGAGCACGGTCATGTGGTGGCCCATACCAAGGACCAATGACATCCCTATGGTCTTCATCTGTAACTTGGGTCAAGGACATCAACATGGATCCTGGCTGCTGTAGGACCACAGAATTCCCCAGGAATCTTGAGCTTCCACAAAGCCCAGGGCAGCAGACCATAGATACCAATGTGGCCTCTAGGGGCAGCATGGACAATGGAGGTCTTTTGAGAAGGTCCATTCCAGAAAATGAAGCATTTTTTATCTTGGACATCCTGTCATTGCATAGAACCAGGGCCATCATGCAGCTGGGCAATGTTCAGGAACTGAGTCAGAATTCAAGCTTCAGGCTGCTGCATGCCACCCTGTCCACCCTGCTGGCTTCTAGGAAAGGGATATGTTCCCCTGTCCACTGCAGGATTCTCTCACACCTACCACCAACCTTGAGTCTCTAGTTTTGCCTTTCTCCGCCACTCCATTCTTCTATCTTTCCCATCTCTCCATCGAATATTCAAAGAACTTTAGTTTTATCGGTTTCCATTTATTAGTTTTTGGTCTCAATGCCTGTGCTACTAGATCATGTTCAGATAGCCCCATTCTTTGTCTGTAAATTCAAGGATATTCCCTACTTTTTTCTCTTACCATACTCAGGGCTTATGTTGTGGTGCTTGATCCATTTGGGGTTGAGTTTGTGTAGTGTGAGACAAAATGATTTATTCCTTTATGTATAGCTTTCCAGCTTGACATGTACAATTGGTTGAAAATGTTATTTTTTCCAATATGTATTGTTGACTTCTTTATAGAAAATCAGGCAACTTATATTTATGTCTTCATTTCTAATCCATTGATTAGCATGTTTGTTTTATGCCAGTACCATGTTTTTTTTTTTTGTTTTAATTATTACTGTAGTTCTGAAGCTAAACTCAAAATATGGGATGGCGATAACGCCAGTGGCTTTTTTTTTATTGTTTATGATTTTTTAAAGCTATCTTGGTTCATCTGTGTTTCCACATAATGTTTAAGATTGTTTTCATTGTCTATGAAGGATTTTATTGCAATTTTGGTGGTGATTGCACTGTTGGTAGGTTTTGGTAGGATGCCATTTTCACTGTTTTACTACCGCAATCTACGAGCATAAGAGGTTTTTATAAATCTTGTATCATCCTCATTTTTAAATAACTGTCTGTAGTTTTCATTATATAAATCTTTCTTTTCTATTGTTAAATTTACTCCAATATACATTAAATTTATTCCAGTGTATTTTGTGATTATTATTTTGAATGGTGGTGTTACCCTGATTTCTGTCTCAGTGTGTTTGTCATAAGAAAACTACTGCTTTTATGCACCAATTTGCATCCTGTTACATTGAAGAATGCAATAATGGAGAAAATTCAAGATATGAAAATAGAACTTAATAAAGAAATAGAATTTTGGAAGAAAAGCCAAAAAGTGAAAACATCAGGATTTCAACCCAAAATTCAGACAAAAGCTTCACCAAGATATTGTATCAAGTGGAAGAGAGACTAGTGCATCCTGAAGACAAAGGAGAAAAATTGAATTAATAAAAAAAAAGTCAAATCTAATAAAAAAAGTCAAATCTAAAAGGATCCAGGAACAGAACATGCATGGACTCTGGGACACTATCAAAAACCCAAACCTATAAATAATAGCCATAGAAGACAAAAGAGACCCAGACCAAAGGCACTAGAAATATTTCAACAAAATTGTGGAATAAAATATCCATAATCTAATAGATGTCTATCAAGTTCTGAGAGATATAGAGAATACCAAATACATGGGACCAGAAAAAAAGACCAAGCAAACAAATAAAAACTCTGTATATCATATATTAGCCAAAACTCTAAATATGAAGTATATTTAAAAATATATCAAAAGCTGGAGGGAAGATCAAGTCACATACATAACTGCTCTTTCCCACTATAATACAATATTTTTATTAATTGAGAATTTCATTCAGTGTATCCTGCTTACACTTGCTTCCCATTTCTTCCTACCTCCCTTTCATCCCCACGCCCCCAAAAAGTCCCAAGTTTAATATACTCATTGAAGTATGGTCAAACTCCCAGTAGCCACCCTCTTAAAGAAAACTGGGTGTCCCGTGGTTTCCCCACCACTTACCACCACCAGAAGCCATCAGCTGTGAAGAGCTACACTTCAGCATCTTTATTACAGTTTTAAGGATTCTCTTCACCGGTCTGGACTGTTTCTTTTGTTGGGGCGGGTGTGCAGTGGTTGTCATAGAAGCCTTCAATGTCTCTCACTCTCAGTCATGAGTGTGCAGTCATCAGTACCACTGCAAAGAAGCTTCCTTGCCCATGGCAACTGGCAGCAGCATGGACCACATACACCAACATGGCAGTTCTCAGTGACAAAGGAAAACTTTCCATGATAACAGATTTAAGGAGCTTTTGACCATTAAACCAGTTCTATATAGAATTCAGAATAATTAAATCTGAAGAGAATGTCAGACATGGCCAGGAGTGCGCAAGGAAGAAAAACATCCAGAACACTGAATCAAAAGAGATCTAATAACAAAAAAAAAAACACCCCACCAAAATGATGAACATTACACATTGTTTAGTAACTCTTAATATTTATTGTCATTGGGCATGGACTTTGAAGTTTCAAATTTTCGAGTGTATTGTTTATTTCCTGTTTGTGGTTTGAGATATGAGCTTTCAGCTTCTGCTCCATCCTCCTCCATCTGCTACCTATATTCTGCCATAGTGGACTCTAATCTCTGGAACCATAAGCCCTAAAACAAATTCTTTATTCTATAAGTTGGTCATCATTAGACTAGAAATAGAATAGAAATAGCCATAGAAAAGTAACTGATTTTAAAGTATAACTATTTCAAAATGTATATGAATTTAAGGCATTGAGAGGTTTCTGAATGCAAATGTGGGGGAAAATAGATATCCAGGATTGAAGGAAAAATTTAATAGGATCTTTTTTACTTGGATGCTAGAGTAGAAATTCTTCATTTGGGGTTGCTTTGCTCATGTGTTACTACAAAATTATTTTGCAGAGGTCTTAAAAATAGTTATGATCTGAAAATAATTTGCAGGTCTGAGTCAATGTCTGTTCCACCTAAATCTTCCTGTCTTAACATGACTTTTAAAGGATCATGAGGAATGATAGGAAACCTTTGCATGAACTTCATAAAGGGTTAGAAATTTAACTTCCTCCTACTGTGGAAATGCTCTTGTACACTGTAAATATTTGTCACTTGTATTGGTTTAATAAAATGCTGATTGGCCAGTAGCCAGATAGGAAGTATAAGTGGGGCAGCCAGACTAAGAGAATTCTGGGAAGAGGAAAGGCAGAGTCAGTCACTAGCCAGACTGAGAGGAAGCAAGATAAGAATGCCTGACTAAGTAAGGTACCAAGTTACATGGCTAAACATAGATAAGAATTATGGGTTAATTTAAGTTGTAAGAGCTAGTTAATAATAAGCTTGAACTAATAGGCCAACCAGTTTATAATTAATATAAACCTCTGTATTTTATTGGGACTGAGCGGCTGGAGGACCAGGTAGGACAGAAACTTTTGTCTTCATCCTCCCTCACAAGTTAGAGATGGCTTTCCTAGATAGGCCAGATAGCCATCCCAGATGACCAGACAGTATTTCCAGACAGCACAAATAGCCATTCCAGAGGGGCCAGAAAGCCATCCTAAACAGTCTAGGTGATAGCAAGGTGTAGTTTCCTATTAAAGGATGAGGTGTCTTAAAATGCCTATACTTGGGCTTCTGATAGAGCTTAGTAGGCATATTGTACTTAGCATGTGTAAGGCCCTAGGTTTGGTTCACAGCAGTGCTCCCCAGTAAAAAAGCATGTGCTTGCCTTTCCATTCTATTGTTTTTGCCAGGCTTCCTTCAGTGGTATTGGTAATTTGGCCATAATTAAAGTTTGTGGCAACATGTCACATTTTTAAACCCTAAGTTTTTACATAACTGTGCTTATTTGTCTCAAAAGAACACTTTTTGATGGCTTCAGAATTAAAAACAAAAAGACTGGCATTTTATCTTTTATCTAACAGCCTCATCATTGTATAGAACGTTTAGTTCAGTAGTTCAGTTCTGTTCATAGCACAGAACAACAAAAAGCAGGGAGAGCCTTGCCACTTTTAAGGAGACAGGCTGCGGGGTTGGGGGAGAACGCGTGTGAGCTGTAACAGTTTTGGAACTAGCATGGGGATTTGGTCTGTTACAGGCTTGCTTGAGTTCATCAGGAACTAGATACCCTTGCCAGAAATTGTTGGCTGTGGGGGATGGATAAGGGAAGTAATGACTTTTCCTGACAAACAGAAACCCACTTCATAAGATTCCTGAGGAATGCTCAGTTTCGTAGCAATCCTCTGTTTACCCAGTTAGAGTCTAGCCTGAGCTGAGCCTAGACTGTCATTTAGGACATTGTCAGCAGCACTGCCATTTTGGGACCTGCTTTGGACCTATCAGGACCCATAGAGGAGGAGTGAACCACCTCATTCAGTTGTTCTCTGCCCTCCACATGTGTACCATAGTATGTCTGCATATGTGCATGTGCCTACACTCAATAAATAAATGGTAAAACAAAACTGGAGAAATAGGACAGTTTAGATTCTTCAGAGAAAAATGAGATCGGTAATAAGAAAATGGGCAGAATGCGAAATGGAATCATAAATCATAATACGTAAATGTCATGTTATAAGTCATAGACTGTAGCACTCTTATGTATTGATGAGGAAGTATAAAAGTATTAGCAGTTCTGAAATTACATTGTGAGTCAGCAGCATGCCTGAGGACTGGAACTAAAGTAGATATCTCTATACTCAGCAACTATCTGTGGAGTATTCCAACATTTACTTCCAACAATGCTACTCTTAACACTTATTCATTCATTCATTCATTACTTGCTTGTTTGCTTATTTATTTATTTATGAGATAATATAGCCCCGGCTGTTCTGGAACTTGCCATATAGTGAGCCTGGCCTTGAACTCAGGGATCCACCTGCTTCTGCTTTCTGAGTGCAGTGTTTAAAGTGTATGTCACCCTATCTGACCCTCAACATTTATTTATTCCAAAGATATTTATTCTTGGAACTGTTTATAGGACCTAAAGAAAGTGTAATTACAATTAAGTTACCTTCAACCCATGTTGATTCAAACAGCAGAGTTTTTCTTTTTTATTTATGTGTAGGGTTTACTAAAGACAGAGCATCCATGTTTATGTTTTCTGTAAATGTTATCATTAATTATTTACAGTTTTTGTAGAGAGATTCTTTTTCTTTTAATTTTTTTGTCACTTAAAAATTTTCTTTGATACTGCCAAGTCACTTCAGTATAGAAAACAGTTCTTGTTGTGCAGACCACTTACACATTGTAGCAAAGGCTGCAATTCTGATAGTCATCCTTCTCCTGCTTTATTCAAATAAGCACAGATTTGTCTTTTGGTGAGAAAGGCTGTTTAATATTTTTCTGGCAGAATAATTTTTGCTTCTCCATGTACAGTGCTGCAATGAAGGAAAAGATTTTCTGAAAAATGCCGTTTTCTTGCAGTGACTTGGAAAATGTACATGCTAATATTACTTAAATAGTTTGAAAGAGAGAAGACTTATTTGTGTGGCACTTGTGAGTTTTCAGCATGTACTAACATTGATAGTTATACCTGATAGTGTTTATAAGAGTGGTGACTTCTGGCTGCTGGTCACAGGAGACTGTGAAGTCTGTGCTGTTTCCTGAAAGGAAAACACAGTTTCCTATTTCTGTAACTTTGGATAAAAGTAACATTATTTAACTCTAATTTTTAGATGAGTAAGTTGGTATAGATGAGGTCTGAGGACCTTTCAGCTTTCACATAAATTTCTTATTTGCTATTGGGAGAACATTTTAGGCAAAATAAATACCTTGAGCACTGATATAGGTAAACAGTGGGGGATTTGAGTTTAAGTGTGTTATTGTGAGCCTTGTAACTTGTCTTTGCCTTTTTATTTTCACAAGCACTAGATCTTTGTATTTTCTTACTAGGTTTAGTTTTTGTTACCATAATGAAGTACCACAAATGAGCAATGTTTATAGAGAAAAGAAGTCAATTTAACTCACAGTTCTAAAGATTTGGCTTCAAAAAATTTGGCATTGATTCAATTCTGCTGTATAACCTTTTGTGTATATCACAAGTCTGTGACTCTTGTCGTGGCGGGAGGATGTGTGCGAGTAAGGAATCACCTATCAAAACTGGAACCTAGAGAGACTGGGATCCCATATCCTCTGATGCATGCCTAATTTGGTTTAAGGATGTTCTACTAATACCCATTTTTAAAGTTTGAGCACCTTCCATACAGCCACCCTGGGGATCAGTCATTTAGCACATCTGCTATGCTGGGGGCACACTTTAAATTGGCAACCCCACAGCAGTGGAGAATTCTGGAAGGCAAGCATCTGGGAAGGCAACTTGCTGCTGAGTTAAGAGTAGTTGGCAATTACAATAAAACATTTCTATATTATTATCTAGACAGTGACAGCTTTTATTTGCTCACAGAAGTGCTGGTAATGACGGATTTATGGGAGAATGGCTTCTAGCAGATTTTCACTTCTTGTTTTCTTTCTTCCCCATTCAGGAGTTTGGTAAATGTAGTTTTGTGACATTCTAGGTTTTTATATTGAAAATTAAGAAGAAATATTTGAAAGAAGAGAATGGTTGATGAGATGAGCTGTCACTAGTTTTGAAAACTAAAATGTTTGCCCACCATTTTGCTTTTGGCTGATTTCTTCTTTGAATCATGGCTTTAGTAAATAGCCTTTCAGAAGAAACTCAGGAGTTATTGAAAGGCAGTGTTCCTTAAGACACATGCTCACCTTGCTGAAGCCCCTCCCAGGAAAGTTCCCTTTTAGCACTGATTTTATGTTTTTACCTCTTCATCACCACTGGCACCATCAGTGCTCGTTCCCATAGCTGAAGTGGAGGTCTGTAGTGATGTGGTTTTTTTTATATTTTTATTTTTATTTATTTTTTTAATTAATTAATTTATTTATTAAAGATTTCTGCCTCCTCCCCGCCACCGCCTCCCATTTCCCTCCCCCTCCCCCGATCAAGTCCCCCTCCCTCATCAGCTCGAAGTTGTGATGTATGTTTTTACCTGTTCATCACCACCGGCACCATCAGTGCTCGTTCCCATAGCTGAAGTGGAGATCTGTAGTGATGTTTGGTGTCTGCAGGACAATGAGATGGCGTCAACCATCCTGCTTTCTGTGCCAGTTGCTAGAATTAATTATGAGCCAATTGAATCTGTTGCAACCAATTGGTAAACTAATTGGTAATTTTAGCCGCACATCTATATGTAGTTATCTGAATGACTGTAACTTTACTTTCAGAGCCACTTTTGTTCTGTTTCATCCTGCTTGACAAAATGACCTTCATAGCTTCAGGGAGAAAGATGTGCATCAGTGACTGCCAGGCAGCTCCAGCAGCTCCTCATCTGGTTGTATTTGCTCATTTGCAAACATGACTCAGATTACAGCTGCCTGCTACCACTCTGATCATTTTTGATAACATTGAGCTAAACATTCCTTAAAATGCGTTAACCATCAAATGTACTTTCTCTCTGTCAACTAGTATAAAAAATATAGTTGCTATGGTCTTACAATACATTTTTTTTCAAGCCAAAGGGAAATCAGTTGAAAATTTCCAAAATAAATCATTCAAAATTAAATTTTTCTATCCCCATTTAATGTAGGTAGTTTAAGTAGAATGATTTTAATTAGACAATTTGAGTTATATTAGTAGAATTGAGAGAAGGAAGCCAACTAACTTCTTAAATTTGTCCCTTTCCTGATTGTAGTAGACTTTCATTACCAGTAATTTGGCACCAAGGACTACCTTTGAAAGGAAGTACATAATGCTTCTTTGTTCAGAAGTCTTTTAAAGTAAAACATACCTTTTATGACTGTTAAGGGGGGTATTTTATTTCATTTGTAAATAACTTGACAAATTTATTAATACTGGGTCTGATTTATGAAGTGTATCTCAATGTGTACTTTTAAGATATTTGCTCTAGATTCTACAAAGTTAATTTAAACTTAGCTATGGAAAGATCTATTATATAAATGATGGTTTGCATTTTCTGATCTTTCTGAGCCTATTGAAAAGTGTTTATAGTAAAGTGAGACTGGGATTTTTAAGAAGGCCTTTTTAAATTTTATGCTTATCAGTGTTTGTCTGTATGTATATATATGTATAACATATGCATGCCTAATCCTGGTAGAGGCCAGAAGAAGGCATTGAATCTCCTTGAACTGGAATTACTAGTGATTGTGAGCTGCCATATGGGTGCTGGTAACTGAATCCTAGTTCTCTGTAAGAATAGTAAATACTCTTACCTACTGAGCCAGTTCTCGAGCCCTGTCACTGACATTTCTTACAGTAAGAATGGGATAGGATGCTAAAAATGAATATAGTTTACATTTCTTTGCTTTGTGCAATTAAATGACAGCTTTGACTGGTGAACTATATATATAGTGATTTGTGCTTTGCACTCATTTCTTAGACTAAATCAACATTTGGGTATATAATGAACCCATTACAAAAGATTGCTTTCATGAGATGTATAAAATATATTATCACAGTAGTATAATTTTGGGTTATCTAAAGAAGAAAACTAGGGCCCAGGGAAATGGAGAGGGTAAATGCTTGCTGTGCAAGCCCAGGGACCTGAGTTAGCATTCCTAGCATCCATATAGAAAGTCAGGCTTGGTGGCATGCATATGTAATCCCAGTGCTGGGAGGCATATGTAATCCCATGCTGGCCAGCCCACAGAGCCAGTCATTGAGCTCCAGGTTCACTGAGAGATCTTGCTTCAAAAAATAAGATGGATAAACAGGGGAGATGGCTTAGTGGGTAAGAGCATGTCTCAGTCACTGTTCTATTGCTGTGAAGAGTCACTATGACCAAGCCCAGGTATAAAAGAAAGCATTTAATTGGGGACTTGCTTACATTTTAATGGGTGAGTCCATTCATGACTGTCTTTTTTTTTTAAAAAATTAAGTTTTATTGAGCTCTACATTTTTCTCTGCTCCCCTCCCTGCCTCTCCCCTCCCCTTCAACCCTCTCCCAAGGTCCCTGTGCTCCCAATTTACTCAGGAGATCTTGTCTTTTTCTACTTTCCATGTAGATTAGATCTATGTGTGTCCCTCTTAGGGTCCTCATTGTTGTAGGTTCTCTGAGATTGTGATTTGTGGGCTGGTTTTCTTTGCTTTATGTTTAAAAACCACTTATGAGTGAGTACATGTGATAATTGTCTTTCTGTGTGTGGGTTTGGCAGGGAGCATGGCTGGAGCAGTAGCATAGAGTTTACCTGCTGATCCACAAAACGAGGTGGCAGAGAGAGTGAGACAAGGGCTTTTGAAATTGCAAAGCCCCCCCCCCCCCCCCCCCCCCCCCGATATTTCCTCCAAGGCTATGCCCCCTAGCCCTTCCCAAACAGCCCACCAACTGGGAAACAAGCATTCAAATACTTTAGCTACAGGGACCATTTTCATTCAAAGAACCACAGGATACTTTTCAAGCCAATAGCCTGACTCTGTATCCCTAGCAGCCCTGTAGGCATACCTGTAACTCCAGTGTTGGTAGGCAAAGACAGGCATCTCCTGAAATGTTGCTGTGTAGTCAGCCTAGCCAAAATAATGAACTTCTAGTTTAACAAGATGCTTTATTTGTATTTATATGTATACATGTATTTGCATACCCACACATGCATGTGTACATACGTGCATACATACACAAAAGAAGAAGAAACAGAGAGGGCAATAATGGTAATTACGAATGTGGACAGAGAGCAGAGATGCTATGTTCATCCAAAGTAATCTGGCTTTAAGATGTTTCTGTCCTGTTCAGTGAATTTAGCATTTGTCTTTGGAAGTTGAAAGGAACATTTTGAATAGCAGGAGATGCACTACTAAATTTGCTTCCTTCACCTTTGTCTTCTTTCCTAGCCAGGAGACACGGCTGCTAAACTAGAGCTGTAATTTTTTTTAGTTACATCATATCTAATTCATTGCCTACATAGTCTCATTTGACTTTGTACCAGCCATATAAGAAATGATAATTCATTATATATAACTAGAAATTTGTACCTTTTGTCCTATAGCCTCCCCATTCCTTCTACTTCTTGTTCATGGTAACTTTCTGTTTCTGTGTATTATGCTAGTTTGTTTTATTACATGTTACCCTGCTTTCTCCTTCCTTTTAGCTTATTTCACTTATCATAATTTGTTTAGGTAATCCATGTTGTTGTAAATGTGACAACCCCCTTTTAAGGTTGAATAGTACCCTCCATCATCTCACCATTTCTTTATGCATCCATATAATGGTACAGTGAACATGGGAATATGCAGATAAGTCCTCAAGGTGCTGGTTTAATTCTTTATGGATATGTGCTTAGCAGAGGGACAACTAGGATATGTGGTGATTATGATGTAATGTTTTGAGGATTTTCTGCACTGTTCTGTACAGCAGATTCTCTTTTGCTTGTCCTTACTAACAGAGTACAAAGGTTCTCTTTCCTTTTTCAGCTAACATTTGTTATCATCTGTCCTTGTAATAGTACCCAGTCTAATATGTGTGGGCAGTGCACCTTTGGGATTACAGTTTTATTTTCCTCACAGTTAATGCTGTTGTGTTGTTGGTTGTTTTTATTCTTTACTCTTTTTGCTCTTTGGGGGGCCCGATTCCCAACTCCTAAATAAATACACACAGGGAGACTTACTATTACTTATGAATGCCTGGCCTTATCTTGGCTTTTTTTCTAGCCAACTTTTCTTAAATTATCCCATCTACCTTTTGAGTCTGGGCTTTTACCTTTCTCTATTTCTGTATACTTTTCTTCTTATTCTGTGACTGCTGTGTAGTTGAGTGGCTGGGTGGTGGCACCTGAAATCCTCCTTTTTCCTCTCTGTTCCTTGATGCTCCCTTTCCAGATTTCTTCTTCAGTTTATTTTCTCTGCCTGCCAGCCTTTCCTGTCCTTTCTCTTGCCTTGGTATTGGAGACTTCTCTTTTGTTCCTAGCCACCCAGAACCAAATAATCACACAGAAACTATATTAATTATAACACTGTTTGGCCAGTAGCTTAGCTATATTCTTATATCTTATATTAACCCATTTCTATTATTCTGTATATCACCACGAGGCTGTGGCTTTCCAGATAAGGTTCTGGCATCTGGCTCCTTCAGCAGCTACATGGCATCTCTTTGACTCTACGTACTCTCTCTCTATCTCTTCCAGCCTGACTATATTCTGCCCTGATATAGGCCAAAGCAACTTCTTCATTAACCAATGGTAATAAAACACATTTATAGCATACAAGAGGGGAATCCCGCATCAACTGAATCATATTGAACAGGAACCTTTTAGGATTAAAATACTGCCGGGCTGTGGTGGCGCACGCCTTTAATCCCAGCACTTGGGAGGCAGAGGCAGGCGGATCTCTGTGAGTTCGAGACCAGCCTGGTCTACAAGAGCTAGTTCCAGGACAGGGTCCAAAACCACAGAGAAACACTGTCTCGAAAAAGCAAAAAAATAAATAAATAAATAAATAAATAAATAAATAAATAAATAAAATTAAAATACTGCCTGGTGAGTCATCTTAGAAGGATTGGTGCTCTGCTGCCCAAGCCTGGCAATCTGAGTTCGATTTCTGGAACTCATGTAAAGGTGGAAGGACAAAAGGAGAGTTCCTCAACTTAATCATGGGTATGTGTGAGAAATCCAAGCACAGATTGTATTTAATGGTTTAAAGCTGAAGGCTTTCCCCTCTAAGGAATCAGAAGTTATGGCTCTTCTTGTCACGTGTCCTAAGTATTATGCTGAGGTACTGCTTACCCTGAAGGAAGGCAGGAGTAGAGTTTGGGAGGGTACATGGAGGAACCTTTAGTTAGTGTTGTATTCTTTGTCATGTGTGGTGTTTACAAGGTCTTTGCAGTGTGTTTAGTGTTGTTCATGTGTTTTTTTCCTTTTAACAATTTACATGCATTATTTGTGCACTTTTCTGAATAGGAATGGCACAATAAAAGTATTAAAATTATTGCTAGTTAATAAGGCCTCAAAAAGATATATTGGTGCCATTTCTTGGAATTTAGCTCTAGACTTTAAAGTACATTACCTTACTAACAGAATGAAAAATGAGCAACAATTCAAAAAGAACAAAAAAGTAGACTGTAGGTCTTCTTTAATGAATGTAAATATAAAAATTACTAGCCTGAAAAAATTATTAGCCTGAAAACCATTCACTTTAATAAGTTTTCCTAAACTTTTCTCCTACCACAGCTAATGTTTTGTTGTTTAAATTAGGAGGTGCTAATGATGCTGGATTACTATGTGAGAGATTTCAAAGCATTGATTGACTGGATTCAACTTCAGGAAAAGTTAGAGAAGACAGATGCTCAAAGCAGGTAATAAACTCTGGTATTCATGTTTGTAGTAACCCTAGTTACTACATTGAAGCAAGCATTGAAATAGACAGTGGATTTAACACCAATATGTTACCAATCTAATAGTTGACTAGTACTTTACTCTTTTGGTTATGCAACAAATATTCATTATTAATGCACTTGACAGTGCTAGTCATAATATGTAGTATAGAAATTAAATTGCTACATATGACACATAGATTTTGTGATCTAATGGTATAACAGAAAGAAACTTAATGCTATATATGTATGGTAAGTTTTTTTGGAGGGTGGATCATTGGCATTTAAGACAAAGATAACAAATCAAACTGTTTTAAGTGTAGGGAATACATGAAGTAAAACAGGCTCTGGAAAATGTATAGTTATTTTCTCATTGTGGTAGGCAGTGAGGACATTGATTGTTTTTCTGTTTCTCTCTCTATATATACTTGCTACTGAAAGATTTCATTTTGTTATAATTTTCGAAATCTAGAAAGCCTAATTATATACACTATTATACTTTAGCTGTTCAATATTCTCTTTACATCATTTCAAGTTATTGTATTTCATCTTATAGGCTAAAGGAACTTAAAGCACACAGAATACTCAAGACTCATTGATTCTTTGATTGAAATGAAAAAGTAATGTTCATTCATGAGAAGTCATTCATGTACATTTCAACTATGTAAATTCCTTAAAAATTACTGGTGACAGGGCAGGAAATGTAAGGAGAGAAATACATCGCAAAACTAATTATCATAGATAGATTATTAAAAATTATTGTAATACTGTTTATCCTAGTGTTTAATAGCTTCCTTAGGCAGCTGCCTTAAATTACCAGTAGAGCAAGACAGAATACAAGTTATGCTGAGGTCCAAGATTTAGTGTGTGTGTTGTTTTCATGCAAGTATTTATGCATGTACGCATATGTGTGCACACGTGGAAGCTAGAGGTTGGTGTTGGGTACCTTTCTCTATCACTTTCTACCATATTTTTTGAGAAAGTTCTCTCCTCAAACCTGGAGCTTATCAGGTTTAGTTAGAGTGTCTGGCCAGTAAACACTAGAGATCTGCTTATCTCTGTTCCCTTGGTCTGATATTATAGATGCATGCCACTATAACTAGCTCTTTTCTTAGAGATTGGGGATCCTGAATCAGGTCTTCATGCTTGCATGTAGACACTTTTCCCACTAGCCACTTCCTCAGCTCTTAGGGCATCTCTCTTTATAGTAACTAGCTACCAACACATCTTCTTGTTGCTTCCTGAAGCAGCTCCAGAATAAGGAAAACAGCCTTAAATTTCCTGTTGATGGCATCAGTCTTTGAGTAGTATTCAAGTCATGCTTGACTTGGGGGCTTAAAGGTTAGGATTAAAGATACATATATTAAAAAATACCCTGACAAAACTTTATATAGATAGATTTTAAATACCTTGAAATAGAATTAGAAACTACTGAAGAAAGTATTGACTCCCTTGATTTAGCAGGAAGAAAATAAGCCTATGTATAAATATAAAATGTAAGGAATACTTACAAGGCAGCAAGAATGCATTGTAGTAGCAGCAGCAATAAATTTTCTTAAATCATTTGGAAAATGACACAATTTCCAATAGAAACAGTGAGCCAAAGTTACCAATATGTAAACTCCTAAAGAAAAAAAATCAAAATGGAAAAAATATAAAAATAGTAATTGATAATATGTTATTCTTACTAGTTATAGTAATAAGCACACACAATTCAAAAAGAAAACAAAGACAGTGTTGTACTATTTTGCCAATAACTTTTTCTTTGTTTTTTTGAGACAGGGTTTCTCTTTGTAATAGCTCTAGCTGTCTTGGAACTAGCCCTATATATCAGTCTGGCCTCAGACTCACACCTGCCTCTGTATCCTAAGTACTGGGATTAAAGGTGTGTGCCACCTTTAATTTAATAAAAAATTATTTATTTTTTTAAAAAGATACCAGGTGTTGGCAAGGTTGAATGGAAATGAATGTCCTTCATCTGTAGGGCTATAATAGTCTTTTAGAAAGATGACTTAGTAACAACTTATCCAATCTGCAGGCTTTTGAATAATATTTTATTTAAATTTTCTATCAGTAATCAGTTTTGTGCTTTGGTTTTGGTTGTTTTTTCTTTCTGAGTGAGTGGGTAAAATATCTAAGGACTACATCACATGGAAAGTAAGCTATAGAGTGACTGACTGTTCTGATAGGCTTTGAATAGGAACATAGGATAGTGCTTAGAAAAACATTTCAGGGCCCTGCCAGAGAGTAGAAGCGTGAGTGGCAACAGCAGCTTCCAGAAACTCCAATAAAAAGTTTCTCTGGAAAAGAGCGCCATTGTCCCAGCAAGCCTCCATTATCATTCTCTGTATGTGATATCCGGTCTCATCAATGACCTAAGGTGCCTCAAAAATGCCTGCACCTAGAGGAATGATCACTTGAGCCTTAGCCACCACCTCTCTGCATCTAGAAGAGCGTTCTCCAGAGGCTCTGCTCACCTAGCCCCCAGCTATACCAGTTGAAGAAAGAGGGACCCCCTGAAGCACAGGCTCTGTACTGATTGGAGGAAGAGATGAGTAGGCAACAGGGTAAGACTACAATCAGCAACATAAAAAGTAATAAGGCACCATCAGAAACTAATGGCTCTACATCAGCAAGACCTGAGCATCCCAATAAAGAAGAAGCAGAAGAAAATGACCTTAAATATAACTTTATGTAGATGATTGAAGCCCTTAAAGAAGAAATGAATAACTCTCTTAAAGAAATGGAGAAAAAGACAAACAAAACATTGAAAGAAATCAACAATTCACTTAAAGAAAGTTAAGAAAAAAGCAATCAAACAAGTGAAGGCAAAGATTCAAGACTTAAAAACTGAAATAGAGGCATTAAAGAAAACACAAACTGAGGGAATTCTGGAAATGGAAAAGCTGGGTAAACAAACAGGACCTATATATGCAAGCATAACCAACAGAAAACAAGAGGTGGAAGAGAGAATATCAGTCATGGGAGACACAATAGAGGCAATAGATTAATCAGTTAAAGAAAATGCTAAGTCAAACAAATTCTTAATACAAAATATCCAGAAAATCTGTGATACCATGAAAAACTGAACCTAAGAATAATAGGGATAGAAGAAGGAGGAGAGCTCCAGCTCAAAGGCACAGAAAATATATTCAATAAAATCACAGAAAGAAACTTCGCCAACCTAAAGAAGGACTTGGCTATGAAACTACAAGAAGCTTACAGAATACCAAATAGACTGAACCAAACAAAAGTCCTGTCCCCTTGCCACTTATTAATCAAAATACTAAACATACAAAATAAAGAAAGAATATTAAGAACTGCAAAAGAAAAAGACCAAGTTACAAGCAAAGGCAGACCTATTAGAATTAACCCAACTTCTCAATGGAAAAAACGAAAGCCAGAAGGTCCTAAATACACAGGCATTATGCAGAAACTAAGAGATCATGGATGTCAGCCCAAACTGCTGTACCCAGCAAGTTTTCAATCACCATAGACAGAGAAAACAAGATATTCCATGACAAAACAAGATTTAAATAATGCCTATTAACTAATCCAGCCCTATAGAAAGTATTAGAAGGAAAACTCCAACCCAAGAAAGTTAGTTACACCCACAAAAATACAGGCAAAAGATAATTCCAAAACAGCAAATCCCAAAGAAGGGAAATGTACACACAATACCACTGCCACCACCAACAAAACAAAATAACAGGAACAGTCACTGGTCATTAATATTCCTTAATGTCAATGGACTCAATTCACCTATAAAAGGACTCAGGCTAACAGAATGGATACAAAAACAGAATCCTTCCTTCTACTAGGTAGAAGAAAGACAGCTCACCTCCAAAAACAGACATTACCTTAGGGTAAAGGGTTGGGAAAAGATTTTCTGATCAAATGAACATAAAAAACAAGCTGGTATAGCTATCTTAATATTTAACAAAATAAACTTCAAATTAAAAGTCATCAAAAGAGATGAAGGAGGACATTTCATATTCATCATAGGAAAAATCCATCAAGATGTAGCAGTCTCAATTCTGAACATTTATGCCCCAAATACAAGAACAACCACATTTATAAAAGAAACATTACTAAAGCTTAAATTACACATCAAGCCCCACACACTAACAGAGGGAGAATTCAGCACCCCACTTTCACCACTGGACAGGTTTGTCAGACAGAAACTTAACAGAGAAATAAAGAACCAACAGATTTTGTGACTCAAATGGACTTAATGGACATCTGTAGAACATTCCATCCAAACACAAAAGAATATGCCTTCTTCTCAGCACCTCATGGAACCATCTCTAAAACTGACCACATATTATATAATAAAACAAACCTTAACAGATACAAAAAATTTGGAATAGTCCCCTGCTTCTTATCAGATCACTGTGGCTTAAAGTTAGAATTCAACAATACTGATTACAGAAAACCCACAAACTCATGGAAGTTGAACAATGCTCAACTGACATACCACTGGGTCAAGGAAGAAATAAAAAAAGAAATTAAAGACTTTTTAAAATTCAATGAAAATGACAGCACGGCATATCCAGACTTATGGAACACAACGAAAGTAGTACTAAGAGGAAAGTTCATAGCACATATAAAGAAGCTGGAACAATCTAACACTCATGAATTAACAGAACATTGAAAAGCTCTAGAACAAAAAGAAGCAAACTCATCCAGGAGAAGTAGATGCCAGGAAATAATCAAATTGAGAGCTGAAATCAATAAAACAGAAACAAAGAAAACAATACAAAGAATCAGTGAGACAAGAGTTGGTTCTTCAAAAAAAAAATCAACAAAATAAACAAAACTTTTATCCAAACTAACCAAAAGGCAGAGAGAGAATATCTGAATTAACAAAATTTCAACATATGAAAATTTGTCAATGTAGTCCACTATATAAACAAGCTGAAAGAAGAAAAAAAACCCACATGATCATCTCATTTGATTCCGGAAAAACAAAACAAAACAAAACAAAACTTTGACGAAATCCAACACCCCTTCATGATGAAGGTCTTGGAGAGATCAGGGATACAAGCAATGTTCCTAAACATAATATCGGCAATATACAGCAAGCTGACAGCCAATGTCAAACTAAATGGAGAGAAACTCAAAACAAGCCCACTAAAATCAGGCACAAGACATGGCTGTCCACTTTCTCCATATTATTCAATATAGTACTCGAAGTCCTAGCTATAGCAATAAGACAACAAAAGGAGATCAAGGGGATACGAATTGGAAGGGAAGTTATCTGTTGCTTGTGTTTTTGTGGGTACAATTAACTTCCTTGGGTTGGGATTTTCTTTCTAGTACTTTCTGTAGGGCTGGATTTATGGGTAGGTATTTTTAAATCTAGTTTTGTCACAGAATATCTTGTTTTCTCCAAGATCATGATGGGTACACCCACTGAAACAGTTTACCTGAGCTAATGGGAGCTCACCAACTCCAGATGGACAGGGAAGAAAGCAGCATACGTCCAAACCGGTCCCTCTAAATGTGGGTGACAGTTGTGTGACTGGGGCAGACTATGGAACCACTGGAAACAGCACTAGAATTTATTCCCTACTGCTTGTACTGGCCTTTTTGGAACCTATTCTCTTTGGATGGATACCTTGCTCAGGCTGCATATAGTAGGGAGGGCCTTGGACCTTCCCCAAAGCAATGTGCCTTACCCTCTCTGAGGAGTGGATGGGGAGGTAGGTGGAAGGAATGGGAGGAAGGGTTGGAGTGGGAACTTGGATTGATATATAAAATGAGAAAAGATAGTTTGCTTTCTTTTGTAAAAAACAATTTAAAAAAGGGAAAAAAACAAATTGGAAGGGAAGAAGTCAAACTTTTGCTATTTGCGGATGATATGATAGTATACATGTCACCCAAAAAATTCTACCAGGGTACTCCTACAGCTGATAAACACTGTCAGTAATGTGGCTGGATACAATATCAACTGAAAAAAAAAATCAGTAGCCTTCTATATACAGATGATAAATGGGCTGAGAAAGAAATCAGAGAAACATCACCCTTTACAAAGCCACAAACAACATAAAATATCTTGGGGGTAATTCTAACCAAACATGTGAAATATCTGTTTGATGAGAACTTTATGTCTTTGAAGAAGGAATCGAAGTAGATATCAGAAAATGGAAAGATCTCCCGTGCTCTTGGATAGGTAGGATTAACATAGTACCTAAATAGCAATTTTACCAAAAGTAATTTACAGATTCAATGCAATCCTCATCAAAATCCCAACACAATTCTTCACAGACCTTGAAAGAACAGTACTCAACTTCATATGGAAAAGCAAAAAAACCCAGAATAACCATAACAGTCCTGTACAATAAATGAACTTCCAGAGGCATCACCATTTCTGACTTCAAGCTCTGTTATAAAACTACAGTAATGAAAATAGCTTGGTATTAGAATAAAAATAGACATGTGGACCAGTGGTATAGAATAGAAGACCCTGATATTAAGCTGCACACCTATGAACACCTGATTTTTGGCAAAGAAGCTAAATTATGCATTGAAAAAAGAAATCATCTTCAACAATTAGTGCTGGCATAACTGGAGTTCAACATGTAAAAGAATGCAAATAGATCTCTATCTATTATCATGCACAAAACTCAAGTCCAAATGGATCAAAGACCTCAACATAAACCCACCACATTGAACCTCATAGAAGAGAAAGTAGGAAATACTCTTGAACACTTTGGCACAGGAGACCATTTCCTAAATATAGCACCAGTAGCATAGACACTGGAGCAACAATTAATAAGTGGGACCTCTTGAAACTCAAAAGCTTCTGTAAGGCAAAGGACACAGTGAACAAGACAAAACAGAAGCCTTCAAAATAGAAAAAGATCTTCACCAACTCTACATCGGACCGAAGGCTGATCTCCAAAATATAGAAAGAATTCAAGAAACTAAACATCAAAATGTGAAATAATTCAATCAAAAATGGGGTATTGATCTAAACAGAGAATTCTCAACAGAAGAAATTCAAATGACTGAAAGACATTTAAGTAATTGCTCAACATCCTTATCCATCAGGGAAATGCAAATCAAATCAACTCTGAGATACCATCTTACACCTGTCAGAATGGCTTGGATCAAAAACACTGTTGTCAGCTTATGCTGGAGAGGATGTAGAGAAAGGGGAACACTCCCCCATTGCTGTGGGGAGGGCAAACTTGTGCAGCTGTTTTGGAAATCAGTATCAAGGTTTCTCAGAGAATTGGGAATCAGTCTACCTCAGGATCTAGCAATACTACTTTTAGGCTTATACCCAAAAGAGGCACACTTATACCACAAGAACATTTGCTCAACTATGTTCACAATATTATTATTCATAATAACTAGAACCTGAAACAACCTAGATGTCCCTCAACTGAAGAATAGATAAAGAAAATGTGATAATTTACAAAATGGAGTACTACACAGTGGTAAAAAAAATGATATCTTGAAATAAATGGATGGAAATGGAAAAAAAGCCCTAAGTGAGGTAACCCAGTCTCAGAAAGACAAATATGACTTGTATCCACTCATAATTGGATATTAGGAATAGAGCAAAGGAAAATTAGCCTACAGTCTACAATCTTAGAGAAGCTAAGTAACAAAGAGGACCCTAAGAGAGAGATATACATGGATTCACCTAGGAATGGGAAATAGATATGATCTCCTGAAACCCTCATCCAGTAACTGATGGAAGCAGATGCAGAGGTCCATGGCTAACCACCGGACAGAACCCCAGTGGAAGAGAGAGAGAGAAGAGCAATAAATGAGCAAAGGGGTCAATACCATGATGGGAAAACCCACAGAAAAGCTGACCTGAACTTGTGGGAGCTCACAGACACCAGACTGACAATTGGGGAACCTGCACAGATCTGATCTATACCCCCTGAATGCAGGTGACAGTGGGTGGCTTGGGAAGTTAATGGGGCCACTGGCAGTGAGACCAGGAACTATCCCTAATGAATGAATGATCTGGCTTTTTGGAGCCCATTTCCTATGAAGAGATACCTTGCTTATCCTAAACACGGGGTTGTGGGAGGCTTGATTCTACCTCAATATGGTGATGTGACAGAATTTATTGACCCCCCCATGGGAGGACTTACCCTCTGAAGAGCCCATAGGTGTGGGGTGAGGGGAAGATAGGGGGAGCATGAAGAGAGGGGAGGGATGGGGAACTGGGATTATGTATGTACAAAAATAAAGTAAAAATACTTAAAAAAAAGAAAAACATTTCCGTGGGCTATGAATCCTGTCAATTATTTGTGAACAGAGAATAAAGACAACAGAAGGTCATTTACACCACTTAGCTCTCTCAAAAAAGAGCAGTAGTGTCTTCATGTTTCTACTCTGTGGTTGAAAATATAGTATTCTATGGTAGAAAAAAATAATCTGAGTTAGTACTATTGCTTTAATTTTTTCTCAGTATGTGGAGATGCTTGTAATTCTTAAGTTTATCTCAGTTGCATATGGTGGTGCACATTTTTAATTTTATTACTCAAGAACTAGAGGCAGGAGTATCTCTGAGTTCTAGGCCAACCTGGCCTACATAGCAAGTTTCTGGCCAGCTAGAACTGCCTAATGTACAAGCAAACAAGCAGTGCATCTCTGTATTTTATAACCCATGACCCTTTTGAAAGAAGTTGTGCTTGCTGTTTTTTGACTGTTTAGAAAATCCTGTATTGTGAACCATCAGGAATTGCTCACTTGTTAGTATAGAACCGTTCTGGTAATCAGGGTTGCAGGCTTTGACCATGTTTTTACTCATTAACAGCCAAAAGGAAAAATTTGTTTGTTTCCCCATTTTTTGTTGTTGTTGTTAAAGTAATCTACTTTATGTTCTGAATTATCAGACCAACCTCACTGGCATGGGAAGTAAAGAAGATGTCTCCAGGACGCCATGTGATTCCAAGCCCATCAACAGATAGAATGAATGTAGCATCAACTGCAAGAAGAAGCTTAAATTTTGGGTGAGATGATTTAAAAAATACACATAATATTATAAACCCATGTTTATATATGTATGTATTTGAAAAATACTCATAGTATTATAAACCCAGTATTCCATGAGAAAAATATTCATAGTACCAACCCCATGTAGGAGAAATCATGCATCATTTCCAGGGAAGGGCTCACCAATTTCTGCTCAGATTCCTATATCTGAGAGAAAGTTACTAGAGTATGAGATTTGTAAAACAAAGCATATTCACAAAAATCTGGAAAGGTGACTTTATTACTCACAGATTGACAGAAGGTAAGAACAAAAGCCTGTATACTTGATAGCCTAGTCCTTTGACATCCAGGGAAGTTTTATCTGTGTGTCTTCTCTTTTACCTAAGAGGACTCGAAAAGCGTTCCAGTAAGAACATTACACATTGGATATTTTTTTTTCTTTTTTCCTGAGCTCAGATATTACAGGTTTTTTTCTATAGGCACAGTAATGAAGAACTAGTTACGCTGGACAGTTTCTTTTCATTTCATAAGTTTGCATTCTTGTATGTTCTTCATGAAAGTTGGAAGCCAGAGAGGGAAGGAATGAATGACCTAGCCGGCTACTGGTACCATTTTTTCCTACATTGTATATATGCTTGAAATTGTCAGAGTAAAATAAAAAAAAATGCAGTGGGCACATACTGTAGGCAGGTAACTATTGTGGCTCTCAGGGTTGTTGCTGGGTAAGACTGATTACATTAAAGCAGCGGTTTTCAACCTTCCTAATGCTGTGATTCTTTAATACAGTTCCTTATGTTGTAGTGACCCCAAATTATACAGTAATTATTTTTGTTGCTATCTGACATGCAGGATATTTGATATTTGACCCCTATGAAAGGGTTGTTTTATCTCAAAAAGAGTCGAGCACCCCAGGGTGTGAACCACTGAGCTAGAGTGAAGTTGCACATGTATGTGAAGGGTCCTCATGATTGCATGGTGAACACTTCAACAACTTAGCCTATTTCCCCAGCATTATCATTTTTAGTATCTGTTTTCTCTGCCGTGATCATCTTCGAAGCAAGATCTTTGACATATCTGTATATCTTGAGGATCCTAACACTGTATCTGGCATTTAGTAAAAGCTGATTCTTAGCTCAGTAGAATTAGACTTTTGCTTTCAGTCTCTCTTATGAGGTTCTTAGATTGTGTTTCCTTTGGTGAATGTTAATGGGCTTTAAGAATCCTGTGATACTTGGACCTTGGCAGGTGGGAAAAGATAGCTAGCAAACAACCAAAATACAATCTCCCAGACAAAAGAGTGTTTACAAGCGAACTTGCTCTTTACTGAAGTTCATTAATCTCTTTCCAAGAATTTTATAACACAGATTTATTTTAATTCTGGAGACTTTTAATTCATGCATTAATTACCTTTCTCATGGCCATTATCAAATACCTGGCAAAAACAACTTAGGGGAGCTTTGTAATTCTGTCTAGAAACTCCTCACAGGCATGACCAGAGGGTTGTCTACTAGGTAATTCTAGATCCTGTCAAGTTGACAGTATTATCCATGGCACTGACTATGTACATGAAGTTCTTATGCTGTTCTCCTTGTGATCCTATTCATTATCCTTGTATAAATGCATTGCTTCTTTTTACTTTCTGATATGGTTCATTGGCTGCCCTTAGTACCCACCCACATCTCATGCTGCTTGAGTTGTGCTTTACAAACTGAAATGTAGTTATAAAGCTTGGGTTTTGTTCATTATTTTAACTCAAAATTTAAATAGCAAGTAAACCATTGAGTATGTATTATACTACAGAGCCACTTTTTCTGAAAATCAAAAGAACAAAACACTAAGATTTTGAAAATCTTCAAAGCCATAGCCTCAGGAAAAGGAAAAGGTGGGAGGGAAAGAAGATGATGTCTCCTTACTTGCAATGAGTTCTCTTTGCCTGTTTCACCACAGATGAAAGGGGCTTGGGAGCAACCCTAATCCCAACTAGCCAGCAGTACTGTTTCCATGTCAGTGCACCAAGATAGGACCTCATTTTGGTGACAGAGAAGTGAATGAACACCTTTGGGTCAATATAAGAGAGGAAGAATGTCACTGTTAGGCTGTACTTGAACCCAAGAAAAACCGGTGTTCTTTAGTGGTCTCACAGCCCTGGGGCCTCCTCAGACCTGAGGGATCTGTAATGCTTACCAATAAATTTACTTCCACTGTGGCATAATTCTTTAAATTAGTGAAGGAAAAGAATTCCAGACTTAGCTAGTAGCAGATTTTTTTAAAAAAAAAAAATAAATGTGAGCTATTAAAGAGACTGTAGAAGGAGTGGATAGGATAGTGTGAAGATTCAGGAAAAATAACTTTAGATAATAATGCTACTCAATTTTCAAGGAACCAAAATTGAATATTGCCAATGAAGCATTGTGTTTGCAATTGATGAGAGAAATATATGCAAAGAAGAAACAATTTTAGCCCGAATCAAGAATGACTTGTTAACACACGTTGTTATTAATAAAAACTAGTAATAGTAATGTTATGATTTCACAATTTTTACTTTGATATTTAATTTATTACTTGTGTTTATTTTTCTCAATAGGAGTTTACCTGGCACAGTAACTGCCCCATGTCTGGCTCCTACAGGTGTCAGTTGGGCCGACAAGGTAAAGGCTCATCATACTGGCTCTGCCACATCTGATGTAACACCTTCTCAAGCCTGTGCACCAACAACAGTGCAAAAGACTTCCCGCAAAAATGGCAAGTGATTTTCAGTTAACAGTTTTTTTAGATTTTTATTTATTCATATTTTGGCTGCCTGTAGTTAAAAGGGATATTTATACTTTAAAATACTTGGCCCTAATATATTTTTATATTTACATTTTAGTCTTACCTATGTCATTTTGATCTCTGTTAGTTAAAATCATGAAATGCAGTAATTCATTGTTAAAGTGCTTCCCTAGCATATATAGGACACCCTAAATTGAATTTTGGGCATTTCTTTTTTGGTACTGAATGTATTTAATTTAATTTTTTCACTTTATTTTCAGTTATGTTGGCTCATTTTAAATATTATTCCTTCCTTTTATCCAATATATTGTCCTTGATTTCATTGTACAAGCAAACTTGTAGCAAATTGGCAGTAGGCAAGGGTTCTATTTTCTTTTTTGTTGCTATAGTATAGTATCAGAGGGTGTGTATTTTCTAAGCAAAAGAGGTTTGTTTAGCCCACAGTTTTAGAGGGGAAAAAAATCTAAGATTGGTTGGCCCCATCAATTTAATATCTAGAAGCTGCAAATAAAATTTTATAATCATCAAAATTCTGAAAGAGAATTAATTTCTATTCTAGAGATGATGGCTAACTAAATTGCCCATTAAGACTGAGAAGAGATTAGTATGCTGTTAAACATGGAAGATCTCAAAAAAAGCTTACATTCCTCAGACCCAGTTACTACTAGGAAAAAAAACAGTACAGAGAGCCAAAGGTAAAAAATAAATTAGTAATGTTATAGAAAGGCTGCTTGTTTGTTCCCAACTGCTCAGCCCCAAAATAATCACACAGAAACCATATTATTTGCAATATTGTTTAGCCAATAGCTTAAGCATATTTCTGGCTAACTCATTTCTTAAATTAACTCATCTCCATTAATCTGTGTATCACCAAGAAGCTGTGGTTTACTGGGTAAAGTTCTGGCCCATCTGCTCCCTGCAGCAGCTACATGGCGTCTCACTGACTCCGCTTCTTTCTCCCAGCATTCAGTTTAATTTTCCTTGCCTAGTTTTACTCTGCCCTATCAACAGGCCAAGGCAGTTTCTTTATCAACCAATGGTATTTACAGCATACAGAGGGGAATCCCACATCACAATGATGATAGTATCAGGATGACAGCAACTGCTACAGACTTTAAAAAAAAAATAAAGATCACAGTGCTCTGAAAATGAAGAATTCAGAAAATAATAGTATTAAGAAATTTAAAATTAGCTAGGTATGGTATCATGCACCCTAGGAGAATGAGATAGGAGGATCATGAGTTTGAGGCTAGTTTGAACTTCATAACAGGTCCAGTCTAGTCTGAGCTACCTAATGAAACCTTATCTCAGCAACAGCAATGGAAAACATTTGAGGACTTTAGCGATATGTTGACTCTGAAAACAGCATAAAATATCAAGGCTAGCCCAGAGAGACCAGAGAGACAAAAAAGGAAAGAAATGAAGAGAAGAACATGAGGGGACATACATGAAATCCATGAAAAGGTGTAGAGATTTTATAAAGCAGCATTAGAAATGATGTCAAATTTCCAAACTGCTAAAATAAATCGAGTGTTAGACTTAAGGAATCCTCTCAGGCCCAAGCAGGAAAATACAAAATAAATTTCCTCTAAATACAATATAATAAAAATACTGAAATTTGAAGAAACAGAAAAATCTTTATAAGTGGTTAGAGGACACAATGCCATTTTCAAAAAGGAAAAATAGCAGGTAGCTGACTTTATAAGAGGAACTATGGATGCTAAGTACAGTGGAGAATATGTTTAGAATGCTGGAGACATAGCCAAGAAAATGTACGTTACCAAGTTAAAATAAAAATGTTTTCAGGGAAAAGTTTCAGAAAGTTGTAAACAGCAGGTCTGTGTTCAAATGCTGTAGATAGCTTTTGGGATGGATGGAAAATGATTTCAGATGGACACCTAAGGAGACCCAGAAGGAATAAATGTAGACAAGTCAGGAGTGTCGACTGTGTAAGCATTATGACTGTGGGGTTTGGGATACAGCAGAATGAATGTTGATAACACAAAATACAAAGCAGAGGACGACTACACTGCTGAATTTCCTTCTTTCTTTCTCTTTTTTCTTCCCTCTTCTCCCCTTCTCTTGCCCTCTCTTCTCCCCTCCTTCCCTCTCTGTCTTTCTTTCTGTCTCTTTTATCCTTCGGAGGCCAAAGTTGATGTCAGGTGTGTTCCTACTGATCTCTACTTTATTGTTTGAGACAGGGGCTCTCACTGAACTTAAGAGTTCACCAGTTGGCTAAATTGTCTGGTCATCCATTTCCTGAGATCTTCCTGTCTTTGTCTCATAGCTTTGGGATTGCAGCCTAATGCTACCATCCCCCAGCTTTTTGCATGAATGGTAGGGGTTGGACTCAAGTTCTCCTAAAACAGCTACCAAACAGGGACCAGGTATTCAAATACTGAGATATAGGTGACATCTCATTCAAACCTTCACATTCTACTCCCTGATATCCATTGTCTTGTGGCCATAACATAATGCAAAAATGCATTTAGTCCAACTTGAGAAGTCCCCCTAGTCTTTCACAGTCTCAACAGAGTTCAAGTCTGTTCTGAGACTCAAGGTAGTACCAGTTGTAACCTCTGTAAAAATCGAAAAGCAAATTATATACTTCCAGCAATGATACAGATTATACATTACCATTCCAAAAATGGAAGAATATGGGTACAATGAGTAAATACTGGACCAAATCAAGACCCCCTGTTCACTATTTGGGTTTGCCATGCTTCTATGTACTTTTTTTGTCTGAATGCAGTATGCCTTTTGTCTCAGCAGGTGTACTGAACTCTGCAGGTCGGCTCTGATTTGTAGCTACAGCAGCCCTTCCCTCTGCTTCTGCTGCTCATTTTGCCTTGTTAACCTTCCTGTTAATCCTTTGTATTCCTGTTAGCTTTCTAATTTTAGTTTCTCAGGGCCTCTTTGAACTTCATAAAATCCCTTGCTTCTTATCCCTTTTGAGCCATTTTGTAACTTACACGTTTATATACAGATAGGTAGCTTTATTGTGTGATGTGTAATGTGTGACCTGAGAGTTAATATTAGTAATTAAAATTGGAATTAAAAATCTGTTTGACTTGGTCAGGACTATCAAAGAAAGTGAGAGCTCTCAGGAAAATTCCTGCCAATTGAACTACCCTAACTTGTGAATTTATTGTTACTCAATAAATTCTGACATTGTGAAAAGACACAAATATGTTTCTCTATTTCTGACATAGCATGCTTGTGGCAATAGCTGAGTGTGTACATAAACAAAATCAGTAAAGATATTGAAAGTTAAATGTCTAGCAAATTTGGCACAGTTACATGTTTAACAAAGTGTATGCATTCCTCACTTTTCTTTTTGCTTCTGTACTTCAGTCTGAATTCTTGATATGGACATGTATTCTAACTTGCTGATCTTCTGTTCTATATGTCTAATCTACTATGAAACCAGCTAGTATATTCATAATTTTTTATCATTAAAAATATGGATTCTGTGGGTGTAGGACTGCTGAAGGATGGGTTGCCTCTTGGAGTTCACATTCCTGAAGAAACATGACTTTCTTTCTCATTAGTTGCCAGTGGTATGTCAACTATGGGTGGTTTTCATCAACTCCTTCCCCAGCCATGCTGGGACTGTGCTTTTCTTTATCTTGTTCTGATCTTGTGTAAACAGTCACAGCTGTTATGAGTAAACACATGCAATGACCTTGTCATGTCCTATTTTAACTATAAGTGGACAAAAGAGCACATGAAATTAGGCGGGAAAGTGGTAGATGGGTAGGAGAAGAATTAGAGCAGCGAGAATAGGAGTAGATTTAACCAAAACACGTTATATAAAAATATGAAATTCTCAAACATATTTTAAACCTACGTGAAGTATTAATGGATTTTGGAAATGTAGTATTAGATTTAAAAAATGCTACCCAACTAGAGTAAGTGGTGATATCTGCATCCCAGTCCCCACACTTCTCGCCTGCTGATCCCTTTCTTTCCACACTTACCACAGCTGTTTTGAATTATCTGTACTTGAAAAAACAGAACAAAACAAAAAAACAATAGAAAAATCCAAACACCAGAATTATACACACTGTCTTTAAAGTAGGTTTTGGTAGATTTCATCTCTCTGACTTCCCCCTTACTTTTCCATATAATTTTTCCCTACTTCTTAAAACTGGTGCTTCTTTGTGTGGTTAATTTCAATCTCTACGTGTAGATGCAATTTTCTAATCTTTACAGTAAACTGTCTCTTCAACCATTAACCATTTGTATGTTTGAGGCATTTAATATTCTGTTCATTTTCAAATTATTAAAAGGTTGTTTTCCCTAATAGCTTTCTCTATTTAAAAAAAAAAAAGGTTATCCTGGGCTGTATCCAATTGTCCTTAAGAATATTTGATAGGAAGTTAAATGATGTTCAACACACTAGGGAAAAGGTCCTGTTAAGCACTGTTAAGAATGCAGGTTTAATGTTAATTCCTTAATAAAGCCATTCCTTGAAGTTTTCCCCTTTTAATAACTTGAACTGTTTAGAAGCAATTACTCAACTTCCTGAGAGGTAGTTGTCGAGTCGTTCTAATATATGCTGCCCCAAGTGTGCAGCTGACAAACAGCCCTGGGCAAAGGAAGAGAGTGCCTGGAAGACAGCCTGCTGTTTCAAACCATCATCTGCCATGCACGAATGCTTTATTTTAGCTATAAGCACCACTACACCCCAAGCTGTAACTCCTATTTCAGAAGGTCCTGCATGGTCATGGCTTCTTCAGACAACTTGCACCAGCCTCAGCTGGTGACCTTTTCACCTGCAGCAATTCTCACTAAGGCCTAGGTGGCGGAATAAATTACCCTCCTCCTTCAACAGAAGCCCCTGACAGTTGTAATTCAAAGCCTCCATTTGGACCTTATGCCAGACTTGAGATCAGCGTGGAAGTTGAAACAGTACTGTGAATGGTGCAAAAACATAAAAGTTCTGCATTTATATCCCAGCCCCTCTAGGCTATATAACCAGTGGGCCAAGCTGGTAATATGAGGAGGGGACAGTGCTTGTCATGGTGGTAACAGCCACAACACTAACAAGTCATGTAGTGGTAGTGGCTTTAGCCACATCAATAAAAAGGCTATTGAAGAGTTATAAAACCTGGATAGCAGTCAGCCTGATGACCTGAGTTCAGTTTCTAGGTCCCACAGTGGAAGGAGTGCTGACTCCTGAAACTTATTCTCTGAATTGCCATGGGCACCATGCACAAACAACATAACTAATAAGACAAATGTGGAGAACAGTTGAGGGAGACACCTACAATCAATCTCTGGTTTACATGCGTTCTCTCTCTCTCTCTCTCTCTCTCTCTCTCTCTCACACACACACACACACACACACACACACACACACAATCCACACAGAATTATAGGCTTTTCTCCTCCTCTGTCTGGAAAGATGAGAAGAGAGGTAGAGTACTATGTTCCTAAGCCTATCAGGGTTTTGTTTGAGATTGTGTTAGGTTGATTACTCCATTTGAGATTTCCAGTGAAAAGCCTGGGGTACTCACAAAACCCACTACATCCCTAAGTTACAGTTTTTATTTTCCAGTCTTGTATGGTTGCTTTGTTTTTTGCTTAGCTTGTTAAGATCCCAGCTGCTGCTCTCTCTTGTTTTCTTGGAGTCTTGCCTTGTATACAAAAAGCTGAGTTGTCAGGCACCTTGGGGAAAAGTGAATGCAGATTTTTTCTTTCTTTCTTTCTTTCTTTCTTTCTTTCTTTTTTTCTTTTGCTTATTTTGCTTATTTCTCTGTGGTATCCCCCATTTTCTGTAAGACTTTGCCTCTGGCCTCTAATGTCTGTTTAGCCATCCAGGAATGCAGGCTTTTGCTAGAACCCAGTTCATTGAACTCCCAGTCTCAAATGTCTTCAGTCAAAATACTAAGGTGAATGTAGGTCTGATGCTGCCGTTCCCTTTACTCAGGAATTGTAGTTTTTCAGGATATGCTTATGCTGGGTGCCTTCCAGTGTTTTAAACAGCTCATTTATATATTTTGTCTAGTTTTTATGACTGTTTTTGGCAAGAAAAAGGCCAATTTTCATTCAAGTTCTTTTTTATGGCCTGAACTATTAACTCTAAATACATATGCTTGCATACATGGAACATTTACCAAAATTAAAACATGCTGTATTGTTAGAAAGTCTTAGGAAATTTCAGGTGATTTAAATCATTTCAGAGGTGGGGTGTGCTGGTAAGATGGCTCAGTAGATAAAGGACTTGCTGTCAGTACTGATGACCTGAATTAGATACCTGGGAACCACGTAGTAGAAAGAGAGAACCAGTTCTTGAATGTTGGCCTCTGATGCCCCCATATGTGCACATGTACACACACTTTATAAAATAGAAATAAAATGTATTTTGTTACTATTACATGGAACTTTATATTTATTTATGAATAATGTCAGAAGGAACATCTCAGTGAAAATTTGAGAAAGTGAATTGAATAAAGGTGAATGCTTAAAAACCTTATGAGATAAAGAAGAAAAACCAAAATCCCTTTCTTTTGAATTTGCAAAAGAAAAGGTTAAGCCCAAGAAACTTAAAAAGAAAAGTAGATAGTTGTAAAGTTAAAAGGTATTTTTCAGATAGATAAATAAAATGACCACTCTAATAATCTGGGTGAAGGAAAAAAAGAGAACTAAGGAATGTCATAGAGAATGCCAGTATTGATTGACAAGATAGTAATAGGGTATTAAAACAGTATTATGCCTCAGATTTGGAAAATCATAAGAAATTAACAAAATTCTCATACTATAGCTTCACATTTACAGCACAAAAATTAGAAAAACTTAAAGGGATTTTATAGGTATCTTAAAAATGTGAATCTGAAATACTTTTTCACAAATAAGATTCTAGGTCTAGATGGTTGTATGCGTAAAGTCTTCTAGACTTTTAAAATAAAAATATCAAGCCTATGAAAATTTATCCTGGGGGAAAGAAAGATCATATTTTATGATGTTAGCACAATCTTAACATCAAGACCTAACATAGAAATTACAGAAAGTTTATCTCTTGGACACTAATATAAGTATTCTAATCAAGCATTAGTGAACTAAATGTTGTGATAAGTAATGCATCACAACCAGGTGGGGTATTTCAGTTATCCTTCAGTTAGTGTATTGAATTGAGTTGAATGCAATTTTGTTAATGAAATTTATACTACTGAAAAATTTATAAATATAAAATTGTAAAGGAATTGTAATTTTTAGTTTTTAGTTTTTAATTTTAATTTTTATACTTCTGTTCCAACATTCTGTTTAGTGTGGCTCAGTTTAATGCATGATTTGCTGTTCTTAAACATTCATTATTATGAGAATAATTTATCAATATAGTTTTCACTGGAGGTTCATTGAAGATGTAATTTGTAAGTATTTTTGTTTCCTCGTGACCTTGGTATGGTCTTTATTCTGAAATGCTGTTTTCACTTGCACCAGTTGTTTAATTGTATGGTAGTGTTTGTGCTGGCCGTCTGCGCTCATGGATTAGGTCCAAGGTTTCAGTAATGTTTTTCTTTCTTTTAAAGAATGAAGTGATTGATCATCATGGTTTGAAGAGGAACTGGTTAAATTAATTGGGAAGTGAAGTCTTTTGTTAAACTCTTTTAATTGTGTAATTCAGTTTTTTTCTTCCTCTGTGGTTCTTACTCATTTTATGATTTCTCTTTTAATATGTCCTATATCTAAATATTGAAAATATAGTTGATATAATTTATTGTGTTATTACTTTTGTTGGGTATACTAACATGTTGTTAAACATGTTTTCTGTTAAAAATAGACTGAGTAAAAGTGCAATAATGTCTAGAATTTACCTTAAAATATTTTAGGAAAAACAATGTCATAGGAGAAATTAATGAAATTAGATTGGAAAACATTTTTATTGTATAGGTTTCTCAAAATTTTTACCATCTAAAGAAAATTTGATTTATTTTTGTCCCTTAATTGCATAGAACGGAAAGACGCTGAAGGATGGGAAACTGTTCAGAGAGGAAGGCCAGTTCGTCCCCGATCCACAGCTGCGATGCCACGGGCTTCACTGGTGACAGAAACTTTAAGGTCAAAGGATGACAGTGATAAGGAAAATGTGTGCCTTTTACCTGGAGAAAGGACACCGAAGGGTGATCTTATTGAAGACAGACCTTCTGTTGCTGAACCTCTGTCCAAAGACTCACCACATTCTTCTGACCGTCCTCTTGCTGAGAGAACTCAGGTAATGTGTTCTGAAAGTCCTCACTGCTGTTTCTGAGGACAGCTGTGTGTGGTGGGATGTCTCATCCTCTCCGCTTCACTCTTCATCTTTAAGATTGAGAGCTTAAGGGAAGTTTAGGATTCGTTGGGTGAATCTTCCCCTACTTAGATTCCAAGTTAATGTTTATTACATTTTCTTTTTTCCTCTGTCTGCATGTCTCTCTATACTTGGCTAAATACTTGAGGTTAATGTGCTAACATCAAAGTCATCTAGTTTTGTACCATAGCATGCATCTTCTGAGAACAGATGTATTCTTTTATGTAGCAATATTATGCAATTCTGTAAATTTAACATTTATATAATATCTAATTTATGGTCAGTATTCAAATTTTTCTTATTGTTAATAGGCTTTCTACCCCTATCCCCAATAATAGGTTCTTCTGCCAATGTAGTACGCCTGCTCAAGCCAAATTGAAAAAGTATAACAACAGGTTTATTTGAGCAAAGCAACCCCCAGGCAGGTTCTTCAGTCTTAGAGGTGGAGGCCTGAGAAGTGGTGCCCATAGATGAAAGTCGGGAAACTTTATAGGTGTTAGGCCGGAAGTGATAATGTGAATAACACTAACTGGGTTTTTCCCCAAGTATGGTCAGAAACTGAGCACTTTAGGCAGGGATTTGGGCAGCTGGCAACTTCAAAGGAGGAAGCTGCAGTAGCTGCCAATCATGTGGAACCAAGGCTTTGGGCACCTTTTCTTTGTTTGGCGACTCTGAGTGGGCAGGGTTTGGAGAGAAAGAGACAGGCTTTCTAAATTGCAGAGGTGAGCTGGAGGATCCAACCAAACAATTGTATTAAGTTTTTTAGTATTTTGTTTTAATTTTAAAGACCTAGGGTTTTTTTTTTTGTTTTTTTGTTTTTTTTTTGTTAAAATTGTACTTATGTGTGTGTGTTTGTCAGGTTGCACCTGTGGAGGTTGGAGGTCAGAGGACAACTTGGAAGTGTTGGTTTTCTCCTTCTATCTTCTTAGTTTGGGGTTTTGTACTCATATCATCAGGCTTGTGTAGTTTATCCTGTGAGCCATATTGTTCACCCCTTTGATTATAGTATAAAGATGGGAGTCTTACTCTGTAGCCCAGGCTGGCCTAGAATTTAACTATCCTCCTGCTTCAGCCTTTTGGGGTTGGCATTACAGTTATATCCTACCATGACTGACTGCCTTTATTGTTTGCCTTTTTATTTGAGACAGTCTTGCTGTGTAGCTCAGGCTGGCTTCAACCCATGATTGTCCTGTTTCACTTTCCTTAGTTCTGGGACTTCAGGAATATGTTATTATGCATGGCCCTACTGATCATCTTTGTGAATTATTTGTCTACTGATTTGGGATCTCATCTAGAATCTCATGGTACTTTTGGTTTTGTTTCTTTACTGTCTTTTCTCCATCACCTCCTCCCTCCCCCCCGCCCACCCCCAGCCATTCTTTTTTTTTAATTTTTATTTAATTAAGAATTTCCACCTCCTCCCCTCCTCCCATTTCCCTCCTGCCCCAGCCATTCTTTTGACAGAGTTTCTCTGTATAGCCTTGACTTGGTTGTCCTAGAACTCGCTCTGTGGACAAGGCAGCCTCAAACTTAGAGAGATCTGCCTGTCCCTGCCTCCATGTTGCTGAGATTAAAGGTGTGAGCCACCATACACAGCTTCTTTACTGATTTTTGTTAGGGACAGTCCCTCATCTTTTTTAGGCTTTCATGACTTGAAGTGTTTGGAAGAACTCATTGCCATTTTTTTTTTGTTTTGTTTTGCTTTGTAAACAGTGTTCTTTCTTTATTCATTTTTTTTGCCTACAGTTCAGTTTGTTTTATTCCTTTATGACAGAAATAAATGACTTTCTGTAATGCCACAATGACTATAATTTGACCAGATTTATCATTGATTGACTCAGATGGTGTTCTCTTGCTTCATTTGGAGTTTAGTGATTTAAAAAATGATATTGAGGGGTTGGAGAGATGGCTCAGTGGTTAAGAGCACTGGCTGTTCTTCTAGAGGTCCTGAGCTCAATTCCCAGCACCCACATGGTGGCTCACAACCATCTGTAATGATATCTGGTGCCCTCTTCTGGCCTGCAGTTGTACTGCAGGCAGAACACTGTATATGCAATAAATAATTAAATCTTTTTTAAAAATGACATTGATATATTGATATTATTCTGTTTTAATGGTCTACAAATATCAATGCTAAGTATCCTTTTTGTAGTTAATGTTCCCAGTATTTCTTCTCTTTAACTTAAGAACTCATACACTTTTTAGATATTTATATACAATTTCTTGTTTGTTTGCTGTAATTATTATGTAAATTTAACAATGATATATTTCTTGTTAGCAGAAGAAAGGATCTAAAGAAATCATTTATACAATAGTTATATTATAATATTTTCTGTTTAGAATATCTACTGTTTAAATTAATCTTCACCCAAAAAGTATTTTCCTTGGAAATAATCCTTAACTTCCTGGTCTTGCTTTTTTCTTTTTTCTTTTTTCTTTCTTTTTTTTTTTGGTGAGGTCATACACATGCCAGGCAAGTACTCTATCAATGTGCAACTTTTTTTGTAAAATTTTTTGTTTTGAGATAAAGTGTTACCTAAGTGCTCAAGTTTGCCTTGGTTTCACTTTGTAACCCAGGCTGATTTTGAACTTGTGATCCTTTTATCAGCCTTCTGAGTACTTAGAGCCACAGACATGCGCTACCAATCCTGGCCATGACAAAGCTCCAATGTTACAGTACCCTTGATGTGCTAGACTCTTCACTGTGTTTTTTTTTATGTCATTGTGGGATTGCAAGCTTCTTCAAGTGATACCTTACATAGTGTTCTAATTTGAGACAAAATGTAAAAGCCCTAGACATGCAGAAAATTGTCAGTATATATTTATTAGATGTAATTTAAGAAACTCTAATGCTTGGATATCCTTAGTGAAGAAATCTCCCTTCTTTTTTCCTTTCCTCCCATTTTACCTCTCTTTTTCTTTTCTTCTTTCTTCTCTCCATCCTTCCCTTCCTTCCCTTCCTACTTTCCTCTCTTCCTTCCTTTTATTTTCAAACAGGGTCTCACTACATAACCTTGGTGGGCCTGGGACTTCCTATGTGGACCAGGCTACTCTGGAACTCACAGAGGTTCAATGCCTTTGTCTCCTGAGTGCTAGGATCAGAGGTGTGCGGCACGATGCCCAGTTCTTGCTCTTTTGAGATAGGGTCCACACTGTATATAACTTGTGATCCCCATGTTCTTTCTGCCTCTACTGCCCCAGTGCTGGGATTCTAAGCATTTGTCATCATGCTTGGGAATAAGTCACTTTTTAATTTTACCTATCATCAGGAATTTTACTGATATGTCTTACTTAAAACTATAATCTGATAAGAAAACTCATGACAGTTTTTGGGTATTGAAATATATACATTTTAATTTTGAGATTTCAAGAGTAGTACATACAAAGAATTTCTGAGTAATTCAAACATTACCATGATGTTATAGTGTGCATTTTAATTTTGAGATTTCAAGAGTAGTACATACAAAGAATTTCTGAGTAATTCAAACATTACCATGATGTTATAGTGTGAGAGCTTAGTTCTATAATAGTCAACTATGCTGTGAACATCAGTAATGCTAATGTAAATATTGTCAAGAAGATTACAAACCATGGTGACTGACAGGTTAATAATGCTGATAACATTGTAAACAGTGTGACCCAATTTACATGATGTTTATGTTAAAATCAATACTTTGGATGCTTAGTTCTGACCAAGAGTAGGATGTCTAGAGTAGCTTGTATGTCTTAGCCAAGTTTTATATTTTTAGAAAGAGTTCCTTAACCTGGGAACTATATGGCTACCATAGTATTTATCAGTGCTTATTTAGAGGTGATATGAGTATTAAATTCATTAATTTAGGTTTAGTTCATTGACCCAAATTATAATTGTAATATAAAGGAATGTTTTAAAAAATCTGTTGGAATGTAAAATAGACTTGTTTATATTTACTAAATTAGATTTTAAAATGGATATGTAGGTGGTCTAAGCAGATGTTACAGTCTTTTTGCATTTTAACATTTGTTAGTCATGTGTAAGTTACTCTAAAGGGGGAGTGGGGGACATATAAATCTAAAGAATTTATCTGGGTATTTATCTGGGTATTTAATCTGGGTATTTTAGATGTGTTCTATTAGGTCAACCTATTTTTTTCCTGAGACTTCTATAGGTTGTCTTTTTAATTTTTTTTTCAAAATCTCAAAAATTGGTGAGATCATGTTTTAAATAGGACAAGTTTGATACTTTTACGTAAACGTCCCCAAAATATATTTTAGTAAGAAATGATTTCAGGATATTTTTAGAATGTTGGCTCTTTCCATTTGATATTAGACACTCCACAAACAACCAACTGCATAGTACCTTTGGTTAAATGAGTACAGTAGTTAGCATTATGAGTGTGACTAGATTTCCTTGTGAGAGATATAAAATGCTCATTAAAAATTAGCCTACTAGGACTGGATAGATGGTTTAGCAAATAAAGGTACTTGTTGCCAAGTCCAGTGACCCAAGCTTAATATCCAGATCCCACATAATAGAAGTAGAGAATACACTCATGCAAGTTGCCTTCTGATCACACAAGCTTAGTGACAAGTGTGTACATGTATACACATGCAAACATTTATAACAAATAAATGTTAAAATAAGTAAAAGCCAGTCTACTAAAAGGAAATATTGCAATTGTTATGGCATCATTTCTTAGAATACCAAAGACTGATGCTTAGCACATAGTAAGCGTGCAGATTAAAGTTTCTGCAGCTGAATAGTTTCTTCCTTCTGCTGTGCTATGCTTCACACAGAGAAAGAGAGAATTTTCTATTGCACAGGTAAGTGCTGTTTCACAGTTGATAGGTTAAGCAGAACTAGCTTTTACAAAATGTAATGTTTGGTACATTTGAAAGTTGTCCCTGGGTTATTCTAAAAGTATGTGTTTTTAGTTCACAGTGAGTATATTTGATGATGTCAAGAATTCTGGTAGTAGTCAAGACAGTTCAGTGAATACTTCTGAAATACGAGCCATTCACAATGATGCGGTGTGCCTTGCTGTTCCTCAACAAGTCACCACAGCTTTGCCAACAGATAAAGACAGAGTTCTGGCAGAGAAAGCAGGACTAGTGAACGAGACGGACCCTTCAGATATTTCAAATGTGAGTGCTGCTGACTTGGTAAGAATAACTTATCGGAATTCTGTACAACTATATTAAAAAGGCATAAATTTAAATAATATTGATCTGTATTATAATCTTAAATTTTACAAAACTGGTTTTATGTAGTATTTTATATGTCAATTCATTCCAACATTTTTCTTACAGTAATATTTTCCTATAGTTAAGATTCTTACTGATTTGTACAGGACAAAAATGGTAATGTAATGGTTCAGAATCAGATTATATATGATTTGATTAAATGCATTTAGTTCAGGGTTAAGAAATCACACCTAGCTGGGCAGTGGTGGTGCACACCTTTAATCCCAGCAATCTGAGGCAAGTGAATTTCTCTGAGTTCAAGGCTAGCCTGGTCTACAGAGAAAGTTCCAGAATAGCCCGGGCTACACAGAGAAACCCTGTCTCAAAAAACCAAGCTCACACACACACACACACACACACACACACACAGAGTAAATAATTAGATAAGTAAATAGATAAAACTAGAAAGAAAAAAAAAACTAACTCTGTACCAGAAAATGTTGTAATAGGAGTGGTGGGGCTGCGTCCCCAGCACCCCGGCCGCCCGCACGGCTAGCTTTACCCGAAATAATTATGTGGAAACTGTATTCTTTTAAACACTGCTTGGCCCATTTCTATATAGCCTCTTCTAGGCTAATTCTCACATATTAATTTAGCCCATTTCTAATCATCTGCATAGCACAGCTAGGTGAGCTTACCGGGAAGATTCTAGCCTACGTCCATCCTGGGTCGGAGCTTCATCGCGTGTGTCTGCCTGGGAGCGGGTCATGGCGTCTCTTCTGAGGCGTCTGCTCCCGAGAGGAGAGCTGTCGAGTCTGAGCTCACTTCCTCTTCCTCCCAGCAGTCTGTTCTGTTTACTCCTCCCACCTATGTTTTAACATATGAGGGCCAGCCAAGCAGTTTCTTTATTTTTTTAACCAATGACCTTCCTCCATCAAGAAAAGACTTTTTCTTCAATATCTAGCATTCCCATAGATGGAAAGGATGCCTGCTGGTCTTTGCTTTGCTTTCGGTTTTGTTTTTTTAGCCAAGATTTCCTGTACTGTCAGATGGCTTTGAATTTGTTTTGTAGCTGAGGATGACATTGAACTCCTGATTGTGTTTACACCTGTCAGGTGCTTGGATTGCAGGAGTGGGCCTTCAAAACCAGCTGGAGTTAGTCTTTAAGATGACATTTATTTATCTTTAGTCTCAAATCTTTGAAAATGCATTGATCATCTGTAGTTTTATGTTTTTGTATGATTGTCTAGTATGTGCTCATCTATTCCTGTTTCTCATTTTAGTATTACTGCCCTCCCCCTGGGGCTGGTCCACAGTAGCATTCAGCCAGCTTTCCTTTACTGTCTTTTTAAGGAAGTGGACACATATATAACATGAGATACATTATGATTCAAATTTTATCTTTTAACTTTTTCCTTTGTGAATATATATGTAGAATATAAGTACATATATATGTATACATATATGAATACATATTTTAAACTTTCCCTTTGTGTAAATATATATTTGATATTTGTATGTACATAGCATGTTTGTGCATTCACATATGTGTGGAGACTGATAGTGAGTATCAGTATGTCTTCCTCTTTTGCTCCCCTCCTTAAGTGAGACAGGGAGGCTTACTAACCCTGTAATTCCCAGGGTGGCTAGAATAGGTAGGCAGTGAACTCCACGGACCTGCTTGTTTCCGTCACTTCCATGTCCCACACCTCTATTCCCAGGTATGTACAGAGATGTCCTTCTATGCCTGAATTTTATGTGTGATGGACACCTGAACTCAGGTCCTCATGTTTGAGTGGCAGGCACTTTACTAAATAAACCATTTCCTGGGTCCTTCATTTTATTTTTTTAAAGGTGATTATAAATAATAATTTATTTTAAAATTTAATAACTTAGGATATCTGCAAGTGTAGTAGGAAATTGATATGGGATGTTTAAGTGGAAGAAAAAGAAATGAACATGATAGCAGTAACAAAAAATAAATTTTGTTTCCTTTAACGAGGTCATGCTAGTTTAAGTTTTCTTGTGTCTTCTAGTTAATGAACTTAAAAATTGCACATAATTAGGATCAAGCAAGTAATTACTTATCCTAAAATCTAAAGTTTGTCATATTTATATTTTTCGTCTCTGCAGTCAGAAAACAGTTGTTTATCTTGTGATTTGATCGTGGGAAGGCTCTCCTGGGCTGTTTCAGTAGCGTCACATGTACTTTCTTAAGTGAGCAGAAACAGGTTCTTGCAGTGATGAGAAAACTGATTTTTATTTTGTTTCTCAGTATATTGTCACAGAACTAGTTAAAATAAAACAAAACCCAAATTACTTTCTATTCACCTGCTTAACAGAACTATTACGAAAAATTGACTGGAAGTCTCTCTGACTTCCATACTTGCTTGGCATGTGTAGGGCCATTAGTTTGAGTCTTAATGTTAAAAAAAAATTTTAAAAAACCAACCTTTTCTGCAGAGACCCTCAGCCCTTGAGAAGATTGTAAGAACCAGAGGTGGTCAGTAACATCAAGAAAACAATATTCTCCATGCACAACAAGGCAACTGTATATTGAACTCATCACAGTTGTGACAGCATACACAAGCTTGTCCAAGCTCCAGCCAGACTAAAATCCCAGCATAGGCTGTTGTGGGGGGTGACCTGAAATTCCAGCACTAGTTCTGGAGCTATGGCATTTGGTAGCTTTTAGGAGAGGGAGAGTCAGGGGTGTTTTCTTTTGTTTTGTTTGTTATGTGATCACATTTCTTTAATGAAGTTGGCCACTTGATGGGGTAGGCCCTATTTCCAAGACTAGCTGGGCAACACAAACTCAACTTGATGTGAAAGGAGAAAGGAGAAGAAGATGAAAGAAATCCCTACTTAAGTGGGAAGAGATGGAAGGTAGCCATGGGAATTTTATATACTTTATGAAATTCTCAATTAATAAAAATATTCTTGAAAAGATGCATTATATGTGCATAAAATGTCATAATAAAGTCCATTATTGTGTCTAATGACTATATGCTGATAAAAGCATTTGAAAAGACAAAAGCCAACCTTTGCTAACATAATAATAATAATCTGTTAGAAGTCTAATTTCTATTGATCCTAACGTTTTAGAATCGAATTTTCAAATTTTCTTGAAAAGTTGCTTAGAATGATAGTAAATTATTTGTATCTTACTACCTGGTCCAAAGTTGTGTATGGATACTGAATCAGTGTGTCATTCATAAGCTCTGGTACAAGATTTGAATCTTCAGATTTTTATGTTTCAAATATAAATATATTTCAATAAATATAAAATTGAGTGAGACAATGAGGAAACATTGGATTTATGTATTAACTTACCTTTTCAAACACACACTTACACACTTTGATGTTTGGAATTTAGGTATTGTTTTTATGTTATGTGAGACATTAGTAACAGCTACTTTCTGTAGGACCTTCAGGCTTCTAGGACGAATGTCTTATGCACAGTCATAGTTTTTAAACTTCCTAACTCATTCTATTCCTTGGGGACATAAACTCCTTTGTGAGTTTTTGTTTTGTTTTGTTTTGCTATTGTTCTTTGTGTGTTTTGAAGGGAGCCTCTTAGTGAATGTGGAAGGGGAGTCTAATAGAGATGTGTAGATTTTGTTCCACATTACTTAAAGCCTGACATTTAAGTTTTTGCAGTTTGAAATAAATATATTGAGTTATAAATAGTTTTTAGTAGTCTTCGCATATTTAGTGTATGCAAAATGATGAACTTTTCCTTGTGTTTATACCTTTGAATCCAGCACTATACCTGAGATCCTGAACACAGTGAGTGCTGCTCAAAGTTCCCACTCTTCTCTCCACAGCCTTCCTTCCAGCCCTGCTTTTGCCATCTTCCTCTTCCCCTGTAACCTTTTCTCCATCTGTCACTATGTCTAAATTTGTGTTTTCAGACTTTTGTATAAATTAAGCCTATGCTCTTTGTTTGGCATCTCTTGCAGAATAGCTGTTTGTAGGCTCATTCACGAGGTGTGCGTGATAGTGCACTGCTTTTTCAGCAGGAGCAGTGGCTTCTTTTGTACACAAGCACAGTGTTTGTTCTTTCATTTGTTTATAGACATCTGGGTTGCTTCTAGTTTAGTATTTGCATACAGTCTTGATATTTATATGTTTTTATTTATCCACTATACTTTAGGAGTTTTAAATCTGATAGGCTATATAAACTTCATACTTAATCATCTAGAGAACTGCTAGGGTTTTTTCTAAAGAAGTTACTGGGTTTTTTGTTGTTGTTCTTAGATCTCTTTTGTTTTTCCCTTTAGGCTTTGCCTTGTATAGTTTGAAACTCTCTTAAATACATTAGACTTTAAGAGGCTTGCATTCATGGTAAATTGTCCCTTTATGAAATGACCTTCTTTGTTCTGGTGGTAGATTTTGCTCTAAAATCTGGCTTTGATGTGACTATATCAGTTTTTTTTTAATTTTCTGAAATTAAAATATAATTACATCATTTCCCCTGCTTTTACTCCTAACAGCTCCTTCCAGTCCTTCTTGCTTCCTATGTCAGGTTTTTTTTTGTTATTATTATTTACTTTTAATCTATATCTTTATTTTAGTTTTTTATTAGAAGCATGGTTGAGTGTTGCTTTTGATTCAGTTTCACAGTCTTAACTGATTAATTGGTGATATTTAGACTACATGTATTGCCATTTGTTTACAGTTATCAACTTAGTATTTGTTTACCTTTGACTTGTGTATATTGTTCCATCTTTTGCTTTTTTTATTTAAAAAATTTATTTTTCATTTTACATACTAACCCCAGTTCCCCCTCACTCCCTTTCTTCTGCCCCTGCCATGTTTTGCTTTTTAAAATTCTGTTTTATATCTTTTGTTGGCTTATTAAGCATAAATCTTCTTTTTATTATTTCAGTGTTTGTCTTTGGATTTATAGTATAAATACTGAGATACTCATAGTACTTATTAACAGATAATTCTTAGTCATTGTTTAATTATATTTATTTTTAGATTATAAAAACATGTTCAAAATATATAATCACCTCCATAGTCTGCATTCTTTTTATGTTCCTATTACAGCATACTATTCTTGTTTCATTTTGAGGGAAAACATTTGATCTGCAGCTGTTTTGGATTTGGGCATTAAGGTGAAATTCCTTGGATAATATCTGTTATTTACATAACTTCACAGTTTCTCATAAGCCTGGTAAAGAAGGTCAGAAATGTATTGTTGTTGCATTTCATGGAGCAACAAATAAGCCCTTGGCTTTATGCACCTTGTAAGTCATACTGCTAATGTGTGCTTGAGCTTTTATTGGATCCAGGTTTTCTGATTCTAGGTCAACATTTTTTTGTATATATACTTTCATATCTATATATATTTAATTATCAGAGAGAAAAATTCATTAATGTTTCTTTATTCTGTCCTATTTTTTGTTTTTAAAAATGTTATAGTCCATGGCAGAAGTTCTCGCTAAAAAAGAAGAGCTAGCAGATCGTCTAGAGAAGGCCAATGAAGAAGCCATTGCCAGTGCTATTGCTGAAGAAGAACAGTTAACTAGAGAAATAGAAGCTGAAGAAAACAATGACATTAATATAGAGACTGACAACGAAAGTGATTTTTCTGTGAGCTTTTTAGTATTTTAAAATCTTGAATAATAGTAAAATTTATTGTGGTGGCTTAAATAATAAGCAACAGCAAATCTTTCTTTTAACATTGTTTGTTAGAAAGTATTTTCATATATGATACAATTGATAAGTTGAAAGTTCTCGTTCTCATTTTACAAATTGAGAAATTGTATCTGTCAGAAGTTAAGAACCTAATATTTCTCAGACTTTAATTTCTAAGGAGAGAAGAATGTATTATTCTTGTTTTATCTTACTAATTAATAGCAAATGATGTATTGCTTTGTTACTAAATACTCAGGGTATATACGTTGATGGAGGAGATTTGTTAAATAAAACAACCATAAGTTTTATATTTCATTTTTTTCTAATAATTACTACCAAATTATTTTGAATTCAAAAGTATGTTTTGTGTAAGACTAGTTTACTTGTTTTGAAATATAAGTGCTTATGAATGACAATACATAGTCTGAGCATTTTAACTTGGTGATTATGACTGTGTAAGGGATATAGTTTTGTTTTGGTTGGTTGGTTCAGTGAAGTTTATTAGCAGTTGTTAGAAGAATTTCATATGTAGTTTATTTTTAAGTTTATAATATTATGTGTAAAAGATTTCTCCAATTTTTATTACATTCTAGGCTAGCATGGGCAGTGGGAGTCTATCTTTCTGTGGCATATCTATGGATTGGAATGATGTTCTTGCAGATTATGAAGGTATTGTGTGCATATGTCTCTGAGTATTTGTAGGCATAATGGGATACACTAGATCATTTTATATGCAATTTTTAGGTAAAATAATTTGAGGTAGAAATGCTTTTACAAGTGGTGTTTATGTGGAGACAGCTTGTAAATAGAGCTATTGTCTTACAAGGTTGTGCAGTGGGGGTCAGTCCTCAAATCCCAAGTTAGAATGCCAGGCATGGTTATATGTGTTCATGAACCCAGCAAGGGGAAGTGAAATCAGGTATATCTCTGGGCTTGCTGGCCAGGCAGCATTGTTTAATTGGTAAACTCTAGGCCATTGTGAGATCCTGTATCAAAGAAAGTAGACAAGGTTTCTGAGAATGGCACCCACAGTTTCCTACAATCTCCACTTATTTGTGCATATATACACATGTGTTATTAAAAAAAAATCTCAAAGTTAGCTTTAAAGAAGTACATGACTAAACAGAAACCTTTTTTTTTTTTTCAAATTTTATTTTACCCCCCCCCCCCCATTAGCTCGTGAATCTTGGCGTCAAAATACATCCTGGGGGGATATTGTAGAAGAAGAGCCAGCGAGACTTCCAGGACATGGAATTCACATGCATGAAAAACTTTCTTCACCATCTCGTAAAAGGTCTGGTATTTGAAAATTCTCTTGAAATGCTTGATAGTAAGAAATCTTGATTATTACCTGAAATTGAATTGTTCCACGAGTCTTTTCAGCATTTTTTTATTTTGACATTCCATATTTATCTAGTTGACAAGTACTAGGCTTAAATGAATCTTGTATACATTGAGATTTTTGATGCTCAAAGATCTCTGATTTAGTCTTGTCATTGACCACATGTGTCTCTTGTTCATTTGTCTGTATTAATAGGACTATCGCAGAATCTAAGAAGAAATATGAGGAGAAGCACATGAAAGCTCAGCAGTTAAGGGAAAAGCTACGTGAAGAGAAGACACTAAAGCTTCAAAAGTTGTTAGAAAGGGTGAGCTTTTACATTTTAAAAATGAAATGATAACCATAAGTTGGTCTGTTTTCAAGTAGATTTTTTTGTTTTGTTTTGTTTTTTGTTTTTCAAGACAGGGTTTCTTGGTGTAACAACCCTCGCAGTCCTGAAACTAGCTTTGTAGACCAGGCTGGCCTCAAACTCACAGACATCTGCCTGCCTCTGCCTCCCGAGTGCTGGGATTAAAGGTGTGCGCCACCGTCTTCCAGCTCAAGTAGATTTTTGTTGTTGTTGTTGTTCTGAGACTAAAGGGAGTTATAAAAATAGATGTAGGATATTAAGGCAGTTCCATTTCCAAAAGGTTAGCTTTTTTTTTTTTTTAAAGTATTTGTCTATCTGGTACATGGATATTTTGGAAGGTTTTTACAGGTATACTTTGTTTTGTCACTTGCCATTTTCATTGGGAGATTTCCTTAGGGAGGCCTTTCCAAAATATAAAACTATTTGCTAGGAGAGTTTTGAAGTTAAAATTATTAGGCTTGCTGTTTGCATTTGCTTGTGGGGTTCCTGGTCCCTGCTCTGGATTATTGTAAGTTTGGCTGTGGCCATCTCCCTTAGCTACAGAGACATAAGCTATATACATATGCCACCAACACTGTAGTCCCTGTGAATAGTTCCCTACTGTCACATATGTCCTCAAGCCAAATTCCATAGCTGTGTGTACTTCTGGCCCTAACCCTGGCTCCTACTGTTTCCTGCCCCGGCCCTTATTTACCTGGCACATGCACTACTTAGCACAGAGGTGCTGTTGAGGCCAGCATCCTGCTCAGGTACTTCAAATACCAAGAAGCTTTTGTACCTGGTAAACACTGGTAGCTTTTGATGTTACTCCAGCCCTCAGACTTCTGTGCTGTTGCATAGCTCTAGACCCAGAGTATATGTATGCCATACTTTGTGCCTCAATATATATGTTTCTACTTTCTTGATCCCCTTTGGTGCGTCTATAACCTGCTTCCCCAGGTAACTGTCTTCTCCTATTGCAACTAGGCTGTTACACTTAGACAGCCAGGTTGTTACACTTAGATAATCAGGCTGTTATACAAATTGACTACTTTTTAAAAATGAACAGATAGCAATATGGAGACAAAAGGAACCTTAAAATGAGGAAAACTTAATGATGGAGGAAGGTGATTGGTTAAATAAAAAGAAACTGCTTGGCCCTCATTGGTTAGAAGATAGGTGGGAGGAGTAAACAGAACAGAACACTGGGAGGAAGAGGAAGTGAGCTCAGACTCCACAGCTCTCTTCTCGGGAGCAGACGCCTCAGAGAGATGCCATGCTCTGCTCTCCCAGGCAGACACACGTGGTTAGACATGCTGAATCTTTCCCGGTAAGACCGGTGCTCACAGATTATTAGAGATGGGTTGATCGGGATATCAGAATTAGCCAGTAAGGGCTAGAGCTAAAGGGCCAAGCAGTGTTTAAATGAATACAGTTTGTGTGTTGTTATTTCGGGGCATAAGCTAGCCAGGCGGCTGGGGTGCCAGGGACGCAGCCCCGCTCCTCCTATTACTACAACTTAACTGCATCAGAGGAAAATAATAAAATCCCAGCAGTTGATTCAAACAATTGGAAATATACAAGTTTTTGACAAAGTATTTAAAATAGTATCTCTGTAGATGTTTACAAGAGAATACAAGTAATTTAACAAAACACAAGGATAAAAAAGTTAAAAAACAGACTGGAGATATAGCTCAGCAGTTTAAGAGCACTGTAGCTCTTCCAGAGGTCCTGAGTTCAATTCCCAGCAATCACATGGTGGCTCACAACCATCTGTAATGGTATCTGATGCCCTATTCTGGCATACAGGCATATATACATGTATATGTATATGTATATGTATATGTATATGTATATGTATATATATAAAATATTTTTTTAAAAAAAATAGGTTCAAAATCAAGATAAAAACCATGAACGGAAGCAAATAGAAATTCTAGAGCTTTAGAATATAGTAACTGAGAATGATTCTGGACTGGCATCCTGCTTTGAATAGGCACTTCTAGCATAGCTGGGCAGTCTTATAGAAATTGTTTTTTGTCTGGAGTTAGATCCTTACTGTGAAGCTAAGCATACTTTTTGTTCCACTGGTTTGTCTATTCCAATTATGAAGGACAGTGCTGTCGTTGAAATCTCATGCCTATGAGCCCCTTTTCAAAATTTAAATAAGTAGACCTCCTGAGACACTTGAAAAATTTACATGATGCCATTGGTTTCACGAATACATTAACAGGCAAAACCAGAACATAGGAATGCTAGGAACTTTTCCAGCTTAGCAATTGTACATGTCCTCATCCTTGAACTGAAATATGTGTTGTTTCTGCTCTAGCTAAGGACCTACCTGCTTTTTTTTGAAAAAACTGACTGCACTGTCAGGGAAATGGAGCACTACTTGTAGTGGTGACCATGTCATGAAGCACATTTTAAAAATGCTAATGTAGATAAAATTGGACAATAAAATGGATTTATGATGCGACATGTCCAAGCTAGCCCAGGAAAAGCTATGGCGACATGGTTTGAATAGCTCATCTATTGGTACTTTGTATTAAGGACATAAGAGTCTTGGTTGACTTTGTAGTAGAATTCAAGAAAATAGAAACGACTGTGCAATAATGTTTCTTTTCAGTGAAAAAATATACTTGTTTGGGAAATAAAACAGCTAAATCTTGTTTTATCCATCCATAAAACAGTTTTATTACCCTTTCAAACCTCATTTAGCAACTGCAATTCTGTCGAATCTTTTGAAAGCATTTGTTTTAATATTATTCACAGATGGTTTTATAATTTTGAATATTACTTTAGCCTGTGAAATTCCCTTTTTTATACTAAAGAAACACAGGACGCTCCTGTTTTGTAAAACCTTTTGTTCTGCAGCTCTTCTTCCTCTAGCCACCAGCACCTGCTTTTTAGGGGCTATCTTGACACTTGTGGCTTTCTCAGCCTTTCTTCCATGGGGCAGGCATGTTAAATGCACGTGGCTAGAATTGATGCATAGTAACACAATGCATAATAACAAAAGGGAACAGCTTTTGGAAAGAAACTGAAACCATAATATCATTCACAATTAGCACATCCATTATATGTTACTCTGTGTAGAGGGCTTGAGTAGCATCTAGGGTGTTTTAATTCTCAGTAGCTCCCTCCCCAGAACAAAAAGTAATGTTCCAATTCCAATTCCCAGCCCTTTGCAAAATCAGACTATTATACTTCTCAGATACGTGGGTTCTTCATCCCAATAGTGACTTTTCATGGAGCTACTTTCTCTGATGCAATAATTATACTCTTTCATTAAGGGCTTTTTGATAGTTTAGAAGGTCTTCATACCTTATGTAACTTAGTTTTTGTGTGTGTGTGTGTGTCTGTGTGTGTGTGTGTGTGTCTGTGTGTGTGTGTGTGTGTGCGTGTGTGCGTGTGTGCGCGTGTGCATGTGCCATGGTGTCTGGAATGTTACAGGAGAACTTGTAAGAGTTTCTTTTCTCCTCTGACCATGTGAGCCCTAAGAGTTGAGCTCAGGACATCATGCTTGACAAGGGTACCTTCACTGAGCTGTGTTGATGGTTCTGCTGTAACTTTTGAATCTGACTACCTTCCATTCACCTAACTTAAAAGAGTTATCTGATCACCAGATTTCCAGATGTGGTAAATGCAATATTAAAGAGGAAATCTATTTCTGGTTAGCCTTTTAGAATTTGCTAGAAGCATTCTTTTGAGAGATAGGTAACTTAACATCTCTAAAAACTTTAGTTTTTTTGACTCTAAAATGACTTCTTTTCTAGGACTATAAAGTCTGAAGTCATATATGTTTGGCATAGCAGTTGCACATCGAATGCAAATTATTATCTCAGGGCTATAATAATTAGCCAAAGAACAAAATATCATGCTTGATTTGGCCAAATGTGAATTATAGGCCAGCCCTTCCTAGGATTGTATCACCTAGACTTGGAGCTGAGTGTAAGTTATTCAGTAAGTCCTCATGCAAGATGTCCCACAGCTTGCTGAGCTTGTGCTTCTGAGTCCCGTCTGTGTCCTGATATTCTTTCTTTTTTCACTTCAAGGACAGGTGTTTGTTAAGAACCTTCAAGTCACTGTGCTTTCATTAAGTAAGGCCATCAGTCATCAACCAAGCTTTTCAAAGAGATCCTGTATTTCATGATTAGCTGACTCTGATTTTTTTCTTATTCAAGGAAAGCATACTAGTATGTTAATGGATTGAGATCAGAGAACATAATTTTTCTTTTCTTTTTTTCTTCTTTCTTTTCTTTTTCTTTTTTTGTTTTTTCGAGATAGAGTTTCTCTGAAGCTTTGAAACCTGTCCTGGAACTAGCTCTTGTAGACCAGGTTGGCCTCAAACTCACAGAGATCTGCCTGCCTCTGTCTCCCGAGTGCTGGGATTAAAGCGTGTGCCACCATCGCCTGGCCAAATAATTTGTTTTATATTTAAGTAGGATAGTTACTGTTTTACCTAATACTTAACTGAGCAGTATATTATATTATCTTTGAGGTCTTATAACAACCTTAATCACAGATATTACATAGATACTATTTACTCACCAAAGTGAGTAAGTCAGGGATTAGAAAGTTTTGTATAACCTTCATATGGCAGCTGAGCTAAGAGCAGTCAGAGTTATATTGAATGAATTGGGCTCACTATGCTAATTGAGGTCTTGGACTAGTACAGCAGGTATTTCTTGTCTGTTGTGAGGTAAGCGTCGATACTGATAAAACAGATATAGAAAATATAGTTTGCTGAGTGTATTTTTCTTGTTCAACAAAAAGAAAACCTTGGGGAAAAAGAATAATGTGACCAAATTAAGATATTATTAGAGAAATTCACCAACAGATTTGTTCAAGCACATTGAAGAGCCAGGATTCATGATCCTTTTGCCTCTGCCTTGTGATTGCTGATTACATTTGTGTCTTACTATACCCAGCTAAAGTAAATTCTCTAAAAGGGAAAGCAATGACATCACAATGTAAACAATAGAATTAACCTAAGCACAAGCTAAAGATGTATACTGAAAATTGTAAAAGGAATAAATAAAAGAAAATAAAAAAGTCACAAGTAAATGGAAAAATACTTAATCTTCATTGATTAGAACAAAATATCTGATGCAATGCCATACTACTATGAGAAACTTCATATTCAGTGGAATACCTAATAAAATTCCTCTATTTTGGGATTTCTTTTTTCCCAAAGATTTAAAAAAAAAAAGAAAGAAAAGGAAAAAATTCTGAAATTCTAATGGAATATAAAAGACCACAAGTAACAAAACTAATCTTGACCAAGAAAAAAAACCTAACCCAGAAACATGAGATTTCCTGATTTCAAACTTACTGCACAGACATATTAATCAAATGCTTTTACACGTGTATACAAGTACGCATAGGTGTCAGTGGAGCTGCAGGTAAGCCTAACATGGCGACTAAAGTTTTTCAAAATATTTTTTAGTTTTATTTATTTATTTATTTTTCAATTAAGTCTATTTTTTTAATTGCTTATTCTTATTTACTTACTAACTGTGGGGAAGTTCATTGCAGAGTTTTTTTTTACATTTTTTTATTAAAAATTTCTACCTCCTCCCACCTCCCTTTTCCCTCCCTCTCCCCTCACTCCCCACTCCCCTCCTCCTCCCTCTCCAGTCTGAAGAGCAGTCAGGGTTCCCTGCCCCGTGGGAAGTCCAAGGTCCTATTTATTTTTATTGTACGTATATTGCTGTTTTGCTTGCATGAATGTTTCTGCACTATGTTCATGCCTATTGTCCTCAGAGACCAGAGAAAGAATAATATTTCTTGTGACTGGAGTTACAGATGGTTGTTAGCCACTTTGTGGATTCTGGGATCAAACCCTAGTCCCCTGGAAGAGCAGCAAGTGCTCTTAACCACTGAGCCATCTCGCCAGCTCAGTCTGATTCTTTGATAAGAACACCAAAAATGTACAATGGAGAAAGCATAGTGTTTTCAGTAAATGGTGCAGGGGAAACTGGATATTTAAAGACAAAAAAGGATGAAATAATACTTCGTTATCATACCATACACAAAAATCACTGCAAAATGGATTAAATATTTCAAAGAAGACCTGAAATTACAGAATTTGAAGACTGCACAAGGAGACATTTGTTATCTTAGCAATAATTCTTTTTGGTATAACACCAAGATATAGGCAACAAAAGTAAAGCTGGATAAAAAGAATTATACTAGTTAAAACTCTTCTGCACTGCAAAGAAGAAAAAAATCAGTGAAATGATAACAGCTTACAAATAACAAAATTACTGTGAGAGTGATCAGATTTGGTATTAAAATGTAAAGTACTGGGGAGCCAGCACAACTGAGTATTTAGAGCAATAATAACTTGTGCACACTGGGCAAAGGGCCTAATTGACTCTTAAAAAGTAAAATTTCGATGGCTAAAAAATACTCAGAAAGATGTTCAACTTCTGTAATGATCAGAGAAATGCAACTTAAACTTCAGTGATATATCCCTTCACACATGATTGGATGACTCTCCCCAAAATTACAGAGGCTATATACCCAATGTAGATGTCTAGAAAGTGTATCTCTTTTAAAAATATTTGTATCAATTCTTTGAGAATTTCATATGATGTATTTTGATAATATTCACCCCAAATTTGTCTCCCTAATCTTCCCAGAGCTATCCCCACTTTCTTACACTGCCCAACTTCCTGTTGTCTTGTCATCTTTATCATCTTTACCATCACCACCACCCTCTTCTCCCCTTTAAGAAAACCTAATTCTTCCTCCCCTAGAAGCCACCAATTCTTCATACCTCCTCAGTTGGATGGGGACTCATGACCCCCTCCTTACTCCATGCTAGAGTGTTGATCTTGTGCAGCAGGTCTTATGCAGGCATCCACAGTCTGTGAATGCATGAGTGCAGCAGAGTCCTTGTGTCCAGAAGACACTGCTTTGCTCAGGTCCTCCTCTACCTCTGGCTCGTAGTCTTTCCACTCCTGAAGTCTTGAGGACGGTGTGTGATGCGGGTGTTCCATATGTGACTGAACACTCCACTGACACATTCTGCCCTTTGTCCAGTGTGAGTTTCTGCATTAACCATTGAATAAAGTTCTCTGATGAAGTCTGAGCGCTGCATTAATCTATGGGTAGAGTAGTCTAAATTTAAATGGCAGTTGATACTATCTTCATTTAACAGAACAATAGTAACAGGTTCATCCCTGGGGCCTAAGAGCCTCACAACCATGGCTTATTGGGGCAGGCATGTCTTTTCTCTTGTGAAGAAATATGTTTAAAAGTGTTTACTCTTCCTTGCCAATTAGAGATTGGATGGACTATCCACTTAAAATAATATCCAGTAGGATAATACTCAATTTGAAAATAGGAAATTAGAACTACTTTTGAGATTTTATTATATCCCAGTCAGAGTGAATAAGATCAAGAAAACAAAAGATTGATCATTTGAGATTGAATAACTTCTTAGGAGCCTCCTCTCTGGAGATCAGTTCTTCTCTCAGCTGGGGTACAGCCTGAGCCTATAATTCGTGATCCTAGAGAAGCTAAATAAGAAGGTGAACCCAAAGACAAATATATAGTCATCCTCCTGGAGATTAACCTTCATCAGGCGATGAAAGGAGACAGAAACAGAGTCCCACATTGGAGCACCGGACTACAACCCCAAGGTCCAAATCAGAAACAGGAGAGAGAGAGTACGAGCAAGGAACTCAGGACCACGAGGGGTGCACCCACATGTTGCGGGATGTCCTCCCTCCTCCAGCCTATAGCCACTGAGATACCAGCCCATTGGGCCGTGGTCTCTCTCCCTTTAAAAAAGCGGCCACTTCCCTCTCCTCTCTCTCTTCACTTCCTGCTCTCCTCTCTCTCTTCACTTCCGACTAGACTCCCTTCCTGGTTGCGCAGAGGGCTGACGGTGATCTGTAAGTTTTTTCCCCTTTAAATAAATACCACCCTATTAATCATAATTCCAAACTGGTGTGGCATTGTTTATGACTTACGCCTTTCACCCACACACTGAGTCAATGGGGATGTTCTTTCGGGAACTCACCAAGGCCAGCTGGACTGGGTCTGAAAAAGCATGGGATAAAACCGGACTTGCTAAACATAGCGGACAATGAGGACTACTGAGAACTCAAGAACAATGGCACTGGGTTTTGATCCTACTGCACGTACTGGCTTTGTGGGAGCCTAGGCAGTTTGGATGCTCACCTTACTAGACCTGGATGGAGGTGGGTGGTCCTTGGACTCCCCACAGGGCAGGGAACCCTGTCTGCTCTTCAGGCTGATGAGAGAGGGGGAGTTGATTGGGTGAGGGGGAGGGATATGGGAGGCGGTGGCGGGGAAGAGACAGAAATCTTTAATAAATAAATAAATAAATAAATAAATAAATAAATAAATAAATAAATAAATAGAAAAAAAAGATTTCTCCCATCCATGTTGTCATGCCAACTGGTGGTGTTTTGTTTAGTGACCATATTGTTGAGATTTAATGTAGACAACTTCCCTTTCATAAATACAAGACATTTTCTCACAGCAGAAGTTCTGTTCATCAAGTTGTATGTAAGGTGTGTGTGTGTGTGTAAAATAGTAATAAAGAATAAGAGGTCACGGATTTGAGAGGAAATGTGAACATGGAAGGAGTTGGAGAAGGAAGAGGATGGGCTGGAAAAGATACAAATAAAATTCTTTTTCATGAAATTATCAAAATTAAACTTTTTAAATAAAAAAGTGAGGGCAACTAGTGCTGTTGATAATGTGAGGAACAGGGAACATGCATGCATTATTGGTGGGACTGTAAACTGCAGCTACTGTGAAGTCAGAGTTGTGGTTCCTCAACACAACTGCAGATAGATCTACTCTGTGGATATGTACCCAAAGACTGTTTCCTATATAATCTGTAAAATAGTAAATGTAGTTGTTGCTGTGATGTGATGTTTAAATGGGGTATATAAAAACATAATATTGGATAGAGAGATTTTGTTCCAACACATGATCACTTTTATTGTTTTTCATGGAAAACTAGGAATAGAGTGCTTAGTGGGCCTTGCTCTGGTTTTGTGATGACTCTCAGTCCCCTGGGGTAAGGGAGAACTCCCACCAAACTCACTGATGCTGTTCCTAGTCCTGAATTTATATTCTGTTATCTAGAAAGCCCAGTTCCCTGCCAGGTGTTCTTTTCAGTCTGGGTGTCTTCACACTGAAATGGTGGTTGCTGTACAAAGTAATCAGGAATAAAGAGAGAAACACAACAGAGAGAGCATGAGAGGTAATAAAATGGAAGCAGTGCTGTCTTCACATCATTTTGCTGTGTTCTTTGGAGCGCAGTCTTGACACATTTAGGGAGGATGTTATACAAGGAACTTAATAACAGTTGACCTTGACCATTGGGAACATCTTAGAAACTGACTCCCTCACACTTATGACAAGATGACATGCTCAAGTATGTGACAAAAGATGCCCAGGTTAAGTGTATTATGTCCATTCATAAGGAATAATGAATACAATAATAAGAATGCTTATAAAAACGAGATAGGTAGCATTAGATCCTTCAAAATACAGTAATTAATTTTCTAGGGGTAGAAGACAATGTGACCTTTTTTAAATTTTAATTTAATTTTAGATTGCATATGAAAAGCTGTCAATACTGTGGATTTCTCCAAAGTTAATATTATGTCATTTTTAGATTAAGTATTCTAACATAGCCACATTTTCTTTTTAAATATGAATAAAATTATACAGTGCATTTTTGCATTATTGTGATGATTTCTAACTATTCATATGAATAATTCAGAGATTGCTAAAATTTTTATAATTGTGGAGATTCTTTGGTTTAATTTGATCTTCCCTATTTGTTTTCTAATTTAGTAGTAAATCCCATTTTCCAATTTTATAATAGGTTATCATTTTAACATTGTTAGGTAAAGGGTTTCATCTGACCGCAGTAACTGTGTGGTACTCAGTACAGGTGTTCTTCAGATGTGGAAACTGGGTATGTGAGAAGACAGTGTTTTTAGTGTCACATGAGGAACAGTTTTCAGAGCTCAGATTTCAAGGAGTGGTTCCTAGTATTGTAATATTTTTTTGCATAGTCATTTATGTGACTCAACATGTAATTATGGATTTTAGATAAAATCCAACTGACATGTTCATTGCTTTTCTTCTCATGCAGATCTATCTGCCTTCTTATTGAATCTGATTTCCTGAGGCACTGAATATATCTTTTATGTTTCTTATTTGAAATGTTAAAAATAAAAAAGTATTCTTTAGTGATTATAGATTGTTTTATGGACATATTAAACATTTTAAAGAAAAGAAATGCACCATATATTAGTTTATTTATTTTTTTCACTGCTGTGACAGAATTCTGACAGAAGCAACTGAGGAACGAGAGGGTTTATTTTGGTTCACAGTTTGCAGGTGCTGTCCATCATGGCATGGGGGTCATAGAGGCAGGGGCTGGCACTGCAGCTCACACTGCAGCTGGAGTCAGGAAGCAAACATGAATGTCAGTATTCATCTTGCTTCCCCATTTCTCAGTTCAGGATCCCAGCCCATGGCTTGCTGTGGCCCACAGTTGTGTTGGGGTTTCCTGTTAGAGTTACCCTAGACTTCCTCACAAGAGGTTTGTCTCGTAGGTGCTTGTAGACCCAGTCAGGTTGATAATGAATACTAAATATCATATGCAGTGTTCATTCTCAGTGTGTCATGGTTCAGTGCAGTGATAATCTGCAAATGCAGTCACATCGAATGCACTGTCTTAAGAGGCTAATTCATTTCATTACATCTTCAGAATAACCCGCTTAGGTACTGTTTGTTTTCCTTACCCCCTTTGTAAGAAGTATGATTTTATTAATAACATACATAGTCTTTGATAAGTCCATACCTGTATGTATCCATTCTGATTACTAATCTCACTTCTCCTATTCCCCTCCTGCCTCTGTCTATCCTCATCCCAGTAGTCCCATTTTTCACTTTATATCTTTTTGTTTTGTGACATGTTATGTTTTACCAGGGCCATCCATGTGACCATGGGTGTGGAGCTATCCACTGAAGCTTGGTGGGCTCAGTAAACAGGCACACAACTAATGGCATGACTCTCCTTCCAGGCGACCATTAATAGCAAATAGTTCCCTATGAAGAGATGGGGTCCTATGATCTCCCCACCCATGACTACTGTTGAGAGACCTAGTTTTATGTAGGCCCCATGCAGGCAACTGGAGTGGCTGTTGTTTCATAATTGTAATGGCTGTGTTGTGGCCAGAAGTTAGTATTTTGCAGACCTTTCTCCCTGTCACCCAACTCTTACTGTTCATCTTTTGTAATATTCCTGAACCTTAGAAGAGGTGATATAAAAGTATTGTTTAGGGCTGAGTATTATTCTCCTTTTTATAGATAAGAAAACTGAGACATTATTAGCTACACTGTTGCCAGGAGTTCACTGTTATTAGGTGGCCAGTGAACTGTGGAAGCTGTGTTCTGGTTATGTAGTTGGTTTTTAATCATTAGTCATACTCATGAATTTTTCCATTTATCCTTAGTCTTCTGCTAAATTATATTTTGAAGGTAATGATGTGATAATTTGTCATACATAGGAGAAAGATGTCCGAAAGTGGAAGGAAGAATTACTAGATCAACGGCGTAGGATGATGGAAGAGAAATTACTTCATGCTGAATTTAAACGAGAGGTACAGCTACAGGCAATTGTGAAGAAAGCTCAAGAGGAAGAAGCTAAGGTGTGGTATATTTAAATCTATAATCATGTAACCAAGTGTATTTTATAGCATATAATAGTATCATGGGTTTATCCAAGTATCATTTAATTCTAAAATAACAGATTTTCTGGTTTATTTAAAATTTGCTAGGTACAGTTTCATACTTTATAATAAGCAGGTCTATTGAGATATACTAGACAATAACAGCACAGCTGTAAAATACTACATGTGATGAGTTTTGTCATGTGTATATCTCTCCAGCTATCATTATAGTGAACATTCATAAGTCATCTGTGGAATTCAACTTTTTTCTTCAGCTCTGCAGATGTGCAGTTACTGCTCTGCTTTCTATCACCATAGATGTTTGAATTTTCTAGAACTGTGTGACTGGCTCATAGAATCTATCCTTTCTTCTGGCCTCTTTCATTCTTCATCATGAGTTGATTTTTATATTGTTGTATGGGCTGGTCTTCTTTTCTATTTTCTTGCCATGAAATATAATTATTGAATGCAAAATCCATAGTTTGTTCTTCCAGTTACCTATTGATGGACACTTTTTCTCCTAGTCTGTTCTAATGATAACTGCTGTGAGGATTCATTATAAAGCTTTTAGGTGTTGTTTTCTTTCTGTTTTTATTGTTATTTTTTGTAAATACCTAGAGTGGGTTGACAGTCTTACAGTAGGTTTGTGTATAACTTTTCTTTTTACATGTATTTATTTTGTGTGCCCGTTTATGCTATCTTATAGATGTGGGGATCAGAGAACCATTGCGGGGTTCAGTTCTCTCCTTCCAACAGATGGGTGATGAGGTTCAAAGTCAGGTTGTCAGTCTTGGCATCAAGTGTCTTTATCCAGGCAACCATCTTGTAGGCCTCTGTTTAATATTTTAATAAAGCACATATGTTAATAATATAGGACACTATTTTATTGTTTTATGTTCATGCATTCAAGTAGTACACTTTAATTAATTACATCTGCTCTTCTGTTACCACTCTTGCCCCTTACCTGACCACCTATTTATTCATGAACACTTTCATGTATTTAAATTATTTTTCTACAATCCATATAGGAGAAAAAACATGATACTTGTTTTTCTAAGACCTGTTTAATATGTTAAACTTTTTTTTTAAATTTTAAAACAAGGTGGGAAACTCAGGCTGCCCTCAAATTTGTTTTGTAGCCAAGGGTGACCTTGAATTCCTGATCCCACTGTAATATAAAATACAAGGATTTGTTTCAAAATTTTTTGTTTACTAACTTGCTTTATAAACTAAATGAGATATATTATGTATGGGTAAATTTCTGTGGGCTGCTATAAAGCATTGTATTCTATAACTGTTGGACAGAATATTCTGTATTGTCTGCTAAGTTCGTTTGATCTATGATACAATTTAACTCTGAAGTTTACCTTTTAATGTTTTGTGTGGATTGTCTGCTGATTAGAGTGAGGTATCTGGACCTATTCGTCCCTTTTGCCTAGTAGTGTTGGTTTTATGAAAATAGGTTTACCAAAATTTGATGCATATACATTTATATTGTTAAGATTTTGTGAGGATTCCTTTTATTAGCTTTGTAGTGACTTTATCCTTTCTGACTCATTTGATCTCATGTTTGCTTTGTCAGATATGAATATGCTACTTTAGCCTACTTTTTGGTTCTATTAGCTTAGAAAATGGTTTCCATCCTTTCATTTTCATTTTTGGTATGTTTTTGCTGGTAACATGAATTTTTTGTGAAAAGTAAAACAAGTAGATCTTCTTTTTTAGTTCATTCAGTGTGTGTCTTTCTTTCATTTTTTTTCAAGACATAGTCTTAGGGATCCCCTTCCAGTCTTGAATTCATTATGTAGCCAGAGGACAACTTTAAACATACGATCCTCCTATTTCTACCTCTTAAATTCTAGACTTATAGGCATGCAGCACTACATACAGTTTATATGTTGTCAGTACTATGGGCTTTGTGCATGCTAGACAAGCTCTCCACTAACTGAACTACATCTGCAATCCCCAAATTTAAATCGATTGTGTGTGTGTGTGTGTGTGTGTGTGTGTGTGTGTGTGAAGGCATAAGTCACAAAACAATCCCACACCAGTTTGGAATTATGATTAATAAAAGGGTTATTTATTTAAGGGTAAAAAGCTTACAGATCACTGTCGTAGACAACAGCCCTTGGTGTGACCAGGAACAGAGTCTAGCAGCCAGAAGCTGGAACCGGAAGCAAAAGAGTGAGAGGAGGGCTCCTGCTGCTTTTTAAAGCAAAAGAGACCATGCCCAAGTGGGCTGGTATCTTAAAGGCTATTGGCTGAAGGAGTGGAAGGAGCTCCGGCAGCAGTGTGTGTGTGTGTGTGTGTGTGTGTGTGTGTGTGTGGTGTTGGGGTTGAGTGTAGGGCTTTGACACATACAAGTCCTCTACTAAGTAGCTGTATTCCCACTCCATTCTATGTCTTTGCCTTGTAGACTGATCTTTGATAGTATATGTCTTGTTTGACCTGTGAAAAACAATCATTTGATTATTCTTCCAGTGAGACTATTCTTTCTGGGTGCTTAGGATTAGAAATGTCTTTCTTCCTCTCCTGAGTATATGGTTTCTTTTAGTGCTTTCTGCAGGGTGAGCTTAGGTGATAAATTGATGTCATGTGTGATGACTTCAAAAGTCTTTATTTTCCAGTGATTTTCAATGAGAACTTTGCTGCCTGTAGTGATCTTCTTACCAGTTATTTACTTCCAGGGTTTTAAGGGTTTCAGCTGAAAAGTCCCTTTTACTCTGATGGATTTGTCTCTGTACACCTGTGGGTTGTGATCCCTTTGGAGTCTAATGACCCTTTCACAGATATTTACATCATGATTCCTTTGCAGCAACAAAATTAAAGTTGCAAAGTAACAATGAAAAGAATTTTATTTGAAGCTTGTTTCTTGGTGTTCCGTGTCCTTTCTTTGGCCGTTACACCTGGCATTTAAGTAGTACTTTTGGAAAGTTGTTATCATGATTGATTTTTTATTTTAAACTACTATTCAAGTGAAATATTTTCTTACTTTGTCTTCAGTCCCTGATATTTTTTTCTTACTTGATATTTTATATTTTCTCATTTCATCCATTATGGTGTCTCTGGAGTTTATTATCGAATATTTGTTGACTTTTAGAGGACTCAGTTGCATTGTTTTCTCTATATTTTCTCATGTTTCATACTAGTTCTTTGTTGCCATTTTTATGTTTGTTAGAATAGGTATTTCTTCTATTTATTGGTGTGTGTTTATGTAGGTGTGTATATGTGTCCATGCTCGTGCAATGTACATGTGTGTAGAATCAATAAACCTAGAAGCTTATCTATTGAACTAGGCTGGCTAGCTAATGAAGCCCAAGACCCTTACTGTTTTACATGTCTCTCTTCCTAGAACTTGGGCTACAAACACAAAAAAAACAGTGCCCAACAGTTTTTACATGGATTCTGGGGAGCCCAGCTCAGGTCTCAGCTGCATCTACCATTTCTGTATGACTGTCTTCTTAGTGAACATATCTCTCATCTTCAGTTTACTTCATGCCCCAGTAACAGTAACACAGGAGCAAACAAAATATTTTAGTATATTAAGATGCATCTCTCTCTCTCTCTCTCTCTCTCTCTCTCTCTCTCTCTCTCTCTCTCTCTCTCTGCATGTGTGTGTGCACCAGTGCACATGTACACATGTGTACAGGTTCCTGCAGAAGAGGGTGTAGGAACCCTGGACCCGGAGTTATAAGTGGTTGTGAGCTACCTAACGTCTAACATGGGTGTTAGAAATCAAACTCAAGCCCCTTACAAGAGATGGACATGCTCTTAACAGTTGAGCCATCTCTTTAGCCCCTAAATATATTTTTAAATCTTAGGAATTATAGCTTCACACTTTTTAGTGGTTGAAAAAGAAAGAACAAAGAAAATTCTGTAAAATTAAGAAATTGAAAATTAATAAATGGGTACGAAGCATGAGGATCAAAGTTTGATCAACAGTACCCATGTAAAAAGCCAGTCCCAAGTGTTCAGCCTTAAATAGAAAACTACAAACAATATTAAACAGACTTAGCAAGTTGCATTTAAGTATTTATTATTATTATTATCATCATCATCATCATCATCATCATTATCACGTAGGACTAGGACAAGAGAGATGGTTCATTGTTAAGAGTGGTAAGAGGACCCAGGTTCAATTCCTAATAGTCACCTAGTAGCTCATGATAGTCTGTAAATCCAGCACCCTCTGCTGGCCTCTGTGGGCACTACACATTCAGGTGGTACACAGACATATATGTAGGCAAAAATATATATACACATAAAGTAAAGTTAAATAAAACAATAAAAATTATATAATGAAAGAATAAGAAGCCATGAATTTGAAAGTGTATGAGGAGGAAATGGGAGATAGGAGGGGATGGGGGTGATGTAAGTACATTGCAATTAAGTAAAAATAATTAAATGTAAACAACATCATTGAGGCTCTCAAGAGTCAACTGTACATATTTTTCACAGAATTTTATAATGTCTAGAATGCCCAATTTATAGGATAATAAAGAGGTTCCTAGAGTAGTCTTTTTTGAGACTGATTAATTATATTTCCAGCATCATGTAATAAATAAGATTATAACCATAATCAATTTGAAATTAACCAATTGAAAATAAGAAAAAAAAAGCTGTTTTTTGATATGTGTGTTCTTAATCCCAGCAAGGAAAAGTGGAGACAGGCAGGTAGGTCTCTTGAGTGTATCACTAGCTGACCTATCCTAATCAGTAAGTCCTAGGTTCCGGGGACAGACCTTACCTCATAAGCAGGCTTGAGCCGTCGTGCGTGACAGCTCAGCTAATTAAAGTACTTGTTGACATCCCTGAGTTCAGCCTCTAGGGCTCAAATAATCTATATAAATTGGGAGAACCAACTTCTGCAAGTTATCCTCTTGCCTCCACATGTACGTGATGGCATGTGACCTGCACCCATATTTGAATAAATGTAGTAAACAAAAAAAGCAAGGCGTTTAGCTCCCGATGGACACCCAAGGTTAACCTGAATACAGCTGTGCCATATTCCCACACCTCCCTACTTCACAAAAAAAAAATGAAGTTAAATGTGCTCTTAATAATCTAACTCTAAAAGGGGGCTTGAGGAAAATAAAAAAGAGAAAAATTATGAAACAGAAGAAAAGTTTATGGAAAAAGGCAATTGCCATAATAATGATGGGAAATGAAGTGGAACTCAACAAGAATACATTTATCATCATTTGTGAATTTTTTTTTGTTTTTGTTTTTTTGAGACAGGGTTTCTCTGTAGCTTTGGAGCCTGTCCTGGAACTAGCTCTTGTAGACCAGGCTGGTCTCGAACTCACAGAGATCCGCCTGCCTCTGCCTCCCAAGTGCTGGGATTAAAGGCGTGCGCCACCACCGCCCAGCTCATTTGTGAAATTTTGTAGACTTGAGAAGAAGTCCATCAGTGCTAATAGGTCATATTATTCTGCATATATATATATTTTTATTCTGAGGTCTTTCCGTAACAGGATATATTGGTCTGATGTATCCTCTTTTTTAATTCCTTTGGGTTTGCCTCCTTTTTTACATTTTCTGAATTGATTACCTATTCTGTTCTTTAAAAGAAAATTCAAAGAATCAAGCTGATTGACCAACTAAAACATGCCATGCCACTTAATTCGGGTGGTGTAGAAAAATATGTCCACACACAGTTTGGCTGACCATTATTAGTATTTCTCTAATGGCACTTTACCAGCATACAGTATTATGCCACCTGTCAGAGATAAAGCTATATTATTATACTAGGACATGTGAAGTAGCCATTCAGTTTGCAATCATATTTTAAGTAAAAAGCTCCTATTTTTATACCAGAGAGTGAACCTTGTTTCTTATTCAATAATTAGTTCTCATGTGTTAAAACATTTAACGTTAATGAACCAACTATACATATGACTTTAAAACTTTATACGATATTGAAATTCATGGAAAGGTTACTCTTTAGATTACATAGCAGAGTGAAGAAAATAAAAGTATTAAGTTGGATTATGCCTTTGGATACATTTATGAAAAAAATTAAGCAACATCAAAAAACAATCTCTGTACATTTCTCACTAGGATCTGCAAAAATTTCTTGAAAAAGAAGGAATATTCTTGTCTTGTTTAGACTTTTAGGAAATAAAAGAACTATAACTATGAACTTGATAAGATATTTCGGCACTTATATTAATTGGTAAATTGTGTTAATCAAAATGGCTGACAGAATTTAACTAGTATGACCAGGACATTGCTTCTCTCATGAATTCATTTCTCTGCACTTGTTCTTTTATTCAGTGGCACAGCAGCTGTGATTGTTTCAGCCAGTGTCCCTGTGGTGAATCCTAACTGTGACTATTCAGTCTCACACTCTCCATTGAGTCCTAGACTGAGCCCACTTGGGTGTGGTCTCTTATACTGTAAATGTAGAGGTCACTTGCTTCCAGCTCTTTCTTCTGGCTGCTAGACTCTGTTCCTGTTCCCCATTCGTGCAGAGGACTGTGATCTAGGACAGTAATCTGTCCTAAATAAATAACCCTTTATTATACATAATTATGAACTAGTGTGGGATTATTTTGTATTTTCCACCATCACCCCCATCCCACCATTATAACTCCTTGTTATATCAGAGTTGGTGAAGTAGGTGACCATTTAAAAGCTGATGAAAATGACCAGTGACCCAAAAGAGCATGCAGACATGGAGATGGAGTTCATCCAGAACCTTGAGAAGAAAGTCAACAGCACAGGAAAAAAAAATCAGGAATAGGATGGAAAAGTCAGCAATAGGCAAATAAAAATTTGGAAAAAAGCCGGGCGGTGGTGGCGCACGCCTTTAATCCCAGCACTCGGGAGGCAGAGGCAGGCGGATCTCTGGGAGTTCGAGGCCAGCCTGTTCTACAAGAGCTAGTTCCAGGACAGGAACCAAAAGCTACGGAGAAACCCTGTCTCGAAAAATCAAAAAAAAAAATTTGGAAAAAAAATGAGATTTTCAAAGAAACACAATTAGAAATGTTAGAAATTAAAACTAAGTCAAATTTAAAAACACAGTGGAAGATACCACTATTAATCAAGCAGGAAAAAAATATTAGGGAGGAAGGGAAGGCTGACTATATAAAATCAAAATTTTGTAAGGGAAAAATAAACAAACCTATACACAGTATCTACAGAAAATTAAAAAACTACAACTACCTATTTTGTCTTCAAGAAACAGAGTCACAGGTGAAGTGTAAGCAGAGGCTGCTTGTTTCCTGATTGCCCAGACCTAAATAATCACACAGAAACTATATTAATTAGAACATTGTTTGACAGAAGGCTCAAGCATATTTTTGGCTAGCTCTTGCATCTTAAATTAACCCATTTCTATTAATTAACCCATATCACCACACGAATATGGCCTACTGGTAAGGTTCCAGCATCCTTCTCCTATGGCAGCTACATGGCATCTCTCTGACTCCTCCTACTCTCTCCCTATATCTCTGTTAGGGTTTTCCTGCCTGGCTTTCCTCTGCTAAGCCATTGGCTCAAACAGCTTTATTCATTAACCAATAAAAGCAACACATGTACAGAAGGACTTTCTACATCAGTAAAGCCACCCATAGTGAATGGTAGCTGGAAACAAGACAGTGTAGTTGTTCTGCTATAAAATAAAGTTAAACTTCAGACTAAAAGTTAGAAGGGTAACAGCATCCACTACCTATTAATAAATGGACTAACTAATCAAAAGATGGTTATATGATTATATGTAATTATAACAATTAAAATTTTATGTGCATATGAAGTCGAACTTAATTTCATAAAAAAATCACTGATGAACATAAAAAAATCAAACAGTTTCTAAAATGATAGTGATAGGTGATTCCAATATCACATGCTAATCTGTCGATAAGGATCCATCCTCAGAGTTAAAAGTTCACCACAGATCAAATGGACTGAACGTTTCAGTTTATAAAATATTCCATCCAACAGATACTGAGACATGCAACTCTCTCTAAAATAGATCATATTCTTATATGTCATCCTAATAAAGTCTTCCCGAATACAAAACGATTGAGTAGTTTCTCATTCTATCATAGATCCTAGTGCAACCAAAGTAGAAATCAATAGGGAAGGAAAACAAATCAACCATTACCAAAAGCCATAAAACAATCCCCTATAGGAACTATGTAGATACAAGGACATGGAATAGCACAGTCTTGATTAGTAGTCATTGAAGAAGTCATGGAGGAAATTAAAGTTCAATTAAAAAAATGAAAGTGTAGCTTTCTAGAACCTTAAAAATGTATCAAAATCAGTTCTAAGATGAAAGTATCTAGCTAAGCGTGTTCACATTAACAAAAACCTCCAAAAGTTCTCATATACTAATATTAAACCTCAAGATCTTAGGAAAGCAAGACCAGTTCAAATCTAAAAGCTGTAAATGCCAAGAAGTTAAAAAGACCAGAGCAGAAATTAATGAAGTGGAGATGAAAAGAGTAATACTTGGAATTAATGATAGAGATGGTTCTTAGAGAAAGCAAAACCAATAAACCTTTTTCAACACTAACCAGGTGATATGATGATCTAGCTCAGTGAAATCAAGAGTAGCCTTTGATTCCAGAAACTAGAAGTTACAGAAGAGATGGTTAAATATAAGTGAGGTTGTGGGGAAATATGTACCCTCAGATGGTATTGTTGAAAGATAAATTGATGCAGCCAAAAAAGCTAAAAATACAACTGCCATATAATCTAGCTATACCACATCTGGGTATGTTACTGAAATACTCTGACATTACCACACAGAGACATAACTGCACATCCTTGTTTATGGCTGCATTTTCACAAAAGCTAGGAAATGGGTCCAGCTTAATTGTCCATTAGTAAATGAACAAACAAATAAAATTTGGTGCATATTTGCAATAGAATTTTATTCAATTTTAAAGAAAGATGAAATCATAACATTTATAGAAAATGAATAGAACTGGAAACCATTAAACTAAGCAAAATAAGCCTGTCTTAGAAAAACTAAATTTTTATATATAGAACCTTGACTTAAAATTGTGTGTATGAATAATTTATGAAGCTGTGAAGGAGATTATGAGAGAGGAACATATTAAGGGAGGAAGGTAGATGGGGAGACCATCTGTGAATGAAGGAGACAACCAGGCAGCAGGGAAGACTGGGCACAGATCTGGGGGAGAGGACCAATTGGAACAACATGTAATGATATATGAGTAGGAAAATTCCATTACTCATGGATATGATGAAATGTATTACTTCTTACACCCAATTTAAAAATAAAAGTATCACCGTGAGGGGTGCACCCACCCACTGTGACAGTGGAACTGATCTATTGGGAGCTCACCAAGGCCAGCTGGACTGGGACTGAATAAGCATGGGATGAAACCGGACTCTCTGAACATGGCGTACAATGAAGGCTGATGAGAAGCTAAGGACAATGGCACTGGGTTTTGATCCTACTGCATGAACTGGCTTTGTGGGAGCCTAGCCTGTTTGGATGCTCACCTTCCTGGACCGGGATAGAAGTGGGAGGACCTTGGACTTCCCACAGGGCAGGGAATCTGGACTGCTCTTCAGTCTCTAGAGGGAGGGGGGGAATGGAGTGGGAGGAGGAGGGAGGTGTAGGAGGAGGGGGAGGGAAATGGGAAATGGGGAGGAGGCAGAAATTTTTTTCAACAACTAAAAAAATAAAAAAATAAAAATAAAAGTATCAGAATACTATGACCAGACCTAATTTTATGTAGTCTGTTTTTTATATCAGTACAAATTCATATTAAACAAAATTTTGTAAATTAGTCTCTAAAATACTACATTGTTTCCCGTTTTAAAAATACTTTAAATGACAGGTTCCTAAACTAGTTTTTTTTTTTAAAAAAATCTTATTTTAAAAAAGAAAACAAACTATCTTTTTTCATTATACATATCAATCCCAGTTCCCATTCCTTCCTTCCCTCCTTCCATTCCTTCCACATACCACCCCACCCCTCATGCACTCCTCAGATTAGGTAAGGCACATTGCTTTGGGGAAGGTCCAAGGCCCTTCCTACTATATCTAGGTTGAGCAAGATATCCATCCAAAGAGAATGGGTCCCCAAAAAGCCAGTACAAGCAGTAGGGATAAATCCTGGTGCCACTGCCAGTGGCCCCTCAGTCTGCCCCAGCCCTACAACTGTTACGCACATTCAGAGGGTCTAGTTTGGTCCTATGCTGGTTCCTTCCCTGTCTGGTTGGAGTTGGTGAGCTCCGATTAGCTCAGGTAAACTGTTTCAGTGGGTGTCCCCATCATGGTCTTGACCTCTTTGCTCATATTCTCACTCCTTCCACTCTTCAACTGGACTTGGGGAGCTCAGTCCAGTGCTCCAATGCGGGTCTCTGTTTCTGTTTTCATCATATGCTGGATGTAGGTTCTATGGTAACATTTAAGATATTCATCAAACCTGACTACAAGGCAAGACCAATTCAGGTACCCTCTTCACTATTGCTTAGGGTCTTAGCTGGGGTCATCCATGTGGATTCCTGGGAATTTCTCTAGAGCCATAATGGTTCCTTCAATCAAAATATCTCTTTTCTTGCTCTCATCTCTGTCCCTCCATCTCGACTACCCTGTTCCAAGTTCTCCTTTCTCCTCCCCTACGCTTCTCCTCTTTCCCTTCCATCATCCTCTCTCCTCTACCCCCATGTTTCCGATTTGCCAGAAGATCTTGTCTATTTCGACTTTCTAGGTGGATCTATGTGTGTTTTTCTTATGGTTCACCTTGTTACTTTGCTTCTCTAGGATCATAGACTATAGGCTCGTTATTCTTTGCTTTACAACTAGTATTCACTTATGAATGAGTACATACCATGTTCATATTTTTGGGTCTGGGTTACCTCACTCAGGTTGGTGTTTTCTAGGTCCATCCATTTGCATGCAAATTTCAAGATGTCATTTTTTTAACCACTGAGTAGTACTCCTTTGTGTAAATGTACCACATTTCCTTTATCCATTCTTCGGTTGAGGGGCATTTAGGTTATTTCCAGGTTCTTGCTACTATAAATAATGCCGCTATGAACATAGTTGAACAAATGTCCTTGTAGTATGATTGAATATCCTTTGGGTATATGCCCAAGAGTGGTATTGCTGGGTCCTGAGGTAGGTTGATTTCCCAGTTGTCTGAGAAACTGCCATAGTGATTTCCAGCGTGGTTGTACAAGTTTGTATTCCCACAGCAATTATTCCCACATTAATGGATGAGTGTTCCCCTTACTCTACCACCTCTCCAGCATAAGCTATCATTGGTGTTTTTGATCTTAGTCATTCTAACTGGTGTAAGATGGCATCACAAAGCCAGTTTGATTTACATTTTTCTGATGACTAAATCCTAATTAACCCAATTAAAAAATGGGGCATTGAACTGAACAGAGAATTCTTAACAGAAGAAGTTCAAATGGCCAAAAGACACTTTAAGGTCCTGCTCAACCTCCTTAGCTATCAGGGAAATGCAAATCAAAACAACTGTGAGATTCCATCTTACACCTGTCAGAATGGCTAAAATCAAAAACTTCAATGATAGCCTTTGATGGAGAGGATGTGATGTAAGGGGACCACTCATCCATTGCTAGTGGGAATGCAAACTTGTGCAACCACTTTGGAAATCAGTGTGGCGGTTTCTCACAGCCTACCCCAGGATCCAGCAATACCACTCTTGGGAATATACCCAAGATATGCACTATCATATTATAAAAGCATTTGTTCAACTATGTTTATAGCAGCATTATTTGTAATAGCTGGATGTTGAGCATTTTCTTAAGTGTCTTTTCGCCATTTGAGATTCTTCTGTTGAGAAATCTCTGTTTAGTTCTGTATCCCATTTTTTTTAATTGGGTTATTTTGAATTTTGATGTCTAGTTTCTTTAGTTCTTTATATATTTTGGAGATCAGTTCTCTGTCTCTTGTGGGATTGGTGAAGATCTTTTCCCATTCAGTAGGCTGCCTTATTGTCTTATTGACTATGTCCTTTGCTTTACAAAAGCTTCTCAGTTTCAGGAGGTCCCATTTATTCATTGCTGCTCTCAGTGCCTATGCATTGAAGGCTACTTCCCACTTTCTCTTCTATCAGGTTCAGTGTGGTCGGATTTATATTGAGGTCTTTAATCCATTTGGACTTGAGTTTTGTGTATGTAGGTTGATATGGATCTATTTGCATTCTTCTACATCTGACATTCAGTTATGCCAGCACCATTTGTTGACAATGTTTTCTTTTTCCATTGTATATTTTTAGTTTCTTTGTCAAAAATCAGGTGTTCATAGGTGTGTGGATTAATACCCAGGTCTTCTATTTGCCGTATCCTGTAGTTTACTTCTTTCTGTCTATAGAAGTGTTTCTTAATGTCATTGCCACGCAATCTGTCTCTTTGTGTAATACCTAGAATCTTCCTGAGACATACCATCTCAAACACATTCAGCTGCTGTTCTGAAGAGCATTTTATTGTCCAGGTTCCGGAGTTGTAAAGAAAGCAGTTCCAGAGAAGTGTCTCATATACCTGTAATTTTGTTGTTGTTGTTGTTGTTATGTCTCTTGATGACCAAACCTTTCCTAATACCTGGAATGCAGCCCACACTATCCCTATACGTCTCTTGAAGTGTGAAATAGTTCCTTCCTTTGAACTAAGGTTTCCTACCAGATATACAGAGTTGTCTGTTTGCTTGAGTTTCTTATTATTTATTACAGTGTTAAAATCCTTGCATGCCCTTCCCATGTGTTATATCTCAGTCTTGATGCATTAGTTTACTTTGAGGTAAATACTGGCAGGAAAAACTTATCAGTTACTTTTCCCATGACTTACTGCTGATTTAAATAATATTATGTAAAATCATTGCTAAATTTCTTTTTTTTATAAGAATTAAATCAAGGGGCTGGAGAGATGGATCAGTAGTTAAGAGTGTATACTGCTCTTCCAGAGTACCTGCATTTGGTTCATAGCACTCCATCATGTAGCTGAGGTGCCTGTGACTCCAGCCCCGGATGGTTTGTGGGCAGCTGCGGCATACACATACTTTTCTTTCTCTTTTAAGAATTAATTTGATTCTAACTCCTTCTTCATTCTCATTGAAGGTAAATGAGATTGCCTTCATAAACACCCTTGAAGCTCAGAACAAACGCCATGATGTTTTATCAAAATTGAAGGAATATGAGCAGAGGCTTAATGAATTACAGGAAGAACGTCAGAGAAGACAAGAAGAAAAGCAAGCTCGTGATGAGGCTGTGCAGGTAGGATTCTGCTAAACCTTTACTAAGCACTTTTCATATCTCAGGCTCTGAGTCAGGGGCTGTAGATAAAACCTAGTCTCCGTTCCCAGGGGTGCATGACACACTGCAGCACTGCAGTGAATGGAGAGGACATCAGTGTCCTCGATGGTCAGCCGATGTACACTGAGCTACTCTGGGACACTCTCATCTGTTGTTCTGTAATTATTTCCTTCTTCTGATCCAAAAAGAATATTATTGAAATAGTTAATAAAGATTTGGGCAGTCCTTGTCCTTAGGACCAGAGGAACATATCATTTATTAACCAGTATCATCAGATAATCTTGATTAGTGTTGAATTTCTGCAGCTCCCATATCCATGATGGAGGAAGCATCATAGGGAATGAGTTGTCTTGTGAAGAATCTATCTTAGTTCCTTCTTGGGAAAATACCTTATCTGTGGAGAATTTTGCTACAGGAAAAAAAATTGCAGTATTTACATAAATGGAGACTATTCTAAATACCTTCAGCTGTGATCACTTTGAGTACTACAAATTGGCTTTTGGGCTGGTTTGAAGTCATGAGAATACATATTCTTTTCTAATAAGGAGCAGATGTGCATAACAAATCTCAACTCACCAGGACAAGGACAATTATTGATATTATTAACAATTAATAATTATTTACCTTGTGTCAAATCATAAAATCCCAGTTTAATGTGTAAAAATGTAACAGGTATAAAAGTACCATGAGAGAGGGAATAATTGCTTTGCTTGTGGGATGACAGTGTCAAGGAAGGTTCTCTGTTCAGATGATTTCTTTATTAGGTTTTCACAAAAAAGAAACTTCATTTTTTTGCCTTCAGTACTGGTGGTTGAGCCCAGGGCCTCCCTCACATGTGCTAGACAAGTTCTTTTGCCTGAACTGTATCTTTGTAATTGATAACCATATCATAAACTATGGATTGAAAATGTCTTTTCATTCATCTGTGCTTATATAGTTTACTTTAGAACTATTTTATAGTTTTTGATGCATATCATGGATTTTTATTACATTTATTACTTATTTTTAAGAAAGATTTTCTTGATGTTATTTGTATTAGGTTTCTCAAAGGAAAGAACTAACAGAATGAAATTTTTATGTGTGCATGCATGTGTATGCTTGCGTGTGCATATGTGTATGTATGCTTGCGTGTGTGTGTGTGTGTGTGTGTGTGTGTGTGTGTGTGTTTGTATATTAGAGTGGCTTACAGGCCACATTCTGGATAGTGCAACAATAGCTGTCTTCTGACAGAAAAGCCAAGGATCCGGCAGTTGTTCAGTCCCTGTCGGCGCTAGCGTCTCAGGGATGTCCTAGACAGCTGTCTATTTCCAGTCCATATTGGAATCCTGAGGAAATAGGTTCCAGCGCCAGCAAAGGAATGGCTCAGGAACAGGATAGATGATCTTGCCAGTGAGAGTGAGGACAAGCAGGAAAAAAATGAATCTTTCTTCTTCCATGTCCGTTTATGTGGGCTGCCTCCAGGAGGTGTGGCCCAGATGTAGGGTGGTCTGGGCTTGGGGTAGGTTTTCCACTTCAAATAATTCAATCAAGAAAAATCCTTTACTGTTTTGCCAGCTGCTTTGTTGGGTTTTAGTTAATCCAGATTTAGTCAAGTTGACTACCAAGATTAGCTATCATTCTATTGCAAAAAAATTTTCACCTAATTGTATTTTCAAAGTATTACTTGTTAGTTTGTAGGAATACAGTTGGCATATTTTTATGGATCATGAATATTTAAACTTGATTAAATCTGTTTTCTAGCTGTGCCATAATATTGTGTATAATTTGTATATATATTTATATATAGTTCTTAGGATTTAATTCATACCAGATCATGTTATCATTATGTGTAACACTGATAACATCTGAAAACCATGTCATTGCTATTTAATTTTTTCTTAAATTCTTAGAAACCATGTACATAGTGACAATCCAGGAATAATCTAGAATATATGTTTGTGTTAAAGTTACATCGCCTTTGATTGTTTTAATTTCACATAATTATAGTAACTTTAGTTTTTAACATCAGGAACGCAAGAGAGCCCTAGAGGCAGAACGGCAGGCCCGTGTAGAGGAATTGTTGATGAAGAGAAAAGAGCAAGAAGCCCGAATTGAACAACAGAGGCAAGAGAAGGAAAAAGCCCGTGAAGATGCAGCCCGAGAAAGAGCTAGGTACCTACTTTGCTATCTTGGTTTTGATGAACAGTTTGCCACTGAGAAAAATTAGATCTTCACATCAGCAATTTCTTACATATGTTCTAGAAATACCAGAAGTTTAAAAATGTGCTAAATTCCCATGATACTTGATATTACATTCAAAATGAAGAACTTTTAAAACTTTGTATTGCCTGAGAAAGTTATTTGAAGTTCTTTTTTTTTTAATTGCCCAAGAAAAGGTAATTTGACTCTATTTAGCTTCAATGAAAAGGTATTTGCATCATAAAGGGTGGGTCTGTTGAAGAATTTATTTTTTATTCCTAGGTTATTTAGATCCCTTTGACATTTTTTTTCCCTTTGACATTCTTTAGATCTGTATATTTAGCCTTGTTTGCCACATTGCTTTCTGTTACTGGTTTCTAATGAAGTTTTTTGTCATTTGAGAAATATACTTTTCCTATTTTCAGTGCTTCTGTATTTGTAGAGACCTTGTTTATAGCCTTAGATATGGACTATATATACAGAAGAATGGAGATGGTATTGGGTAGAGTGTTTTCTATTTATCAACTGAGTAGGGGATAGAGCCCTCTAGTCTTCCGTGTATTTTATTTACTAGGTTTATGCTCAGTCTGCCCAGTCTCAAGTGGAGTAGCAAAATAGTATCTTCATGTGTTTTGATTCTCAAGTGCATACATTCTTTTCTCACTCTATCTTACTGCTACAAAAGCCAGTTTTTTTCTGTTATAAATATGACCATAGTTACCTTTTAGTTTGTCTTCTGTCCTTGTACTTTCATGTATTGTGGTTTCGTTTCTTGAACATGTATTTTAATTTTCTGAAATATGCTTATTTATTTCTGCCTTCTGATTCAAATGTTTGTTCCTAATATGATTGGGTTTATTTGCCACAGTTTTAGATTTGTCATCTCTGTGTCTCAAGTCTTTCTCAGTTTTACTGCTTTGTTCTTTGTTAAACTAAAACTTTCTGGTAAATGATTTGTAACTCCTTTCCCAGTTTTCTTTCTGTTACTGTGATAAAACACTAGAAAGCAACCTGGGAAAGAAAAGCTTTATCTGACTTGCAGGCTATAGTCCATCATCAATAGAAACCAAGACAAGCACTGAAGCAGAAACCCTGTGGGAATGCTGCTTACTAGCTAACTTCTGGTCTGACATCCAGTCCTGGGTTGACACTGCTCATGGTGATATGGGCCCTTCCTCCTCAATCCATACTCAAAATACCCCTCAGACATGACTGTAGACCTATCTAATAGAGGCAGTTCCTCTGTCACAGTTCCTTATTGAGTCTTAAAGGTGCATTATTTTAATTTTTGTCTTATTGTTTACTGGCTGAAGTAGAGAAGTCTTTTTGGCTTATTACAATATACTTAAGTTTATGACGAAATTAGCTATGGTAAATGCAGCAACTTTGTTCTGCCTCTCATGCCTTATTGTTGCACATCTTGCATCTGTGTGTGTTATGAACAGAAGAATATAGAGTTACAGTTATTTCTTATGCTGTCCTATATTTTTTAAAGAAACCACAAAATTAAACACAAAAGCATTTTTGCATTCCTTTGTATTTCTTTAAGCATTTATTAATCATTCTGATATGTGTCATTTCTTTTTATCCAGGTGTGATTTTTTTTTAGTTGATAAGACTCACTGTAGCATTTTTTTGCAAAGGATTTTGTGTTTAGTGAACTTCTGGTTACTCATTCATCTGGGAATATTTTAATTTTATTTCATTTGAATAATAGTTTTTCTTTCAAAATTTTGACTTGTTCTTTTCTTTTGTTTCTAATGAGACCTCTGCCTTTAATCATGCTATTTTTCCTAAGTGTGGTAAATTGTTTCTTCATGCTCACAAAACAGTCATTCTCTTTGTCTTTTGAAATTTTGAAAATATTTTTTCTAGAGATCCCTTTGTTTCTCTTTATATTAATGTTCTGTGTATTAATGTGTTTTTTTTTTCTTTTTTGAATTTTCAAGACAGGGTTTCTCTATGACAATCCTGGCTGTTCTGGAGGTTGCTTTTTAAACCAGGCTGGCCTTCAAATCACTGCCATTGCCTCCAAGTGCTGGAATGAAAGGTGTGTGCCACCACCGCCCAGCCAATTAATGCCTTTTTAAAGATAAATTTTGGAAGCATTTGACCATTATTTACCATAATTTCTTCAAATATTTGTTAGTTATCTTTAGTTCTTTGAGGTTTGATGGTTTCTTAGACTTTCTTTGGGTTTGATGATTCCACAGTTTCAGGGAGTTAGTATTTAGGGTTTTAAATTATCTTATTTTATGTATATGGGTATTTTTCATACATGTGTATCTGTGCTGCCTACTGCCCTCAGAGGCAAGGAGATTGCCTCAGATCCTCTGAAATTGGAGTTTAAGACGGTTGTGTGCAGCCATGTGGGTTCTGGGAATTCCACCTGGATCCTCTAGAAGAACAGCCAGTGCTCTTAACTGCCTAGCCATCTTTACATCCCAGTGTTTGAGATTTTTATGGGATGTTTCTTAGGACATGTCTGATATTTTTCTTATGGTTAGATTGGGGTTATGATGTTTTATGAGGAGGATAACACAAGTGGAGTATTATTAACATATCAAAAGCTTATGATATCATCTTAATTTATTCCTTATTTGTATTTCACATGGGTTTAAGTGCATATGTGCACGTGTACATTTGGAGGCAAGAGATCAGCATCAGAAATTTCTTCAATTGATTTTTAATCTTATTTTTGAATAACAACAAAAAAGTTCTGCCAATAAACCTGGAGGTCACTAGTTTGGCTAAACTTGTTGGCCAACAATACCCAAGGATCCTCTGGTCTCCAGCTGCTTAGCACTAGGCTTATAGGCACATGCTAAAAACCCAACTTTTTATGTGGGCCCTGGGGAATCTGAGCTGAGGATGCCTTATGGGAAGCACTTATCCTCTCAAATCACTTCCAACTCTGATGTTATTACCTTTGATTACCTAACTGAGGTAGTGTTTCATCCCTATATAATTTAAAAATCCATCCGTGTCATATTTGTTACATTTTTTTAATATCAATATGGTATCATTTATTTTGTATGTTTAATGCTACAATTTGTGGTGGTTTGAATGAGAATGGCCCCATAGGCTCATGTATTTGAATGCTTGGTCACAATTTGTGGAATTATTTGGGAAGGATTAGGAGGTGTGACATTGAAGGAGGAGTGTTACTGGGGTGGGCTTTGAGATTGGAAAAGGCTCTACCATTCTCATTTAGCTTTCTTTGTCTTTTTTTGTTGTCTCAATATGTAAGCTGTATACTACTGCTCTATTGCCATGCCTGTCTGTTACGGGAGGTCCTCCCACTCCTCCTATACAATGGGTTATATCATGCAAGGTTTATATGACTATGGGGATAACTTAATTTACTGGTTACTAGGTTTCAGTATTCTTTTGCATATTCTATCATTTAGGAAGAATATGGCACTCCTAAGAACCATACAATCTTTACTAGAAACTCATGCAGGTCAGGAGATTCAGGATTCAAAAGAGACAATAATAAAGACAATAATAAAAAGACTTGAAATGATTGAAGAAATGATTGGAGCTGGTGAACAGAGTAATAAGGCACAAGGACAGGATACAATGCCAACACCAGCTACTAGAACTGGCATACCCAAGGTTTTAGCGGAATACCCTATACTTAATTCTGACAAAGCGTCAACTTCTAAAGGCTCAAAGGGAGTCAGAGAAGCTAGATGGACGCCAATAGCAATGAATGACCTAAAAGAAATTAAGCAAGCTATTGTTAATTTTGGCTTGCACTCTGCATATGTAAAGGAAATGATAAGGACTTGGACTTCTAATGCTAGAGCTAGCCCCCATGATTTCCATCAGTTAGTGTCTGCAGTTTTAGATAATGGACCTTCCTTGATGTTTGGAATTTATTTCAGAGAAGAATCCAAACATATGGAACAGCAAGGAAGAGCAAAAGGTGTCAAGGTTTCCCAAGATCAAATTCTTGGTGCAGGAGAATATGCTGATCCACAGGTCCAAGCTCTTTATGACGATGAAGTACTGTGTCTATGACACCAAGCAGCTTTAAATGCTTGGAATAGGATACAAGATCCAGAAAAAAGGGTTGAATCATATACCAGAATTAGGCAGGGACAGAGAGAACCCTTTATGGACTTTTTGCAAAGATTAATTAAGGCTCTGGACATAGGGGTAACAGACCCAGAAGCTAGACGAATACTTCTTGAATCTCTAGCTTTTGAGAATGCAAACATAGAATGCAAAAAGATAATTGGGACTTTAAAGTCTAGATCAGCACCTATGGATGAATGGATTCAGCATACAATGAATGTTGAGATGTTTAGTTATAACGATGAATCTTGGGTAGGAGAAGCGATTTCCACAGCAATGAGGAGACATCAAACTATCAGGTGTTTTAATTGTGGTAAATTAGGACATCTGAAGAGGGATTGCAGGCACAGAATTCCTAGGAATAATATCTCCTCTGGAAATGACAAAAATAGGAGACCTAGGCCTTCAGGTATATGTAGGAGATGCGGTAAAGGCCGACATTGGTCCAACAAATGCAGGTCAACAACAGACAAACAAGGCAACCTGATACCGTCTAGAAACTCCTTGAGGGGCTTCTCGCAGGCCCCCAAGCCAACAGTGGCCCAGTCATTCCCAGTCACAGTGGAGAACGCGCCTCACCAAGAAAATTAAAAGCTCCAATTTCTGCTGTAAAAAGTAATACTGGTCTAAATGATGAATTACGTGTGGAGGATGAGTCAAAAAACCCAGTAGGACAGAGTAAACATATATTTTGGCAGACTTCTATTAATGATCAAAGACCAAAGCTAAGAGTCTGTATAAATGGCACTTTTATTGAAGGCTTATTAGACACAGGTGTGGATGTAAGTATCATTACCCCAGAATCTTGGCATCCAAATTGGCCTCTTCAAGAGGTAGATGTTCAGTTCCTGGGAATTGGAACCCTATCTCGTGTAAAACAAAGCACAAGATGGGTTGAATGCATAGGGCCCAAAGGACAAATAGGAAGACTAAGGCCTTATATAGCCAATATTGCCATAAATTTATGGGGCCTTGACCTGCTACAGCAATGGAATACCCAGATTAACATTCCTGTAGTTCCAGGAACTCATAATTCTGGGAAGGATATGATGAGGTATTATGGAAAAAGGTCACCAGCCATTCAGGCTGTACAAAAACATACAGCAAATACCAAACCTTTAGAGGTACCAACAGCCCTACCTTTAAAATGGCTAACTGAGAAGCCAATATGGATCAAACAGTGGCTTCTAGCTGAAGATAAACTACAGGCATTGGAACAGCTGGTGCAAGAGCAACTAGATGCTCACCATATTGAAGAATCAACCAGCCCTTGGAATTCTCCTGTGTTTGTTGTAAAAAAGAAATCTGGTAAATGGAGAATGGTGACAGATCTAAGAGCTGTCAACAAAGTAATTCAACCTCTGGGCCCACTACAATCTGGAATTCCTTTGCCTTCTCTGTTACCAAAAGGATGGCCTCTTATAGTTATTGATTTGAAAGATTGTTTTTTCACTATACCGTTACAAGAAAAGGATAGAGAAAAATTTGCCTTCACAGTGCCTACTTATAATAATTCTCAGCCTAATAGGAGATATCAATGGACTGTCCTCCCACAGGGTATGCTCAATAGTCCTACATTGTGCCAATATTTTGTAAGTAAGCCATTGGAAATAATTCGTAAACAATTCCCCAAGTCCATAATTTATCATTACATGGATGACATCTTGTTATCTGATTCAAATAAAGATACTTTAGAAAGGATGTTTGAAGAAGTAAAGAAAGTCTTGCCTAGGTGGGGATTACAAATTGCCCCTGAAAAGATTCAAAGAGGAAATTCTATTAATTACTTAGGTTACAGAATAGGGTTAGAGAAAATTAAAACGCAAAAGGCACAAACTAGGAGAGACCGGTTAAAGACTCTTAATGACTTCCAAAGATTGTTAGGAGACATTTCCAGTCTACGACCAGCTGTTGGGATAACACCTGATCTAATAGTTCATTTAAACAAAACCTTAGATGGTGATAAAGATTTGAATAGTCCAAGAAAACTGACAACTGAAGCAGAAAAGGAACTGACAGTGATTGAGAAAAAATTACAGGAGGCACATGTGGATAGGGTGAACCCAAATCTTAGCTGCATCCTAGTCATATTGCCTTCCAGAATTTCACCTACAGGGATTCTAATGCAGAGGGAAGATATTATTTTAGAGTGGATATTTATACCTAATAAACCAAGTAAAAAATTAAAAACTTATGTGGAAAAAGTCTCTGAATTAATTATAAAAGGTAAGCTGAGACTTCGTCAACTAGCAGGTATAGACCCAGCAGAAATTATAGTGCCTTTTACTACTGAAGAAATAAAAAAGTTATGGGAAGACAATGAACCGTGGCAAAGAGCTTGTGCTAATTTTTTGGGAGAAATTAATAGCAACTATCCTAAAAGTGGTAGACTTAACCTCATAAAAAGAACTTCTTGGATTCTTCCTAGAATTGTACGTGATTATCCAATAACTGGAGGCCGTACATTCTATACTGATGCAAATAAATCAGGGAGAGCAGGTTACAAGTCAGATGAATTGAGTAAGGTGGAACAAAGCCCTTTTAATTCTGTCCAGAAGGCAGAATTATATGCCATTCTTATAGTGCTAAGGGATTTTAAAGAACCTCTTAATATAGTTACAGATTCACAATATGCAGAAAGAGTTATCTTGCATATTGAAACCGCTGAATTTATACCAGATGACACAGAGTTGACTTCATTGTTTATCCAGGTACAAGACATAATCAGGAACAGGCTTTGTCCGATGTACATAACACACATCCGGTCCCATACAGGTCTGCCTGGTCCTATAGCCCAAGGCAACGCTGAGATTGATCAATTATTGATTGGAAGTGTGTTGCAGGCCTCAGAATTTCATAAGAAGCATCATGTCAATAGTAAAGGCCTAAAGAAAGAATTTTCCATTACTTGGCAACAAGCTAAGGACATTATAAAGAGATGTCCTACTTGTTCTTTCTATAATCAAACACCATTGCCTGCAGGGAGTAACCCAAAGGGCACTAAGAGAAATGAAATCTGGCAGATGGATGTGTTCCACTTTATGGAATTTGGTAAATTAAAATATGTACACCACACCATAGACACGTATTCAGGTTTTCAATGGGCTACTGCCCTGAGCTCAGAAAAGGCTGAATCAGTAATCACACATTTATTGGAAGTTATGGCCATCATGGGTATACCTGCACAAATAAAGACAGATAATGGTCCAGCATATGTATCTAAGAAAATGAAATGCTTTTTTGATTATTATAAAACACATTACAGGTATACCAAATAATCCTACAGGTCAGGCAGTTATAGAAAGATCAAATCGTACTATAAAGGATATGCTGAACAAACAGAAAGGGACCGAAAATACCCCCAGAAATAGATTACATAATGCTTTATTAACCTTGAATTTTCTTAACGCCAATGAGAAAGGAACGACAGCAGCAGAAAGACATTGGATAATGGAAAAGTCTGCTGAACTAAATCAACCGATTTATTTCAAAGATGTGCTGACCTCTCAGTGGAAGCCAGGAGATGTGCTACCTTGGGGAAGGGGTTTTGCTCTTGTTTCCACAGGAGAAGAAAAATTGTGGATACCATCAAAATTAATAAAGTTTCGATTTGAAGAGGAGAAACCTCTTGGAAAGGAGAAATGACAGCTCATCCACAATGATGATATTCATACAGGTGGTAAGAAAAACATATAGAATGGGGGCAGGGTTCTGTTCTTATCTCCACAGGAAAACACTCCTTTTGAGAAATTCAAGGGACCCTGGATGTTTGGATACTGACAAATGGAAAAATACCTGCCCAATAGGAAATATCAAGAAAACTGAATGGGTTGTGTAAGTAATATTAAACCATATTTCTAAATTTATAAAGCTGGTTTTGAAGTTGGACTCTGGCTCAGTCCCTCTCCAATTCCAAGCCTGTTAGTAAGAGAAAAATCCAGAGTTTCTAGAGTTTCTGTCTCATGTCAAGAGCCATGATGTGGGACAGAAAGAAATATGAGTTTAGAAAACATCTTTGCTTTTCTTCATATCTATCATACTTTTCATTGAATATATCTATCATGTCTTTCATTGAATATATACATATATGTCTATACGATTAATGTTTAAGTTTTTCATAATGAACAATGAGTTTTTCCTGAAGTGACATTTGAAGTTTCCAGGAAGAAGATGGGGCCCCATAACAACAACTCCACCTGGTTGATATGACGTCATGATACTGATAGCGCTACTACAAGACCTGCTTTGGGTACCAGCTGCACAAGACAGTTCCAACTTGGTTAGCTGAAATGGTGCACATCTTATACAACATTTTGGTCAGACCTGCACAAAATATCAGAGACTATTGGCAATTTTAAAAGACATTGATCTTGAAATTTAACCATCATTTTACTTTCACAGGATCCCCCAGAAAGAACGTCGCCCCCATGACAGCTGGAAGTAATTCTAGAGGACGACGTCCCCTCTCCCAGTAAAGTTTGCCCTTGGGTTTAGGGACATCATTTAGGGGTTGATTATAATTAGTATACGATTGAGGGTTGGGGGAGGAATTTTATAAGCTCAGGGATCATTTTGGAAAAAAAAAAGAGGGATGATGGGATAATAGATTTGTAATTGTGAGTTACTGTTTTTAGACAAATATATTGGTATAGATTCTTGTATATTGATACAAAGTTAAATTATATTGACTATTGTATGCATGCATGTTTCTACCTCTGTTTAAAACATTTTTATGTTTTTTTTTTTTTTTTGGTTTTTCGAGACAGGGTTTCTCTGTGGCTTTGGAGCCTGTCCTGGAACTAGCTGTGTAGACCAGGCTGGTCTCGAACTCACAGAGATCCGCCTGCCTCTGCCTCCCGAGTGCTGGGATTAGTATTGACATATATTGTATTGATATATATATTGTATATATTTCCCATATTGCAGTGTACATTTCTACCTCTGATTAAGATACTTATATAATGTTTGTGTATTGATTTATATTTACCTACTGCAGTGTATATTTGTACATTGTTTATATTTGGAGGTCATTGTCCTCATTTGTTTCACAGTCGTTTATTGTCTTAGTCTTTAAGTTAGATAGATATTGAGAATTATATAGATTAATAGTCATCTAAGTTTGTCATTTATAATTAGACTAATCAGGTTCTTTAGATATATAGAGATTATACTCAGTATAGATAGATAATCTTCAACTTCTTTAAAGAACTGTAGAAAATGGCCTTTAATCTAACTCAGAGTTTTGTGGTAGTGAGACACAATTGCTCCTGGCAACACCACTCTATTCCCGAGAGAATGTTGAGCACCAAGGACACTCCACCTGGAGCCTTTCTTTTTGTCAGAACTGGCCTTGGGGCAAAGAAATGCCCATACCTCAACGACTGACAAAGATACAGAGCGTGCATCAATGGATAAAACAGGGCTGTCATATCCTGCCAAGACAGGTTAAGATAGTTTTGAAAAGTTCCTTGCCTTTGAAAATGGTATGTCAGTTATGTTAGGCCTTAGCCAAAGTTGGTTGCTTCAACGCTGCTGCTAATGTGACTTTGGGTGATTGCCTAGGTAGCTAGTTGTCTCTGTGATTTGTTGCATGTTTTGGAAGTTGTTTTACTGAACTTCCTAATTACTCAGGTAACATTATTTCCCTTCTCAGATCTTCGATGGGGTTGAAGACTATATAAATGTAGTTACTTTCTCTCATGTCTTGGCCAAATTATTTATTATACAAGATGTAAGCTAGTTAGAATAGGATATTTGTACTTATTGTATATAATTGCATAGTAGGTTTAGAACTCTCTTATTTAAACAAAAGGGGGAGGTGTTACGGGAGGTCCTCCCACTCCTCCAGCCTATCGCCGCTGAGATACCAGCCCATTGGGGCGTGGTCTCTCTCCCTTTAAAAAAGTGGCCACTTCCCTCTCCTCTCTCTCTTCACTTCCTGCTCCGCCGACGACTAGACTCCCTTCCTGGTTGCGCAGAGGGCTGACGGTGATCTGTAAGTTTTTTCCCCTTTAAATAAATACCACCCTATTAATCATAATTCCAAACTGGTGTGGCATTGTTTATGACTTAAGCCTTCACCTGTCTGCCTGTCTCCATGTTTTCCTCTGCCATGATGCTCATGGGTTCTAACCCTCTAGAATCGTGAGCCCATAAAACAAATGCTTTCTTTTATAAGTTGCCTGAGTTATGGTTATGGTTTTTTTTTTTTAAAGAAAACAAACTGTCTTTTTTCATTATACATACCATTCCAAGTTCTCACTCCCTCCTCTCCTCCTATTTACTCCACTTACCGTCCCTGCCATCCACTTCACAGATTAGGTAAAGCACATTGCATTGGGGAAGGTCCAAGGTCCTCCCTACTATATTTAGGCTGAGCAAGATATCCATCCAAAGAGAATGGGTCCCCAAAAAGCCAGTACAAGCAGTAGGGGAAAATCCTGGTGCCACTGCCAGTGGTCTCACTGTTTGCCCCAACCCTATAAATATCACCAACATTCAGAGGGTCTAGTTTGGTCCTATGCTGGTTCCTTCCTGTCTGCTGGGGTTGGTGAGCTCTGATTAGCTCAGGTAAGCTGTTTCAGTGGGTGTCCCCATCATGGTCTTGACCTCTTAGCTCATATTCTCACTCCTTCCACTCTTCAACTGGACTTGGGGAGCTCAGTCCAGTGCTCCAATGCGGGTCTCTGTCTGTTTCCATCATATGCTGGATGAAGGTTCTATGGTAACATTTAAGATATTCATCAATCTGACTACAAGGCAAGACCAGTTTGGGCACCTTCTCCTCTATCGCTTAGGATCTTAGCTGGGGTCATTCATGTGGATTCGTGTGAATTTTTCTAGAGCTAGGTTTCTTGCTAGCCTCATAAAGGCTCCCTCAATCAAGATATCTCTTTCCTTGCACTCATCTCTGTCCTTCCTCCATCTTGACCATTCCATTCCAAGTTCTTCTCCCCCTTTCTCCCCCCCATTCCCCTTCCACCCTCTCTTCTCTCCCCACCCCAATGCTTTCCATTTTGTCAGGTGATCTTGTCTATTTTGATTTTCTAGGTTGATATATGTATGTTTTTCTTAGGTTCACTTTGTTACCTAGCTTCTCTGGGATCATGAACTATAGGCTCAATAACCTTTGTTTATGGCTAGTATCCACTTACAAGTGAGTACATTACCATGTTCATCTTTTTGGGTCTGGGCTACCGCACTCAGGATGATTTCTTTTTCTAGTCCCATCCATTTACCTGCAAATTTCATTTTTTAGTGGCTGAGTGATATTCTCTTGTGTAAATGTACCGTATTTTCTTTATCTATTCTTAAAGAAATATTGAGAAACTTCAAGGTTGTTTCTGATTTCTGGCTATTATGAATAAAGCAGCAGTCAACATGGATGAGCAAGTATCTCTGTGGTAGGATGAAGTGTCCTTTTGAATATATGCCCAGGATTGTTATAGCAGGATCTTGAGGTAGATCTATTCTCATCTTCCTGAGGCACTGCCACACTGATTTTCATAGTGTAATGCTATACAAGTTTTCACTTCACCAGCAGTGGATAAGTGTTCCCCTTACTCCCCATCCTCCTAAGGATGAACAACATGTTAACTGTTTTTTTTTTGTTTTGTTTTTGTTTCTTTTTTTTAAAACCTTAGCCATTTTGACAGGTATAAGATGAAATCTCAAAGAAGTTTTAATTTTCATTTCCCTGTTGACTAAGAATGTTGAACATTTGTTTTTCCAGCCATTTGAATTTCCTCTTTTGAGAATTTTCTGTTTAGAACTGTGCCTCATTTTTTAATTGGGTTGTTTGTTTTTTTTAATTTCTAGTTTTTGAGTTCTTTACATATTTTGGATATTAGCCCTCCATCAGATATGTAGTTGGTAAAAACATTTTCCCATTTTCTAGGTTTATGCTTTTCTTCTTGTCTGTTTTCCATCTACTTCTTTTGGGTATAACTTTTTTTTTTTTGTCTAGGGCTTTCAGCTGTTCTGTTAAGTTACATTATAAGATCTCCATTTTTTTAAAAAAAAAATTTAATCACTTAGTGTTATAAACTTGCCTCTTAGAACCACCTTCACTGTGTTCCATAAGTTTGGGTACGTTGTTTATTTATTTTCATTTAATTCTAGAAAGTCTTGAATTTCTTTTTTAATTTCTACCTTGACCCATTTTTCATTCAGTAGTGAGTTGTTCAGTTTCCACAAGTTTGTAAGCTTTCTGTTGCTGATATGCAGCTTTAATCTGGTGGTCCGATAGGATGCCTGGGTGAAACATTATGTAAATATGTTAGGTCCACTTGGCTTATAATGTCCATTGGTTCCAGCCTCTCCCTTTTTAGTTTTTGTTTGGATGGCTTGTCTGTTGGTGAGAGTGGCATATTATATTTTTCCAGCTGTGGTAGACAAAGAAGCATGTAGCTGGCAAGAGGGCCTGGGCTCTGAGATTAATAATGCTTTGTTTTTCTGGATTAAGTCTTCTTGATAACCTTCTATGGTGTGTGCTGCCTCTGGATACCATTGCCTGGGGAGACAGCCCCCAGGTGCTGCAGGACTCTAAAGGAAGCCATAGAGTAGACACATACTAGACTTTTTAATCTGAGGGAGTTGAAGAAAAAGTCACTCACATTCTTTTGATGGTTTCCTTTAGATACTTTTCTTTATTCTCCCTTTTTTAAAAAAAATTCTGATTTTGTATTGTGTATTCTCTTTTCTTATCTCTATCCAGAAATGTCACTTCTCTCTCTCTTGGTGTTTTCCTCCTAATTCTCTCAATATTGATGTTTTCCTTCTAAGTGTATCTTTTTTCTTGATGTTTCCCTTTTAATCCTCACAGTCTTGATATTTTCCTACTAGCATATTTTAACTCTGTCTTTATTCTTTTTCTTGCAGCTTATATACCCCAGCAAAATCTTTGAGGCAATATAAAAATCATAATGTGGTTACATTCTCTTTTTCAAGTGAATGATTGCAATGGATACAAAACAAATAGTAAAAATCAGCATATTTTTTGACTACAAATTTCACATATTACAAGTGAAAAACAAATTATCCCAAGAACCAGTGTACATACATACTCAAACAACGTATTATAGATTAACTGTGTAGGGAAGATATTCTTCTTTGCCATGTCTTTTACTGGCAGGCTATTACAAAGAAAAGACCAATCACTTTATTGCTTATCTTGAAAGGTAATCTTTTAAGGACTCTTAAAGGAATCACAAATCTAAACTTTTATATATGAAAAAGAATCAACTCTACTTTAAATCTTTAGGGTACATAGCCACTTGTCAATAGTTTCTTCTATCTGGAGATTGAGGGCAGAAATGGGTATAAGGACTACTGAGAACTCAAGAACAATGGCAGTGGGTTTTTGATCCTACTGCACACACTGGCTTTGTGGGAGCCTAGGCAGTTTGGATGCTCAACTTACTAGACCTGGATGGAGGTGGGGGTTCCTTGGACTTTCCACAGGACAGGGAACCCTGATTGCTTTTCGGGCTGGGGGGGGGACTTAATTGGGGGGGGAATTGGGAGGCGGTGGCGGGGAAGAGACAGAAATCTTTAATAAATAAATAAATTAAAAAAAAAAGAAATGGGTATAAGGAATTAATCATCACCTTTGGTCATCAACCAATCCTAGCAAGCAAGTCAAGTCAGCTAATGGTAATTGGAATGCTTTGTTCTTGTTCCCTGACCTCAACAAGTTCCTCATTCAGCTATGTGCCTTTCTAAAACTTTAGGTTGTCTTTGTGGGTTTTTCACCTCAAAACTATTTGACAAAAACATCTTAGTCTAGCCTTACATTATTAGAAGGCTTTGTTTCAGCTACAATGCACTCTGAAACCTGTGAACACATCTGCCAACATTAAGGTTAAAAGAATTTAAGTTAGCTGGACTAACTAGGACTCAATTGTTTTTCTTAATCATTAACCTGAGTCATAGTCTGTATGGCTCCTTAATGGAATCTCATGTATTCTAGCTGTGTGACACTTCCTTGTTTTATTTTTAGTCATCAAAACTCTGAATAAACTAACATTATTATTACCAATTAGACAGTACAGCTTAAGAAGGTATTATCTTCATCGTAATCCACAGGTAAAAATGCTCAATAGAACAGGAAGTTTCCATGAGATAAACACACTACATTAGAGGCAGTGGGGATCTCTTCTTTCCCCACAAAGAAACAGTCCAGACAAGAAGCTATTAAAGAGAGTCCTTAAAAGCTGTTATAAAGGGTCAGGCAGTTTGTTGGGCACCAGCCTTGACAAAAATACCATTTACCAGGGTAGGGGTGTGAGGCTCAGAAAAATTAGTAAAGAGTATGAAGACATGAGTAAAATAATAAAACAGAAAACATAAGATAGTACCAGGAGAGAGTTCCAGTGAATACTGAAATTGCTTGTGTTTAATTTCCAATTGCTTAAAATATCCCTGACCTCAAAAGGAAGGAATACGATAAAAACTGCATTAACACGATACAAGATTGTGGGCTGCATTCATAGTTAAACATTCTGTTGCTAGAACAAAACAAGTCAAGCTCACACCCTATACCAAAACATTCTATAGGCAGACCACTCCTGTTTGGATTCTGTTGTTATCTCCTTAAGGGAGTAGGAACTTAGTTGGATACTTAGACTTTTGTTTGGAGTTGAAACAAATCTACTTCTCTATTCCTGAAATACAAGGTCTGGATATTATTACCAGTGCTTGTTGACAGTAACCTTGAGAGAGTAGAACTCTCAGAACTGGTCGGAAATATAGGTGGGACCTTTGTTTGAGGTAAAAACAGAAAATAATCTTGAAGGAATAGAGGTAAGTTCCAACTCTCTGACCTTTGGTCAAGGTGGAAATAGGCTCACATTTTTGGGCCTTCACAGTGGTTGGAGCGTACCTTTAATCCCAGTACTAGGGAAGCAGAGACAGGCAGATCTTTGTGAGTTTAAGGTCAGCCCGGTCTTAAGTTCCAGGACAGTCAAGGCTACACTGAGAAACCCTGTTTTGAACCCCTCCCATGCAAAAAATAAAAACTGTGATAAAGATGCTGAAGTATAGCTCTTCACAGTTGATGGCTTTTGGTGAGGGATTGGGGAAGGAGCTTATCACTAGGAGTTTGACTGTGCTCCAACACAGTGGGCAACACAAACTGGACTTGTGTGGTATTTTGGGGGGGGGGGTGCAAGGGTGGGAAACAAGTGTGATTAGAGTGCATCGTATGAAATTCTCAATAAAAGTATGATGTTGGGGAATTAAGGTCTCATTGTGTGAGGGTCAATATGTGTGGGTTTTTCCTTTGAGTATGTAGTATTCTTCCCCATCTTTTTTGATTCATTTTGGTTTGAAGTCTATTTTGTTAGATATTAAATGGCTATACCAGCTTCTTTTTTCCATTTTCTTGCAATATTTTTTCTTTTTCTTTAGCCTGAGGTGATATCTATCCTTGATCTTAAGATGCTTGTCTTGAATTAAGCAGAAGGCTGGTTCCTTCTGTTTCTTCATCCATTCTCTTAGTCTCTCTCTCTCTCTCTCTCTCTCTCTCTCTCTCTCTCTCTCTTTAATTTGGGAATTAAGAACACTGATGTTGAGAGATATCAGTGAGAAGGGTTTGTTGATTCCTGTTATTTTATTGGTGTTAGTGTGTATGTATATATTTCCCTTTTTATTTGCTGGTCTGGGATTATTTATTCTTTGTGATTTCTTGGATGTCATTAACCTCATTAGGTTGGAATTTTCTTTCTAGTGCATTCTGTATTGTTGGATTTGTAGAATAGATATTGGTTAAATTTGGCTTTATCATGGAATGTCTTTTTTTTTTCATCCATGGTGATTAAAAGTTATGCTGGGTACAGTAGTCTGGGCTGGCATGTATGGTCTCTTAAGCATTCGTAGAACATATGTTCAGGCCCCTATGGTTTTAGAGTCTCCATCAAGAAATCAAGTGTTATTCAGATAGTTCTGCCTTTATGTTACATGGCCTTTTTCTTTTGTACCTATTATTATTCTTTATTTGTTCTTTATGCTCCATATTTGATTATTTGTGCCTGCGGGTTTTTGTTTTCTGATCTAGTCTATTTGGTATATTGTATACTTCTTATATCTTGAGAGCCATCTCCTTCTTTAGGTCAGGGAAATTTTCTTCTATTATTTTGTTGAAAATATTTCCTGTGTTTTTGACTTGCATTTCTTCTCTTTTCTCTATTACTGTTACTTTTAGATTTGGTCTTTTCACAGTGTCCTAGATGTTTTGTGTCAGGATTTATTTTAGATTTAACATTTTCTTATGTTGTGGTATCCATTTCTTCTAAGCATCTCTTTAATGCCTGAGATTTCTTTCTCCATCTCTTGTATTCTGTTTGAGGGGCTTACCTGTGAGGTTCTTGTTTGAGTTTCTAAATTTTTCTTATCCAGATTTCCCACAGTTTTTTTTTTTCTGACTCTATTTCCAGTTTCAGGTCTTGAACTGTTTTATTTCCTTTCCACTATGTTGTGTTTTCCTAGATTTGTTAAAAAGAGATTTATTCGTTGTCTCTAAGGACCTCTGTCATATTCATAAAGGCTATTTTAAAGGTTTTGTCTTCTGCTTCAGCTGTGTTGCAGATCTCAGGGTGTTGCAGATCTCTTGCAGGGTGGCTGGATTGTGGTAGGGACATTTTGTCCTGGCTGTTATTGTTTTCAGGCTGGCATTTAGGTATCTTGGCTTGTGAATATTGTAATTCCAGGTGCTGATATCTGTCTTTGTCTTTGTTGGGTGGATGTTTTGTTCCTTGTTTGGTTGCCCTCTCTGGTTAGTAGAGTTTGGTGGCTGTGTCTTGTATAGTAGGAAATTCTTCAGGGATCCTGACTTATGTAGCCACTGTGGCTTCCAGCAAAAAATGTGTTTCTAGGCGTTGGAAGCTGACACTTAGGTAGGAGGATGGGCTAGGGGTGGGCGGTGAGGGCTCCACAGGAGGGAGGAGAGGAGGGTGTTCTACTCGGATTTGATTAGTCCCTCAGAAATGGGGGCAAAGAGTGAGAAGTGGCCACAAATAGGGATGAAACTGGGGGATTGGCTATGGAGAAGAGAGGGAGGGGTGAAAATCTGAAGCTTGCCTATCTACCTGCTTTAATGACCTACTACTTCCTAATGCTGTGACCCTTTAATGCACAGTCCTTCATGTTGTGGTGACCCTTGGCCATAAAATCATTTTGGTTGCTACTTATAACTGTAATTTTGCTAGTTATGATTCATAATATAAATATCTGATATGTGACCCTTGGGAATGGGATGTTTGATCACCAAAGAGGTTACATTCCATAGCTTGAGAACTGCTGGCCTATTTGCCTCCATGTCAGACTTGCCTGGCAAGTTCCTAGAGGAAGCCTGCTGGAGTGGGGGACTAGAACCACAGAATGTGTGGGAAGGCAGGCTGGAGGAGATCTGCTTGATTCACTGGAGATGAGGCAGAGAGGAGGTGGAGGCGGCAGCAGGTGATCTGCTACAGTTGTTGTGTTTCTGAGCTTCTCATCAAAACACCTTCCTTTCTAATTTCCCTGAAAGCTCAGATACCAGTATTCTTTGTTTTGCTTTTCAATTGAAATGTTGATATTCAGAGCACATCATGGTTACCTCTTCTGTTCACTTTGCTTATTGGTTTATAACTTTTCAATTGTTTCCTTGTGATATTAATAATATTTTAAGAATTATAAATTATATTATTATTATTATTATAAATTATAAATTATATTTTCAACATTTTATATTTAATGATAGTTCCAGAACTATTCTTGGGGTCACAAACTTATTTTCATAGCTAATCAGCTGTGTTGCTTCATTACTAAAAACAAACAGGATGAACAAACTACTATTGCTTCTCAAGTATTTATTAGGCAATATTTGAGAAAATATAAGCCTTGCAACTAAATTGTATTTTTTTGTTTCATGAGATTGAGGTGTGTTACTCCAAGCAGGTGAACCTATAGATTTGACTGTGTCTTACAGAGACAGGGAAGAACGGTTGGCAGCACTCACAGCAGCTCAGCAAGAAGCTATGGAAGAGCTGCAGAAAAAAATTCAGCTCAAGGTCAGAACTGCATGTTATTTTAATTTGAAAATTGAGAGCTTAAATGGAGCACACTATAAAATTCTGTGGAATAAAAGTTGAGTTAATGTGGAATAAAAGTTGAATTAATTTGTATTTATAATATTTGGATAACAGATTTTTTATGAATGAGTCATAACTGTCTCAAACTCAGCTGTTTGGCAACCAAATTTATTTTGTTATAAATTTATTTTGGTATTATAGAATCATTGTGGAACAATAATAAAGATATTTGGTATTTACTCATATTAATCAGTTAATAAATAACTTGAAGTCATTATTTGTTGCTGGAGGCTTCTGTCCCACCTGGTCCTGCAGCCATTTGTCCCAAAGAAATACACAGATGTCTACATTAATTATGAACATAAACTGGTTGGCCTATTAGCTCAGGCTTCCTATTAATTAATTCTTACATCTTAAATTAGCCCATTATTCTTGTCTATGTTAGTCATATGGTTGGTACCTATATCAGTGAGGTGTTTTCATCTTGCCTCCTCTGTGTCTGGGTGATGACTACAGACTGAGCTTCCCTCTTCCCAGAATCTCCTGTTCTTATTGCCTCGCCTCTACTTCCTGCCTGGCTACTGACCAATCAACATTTTATTAAAATACAATTGGCAAATCTTTACAAAGTACAAGACCATTGTCCCACAGCAATTATTAATAGTACTTTATTATTTTAATTATCTAGCAGTTATTCATTTGATTTCAATACTTTTGAATTGCATAGTTCTAACTTGGAAGATTATAAATACTAATAATTTCTAGAAAAAGATTTCCCAGTATTATAACATGTAGGTGGTCTCTGCTATAGAAGTGCTTTATATTGTATCAATGATTTACATGTTGGCTCCTTGTAGAGATAGTAACTTTTTAATCTGAAAGATAGGAATTTATCATTCATTTAAATTCAGTGCAGCAAATATTAATGAATGGATAAGATTGGAGTCCTATTTTTAGGAAATGCCTAATCTAGTATAAGATTCAGATGTTAGCAGATAACTTCTGCATCATAGAGGTAAGGTTATGGTCTATCAAATGTCAGAAAGAATAATTACTCAGCTGAATCTTGAAAAGAGTAGTTGAAAATAGAAAATTCAGTTGAGTAAGATACATTCTGCCTATACAAAATAGTGTTAACACAAAAAAGATTTTTTTGGGATTGTGATTGGAAGTGAAAAAGTAGTTATAGGGCAATTATATTCTGTAGTATGTCTTTGTCACTTTCCTGCTGTGTGTCTAAACACGAGTGTTTCTGTGGGTCAGTACTTATCATAATGTTTGATAGGTAGGCAAATGGGTAGTGGGTAGAAGCTTACTAAATTCTTCTTCCAAGTAACCAGAATGTTGAGTCTCTGAGCACAGTGATGTGCTAGAAGATGTATGCAGTTCTATGTTAAAAATATTTAACTTATTCTTTTACAAATTTGTTTATGAAACTGTTCCCACAAAACATGCACTACCATCCTGTGGACACACTTTAGGAGCATTATTGTGCAAGAGTGATATGTTAAAAGACTGTGAACTTTATTGTTCAGTGTGAAAGTTAATACTGAAACCAGGTACTTTTGGATTATTTTAGGAGTTTAAACGGAAATTCTTTTTCCAAGATCTTAGTATAACTTGAATATTTTTTAAGTTTTCTCACACTTTGACCCTGTCTACAGCATGATGAAAGCATTCGAAGGCACATGGAACAGATTGAACAAAGGAAAGAAAAGGCTGCTGAGTTAAGCAGTGGGCGACATGCAAGTACTGATTATGCCCCTAAACTGACCCCTTATGAAAGAAAGAAGCAGTGTTCTCTCTGCAATGTCTTGGTAGGTGGTTGTCACTCTTAATAGTCTGTTGATATAATTTATTGCCAAAATTTATTAAAAGGCTTCCAGCCTTTTAAATCTTGTGCTAAGACATCTATTAAGTACTATTGACTTCTTTGAGGATTTTAAATGAAAAGTAAGAATTACAAATAACAACATTTAGGAATGGCAGTATAAAGTGCTGGTGTATGCAATTGTTACAAAAATGGTTGTTTACCTGCTTAATGATAGATTAAATCAATATTTTAATGTATTGGGACCAGAAATCAAAACCAAGCTTTTCAGAACTGAGACTTGAGTCTTTAAACTTAGTCTCAGAATTGCATTCTAGGGGAAATATATATATATATATATATATATATATATATATATATATGTGTGTGTGTGTGTGTGTGTGTGTGTGTGTGTATACACACTTATATATGTATGTATTATATATTCTATAATGATCTGAACTTGTATAAAAATACTGGATTGCATGTTTAGTTCTTAGTATTGTATACAGTGGTATGTTGATTGATATGGCTTTGATTTTGTGTTTTTAGATCGCTTCAGAAGTTTATCTCTTTAGCCACATCAAAGGGAAAAAACATCAGCAAGCTGTGAGAGAGAATAGCAGTATCCAGGGGCGTGAACTTTCAGATGAAGAAGTGGTAAGCTTTACTTTCTGTTTTTTTTACAATTACTAATTGATTATCTAGGTATGCTCTTTTATTATAAGTTCCATATTAATTTGTATTCATATAACAATTTAGACCCATACTTAGCACTTAATAGCTCAATTAATATAATAGGCATATATGTTGTTATTTTAGTATACATATACAAACAGAATTTTTGTTATCACTTACATAATTTTTGTTTCAGAGTTACAGTATTTTGCACTTGTGAGATAGCTAGCTCAGAGGAAAAAGGCACATGCAGCTAAAGCTGCCAACCTCAGTTTGATCCCTGAGACTCACATAGTGGAAGGAGAGAATTGATTCCTTCAAATTGTCATGTAATAATCCCCACCTACATGCCATGGCACAAAAACAACTGAGTATGTACACACACAGCCTAAATAAGTAGAATCTATTTTAAAAGATTTTTAAGAAGCCCTTCTCCCATCCGACCCTGGGCAGGGCTCCCAGCCCCCACCCCCTGTACATAACTTTTTGAAACATTTTTTTAGCGAATGAAATAATGAAGTATAAGATTTCCTTTTATTTTTCAAATCAATGGGAATGTGTCTGAGGTCCCCTGGGTCCCTGGGCTGTGGAAGGCAGGATGCAGGGAAAACTGAATGTGTGTGTGTGTGTGTGGAATGTGGGTGCATGTTTCCACAGGGGCCCGTTCCCAGTGCCCCAGGACTCCTGTGGATCCAACCAGCTTCCTCTCCCCCAGGACTACAGTTTAAGGGTGTTCACAGGTCCCAGTTGGCTGAGCCCACTCCTGGGGGATGAGGCAGGGCAGGGTCCACATCCATTGTTGGCGGTTTGTGGAGCTTTCTCTGGCCGTTCCTTTCCACTCTTAACTCTCCAGGAGCAAGCTCTTGGGTTTCTGAGTTTAATATGTGAGCACAGGGTTTCTGTTACTCCCTTCATTCATGTCATTTCACCATCTCACTGTTTCTGTTCTAGCCCTGACCTCCTTCCCTCTCCCCAACTCTGCATTCTAGCTGCCTCTTCAGAGGCAAGGAGTTGCAGGAATGGAGAAGGTGGGATGGAGCCTTTTGAGTCAGATCTGGAGACCTGCCTCCAGGCCAGCAGCACCCTCTAATATGCCAGGGTCCCTCTTAACATCTGAAAGAGTTACAGTGAGGGTGGGATGTTGGGTCTGATTTAGCGCCCAGTACCTTAGCCCTGGGTGACCAAGTAGAGGGGCATTGACACCCCTAGCTAAAGCACAAGCACCTTAGTCATACCCCCTCCCTCTACTCTTGTCCTGGCCTGTTGTCCCACCTCCCCCAGCAAAGATCCCAAAGCACAATCTCCTGGAAACTTGGCAAGCAGCTGAGTCTGGCCATGGTGAGGGCAGGCTGTGCTCCTTGCCCAGGCTTAGTAAAGGGGCAGCTCCATGGGACTGAGAGGTCTTGTAGAGTGGGCAGCAGAGCCCATTGGTTACAAGCACCTCAGGAGGTGGCCCTGACTCCCGGGCTTGGGGTGGGGGAGGTATAAAGCTAGGGGTGCAGGGAAGAAAACTACTCACTAGGAGAGCCAAAGACAGGGTTGTGCCTTACTACCTCAGGAGCCACCCCTGTGTCCCTCCGCTGGTGGTCAGCTGCTTGCTCTGCCCTCCTGAGAGCTGCATGTTCCCATCCCAAGCGCCCAGGAGAGTGAAAAAGTAACCCACCTAGCAGGAAAGACAATTAGGGGCAAACCCAGTGGCTATCCTCGCACCCATCCACGCCTCTCATGGGGACAGCCACCACCCACTGGCCCATGTGAAGTGCCAGTGCCCTTCCCACCCAGAGCCAAGCCCCTACCCTTCCCAGTCCCACAAGTGAGATTGCACATTAACTACTGTATGGAGAGGAGCGGTGTTGGGAAATGTGAACCCTGACAGTCAGTGATGCTGATAAGAATAAACAAGATGCCTTTGTAACCAAAACAAAAACAAACAAACAAAAAAGTTATATTTAGGTGCTCCAGAGGTGGCTCTGCAGGTAAGAGCATCAGAGTTTATAGAGAACCAGAATTTGTTTTTGAGCACCTTATTGAGTGATTCATGACTGCCTGTAACTCCAGTTCTGGCAAATTTGATGCCTTCAATTGGTCTTTGTGGGCAACTACATGTACTTTGTATATGGTAGGTACAGGCAGGCAGGCAGGCAGGCAGGCAGGCAGACGCGCTTGTGCGTGCATACACACACTCACATCCACACACATCTTTAAAAAAGATGTTATAATATTTTATTATTAATTTGAGACAGGAATTCATTCATGTTTTATCAAATGTTTTAGAAAACATAGATCAATGTCTAGTTCATGTAAGTGGTTGATATTGGATTAGTAAATCATTTACATAGTTTTAGAAATGTTTTATTTTTTACCTATAGTTATTGTATGCTAAAATTATATATTTTTATGAATGTTTATAATTTTTTATTCAATTGTTCTTGAACTAGAATATCTATGAATTTGTTTTCTTTATTATACAGAATGTCTAAAGTTTACTGAAGATGTAGACTTCATACTTGATAAACATCTGTTAAGATGCCCAGGAAAGATTATTATGTTTCTTTGAGGACAACACCTATTAGTAGATATCAGTGTATTAAACTTATATTTAAGATTTTTTTTATTCAGTTATTTTGTGAGTGTGGTGAGAGGAGATCAGGAGAGACTTTGGGGGTTGGCTCTTTCCTTCCACCTTGTTTTTGAAGCAGAGTCTCTGGTTAATATTTGCCACTGCCCTGCATACTCAAGCTTCTACAGATTCCCACCTCCCATTTTGATGTAGGATTAACCAAAGACTGTAGTAATAAGAGCGGCGGGGCTGCGTTCCCAGCACCCCGGCTGCCTGCTCTGCTAGCTTATGCCCCGAAATAACAACACACAAACTGTTTTCATTTAAACACTGCTTGGCCCTTTAAGCTCTAGCCCTTACTGGCTAATTCTGATATCCTGATCAACCCATCTCTAATAATCTGTGAGAACCGGTCTTACTGGGAAGATTCTAGCCTAGCCCATCCTGGGTCGGAGCTTCATGGCGTGTGTCTGCCCGGGAGCGGGGCATGGCGTCTCTCTCAGGCTTCTGCTCCCGAGAGGAGAGCTGTGGAGTCTGAGCTCACTTCCTCTTCCTCCCAGAGTTCTGTTCTGTTTACTCCTCCCACCTATCTTTTAACCAATAAAATGGGACAAGGCAGTTCCTTTATTAGCCAATGACCTTCCTCCATCAAAAGACAGCTAACTCTTCTATTATATGGGCTCTGGGGATTGAATTCAGGTTTGCCATCAGGGTTATATAGCAAACATTTGCACTCACTGAGCTATCTTACTGTGTGTGTGTGTGCATGTGTGTGCATGTCTTGTGCTCATTATTTCAATTCCTTTGGCATATCTGAAGGTTAGGAAGTCAGTATACATACAGAATTCTAAACAGTTCCTAAAATGATTTTACTGTTGGCCAGTCATCATCTTTATTTTGAAAGTCTTAATTGTTAGATATGTTTAAAGTTCATTTTTTATCTTATCAATAGCAGAATTTGTTTTGTTTATAAAATCCTAGAAAATATTTGAGCAGTTGGAAAAGTCACAAAAAATTCAGTGTATCTACATATTCTCTTCTATAAGATGACCCTAATACTGCTATGGCACTGATTTAGAGAAGTCACCAACACAAACAAAAACGTTTTGATACCAGGGCTGTCAGTTCAAGGCCTTTTCCACTTGAGTTGTGAGTGATACTGATACTGGGGTCCCAGTTGAAGTCCTGCTCTCATCTCCATCAGGGAACACTTAGTTTCTACATCAGTCTATTCAAAGTCTGTACCCTCTGGTTGGGAGGTGCTACTGTGGATGAACTTTATTTTTGAATGCCAGTTGGTGATTCTTATTTTAAAGTTTCAACATCAGTAAACTGAACAGATTGTCCATCACTTCGTTAACATCACCCTTAATTACTTTAATCTGAATTTCCCTATTGGAAGCTCCTTCCTGGTGGGTCAGCATGTACTTCTCACACTTAGCTAGCACCTTTTCATTTTCAACAGACACTAGTAGTGTAAGGGACATGTGATTGCATAACTGTCTCATTTTGCACATTAGAGGGAGGTAGACTTATAATCTACTCATCTGATCCCTACAGAATGGGGCTTTCTGTGTCAGACAGTGTTTGGTGTATGAGGCATGTGTGACTCTCAGGAGCGTCTTGGCTTCTCAGGTTTGGGTTTAGTCACAGTGACCTTCAACTATTTGAGCTCTTTGTCTTTGAGCCACAGTTTATTCTGCATCTCTGAGTAACTGCTACCTGATTCTCACATTCCTTCTGCCATTTCATCTGTCACCGTGCCTTACAACCTGGCCTTTGCGCTTGTCAGACAAAGCTGAAGCTTCTGACTCTGGATTTTAAGCTCCTGCTGTAGGTTGTGTTTATCATCTTCATGGACTGTAGTTTTCTCCAAAATCTCAGTCTTACACTTCAAAGTTTTTTCTTCTCCAGTTATTCTATTTCTGATTTCAGTCCTGAGATCAACCTGTAGTTTTTTTTTATTTAAAACATCATTGTCACATTCTTTTTAAAAAGTTTTGAAAGTAATATATTGTTTGCTAAACTCCTCAGTTATCAGTTGTCATAGGTAATGTTGTTTCTTCAAAACTTCAATTACTTTTGGAAGGATCTCTCATTGATAGCCAAAGTTTGCACAGGGCAATGATGAGAAGCTCTTTAGAATCATTTCTGTCACCAGTGGCTCATCCAGTCATCCTCCTTAGCCAGATTTCTCCTCCACCTTCTTGTGTCAATCCACATATCACTACTGGTCTCACTACTTCACCTCTTGGATTACTTCAGCAAATCTCATGACTTGGAAGAATTCTTTATAGTCTTCAGCATTTGTATTCACACAGTCAGCTGTATCTTCTCTTCCCCACTGAAATACTTCTTTAACAGATGGTATGGTGGTTTGGAAAAAATGGCGCCCAAAAGGAGTAGCACGATTAGAAAGTATGGCCTTGTTAGAGGAAGTGTGTCACTGTAGGGGTAAGCTTTGAAGTCTCCTTTGCTTAAGCTACAGCCAGTGAGACAGTTCACATCCTATTGTCTTCGGGACAAGATGTAGAATTCTTGGGTCATTCTCCAGCATCATGTCTCCTTGTATACCACCGTGTCCCACAATGATGATAATGGAGTAAACCTCTGAAACTGTAAGCCACCCCATTATAAGAGTTTTGTGGTCATGTTGTCTTGATGGGGAAACCTTGGTAGCCTATTATCTTTAAGAGGTGGATCCAAGTTAAGGCGTGGCTTTCTGGGACTGGGAGAGAAAAACAGGTGCACTGCCCAGGTGTGCTCTTTCTGTGTGATTTCCATGGGACACAGCTGAGCTTAAACTTCTTGTTCCTGTTTCATGAGTTATCACCTTATAATAAATAAAAATATAATTGTTTTATCCTTTAGCTAGCCTGGTTATTTCCCGAATCGAGCTAATTTGTACAGTGTCTCTTCACAGAAATAGGAACCCTAACTAATACAGAAGTGTAACTTTGAGTGTTGATGTGGAGCCATCTTGTTAGTCCTTGTGGTATTTTGAATATTATTGACCCCAATAATCTCATAGGGAATGCCACTATTGGTAGATATGGCCTTGATGGAGTGGCTATGACTTTGTTGGAGGAAATGTGCCACTATGGTGGAGGGCTTTGAGGTTTCATATGCACAGAATACCACCCAATAAGTCAGTAAACTTCCTGTTGCCTGCAAGATTTAGGACTTTCAGCTATTCTTTCAGCCACATGTCAACCTTTATGTCCCTATGCCCCCTACCCCATGATAATGGACTAAACCTCTGAAAGTGTAAGTGAGCCCCCCTCCCCCCCAATTAAATGTTTCCTTTGTAAGAGTTGCTGTGGTCATGGTGTCTCTTCACAGTAATAAAAACCTTAACTAAGACAGTCTTATACAGTTTGTTCTCTCTCAGGACTTATATGATGTTTTTAGTGTTGCCACTGACTAGTGTTACCAGCTTCATGTACTCTCTTCCCATCTGCTTTAGTCTGCTTGGTTCTTTCACATACAACAAGATCCAAGAGAGACAATGATTTGTTATTTATATTTTATTATATAGTAATTTGCTCCTTTTCCTGTAACTTATTGTCTCTTTTGGCATCCAGAGGAACTTGGATTAGTTTAATGCTAAATATGATATGGGAAATAGTGGATTCTATTCAAATGGGTGTTAGCAACATGTCTCTTTTTTTCTGATTTTCAGGTGCCTCCTTCTGTACATTGTTGTGGAATATTCCTCTATACTATGTGAAAATGTGTCACTGTAATTGGTTTAGTAAGGAGCTGAATGACTATTAGCTAGGCAGGAAGAGGTTAGGTGGGATTTCTGGGGACAGAGGTCTCGGGGAAAAAGAAAGGCAGACACAAAAGAAACAGGACATGCAGGAAGAGAGGTAAAAGCCATGAATCACGTGATAACATGTAATAAAAAATGGGTTAATTTAAGTTATTAGAGCTAATTAGAAACTAGCCTATCAAAGACAAAGCTCTTATAATTAATAATAAGTCTTTGTGTCATGATTTGGGGGCTGGTGGTTGAAAAAAGCCTCCTGCAATATATCTTTTAACATATGTACTGTGGTTCTTACCTTCTAGGAGCATTTTAGGTTGTTGGAGTAAAGACTCCATGTTCTTCACAGGTTCACTATAGCCATTCAACTTGGGCTTCTTAGGATCAAACTGTACCTCTTCTATGGTGGTTTGAATAGGTATTTGGCTCTAGTAGATTCCTGTGTTTGAATTCTTGATCTATAGGGAGTGGCATTATTAGGTGTGGCCTTGTTGAAGTATATTTGACCTTGTTGGAAGAAGTGTGTCACTGTGGAGGTGGACTTTGATGTCTTATATGCTCAAGATATACCCAGTATGGTTCACAGTTTACTTTCTGTTGTTCGTAGACCAAGATGTAGAACTCTCAGCTCCTTCTCCAGCACTATGACTGCCTGCATACCACCATATCCCACCATATTGATAATGGAGTGAAGCTCTGAAATTGTAAGCTAACTCCAACTAAATGTTTTCCTTTATAAGAGTTCAGGTGATCATTGTGTCTCTCCACAGCAATAGAAATCTTAAGATAGAAGTTGTTATCAGGGATTGAGGTATTGCTATTGTAGGCCTGACCATATTTTTGCTTGGAGGAATTTGGACTTTGGTACTCTGGGTTAGGAAAGTAGTGTATGCTTCAAGTGTCGCTCAATGGGCCATGCTAGTAGAAACATTGAAGACCGTGGTGATGGGGGTGGTTTGAAATGTAGGACCTGGATCAGGAGGTTTCAGAGGAGAAGAATTTCAGTATGTTGTTATTGTGATATTTGGTGAATAACATGACTTCTTTTTGCCCTTGTCTGAAGTGTCTGCCTGAGGCTAAAGTGAAGAGATTTGGATTAATTCCCTTGGTATAGAAAATCTCAAAACAGCCTAGTATAGAATCTGTCCTGTGGTTATTGGTGATCACTCTTTTAAAGATCTATAATGGAAAGGAGCAAGCTGAGCAAGGCAAGTTACAGTATGTACAATTTGAGGAGAAAAGCGGTACCAAGAAGTGAAATGGACCTAAGTCCTGTGTTCAAGGAGATAAAAAGATTAAAGAAAAGTCAGATGTTAAATGGAATAAAGGGAGTCGTGACTTCAGGGGAAGATCCCACCCAGCTTAGCTTCCATCTTGTGGAAAGGAATTAAAGAAAAGCTTAGGTCCAGGAGTCAGTGGTATAGTCCTTTAATCCCGGCATTCTGGAGATAGAGGTAGGCAGATCTCTGAGTTCCAGGCCAGCCTGGTCTACAGAGCAAATTCTAGGACAGCTAAGCATACACAGTGAAGGAAACCCAGTGAAAACAGAGAGCTCTTAAAAAATGTAATTGAAGAAATGGGCTTTGTACCAGCTCCAGCAAGCAGCAGAAGTTGGCAGCTTTGGTTACGTGTTTCTAGCTTTAGAGTCAAGGATGGAAGAAAGGGGTTGTGGAATCAGCCTCTGTGACTAAGGAAAACTGCTGAGGTCAGGCATACGTCTGGGGTGTCCCTGCATGAAGGCCCAGGGGGGTGATTAAGTAAAACTGTGAAGGTGAAGCCTGGTTTGCCTTGGAGACCCCAAAATGTTAGAGATATAGACCCATGGGAGATAGCTGCTGAGGAAAGCTGCTAACGGAAAGTGGAACTAGCCTAAGAGAAAGAAGTGTGTTGCAGTCAACAAAGCTCAAAGGGTTTGGAGTCTGAAGACCGTTTTGATATCAGACATGGAGATGCAGAGTTTGCCTAGCTGGTCTTGCTTTGTGCAGTGTTTTCCTCACTATTCTCACTTTTGGAATTTCAATGTATATCCTGTGCCATCACACTTTGGAAGTATGTGATCTGTTTTTTTTTAATTTTGATTGTATAGGGTGTTACTGTTAATAGATTACATGAATCTTAGAAGAGACTTTGAACTTTTAAAGATTGTTGAAACTGTGATAGACTATGGGAACTTCTAAAGTTGGACTGAATGTGTTTCTGCATTATGTTATCACCATAAGTCTGTGGGGTCAGGGAGTGGACAGTGATGGTTTGAATAGTTATGGCCCCATAGACTCATGTGTTTGAATTCTTGCCCTGTTAGGCACTGTAAGGTGTGGCCTTGTAAGAGTAGATGTTTCCTTGTTGGAGGAAGTGTGTCACTGTGGAGGTGGGCTTTGAGGTCTCCTATATGCCCAAGGTAAGCCTAGTGATGTGGTCTGCTTCTGCTGCCTGGGGATCAAGATGCAGAACTCTTAGCTCCTTCTTCAGCACTATATCTGCTTGCATGCCACCATATTCTGCCATGTGATAATGGTCTAAACTTCTGAAACTGTAAGCTAGCCCCAGTTAAACATTTTTCTTTATAAGAGTTGGCATGGTCATGGTTTCTCTTCACAACAATAAAATCCTAACTAAGACATCTTCTGTAGATCATTTATAGAAATTTTATAGATTTCAATATAAGAGACAAATATGGCATAGACACTGTCTTTGTTAACTTCTGCTTTGCAGAATTCTTGTAAATTTATCTTATCTGCAAACTCTGGATCTACTTATCACTTGCTAGAGGGGTTCTTTGGAATGTACATGACTTCTGTTTTCTTATGTTCTGTCACGCCCGCCTCAACCAGCAAGGAAGACGCAGCACCGGAGCTCTTCTTGCTAGCGGTTCAGGACTTTTTTACAGCATTCTTTCTCTTTCTCTCTCTCTCCCCGGGCAAACCTCTCCCAGCCCTTAAAAAGGCACAGGCTGCCAACCCCGGATTGCCAGGTGGGCACTGCCCATAGGTCCACGCATATGCAAGCAGCTGACAATCATTGCATGATAATAGCATGAATCAGGCCTTAGCCATAGGAGTTGATTATCACAGAGAGCACTCCCTTTCAGGATCACGGAGGACAGGAGCCAGCATCATCAGGTGTGGCTCCACGCAGCTCTCTACATCGTCATCAGGTGTGGCTCCACGCAGCTCTCTACAATGTTCCAATAAAGCATCAATTTCACACTCTATGTCCATACTATTCCTATCACTAGGTTTAAAAATGTAACATTTTGCTTGAAATAACCCAGTGATATTAAAAATATGTTCACATAATGAGGAAGCAATCATCCATTATCTGGAGAACCTGTTATTATGTGACCTTTTCCATTTCTAACCACACTGTCTGTAAAACAAAGACCATTCTTGTCATGAATGAGGCCAATCAAGGGATTAGCCACAGCATCAAAAAGCTCCTTCTGCCACCCAGAGGATTCACTATTAATTTCCCTAAACTATGACTAGTGTACTGATAGCATCAATTTCTCCTGCCTGTTCTGGAACTTCATATAGATGATACTGCATGATATGTACTTTCCTATGTCTTTCTTCATCTTTTTGTGAGACTGGACCTTATTTTTTCTGTGACACTGCAGCAATCATATTTATTACATGGTGCGGGAGAATAGTCTGTAATTTGTCAATCATGTTTTAAATAAACACTGATTGGCCAGGCAAAAAATATAGGTGGAAAAAACCAGACAGGAAGTAAAAATGATGTAATGAGAACAGGAAAATTCTGGAAAGGAGGAAGCTGATTCCTCCCACTCCTGGCCAGACCACTGAAGCAGCAGGATGTGATCTGCCCCACTGAAAAAAGGTACTGAGTCACATGGCTAACATAGATCAGAAAAATGGGTTAATCAAGATGTGAGAGTTAGCCATTGAGAGGCTAGAGCTAATGGGCCAATCAGCTTATAATTTATGGAGACCTATGTGTGATTTTCTTTGGGGCTAAACAGTTGTGGGGTACAGGGCAGGACAAAAACACAAACAACAAGCAGGCTGGACCCTCCACGTTACAATTAGATTTTTTTTAATATCCTACAGGCAAAGACCATCAGTAATGCAATTGGCATAGAATAAAATTTTATTTATTGAGTTGTCAAAAGAAAGGGAAATACACCTGGGGAATTGTATTACTTCTCAGTAGCAGGTATCTGAAAGGCTTTGTGTAGACTTTGGCTACTCTAGGAGATGAGGTGAGGGAGTTTGAGTAGATACGGCATTGCTCTGGGTTGAAAGCAGTCCTCTCAGCTGAATACTCTGAGGAAGTGAATAATTTGGTGACTGTTTTCTTAGTAAAGTTCTATGTAAATATGTGGAAGGAATACAATGACGTTTTACTCCTGATTTTCTGAATATAAGTGATGATTAAAGAGAAATTGCACAAAAGTGGCCAGGCTCTATTCTCTGCGGTTTCTTCCCTTTACAGCTCTAAACTCTCGCTGTCTCCAGCTCATTAATTCTCATTTGTAGTCCATACTCCCAAGCCAACAACTGACATAAGCCCATAAGAAAGAACCAGTGGCAGTGGAAGCATACTTCTGGGGCTGCCTGTCCTTGTCATTTGAGGTCCTGGCCACAAGTGCTGGCTGTCTAACTGCTCCTTACTACCTTTACTTGCTTGCCTTTTGCGTTTTGTGTAGACTTTGGAGTTGGAAGATAAATCTAGTAGTAGCCAGTTTGTTGTGGCTGGAATTAAGTCTCCAGTGTTGAATTTCTATGAGTTTATATTTGATACTTAGTTTAGATTTCTAGTAAACATTTACTGAGTTGAATTTAATTCAAGTGGAAAAGTATACATATCTTTAAAGATAGTATTTGAATATACTTCTAAATTTCTTTGTAAATTCTATGTAATTGTAATACAGTTGAAGTGGAATATAGAACTAGTTTTCTATTTAGTTTGCCTCAAATACTTTATCATTTTTGAATCTTTGTGACAGGGTTTCTTTGTGTAGCTTTGGAGTCTGTCCTGGAGCTTGCTCTGTAGAGTAGGTTGGCCTTGAACTCACATTGATCTGCCTGCCTCTGCCTCCCAAATGCTAGAATTAAAGGTGTTTGCCACCATCACCCAGCCTTTAATTTTGAATTTTTACTCAGATTTTATGAGTACTTTTAGAGAAGGTGGTATGGATTTTTCTACTTAAATCTTTTACAACATTCCTATTTTTTGTTTGAATTTTATTTTAATTGTAGCCACCTGTGGGATGTGGTGACACATGCCTACATCCCAGCCGTTGGAAGACAGAGGCAGGAGGATCTAGACTTTAAGGCCAGCTGGGACTGAGACTCTGTATCAAATAACAGAAAAACAAAATCAAATAAAATGAAACAAACCAGTGACCTCTATCCTTCTTTCAAGACAGTTTGTTTTAAATGAAAATACTGCCCTAAATGATGGGTACTACTTCCTGTTACTAAAAACATAAAAAATTAAAAATTAAAAATGCATTTATTTGTTAAAAACATTTGCTAGTAGATTCCCTTAATAAAGCTGAATATATTATTCATTTTAAAGTAAATTAGAGGTAAAAGTTAAAAAGTTTTCTGAGATAATGGGTGCAGCTTGGTGAGAGTGCTTGCTGGCATCCATAAATTCTCAATTTTATTTTAAGAATGGAAAAAATTCTGCAGTGTGATATTATTTAAACTCATATATATACACATACATACATATATCTCAGATATATATAAACTCAGTTTATATAATATATATATAAAGATATGTATCTTCATTTATGAGAAGAGATGAAAAGGAAAGAATAGTAGACTGATAAAACAATGTGTAGCAATGTAAATTTTCTAGTTATTTTAGTGGTCTTTATTTAGTCTTTGTAGATTGAGGTTTGATTGATGTGCTTATTTTGTGTACTCTGTCAGTTGCAAATAATGAAACTTTTCAACTTCTTAGTTAATCAATGTAACTGTTGTAGTGAAAGCTCCTTTCTCCTGATAACAACATTGGTAATATAGCGTATGAGCTGTGTTATAGAGAGGCTGTTTTACTCACATGGAAGTTTCATTTTTAATCAGTGAAGGTATCTATAGTAAACACACTTGTTCTACTTATACTTATTACTTGTCGCCTATGATGTCTTTATATTTTATACACCGTGTCTATTATCCTTCTTCTTTGGCATATAAGATTTTATTTATGTCACTTCTGACCTAATAAAACTATCCCTTTGACCCAGTATACTTGACGTCTCGGATAACTTACTCTTGACCTTTGACACATTTTATTTTAAGACTGTTAAACATAATAGGTAGCTGCTGAGTAAGAAAGCTTTATTGTTCTGTGTTTTTACCTAATTTAACTGAAGAATTTTTCTAACATTTTAAAAGGCTTCTCACAAAAGAACTGATGTATATTTGATATTTTGGTGATTTTATAATTCAAATGGTCATGTTTTTAATAAAAAAATGAATGCTAGTTATAAATATATTCTAAAGTGAAATTTTTTACATGTATTGTTAGAGAAACAGCATTAATTTTAATGCTTGGTTTCTTCGTTGTCCCATCTCACAATTTAATGAAGTACCTAATTTTTGGTGTAATATGTATTCATTTATGTAAGGAGATGAAGTTCAAAAATGGTGGGTGGTTGTCTCTCTTCATTGTGAATTTGTACATTATTTCTTTGTGACAATCCTTTGCATTCCAAAAATGTGACTTAGACAAATTCTGTTTTTTTTATACTGCATTCTCACGTATGAAGGAAAATACTAGTAAATTTTATTTGTTTTATGAAAACTATGAGCAGGCTCTTCATGAAGCTTCTTAAATTCACTAGTGTTCATTGGATGCTTGAAATCAAAGATGATTTTTTTCAAATGCTAAATTTATATTTTATTCTCAGAAGTTATGTTAATTAAGTGATGGGTAGGGAAAATGGGACATTTCATAACAACAGAGGATAAAATAGTCACTGCATCTTGTGAAATATAAGCTGAGCTCATTGTTGAGCTTAGGTTGTGTGTGGCACTGATATGGAAGAAGCATGGCATCTCGATCCATCTGGGAATCGGCTCCATAATGACTCATTTCCTTACCCTTCCTTTGGAGGAGCAGAAACATTTACTCCCTATGAAAGTGTTAGGAAGAGCATTGTCAACACAACAGCAAAGCAAATGAATAAACTCTCAGTCAGTAGTTCTCAACCTTCCTACTGCTGCAACGCTTTGATCCAGTTCTTCATGCTGTGGTGATCCCACTTTTAAAATCATTTTCACTGCTACTTTTTAACTGTAATTTTCTACAATTATGAATTGTCATGCAAATACCTGTGTTTTCTAGTGGCCTTAAGTGACTCCCATGAAAGGGTTGTTTGACCCCAAAAGGAACCACAGACCACAGGTTGAGAACTGTTGCTCTAAGTTGTTAAATTCTTCCATTTTTTTATTTTGTGCTTCAATAAGGATGATGAGTTTAAGTCAATTTGAGAAATTATTTTAATTATTGTGTGCATGTATGTACATGTATGTGTATGTTTGTATGTGTGTGTGTGTTTGTGTGTGTGTGTAGATCGATGGACAACTTGTAGGAGTTTTCTTTCCTTTTAACATGTAGGATTCTGGGGATTGTACTCTGGTTTTAGGCTTAGTAGCCAAGCACCTTTACCTACTGAGCCATCTCTCTAGCCACTAATTTTATTAATAATACTAATGATTATAGTTACCTTTAATGCTGATTATTTTTTTCTTTAATTAAAAGTTTAGTTTTGGGGGCTGAAGAGATAGATCAGTTCATTAAGAGCCTTTGTTGCTGTTACAGAGGATCTGAGCTCAATTCCCAGCATCTACTTGTAACTCCCGTCACAGGAGATTCAGTACCCTCCTCTGATCTCTGCAGGCATCAGGCACACACTTGGTATGCATACATTCATTCAAAACTGTCATAAAAATAAAACAAATCGGAAATTTTTAAAAATAATTTACTTTTAGAGATATTACTAAAGATTCAGGGTTAGAAACCTAAAGAGCCCCAAGTTTACAGAGACTTTCCTTTTATATCTTTTCTTTTACACATTTAGTTTATTTCAGAGTTAGTGTGTGTATGTGTGTGTTTTATGTGTGTACTTGAGTGCAGGTTCATGTGTTTGTAGTTAGGTCCATATGTGTGCATGTGAAGGAAGGAAGACAGCCTCCAGTGTCTTTTTATCAGGCATCTTCCCCGGTGGGGACAGAATCCCTCACTGCTCTGGTACTCAGATAGGCTGACTGACCTGTGAGCTCCAGGGATCTACCTACCTGTCCCTCTTCAGCACAGCCGACCCCACTGCACCTGACTGTTAAGTGTGTTAGGGCATGGTCCTTGTACTTGCACAGTCAATGCTTGACCAAGGCTCATAAAATAAAACTCTAAGTAGGTAACAAATACAGTTAAAAAATTAAGCCATTTAATTTTTTATAAGACTCTTCTTTTATGACTCCTAGATACATCCAATAGTGCAGTTAAACTAATACATATGTGGAAAGCCACTTCTGCAATAGTTCTGTGTATGCCGTCAGAGTCAGTGAATTTTAATTATGTTTTCAAAAAAAAAGGTACATCTTTCGTGTCAGAAAATCAAAGGCTGTGAGCACGATTTCCACCAGAGCTTTAGTTTTCTAAAGTTCCTGCTTTCACATTCTCGTGGATATATTATCCCCAAGTGAATTTTTGACCAAAGTGTGTGTGTGTGTGTGTGTGTGTCCTCCTGTCTGTCCATTCATCTGTCCATCCATCATCCATCATCCATTCATCTATCTAATATTTAATTTTTTTTGAGACAGAGTATCACTACATTACCTAGACTGGTCTTAAATTCAGTTTTCCCTTCCTTAGGCCTCTGAATGATAGGATAGCATTTGGCTCCTAGTTTTAATTTGAAAAATAAATTTAATGATTATCTTTATGTGTTGAAGATTTTGTTGAAAATATGTATTTTGCCCGACATATATGTATATGTAACACATACAAGCCTGGTGCTCACAGAGATCAGAATAGGTGTGATTGCCTGTAAGATTTGTTTTTAAACAACTTATTAGTTTAATGATCAAAACTACAAAAACATTTTCTTTCACTTTGACTTTCCTGTGATGGTTCCAAGGAATTATTTTATACCTTTAAAATTAATTCTTACACCTACTAATTATTCCTGCATTCTCTACTTGATTTGTAGATGTAGCCCACCCTTAGTTCTAAGACTTTTTTATTTTTGTTCTTAATTTGATTTTTAGATGAATCTCTCAAATAGCTTTTTCCTATGGTTTGTTCTTATAAAGTATTCGGTACTTTATATTATTGTAGTGTTCTTTACAATACCTTGCTTCATTACAGTGTGTATATTATTATACAAAATTAACAAAAACTTTCAGTTAAAGAGATAGAAGGATGTTTTGGAATTTTTTCTTTTTAAAGAGTTCAATTTATGACTGTCATTTTTATTGTGCTCTTAGTTATAGTTCAATAACTTGGCATATGCACATTCTCTTGAACCCATCATCATGGTCAAGACAGCTCATCTGGTTCCTCATCTGTGCATCTATTGATTTCTGTCTCTGTTTTCCCAGTTTTTAGAGAGGTATTTTGAAGTTTCTGGTTCTAATTGTAGGCTTATCAGTTTTTTGACAGAAGTACCAAAAGCTGTTACATTGTCTTGATTGACTCGTTTAATAGTGTAAAATTACCCCTTTATCTTTGGTCTTTTTTTTTTTTGCTGTGAAAAATCTCCCTTTCCTCATATTAATATAACAATTCCCTAATTTTCTTTTTACCTTTGTATCCTATTTTTGAGAATATTTGTTGCTGCTGCTGCTGATAAGAAGTTGATGGCTCCCCACAGCCTTGTCCTTATGACTGCATACCACTAGAGATGGAGCAGTACTGCCTCTGATCATTACCTCCCTTTTTGATCTGAATCTCAAGGGCGATGCTTTTGTAATATGTGTAGCATCATTGCTACTCTGTTATTGTAACAATTTCCGAGGGTGGTGCTAACAATCCAAATTCCTAGAGATGAGCATTGTGAGAAAACCCCTTTTGCTTTTTTGTAAGACTTGGATCGTTACAGTTCAACTATTTCTCACTGCAGAATTGAGTTTAGACCTTCCGCAGCCTCCACAGCATAATCTAGTAATGAGGTTGTTGAACTCTGAGCCTTTCTTTGAGTCATCTGTTAAACCTCAGATTAGATCAGAAAGAATGTCAGGATCTGCACAGGAAAGCCCTTGCCTCATTCATCACCTTCACCTACTAGAAAACTGAAGGAGAATTTGTAATTGTCACTGAGTGGCAGGGGGACAGATGGCAGACTAGAATCCTGATCAGGGGATGGCTTTTTCTCTTTTGCTTGGTGTCTGTTTCACTGTATTTCATTAGCTTCATTTTTCTTATCTGTCACTTCAAACAATATAATACATAGATTGTAATTGATAAAACCCCTACTGTAGTGTAATCTGGGGTAGAGGACCTTACCAGAGTTGAGCCTTTTGTATAATTAAAATGCCCCCTCTAGTTTAAACTTGTCAGTGCCTTATATTTTTAATTTCATTTTTCAAAGAATTCTGTCATTAAGGGCACCATTTTGACAGAGGATACTGCATTTCAGGCTTTTTCAAATTTACTGTTTGACAAATTTATAAACCATAAATATAATGGAACTCTTTGTTTTTTTTTTTGGTTTTTTTTTTTTTTTTTTTTGGTTTTTCGAGACAGGGTTTCTCTGTGGTTTTGGAGCCTGTCCTGGAACTAGCTCTTCTAGACCAGGCTGGTCTCGAACTCACAGAGATCCACCTGCCTCTCCCTCCCGAGTGCTGGGATTAAAGGCGTGTGCCACCACCGCCCGGCTATAATGGAACTCTTAAGCCTTTTTATTTCTTGACATATTTTTAAGAATTTTCTTGTACACTGCATTAGGGCCTCACCAGGGAACAATGGCAATGGTGTCATATGAACCTACCTATGATATATATTACAGTTTCTTAAATCTCTCAACATTATCAACACCCCTGTTTTAGTGTGAGCTAACTTCTCCGTGTGGTATCTTCATTTTTCATAGTCTTAGGTTAGTCCCCAGAAATAGTTTATTTGTACAGCTAACAAAAAGCTGTCAGTAGTTATGATTCAACTTTAAAGAGTTTGTCCAAACTGTTTCTTGCAGATAAGATCAGATTATGAGGAATGATGTCAATCAAAAGAAGAGTTTGTTATAGATCTTTTTAAATTCTAGCCAAAAATTCTGATATCCAGAGAATGGTTCCTCCTTAACAGAAACAGCTAGCCCAAGTTCTTGATACATAGTAGGTGTTGAGTTAAATGTTAGTGATTTGAGCTAAAGCTTACATATGTATTATTTTCAGTGTCTTGTTTCTGTGAGCACAATTTGAAATACTGACTTATCTAAAAATGCCATGTTTTAAATGAATGTTATTTTATCTGCCCTTTCTTTCTGTTTTCCTCCTGACTTTCTGTCTTCTCTTCCTCTTCTTCCCATTTTGCACACTGTCTTTTCTCCTTCTCTTATCTTTTTACCTCCAATATTTCAAGTTGTTTGGCCTTGTCCTCCTGAGAACACAATAAATGCAGGTTTAAATTCTTTTGTCTTCCATTTCTTGCTTTTGATAGAAGTCAGCGGGAGAGTTTTGTAAAAGTACCTTAACAGCTTTAAGACACACGTATCTTTTGTTTTCTATGTTCATCATCTAAATATACATTGAACATGAAGTATTCTTCTTTGTCTTTCTGCTTTAAAAATTAATTAATGATATAACAATAGTTAAAGAAATAGAGGACATGATTATGAGATAGAGCAATGACAATGTATGAAACTGAAAGAGGAATGGAAGAAGAAATTATGTGATTATGCTTTAATCAAAATATAAAGAAATATTTTAATATAAAAACATCTGATTTTTTTGGCAAACTAAGAGTGGAATACATAATAATTTTAATAATGTAATAAAAACATTTTATTGTTGAATAAAGTAATATTGAATTTTAGATTTCAAACTACATTTGTAAGTTACAGGATGAAGTTGAGAGAAAACAATTTTTAAGGTAAAACATAACCATAATTTTCTGCCTGTGCAGATTCCGATCCAGCATCACCCTCATCTTAAACATGAGCCTTGGATCTGAAGAACCTAACTGAACCTAACTGAAGCATGACTTTAGATTTATTTCATTTTTATTTTTTTTATTTTTTATTTTTTCAAATATTTATTTATTTATTATGTATACAATATTCTGTCTTGTGTGTATGGCTGCAGCCAGAAGAGGGCATCAGATCTCATTTCAGATGGTAGTGAGCCACCATGTGGTTGCTGGGAATTGAACTCAGGACCTTTGGAAGAGCAGGCAATGTTCTTAACTCCTGAGCCATCTCTCCAGCCCCTTATTTCATTTCTAGAAGAAGACTTTAGGTTTTTTGGCAAACAGTTTCTCACTATGTAGCCCTGGCTGTCCTGGAACTTATTATGTAGACCAGGTTGGCCTTGAACTCACAGAGACCCACCTGCCTCAGCCTCCTGAGTGGTGGAATTAAAGGTTGTGTGCCTCTATGCCTGGCTAAGAAATGGTGATTTTTTTCAAAGCAGACATTTAAATGATTTTAAAGGATCTGTAACCATTAGCATTCTTAAAAATTCAGTTTGGCATTATAAGATGTTAATGATGTGAAGTTGATCATTTACTTAGTGCTATATTTCATGAAATGTGTTTATTTGAAAAGCCATACTATTGACAATTCAAAGTTTTGTGTTTTATCATTTATATTTTGTACTTATTCTGTTTTAGAACATTATTTCTCATAGATCATGTGTTGTAATAGGAGCGGCGGGGCTGCATCCCCAGCACCCCAGCCGCCTGGCTAGCTTATGCCCCGAAATAACAACACACAAACTGTATTCTTTTAAACACTGCTTGGCCCATTAACTCTAGCCCTTACAGGCTAATTCTCATATCCCGATCAACCCATCTCTAATAATCTGTGTAGCATCAGTCCTACCGGGAAGATTCTAGCTTACGTCCATGCTGGGTCGGAGTTCATTGCATCTGCCTCAGAGAGCAGAGCTATTGCGTCTGCCCGGGAGAGGGGAGCATGGCTTCTCTCTCTGAGCTCACTTCCTCTTCCTCCCAGCATTCTGTTCTGTTTACTCCTCTCACCTATGTTTTAACCTATCAGGGCCAAGCAGTTTCTTTATTGTTTAACCAATGAAATCAACAGATTGATATATGACACTCCCACATCAATCATGACTTTTGCCTATATAGCTCAGTTTTGTCTGGGTTTTTGGTTTTGGGTTTTTTTTTTGTTGTTTGTTTTTTGTTTTGGTAAAATAAGAAACTTGGAGGAGCCATTAGGAGGAGTCTGACAAGATATCAGAATCCAAATTTAGGATCAGTCATTTCATTTAATATAGTAAAGTATGATAGAGAATCTGGAGTCTTATATGCGGGAAAAGGTAATTAAAAGATTAATAAGATAAAATCTTTGACAAGATGTCTGTATAGGTATTAGTGTCCTTATGTACATCATTTGTACTTCATGTCATAGCAATATTTAGTAAGACTTGAGTTGTGACTTAAAAACTAGACTTAATGTGTGTCTAGTTTTTTTGCATTTATTACATTGACATTTAAAATATTAGGAAGGAAATTTCAGATTTATCATTTGTTCTCTTTAGTATACTTTATTTTCTTTAAACTTATTTATTATGTATGCAGTGTTCTGTCAAATGCATGTCTGCATGCCAGAAGAGGGCACCAGATCTCATTATAGATGGTTGTGAGCCACCATGTGGTAGCTGGGAATTGAACACATCACCTCTGGAACCTCTAAGCCATCTCTCCAGCCCCCTCTTCAGTTTACTAAGTAAATGGGTACAAGAGACGTCCTGTGCTGAGTTGCAGGTGTGATGGGGAGCTGTGCACTTGGCTTCTTTCTGCTCCTGTTATTGCTTACTTAGAGACAGCAGTGAAATGCTGTTACGGATCATTTCTGCAGACTGGACTCCCATAAGGCTGAAATTTGCATTTAGAAAATTCAGTTAGGAAAGAAGAAGGTCCAGAACTACTTCAGGATGAGATCCGGTGCTCATTGCTTCACATTGCGACTGTATCTCACTCATGCCCATATCACAGTAATTAGAATTCTGAGTAGCTATAGAAGGTGAGTGTTTCTTACTCAGTAATGCTTATTCTTCCGTGAAGTAAACCATCCTGCAGTAACTGTAACTTTGTGTAAATTTACTTTCTTTGAAGAGTCTGCTTTTCTTTGCATTTCTTTAAGTAATTTTAATCATTATGAATATACTAATATGCATTCATAAAAAATGATCAAAGTAGAAAAACAGTAATGCTTACTGTTAACATTTTGATCTAGTTATATTCACCATTTGTGTACTAATATACATATCTTAACTAAACATATGTTCAGAGTGTTAAACAAATTTGAGCCCTGAAACTTTTATTTAAGATTGTGTAATGAAAACTTAGAAATGTTACTTTTTAAAAAACTGATCCAATGATGTGTAGCAATTTCTTAACAGATATGTCATAATTGTATAATTAATTGTCTACTTCTGTGTTATTATATATTTACTAAAATAGAGTCATTTATACCTTCGTTTTCTTATTCTAATTCTATCAAGGTGAAATTTTTAAAAATAACTATTAGAGCTGGGCGGTGGTGGCGCATGCCTTTAATCCCAGCACTCGGGAGGCAGAGGCAGGCGGATCTCTGTGAGTTCTAGGCCATCCTGGTCTACAAGAGCTAGTTCCATGACAGGAACCAAAAAGCTATGGAGAAACCCTGTCTCAAAAATCAAAAAAAAAAAAAAATAACCATTAAAAACTGAGCATTTCTGAGCTGTTAAGTAGACAGGGTTGTAGAACTTGTTTACCATGGTGGACTGTTAGCAGTGCCCATCTGTGGAACAATGTGTGTGAAGCAGAGACAGGAATGCCAGTATCTAAACAGCACCATTGTCGTTTGTTATCATCTTTACTGGTTAGAGTTCTAGCTGCCTCGATGAGTTGGTGTAAGAGGAAGTAAGATTGTTGTGTTTTCTAATTTTATTTTTATTTTTAATTTTTTTGTAACAAGTTCTTACTGTGTGCCTTGGCTGGCCAGGAACTTGCTATGCAGAAAGCCACCTGTGTCTGTGTTCTTAATACTAGTATTAAAAGTGTGCACCACCACACCCAGCCCAATTTACCTGATTTTAGCCATTAAGAAACAATGGGGTGTAAGAAGTGGTCTCAGAATGTGATTTTTAAAAAGGATCAGAATAAAAAGTTCTGCTCTAGGTTTCAGCACGGAGGGAGCTTACATCATAATAAGAATAACCAGTAAGTAGGAGAAAACCATACTTAAACCCTAATCTCACGGAGTGAACCACTACTAGAGATGGAGTGCAGAATGCTGCCTTCAGGCACAACTTGTAAGCCACGAAGCAGTGAAACCATCACACTGGCCCGCTCCGTGGATAGGAAAAAAAGTGTATTTGGGAAATCAAACTGCTAGGCTGTTCTTGGGGGTGGCAAGAGGGGCAGAGGACAGCCTTGTTACTTTTAAGGGCACATGTACTGGCAAGAAGAGAGGTGCAGCCAGATTTAGTATAGGGGCAGTTGCAGCCAGGGATTTAGCATAGGGGCTTTGCTCTCTTGTAGGCTGTTTATGTTAATCAGGGACTAGATTCCTTTGCAAGAGGTAGCTGATCACTGGTAAGGAGAAACCTGACTTGTGAGATTCCTGGGGAATAGTGAGTTTAGGTTTTTGTTTACCTTATAGCAATCCTTCTATTTACCTGAGTAAATAGAAGTCCTTCTGTTTAAGACATTGTCACCAGCACTGCCATATTGGGGGTCCACTTTGGCCTTATTATTACTTAGGTGTATTGGATTCTGACCTAGACCAAGGAGTGCACAGCTGCAGCTTACCAACTAGTGGGGAGTTGCTCGAAGAATCTTCCTTTCTGTGCTCTGCCATGGGATTAGGTGAAAGGCATTTGAACCTAATCTAACAAGCTACTGTAAGCAGTTTTGTCAGCACAGTTATTTAGTGTGCTCAGGTTCTTTGCTACTCTGTGCTTGGCAGTTAACTTTTAGCATTATACATGAGAGTCAGTCTAGAAAGGTGATTGGATCGATGTATACCTATCACTTCTAGTAAAGTAGTACATTGTTTTTATGTTCCTGCAGGAGATGGTTTTCTTCCATATTTACACATTTAAATATCAGTAGCATATGCTATTAGTATATGACTACTATGCAAGAAATGTGTTGATTTTAATTTTGGCTCTTAAATACTTAGAAATAATATTATTGTGATTTCATTTACTATTTTTGTTAAAGCAGGAATTTCAAAGTTCATATATACGTGTTATTTGTGTTTGTGTAGTGACTGTCTTCCAAACCGGTTATTGTGGTGAATTTATAGCATGTATAGTAGTAGACAGAAAAGTCTGCTAAACCCCTGTGTCCTCATTGCCAGCCTTCCAGTGACAAATTCAAGATGACACCTGACTCAGTGATATTTCATTTATGTCCACTAAATCTGTTTTTGAAATCTTTTGCAGTGATTTTTAAGTGGTGACTCCTTTTAGGGGTATAATTCTGACTATAGAAACCTAGGGCTAAGTATATACTAACAGAAATTGAAAACTGAAATTTGTGCCCTAGCAATGTTGAAGCATGCATGGGCAGCCCATATGTGGTGGTTCTGTTGAACTTGTTTCATGGTCTAAGTTGATGAGGATGACTGACCAGATCTCATTACAGCTGGTTGTGGACCCACCATGTGGTTACTGGGAATTGAACTCAGGACCTTTGGGAGAGCTCTTAACTCCTGAGCCATCTCTCTAGCCCCACCAATCAGTGGTGATTACTTTTTAAAATGGCTTTCCCACTTTAAATGTTTAATTGCATTTATCTACTTAGTGCAGGCATTCATTCGCCTCTCTGTCTCTGTCTCTGTCTCTCTCTTTCTCTCTCTCTCTCTCTCTCTCTCTCTCTCTCTCTGTGTGTGTGTGTGTGTGTGTGTGTGTGTGTGTGTGTGTGTGTGTGTGTTAGGGCATGCATATGTGGAAGTCAGAGGTCAACTTGGAGGAGTTTGTTCTCTCCTCCCACCATATGGGTCCTGGTTAGCTAACTTCAGGTCATCATACTCAGAGGCAGGTTCCTTCTGCTCCCTGAGCCTTCTCACTATGCCTTGAGACATATTTTTTATTAGATTACTTAGAAAGTGCATAATGGAATAAGTTTTACCTTTCATCAGTGTTTTGCTTTTTATCTTTGAGAGTGATGAACACATTTCATTATTTTGTGGCATAAAATGCCATTACCTAAAAGGCCGATGGTCATCTTTCTTGCCTGAAGATACTTGATTTGTTTGCTTTCTTCTCTAAATGGTATTATTTTTTCCTTTGGAGCCAGAATATTTGAGAAGTTACGTCTTGATATTATCCATTAAGATTTTTTATTTTTGGAGATAAGGTCTTACTTTGTAGCTCAGCCTGACCTGGAAGTCGCCGTTTAATAGGCAACCTCAAACTCTAGGCACTACCCTAGCCTCAGTCTCCCCAGTGCTGTGATTATAGGTGTGAGCCCCTAGTTTGTTTTTACTATTGCTTGTTTGTTTAGGATTGTGTTGTATTTAGTCTTTGTCCCGGTAACTTTGGCACTTGACATTGCTAATGTTGTGTTTTTATTTTTGCATTAAGTAAGTTTTATAAAACCATTTAGAAGGAGTTGTGACTCAGCATAGTCGTTACTGTGTGTTGGAAAAGAAGCTGGCTGGCTTTCTCAGGAGTCCTGTTGTCTCCCTGGTCTTCTCTCACCTGGGCGCTTACCACTGTTGTCTGAGTGAAGTGGAAGGCCTATCCCTTGCATGAAGCCATGGGTGGCTGAGTTTTGATAGCATGTATGGCCTGTCCTTCAAATTGACCTTCATAATGAAGCTCACCTGGAGATGAGCTAATCTCCTTTCTCCTTCCCAGATCCTGTTCTCAGGTGACTTGATGATGCCTTCACTGGACAGTGACCATGACTCCTTTGGATGTGATGTTAGTTTGTCCTCACCTGCTTTGAGGCTCATTAGCATTCCTAGTTACTTCATTTTGGTGTAAATTTTTTTTGGAGAATTTTGCTTTCTTATTGAATTTCTCTATTTGGATAAAGTGATTCAGATAATCAGAAATTCTACTCCTATTGTCAGCGTTTTCTCAGACTCCTGCCCGATAAGGATTTTAATGACAAAACTTCCTCAGAAATTTACTGGGATTTTCCTGAGCTGGTCCTTGGAGATTGAAGTCTTTTAAACTCTTTCAAGTTCGTGACTGTAAAAGCAAACTGGTTGTTCATTTCCCAGCCACTCAGACCCAAATTATCAACAAAGACTATATTAATACAACACTGTTTGGCCAATTGTTAGATGTTTTCCTAGCTAGCTCTTACATCTTGAATTAATCCATTTCTATTAATCTGTGTATTGCCACTAGACTGTGGCTTACTGGTGCTGGAATGTTACTCCTTTGGCAGCTACATGGTGTCTCTCTGACTCTGCCTACTTTCTCTCTATATCTCTGTTTGGATTTCCCATTTGGCTGTATTCTCCCAAGCCATTGGCTGAAACAGATTTTTTCATTATCCAATAAAAGCAACACATATACAGAATGACATTCCACATCATCTCCCTTTTCTGTCTAAATAAAAGGGAAGGTCTTAATGTTAACATAGTAAAATTAAATATAACAAAACAATTATCAGGAAAGAATTATAGTTACAATATTTAGTCCATTTTTCATTTGGCAAACTAAGGAACTATCATCTATCTTATCTTTAATTTATCCTATATAATAACTAAGGAAAGCTATAACTATCTGTCTTTAACTCTTCAAAAACCCCAGGAGGATATAATATTACCTAAGTAAATAGGAAGTGCATTTTAAGCAACTTCTAAAGTTCTAGAATTGTCAGAGACATCTTTTTCCCTGGACAGTCACCCAAAGTTTTTCTGTAACATTGGGGCACTGATCTTCAGCCCACAGGCCCATAATATCTGCCAGACTTTTTGGTGAAGCAGGAAATTTGAAGATCTGTTCTGCCTTGTACTGACAGAGTTTATCAGTTGCTTTCTTTTGTGTCCTGTAAAATGTCTGGCAGTTTTTTCATGAAGGAGAAACTCCGAAGGACCATCTTGCTTTTTTTTTTTTTGACTAGTTCAGCAGTCATTTTTCTGTAGGTCCTGCATGCCCAGTATGCCCAGTTCATACAGCATACTGTCAAGCAGTACAGGCAAAAGCTGTTTCTTGCCCAAATGGCTAGCCATGTCATATTGTAGGCAAATTCCATAATGAGTGTTTTCAATGCTGATCAACCTCTCTGAAGTAATTGGTGCTGCCAGAATCTGCATACATGTCTAACTTTCGAGAAAAGTGTAAGTTTTTAAAACATGTTAAATGCCATATTCTATAGGTCTTTGAAAGATTTGAAAACTACCTATCCCTCTGAAATCTATCTCTGTACAACTAGAAAGCCTAACATGACTACAAGCCTTGTTATCATTATAGATTATTACCTATTAATCTGTAATTTTAATTATACATTACATTTTTAAATGAGTTATATAAACATTAATACTTTAAATAAGGGTAGAAATATACATATAACAAAATTGATCTTGAATTTGTATCAATAAACCAAAATCCATACCCATGTAAAATACTCATTTCTATATCATATACACCTTTATTATTATTATTTTTTGAAATTGACTATGACCATTAAACATTTAAGACTAACCCTTTTAAAATGAAAACAAACATTTATAAATAGCCATTTTTGGAATTTGGGTATAGTTTTCTCCAAACTGCTTACTGCTTTTTGTGGGGTGAAATATTTTTAGGGTTCATGGAAAACTTTCAGAGGGTCTTGTTTAATCAAACCACATTAGCCTGAAAGGAATCCATCGATTCTCATCTTTTGTGGAAACAAAAGCAGAACCTCTTTTCCAAAGAAATATATCCTTAGACTTAAATTTTGAAGTCAAGATAACTTTAAAATATATATGGTTGTTTAGCTTAACAGTCTGTACAATGAAATGTCTCTCTGTACTTAGCTTGATTTACAGTAAAACAATTTAAAGAAAACACAGTAATATGCATAATATAGACTCACTGTGCATTTTCCATCTTTTCCTGGCCTTTTTTAAATTATTACTTTTACTCCTTTAATCTGTGTGTGTCTGTACTCTTTTATATTAGTTTTACTGTCTCTTTAAATACTTTGTTTTATTTTTTAAACCTATTTCTTTTTATAACTGTCTATACTCTTTTTCTTCTCTCTCCTAAGCCTATGTACATTTATCCAATACTATGATCTATTCAAATTATTTTGTATATGTAGACGTTATTTGACCAGGAGTGCTTTTTTTTTTTAATGCTAAATGAGCATGGCTAGGATCAACTCCCTGGCCCTGCCTGTTTGTTCCACCCAGTCCAACAAGGTGGAGGCATGTTCACTGCCTCTGTGAGTCACATGCACCACCCAAGCTCCGGGGGCACAGCAGGTCTTTGTCACCATTAAGCAATTTGTAACGCACTGTTCACAGACCCCATTTAAATGCAGGACCTCCCAAAAGAGCCATAGTTCATTCTGCTAGCACAAACCAAGAAGTCAGATCTTAAGGAAACCGAGTAATTTTTGCCGCTAACATTGAGTCAGGAAGATTTCTCTTAAAGGAGCTGTGCCTTTTCTTGACACCAGCAAACAGAAACTATCTGAAAAAATGTGGCTACCAAGAAGCTGTGCCTAATTCTGTTCATTTGTGTCCAGAATTTCTTCTCAGGCTCTCTCAGTTTTTATGTGGATGTATTTGGCCCACGTTGGCGAGTCATTTTATAGGCAGAGACTGCTTGCTCGATTCCCAACTGCTCAGACCTAAATATTTACACACCTGAATAATTACACAGAAACTATTTTAACTACAATACTGCTTGGCCTGTTAACTCAGGTGTCTTTCTAGCTAGCTCTTACTTCTTAAATTAACCTAATTCTATTAATCTGTGTATGGGCACAAGACTGTGGCTTACTGGGCAGCGCCATGGTGTCTTCCTGACTCAGCCTGTTCTCTCTATATCTCTGTTTGTATTTCCCACTTTGAGCTTTGCCGTAGGTCGAAGCAGCTTTACTCATCAACCAATAAAGCAACACATACAGAGAAGGACATTCCACATCACACGCCCTTGTCAATACTCACTTACTGTATAGTTCCTTCCTGGTTTGATGTAAAACAACTATTTATTGTACCCAATAGTGCATTCTTTTTAAAATCAAATGGTTATCTTGGGAAAGGAGAGATAAAAGATGATCTTGCTCTTACAAAAAAGCCAAACATAAATACATGAGTTATTTGTTGTATTGCTATCTTTTATATCAAAAGTGTTAAGCTCCCCACATGATTAATAATTAGATATCAGCAAGATTGTATGTAGCTGTGAAATACAACACCTGCACTCACTAACTTTGGTTGTAGAAAAATTAGTGGGAAGAGTATATATTTTGAATATCTAAGGAAAAACAACTCATAAAGTATTAAGGTACATCCAATTTTGTTACACACACACACACACACACACACACACACACACTATGAAAAGGACGCAAGTGGGACCCTGACTGGCTAGCCCACAACGGGTGAGGGACAAACATGGCCAGGCAGATAGAACCTAAGTGGAAAGTTTTATTGGAAGAAGAGAAGGGCATGGGGAAAGGGACGGGAGAGAAGGGAAGAGAAAAGAAAGAGAGAGAGACAGAGAGAGAAAAAGAGAAAAAAACTGGAAAGTCCTGCCTGCCCCTTCAGAAGAGCACCAAGAAAGAGACTAGGAGTGGGCAGAGCTTGTCTCTTAAAGGACCTTTGTACTTGCATAGTGACATAGCAGCCATAGGACCCTGGGATGGTTAGAGTATTGCCTAGGTTCATCCTGTAGATGACAGGATGCAGCATAATGCCTGAATCCTAATGAGGGGGACAGAGGAGAAGGGGGAGGAAGGATAGAGAAGGAAAGGAGAATAAACATCTTTAGAATATATTCTAAAATAATAGTTATTTGGGGTTGCTAAGAGACATAGGATTTTTCCTTTTAATTTTATTAATTTTTCTATGCTTAACATGTATTGATTTTGTACTAAGTAAAAATTTTAGTCAATCAAATAAACAAATTTTTATTCTTAATTTTGAGATTTTAAATAAGTTGGTTGGTGTGTATGCATTGTATATACAATACATGTATATGTATTGTATGTTTTAAAAGTATGATTCTTTGAGGGTTTTACTCTATCCCAGTATATTCATAGTATAACCTAGGATGGCTTCAAATTCATGACAACGCTCCAACATCAACCTTCCAAGTGCTACTATTACAGGTGTGCATCACTGACTAAAAAAGTAAGGTTCTTTGTAGTTCTGTGTAGTTATACTTTATTTGTCTTGCCAGCCAACTCCCAAATCATGGCATGGAGGCTTATTGTTAATTATGAAAGGTTGACTGATAGCTTAGCCTTGTTTTTAACTGGCTCTTATAACTTAACTAATTTTTATTAATCTGTATTTTGTCCCGAGGCTCATTTATCTCATCTATGTACTGTCTATCCTATCCTGCTTTTCTGCTTCTTCTGTGTCTCTTGGCATCTCATGGCATCTCCACCCTTCTTTTCCAGCATGCTTTCTGCCCCCAAAATCCTTCCTAGCTATTGGCCATTCATCTTCTTATTAAACCAACCAGAGTGGCATACATATCTTTACATAATATAGTCAAATATCTTGCAACAGTTCTAGTTAGGGTCTAATTCTTTTTGTAGAATGTCTTTCATTGGGTATAGGACCCTTAAGGATCTCTACTAGAGATATAAATGGCATATATGCATCTGAAAATAATATAATTGGGCCTTTTATAAAATGTCATTTGGGGCATTCTCGTTATATAGTGTAGGAATAGAAATGGCATATAGAGTGTAGCCTGTATAAGCAGTAGAGGGAGAAGGGATGTAGAGTATTGACAATAGGTTGTCTTGTGCAGGTCTTTCATACAGACACAGCCTCTGCAAATTCATATGTACAACAGTCCTGTTGTGTCTGGAAACCAGTGTTTCCACATTTCCCTCTGGCTCTTACCATCTTCCTACCACCCCTTCCACACAGATTCCTGGTCACTGAGTGGAGGGCTTTGATGAAGACATCCCATTTAAGACTGAGTTTTCCAGAGTCTCTCACTCTCTGCACATTTCCAGTTATGAGTCTCTGTCTTAACTCCCATCTATTGCAAGAAGAAGCTTCTCTGATATGGGGTGAGAGAGGCACTGATCTATGGTATAGTATAGTGTGTCATTAGGATTCACTATATTTCTGTGTTCTTCTGGCACAATAACAAGTTCAAGCTAGACTGTGTCCCAGTGTTAATCCTGGGATTCACCAGAGAAGAACCAGTTCCACAGTTCATTGAAGTAAGCTTTAATTAATTACTGACCAGGATGGTCTTTTGTCAGGACATCTCCCTGGGATTCCCAGTTGAGTGATCCCAAGACATGTGTTGTAGGGCTTTTAAAGAACAAACCCATATGGCCACCCATATTTTCCCTGTGGCTTGACTGTTATTTTCCAAGAACTACAACTCCCAGCATTCCAGAAAGTTGCAAGTTCCTTGGGCAGGTGGGCTTACAGGTTAACGTTAACTTTTAAGTCTTTTAAGCACTGAGGGGAGGAGTAGATAGGGAAACCTACCCCTACCCAAGAAGCCATTTGCAACTGATACCTGTTAACAAGGGGACAGCTGATTTTCTCCAGTGGAGTGTCATTGGGTGTAGCAACCACTCCAGGACAGGCCCCAGGCCCAGTAGGTGGCTAACACAAAATGACCTCAGTCATGTGTGTCTGTGTGTCTGTCTGTACTGTTTGTTTTGTCTTATTATTTTTTTTTTGTTTTATTAGTTTTTTGTTTGTTTTGGTTTTTGTTTTTGTGGAGTTTTTGCTGTTGGTTTTTTGTTTTGTTTTGTTTTTTGAAAGAGGTGGGGAGGATCTGGGAGAGGTTGGAGAGAGGAAAACATGATCAAAATATTGTATGAAGAAAATTAATTAAAAAAATCCTTGGAAAACCAAAATAAGCAAACAACAACAATAATAATAATCAAAGCGAAACTGGTGGAAGGTTGCAAGCTTCTTCCCTAAAGTCAAGATTGTTAGGTGGGGGTTGATGAAGGTGGTGTGGAAATGAAAGAAAGGGAAGCTGGCCTCTCCAGAGGTAGAATTGTTCCTTTAGTCACAATCTCAAAGGAAGTAGAGACTCAGCAAATGGCACTGGGGGCTTGGAGGATAGACAGTTCCGTCTGCAGTGTGCCCTGCAGCCTCCAAGTGGTGAATCGAATGGAGGTTGGTGTATTGGTCCCTGAAGCCTCTTGGGTCCTCACTGTGCACAGAAGTTATTCGTCAAGTCCACTTTCCTGTTTGCAGTTTCTCAGCCCATCTGTACTTTTCCATCAGTAACCCTTAAAGATAAAGTTGTCTGGAGAGATGGCTCGGAGGTTAAAAGAACTGGCTACTCTTCCAGAGGTCCTGAGTTCAATTCCCAGCACCCACATAGTGGCTCACAGCCATCTGTAATAAGATCTGATGCCTGTTTCTGGCCTGCATGCAAACATGCAGTCCAGACTCTGTATGCATAATAAATAAATAAGTCTTTAAAAAATGTCCACTTTTTGGTAACACTACCAAAAATTTAACCAGAAAAATTAAACAAGTAAAAGTTTGAAGCAGGAGCTAGGTTTAGTGGCACATGCCTGAAAGCACAGCACCAGGAGGACCATGAATGTATTTAAGGCCACTGTAGTCTCTGTAGTTAGTTTTAGAAATGGATTGACTTTTCAAAAGTACACTTATGTATCTACATGTATATTTTCCACTTAGATCATTGCTTTTCATTAGTGCCAAAGTATAAAGGTCTTCTCTGAGACAGGCAATGTTATCAAATCATTCCTTCGCCTACCTCTGCCTCCCGAGTGCTGGGATTAAAGGCGTGCGCCACCATCGCCTGGCAATAATATCTTGTGTACATTTGGGAGTCTTAGTCCTAACCAGAGCATGAGTGTGCTTATAGAATAGTGGGAAAAAGACAAAGTGTATAGGCACATAGAGTGGTTGGTAAATTGGTCATGGGAGTATATACAACTTCTAAATAATGCTACTTTTCTTAGTTAAAGAAACATGGGTTGCAACTGAGACATAAGGAATGAAGGAAGAGGATAACATGTATTTGAGATTTGAAGTGTTGGTCTGAAAACACTTTCTAGGAAGATGAGCGTGTGAACAAGCTAATAATGTATGTGTGCTTAACTGCCTGGCATTTGTGCTTGAGGTACAGTGTCCTAAAACAGTAGAGAATTTGGCAGTTTCTCCTATAGATACATTAATCTTATGTTTTGTTTTTTTTTTTGTTTTTTTTTTGTTTTTCGAGACAGGGTTTCTCTGTGGTTTTGGAGCCTGTCCTGGAACTAGCTCTGTAGACCAGGCTGGTCTTGAACTCACAGAGATCCGCCTGCCTCTGCCTCCCGAGTGCTACAGACACAGAATAGGTGGAGAACTAGATGTAGAGTTGGGATTTGCTGTGTAGGTGTGAATGAAGAGAGAGGGAGAGGAGTTGAGTACCTGAAATGGGGTAGTTCCAACGAGAAGGCATAACATCTAAGATGATGAGAAGGGAAGAAATCAAATGCTGTGTTCTAGCCCAAACACAACTGTTTCTAGTGCTATATTTCCCTCTGGCATGTGTTCTCTGAGATGACCTTCCTCTTCTTCCCCTTTCTCTACTCTTGTCCTGATGGACACATACAAATCCAGCATCTGCTCAGACCCTATTCACCATTGAAAGCACAGCAAATGCTGTGCTACCTGCTTGCCGTCTTCCCTCTTCACCCTCAGTGAAGTGCTGGCTTGTCTTCCCCTTGGCTCCTACAGCGCATTAAATGACTAACTTGTATGGTGCTATAATTGTGTGTGTGTGTGTGTGTGTGTGTGTGTGTGTGTATGTGTTTTAACTTCCCCTTTGTACCTGTGTGTCCATGTATCCTTAGTGTATAGTACATTTTATGTTCACCAAACATTTGATGAGCCATTGAAATCTCAAGTAAACAGATTCTTCAGTGTTTTTCAAAGCAACTGTGAAAGTCATTATTGTCTAGGAGTTACTTTTAGTTTCTTTTACAACCTGTGTACTACTCTCTGGTCATCTTATATTGTTTTAAAATATCATCACTGTCATCATTGTATTTATTATTTTGCAGGAACATCTGTCTTTGAAGAAATATGTTGTTGACATTGTGATTGAAAGTGCAGCTCCATCAGAGCCTGTGAAAGATGGAGAAGAACGGCAAAAGAATAAGAAAAAAGCTAAAAAGATAAAGGCACGGATGAACTCCAGGTAACATAAATGTCTTTAAATATAAAACAAAAGCTCTAAGGGATGGGTCATTTAGTTTAATGGAATAAAAAACATTTAAACTTCTTTGCTTCAAAAAGCTTTGGAAATAACACTGATGAACCTAATTTATAGCCACTTTCTTTGATTGAGAAAGAAAGCAGAGTATTGATCCAAAGCCCTCACTTTCACCTGCTAAAGGGCTCTTCTTATAATTAGATGCCAAGGCCATGCCAAACTTGTGTCTCTTCCTGCATACAATAGTACATTTAAATATTTGTAAACTAAGCCTATTTTTCTTTCCAACTATTGATTTTTAAATGAAGTATCAAAGAAAATCAATAGCAATCAACAAATAGAAGTCAGCTGGCTGTGGTGTCAAAGCCCCCATGACAGGGTTTAATTAATTTGGTTGCCTGTCACAAGAGGAAAAAGTTCAAGAAATATCTTAAAATGGAAAGTGAGTTATCAGACCTGTAGTTTATCATCAACCTACAAAGTGACATCTGAGACCAGACAGCTGTGTAGTACATTACCTCACAAGCTTTAAGTGTCACATGGTGACTAATGGGTCTTGTTTGAGGACACAAATACAGTTCTTTCTTATTTGGTACCTATAGGATTTGAGAGAAAACATTCTGAACCTTACCTTTTATCATGAGTGTCCCAAAAGTTGGCAACTCTTAACCTGTGGAATTATTTTGAAAAATGTGGAACTTGTCTGTAGTTCCCATGTCCAGATTGGGATCTGTCAAGGAATCTGTTTCATCTCACAGAATCAGACATAACTTCAGAGTGATTTGTTTCTTTCAAAGTGGATAGTTAGAAACCAAGTAATGGTTTTTCTGATTTGACTTCACAAAGAAGAAAGTGCCATTCCTTGTGTATAATCTTGTTTGTGAATTTCTTGTGTATAATCTTTTGTTTGTTTGTTTGTTTTTGGTTTTGTGAGAAAGGTTTCTCTGTGTAGCTTTGGAACCTGTCCTGAACAGACTGGCCTTGAACTCACAGAGATCTGCCTACCTCTGCTGAGGCCTGAAATTAAAGGCATGCACCACCACCACTGGACTCTTGTGTATAATCTTAAAATGAGTTTTTATGGGTCGTTTATGCAAAGAACAGAAAAGACTTTCTTGAAGTTAGTATTTGCAGATACTGTGTGTATCCTAATAGTTGTTTCGTAGTTTACTTCAGGGTATTATTGCCTTGATTTGAAGTTTCTGATGAGAACTTTTGACTGCCGTCTCATGGATACTTGTTGTTTGATTCGCTTCTCTTGTCTGTGTACACTCACCACTATGTCCTGGTTGTATATGCCCTATAGTTGCTGACTACCAAGTTTACACCTTTAAGTGAAATTTAACGTGCCTAAAACAAAGTGCTCTCTGATATCCCTCTAACATCAGACCTCATTGTCTTCCCACTGCAAGGAATGAGCATTCTCTTGTCATTGTCCAGGTGAGAGCTCACTTGACACAAACTACATGTTCATTCTTACTTCAAATAAACTCATATGCTTTAAACTGTCTGCAGGAGCTCAAGCCAGACACAGTCTCATCATGGGGAGGGAAGGAAGACACTGGGTCTGGAAAGTTGACTCAGGTGACCCAGGTTCATTCATAGTACCCACTTGGTGGCTCACAGCCACCTATAGCTCCAGTTCCAGGGATATCTGATACCCTCTTCTGGCATTCTAGAACACCAGGCATACACATGGTGCACATACATACATGCAGACAGATACTCATATATGAAATAAAAGTAAATCTTTTTAAAATATAGACCACCTACATTGCCCTGAAGTTTCTTTGTCCCCTACCTTCCTCTTTGTTTCCATCCCCTTCCTCCTTTCTCCTGACCTCTTTTCCACTCTCTCTCCTTTTGCTTTTTCCCCCTGTGTTTCCCTTCTTTCCCCTATTCCCCTTTTTTTCTCTTCCTCCTCTTTTCTATCTTCTTTCTCTTCCTATCCTTTCATTCCCCTTCCCCATTTTCTTTCCCTACCTTCCTTTATCTCCCATTTCCTTTCCCTTTTCTTTTCTTCTCTTTTTTCTTTTCTCTCCTATTCCTTTCCTTCCCTTTCTCAGTGGATATTGAAACCAAAGTCTTACACGACAAGCCAATACAACCCTGAGTTGTCCACAGCTGCTTCATCATCCTCATCATCCTTATCATCCTCCTCCTCATCATCTTAAGACAGTATCTCTCTGTGTGGCTCTCTCTGACCCTGAACATTCAACAGTCCTCCTGCCTCTGCTTTCCTGAGTGCTGGGATTATGGTTGGGCCCTACCATACTCTTTTGTATGTCCTTGTACTCATTTTCCTACTACTTTGGCCTTTGGCAATCACTTACTTTTGGTAGCTTGTGAGTCCAGGTCATAAAACTACCTCCCAGAGTTTAGGTCAGAAGCCACAGCATAGCAAAAGAAACAGAAAATTTCTTATCTGCTGAGCTATGGAATAAATTCATATGTGCTTTTCGAGTCATGTTCTTTATTCTTCTGCCTCTCTTGTCCTAATTATCTATAATTTCTTAGCTCTAATTCTTTATGTATTAAAATAAAATATAAAAAAATTTAATAAAATAAATTAAGCTTTATTTATTAAAATACAATTGAAATGCCACTATATTTTCCCTTTTTGTCTGAAATAAAGAAAAACGCTAAAATTATAATAAGAAAACTATATACAATAAGTAAAATGTCTATATACCATATATACAGGCAATAAATACCTCAACAGTGTAATTCTTTTATCCTAATTGTCTATAATTTCTTAGCTCTAATTCTTTAGTTCCAGTTCTGTAGTTCTAAATCTTTTTCTAATTCTCTGTTTCAATTCTTTCTACTTCTCTGTTCACCTAGCTTAAATACATTTTTTACAGAATGCTTGAAGCAATAATAAAAAAATTACAAGAGTTCCATCTCATTGGTGAAAAGCACATTCCTTTGGATCAGTGATAAGGGCAGAGCCCTTTACCATGGCAATGCAATTTCAAGGTTTCTGGAGATCAGGGACATGGTACCCAGAGAGATAGGCTATGAGACATAGTTCTTTTGTTTGCTAGACTTGGCAAATGAAGAATTGTCATGAATTTTTAGGCTTATGTTAATAACCTTGGTTAGACACTTGCAGCCCTTGAACTTGTGCATAGCTGTAAAGTTTTAAACTTAAGGATTCATTTACAAAACCCTTTAGTCTAGTTTGAACTTGCTCTGAGGTGAAAGTGAGGTAATTGTGTGCAGTTAGTCTGAGAAAAAGGAACAAAACAGGCTTTTAAGTGCCTCACAGTCCTCATGGGACAATAGATCTAGTTATAAAACATATCTTAGTATATTTCCATATATCAGAATCATACAGAATAATGAGAAGTCATCTTCCTGACCATCCACAGATATATGTGTGCTCAGTAGATGTGATATTTTCCCATGTTAAACACACAAGCATTGGGGAAACACCCAAAACTATTTTAGTGTCCCAATATCCCCCTCTATAACACAGCCCTAATGACCTAACTGCCTTCCACTAGACAGTATGTCCTATAAACTCCACTAATTCCCAAGAGTGCTTAGACCGGTGCATGTGCCTATAGGAATATGACCTCTATGGGACATTCATGATCCAAACTGTTGACACTTTTCAATACTAAAGAAAAATATGTTTATTGCTGTTATCTCATTTCAACATATTAACAGGGTTGAGCAAGGAGGAGTGGATATAAAGATCATAAAAGTATATGATAATTTTGTATTCATTTGTGTGTTGTGTTTTTTAGGGGGTATTTTTATTTTGTTTTTATCTGTAGTCAAGAATTGTGTCTGGTAAACTAACTTCCATAAATGGAAGAGAAATACTGTCTTACATATAAAAATTGAGTTTGCTTACCTTTGGGAAACTCTCCAGGGAGTCCTTCAGACTAAAATGGCTAAGTGGTCTACGTGGAAGAAGAAGCAGGAAGATAAGAGTCAGAGGTGCTTGACAACTCCAAGGAAGCAGTATCTTTTTAGACATAACAGGGATGATAAACATATGAATTCATAGAGACTATGACAACATGCTTATGAGTTGTACAAGTGCTGTGGGATAACCGTTTGGTATGCTATGACTATATGTTACTCTCATTGGTTGATACTTTGGCCAATAGCAAGGCATAATATAGCCTGGTTCCCGCAGTTGTTAAGTCCCAAAGAAATCACACAGAGGTCTACATTCATCATAAACTGATTGGCCCATTAGCTCTGGCTTCTTATTAACTCTTATAACTTATATTAGCCCATTTTTGTAGTATATGTTAGCCATATGGCAAAGTACCTTTTTTTCAGCGAGGCAGTCACATTTTGCTTCTTTTTTGGTGGGCTCACAACTCCAGAGAGAGCTTCCTCCTTCCCAGAATTCTCCTGTTCTCATTGCTTGCCTCTACTTCCTGTCTGGTTGTCCCACCTATACTTCTTGCCTGGCTACTGGCCAATCAGTATTTATTTAAAACATAATTGATAGAATACAGAATTGTCCCACACCACTTCTCTCTCTCTCTCTTTTTAAACAAAGGAAAAAATACATAGTCCATTTTTTGGAAATGTGGGTATAGTTTTCCAGTCTACTTCCTGCTGGTTGGGGGTGCTCATAATCTTATGGGGACCTAAAGAAAATTTAGAATTATGATTAAGTCCTGACTGGAGTATCCTGTGAGTCTTGATCATCTCAGGCAGCAGTCTTGAATCTGTTCTGGATGTAGAACTCTGACATCTGGGCCGTCTGTACCTACCAGAGATTTCTCAGGTGATCTTCCTTGATCAAACCTGATTTTTCTTAACTCAGAATGAACCCACAGCCTCTCATTTCCTATGGAAACAAAAGCAAAATCTCTTCTCCAAAGTAACGTACCTTTTGATTCAATTTTGAAGCATTTATAAGCAAATATCTTTTAGCAGCTGTTGCTCCTTCCTCAGCATTCAAACAATTCAAAGAGAGCATAATAACATACAGTATCAAGATTCTCTGTATACTTTTCATCTTTACGTGGCTTTATTTTAACCTCTATTTCTTTTATTTTTACTTTTACTTTTTGAGACATGTTCTCTGTATGTCTTTGGCTGTCCTGGAACTCCCTCTTTAGACCAGGCTGTCTTTGAACTCACAGAGATCCACCTGACTCTACTTCCCAAGTGCTTGGATTAAAGGTGTGTGCTACCACACCTTGAACTCATGGAGATCTGTCTGCTTCTGTCTCCCAGGCATTGGGATTAAAGGTGTGTGCTACCACACCTTGAACTCACAGAGGTCCCTCTACGTCTGCCTCCCAAGTGTTGGGATTAAAGGTGTATTCCAACATACCCAACTACCTCTCTTTCTTCTTTTTATTTTAAGGACTTCAACCTTTTCCCTTACTCTCCCAAGCTTGCATATATATTTTAACATACTATAAAACATTTAGAAGTTTTCTTCATCTTTGAATCTCTCTTTATTGTATATCTCTCTTTTTCTGACCACGTGAGTTTTTAATTTGCTAAGCAATATGGGTAGGATTAAAGCTGTGGCTTTGACAGCTGAATCCAGCCCATTCCTTAGCTTTCTAAGTTTCCAGCCTTGTGGTGGAGGTACTGGCTGTAGCCATGTTTATTGCTACAACTCTATGGCGTTTCAAGGTCCCTGCCAGCAAGCAAACTGCATAAGTCTGATCACAAACCACACTCAAATACTCTGTAGCAGAAACTCTTCCCTGAAAGATTCAGAGTTTCTGCTGGCAGGATGGTGCAGAAAGCCACCATTTTAAAATGGCATGGCTTTTTATTTATTTATTTTAGTACTGCTGAAAACCAAAAAGCATGCGGTCAGCTTTTCATCAACACTGTGTAAGGGTTTCTTGGCAGGACCTCTTAAAAGAGCTGCAAGGTTTTGCAGCTAAAGCTGAGTCAGGAAGCCTCTCTTAAATGTGAGCACTTGCCTCTAGCAAGCAGAGGCCACCTGAGAAAATGCTACTATCAATTAGCCATGCTTAAATCTATTCTTTTCATCTAGAATTACTTCCCAAGTAATTTATGTGGATGCATTTGTCCATGTGGGTGCCGTTTGTTGTTGAGGGTTTCTGTCCTGCCCAGTTCCCACAGTCGTTAAGTTCCAAAGAAATCACACAGAGGTCTACATTAATCATAAACTGATTGGCCCTTTAGCTCAGGCTTCTTATTAACTCTTATAACTTATATCTGTTAGCCACATGGCTTGGTACCTTTTTTCAGCAAGGCATTCACATCTTGCTTCTTCTATGACGGGCTCACGACTCCATAGAGAGCTTCCTTCTTCCCAGAATTCTCCTGTTTTCATTGCCCTGCCTCTACTTCCTGTCTGGTTGTCCTGCCTATACTTCCTGCCTGGCTACTGGCCAATCAGCATTTATTTAAAACATAATTGACAAAATACAGAATTGTCCCACACCAGAAATGGGTTAAATTAGGATGTAAGAGTTAGCCAATAAGAAGCTAGAGCTAATGTACAAAGCATTGATTTAATTAATACTGTTTCTTTGTGGTTATTTTGGGAGTCTTGGCAACTGGGAAATGAACAAGCAGCCTCCCTACAACACTTCTACATGTTGATACCTAGTGATGCATTACCATTTTTTTGAATATGCTTTCTTTTATCATTTTATATTTTTGGTTTCTTTGTCAAAAGTCAGGTGTTCGTAGTTGTGTGGATTGATATCTAGGTCTTCAATTCAGATACATTGGTCCTCCTGTCTGTTTTTATGCCAATACCAGGCTGTTTTCATTGCTGTAGCTCTATAATAGAGTTTGAAGTCAAGGATGGTGATGCCTCCGGAAATTTCTTTATTGTACAGGATTGTTTTGGCTATCATAGTTTTTTTGCTTTTCCATATGTAGTTGAGTACTGTTCTTTCGAGGTCTGTGGAAAATTTTGCTGTGATTTTGATGGGCATTGCATTCAATCTGTAGATTGCTTTCAGTAAGATTTCCATTCTTACTGTGTTAATTCTACCTACCCAAGAAAATGGGAGATATTTCCGTTTTCTGGTGTCTTTTTCAATTTCTTTCTTCAAAGATTTAACATTCTTTTCATACATGTCTTTCACTTGTTTGGTTAGAGTTATCCCTGAGATATATACAGCAAGCCAACAGCCAACATCAAACTAAATGGAGGGAAACTCAAAGTGATCCCACTGAAATCAGGAACAAGACAAGGCTGTCCACTCTTTTCATATCTATTCAATATAATACTTGAAGTTCTAGCTAGAGCAATAAGAAAACAAAAGGAGATCAAGGGATACAAATTGAAAAAGAAGAAGTCAAACTCTCACTATTTGTTGATAATATAATAGTATACATAAGTGACCCCAGTTATTCTACTAGGGAACTTCTACAACTCATAAGCACCTTTAGTAATGTGATAGGATACAAGACTATCTAAAAAAAAAATTCAGTAGCTCTCCTTTATACATATGATAAATGGGCTAAGAAAGCAAGCAAGCAGAGAAACATCACCCTTCACAATAGACTATGTATTTCTTACGGTACATAGAAAGTTAGCCACCTCAACTCTTCTGTTGTAATCATATAGTCTTTCAGATTTAATCGCCGTGATTCTTTACTTGGAAGTGTTCTTATTGAATCAGATCTGTATCTTCTGGGGAATGTGTGTTTCCATTCTCTCAGGATAGCATTGATGTCATTTGAGGAAGGGATTTTAAAAATGAACCAATTAGTCACATTTAACAGCATGATACTGCACTGAGAAAGGAACAAAAGGATTATTATATAATTATATAATTGGCCATGAAATAACTAATAATGCTAAATCGCCTTTTCTCTTTAGGGCTAAAGAATACGAGAGTTTAATGGAAACCAAAAATTCTGGCTCCGATTCACCTTATAAAGCAAAGTAAGTATTTTATCCCATATTTTATTTAAGTTTCTCCTTGGTTTCTGCCTCTAATTAAAAGAATTGTTTCTGAACAATCATATTGTTGCTGAGGAAATTGGGATTCCCTTTAGGGTTCTTAGTCTTGTTAATAAAACAAATTTACAAATGGCTTCAAATAGATTCTTGAAAATGATTTTATTAGAATATGATATAAAAACACAAGTTAAAAAGAGCAGAAATGATGCAGTGTCTGCTCCCAATATAATGAAAGTGTCCCAAAAAAAGACATCCTAAAGGTCATTGAAAAATTCACAAATGCTTGCAGATAAAATAAGGAGATTAAATAACACATGGCTCAGCTGTGATGTCTAAGAAGAAATTTTTAATTCTTTTGAAATGAATGGAAACTTAAATAATGCAATCCGAATCTGTGGGGTGCAGTGAAAAAGGCTAGAAGGGAACTAATAGTACCAGATGAACATGGGGAAAGAAGGTCTAAACTGAGTTCTCTGCACTCCTACCTTCAGACACTATAAAGAAGAATAGTGAGCTTAAACAGAAAAAAATAAATTCTTGGAATTGGAAGAAGTAGTTTTCAGTGGAAACCGAAATAAATTCTCATTGGAGGGAGGAGAGAATCCATCAGCTGGTGCTTTTTAAAGATGAAATTGTAATTTGTCTCCAGGTCGATCTCCTTTGTGTAGTAGGTCCACGTACCTCTGCTGCACCCGCTGTTTCCTTTTGATGATCTGATGCCTGGAGATTGATAGGAGAATACTACACCCTGGGAATCAAATATGTGTTGGTGATTCAGATGGAGGAATGTAGTGTACCAGTGGAGTGCCAATCACTAATGCTAGTCACTTTGTAGAATAGGGTGAAAACAGCTGGGAAGCTGTTCAGGCTGTGGGTGATAATGGAAAGTCACTCCCATTTCAGTAGCAAACAGTCACAAGTATATTTTAAGAACAGAAAATTTCAGAAAGAGAAACTGAGGGAGAGAAAGATTATTTAGTACTTGCAGCTATCCAAGCTGCAGGGAGTAGATACTGAGACAAAAGAAACAAACCAAGAGCCTCAAAAATGTATATTGTAATTTCAGCTGTGAACTACTAATCTAGACCAAATTGAAACCAGAAAATTTAGTGATCAGAATGAAAAAAGAGAGATCTTCAGGCTGTATAATGACAGAAGAGACAAAGATAAAGTGAGCAGTACCAAGATCAGCATTCACCTCATTACTAAGCTGATTTGCTGTTCAAAAACACATATGTCCTGAAGTCTGTGTAGCAAAATAATTGAAATTATAATAACATAATTTTCCAAACAGAGAAAAACTGAGGACTATATAAGTTAGATGCTGAGTTTTACAGGATCTTCAAAGATGAACTAGCACCATATCTTCTCATACTATTCCATGAAATAATGAAGGAACAATTCCAGACTTAGATAAAGATACAATAACTCAGAATAAAAACATCAACAAATTTAATTAATATGCACAGATGTAAAATTCTTCCAAAAAGTACTTATAAACCAAGTTTATTAACACATTAAAAATCATAGATCATGGTCAGTGTTGACTGAGTTTTCTATCCTGCCCAGTTCCCATAGTCATTAAGTCCCAAAGAAATCACACAGAATTCTACATTAACTATAAACTGATTAGCCCCTTAGCTTCTTTTAACTCTTATAACTTATATTAAGCCCATTATTCTTGTCCATGTTAGCCACGTGGCTTGGTACCTTTTTTGGTGAAGCAGTTACATCTTGCTTGCTCTGTAGCTGGGTAAGGAGTACAGACAAAGCTTTCCTCTTTCCGGAATTCTCCTGTTCTCATTGACCCACCTCTACTTCCTGGCTGGTTGTCCTGCCTATAATTCCTGCCTGGCTACTGGCCAATCAGTGTTTATTCAAAATATAATTGACAGAACACAGACCATTGTCCCATACCAGATCAACTTGAATTCCTTACAGTAATTTAAGGATGGTTCAACATATGTGGCATGATAAATATAATATAATATAATATAATATAATATAATATAATATATAAGCATAATAATGGACAATAGTCAGTTATCTTGTTAAAAGATGGAGAAAAAGCTTTTGACAAAATCCAACTTTCTGTCTTGATAAAGGCCCTCAAGAAACAAGGAGTAGGATAATACCTCAATACATTAAAGGTTCTGTGTGGCAGACCTGTAGCTGAAGTTGTATTCATGGTGAAAATAAAACATTTTCTCTTAAGTCAGCATCCACTATCACTTCTCTTTCTGAAGATGTAGGGGGCAGGAGAAGATCAGGAGGAATTCTTAGCTATTAATAAAAAGGTATGAAAAATAAATAAGAGGGATACAAAAAAGGAACCAAATTCCCCTGTTTGCAAGTGATATAATCCTATCATTGAAAGCCCCTAAAAATAGTAACAGAATATTCTTAGATGTTCTAAATACTTGAAGGACACAAAATGAGCTTACAGATTGGTAACTTTTCTATATACCAATAACTAACTCACAGTAATCTTTAAAATATTAAACACCTAGTCATAAACTTAACCAGACATTAAAGACCTCCATAGAGGAAACTATCAGGCACTGAAAAATGAGACTGAAGAAGACACTGGAATATGCAGACATCTCACTTGTTCATGGTTTGACATACTGTTGTTAAAATTGCCATGTTACTAAATCAGTATACAAATCTAATGCAATCTCAGTCAAAATAGCACAGAAGTAGAACAACATTCTAAATTTCATATGGAAACAACAAAGACCTTGAATAGCGATATAAATCCTGGACTATAAACCCTGTTGGATGTATCACAACACCTGCTTTCATACTATATTAACAAAACCACCATGGTCCAGGAATAAAAGCACACATATAGACTATTGAATAGCATTGTTGATCCAGAAGTAAGCCTAAAGAACTATTCTTTCTTCTCTAAGATACCAAAAAAGACATAGGCAAGAAAGTCTATCTAGCTCAAAGTGCTAGGAAAACAGGCTATTGAGATGTAAAGACTAATCCTAAATTCCTACCCCTCCTAACCCAGTAAAAAAATCAATTAAAAATGTGTGGAGGAAACCAAAATTCAAAATCTTACTTTAACAATGGCAGAAATTTGAAATTGCTATAAGAAAACATTGGGAATCCCTTCTAGATAATAGGAGAGGCAATGATTGTCCAAATAGAATTTCACTATCTCAGAGAGTAAGATCAAGAATTGACAAATGAGATCTCTTGAAATTAAAAGGAAAACTTTTGCAAAGGAAACAATAAAGATAGCCTACAAAATATAAGAAATTCGTTACCAACTTTGTATTTGATGGGATTTATTTCTAGAAGACCAAATAATCCTATCAACAAAAATGGACAGTAGACCTGAGCAGATGCTTTTCAACATGGAAAAGTACACCTGAGACACACACACACACACACACACACACACACACACACACACACATATATATATGATACTTTACAGTATCTTCATCTATTTTGTATTGGCAAAATTATACTGAGATTCTCTCCTTGTTGGAATGGCTGTCACCAAAAAAGTAAAAATAAAAAAAATAATATGTAGGAAAAAGAAACACTTATTCAATGTATATGGGAAGTAAATGAGTCTAGCCAATTTGAAACTCATTATGAAGGCTTCTCAGAGAACTAAGATAGACATTTGACATGATTACCTATACCAGTCAGGTTGTTTGGAGGATTGCTCTATCCTCACCGTTGTCATGGTACAGTTCATCATAACCATGCTTATAACTTAGCATCAACTCAACTGACATCTTTAAAACTGTGATATAAAAAAAAAACCAAAACTATGTTATAAACAATGGGGAGTTTTATTCAGCCATGAAGGATTAAACAGTGGTACTGGTGGTAAAGTTAATGAAACTAAAGCTCTTTGTTTTAAATGTTTCTTTTGTGGAATCTAGTGTGAAAAAATATGGAAGGGAAAGTGTACAGAGTAAAGCCAGATTGAAAGAGATAGAGAGACAGAGTAGGCACAGTCAGAGAGAAGCCATGTAGCCACCAGAGGAAAAAGACTTGAGCTGCCAGTTGGAACTTTGCTGGTAGGCCATCAGCCTCATGGTAAAATATAAAATAATAGAAATAGGTTAATTTAAGATATAAGAGCTAGCTAGCAATACACCTAAGTGATTGACCAAACAGTGATTTAAATAATATAGTTTCTGTGTGTGGTTATTTCAAATCTGGGCAGCCAGGAACAAACAAGCAGCCTCCGACTACAAATTGGTGCACCAGTGTGGAGCTGACTACATCCATGTAAAACCTGAGAAAGCTTGGAAAGGAATTCTAGACACAAATGAACAGAGTTAAGCATGACTTCTTGGTAGCAGCATTTTATCCGGTGGGCTCTGTTTGCTAGAAGCAAGCAGAGACACGATTCTTTTAAGAGAAGGCTTTCTGACTCAGTAGTAGCAGCAACAACTGCATGGCTACTTTTTAGAAGGTTTCCTGATTTTGGCTAGTTGCACGAAAAACTCTGACTCTTTCAGGAGGTCTGGCTACAGAACATTAAATGGGATTTTTGAACAGAGTGCTACAACTTTGCTTACTGCCAACACAGACCTGCTGTGACCCAACCCTGGATCTGGTCCACAGAGAATTTGGCTCTCAAAGGCAATGAATATTCATGCCTCTGCCATCTTGGACTGAGTGGAGGCAACAGGCAGTGCTTCGGAGTTGATTTTAGGTTTAGTAGGATTTTTTGTATTATTTCATTGTTTAGGTAGCCTTACCTGAACTGGAGCTCACTGCATGAACCATACTGCAGTGAACTTAACAATGATTCTCTTGTTTCTGAATGCTGAGATACAGGCATGCATCATAATGCTTAGTTCAGAGATTTTCATTGTTGGTCTTTTCCAAAAATTACTTTTGCATGTGTTAGAAGCTAGGTATGGTGGCATATACCTTTAATCTGAGCACTCTGGAGGCAGAGGTAGGCAGATCTCATGAAATACAAGACCAGCCTGATCTACATAATGAGTTCTAGACCAGCCACAGGTATAATAAGGCCCTATGTCAAAAAAAAAAAAAAAGGAAAAAAGAGAGAGCTTATTTTTTTCATGTGCTTCTAAATTTTTTGGTATTTGTCTTAAATAATATCTATGAATTTTAATTTTTGTTTTAATTCAAGTTACTTAAAAATAATTTAAAAATAGTTAATAAGTATAAAGTTTTTACTAATAGTTTTAGTTAATTATAATTTGTATATCATTAATTGATTTCCAACTTTAAAGTTTGGATTTTCCTTTCTTGTATAAGTCAATCAGCATTATAACTATCCTTGTTTGAAAAGTGTATTACTACTCACTGATTACAATGTAGTTTCTAATATAGTCATACAGGCAGATACTTTCTGTATGTTCTTCAATATTAACATTGGGAAAAATTTCAAAAGTTCTAAACACCTTGGAAAATTATATAAGTTTTATACATCCTCCAACTATTTAGTTTATTTGACATATTTGTCTTTGCATTCTTTTATTATCAGTTCATCAGATTTTGAGGCAGAAAAGTAAGGCGAATATGTTCATATTTTTCTCTTCAGTTCCTCAGGATACATACTATAAATACAGTCTATCATTTGTTTAGTTTTTTGGAACTTTTTAGGTAGGTTTTACCTATTAAGTGTAAATAATCATATAAGTTATGAATTTTGATAAATGCATATACCAGTATAACACGTACTGTCACGATACTCTTAAATGTTAGATTAATATTTATCAAATTTTATATTTCTTCAGTAGTTAAAAATTGTTCCTTCTCTTCAATCTCCCTATTCAATTTACAACAAAATTCTGTCTAGTTACAGGTAAGTTCAGTACAGAGTAAAATTTCTGTTATTTCAGTTTTAAATTTTGTTCTAGAACCTTTGAATGTTTCATTAATGTAATGATTTGAGCTAAAGACTAATTTTAAAGATATTTTTCTTTCTATTTTGATTACATTTCTACTGTAATTCCTTGCCTGACTCATTTTCTTTTTTTATTTGAAAAGTATTTATTTCATTCTAGTTCACAGCCATGTATCGTAACTTTATAACCAAGGTGCAGTAAAGATATTACGGTATCATTTTGCAATTGTTTTGGAAAAATAGATATGCTAACAAAATACATGGTATTTGAGACAAATTACTGACATCACCACAAGAAGATTAAACTTTGTCCATTGCTTTACGTCACAGAACTCATCTGTGAAGACATACTACTATACTTTTTAAAAATTTTTTTTATTACTTTATAAAAAATACCACTCAAAATTTCCACTTCCTCCCCTCCTCCCATTTCCCTCCCACTCCCCCATTCACCCTACCCCTCTAGTCCTAAGAGAGGGCAGGGTACCCTGCCCTGTTGGAAGTCCAAGGCCCTCCCTCCTCCATCCAGGCTTAGGAAGGTATGCATCCAAATAGACTAGGATCCCAAAAAGCCAGTACATGCAGTAGAGACAAATCCCAGTGCCATTATCATTGGCTTCTCAGTCTGCCCCAATTGTCAGCCACATTCAGAGGGTTCAGTTTGATCCCATGCTCGTTCAGTCCCAGTCCAGCTGGATTTGGTGAGCTCCCATTAGATCAGGCACACTATCTCAGTGGGTGGACCAACCCCTCGTGGTCCTGACTTCCTTGCTCATATTCTCCCTTCTTCTGCTCTTTAACTGGACCTTGGGAGCTCAGTCCAGTGCTCTGATACAATGTGGGTCTTTTTCTCTATTTCCATCTGTCGCCGGATGAAGGTTTTATGGTGATATTAAAGATAGTAATCTGTCTGACTACAGGACAAGGTTAGTTTAGGCACCCTCTCCTCCACTGCCCAGAGTCTTAGCTGGGGACATGCCCTGGGACTCCTGGGAACCCCTCTAGATCCAAGCCTTTTGTCAACCCCAAAATGGCTCCCTTAATTAAGATATCTTCTTCCCTGCTCCCATATCTGTCCTTCCTCCATCTCAGCCATCCTACACCCCCAAGCTTTCCCCAACCCTCCACTTCTCCTTTCTTTCTCCCCCTCTTCCCATCCCCCCTCTCTATCCCCACCCCCATCCCCATGCTCCCAACTTTTGCCTGGCAATCTTGTCTGCTTCCAATTTCCAGGAGGATCTATATATGTTTTTCTTTGGGTTCACCTTATTACTTAGCTTCTCTAGGATCGTGAACTATAGGCTCAATGTCCTTTGTTTATGGCTAGAATCCACTAGCAAGTGAGTACATACCATATTCATATTTTTTGGTCTGGGTTATCTCACTCAGGATAGTGTTTTTTATTTCCATCCACTTGCATGCAAAATTCGAGATATTGTTTTTTACTGCTGAGTAGTACTCTAATGTGTAGATGTGCCACACTTTCTTTATCCATTCTTTCATTGAGGGACATCTAGGTTGTTTACAGGTTCTGGCTATTACAAATAATGCTGCTATGAACATAGTTGAACAAATGCTTTTGTAGTATGATTGGACATCTCTTGGGTTTATTTCCAAGAGTGGTATTGCTGGATCCTGAGGTATATTAATCCACAAAACTATGAACACCTGATTAGACAAAGAAGCTAAAATTATACAGTGGAAAAAGAAAGCATCTTTAACAAATGGTGCTGGCATAACTGGATTTCAACATGTAGAAGAATGAAAATAGATTCATCTCTATCACCATGCACAAAACTCAAGTCCAGATTGATTAAAGACCTCAATATAAATCTGACCATACTGAACCTGATAGAAGAGAAAGTGGGAAGTAGACTGCAACACATGGGCAGAGCAGACCACTTCTTATGTATAACTCCAGTAGCACAGACAATAAGAGCAACAATGAATAAATGGAACCTCCTGTAACTGAGAAGCTTCTGTAATACAGCAAAGGACACAGTCATTAAGACAAAAAGGCAAACTACTGAATTGGAGAAGATCTTCACCAACCCCGCATCAGACAAAGGTCTGATCTCCAAAATATATAAAGAACTCAAGAAACTAGACATTAAAATTCTAAATAACCCAATTAAAAAATGGAGTACTGAGCTGAACAGAGAACTCTCAACAGAAGAAGTTCAAATGGCCAAAAGATACTTAAGGACATGTTCAACTTCCTTAGCAATTAAGGAAATGCAAATTAAAACAACTTTGAGATACCATTTTACACCTATCAGAGTGGCTAAAATCAAAAACACCAATGTTAACCTATGCTGGAGAGGATATGGAGTAAGGGGAACACTCATCCGTTGCTGGTGGGAATGCAAACTTGTGCAACCACTTTGGAAATCAGTGTGGCGGTTTCTTAGAAAATTGGGAGTCAACCTACCTCAGGATCCAGCATTTTCTTCCAATAACAGTATCTACTGGGTTTAGCTTCTACAGTCTAGATGGTACCCTCAGAAGGGTACTTACAGTCACCATGACACTGAAAGACAAGTATCACATATTCACCTTCTTGGGTAGAAGTTTAAAAACCTGAACTGAGTATAGAACAGTTAGTATAGTGGTTGATAGAGAACAAGACACAGTTGAGCTACTCCTCTTGAATCCTCTGCTTTACTTGGCTTTTGATTATCTATTGTTAGTCTCTACTGCAGGTCTAACACTCAGTGGGACCCTACTCACATATCAGCCAACTGATTTTCATTGTTGAATGTGCCTCCTCCAATAGGCAAGCCAGATCTGTTGGACCTAACAATAGAATAAAAACCACTGTATATAATCCCTTATAAATTCTTTGCTTTTGTTACATTTGCTTATGTGAAAAAAATAAAATTGCAAAACAAATCACTTGGCCACATCCCACGTCACGATGGGAAGAGTAATATACAAGTGGTAGCTATCCCAATATGAGTCTTTGAAAGCCTTTAATATAATTCTGTTATAAAACTCTGAGGATTCTCCTCTTTGATGGTTCTGTTTTAGTATCTTTTGTTTGGTTCTTTCTTATCTTCTGGAGGTCTGGGAAATCAGAGAATCTCTTCGTTGGTAATTTGTAGGTGAAGAATGCTTGTTTGTTTCCCGGCCACCTAGACTAGACCCGAAATAATCACACAGAAACTATATTAATTAAAACACTGGTTGTCTTATTAGCTTAGACATATTCCTGGTTAATTCTTATATCTTAAATTAACCCATTTCTGTTATTTTATATTTTATCACAATACCTTAATCAAGAGCAGAAATTGACCTTAAATTTGAATCAATAGACCAAGATCCATACCAATGCAAAGTATTCATCTCTATATCATATCTCCTTTTAAATGTAAACAAACATTTATAAACAGTATTTGGAAATTCAGGTGTAGTTCATTCTAAACTGCTTCCTGCTTTTTGTTGGGAAAATTATTTGGGGGGGGGTGATTCACGGAGACATACACATTAGTCTGGAAGGAATCTACAGGTTCTCATCCTCTGTGAAAGCAAAAGTAGAACCTCTTTTCCAAAGCAGCATATCCTTAGACCCAAATTTTGAAGTCAAGATACCTTTAAAGTATTTATGTTGGTTTTGCTTAGTAACTGTACAATGATATATCTCTCTGTACGTAGCTCATTCCAATCAAAAAATTCAAAGAAAACACAATAATGTATGTAATCCAGACTCTGTTTATTCCATCTTCACGTGGCTTATTTTTCTTACACTATTACTTTTTCTATAAGTTTAATATTAATTTTTTTCTTTACTCCTTTAATCTATGACTATCTGTACTCTTCTATGTTACTCTTACTGTCTCTCCACTCTGTTTCTTCTCTCTCCCAAGCCTATGTACTTTTAGTTCACACTGTGACCCATTTAGAGGTCTTTTTTTTTTATCTGAATCTGTCTTTATCGTGTATCTGTAATCCTTTTATGACCAGGACCATTTTTTAAAATGCTTAGCAGTGTGGTTAGGATTAGGACTGCTTTACCTTTTGGCTCAGCCCTGTCCAACATAGCAGAGGCATGTTTACCACTTCTATAAGTCCTGCATACCACACCATTTCCAGATATGCAACAGGTCTATGTTGCGCCATTAAACAATTTGTAACACACTGTTCACAAACCCCATTTAAGTTCTCAGCTTCTTGAAAAAGCCAGAGTTGTTCCTGCAACTAGCGTAAACAAGGAAGCCTTCTCAAAGGAACTACACAATTTTTGCTGCTACCCCTGAGTCAGGAAGCCTTCTCTTATGGGAGCCGCATCTCTGCTTGTTGACAGCAAACAGAGCCTATCTAAAAATAAAAAAAAATAAATTAAAAAGCTGCCCTTGGCTCCAGTTTTTGTGGGTCTAGAATCCCTCCTTTTTTTTTTAATGCTTTATTAGGCTTTATGTGTATGCATTTTACAGAACGTTCAGGTGCAGAGGCAGAGACTGCTTGTTTGTCCCCAGCTGTCCAGACCTGAAATAATCACACAGAAACTTTATTAATTAAAACACTGCTTGGTCTATTAGCTTATGCCTATTCCTGGCTAACTCTTATATCTTAAATTAACCCATTTCTATTATTTTATATTTTACCACAAGGCTTCTGGTTTACCTGTAACAGTGCACATATATCTTTCTCCTCTGGCAGCTACATGGCTTCTCTCCAGCTCTGCCTTCTTTTTTCCTTTATCTGCTTAGAATTCCTACCTTGTTCTATTTTGCTAAGCCATTGGCCATAACAGCTTTATTCAATAACCAATAAAAGCAACACATATATAGAAGGACTTCCCATACCAGTAATATCTTTTAGTTTTATGGTTTTGCATTATATAAGCAGTGATGAATTTTAAATTTATTTCTTTAATCTAGACTGATCTCCCAAACTCCATGTTTCCAGCTTAGTTAGCATTTGACTTTGATGTCTATACACTTGAACCCTTTACATAAACATGTATGAAGTGAAACTTTTAGTATTATTCCTCATAATATTGCTCATTTTAGGCAATGACAAATATGTCTTGAAAATGGAAGCTAAAACCCTGTTTTTCACAGTCTTTTTAAAATTCATTATCAGATTGCCTTTCCCTTCAAAATCTAACCACTGTTCACTACTTCCATGATATCTACTCCTGCTAAAGACTTCTTAAGCTTTTTTCACATATGACTTCTTTCACCAGAGGTATTTTTACATGGCTATGGATATGTATATATGTTAAATATTTAGGGAAATCAAATGTTTACATATGATAAGTTATAAAGAACTTTAGTTTAAAACAATTCTTTGATATACATATTATTATATCATTTTTAAAAATGAAAGCACTTTAATCAATGAAATGGACTTGCCTTTTACATAAAGAATTAAATCGTAGCTGAATATTTGATGCTTAAGGACATAGAGCACCTTTAACTATTTCCAGAGTAGACTGATGTTTTCTTTTTTAATTCTTAATCCTGAGACTACCACTTTAGTTAAATAAGTGTCATAAAATGGCAAGAGTATATATCAGGTCTTTTCACAAAATGTTGGAAATTTTGTTCTAATCTAAGTATAAAACTCATTTTACATTTTTTTTTGTGAAACTCAATTTAACAACTCAAACAGCAGTATTGAAAATCAAACATTGTAGCTCAATAAACTGCAGATATGCTTTAACTTGATACTTTAATGGTGAGGAATGACATTTGCAAATTGCATATTTTTCATAATTAAAGCATTATCAGAGCATACAACTATATGTGTAAAAACACTGCATTTCATAATCTAGAGTAGTCTTTAATCTGTGCCAATGTTTTTAATGTAATATTCTTGTTGGTTTTATGGGGTATGACAGCATGTGCAATGCAAAGTGTATATATTGTTTGTTCAGAACCAAGGCTGCAGTGAAGTTACATCTTTCTAAATGGGTAAGCACATCTCATATTTATTATCCATCTAATTTTGAATTAATTTTTAGTCTTTGCATTCAAAAGCCTTTTACCGTTGCCAATCTTTCTTTTCTGCATGGACTTGGAACCCAAGGCTTTAGAAGATGGGCTGTAGCTTAAGCTGTTTTCGTTTCTCAACTGAATTGCTCTGGTAGCCCCTTAGTAGCAAAGCCTCTGTGCTCTTCACAGCAGTCCATTCCCCACATGGCAACCAGCGGGAGTGGCAGCAGCTGACTTTAAAATATTTTCAATGTTCATATCAAAATTAAAGGAACAAAATTCTTTTAATTGCTTTTACATGATTTGTTTATCTTAAAGACCTGTAGACAACTGCCCACGTTTTCTTTTCTTAACAACTACTAGAATGCATTTTGCTCAATATTCCTGTAAACTAAAATTTTGTCTTTTACAAAAATAAATATTTGTAATAAAACTGAAAGTGAATAAACTTCAGGCAGTCAGAATAACACATTAAATAAGATCTAAAAATGAGTACTAAATTTTAATTTTTAATTTAGCCAATTCCCTGAAGGAAAATAATATGTATAAAATGGCCATAGTTCATCTAAATTTTTGATGTTAAAAGGTTAGATAATGAGGAAATATGTATTCCAAAGTTTAATTTTTGTACCTGTAACAGTTTTAGTAGTATTGCTCCTCTTAGGCTAGTGTGTCTGTGTATGAGGTAAAGGAGATGTTGCAGTCTCAAATCCTTGTTCTTCCCAATAGTCCTTATTTATAAACAGTGACCTACAGTGGTCTTCATTCCTTTACCTATTTTGAACTGAATTAGTTTAATGGGAGGTTCTTTGAATCAGTTTTCATCATTTTCTTGTTTGAGAATTTCATACATGCATGTTGTATTTTGATCAAATCCATACCCCATCCTCTCCCTTCCATTTCTGTCACTGTTCCCTCTCACCTCTTGTCCTTCTCAGCTTTATAACTTTATGTGCTTATTTTTTTAACCGAGTCCTCTCAGTACTGCCGTGTATACATGGGTGTAGGGCCATCTACTGGAACATGGGGCCACATCCCTTAAGGAAACTGACTCCCTCTCCCAGCAATCATCAGTTACCAATGTCTCTTCAATTAGGAATAGAAACTCATCACCCCCTCTGTGGTAGTTTGAATGAGAATGACCACAATAAACTCAAATGTTTAAATACTTGGTCCCCAGGTGGTGGAAGTATTTGAGAAGGATTAGGAGCTGTGGCCTTGTTGAAGAAGGTGTGTCACTAGACTGGGCTTTTGAGGTTTCAAAAGCCTCTGCCATTTGATTAGTTCACTCTCCTGTCCCATGTGTGTGGATCACACGTGCATTCTCAGTTAATATTTCATTGCCCTGTCTGTCTACCTGCCTGCCTGCCATGATGGGCATATACTAACTCTTTAGAACTGTGAACTGCTGTGAGTTCTTGTGTGCAATAACCCTATTATGCCTGGAAAACATGTTTGCTGTTGTCATGTACTCTCTCTGGCTCTTAAAATCCTTCTACCTGACCTTTCTGGATTTTTCCTGAGCTTTGGGTTGGGAAAAGAATTTTGTTTCCTTAGTTTTGTTATGGAGATTGAAGGGTTTTGTTGTTGTTGTTGTTGTTTGTTTTTTGTTTTAAAGTATGCTGCTGTCACTTCAGCTGGTTGCCCTGTGAGGAAGATACTGGTGTGAGGAGTTGTGACCTAGTTGTCCCATTTAGAGTTCATTACCCCATAGTCTCTTAGTCTCTTCATAATGACAAATATTTATGGGTTTCTGTTTTGATTGTTATCTATTATAAAAGAAACTTCTATGATGAGTGTTAATTGGTGCACTAATTTACGGGTACAAAGATAAATACTTAGGCAGTTTAATATGATGTCCATTTAGCATAATAATAACAGTGACTTCTCTCCTTGGGTTTATGACATCGGGAACCATGGGATCTTGGCCAAGGTAAAAGTACCAGACACAGTTTTCATCTTAGAGACTAGAACCCTTTAACTTAGTGTGCCCCAGAGAAATGGAGGTCTCAGTCTTGAATAAAGGAGGTTGATAGGCTAAAAATCAGGTGAACCCATATGAATTTACAAGGTGTTTTAACTTTTTAAAACTTTGAATGTTATACATTTTTGTATGTGTGCTCACACACACACACACACACACACACACACACACGGAGAGAGAGAGAGAGAGAGAGAGAGAGAGAGAGAGAGACTTCCTAGATTTTGTCTGTTAAAGAGACTTAGAAACAGTGACGGAATGGCAGTTTTGCTCATTAGTACTCACTGATTTAGGGCCTGAAATATCATTTCTCATAAAAAGACAAAAGGGTAAGTTGAATTGGGAGATTTCACATCTGAATACATTGCCACACATGCAAAGATGGTGTTAAAGACTGCTGTTGTACTTACTACTAAAGAACTCGGGCATTAGCTTGAAGAGTCTTCATACCAAAGATGGGACAGTTAGAATTTCACAAAGGATGATTGTACTGATTGATTGAAACATATCAAACAAGTTAAAGTCATAAGTTTATAACATCCTAAAAAGTTGATTATTTTTGAAGATAATAAAATTAATAAAGGAAAAGAATCAGACGTTCTTCCTGCCTTTCCTATATGAATTTGGTAACTAAATAGTACAAGTAAAATAATTTTCTTTAGAATTATTCTTACTTATAAGTAAAAATGATACTTTCTCTCACACTCTTGTTTATTGTCCTTCTTTCAAAAGAAAGACAGTACTTTATCCATTAAGTGAAGCAGCCATGTCACGGGTATCAGCACCTGAGTAGTCTGGAATGGAGACTTTGATATGGAATAGGGCAGTGAGGCCTGCTAAGGGGAATATAATAAGAATGAGTGGAGCTTCTCTAGGGAAGTCCTCTTGAGGAATGGGGAGTTGGGGTGGGAAACAGTGTCAAAACTCAAATATGTGAGGGGCATCAAAGATCCCCAAATGGGCTTTTATTAAAGCTCAAGTGTGGACAATGGCACATATACAGTAACATAGACAACATGTGACTAAATATATAAATATATTAAGGGTGGCAAAAGACAATTTGCTAGCTACTAAAGGGAGGAAGAATAGCAAAGGAAGAATAGCAAAATTCTGTAGTAATGAATTAGATCGGAAAAATGTGTGTTTTCTAATATATATGGATAAGCATAGATGTATATACATAAATGGTATGCATACATTCCCTAGCTCATCCCATTAAGGAGATGCCTAGTAGTAGAACAGTTGATAATATTATGTACATCCAGCATACCCATCTAAGTGTGTGGATTGTACTATTCTTTAAAAACAGAACATGGTGTAGTTTTTCTCATGACAAGACACCAGCAGCAAAATGAGAGCTACATTAATAGTTTAGGAAAGTGGCAATAGTAGGGTCTCCTTTAGGTTCCAGCCTCACCAGCCATGGGTAGTTACTGTGCCAGGTATGAATTCCCTCCTATTAAGCAGATCTTAAATCTAGTTAAGTGACAGTTGGTTATCTCCAGGACGTAAGTGCCACTACTGCAGTTTTTGGACTACCTTGACATTCTGGTCGTTGTGGTTCATAGTTGTTAATAGGGATAGGTATGCTGACTGCTTTTCTCTCTTTGCAGCATCTATGGCTCCTTCTGATATTATGAGGACTAATTCTTAGGGAAAAGGCTCCAAGATCATAAACAGATTGATCATTCACAGTATCCAAAATTTATGGTCTCTTCAGCAATAGGGTCTTAACTTTCTTTTTCTGGAAAGCACCAATGGCAATAGCAACAACCTGCATTGTCTTGGGAGAGTCTCTTATCCTCTTCTGACCAACAACTCAAAAAGAGATTTCCCATACCTGTCACTGAAGCTTTTTAGATAGTCTCTGGTTGGCGGGAGGTGAGGGTGTTGTTACTCCAAGTGGTATAAATTCAATGTATATTGTATAATATGTACTTATATATTACATATACATATAAGTATACAAAATGATTCCATAGAGATTGTTCTGTATTTACATCTGCCAATGACAAATTTGAGCATAAAGTTATTAGAATTTGTTCATATTTTAAGAATAAAATGTTTATCTCTTAACATTCTCCACAAAACTATTTACATGACAGATACTCCTCACATAATAGACAAGGAATTACTTTCTCCACTTTTGCTTTTCACTAGAAAAAAAACTTACTGAAAGTAACCCCAGTAACAATTTCTGTGGTTAAAGCTGCATTCTCTAAGCTGCTTTTGTCCTTAGACTTTAGGAAAGATACGGATTCCAGCTTGACTCCTGCAATGCTCTATAATTATTGATAATAGCCATCAAAATCTGATGTTTCATTTTTCTTGAAAGGGGCTACATTGTCTGTGGTGCTTGAGTGGCAGCAGGGAATGACACTTGGGTTTAGCTCATGTTACTAAAGTACCCCCTTGATTTGGCATTCTTCCTTGAAGGTGGGTTCATATGAACCTGAGATTGATTCAACTCAGTGAAATATAAGCTTCTTTCATTCTGTGAATTAAAATGGTCCTTGAACTTCCCTAAGTACTTCTGGTTTCCAATAGAATGGAAGCATTCTCGGTAAGAATACTGCCAGATTCTGTTATTATGCCTGGATATTCAGTTACATACTGTGCAGACTTTACTCAACCAAAAGTCAAAGTAACTACTTATCCATCGCACTGTGAAGTTTGCTGCTGGTGCTTTTCTACATGGTAGGACCAGTAGCTAGTATCAGATGGGAGTCTCTTTTATACTTGAAATGAAGGGAAAGGATGCTGGTATTTAGATTTTGTATTTCTCTTTCCCTTTTGTTGGATTTATACTGATTGTTAAGGTTTAGTAATGATAGTTGATTAAGACAATGATTATTCATTGTCTGTAATAGGAATGGTACTCGGTACAATCTCTATTAAAAGAGTCTGGGGAAGAGGCAGAGTGAGGGAGTAAGGGGAAGGCAGGGGAGTGGGGGGAGAGAGAGATCTAGCTTTTAAGATAAAGAAACCATAATATAGAAAAGTTAAATAACACCCCTTGGGGTAATATATAGTATGATAGTGCTGGCTCCAGATTTCAGGCATGCATACTTTGGTTTTTAGAGTTTATATTCTTTTTTTGACTTACTGAAGTAAACTTCATATAGATAGATGAAACTTAAACTTTAGTCTATTGCTGCCTTTTGAGCTGTAGTTGCTATTGTGTGCTTTGACATTTTTTTAAAAAAAATTTACATGAATAAAGTAAAATTGTATTCTATGAAATTACTCATATGTGAACCAGGCTTCCCTTTTTAAATTGACTAATGTCACATGGCAGTTGGAGATCAAATGTTTGAGTCCCAGCTGATTGGCCTTAAGGCAGCCAGTGGAGTTCCTCTTAAGAGAGTCCCAGGACAGAACAGGGTGGTCCCATAGCTGAGATTTTCAAGTAAAGGGGCAAATAGCAGCAGACAGACAGTATCATCAAATCTGGTGCTCACAACATCCAGGAAAAACAAACAAACTGAGTAGTCACCTTGAGTTCCTGAGTTTCCTGTGGCTTAACATCTGCCTTCATGTTCCCACTGTATGCATTTTATATCAGGGTAAACAATAGTCACCCCTTTGGAAATGGCTTCCTCTCTAGCTGTTCTTGAATACATGAGGTTTTGAATACTTCTTGTTGTCTTTCCTGCTCTGGTGCAGAGACAGGCCAACCTGACCCAGACCAGGCTTTAGGAAAATACTTGGCATAAATATAATTGTTTCTGAAGTTGCAGGGTGGAACTACCCCACTTTTAGAACAAGATTCTCTGATAACTCAGATGACACACAACAACTGAACAATATAATGTAAATTACATCTGCTTCTGTACTGCCTAATTCAGTAGCTTCTAGTCACACACACAATACCACTAGACTATTAAAATTCTATACACCTTAGGGTTCAGTGCTTAGGATTCTCCATGTGTTCAATAACCACTTGAAGCTAACAATTACCAATTTGGGTTATACAAATAAAAAAACATATATGTCATTGTAGAACGCTCTTCATGGGAGAAGCACATGTTAAACAGCTAGTTAAGTACTTAATTTGCTTGAGATAAGTGCATTAAAGAAATATCCATAATATAGAAAGTGACTTCTGTGCTAAAGATTAGAGAAGAGTGGAGAAAGCATTTCAGAAGGGAATGAAGAGCATTTCAAAGACACTAAGACAGGGAGAAAAGGAATTGAGATCCAGAAGGACCTCATGCATTGCAGTTTGTGTAGAGGGTTTATCTCTACTGATGAAGAGGGGAGCTTCCTAGGGTAAAATAGGGGAAACAAGAAGAGATAAGCAAATGAGAGAAAAAGAAAGGCTTACATTCTGAAGAGAGTAGAATGGTGTGAACCAGGTATGTGGAGGCTGGGGGACTAACAGACTGAGAAATTCAGTGAGAGTGTGAATCTTTAGCATCAATGTGACTTTCTCCAAGAGTCATGAGTGGAAAAGGCTCATTGGTGTTTTTATTGAGTCAATTAAATAAATTAATGTATTCAAGGAATTAAGAACATTGACTAGATGATAGTAGAAGCTTAATAAACATTATTAGCATTGCTGGGGCTTGTCTAATGTAAGTAACAAATGAAACAGCAGAGGGAATGTCTAATAAATTTTTAAGAATTTGATTATAGTTATGTCTTGTGGAACCTACCATACTTGAAATGTTTGAAGTCAGAGAAGAGAAGGAAAAAAGACTTTTTATCTGAGAGACTGGTGTGGGAGATTCTCTGTCCATGTGTTGCTTTTATTGGTTAATGAATAAAGAAACTTCCTTGGCCTGTTGATAGGGCAGAACTTAGGTATGCAGGGAAAACTGGAATGAATGCTGGGAGAGGGCGGAGTCAGATGCCATGGATCCTCCGCCAGAGTCAGACTTGCCGAAACTTTGCTGGTAAGCCACTGTCATGTGGCGATACACAGATTAATGGAGATGGATTAAATTAATATGTAAGAGTTAGCCAATAAGAAGCTAGAGCTAATGGGCCAAGCAGTGATTTATATAATATGGTTTCTGTGTGGTTATTTTGGGTTTAAGCTAGCTGGGCGGCCAGAAAGAATAAGCGACCCTCCTACAACAGGAGACCATCTGGCAATCATCAACTGCTCAGGCAAATAAACAGGAAAGAAGGATGGGCAGAGAAGCAAAGCAAAGGGAGGGCTATCATGAGATGTTAGTCTCAGTTCCCTCTCTGAGGAATCTTACAATCTAGAAAATGTATGGCATTCCTAGACACAAAGCAATACCAAACCTAGTAATACCAAACCGCCTCTAAAGTGGACCATGGGAAGATCAGTATTGTGGGAATTTGCTGCACTTCTGAGCCCAACAGGAGGATTTGGATCAGAATGTGAAGTCTTCTTGGGTTCTTTACTCATGTTCCAGATCATCACCCTGTCACTTTCTCCCACTCCCAATTCTTTTCTAATCTGAGGATCACACAAAAAGAATGGTTTCAATTACTGCAACCAAGGATGATGTCATCTGCTAGTCATTTTATTAGATGAAGAGTAATTGGGTGATCTTAAAGATGAAGAGCTACAATTTTGTCTCCTTGCCTCCCCTGGCTGCTCTCTAGAGAAGTTTCAGGTAGACTATTGAAAGTAATTTGTATTCCATGTGTTCAGAAAAATAGGTTTATGATCTAAAAATATCCATATATACATACATACATACATAATTAATGCAGTTTTTTACTTTGTATTCAAGGCTTCAAAGATTAGCCAAAGATCTTGTAAAACAACTTCAAGTACAAGACAGCGGCTCCTGGGCAAACACTAAGGCTTCAGCTTTGGATCGGACCCTTGGTGAGATTACTAGAATACTGGAGAAGGAGGTATGTAACAAGCCTTTGCTGCATAACCCTTGCTCTTTATGATGATTTCTCACTGTGGCAGGAAACACAGCAGAATTTGTGTCTGTCTTCTGTGTTGTTAAAAACTAGTCATTAATTGATAGATAATTTTAAATTCTTGTTCTTTTTTTTTTTTGGGTTTTTTGAGACAGGGTTTTTCTGTAGCTTTGGTGCCCATCCCGAGGCTAGCTCTTGTAGACCAGGCTGGCCTCGAACTCCCAGAGATCCACCTGCCTCTGCCTCCCGAGTGCTGGGATTAAATTCTTGTTCTTTTTGTTTTGTTCTAACTTGTTTTCCTTTCTTGATTAAATCCTAATTGAAACATGGTTTTCTGTGATGATTTTTCCCTTGTAAGTAGATGAAATTGTTTAATGAGGGGTGGTAACTATGCAGACCTATAATTTTATGGCAGAAAATACAAAACTTTGAATTTTATAGTTTATAAATTACAACCAAATAAACCATTTTGGACAGAAAATTTGACAGTTTTCTTTAATATTTAAGGGTTACTGCCAGGTGGTAGTGGCACACACCTTTAATCTCAGCACTTGAGAGGCAGAGGCAGTCAGATCTCTGTGAGTTCAAGGCCAGCCTGGTCTACAGGAGCTAGTTCCAGGACAGGCCCCAAAGCTACAGAGAAACGATGCCTCAAAACAAAAACAAAAAAGTTACTTATTATTTCATCAGCACTTTAAAATCCATAATGACTTTACTGCACAAAGAAGAAAAATATTATGTATATAAAAAGGTATAAAATTCTGTATAATAATTTCAATAACATGTTACTTTATTTTCCTCTAGTCCTTTTATTGTGCTTTTACCCCCATTATCTGGTTAATTTCATACTTCCTCGTGGCTTTAAATTTTTTTAAATGATTTTTAAAATTTGTTTTGAAAATTTCATACTGTGATTATATCATTTCCTTGAAACTGAGTGATAGTATCACAAGTTAATAATTAACATTTAGGTTAAATCTCATTTTTAATTTAAAGTAATGTTTGTAATTATTAGGAGCTAAAATGCTCCTAATAAAAATTTTGTATTTTCTAGACTTAAAATGTACTATGCAGTACTTGATATAAACAGAATTACATAGTAATAAAAATGGCCTTGGAAAGCCTGTGACCTTACCACTTAAGAGATAAATTGTTGCCAGTATAATTGTAGTTCCTAGAAATAACTCTTCACTTATCCCCCACTTCCTCTTTGGTAAACTGTGTAGAGTAGAAGGTACATCATTTCCTTGTTTCAAAAATACTTTTATTGCTTTGTCATACAAGGTTTTTCCTTCTTAAATAATATACCAAGCAATCTTCCTTGTTTTCCTTCTATAAAATATATCATATTATTGGTCCAATTTGTATTGTTTTAGTTTTATTAGTCTTGAAAGTATAGCTGGAATATTTTCATTCATCTTCTGTATTACAAAGTACTTGATTGTGTTAGCACTATATTTTACCCATTTTTCAGACATCAGAGTCCCTTGAGGACTTATTAAAATACATACTGGATTTCTGATTTAGTAGATTTAGGGTGGGTCCCCAAGAATTTTAATGTCTAATATATTCCCATGAGATGATGGTGATACTTGTCCAAAAATCTTATTTTGAGAATCACTGCTGTAGGCTGGGGCATGTGCCTTCGGTGTGGAATTGTTGAGTTCTCAGGTATGTGAATGAGCAGTCTTTATGCTAAGTTGCACTTTGACATAGACAGTACAGTCCTTCAAAGGCTCCAACAGCCGCATATTCAGTACTGCTATGTGCAGAAACACACAGTGACTTCCTCTCTAAAATATCCTTTCAGGGTGTTGGAGAGCTCATAAATTGGTAGTTGTCAGCATGTATTAGGTAAATTATATAGAAGTTTGATATGTCAGAAGAAAAAAATGCCATATACTGAAATTTGAATTAAAGAGTATTTGCTTAAAGATACCACTGTTGTAGCTAATCTCAGAAAAAGTATTTCATATTGAGTTATTCAAAGAATTTTTCAGTAAAATGTTAACATAATCTATATAAAAAAGTATTTAGTATAGATATCTAAATAAGATTATTTAATGCACAATGGGGCAATTTACAAGAATACCACTGATTTCATATAATTTAATGGAGAAAAAATGTTGTCTGACTCCCAGTCTAAATGGTCTGTGTCGGAAACCTGCTGTGAAGCTGTCCACAGAGCACACACTGCAGGACCACCTAAGAGTGTAACATGAGCTGCAGAACGACCCTTCAGATGCTTTGATGACTAAATTCCTTTTCACCTGGCCAAGACACACTCGCTTTACACAGACCTGTGTCCTGTGGAACTGCACTGACATTGCAGTGCAGTCCAGCTGACTACGTTTATAATCCAGGGCTAGGAATTGTAAATAACCTTTGCTTTTATTGGGAAAACTGTCTGGAGTAACAGAACCCCAGGGAGGACTTGAAGGCAGCCTGTCAGTGACAAGAGTGGGACTGGTGACTCCTGAGCACATCTTCACTGAGAATGGGGAAGATGAGGTTTGAAGACTTCTCTTAACAGACCCCAAAGCACTAGTAGTTTCTATTACTGCTGTGACATAATAAATTTAGAAATTTTTTCTGAGGTTCTGAGAGCTTTAGAGCTAATAGCTCAAATTTATTCTCAAAACCTCTCTTGTCTTGGAAGCAATCAGAAATAAAGAACTCCTAGGATTATCAGGTCTTCTCAGGCTTTTGCAGTTCTTTCTATTCATATGTGAACAGTGGATAAATCTATTGCATGTGTTATTCTATTAAAAATATGTAGCAACTTCCTTGTATATATAGATGTTGGTCTTGAGAGTATTTCTGTCAACTCTCTCAAAAACAATTTTTAATGGTGAAGGGGATTTTCTTTAAAGAACTGCAATGCCAAAGCAAGAGAAAAAAACTTCTAAAGCTGTGCTTCTGAGTGCCCATAAGCATGTGCCAGCCTGGGGGCAACTGGAAAAAATGTAAGTCTAGCTACGAAGGTATATGAGGTCTAATAGAAGATTTTCCTCCATAGTAGACTACTCCACATATAATGGACATTTTATCTACTGTCAGGGAACCATGAAGAAGGCATATTGGCATAGCACAAAACTTATAACCTAAAAGATATTTGTAATCCCATTTCATAGCACTTTTTGTTATTTTAATTGGTGAAATCAGTTTCAACTGGTCTGAGATCTAGGAAGTGACATCCTTAGTGGTAAAATAAATACAGATATTTCATCTTAGGCCTCAGATAATTTCTTTTTTACTACATTATTTATTTGCATATGGGTGTGTAGATGAGAGAACAACTTAAAGGAGTTGGGTCTCTCCACCATGTTGGTTCCAGGGATAAAACTCGGGTTGTTAGGCTTTGCTGTGAGTGTCTTTTCCAGCTGTGCCATCTCAATGACCTGCCTCAGAAATTTCTGTTGATTTGAGAAGGACATACAGATAAATGCATCAAAGAAAATTATGCAAACTATGCTGATTCAAACAAGAAGCAGCAGCCATGACATTACATACAGGTATTACCATTCCTGGCTGGGGTTGCAGAGTTACACTAGCAGGCTGTTAAGGAAATGAAATATAGCTTGAAAATACCTGCAGGAATGAAATTAGCAGTAGTGATAGAGTAGACCTGACTTCCCACTGATGACAATAACACAAGGCAAAGGCCAAATATAAATGAGTTGAATTGTTGAAAAGGTAATGAATTCCTCGGCTGAGTTAGGTAGGAGGCTCAGAAGATGTGGGCAAGAGACTCAGCAGTATTGCTGACATGTTTGTTAAACTTGCAGAGAAATCTCTGCAGTCCTAGAACATAAATGTTCAAGATTGAAGAAAATCTTATTTTTGAATTAGACTTTTCCAAGAGTATTTGAACAGAGCTGATAGGTGGAAAGTTTTATCTATCATTGCAGAGCCAGCACTAAGCTCTCTGTCTTCAAGTTGATTAGAGAATTGCAAATCACTGCAAAAAGACCTAAATGATTGTGAGTTGCTAGTGGATACTAGCATAAGTGTAACAGAAGCAAATGCAAACTTTACTCTGGATAATGAGAGTAACAGTCTTGATTTCAAATAATTTCAACAAAATTTCCAAATAGAGTATTGCATAGTAAAATAATTAGGCATGGCAGAAATAAAAATCAATATAAGCAAACTACCATCTCTCCCTAACTATGCTTACCAAATGCAAGGGCAAATTACATTTGTGTTTAAGAGAAATGGACATTTGAGATCTGAGGATTGTAGTAATCAAAAATAATAGTAATTAAAGTAGTAATCAAAATTGTAATCCAGACTAAGCTTGCAAAATGAAAAAAAAGGTAGAGAAAAATAAAAGAAGAGCATAAATAATATGATGTATAGTGAATATTTTAGGTTTTTGTACAACGCTCTAGGGCAGGGATTCTCAATCTTCTTATGCTGCAGCTCTTTACTACACATCCTCATGTTATGATGACCAACAATAAGAATATTTTATTGATACTTCGTAACTATTAGTTTTTCTACTGTTAAGAATTATAATGTAAATATCTGCTATGCAACCACTGGTGTTGAGAACCACTGCTCTAGAAGAAGAGACTAAGACAGAAATAACATTTGAAGTAATTGTCACTAAGAATGTTCCAAGAACTCCAAGTTAATCTGCAGTCTTATGATTCACTGTGAAGTCCATTGAACTCATAATAAAGAGGATGGGAGAATCCACTCATAAGCCATTATCATCCACAAACTTAGATCAGAATTCCTAAGCAGAATTTTAGCAAACTGAATCCTGAAATATGTATATATGTGTGTGTTAAGGGGAAAAAAGTGTTTTAGAATAAAGCTGAATTGATCGAAGATTCTCACATTTGGCTTAATGCTGGAAAGTTAAATTAACAAAAGAAAACACAGTCATTTGAGAAATATAATGAAAGCATTTGCTAAGTTGTATAGCAAGTCATTATAAGGATCTATGGTAAACCATGATGTGATAAAGTCAAAATTTTCTCAGTCTGACAAAATATGTCTACAAAAAGTTGTATCAAGGGGCTGGAGAGATGGCTCAGAGGTTAAAAGCACTGACTGTTCTTCCAGAGATCCTGAGCTCAATTCCCAGCAACCGTATGGTGGCTCACAACCATCTGTAATGAGATCTGGTGCCTTCTTCTGGCCTGTATATATAATTAATAAATAAAACTTTTTTTAAAAAAGTTATATCAAAATCATACTAGTAAAATGTTCTTAAAAAGTCTCATTTAAAATTGGGAACAAAAAGGGAGTGCCTGCTGCTACTACTTCTCAAAGATTACTTATCAGAAAAAAAGAAAAATTGTAAGATTTTGAGAAAAAAAAAGAATCTTTATTAGCTAATGATGGAATTGTACATGAATTATTACATAAAAAATTATTACAAATGGCAAGTTTATAGTAGGGACACTAGATACAAGGATAATATGAAAATCAATTACATTGATAATATCAGCATATGACATATCTAGAAACAAAACTTATTTACTATTATTTTTAATTTTTCTCCAAACTGATTTGTGCATTCAATGAAATTCCAGTTAAAATCTAAATTTCATGGTGTGAAAGTTGAAATAAAGTTTCTAAAATTAAGATAAGAATTTTTGTTTGTTTGTTTGGTTGGTTTTTTTTTTTTTTTTTGGGTTTTTGAGACAGGGTTTCTCTGTAGCTTTGGTGCCCGTACTAGAACTAGCTCTTGTAGACCAGGCTGGCCTCGAACTCCCAGAGATCTGCCTGCCTCTGCCTTAGAATTTTTAAATTTATATTTATTACTGTGTGTACTCATGTATATGCATTGTCAAGACAAGAGGGCAGCTTATATGGGTAGGCTTTCTCATGTGGATCCTAGAGGTCACACTCAGCTCGTCAGGCTCTGTAAGCACCTTAACCCAAGGACCATCTCACCAGCCCTAATGGGATTTTTTTAAAATAAATTTTTGTTGAGCTCTACATTTTTCTCTGCTCCCCTCCCTATCTCTCCCCTCCCCTTCAACCCTCTCTCAAGGTCTCAGTGCTCCCAATTTACTCAGGAGATATTGTCTTTTTCTACTTCCCATGTAGATTAGATCCATGTATGTCTCTCTTGGGGTCTTCATTGTTGTAGAGGTTCTCTGGGATTGTGATTTGTGGACTGGTTTTCTTTGCTTTATGTTTTAAAGCCATTTATGCACGAGTAAATGTGATAATTGTCTTTCTGTGTCTGGGTTACCTCACTCAAAATAATGTTTTCTAGCTCTATCCATTTTCCTGCAAAATTTAAGAGTCATTTTTTCTGCTGTATTGGGCAACTGTACCGCATTTTCCTTATCTATTCTTCAGTTGAGGGGCATTTAGGTTGTTTCCAGGTTTTGGCTATGACAAACAGTGCTGCTGTAAACATAGTTGAGCACATGTCCTTGTGGCATGATTGAGCATCCTTTGGATATATACCCAAAAGTGGTATTACTGGGGCTTGAGGAAGGTTGTTTCCTAATTTTTTGAGAAATCGCTATACTGATGTCCAAAGGGGCTATACCAGCTTGTATTCCCACTAACAATGCAGAAGTGTTCCCTTTCCCCTACAACCTGTTTAGCACAAGTTGCCATCAGTGTTTTTGATCTTGGCCACTCTTACTGGTGTAAGATGGAATTTCAGAGTTGTTTTGATTTGCATTTCAATGGTGACTAAGGATGTTGAACATTTCCTTAAGTGTCTCTCAGCCATTTTAGATTGCTCTCTTGAGAGTTCTCTGTTTAGGTCTGTACACCATTTTTTTATTGGATTATTTGTTCTTTTGATGACCAATTTCTTGAGTTCTTTGTATATTTTGTCTGATGTGGGGTTAGTGAAGATCTTTTCCCATTCTGTAGGCTGTCATTTTGTCTTGTTGACCATGTCCTTTCCTTTACAGAAGCTTTTTAGTTTCAGGAAGTCCCATTTATTAATTGTTTCTGTCAGTGCCTGTGCTGCTGGGGTTACATTTAGGTCTCCTGTGCCAGTATGTTCAAGTGTACTTCCCACTTTCTCTTCTATAAGGCTCAGTGCGGCTGGCTTTATATTGAGGTCTTTGATCCATTTGGACTTGAGTTTTGTGCATGGTGATAGATATGGATCTATTTTCATTCTTCTACATGTTGACATTCAGTTCTGCCAGCACCATTTGTTAAATATGTTTTCTTTTTTCCATTTGATATTTTTTGCTTCTTTGTCAAAACTCAGGTGGTCAAAGATATGTGGATTAATAACCAGGTCTTATGTTCGGTTTCATTGGTCCTCCTTTCTGTTTTTATGCCAATATCGGGCTGTCTTCAGTTCTGTAGCTCTGTAGTAGAGTCAGGGATTGTGATGCCTCCAGAAGTTCTCTTATTGTCAGGATAGTTTTGGCTATCCTGGGTTTTTTTGCTTTTCCATATGAAGTTGAGTACTTTCGAGGTCTGTGAAGAATTTTGCTGGGATTTTGATGGGCATTGCATTGAATCTGTAAATTGTCTGTAAATTGCTTTTGATAAGATTGCCATTTTTACTATGTTAATTCTACCTACCCAAGAGCATGGGAGCTCTTTCCACTTTCTGGTGTCTTCTTCAATATCTTTCTTCAAAGATTTAAAGTTCTTGTCATACAAGTCTTCCACTTCTTTGGTTAGAGTTACTCTGAGATATTTTATACTATTTTGTGGATGTTGTGAAGGGTGATGTTTCTCTGATTTCTTTCTCAGCCCTTTATCATCTGTGTACAAGAGGCCTACTGATTTTTTTTTTGAATTAATCTTGTATACTGCTACATTACTGAACATGTTTATGAGTCTTAGAAGTTGCTTGATAGAATTTTGGGGGTCACTTATGTATACTATCATATCATCAGCAAACAGTGAGAGTTTGACTTCTTCTTTTCCAATTTGCATCCCCTTGATCTTCTTTTGGTGTCTTATTGTTCTAGCTAGGACCTCAAGAACTCAGTGGAATCGCTGCGAGTTTCTCTCCATTTAGTTTGATGTTGGCTGTTGGCTTACTGTATATTGCCTGAAGTTATTTTTTAGGTCATTTTCTTCTGCTTCGTCTATATTTGGTTGTTCAAGTCTTATTGTTGTAGGGTTTTACTGGTGTTGTGTTGCTCTTTGTGGTGTTGTGTGTGTTCTTACCTTTTAAACTCATCTTTTAGTCTAATAGTTGTGGTTGTTGGGACTGTCTGTGATTCTGGTGATTAATCTTCTAGGTGCCAGTGAATCCAAGGCTCAGATGGTTGCTCCTCATGGTACAGTCAGTGCCATGGTTTTAGTTACCCCGCCGGTCACTCTGTGTTCCTGGAGGTGGGCTCAGCACTCCCAGGCTTTGCTCCACTCCCTTGGAGTTTGCTGTTTCAGGCTTGCTCTCGTCTAGGTTGTTAGCTCAGACCTGTTTCTGTAAATGTCCCTGAACTGGTTCTGCTCCTGCTCACCTGGAGCTTGCTTTCTCAGGCCCCTTCAGCCTAGGTAGCTGGTTCAGTCCCATTCCTGTGGAATTTGTTGCCTCAGGCCTGCTCCAGCCCAAGGTGGAGTTCATTGTCTCAGGCCTACTTTGGCTTTGACCTTTATTATAAATCCTGTTTCTTACTGCTGAGTAGTACTCTAATATGTATATATTCGATACTTTCTTCATCCATTCTTCCATTGAAGGGCATCTAGGTTGTTTCCAGGTTCTGGCTATCACAAACAATGCTGCTATGAACATCGTAGAGCATATACTTTTGTTGTATGATAAGGCCTCTCTTGGGTATATTCCCAAAAGTGGTATTGCTGGGTCCAGGGGTAAGTTGATCCCGAATTTCCTGAGAAACCGCCATACTGCTTTCCAAAGTGGTTGCACAAGTTTGCATTCCCACCAGCAATGGATGAGTGTACCCCTTTCTCCACAACCTCTCCAACAAAGGCTATCATTGGTGTTTTTTATTTTAGCCATTCTGACAGGTGTAAGATGGTATCTTAAAGTTGTTTTGATTTGCATTTCCCTGATCGCTAAGGAAGTTGAGCATGACCTTAAGTGTCTTTTGGCCATTTGAAGTTCTTCTGTTGAGAATTCTCTGTTCAGCTCAATGCCCCATTTTATAATTGGGTTGGTTAGCCTTTTACGGTCTAGTTTCTTGAGATCTTTATATATTTTGGAGATCAGTCTGGATCTGCTCCTGCAAATGTCCATTGCTTGGAATTGGTCCTTCAAAGGTCTCTGGCTCTGATCTACTCCTTTGGAGTTCCCAGGCTCGGGTGTGCCCAGTCCTGCAGAGGACCTGGCTCAGGTTTACTCCCTCAGAGGTCCCAGACTCACACTCACCTGCAGAGGTTTCTGGTTCCTGCCTATTTCCTAGGAGGTCCCAGATGCACACGGGAGAATTTTTTTTTAACAAAAAAGAATCAAAAGGACCAAAACATTTTTTAAAAGTGCTATATGAGGATTTGCTTACCCCATTATCATTAATTACTTTAACTATACAGCTAAGATTGCAAGTATGTCTAGTGGATACTCTGATGCAACTGGATAGCAATAATAATTTGCTTCCTCGGGTGTCATTACTTACTATAAGAATACAGTAAATATAGGATCATTAGTAGGTACAGTGATGCATCTGGATAGGAGAGATATCTTTTAATGTTCTGTGATACGGTAGGATAGCTATACTTGACAACAACTAATTTAATATGTCAGATTAGCTAATAAGATTTTGAATTCTCCAAACACAAAGAAATACTGTGTGTTCATGGATATATATTTGGATTCTGATCTGATCATTGCACATTATTAACTGTATATAAATATCAGTGTCTCATAAATACATTCCCTCCCTCCCTTCCTCCCTTCTTTCCTCCCTTCCTTCCTTCCTGATTGATTGAGACAGGGTCTCACTAAGTAGCCCTGGTTGGGCTGGAACCTACTGCTATATGTAAACCATGCTGATCTCAAACTCATAGAGATCCACTGGCCTCTGCTGGGATTAAAGGCATAAGCTAGGGTGACATAAGCATACTGTGTCACTAAAAATAAAAATATGTATTTTGTAATGCTGAAGTCATTCAGATAATTTGCTAGTAAAGCACACATGGAAAAAGAATAGAACATAATTGAATTAATTATTCATTCATGTGTATACTGGATATGTAATATGTGACATACATACATGAAAAAAAGAAAGCATCACAAATCATCAGAATGTGTGTTCCAATTAAAAATTATATACTTTGGAATGCTGGGGAGATGTCTCAGCAGTTAAGAGCACTGACTACTCTTTCAGAGGCCCTGAGTTCCTTTCCCAGAACCATGTGTGACTCAAGTTCCAGAAGATCTGCCATGAAGTGGTGCACTGTCATACTTAGGAAACCACCCATTCACACCAAAATAAAAATAAATTCCAAAAATCATACTGTTTTGAACTGAAGTATTAGATTACAATTTCCATCTTGCAACCAGGAATTAGAAGAGTCAGAATGAAAAAGGAGAAACTATAATCTGAGGAAGAGAGATTGAGAGTCAAGAGAAAGCTAACAAGATATCTAAAAAGAACAGTAACAGAAAGGCAGTTCAGAGAACAGTAGAAAGTAGTCCACAGTTCCACCCCTACTCTCCTGAGAAGGAGATAAGTAGTTAATGATTCATTGAAAGAATCAGCAAAACTTCAAAATTCTAGGAGCAAATGAATAATTTATCAGAACCTTTGAAATATACTGAAGCAGTGCTGAGGGTCATTTATAGCTATAAATGTCTACATTTAAAAATATAACTAATAAAGCCAGTGATATAATTGTTCACCTCAAGGTCTTGAATTAGAAAAGGTCAAATTCAAAATTAGGAAACAGGAAGTATAATAAAGAATGAGACACATACAAATAAAATGGAATTTAATAAGAAAGGTAAATGAAACAAAAAGTTGGTTCTTTAAAAGATTAAACAAGAATGACAAGATCTTAGCCAAACTATACAAATGGAAAACACCCAGTTAGTAAATTTAGCAGAAAAAAAGGAAGATATTATAATAGGGCATTACTGAATCCGAACTATTATTATGAAATATTTTGGAAGTTATATTCCAGTAAGTTGGAAAATAGAGAAGAAATGGATAAATTGCTAAATACATATGATCAACGCAAATGAAACCAATATAAAGCCCCTGTCTAGGTGCACAGTGGTCAACAACACTGAAGCATTAGTAGGGTTCTTCAACAGAAAATTCCAAGACTGGACTAAGGCTGCCAAACAATACCATTCTTTTAAAGGAAATTAACACCAGGGGCTGGAGAGATGGCTCAGCATTTAAGAGCACTGACTGTTCTTCCAGTGGACCCAGGATTGATATTTTAGCATCCACATGGTGGCTCACAGCTGTCTGTAACTCCATTCCCAACGATCTGCTGTTTTCTGGCTCCCACAGGTATCAGTTGTTACATGGTACACAAGTAGTCAAAATACCCATATACACACAGTATTTTTTTAAAAGAAGAAAATTAACAACAATGCTATTTAAACTGTTATTTCTTAAACAGTCAGGGAGGTTTTGCCAAACTCATTCTACAAAGCAACAAATCCTTAAATTGCATGGCAAATTAATAGTTTACCAAATGAAAACATAAAACATTATGGCATATCCTTATGCTATAATGAAGCTGATTTCATTCCAGGGTTGCAATGTTGATTTAATACAACAAATATATTAATACAGTGCAGCACAATAATGTCGACAAATCTTTTGACAAAGTCCAGTCTGTACATGATAAAAAAAATTAAAGAAACTAGTGATAGAAAAAATGTGTTTAATATAAAAATTATATATGGGAAATCTGTTGCCAAAATTATACTAAAAGGAAAAAATAAAACATTTCCTCTAAAATCAAGGAGGAAACAAGAGTGTTATTCACTCTTATTTAGTATAGTGCCTCAGTTTTTAAGCAATAAATGGGGGACAAGCAATAAAAACCACAAAGATAGGAAAGAACAAGTCAGATTTCCCTATTTGGTCTGATAAGCAGTTTCAGTAGAGTATACAAAATCAAGAAACAAAAACCAGGAGCTTGTATATATCAATAATAAACATACTAGGAGGAGAAATACAATGAATATATGAAAATAGTCAATGTCCTTAACTGTCGGGGAAATGAAAGTCAAACCTCCATCCAGATTTGCCATTATGAGAAAGATATCCTCGGAGAAAAACAACAAATGATTAGTTTTTGGTTATCGGAAAAAGAAAATTTTGTTGTAATTGGAGCCACAGGGCTGCGTCCCCGGCACCCGGCCGCCCACATGGCTAGCTTATGCCCCGAAATAATTACACAGAAACTGTATTCTTTTAAACATTGCCTGGCCCATTAGTTCCAGCCCCTTATTGGCTAGCTCTTACATATTGATCTAACCCATTTCTAATAATCTGTGTAGCCCACGAGGTGGCTTACCAGGGAAGATCTTAACCTGCGGCTGTCTGGAGTGGGAGAATCATGGCGACTCCTTGACTCAGCTTCTTTCTCCCAGCATTCTGTTCTGTTTACTCCACCCACCTTAGGGTTGGCCTATCAAATGGGCCTAGGCAGTTTCTTTATTAATTAACCAATGAAAGCAACAGATTAGAAAGAAATCACTCCCACATCAAAATTTTTCTAAAGCTGTTGGAAGAAATGGAAATTAATGCCTCCTCTATGGGAATCATTATGAAAGTTCTTCAAGGAAATAAAAATAGAACTATTGTCTGGTACACCTATCCCAATCGTGTGGACATCAGACTGCGGTAAAGTATAGATAACCTGCTCACCCATCGTATCTTGACCACCATCCTGAATCAGCCTTTACTCCATCAACAGATGTCATGAAGGAAAATGGAATTACACCATTTGTAGGAAAATTCATAGTACTGAACACCCTCATGTTAAGCAAAATAATGCAAACTCATAAAGAAGGGTTATATATTCTCTTTCATGTGAAATCTAGAGTAAAAAAATGTGATAGTAGAAAGGACAGAATGCAGAAGATGAGAACTTGGGGGAGGTAGAGTGAGTACAGAAGGTTGCGAATGGGATGTGCATATAATAAGCCACATTACTCATGTATAAAAATGTCACAGTATAACCATAATTGTTTTTAACAATTAACATATGCTAATAACACAATATAAGGAAAAATGCTACTATAGTGATTTTTATATCCTATACTTAAAATTAACTTTTAATCCAAGATAAGTCCAAATGTTAAAAGCCTAAACTTTTAGAAGATAATGTTAACTATTATCTCTTTACTTTGCTGTTTTGCTTAGTTGGGGGTGGTAATGTTGCTGAGTTTTGTGCAAATTGTCTAAACATGTGTGAGGTCCTGAATTCAGTACCCATCACCACTTCTCCAAAAAAGATTTTAAAATTATCACTAAAAAGAAATCTTTATATGATGCCTTTAATCTTAGCACTCAGGAGGCAGAGGCAGGCAGATCTCTGTAAGTTTGAGGCCAGCCTGGTCTACAGAGCTAGTTCCAGGACAGCCAAAGCTACACAAAGAAACCCTGTCTTGAAAAGCCAAAAAATAAAAAGAAATTAAAAGATCTTTATAAATTTGACCATTAAGAGTAGAAACTTTGATTCAACAATATACATCTTTAAGAATAAAAAGCATTGGGGGAATTTTATATGTTTAATCAACTAAGTATGTCTGAATTTAATGAGAATTAACACTGCCACCAACAGGGAAAATAGCTAAGCAATTATCTATTCTAAAAGAAATCCAAATACTCAGTAAACTCAAATTATCAGCCTTTTTACTAATCAATCTGGACAAATTAGGAACTCAATTTGTTATTATGGTTCACATCACAGAATGATAGAATTTCAAGTGCCTGAAAATAGAAAATCCTGAAAAAAGATCTAGAACAGTGGAAACATTTTTACATAGCTGTACATTTGCATAGTTGGTGCTCTCCCTTTTTAAGATTGTTATCATTAACTAGAGTTGTGGGCATTCGTATTATATTTTATGAACACAGATATTCAAAGACAGCATCAAGTATGGAGAATACCTTAAATATTCATCAGTGGCTGAAAATTGTGGGATGTTCATATAATATACTATTTCTTGACAATTATTGTCAGCAATGAAGACTATATATTACAACCCTGGGCATGGTTATTCTTCACAGTGCATAGAGAAACAATATATGTGCATACCAAATATTTTTTTTAAATTCCAGTATTACAAAATTCAAGAAATGGCCAAATAGTGCTCGCTCGTGCGTTCTCTCTCTCTCTCTCTCTCTCTCTCTCTCTCTCTCATACACTCACATTTTTTTATTTTTTTAATTAAAAATTTCCTCCTCCTCCCCGCTTCCCTTTTCCCTCCCCCTCCCCCTACTCCCCACACCCCACTCCCCTCCCCCTCCCTCCCCAGTTCCAAGAGCACTCAGGGTTCCCTGCCCTGTGGGGAGTCCAAGGACCTCCCCCCTCCATCCAGGTCTAGGAAGGTGAGCATCCAGACAGGCTAGGCTCCCACAAAGCCAGAACATGAAGTAGGATCAAAACCCAGTGCCATTGTCCTTGGCTTCTCAGAAGCCCTCATTGTCCACCATGTTCAGAGAGTCCGGTTTTATCCCATGCTTTTTCAGTCCCAATCCAGCTGGCCTTGGTGAGCTCCCAATAGTTCCCATCTCAGTGGGTGGGTGCCCCAAGATTGCTGGGCAAAAATTGGGAACTGGGGGTTGGGGTGGGATGGGGGAAAGGGGAGATGGGGAGAGACAAGTAAGAAGGGGAGGATGGGGAGACTTGGGGGAATGGGATGGTTGGGATAATGGAAGGATGGATATGGGAGCAGGGAAGTATATATCTTAATTAAGGGAGCCATTTTAGGGTTGGCAAGAGCCTTGACTCTAGAGGGGTTCCCAGGGGTCCAGATAGATGTTCCCAGCTAGGTCCTTGGGAAATGGCCCGATCCTATAGCCACACACTCATATTTTTACAGTTTATACATAGGTGGTAAGCATAGAAAGAAAATACTTTATGTTTTCTCACAATAGTGATTATTCATTCAGAGAAGGGGGCATGTCCAGGACTCATTACCCAGGTACCTACATTTTTTGTTGTTTAGTTTTTGAGATAGATTATTACTCTGTTGGACAGATTGATCTAAGACTCCTAAACTCAAGTGATCCTCTTGACTCAGTTTCCAAAGTGCTGCAACTATAGGTACTCAACATTGATGCTGTGGTTACACAAATGACCTCTTGACTGTTCCTGTTCTTTAATGTGTTCATATCATAACTATTCTTTGCTGTGTTCTTAAATCTTTTCTGTATGTCAGCATAAAATTATCATTACAAATTCAAGATAAATTGCTCTAAACAAAAGAATCTTATTACAGAAATGCTCGGTTGTTTTATATGTGTTTCTAAAACATTTTTGTATCCAGAAAGGCATTTCCTTTATTTTTACTATTGTGTTGAATTTGGTACAAGTGAGCATGATTTGTATTTGCTTTGACTTCTCTCATGACTCTGTAATGATGAACATTACTCTTATGATTGGATAGTAACAGTGTTCCAGAAACTTTCTGCAGTTTATCAGTAACACGAGACATTTGTATGCTGTTACTGCAAGTAAACAGTTTAAGCAGATAGACTGGATATGGAGTTTGACCAATTGCCCTTACTAAGTTTTTATATTGCTGCCAAATTTAAATAGAGATTCAGCTGTTAACATTTTAAACCTGAATAAGCAAGCTCCATAGCTGAAGGATTCACATTTTAAACTGAAGTGATGAAAAAGTCACATCACAATCTACTTTGTAAAGCTTTTAGCCAACCCTGCCATGCATGGGCTTTCAGTATTATCCCAGAAAGGTATACTAACATATGAAGTACAAACATAAAAATTCCTCCCCACCTTTTCCCAACTGTTTGCAAGTACTTACCACATACCTAGGCTAAGTCACTAAACTGTGAGACTTTTCACCACCTAATTGATTTCTGAACATTGTTTGGTTTTGTGTGTCTTGCTTTCAAGCTGGGATTTTTCAGTGTAGAACTGGAAAGTCTGGAAAATATTCAATACCAGATATTTCATTTCATGTCTTCACTGTTCTCAGCTTACACAGATGCTTTCTTAGAGCTTCTGATAATTAGCTAAATTAGCTTCTGTAGGTCCGTATTGTGTCAGAAATTGGAATATCTGTAGCTCAAAGTAATAGAAATATTTGTTAGATGTTCTTCAGCTACCTTAAGTTGAAAGACCAGTGTACTGACACATGGGGTTGTTAATTTTACAATCTGACAAAGGTTTAGTTTAGATATGAATTACATTTTTTTCCAAGACAGGATTTCTTAGTATAACCTTGGCTGTCCTGGATCTTGTTCTGTAGACCAGGCGTGCCTTGACCTCACAAAGATCCACCTGCCTCTACCTCCTGAATGCTGGGATTAAAGGCACCACCAGCAGGCTAAGGAAGGATATTTTTAAGGTGAGGAATTTTGACTCTTAATGAGACAGTAGGAATTTTCTGGAAAGGATGATAGAAATGTCATGCATTTTGTTTTAGGTGATAATTAAACAAGTGCATGAGTTGACAAAGATCATTTAGTTGAATAAATACCAAAATTTGTGAATTGTTATATGTCAATGGTATAATATTTTATAAGATACATCATGTGAATATTATTTTTAAAATGGTAGTTCCTAAGGTAAGCCTTTCCTTAATGCAAACATAGCTAGCTTTGTTCCATTATTTGGAATTACTTATTGTGGTTTCCTTATGAAAGTAGTTTTTTAATAGGCAAAGGAATTCTAATAAAAATTTCACAGATGAATATTTTCAGTGTTGATTTATAGAAACATTTTTTCACATAGTTTTGGTAATAGTGTTATAGCTATACAAGTTAACTCTTTATGGATTTTTCCATTATAGTTTGAGCCTCTTGTCTTTTGTAAGAAAAATGCATATTTAATAGAACACACTTGCACAGTATAATGATTTAAGGTAAATTTACCAGTGACCATTTTAAAACTAGAACCCTGAATAAACGGAGGCTTTGACAAGAACCCCACTTGGCCTCCTTCTTCTCTCTCAGCCCATTATCTTCCAAATAGTACCTCTCCGGGACCCTGGAATAACTGATCAGCCAGGTGGGTTACACCCCTAGACTGAGTAACCAGCCAAGGTGGTTTACAGTGCAGAGGGCAGCGGGAGTTTCTCTGTTTTTGGTGGCTGGCCTGCAGAGTAGTAGCCCTTTTGTTGGCGAGGTCCCTGGTGAACGAGGAGCCGGGTCCTGTTCCTGAAGACCCTTCTGAGGGGAGAGAGGGATCTTGCCCCCCCCCTGGCAGGAGCCAGGAAACAGAGCGAGGGCATTTTATAAGAGGAGCCCCTGGTCTGCAGGGAAACCTGATCCGGTTTTAAAAGACCCATTAGATAGCATCGATAGAAGGAGATGGGCAGGCGCCAAGGCAAGAATTCACCCAATAATCTGAAAAACAACATGAAAACACCAGAACCTAATGATCTTAACAACAGAAGGACTTCAACACCCTAACACAGAAGAAGTGGAAAAAATTGACTTTATGAAAGCAATAGAGTCCCTTAAACAACACGTGAAAAACGCCCTTATAGAAATGTATGAGAAGTATAACAAAAAGTTTGAAGAAATGAGTAAATACGTACATGATACCTTGGGAAACCAAGAAAAAAATGATCAAACAGGTAATGGAAACAGTTCAAGAATTGAAAACTGAAATGGAAACAAGGAAGAAAACACAATCTGAGGACCAGCTGGATATTGAATATCCAGGTCATCAAGCAGAGCCTACAGAAACAAGCATAATCAAAGGAATACAAGAGACAGAAGAAACAATCTCCGATTCTGAGGACACCATAGAGAAAACAAATGCACTGATCAAAGAAAACAGCAAAGCCAACAAATTCTCATCACAAAACATTCAGGAAATATGGGACACAATAAAAAGACCAAACCTAAGAATAATAGGAATAGAAGAAGGAAAAGAGTCACAGCTCAAAGGCCCAAAAAATATTTTTAACAAAATTATGCAAGAAAACTTTCCCAACATAAAGAAAGATATTCCTTTGAATATTCAGGAAGCATACAGAACACCAATTAGATTTATATTATGTGTATAAGTGTTTTGCATGTATCTTTGCATGCCATGTGCATGCCTGGTACTCTAAGAGACCAGAAGAAGTTATCAGGTCTTTGGAGTTACAAGTGGTATAAACCATCGTTGGGTACTAGGAGTTGAGCCTGGGTCCTCTTCTAGAGCAGCCAGTGCTCTTATGGCTTAGTCGTCTTTCCACCCCCTGCTTTCTAGGTTTTTCCATGAAGCAAGCACTAGAAGCCCCCAGTTCCTGATCAGTCATCTAGACTTCTTTTTTTCCTCCAGGCCTGTCACTTTGCTAACCTAAGACTAATTTGCTGGTACTTCTTATGACAGCTGCTGACACTGCATCTTCAAAACAAAGATAAAAAGCATTCAGTTTTTTTTTTTAATTACTGAAGCCACACAATAACAATCTGTAGTGAATTGATAGTAACTTATTTTGGAACAAATACAACATATTCATAGTTGATACAGCACTGAGATTCAAGATCCCTCACTGAGAGTTAGTTATCAGCCTTGCAGGTTTACACTCACAGTGAGTTAGTTATCAGCCTTGCAGGTTTACACTCACTGTGAGTTAGTTATCAGCCTTGCAGGTTTACACTCACTGAGAGTTAGTTATCAGTCTTGCAGGTTTACACTCACTGAGAGTTAGTTATCAGCCTTGCAGGTTTACACTCACTGAGAGTTAGTTATCAGCCTTGCAGGTTTACACTCACTGAGAGTTAGTTATCAGCCTTGCAGGTGTACAGAGGAACTGCACAGGCCTAAAGTTTGAGCTGAGCAGAGATCTAGGCCTCCTAATGCATCCATTCACACACCTATCCATGATTTTCCAGAATCTTATTTCTAAAAACCTTTTGCAAGCTAGATATTTATGTTTATTATTGCAGTACCTTCTATGTTGTCTTTTTAAAGGAAGACAATGTGACAGTGAAATTAATTAGCTAACTTGACCAAGGTAACTTGAAAAATGCCAGAGCTAAGATTCAAAAGTATTCTATGTATTTTTATTTGACACAGTATATTCATCATATTAATGAAATATTTAATATTTCACTGTCATTTATTCTCTCAAGAAGTTAAACCATTCTTGTCAAATATAGAAATGGGCTCTGTGGTACCCCCACCCCTGAGGTGACATTTTACACATTATAATCTCAAAGGAAAAAAAACTGTTCTGAATCTTTACTTATGCTCTTAACATTTTTGTGAAAGAGAAAAACTCTTGCTTGGGTAGGCAGCATTTGTCTGAGTGAATTAGACTGACATACTCCAGTGTTCCTGCTTTTGTGGGAGCCTCCCATCCATTGTCCTCTTTTGAGACCCTCAGGTTAGGGAAAATCCCTAAGGAATACAAGGTGTTCAGCTGATGAGAGACTTGGAGGACTATAGTCCCTTCTCAACCAGAAATGTTAATAGAGCCAAGAAAATACGGACTTGCAGGAGAAGGCAACAGCCATGACAGTAGTACACCTAGAATATCTACAGTGTATCTTATTTTTATCCATTTTTTAGGTTTTTCCAGTTTGGTGAAATACAGACTTTTAAAATATGTCATTATGATTCTCTAAATTGTAATACCCACCCCACTCACCTTTGTCTCTAATTTTAGTATTTTGGATATTCTCTCTCCATCGTTTAGTTAAATTAGCCAACAGTTTGTCAATCTTGATTTTCTTAAAGGACTCATTTCTTCATTGATGTCTTGTATTTGTTTGTTTGTTTCTATTCACTTGATTTCAGCCCTGCATTTATTTCTTCCTGTCTACTCTTTTTGAGTATTATTTCTTCTTGTTTTCTTCGAATTTTCAGCTATGTCGTTAAATTATTAGTATAAGACCTATATAAAGACAGTGCTCTGAACTTCCCTCTAGAACTGACTTATTTGTGTCCCATAGGTTTGGGTATGTTATATTTTAATTTCATTCAATTCTAAAAGGTTTTTAGCTTCCTTCTTGTTTTCTCCCTAACACAATTTTTATTCAATAGTGAGTTGTTCAGTTCTATGAGTTTATACACTTTCTCCCATTTCTCTTGTTGAATCCAGCCTGAATCCATGGTGGTTGAATAATATGTAATGTGTTACTTCAATTTTCTTTTATCTGTTGAGACTTTCATTGTGTCCTAATATGTGGTCAGACATTTTGAAGAAAGTTCCGTAAGTTCCTGTGAAAGAAATCTATTCTTTTTTTTTTGTTTGTTTGTTTTTTTTTTGTTTGTTTGTTTTTCGAGACAGGGTTTCTCTGTGGTTTTGGAGCCTGTCCTGGAACTAGCGCTGTAGACCAGGCTGGTCTCGAACTCACAGAGATCCGCCTGCCTCTGCCTCCCGAGTGCTGGGATTAAAGGCGTGCGCCACCACCGCCCGGCAAGAAATCTATTCTTTAGTGTTTTGGTGGAATGTTCTGTAGATTTCTGCTAGGTATGTTTGATTTATGATATGTAACTCCAGCATTTCTCTGTATGAATGGCAAGAGTACTGTACTGAAGTCATGCACTATTGCTATGTGACAGTTAATATTTAATTTTACTCTAATAGTGTTTCTTTTAGGAACTCAAGTTCCCTTGTGTTTGATAAATAACTATTTAGAATTGCAGTATCCTTTTGGTAGATTTTTCATTTAATTAATATGTTATGTCCTTCCCTGTCTCTTCTGATTAGTTTTGATTTGAAATCTATTTGTCAGATATTAAAATAGCTACACCTGCTTGGTTCTTGGGTTCATTGCTTGAAGTACCTTTACCATCTTTTTACCCTGAGGTGATAGCTATGCTTGATGGTGAGATGTGTTTTTTGGATGTAACAGAAAAATGCATCTTATTTTCTAATCTATTCTGTTAGTCTCCATCTCTTTATTGAAATTAATATTATTGCCGGGCGGTGGTGGCGCACACCTTTAATCCCAGCACTCGGGAGGCAGAGGCAGGCGGATCTCTGTGAGTTCGAGACCAGCCTGGTCTACAAGAGCTAGTTCCAGGACAGGCTCCAAAACCACAGAGAAACCCTGTCTCGAAAAACCAAAAAAAAAAAAAAGAAAGAAAGAAAGAAAGAAATTAATATTATTAATGCTGAGTTAGTAATGGACAGTTTTGTTGATTAGTAATATTTTGTTGTGGTGGTAAGTTGGTTTATCCCTCCATACAAACCTTTTTAAATTTATATGTTCTTGGATTTTATTCCTGTGTCCTCTTTTTATTCCTTGTAGCCTCGTCAGGCTAAATTTTTCCTTCTAGCTGGGTTGATGGAAAGAAATTGCTTAAATTTGTTGTTTTTTTTTTGTTGTTTTGTTTGCTTGCTTGTGTAATGTTTTTTATCCCCCATCAATTGGGAATGATAGTTTTGCTGGGTATAATAGTATGGCCTAACATATGTGGTTTCACAAAATTAACAGAACATCCATTGAGAACCTTCTAGTTTTCAGTGACTTTCAGTGTCTCCATTGAAAAGTCAGGTATTATTCAAGTCACACTAGATATGTGACTTGATCTTTTTTCTTTGTGAATTTTAATATCATTTGCTTGTTCTGTGCATTTATTATTTCAATTAATATGTGTTGTCGAGAATTTGTGGTATGTTTAGTGCTCTGTATACTTCTTACACCTTGATGAGCATTTCTTTCCTCTTTTGTTTTTCTTTTTTTTTTTTTTGTTTGTTTGTTTGATTTTTTTCAAGAGAGGGTTTCTCTGTGTCACAGTCCTAGCTGTCCTGGAACTCATTTTGTAGACCAAGCTAGTCTCGAACTGACAAGATCTGCCTACCTTTGCATCCCAAGTGCATCCACCATCTCTGCCTGACTTGATAGACATTCTTTCTTTAGATTGGGAACATTTTCTTATATGATTCTGTTAAAAATATTTTCTATGCCTTTGATCTGATTTCTTTTCCTTCCTCTATCCTTATTATTTGTAGGTTTTATCTTTTCTTTGTATCCCAGATTTTCTGCATGTTTTGTGCCAGGATTTTTGTGGATTTAATGATCTAACTTGTCTGTAAGACTTGGACATCTTCCATGTCTTCTAATCTATTGGTGAGGCTTACCTCTGAGTTTTGACTTGACCTCCCAACTTTTTCATTTCCAGTTTTATTTCAGTTTCAATTTTCTTTAATGATTCTATTTCTTTGTTAAATTCTACTTTTATTTCTTCAATTGTTTTAGTTATTTCATTAACTGTGGTTTTCTGAGACTTTATTAAGGGATTTTTTCCTATCTTCTTTAAGGTCCCTGAACATATTCATAATTTCTACTTTGACATCTTTGTCTTGCACTTGAGCTAAATTACTTTTCTCAAGACCTAATGCAGTAGAGTTGCTGGCTTCTGGAGGAGACATATGTGTTGACTATTCATGTATTTATGTTCATGCTTTTGTGCTGGGATCTAGGCACCGGGAGTTATGGTGTTTGAAGTGTTTCTTGGTATAGATGTCTATTCTCTTCTTTGTTGCTTAGGTGGGTATTCTGTTCTTTGCTTGCTGTTGCCCACTTTGGAATCTAACCATGTGTGGTGGCCATAGGGTCCCTGGTAGTTCAGCAGGTGTGTCATAAAGGAATGAAGAGAAGGCTGAAAGGGGTGTGGGAGAAGAATTAAGGGAACCCTGAGTCCACATTGAAGGAATGGAGGTGAGGCTGGAGGAGATGCTCCTGCCGACAGCCCACAGAAGGACTAAGAATATGTCTAAGGAAAATATGATTGGAGAGCTGGCAGAGTAGTGCAAATTACCTACTTGAATCTCAGCTGAGTATGGCCACGAGAAAGCCCTTGAAAATATATGATTTTGCAGGTCAATAGAAGGTAACAACAAGAAATTCAGAAAAGCCCTATCTGCTCACCTCAGTACTCACTGTCAGTTTATTACAGCAGGACTCAGTTCTTCAGAATGGCTTTGGGACGTTTAAAAGATAAATATGGGACTGGGCAGTTCTGTCCGTTTTACTGTCTCTTTTGAAGTTTCTGTGACTTGGAATCCCACTGTATCCCAGACTGGACTGGAATACACAACACCCCTTCTGCCTCAGCATTCCAAGACCTGAGATTATAGTCATGTACCACTTTGCCTGACTATGTTTGAATTTTTTTGTCTGAAAATTGCGGGGGGGGAGCTTTAATCCACACAGATCAAATAAATAAAAATCCCTGTCAATAATGCTGAGGTGTAACTAGGAAAATGATCCCCAGATAAACATAATCCATTGACTAGTCTGTCTTTCTCCATGGTTGTTGAGTCCCTGGGAGTCATTTGGTCTCTGTGTCACTACAAAGTATTCTGGTGTGTGACAAGTCACAGAGGCTCTATACAGACACTGGAGAAGTTAATTAAGAGAATCTAACAAGATAATAGAATTTATATTTCCAGATTTTTTAAGGAAAATCAGATATGATGTTCTTTGAGGGGAGAACAAGAAATAGACCAAAATGGACAATTTCCTATAGTATGTAATACTGTGCTTTAACTGTAATTTTCATATTTAAAAGAGTATTAAGCTAATAAAGTAAATTATTTGTGAAAGATAGAAGCTTGCTTTCATATCACCGTTGGTTAGGTTTTGTTTTGTTTTGTCCTGTGCATTAGAGATTTAATCTAACCCATCTGTGATACAATTCCTACATTTAGGGTCAGACAGCTTTAGAAGAAAATGAAAAGTATCATCCTAGGTAAATAATTTGGCACAATAAAGAATTTTGCTTATCTAAGAATTTTCTAGTGTAATCAAGACCTCAGGTTAAGAGCAGGAAAAGGAGAAACAGAAGAAAAAGTTGAAAAGAACTGGTGTAGATGAAAAATCAGCATGTAGACTTGAGCAAGAACTCAGACTGAGTCGGACATGATGACACACACCTATAACTGGCCAACTAGATTGAAGCAGAGCAGCTGTTTAAAGCTCAGTGCCAGCCGTGATAACACAGTGAGTCTCAGCTAAAACAAACCAAAAAGAGTTAGAATTAGTCTATGACTGAGAGTGCTGTTTACACTCCTGTTTTTGGTAGCATTAGACATGCTCACGGATCTTTGGCAGTTGTATTTGGTTGTTTTGGTGTGTGTGTGTGTGTGTGTGTGTGTGTGTGTGTGTGTTTGTTTCATGTGTGCACATGTGCATCTGAAAGCCAGTTGGTATCAGGTGACTTCCTCAGCTTTTGTCAATCACTGACCCTGAGCTCATGATTCAGCCAGGCTGGCCAGCAAGCTCCTGAGATCCCCTTTCCCACCATGCCAGCACTGGGACTACAGATGCTGGCCCCTACATTCTGCCTGTATGTGGCTCATGTGCTGGACACCGACATGCAGGTCCTCATGATTGCACAGAGCACTCTACTGACTGCACCATCTTCCCAGCCCCATCTGTGCATTGAAGGAAACTAAAAGATTTGTTGTGTTGTGTTAGTCTGAACTAACCAGTCGGACCCACTAAATTAAAAAAACAAATTCGTCCTTTTGTCTTTAATTTTATAATGCACTATTTCAAGATAAGTATTTTATATGACTTTAAATAAATTTGTTAGCATATCTTGAAGTGACTTCCACCCCCTTTTCACCAATGTTTTACATGTTTAGAAACCAAAAAATGTTCTAATATATTTATCTTTTTTTTGTTTTTTTTTGTTTTTCCACGTCCTGTCCTTAATTTGTTTGTTTTGTTTTGTTTTATTGAGAAAAGGAGAAAAAAAACAAGTTTCCACCTCCTCCCAGCCTCCCATTTCCCTCCCCCTCCTCCCACCCTTCTCTCCCTCCTCCCTCCGTTCTCCCCCTCCCCCCACTCCTTTCCCCCTCCCTCTCCAGTCCAAAGAGCAGTCAGGGTTTTCTGCCCTGTGGTAAGTCCTAGGTCCTCCCCCCTCCGTCCATATCTAGGAAGGTGAACATCCAACCTGGCTAGGCTCCCACCAAGCCAGCACATTAAGCAAGATCAAAACCCCGTGCGATTGTCCTTTGCGTCTCATCAGCCCTCATTGTTCGCCATGTTCAGAGTTTTATCCCATGCTTTTTCAGTCACAGTCCAGCTGGCCTTGGTGAGCTCCCAATAGATCAGCTCCACTGTCTCAGTGGGTGGGTGCACCCCTCGTGGTCCCGACTTCTTTGCTCATGTTCTCCCTCCTTCTGCTCCTCCTTGGGACCTTGGGAGCTCAGTCCAGTGCTCCAGTGTGGGTCTCTGTCTCTATCTCCATCCATCACCAGATGAAGGTTCTATGATTGTGTTTCGGTTTCTCAGGAAATTCGGGATCAACCTACCCCTGGACCCAGCAATACCACTCTTGGGAATATACCCAAGAGATGCCCCATCATATGACAAAAGCATTTGTTCAACTATGTTCATAGCAGTATTATTTGTAATAGCCAGAACCTGGAAACAACCTAAATGCCCTTCAATGGAAGAATGGATGAAGAAAGTATGGAATATATACACATTAGAGTACTATGCTGCGGTAAAAAACAATGACTTCTCAAATTTTGCATGCAAATGGATGGAAATAGAAAACACTATCCTGAGTGAGGTATCCCAGACCCAAAAAGATGAACATGGGATGTACTCACTCATAATTGGTTTCTAGCCATAAATAAGGGTCACGGAGTCTACAATAGGTGAATCTAAAGAAGCTAAGTAAGAAGGTGAACCCAAGGAAAAACATATAGTTATCCTCTTGGCTAAGGGAAGCAGACAAAATTGCCGGGGAGAAAATTGGGATCTTGGGGGTGGGGTGGGATGTGGGTAAGGGGAGATGGGGAGAGAAAGGTTAGAAGGGAAGGAGGGGGGGCCTTGGGGAAACAGGAGGATTGGGATAAAGGAAGGTTGGACAGGGGAGCACGGAACCACAATTCTTAGTTAAGGGAGCCACTTTAGGGTTGGCAAGAGACCTGACCCTAGAGGGGCACCCAGGTGCCCAAGCCGAGGTCCCCAGTTAGTTCCTTGGGGCAGCTGAGGATAGGGAACCTGAAATGACCCTATCCTAGAGCAATAATGACGAATAATATATTTATCTTTCACACTAAAAGTCCTTATTTACAAAAAAAGCTGACAATGGTGGAGCACGCCTTTAATCATAGCACTCAGGAGGCAGAGGCAGGCTGATCTCTGTAAGTTCAAGGCTAGCTTGGTCTACAGAGTGAGTTCCAGGACAGCCAAGGGTCACACAGAGAAACCCTATATTGAAAAACAAAACAAAAAAGTCTTTATTAATATCTAAGTATAAAGATGGACAGATAATAAGTATTTTAACTTATTATATAACTATAATAATTTAGCAAAGTTATAATTTATTTTACAAAATTATAATTTATGATATAATTTTATTTAATCTTATAATTTGCAATTAGAAAATAATGGACTTTGAATTGCAAACAGTATTAGGATTTTAAGATAATGTAAGCACTTCAAAAATTGTTCATTCCTTTGGAGTTACCTGACTTTTTATGAAAGTTGTGAAAGGATTAATAACTATTATAACCCATAAAACTGAAGTAGAAGAAAGGATATATTAAATTTTATAGAAATTCAGACACAAATTGTAATCTATGCTCTTTCACTTAAAAATCATTGAAAATGCAGAAATTAAAGTGAATAAATATTTAAAGTCTTCAGTTTAAAATTGTCCTCTAAAGGGAAATACTTTCTTTTCTTATACTGGCTTCTAATCTTTTTATTTCTCAAATTACTTATTCTCTCTTGAACCAAGTTAAGGCAATGTCTTTAGTGCGTATTTTTTGAAGACTGATGACAACACTTATGACCTTCCAGAGCTGCTCCCTTAGTGAACACTAATGGTTTATCTAGTGTCAAACAAGATCTTTGCTTTCTTGATTTTAGATAAATTTGCAGTGTGCTGCTTCACTCGTCATGATGTCGGTTGTTTACATTTCAGCAAAATGTTTGTCGTAACTTTCAAATACAGGGGAACTGTAGACAGACGGTGTTTATCATGTTGCAGAGACTGTCAAGAACAGTTGGCCTCAACATAACTGAGTCAAACCGAATGTTTACATTTTAATCTACAAACTGTCAAGCCTGCTCACTATGGTGACCAATTACACCATGGTAAGATGAATAGCACACAATTTTATATATAGATTGCTCTGAATTAGTCTTTCAAAAACATATTTTATTGTGGTGTTTCCTAAAAGATTGGAAGAAGCCACTACTGCAGCAGAAGTGTAATGTTGCTGTCTACAGAGTGCAGTGTGGGGTTCATGTGTACAATGGTTTGTTCTTACATCCTTTCCTGTCATCTCCAAGTTCATCAGAAGAAACTGTTGGCTTCTGGATAGAAAGAGGAGGGTCTGCAGAAAGGAGGATTCATGCTGTGTGAGCACAGGAGTCATGTCAAGTAATAAAGTTTGTTAAAAGCTATTTGTAGGTTTCAGTCATTTCCCCTATCAGATATTGAGTAGGAATAAGGGAAATGTACAAATAAATTTAATATTGTTTTATGTATATCTGTAAATAATATATGTACACAAATGACCAATTTTACTGGTATTTTTCCTCACTGAATGTCTACATCATTTCCTTTTCCAAATTACCTTGTCCTCTGAGCTAACCCCTACTTACCCTTCAGAACAATCTCAATGCTCTGTACCAAAAAGAAGCTTTCACAACTCCTCCATTTGCCCAACATTATCAAAGCTGTAGAATGAATCATTTTACTTTATATCATGTTTGTTTTCCCTTAAAGTTTAAGTTCCTAAAAGTTAAACACTATTTAAACTTATATAATTGGTTTAAAAAGCAGTATTCGGCATATAACATGGTCAAATGTTGAATTACTTAATTTAGGACATTATTCTCTTGGGTATACTTCTAACATTTATGGACCTCCTTTTCTTGATCTTTCCTGTTTCCACAAGGACATCATCGCATATTATGCCTGCACCTTCCATTATTTCTGTATTTCTTGGTGGATGTGTTTCTTTTATAGGCCCACATTTTCTCTGCTTACCTCTGTCTGCTATTTTCAGTACTGTATTCAAGATACATTTCCTTCAGGAAGGGTATGATTAATAATTCCATCTTTAATGTCAGAGTTTATGAGTGCTAAAGGGGCTCTAGAGTACTTATTGAAGAAAATGAATAAATGATGTAGAAATTGATAAATCAAAAGTCAGCATAAACCTGAAGACTCAAAAGAGAAAAATTATATGCTGAAGGAAAGAAGAAACTGAGTGATTGTTGTAGGGGGCCGCTTGTTCGTTTCCTGACTGCCCAGACTCCTGAAATAATCACACAGGAAACATATTATTTAAATACTGCTTGGCCCATTAGCTCTAGCTTCTTATTTGCTAACTCTTACATCTTAATTTAACCCATCTCCATTAATCTGTACATCACCACAAGGTCATGACTTACCAGCAAAGTTTCAGCGTGTTTGTCTCTGGCAGTGGCCCCATGGCTTCTCTCTGACTCTGTCCCCTTTCTCCCAGCATTCAGCCTAGTTTTCCCCGCCTAAGTTCTACCTTGCTATAGGCCGAGCCAGTTTCTTTATTCATTAATGGTATTCACAGCATACAGAGGGGAATCCCACATCAAGTGATGGAAAAAATAATCTTGGAGCACTTGAGCACTAATTTATTTACCCCTGCTGAGGGTATAGCCTTCTGGGTGATGAGAGAGCAAAGCTGGAAGATGATCCTTAACTTCTTACCTCAGTGTTTACCTAAGCATGTAACCTGTCAGATGCAAAACCCTTCATCCAGTGTTTTCTATGAAGTCATTTTGAGGGCTCTTAAACTTTCTAATCTTTGGACTCTTAGACATAGGTGAGAATGGCAAAACTTTCCCTCAGCCTCTCCCTTTCTCTGTCTTTGCTTCTCGCTGTCACTGGGTGAGTGGCTTAGCTCAACCATGTGCTCCCCACCATGGTGTTCTGTTGCACCATGGCCCAAAGTGATATACCAAACAACTGAAAGTATGATCTAAAACAAGCAGTTGCCCTTCTGAGTTGTTTATGTCATGGATGTTGTCACAGCAGTGAAAGTGAACGAACACAATTCTGATTTTAAAAAAATCTGTTAATAGAATTATTTTCAGATTATGTATATAAAGCAACATGAAATATAAATGAATTTCATGTTTTAACTTGTTTTCTATCTCTTAAGATATTTCATAATGTAAACACAATTATTCCAAAATCTGAATTCTGAAGAATTCCTGTCATTTAGGCATTTTAGGTATGAGTTACTCAATATGTCCATAATTAGCATATGCTCGTGATGATTTCCAGAAACACAGATCATGAAAAACATGCTCTCAATTTCCTGTGATACAAACTCAGAAACCAAGTGTAGGTTCTAAACACTCATAAAATTCAATTGTTTGGAAAAACCATGGAAAGAACAAGATACTCTTTAAGTATGATTACAGGGCATGAATAAGATTGCCATACTCATTATGACATAGTTTCTTCCTGGCAATGAAGGTAGCACATGATGCTTTAATTGTTTTCTCTTTCTCTGATCACTGCTCTTTCAAAAAGACGCAGTGTCGGAAAAGCAAATAAAATGCCTAAAAGTCAAAATTATTTGTAGTTCACAGAAATCAGGCAATCAACTGATCATCAATAGGTTGTAGCATATATGTAATTCAGTCAATAAAGTCTTACAATGGCACATGCTTTAGAAACTTTTTATCTCCATAAAAAGCATATTAACTTTTATTATGAAATATGTATTTCTCAACTTAAAAACCACATTCAAGGTCGATCCTTAGGAAAGAGGTCATTTTTTTCAGCAACTGTGAATACCTATATGTCAGATCCTGCCCACAAGGCATTTTAATAACTGACTTTAGTCAAGTGAAAACTACAGTATTATACACTTTCCAGTAATAATGACTTTGCTTCTGTCCTAACCACTCTCTGTATAGTGCTCTCATAGTTCATGAGCCAGGTCACATCCTTTCTCCCACTCAGTACCCGTCAGTGGCTCTTCACCTTATTTAGGTAAAAGCTGTAATACTGCAAGGACCTTGAAAACTTGAACATGCTCTACTTTGTATCTCTAACTTCAACGGTTAGCACTTTCCTCCTTATTGTACTGCAACCCCATGGTTTGTGTAACCCTCTAACATGTTAGCATTATTTGGCATTAGATTCTTTACATTGACCCTTCCCTCTGCTGGAAAGCTCTTCCTTCTTGATCTTCAGGTCTTAGCTCAAATGTCATCTTCTTAGGGTTTCTTCCCTACTCTCTTTAAAATTCCTTCGTTAACAACTTTCTACATCAAGTAAAATAAAACTTCTAAAAAATTGAGATTTTTGTCTGTGCTTAGTAAATACTTTGAGAAGTAAAATTAAATGCAGGGTGCAGTCAGAGCTATTATCTGGTCATGGACATCAAAGAAAACCTTAAACTTACAATAAGACTAAGTTTCTCAAAAGCATGTAGGAGTAGGAAGATTTTAAAGAATATTTCAGAACAGCCTTGCAAAGGCCAGAGAGGTGAAAGGATTATGGTGCATTAGGGATTCATAACATCTGAGCATGGCGTTAGGGCATGACAAACATAATGCCACAAAGACCATCAGAGACCTGATGATAGAGAGTCAAAGACAGTGACTCACACTGTACTCAATGCAACAGATCTGGCCAGCTACTCACTTTTCAGTGCTTATGTGTCCCAGTTAGCTACTCTGTTCCTGTGGTAAACACCATGGCCAAAAAGCAACTTGAGGGTATAAGATTTTATTTGACTTTCATTTCCTAATCACAGCCCCAGTGAAGGAAAGTAAGAGGAGGAACACAAATCAGGGACTTGGAGGCAGAAACTAAAGCAGACTTCACAGACAAGTGCTACTTACTGGCTTCCTTCCACTGGCTTGCCCAGCCTGTTTTCTTATATAATTTAGGTCCACCTGCCTAAGAGTGGCATCACCCCAAAGTGGGCTGGACTCACCTATATCATTATCAATAAATAGAATGCTCTATAAACTTGTCTACAGGCCATTCTAATGGAGGAATTTTCTCTGTTGTGCTTCTCTCTTCTCAGAGAACTCTATCTTTTGTCCAGGTGACAAAATACTAATCAGAACATACAGTAATTCACCAATATATTTCTTCTACTGTAAATACATAAAAATAAGAAATAAAATTAAATATTAAACATAGGTTTAAAAATAAAATTGCCATTTCTATGGATCTGAAAAGAAAACAATAGAAGCATAAAGTTATAAAAATAGCAGAAACCATAATTCTGATACATTCTTGGATCTGCAAACTGGAGTGATTGGGCTAGGAATCTTGAATAAAAGGAAATCAAATGTGTTGTACTGAGTCATGCTCACAAGCTGAGGTCAAATCTTAGGTCTCTTCCACACGTGAGAGGGAGGTGACTAAAAATGTGAATGAATACTTAGTGCAGCAGCTTATAGGAAGCTACAGACTTTACAGAGAAGAGTCTAATGCTCTACAACCAAGAATTGAACCAAGCCGTCTGCCAACTCAATAACTAAGAATACCATGTCCAGGGCCACCACTAGAGAAGCATCCTCCCAATGGCTGTTCATTTGACATGGAGCCCTAGATGACTGGGGAAGATACCTGTGAAGCCTGATAAATGAGAAAGCTGAATGTGGAGTAGGCAACAGAATGAAACAAGAACTTTCTCAGAATGTGCCTATTAGGAAAGACCAGCAGGATAGTTTTTTAACGGAACAATGATCTGTATCGTATGAGAGCTGGGAGTATAGCTCAGTCAGAACTCTGAAAGCACAAAACAAAACAAAACCACACACATTAATTCCCAGAACCCACATTAAAAACAAAACCAAGCATCGTGGTGCATGCTTGTAATCATAGTGCCAGGGAGGCAGGAACAAGAGGATCCCTGGGTCTTGCTGGCTAGCCAGCCTGGCCTACTCAAGATGGGTCCTAGGCAGATAAGGAATTCTATCTTTTTTTTTTCCTTGTTTGTTTGGGTTTTTAAGCAGATAGCACCAGAGGAATGATATTTGAGGTTGTCTTCTGTCCTACACACACACACACACACACACACACACACACACACACACACACAAAGAGAGAGGTAGTAGGGAGGGAGGAAGGGGGAAGGAGAGAAAATTTTTTTGTTTGTTTTTGTTTTTCGAGACAGGATTTCTCTGTAGTTTTGGAGCCTGTCTTGGAACTAGGTCTTGTAGATCAGGCTGACCTCGAACTCACAGAGATCTGCCTACCTCTGCCTCCCAAATGCTGGGATTAAAGGTGTGCACCACCACTGCCCAGCAAGAGAGAGAGAACTTGAAAAGATGGAATTTTATTAAACTGTCTGAGACAGCTATTTAGAGAAATATGTTTTGACCAAGTGTGCTGGTGTCCATTTGTAATCCCAGCACTCAGGAAACTGATGTAGGAAGATCATGAATTTAGGGCCAGCCTGGACAAGTGAAACCTTATCTCAAAAAAATGAAAATGTGCTTAGCTGACTATGAGGTATGCAGCCCCAACTATTATGTCTACAACATACCTCATGCACCCAAGGCCCAAGGAGCATCCAAACTAGAGGGCCAGGAAGTTCGCTGTAAGATTATAACTTCTAACTATGACAGGAAAGCTTCAACTTGGAAATCCTCAACATGGCTGCTTAAATAAGACCTGAACAATTTCAATACCAGTTGACAGCCCAATGTAGATGAAGGAAATCTCACCAGCCCCACTCCTAGATAAAGAGCTACAAGCAATTAAAACCTGCTGAGGGAGAGAATTAGTCTTCCCCAAGGATGAACCCCCTGATTAGGTTATCCAACACCAGTGTTAAGTCCTAGAAACATACATGCAGGCAACACTGAATAGATTCAGCAGATTTTGTTTATATGTTTGTTTATATGTTTATGTAGCAACAGTTTTTAAAGAAGATACCATTTATTTTGGGGTTGTAATGGGAGGGACAAGAGGGAGACATGAATGATGTAATTTATTTTAATTAAAAATTGTTAAAGAAAAAAAAAGGCCAATGAGATGACTCAGTTGCTGAAGGTACTTCCCATCAAACTTGACAGCCTGTCAGTTCAGTCCCTGGAACACACATGGTAGAGGGAGAGAACTAACTCAGACAAGTTATTCTCTGACCAACACATGTTTCAATCAGTGTTTCTTCTCTAATGATTTGAATTCAGTCTAGTGAAGACATGATAAAATGTACCCCAAATGACAAAACTTCCTAATGACCCAAGAAAATAATCCGAAGTCAACTACATCATGGGTAAATTTTTACTTGCAAGTAAAAAACGAAAAAATGTATTTAGTATTTTTAGATTAATGAGAGTATTTGTTTAAACCAAGAAAGGTGACTAGCATGTAAAGACAGCGTTGCAGAGACATGCCAACACAGGGCACTTCTCAGTTCCTGCAGTACCAGCACATTCGTAATGTAACACATGGTCTGCCTGATTTAAAATGGCATGGGCAGTAGAAGCAGACACAAAGCAAGAGCTATAGGAAGACAAACACTCCTAACCAAAAAAGGAAGCAGTAGTGTGGCCATGGCCATACTGGTGCCTCAGACTGAGAAACTCGAGTGGAGGAAGCCTATCCAGCACATGGGGAAAAATAACTGAGGAATTTTCTAAAAGCAACATTTTATGGTAAAATGCTAGGCAAAAGTCAGGAAGGGCTGACACCTACTGGGGACTGAGCAGAAACTCAATCTAATTGGCAATTTGAACTCCACTGAGATACTACATACTTACTACACACGTTGTTTCACACTACTGAACTGAAGTTGCAAACCATCTTCCCCATAAGCACAGTTTACTACATGACATTCCACAGAGAAAGAAGACATTCAGAATTTATCTCAGTGAGGGAAAGATACTGAGTGATCCATATTTTTATCTATTTTACTTTTATTTCACCTTGTCTTTTATATAGAAAAAATCTTCCTAGTGGCCTTGCTTTATTTCTTAGGTTGATCAATTCAGTTTTTTGATTGTTATGTTTGTTTCTACATCCATTCTATTTTGTACTATTGTTTTTGTTAAGTAGATTCATGTAATTTTCCTGTCATTCCTACCTCATTCCCTCTCTTTTCTCCATTCCCCTCTTCTTATTCATTAACTGAAACTTTCCATTTCTTTAGTAATCTTTGCACTCTGTGAATCCTAACAAATCACAACTTCCCCTTTGAACTCCTTTTTCTCCTTGAGATTTTTCTCAGTTGATTTAATTAATATTGATCCTTATTTTGCCCATTTCCCTAACCTTTTCTCCTTCTGTAACTAGTGTCCTACTACACACCATATGTGGTTCCTTTACCCCGAAAACCTATCAAAGTTAAATGCACAACTGTTTTTTTGGTTTTCAAAACAGAGCTTCTCTGTGTAATAACCCTAGCTGTCCTGGAACTAGCTCTGTAGACCAGGCTGGCAGCCTTGAACTCAGAGATATGCCTGTCTCTGCCTCCTGAGTGCTGGGATTAAAGGTGTGTGCCACCACCCAGGCTGGACAACTGTTTTAAATGAATTGCTAAGTGAGCTTATACTCTTGTAAGGGATTGTACCCCATACATACCCTGAAAGAATATGGACTATGTGTTTTGCTCTAAAGTGCCCCTGCCAGTCTACTGAAGGTATAACACCTCTGCCCTATTCTACTTGAATATTGCAGATATTTCAAATGAAATACAACTGACATTTTAAAAATATAACTAATTTAACTCAGATCATGATACAAAAATACAATAACAAAAAAGATCACAGCAGTATGATCCCTATGAAAAATAGAAACTTCATAATAATGAATTGAATGGAAATGAATTAGATGAAATCCCAGACAAAGAATACAAAAGAAAGGATGTCAAAAATGTTCAACAAAATCAAAGAATATATAAACAAACTCCTAAATGACTTCAAAGAGAATTTTTTTACCAACTGAATTAATAAAGGTAATTTATAAAGGTACAAGATTGCAACAAAGAGATAAAAACACTTTATAAAATGGTGCACAAAATTTAACTTTGCAAACTTTTTATATCTGGCATGACAGCTATTCATAACTTGAAATTAATTATTTAGGCCATGCTTAGAGATAAACAAAGCAAAGTTTGTCACACTTTTTAGTTGTATTATAATAATTGCATTTGGAAAATCTATTTTAATTTAAGATAAAATAGTTCTTTTAAAAACAGCCAGTATTTCACCAATGTTCATATTAATGGTGCTTTATTTAATGAAACCACTTGCAAGAGATTGAATGGTTCATTTGATGACATGTCACATTGCTTTAGAATAGTGTAAACACTACACAGACACCTTCTCTATATTGTTGAAATGTTTCAATGATCAAAATTACCTTTGTGTTCAAGCTAAATTTTACTGACTGTAAAAAAAGCATATAACAAAAAAGAGCAAGATAAAAACACCGGAAAACAATTGATATTAAAATTTAAAAATGAAAAGCTCACTAAGTCAAATACAGAAGACAGTGGAAAGCCTCATGAGTATAAAGAATCAATTGGAAGCTAGAACTTAAGGAATGGAAAGCAAAGATGGATTATATCATTCATCAGTCTACAAAATAAAATAAATAATTGTACATTGTATGTTGTGGGAGCTGCGGGCTGCATTCCTGCCACCCAGCTCCCGGCCGCCTGGCTAGCTTATGCCCTGAAATAACAACACACAAACTGTATTCTTTTAAGCACTGCTTGGCCCATTTCTATTAATGTGTGTAGCACCCCAAGGTGTGCTTACTGGGAAGATTCTAGCCTATGTCCATCCTGGGTTGGAGCTTCATTGCGTCTGGCCCAGAGAGGAGAGCTATCCAGTCCGAGCTCACTTCCTCTTCCTCCTAGCATTCTGTTCTGTTTACTCCACCCACCTATGTTTTAACCTATGGGGCCAAGCAGTTTCTTTATTAATTAACCAATGACCTTCCTCCCTCATTTTCCCTTTTTCTGTTTAAACAAAAAAAAAAAAGGAAGGCTTTAAATTTAACATAGCAAAATTACATATAACAAAAATAGTTATAAAGCAAGAATTACAGTTACAATATTTACATCTACTTTATCTTTTATCATAACTAAGGAAAACTATAACTATCTAAATATTCTTTAACTCTATCAAAGACTCCAGAAGGATATAATATTACCTAATTAAACAAGAAATAAGAAACTTACAAAACTCTAGAAATCACAGAGACATCTTGCTGCCTGGACAGTCACCCAAAGTTCTTTTGTACCGCTGGGGCATCCATCTTCTGCCTACAGGCCCATAGTATCCAGCAGACATTTCCATGAAGCAGGAAATTCCAAAGACAGTTCAGTCACTATCTGCTGTGTCCGGCAGAATGTCTTGCAGACTCCTTCATGAATCAGGAACCCCGAAGAATCATCTCACATTTAGGCAAGTTCAGCAGTCCTCTCCCTGCGGGTTCTCTTTGTCCAGTTTATGCAACAGTCCAGGCAAGAGCAGTTTCTTGCCCAAATGGCTATCAAACTCCATAAGGTGCCTCTTCGATGCCCATCTTCTTCTTGAAGTAGACTGGTGCTGCCAGGAGCAGACGTGTCTCATTGTCATGAAATCCCTAAGTTATTAAAACATTTAAAAATTCCATATTCTGTAGTCTTTGAAAGATATGAAAAATGACTATTTAACTGAAACATATCTCTATATATCTAGAAAATCTAACTAACATGACTACAAGCTTGACTATCATTAATGATTATCCATTAACAACCTATATACATTACATTTTTAAATGAACTACACAATCATAATACCTTAGTCAAGATCAGAAGTACATACATACATATATATATATATACATATAACAAGGTTGACCTTAAATTTAAATCACTAAAGCAAAATCCATATCAATGCAAATTATTCATATCTATATCATATCCCCCTTTAAATGTAAAAGAACATTTATAAGCCATATTTGGGAACATGGGCGCAGTTTTTTCTCTCCAAACTGCTTCCTGCTGAATGGGGGTGCTGTTAGTCAGGTCTTTTATGGTATAACCTGTGTCCTAGGTTCCTCTCAGGCGGAAGTTGAGCAAACTAATTTTTTGAAGGTGTTCACAGCAACCATTCAGGAGGGCGTGGTCCATCATACCATATTGGAATAGACGAAATCCACAGGGTCTCATCCTCTGTGAAAACAAAAGAAGAAACTCCTTTCCAAAGTATCATATCCTTAGATTCAAATTCTGAAGTCAAGTATTTTCAAAATAATCTATATTGGATTAGTTCATCAGCAATTATAAACAAATATCTTTTAGCGGCTGTTGCTCTTTCCTCGGCATTCAAACAATTCAAAGAGAGCATAATAGCATACAGTATTAAGATTCTCTGTATATTTTCCATCTTTGTGCAGCTTTATTTTAACCTCTATTCCTTTTACTTTTACTTTTTATTTTTTGAGACAGGTTCTTTGTCCTGGAATAACTCTGTAGACCAGGCTTTCCTTGAACTCTCAGACATCTGTGCATTTCTGCCTCCCAGGCATTGGGATTAAAGGCATGTGCTACCACACCTAGAAGTCTCAGAGGTCAATCTACCTCTGCCTCCCAAGTGTTAGGATTAAAGGTGTGTACTACCACACCCAACTACTTTCTTTCTTCCTTTTTTTTTGTTCTTTACTTTAAGAACTTTAACTTTTAGCCTGCATATATTTTTTAACACACTGTAAATTATTTAGAGGTTTTTTTTTTCGTTTTTGAATCTCTCTTTACTGTATCTCTCTTTTTCTGGCCACATGAGCCTTTAAATTACTGAGCAATATGGGTAGGATTAAAGCTGTGGCTTTGCCAACTAGATCCAGCCCATTCCTTAGCTTTCCAGACTCATGGCTGAGGTTCTGGCGGCTGTAGCCATGTTTATCGCCACAACTCTATGCCATTTCAAGGTCCCTGCCAGCAAGCGAGCTGCAACAGACAACACTCAAGTCCTCTCTCTGTAGCCTGCCTTTCTGCCTCAAAGAGTCAGAATTTGCCCTGGCAGGATGGCGCAGAAAGCCGGCATTTTAAAACAACTCAGCTATTTTCCTGCTACTGCTGAAAACCGAAAAGCATGCGTTCAGCTTTTCATCAACACTGTTTAAGTGTTTCTTGGCAGGACCTTTTAAAGAGCTGTAGGGTTTTGCAGCTAAAGCTGAGTCGGGAAGCCTCTCTTAGATGAGAGCGCTTGCTTGCCTCTAGCAAACAGAGTAGACCCGAGAGAGTGCTGCTACCAAGAAACCATGCACAACGCTGTCATTTTGTCCTAGAATTACTTCCCAAGCTGTCTCAGGCTTTATGTGGATACAGTTGTCCACACGTTGGGCAGCCATTCTGTTGAGGTAGCTGTGGGGCCTCTTCCCACAGCCCGGCTCCCGGCCGCCTGGCTAGCTTATGCCCTGAAATAACAACACACAAACTGTATTCTTTTAAGCACTGCTTGGCCCATTTCTATTAATGTGTGTAGCACCCCAAGGTGTGCTTACTGGGAAGATTCTAGCCTATGTCCATCCTGGGTCGGAGCTTCATTGCGTCTGGCCCAGAGAGGAGAGCTATCCAGTCTGAGCTCACTTCCTCTTCCTCCCAGCATTCTGTTCTGTTTACTCCACCCACCTATGTTTTAACCTATGAGGCCAAGCAGTTTCTTTATTAATTAACCAATGACCTTCCTCCATTAATTGTATTCATCACAGTATGGTTTACAATAGCTAAGTTATGGAGTCAGCCTAGGTGTCCATCAACAGAATAAATATAGAAAATGTGGTATATATGCACATTGAGATTTTATCCAGGCAGAAAGAAGAATGAAATGATACTTGTAAGAAAGTTGATATACCTAGAAATTTTTATAGTCAGATAATAAAAGTCAGACTCTGAAGTAGAAATACCATGTTATCACTCATGGATTCTAAACTTCCTATAGATGTATATAAAATTATGTGTATACATGACATAGAAGGAGAAGTAAAACTATCTAGGGGGATGAATGGGTCTAATAGCAGGGCAGTATGAAAAACACAATGTTGTAGACTAGACATGGTTAAAGTACATTATATACTTGTATGAAAATGTCTTTATGTAATATATCTTGTACATGAAATCATGTTAATTTAAAAATACAGCTTAATGGAAAATATACAAGTAATTTGAGAGATTACAAAACTACAAATGTGAAATATGAAAACTACAGACTGAGGGGCCACTAGCAGTGGCACCAAGATTTATCCTTATTGCATGTACTGACTTTTGGGGAACCTATTCTCTTTGGATAATACGCTGCTCAACCTATATATAGTGGGGAGGGATTTGGACTCTTCCCAAAACAGTGTGCCTTACTCTCTCTGAGGATTGTATGGGGGTGGGATGAGAGGGTATGTGAAGGGAATGGGAGGAGGGGAGGAAGTGGGAACTTGGATTGGTATGTATAATGAAAAAATAGTTTATTTTCTTTTTAAAAAAATAAAAATAAATTTAAAAAAAAACAAACCTCACTTGAGTAAGGTGTACAATCACAAGGACAAGCCACATGTGGCAAAAAAACAAACAAGGCATGTTTTTTCATAGAAGCATATAAACATATAACAACAGGCAGCTATAATGAATAATCTTCAGGGAACTCACTCCTATCCATTCCATGTGGAAGGGACACAAACACACATTCCAAGAACAACCCACGTTGTGGAGGAACATAGGTTACAAGACTCTAGTCTTACTTACTTAGAGTTTCCTCAGAAGCTCTCAGAAATCTCATACAGGTTTGTTCATGGTCTGTGTCCCGACAATCACTAAAAATAGAAAAACAAAGTTAATGCCTATAAAATGAAAACAAGAATGTATGAGGAATGAGAAATAAGCAAAATCATAGATACTCTGAAAACTAAAATCTATAAATAAACATCATATTTTTGAAACTCAAATGAACAATATGTAGACTATAACTAGGGAATTGAAGAGTAGTATACATAGTATCAATGAGTATATCTAAAACAGAATAGTAAAACAAAAATTATGAAACAGTAGCTAGGAGTGGAAGACTGAGACTCTAGAGACATTTGTTTGGAGTTCCAGAGGAAAGAATGGAGAAAGAAGTTGAGACAGCCATATTGGCATGTAACACCTGAGTATATTTTGGAGAAAAGAATATGTGAGGATTATAAAAAAGAAATTATTTTAAAGTACTGAAATAGAAATTATGTAAGTATACTACAGACCCAAGGCAAAGTTCCTGTGAACAGTTAGAAGTATCAAGAAAAAAAGCAGAAGGTTCAAAATGCATAACTGTTATCTAGAGTTTTATGTTCGATGAAAGGAGAAATATATTTTGGACACTGCAAGACAAAAAGCAATTGAGAGGCACATTGCTGACCATGTAACATTTTCGTTTGAATATAATTTCAAAACTATACAATTCCCCCATTTTTTTTCTTCTTTTCTAGTACAGTATACATTGAACTCAAGGCCTGTGAACACTTGGCAAGAAGTCCACATTGAGCTGTTCTCAGCCCCCAACCCTCGTTTGAAATGTTCAGTTCACTAGATATAGTCATGCGCATGTATACAACCAGCTTCTCTAGAGACTGAGGCAAGAAGACCATTTGAATTGAAGAATTCAAAGCTAACTTGGGCAATATAGAGACCCCCATCTTTCTAGATAGACAAACAGAGCTAGGAAACTTCTAGTACCCCAGAAAGAAACTGCATTTCCTTAGTCATCATGCCCCAAACACCTTCCTGCCCATTTCTCTGCATTAAACACTGGGGTTTTAAATGCTTCTTGCTCATAGTATACAAATGTTGCTGACATTTTATACCTGCATCTGTATTTCAGCAATATATTTCTTTGTAGAGTCTGGGTTTCTCTTCTGGCTCTAAATTATATATACACACAAGCCACAAATTTAGTCACTTAAATATTAGCATTTTACACTTTTCCTTTTAAAACTATCTTTGACTTACTATTTGAAGGGGAACCATTGCTTTGTTGACAGAATTGAAATCAGTCTTCTAACTGATTGGGTCAGACATTGTTCAGTGATCTTTCTCTTTGTCTCTGTCTCTCACACACTCCTCTCCTTACATACATACACACATCATTTTTATTCAGCATACTTCTTGACATAAATTGTTCTTTTTATAGACTTATACAAGCATTAAAAAGCCAAGACCCATTTTAGATTTTTCAGAATAGAAAACCCCGTGTGAATGACAAGTGATTTTATGCAATATTTTATTTGGATGAGTAGAAATGTTATATAAGTGACTTTTTCAGAAATATATTACATGATTTTTATCTATGTTATTTATACTAAATTAGTACTGTCACTCTTGTAAAAGTTATAGGGTGCTTATGAATAATATCCTTATAGTCAAGGTCAGTGATAAACAAATTGGTAGCCTAGTATCGAGGACACTAGATTAAACTGCTAAGTCCATTTGATACAGATATTTCAAGGCTTTTCTTCTGTCTGCATCAACTACCATAAAACTAAATTTAATAAATTTCTCAGTACATTCAAATGAGGACTTAGGTACATATATAACAATCTCAGAGAAGCTATAGAAACTCATCTTCTATATTCTTTCTCTTTTGTATATGCTCTGTGTCATTCATATTTTTGTGTGACTAAATAATGAAGTTGTATATGTATCACTCAAGTATGTCAGTGAAGCGCCACCTGTTCTTTTCATTGATGTACTTTTTTATTTTTGAAATTGAATGACAGCATTTTTCCCTTACCTTTCCTCCTTCCGTATTTTTCTATATACCATTCCTTGCTCTCATGGAAACTATTTTTTATAACTTGGTTAACTTGAAGTAATGTTACATTTTGGAGATGTTTTCTGATAAAACATTCAAAGTAAAGAACTGAGTGATGTTGCTTCATTACTTTTCTTTTACTATGTTTATAAACCATGCATATTTATAAGTACAAATGAATTATCTGGGATGAGGATCCTAGGGTATAAGCTCCACAGAGGATGAGCATCTGCTTCTTTGTTCCTAGTCCTAACATGAAAACAAAACGGTCACTTTATATAGTCCAGACACTAATTGTTTGTCAGATATGTAGCTGGTACATAAATTCTCCATTATGAAAGCTGTCTGTTCACTCAAATTCTTTTGTTGCTCAGAGGCCTTTTCACTTCATACAATTCCATCTTTCAGTTCAGTGTTTGTTATTTCCCAAGAACTTAAATTATTTTTCAAAAAAAGAAATGCCTTTGCTCACGCCTCTACCTTGTTTTTTCTTTACAGTTCCAGACTTTAAGAGCTGGGTTTTAGTTTACACTAAGGGTTTTTATCCATTTAGAAGTGGAAAAATTTTTCAAAATCATTTATTGAGGAAGCTGTCATTTCCTTAATATATATTTTTGAATCCATTTAAAAGTCAGGTGGCTGTAACTGTGTAGGTTTATTTCTGCATCCTCTATAGTAATACACTGCTTTACAAATCTCTGTTGTGCCAGGGCTTTTCTGTTTTGTCACTGTGTCTCTGTAGTATAACTTGCATCAGGTATCATAATAGCTGTCCTGTTGCTCTGGATTGCTTATGTGCCTCCTAGGTATTTTGTGATTCCATGTGAATTTTAGGATTGTATCTCCTATTTCTGCAAAGAATGTCATTGCATCTAATTTGTAGAGCTCCTTTGGTAATATCCATGCTCACTATATTCTGCCAGCCTACGAACATAGCAGATCTTCCCAACTGCTAGTGTTTTATTTATTTAATTTTATTTTTCAGTGTTCTAAAGTCTTCATTATAGAAATCTTTCACATTTTAGTTTAAATCTCTTCCTAAGTATTTTTAATATATTGTGAGTTGGACTCTTTTCTTCATTCTTTCATACCTTTGAGAGTCTTCATTAGTTCAAAGAACTCCTGGTTGAGTTTTTAGAATTTCTTATGTACAGAATCACAATGTATGTAAATAGGGATAGTTTGACATCTTCATTTTTCACTTATATCCTTTTAATTTCTTTCGTCTCATTGTTTTGAGACTTCAAGGGCTGTTTTGAATATTAGTAGATCAAGTAAATACCCTTGTTATTACTATGTAGTGGGGTGCTTTGAGTTCCCTTCCCTCCCTAATATGGTGGGCCGTGTAGATGCCATATTGCAGTGAGATGCCCCTTCTGGGCCTAGTTTCTCCATGACTTTTATCTTAAAGGTACTTTGGACCTTGTCAAAGGCCCTAGGTAGATCAGGGAAAATGATCCTATGTTATTTCTGTCCTCGAGTTTATTAATGTGATTTTATTTGCATATTTTAGACTATCCTCACACCCCTAAAATGAAACTTTGTTCATTGGTGAATGACCTTTTTTTATGGATATTTTATTTTATTAATTTCCAAAGTAGTTTTCCCCCCTCTGGTTCATTTTATTTATTTATTTTTATTCAGCTATATATTTGTTTCCATTCCCTCTCTTCTTCCCCCTCCCCTTCTACCTTCTCCCATGATCCCCACGCTCCCTATTTACTCAGGAGATCGTGTCTTTTTCTACTTCCTATGTACATTAGATCAATGTATGTCTCTCTTAGGGTTCTCTTTGCTGTCTCAGTTCTTTGGGATTGTGAATTATAAGCTGGATTTGCATTATGTCTAAAAACTACTAATGAGTGAATACATATTATCTTTGTCTTTCTGGATTTGGATTACCTCACTCAATATGATGTTTTCTAGATCCATCCATTAGCTCCCAAATTTCAAAAATGTCATTTTTTTTCCCATTGTGTGACTGTATCACACCTTTATCCAGGTTTGCTTTGACGTACAGGACCTACCTATAACATTTTTTGAATAACACTCTACCTTACATATGAAATCGTGAATTGAGCTTGAAAATGTGCTGGAAGAATGTCATATTAATTCTTTTTTTTTTAAATTTTTTATTGAGAAAAAGAAAAAAAAAGTTTCTGGCTCCTCCCAGCCTCCCATTTCCCTCCCCCTCCTCCCACCCTTCTCCCCTTTCCCCTACTCCTCTCCCCCTCCCTCTCCAGTCCAAAGAGCAGTCAGGGTTCCCTGCCCTGTGGAAAGTCCAAGGTCCTCCCCACTCCGTCCATGTTTAGAAAGGTGAACATCCAAACTGGCTAGGCTCCCACAAAGCCAGAACCTGAAGTAGGATCAAAACCCCGTGCCATTGTCCTTAGCTTCTACTCAGCCCTCATTGTTCGCCATGTTCAGAGAGTCCAGTTTTATCCCATGCTTTTTCAGGCACAGTCCAGCTGGCCTTGGTGAGCTCCCAATAGATCGGCCCCACTGTCTCAGTGGGTGGGTGCACCCCTCGTGGTCCTGACTTCCTTGCTCATGTTCTCCCTCCTTCTGCTCCTCATTAGGACCTTGGGAGCTCAGTCCGGTGCTCCAGTGTGGGTCTCTGTCTCTATCTCCATCCATCACCAGATGAAGGTTCTATGGTGATATGCAAGATATTCGTCAGTATTGCTGTAGGATAAGGTCATTTCAGGTTCCCTATCCTCAGCTGCCCAAGGAACTAACTGGGGACATCGCCTTGGGCTTCTGGGAGCCACTCTAGGTTCAAGTCTCTTGTCAACCCTAAGGTGGCTCCCTTAACTAAGATTTGTGCTTCCCTGCTCCCCTATCCAACCTTCCTTTATCCCAGTCATCCTGTTTTCCCAAGTTCCCCCCATCCTCCCCATCTCACTTTTCTCTCCCCATCTCCCCTTACCCCCATCCCACCCCACCCCCAAGATCCCAATTTTTTTCCCAGGCAATTTTGTCTACTTCCCATAGCCAGGAGGATAACTATATGTTTTTCTTTGGGTTCACCTTCTTATTTAGCTTCTTTAGGATCACCAATTATAGACTCTGTGACCTTTATTTATGGCTAGAAACCAATTATGAGTGAGTACATCCCATGTTCATCTTTGTGGGTCTGGGTTACCTCACTCAGGATAGTGTTTTCTATTTCCATCCATTTGCATGCAAAATTCGAGAAGTCATTGTTTTTTACCGCAGCGTAGTACTCTAATGTGTATATGTTCCACACTTTCTTCATCCATTCTTCCATTGAAGGACATCTAGGTTGTTTCCAGGTTCTGGCTATTACAAATAATACTGCTATGAACATAGTTGAACAAATGTTTTTGTCATATGATGGGGCATCTCTTGGGTATATTCCCAAGAGTGGTATTGCTGGGTCCAGGGGTAGGTTGATCCCGAATTTCCTGAGAAACCGCCACACTGATTTCCAAAGTGGTTGCACAAGTTTGCATTCCCACCAGCAATGGATGAGGGTACCCCTTCCTCCACAGCCTCTCCAGCAAAGGCTATCATTGGAGTTTTTTATTTTAGCCATTCTGACAAGTGTAAGATGATATCTCAAAGTTGTTTTGGTTTGCATTTCCCTGATCGCTAAGGAGGTTAAGCATGACCTTAAGTGTCTTTTGGCCATTTGAACTTCTTCTTTTGAGAATTCTCTGTTCAGTTCAGTGCCCCATTTTTTAATTGGATTAATTAGCATTTTAAAGTCTAGCTTCTTGAGTTCTCTATATATTTTGGAGATCAGACCTTTGTCTGTTGCGGGGTTGGTGAAGATCTTCTCCCAGTCAGTAGGTTGCCTTTTTGTCTTAGTGACAGTGTCCTTTGCTTTACAGAAGCTTCTCAGTTGTAGTAGGTCCCATTTATTCAATGTTGCCCTTAATGTCTGTGAATGACCTTTTTGATGTATAGATGGTTTTGTTACATTTGTGTGTGTGTGTGTGTGTGTGTGTGAGAGAGAGAGAGAGAGAGAGAGAGAGAGAGAGAGAGAGAAAGGTAGTTGGTAATGGGGATGGGGTACACATCTTCATTCAAGTGTGCATGCATATGTATATGAATATGCTTGTGGAAGCCAGAGTCAGTTTTCCATTGTCTGCCAAGGCTATCTTAGGGTTGGACTCTCTCACTCAAATCTCTCTTTCTCTTTCCCTGGATGGGGGGAATCTGGATGTAGCCAGACTCTCTAGATTCCCAGACAGGAAGTGGGGAAAAGAATGAGAAGTAGTATGCATGAACACTGAGTGTGTGTGTGTGTGTGTGTACATACATCATACATACACATACATACATACATACACTCAGTCCCCAGGCAAGAGATTCTGGCATCTGAGCATCTGTTAGCTAGGAAGTCACAGAAAGTGTCTCAACTGTGAGAGAGGAAGGTTGCTGCAGGTATTGTGGTTTCAGCAGTAGCTAGAGTGGAAGGTTATAGTCTTATAACAGGTCGTAGCAGCAGTGTGGGCCCTATTCATGCTGAAGGTCCAAGGACAGTCAAGGAGCCCTCTGCGTGTCACTTCTTGACACACAGACACACAGACACACACACACACACACACACACACACACTTCAGGTGTCAAGAGATAGTTAGTGTGGAACCATGCCATTTCTGTGTGTGTTTATTACTTTATGAGGTCCAGGTGAGAGAGTTACACCCTTTGCTTGGTCTGTCATGTCCAATAAGTCCTTGGGCCTGGTTTCCCTGATAGAAGTTTAATACATTTAATGCCCTTATGGTTTAAGTTTTCACTCCAGTAAACTACTCTAAAGAACAAATAGCAGTTTCTGCTGTGTGTATTATGCCTGACAGAATGTGTGGTTTTGGGGTCTCCCTGGGGACTATAGTCACACTTTGCTCTCAAAATGAAGTCAAAAGCTACTTGTAAAATGGAGTCTGTTAGAGAAATACACAGCCTGAAATACACAGTATTTTGTATAGTATGGGGTAACTTAGATCAGAGAATAGCCTGATCTCAATGCGTAGGATAATGTATGCAGTAAGACATTAATTGCTAACAGAAGAAGTGGAAAGGAAATATACTGAACAGATAGTGATTTGTATTAGAGCTATATAAGAAAAATTTGAAAAGAAAGTAAGTAGAAGGGGAAATAATCAAAGAGAAAGGGTGGGAATTAGGCAGTGCAGCCAAAAGTTACTAGAAAAGAGCTAGAGGCAGCATTGTGCATTCAAACAATTTTATATAGCCCCAACACTCAAGGACTGAACAGGGAAATCGCTACTTCAGACCAATGAGTTCTTTGGCAAAGCCTATCAAGAAGAAAATGAGATGGGAAAACAAAATTGGACAGAATAAATTAAAGCAGGTCTACTAAATTGAAATTAAATACTAAATAAGGAACATATAGAAGTGAAGGAAAGAGAGCTGGGGGTAGGGGTTCAGAGCCTGGATGCAGGTCCCTCCCGTGGATGCAGGGGGCCAGGTCTGCTCTCTGCATTCCCTTGTAAGTTGCCACCTCTGTGCATCCCCTAAAGGGGACTTGTCTCTGAGGTCTACTTCATTGGCTGAGACCAGACTTGTATTTCACAGAATACCACATGGTTCTGACTCACTGTTTTCCCCTTCTGTGTAGAAGTATTTATAGGTCAAATCTCAGAGTATAGTTCCCAGGATACTCTGGGTTCCCAGAGTAATCATTACCAGGAAGGACATTTATACCTCTAGAGCCCTATGCCACTGACTCCGCAGGAGTCTTAAGATGACTGCTCAAGTGTTCCCCTCCCTACACCACCATTTCCTTAGTAGTTCAGCTGCTGTGTGTACTCTCCTTCCTAGCTCTCCCCTTTTTTCCAATTACCTGTTACTGAATGTACTGTGAGAATCTTCTGACACTCTGTCTTGTGGTGCTGACCCTCAAAATGGACTCTGACTCTCTCCTTCTGTTTTCCAAAGATTCTTTTTTGCTACTAAAACTAGTATTTTCCACCATTTCCTCCTCATTGATCTTTATTATAAGTACTTCTTTGAGTGTCCAGAAAGCAGAGCTATTTCTTTCTTATTAGCTGCCATTATTCATGGGCTCGCACACTTCATCACTCATGTCTGTTGAGCTCTTAGAGTGCCCCCACCCTGCCTCTCTCCCTAAGCACTGTTTGAAGTGCTGCTTTGCAAGAACTGTCATCCCATACAATACCACAGTAGGATGAGGTTGATATTTTTACCGTTCCCATTAGTTTCACTTATGCAGGTAAACTAAAACTTAGAGAAGTAACTTGCAGTTCTGTAATAGTGCTGACCCAGGAGTCACACTAAGATGTGTATGACTTTGTAGAGTCTTAGCTCTTAACCACATACAGTATTTCCTTTCTGCATAGTTTTCTCTAAAAACAAAATTGTTCAAGTGAACTAAAACATCTGTAAAGTGTATGTAATGTTTTATATATGTGTGTATATACATGTATATGTGTATATATGTATAAAGTTTCCCTTGACAGAAAGCACTATAGACTTGAGGAGCTGCAAATGTCTAGATTGGAGAAGACTCTACATTGTTCCTAAAAGCAAATCTCCCAAAGCTTGAAAGGGAGCCATTGCTTTCATAGCTAAAAATAAATAGTAAAAGACATAAAAGAATTATAAAATCTAAGAATTTAAGGACCTTGAAAATAATCTACTTCTGTGTGAACACTATATATGAAAGAAAGATGTATCACAGAATAATTAAGGTGGTTGTTTTGCTAGTGTAAAAAATTGTATATAATCTCTAGTCTTACTATATTTTTCTGATTTATTTTATAGGTCATTATCTTGAATTGACATATAAACAGGGTTGTTCAGCTAACAATTTGTCGTGTCAAATATGTAAGGATTATACAGCTAGTACTTTAGTAGTTCAAATCTGGCTGAAGATATGGCTCAGTGGTTAAGAACGCTTGCTGCTCTTCAGAGGATCTGTGTTCTGTTCCCAATACCCTTCCTTATCCAATGGTTTACAATAGTAACTCCAGCTTGGGGTGATCTGATGCCCTCTGCAGATAACTTCAGTAATATGCATAAATCCCCACTCATACATATACACATAATAAAAAAATTTTAAAAATACTCATACATATATACATGTAATAATTTTTTAAATTAAGTCTAAATCTAATGACAACAGCAAAAAAACCCTACATAATGAAAATCTATACTTAAGATTCTATACTCAAGAAATACATGTGTATTGCTTACTTTTAACTATTTTTATATGTTTATGTGCACGTGTGTGTGACTGTATATACGTCTGGAGGTCAGAGAACAACCTTGGGTATCATTCCTCAGGAATGCTGTCCACCATGGTGTTGAAACAGATTCTCTTTGCAGGAGGAAGCAAATGGATTGGCTGGGAAGATGGGTAGATTTCAGAGGATGATGTGGGTAAGGAAGATCAGTGTCAATTCAGGAAATTATATACCATTTAAAATGGCTGTAGTGATGGGACTGGAGAGATGGTTCAGCGACTAAAAGCACTGACTGCTCTTCCAGAAGACCAGGATTCAATTTTCAGCACCCACATGGCAGCTCACAACTGTCCGTAACTCCAGTTCCAGTGGATCCAATACCCTCACACAGACCTATATGAAGGCAAAAACCAATGCATATAAAATAATAATAACTTATTAAAGTGGCTGTAGTGTAATATGGGTGGGGAAAAGTGACAAGGTGATTATAGTCCAGAGGACATAACTGATCTGTGTTCCTGCTGATGAGGGAAAACGTATTTTGTGATACAGGGCACCACACAGTTAGTTGTTCCCTCTAACTATTGTTTGTGCCTCATTCTCCTCCCCTCTTTCATGCAGTACATCCTTTCTGCTTACCATTCTCAGATCCCCACCTCTCCATCCTTGCTAGAATGGCGTTATGTGCTCCCAGTGCCTGTAAAGGCACAGCTGCTTTTTAGCATCTTTACAGTTCTGTTTTATTTAATAACTTTCTTTGTATTGTGGATATATGAACTTTCATCTGACTTAAAGCAAAAATCTACTTCCAATTCATACTAAAAGCCTCATTAAATATGAATTGGCCATCAAATTTGTCTATCAAATGAGCTTGTAATGGGAAAAAGATTTATATTTGCATTTCATAAAGAAGAAGGAGCTATCATGGGCCCCTGTTCTCAGGCTTAATGATGCCTCTGAATTGTATTTGCCTTAAATAAGCAGACTTTACACATCTCATTCCCCTTTAGTAAAGCCTGATTCTCACTCAGTCCAAATAGCAGAAAAGCACAGCTCTGATGTAGGAGTTCAGTGGGGCAGTACTAACCCTTCTCAAACATTTGCTCAGGTTTATTTAGCAAAATCAAGAAAAAAAAACACACATATTCTAGAAAGACACATTGTATTGTACTGTTCTTCACATAAGAGCATATTATTTGAAACTGTTTTGTTTTGTTTTGTTTTGTTTTTCAATGCAGGGCTTCTCTGTAGCTTTGGAGCCTGTTCTGAAACTAGCTCTTGTAGACCAGGATGGCAGAACTCAGAGAGATCTGCCTGCCGCTGCCTCCCGAATGCTGGAATTAAAGGCATGCGCCACCACCACCCGGTTCTGATTGGAACATTTTAATGCATAACAGGGGTTCAGTATTTATGTTACCCACTTTTCATCCATGAGCAAAGTATAAGCTAATCTGTGTACCTAGAAGACCCCCAACCTCATTTTGCCACTTACCTAATATTTTGTATCAGATAATCTCCTAAGTGATATTTTTCAGTGTTTTTCTTTTTCGGTTTCTCCCATTTACCCTTTTTAATGCTAAAGAAGAGGGCCTAAACCAGAAAGCAGGTTTCAGATAATCCCTGTGCAAAGTATCTGACAGTGTTTATCACTAGCTACTTTCTTTCATTTCCTTTAGACTGAAGTAAGCAGACCCCATGCTTGTAAGCAGAATCATTTCTAATCTGGCCATTCTTCATTTTTTTCTGTGTCCCATTGCAAGTCTTTTAGGGCAGCTGCTTCCCCCTGCAAAAGAAAAGAAAAATCATGCATAAAAAACATCAGGCAGTATCTTGCTAAAATGAGAATGAGAACACAGAGATGTGCTAGGTTCACTGACCTCCAGGAAAGAAAGGAAATGGAGTTGGGTTTGCAGGGTATTGCAGGACAGTTGAGATGAAGCTAAGTAAAGCCTGTCTTGGACCAGCTGGGATCTCTACTAACTCTGGTCCCACATTCCTTCCCACCTCACCAAAGCCCTGCTTCTTCCCTGCTGTGTGCACATTTTGCCCCCATTTCAAGAGCTAAACTACTGAAAAAAACAGCTGAAAAAAAACTACTCACATTTTCATTCCTTAGTATCTTGTTAGTTCTTTCATACTTCTTTATTTCCTTGTGACTATCAAACTTACATTATATTCTCTGGGTCTGGGTTGTTTCAAATGCTAAAGAATGTTTCAAGAATTTCTTTTTAAATGCAAAGAAATTCTAATATAGGAGAGTTCAGGATCCCTCAAAGATTACCTAGTTGTCAAAATAGGATCATGCTAAATACAATGTGGTACTCCAGCTTCTACCCTGGGAGAGAAGAGGCCAGAAAAATCCAAAGATGTGAGCAGTTGAATATTGTATCAGTGTGTACCCATGTGTTTTCTGAGGTTTTTTAAAAATATTTATTTATTTATTATGTATACAATATTCTGTCTGTGTGTATGCCTACAGGCCAGAAGAGGGCACCAGACCTCATTACAGAGAGTTGTGAGCCACCATGTGGTTGCTGGGAATTGAACTCAGGACCTTTGGAAGAGCAGGCAATGCTCTTAACCTCTGAGCCATCTCTCCAGGCCATGTTTTCTGAGTTTTGATGAGGGTGCCATGATACAAAAGAAAAGTAAAGCTAGATGAAGGTTGTAGAAGCTATGCTATCCTCGTAGCCTTTCTGTAAATCTGAATTATCACAAAATGTTTTTAAATTTTTAATAGTACTAAAACCAATACTTTACAGGTTTGGAATATTTAGTAATAAATGTGTCAAAGACAAACATATACTAGATTTCCCTACAGCGCTCTTGGTCTAAACCCCTCCCACACTCAGGAGTCACAGAAGCCTAGGTTTTTCTGCTGGTTGTTTCTGTCTCAAAAATTATGAGCAGTTAATTGATGACTCTGAAGCTAGTTTTCTTGCATGTCTAACTGAGATATTCCTCACTGCCTTAAGAGACTGTCCTGAGGACTGCCACACAGCCTGCCACATGTAAACTGTCAGCATCTTATTCATGCATAGTAACCATCTGGAAGGCTACTTTGAGAAAAGTAGAATTTGTATCTCTGGTTTCACTTTATCCTTGTTTTCACCCCTTAAAATTATTCATTCTTTCCTTAATGATGTATAGAATGGTCTGGGTCTTGACTTTTCCTAAAAGTAGGATGAAAAAAACAAGCAAGCAAAATTAATAAAGCAAGATATAACTAAGATGGTAAGAGACCCTACAGTTGGCCTTCTCCCTCTGTGCCTTCCTCCTATGTCCCCTTCAGGTAGGCCCGAGAACAGGACCTGCCTTCCCTGAGACTCCTATTTCTAGTCTGCCCACGTATACTCTGGACTTGGCTTTTCCAAGCACATAGTTGTTTCTAAGCCTTCTTTTCTTCATTGTGATTTGACGGGATCCTCTCCTCTCAAGAAAATTTCTTCCATCAGAAAAAACTATGCTTTAGTTAATTTTATTCAGTAAATATTTATTGAAAACCTCCTTTTTGCTAGATCCAATATAAATATAATCCCAGATGTTAGAATTAACTAAATAACAAGTACGATCTAATTTATAATTTAAATTAAATAAATAGATTAGTAAAAAGGTACAGTTGTTGGAGAGAAAGTGGGATAATATAGAATACTCTTCTCTGTGGCTTAAAAGTACAGCCCTGGGAGTCCATGGACCCAGAAGAATTTGTCCATGTTACAGCTCTTGTCAATATTACCTCCTTGCCTAAAACAATCTCTTCCTTGGTCATAAGGTCCGAAATTTGTTTCAGAGAGCTTGAAAATATGGTAAAAATGTCCCCATTGTAGACAGTATCAATGAATTCCATACTAATTTTTAGTTATCTTTCATACAACACCTTTCAAAGAAAGAGAAGCATAGTCAAGCCTTGACATCTGCTATTAGTCTCCTCTGCTAAAGCCACCATCTCTCACCCTGATCCCTTCACCCGTAGTTCAAATGAGTTAGAGAAGACACAGTCAAGCACCCACTGAGGAAGCTTTCTAAAGGCTGCATATTTTCATTAGCATCACAGAGTAGTTTTTGCCCGGTCTTGACAAAGCTTCTCCAACCTTCCTTAGTCTCATCATGTTCCCTAGGCTTTCAAACTTTACTTTAAAATTTCAGTCTTTTTGGCTCCACATTCCCACAAGTTTAGAATTTCAATCTTGTGATTTCCTTGCCCATAGATCCTTAGTCCTTTTGGTGCTGGTGCCTACAGCTAGAAATCTGAGCATAGGTACTTACTCAGATTGTAAGAATGTGGGGAAGCCAGGAAAACTGGCTGAAAGATTTAAGGGGAAAGCAAAGGGGTGGTATCTGCCCATTTTGCTTTCTCCTTTTTAAGTTACCATTAACATGTGTGGATAGTAAAGGAATAGAGAAGCATGGCCTTGAAGTGTGGGCAGAGCTTTACTTGCAGAGAACAATTATAAGAAGCTGCATTTCCAGGATCCCTGTATCTATAAATTGGACTACTGAGTTCCACATTTATACGTGTCTCAGAACTATTTCTAAATGGGTCTTAAGGTGCCACAGATGTACAGAACAAATGCCTAGCCTATCCTGCTAATGAACATGCAAACAGTTTTCCCCATCTGCTGCCTCTCTAAAAGCTAGGAAGGCCTTCTTCAGTGATCACAAAGAACATAATGACTGTGTACAGAGAAGTCAAGTACAAAGGCCAGCAGCCTTTGCAGGTCACCAAAGATTAACAGCTGCCTCTCCTTTGATTGGGAGAGCTAATAACAGTTACTCTACTTAATAATTGGATGGGCTCCCAGGCCATGTAATTCAGATTGAAGCTGTCATTTTTTTTTTCTGCCCTTTAACTAAGCTAGGTTATTAGAATGAAGCCACTAATCCTATTAGTCAGTTGTCAGTCCATAGTGGGAGAGAGCAAGGGAAGACAGAGCTGCTAAGATGTTATAGCAGATGTAGAAGAAAGAACTGTACATTCCATCTCTAGAGGTACTTTTTCTTGATCAAATCATAATTATAAAACTTTTTAAGTTCTTTATGAAATTATATTTTTAGCTTTACATTCTAGGTGCAGAGTATTTGCAAAGGAGGTAAAGGAGGAAGATAGACTTAGTTACTATAGAATTTATCCTACTAGAATAAAGTGTTTTCAGCTAAGGAGTAGTCTTTACTTGTTAACTGTTATATACATCCTATGCTTGACTGTGCTTGGAAACACAGAGACCAGAGCGTTTAAGCTTATCATAGACACAAATAAATATATAGAAGATTTGGCTTTAGTTGAAAGGATCAGAAAGTCTCACTGGAAGAAGTAACTTTTGATCTGAGTCTTAAAGGATTGAAAAATGGCATGTGAACACTAAGACTGAGAAGGCAATAGTTCTGATGGAGAAAATAATTGTGTTGAGCAGTTTTAGTGTCGTTGCTCTCTGTGCACGCTTAGGAGGAGCATGTATAAGACAGTATGTGGGAGAGTGCCCACTACTGGGGCATTGAGGTACCCAAATATGAAGAGAGCAGCAAATGCCAAAAGATAGGCACAAAAAAATCAATGTGACAAGACTTGGGAAGAGACGGAGGAAGGCCACCTATTCCTGTCATATCTGTCTGAATTATTGTGTGAAAGTGATTTTATTTTTTCATTTATATGTTTAATGTCACATGTTTGAAAAGTTTCTTTTTAACCCCTTAATTTCAACACTTGAAACAATTCATCATTAAGATACCTTGATTTCCCTTTTTAGTACCCATGAAGTAAAGAGGTAATCTCAAGCCAGGTTTGGTGGCTTGTGCCTTTAATTCCAGGCAAAGGGAAGTGGGTTCGAAGCCAGCCTGGTCTATGTAGCAAGTTCCAGACCAGCCAAGTCTTTATGCATTGTCAGACCTTGTCTCAAGAAAACAAAAACAAAAAAACCAACAACAACAAAATAATCTCAGACATTATAGACTTATTATGACTGCCTTTAATGTTTAGAGAGGGACAAGAGCTGTTTATCTTGCTTCCTTAAGGAGTGGGATCCATTGGGGTTGGTCTTTCTTATAATACGGACAGGTCTCAATATTAACTTAATCTCATATGTCATAGGATGTTTTTGTTGTCTACTATTTATTATTAGTTGAGCCATTCGTCCAACAAGTGCATACCATTGCCCTTTTCTGCTAGAACTAGGATTGAGTGATGAATCAATAGCTCATAAGGAGCTTGTAGACTGTAGGGTAAGAGAGCAGATTAAACAAATAAGAGTTGACGGCAGGGCATGAATGAGAGGTTAGGAGGATGCTAAGCAAAGTGTCCATCATTTGACTGTGCACAGTGGAATAGATCAGAGATTGCTTACTTCATATCTAGTTCAGAAGTATATATTACCTTGATTCCTGAAGGAACTGAATTTTTTAAATTTTACAGTTGATTTTTGCCTCTTGCTTTATTTTCCTAAAATGATTAAAATTTTAGGAAATTTTTCTATTTTCAGTAATATGTTAGTAAGAAAAATGGTTTGAGTTGGTTTTCATCGTTCCTGAAATTTCTGATTTTTGTTCTGCTAAATGTCCATTAGAGTCAGTGCCTTAAGATCTTCAGGAGGTCATAGCCATGTTGGCATATCATAAAATGCTTTCAGCTGGGTGTTGTGGGTTTTTTTCCCATTTTTGTATACATTAAACTGCTCTGCTTTTACTCAGTCTGCCACTTCTACAGTGTTGATCTAGGCTCCTCCTTCCTGCCTCAAGCAGAAGACTAAACTGAATATGGGAACAGTAGGCATGGACAGAATGGGCAGCAGTCAAGCTGAAGCAGAAATAAGATTATCATCATCCTGGAGGCTGAGACAGTGTGAGAGTAGAGGAAAAGAAAAGAGCGTAAAGAGCCAGTGTCTTAAGATGTGTTAAATCTGGATCCTTGCCCTCAGTTACTGTGCTTTACAGATGTATTTCACTTGTTCTTAATAAGTTGTATATTTTTAAATACTGTATCTATAATTTGAGTATAATACAAAAGTTTTTTTTTTTTAAACAGGGTCTCTCTCTGTGTAGTTGGCTGTCCTGGAACTTGCTATGTAGACCAGGCTGGCCTCAAGCTCACAGAGATCTGTATTGGGATTAAAGATTTGTGTGTGCCAGCATGCCCAACTGTGTTTACTTCTTGATGCAGAGCCCCTTCACTGTCTTCATTTGATTTCACATATCTCATAGTACCATAGGCCGAACTAGTAGCTGCCAAATAGTATTCATATGTAATAATTCTATAATAGACAGATTTAATTTATGGTACTATTTCACAAAAAGAGGATTGGCTGCAAAAGAGAAGTGAGGAAACTTAATTGGGTTATAGAAATAGCTGTGTCTTGATAAGCATTTGTCAGATTTAATTGAATACTGTCTACTTAAGATATCAGTGTTTCACTCAGCTATAAAAAAGTTGAAAATATCAAACCATAAACAGCCAAAAAACATAAGATACTCACTTCCTAGTTATCAAGAAAAGATAAATACAAACCTCACAAAATGTCAGCACATACTGTTGAAAGGACTAAAGTTAGAGAGACTGATAGAACCAAACTTATATAAAAATATGAGCTAACTGAAATGACTAGTGTACCCTGGTGTGTACACAGATTGATTAAAATATTTTAGGACACTGTTTGCCCATAGCTAGTAAAACTAATTTTGTGCACAGCTGTGACCCAGAAGTTCCACTCTTAAGCCTATGCCCAATTCATCTTATGTGCCAGATATGTACAGCAATATTGTCCAAATGGAGCCACATAAAACTAAAAAAGCTTCTATACAGTGTAGCATATGAATGGGGTGGGTTTGGACCAGAATATGTTGCTATCATATTTTTTTTACATGTGTGGTAATTAAAAACTAAGGCATTATGGGGCTAGCATGAAACCTGACATAAGGGAGATTACCAGGAATCCACAAGGATGACTCCAGCTAAGACCCTAAGATACAGTAGAAAGGGTGCCTGAACTGGCCTTCTCTTGTAGTCAGAGTGATGACTACCTTAATTGTCATCATAGAGCCTTCATCCAGCAACTGATGGAAGCAGATGCAGAAATCCACAGTGAAGCACTGGGCCATGTGTCTGGAGACCAGTCCAGAAAGAGGTGGGGGACAGGGGAGGGAGGAGCAATAATATGAGCAAAGGGGTCAGGTCCATGTGGATGCCCACAAAAACAGCTAACCTGAGCTAGTGGGAGCTCACTGACTCTGGACTGATAGCAAGGGAACCTGCATAGGACAAACAAGGCCCTCTGAATATGGGTGACAGTTATGTGACTGGGGCAGTCTGTGGGACCACTGGCAGTGGGACCAGGATTTATCCCTAGTGCTTGAACTGGCTTCTTGGAGCCCATTATTTTTGGAGAGATACCTTGCTCAGTCCTGCATCAAAGTGATGTGTCAGACTTTATTGACTCCCCATGGGAAGCCTTACTAAGGAGTGGATGGGGGGGGTAGAAAGAGCCAGAGGAGAGGAGGGAGTGAGAACTAGGATAGGTATGTAAAATGAAAAAAGATAATTTTAAAAAATTAATTAATTAAAATTAAAAAACATAAAATAGTATAACAGAAAATTGTTCTTTCCTTCCCCATGCCAGAAGACTACAAAGAGTTTAGAGAAATTTCTTTACAGAAAAGTTATGTATAATTCAGAAATTATATGGAAATCATCATAGATTGAGTTCTGAAATACTTAATATCCTAGCAAAAGCAAAGAGAAAAAATGTATACAACAAACATGTTCAGCTGCCTGGTATGCTGACAAACATCCTAATGGAGAAAACCTATGGAAGTCAGCTGCTCTTGTTACATAGGACTTATGATTACAGGACAGCTGTTTCCTTTTCTTGATAAATGTGCTTTGCCATCTCCTCGCTGCTATGTCCTGCCAATCCCTTACTTCTTTCTGCCTGTCTTAGGCTATAACTTGCCCAGAAAAGCGTTTTCCCCAAAATATGATTGATCACCTATATTCATGCATCCTTTGCCTTCCCTTCAGGATACTAACTGTAATAAAAGTCACTTATAATGATGTGATTGGTATGTGTCCCATTCATCAGACTTTAAATTCATAATTCAGGTGACCATGTCTATGTTCACCACTATTTGCCCTCATTTCCCTGCACCAAGAAATCATTTAGCAAATATATCTCAACTGCACACTAAATATTTCATTTGCTTAGAATTTTATGCCTAGGATATTGTACTAACCTCTGTTTGTGTTTCTGTCTAGAATGTGGCAGATCAGATTGCATTTCAAGTTGCTGGTGGATTAACAGCCCTTGAACACATCCTTCAAGTAGTGGCCCCTGCCTCAAACATGAACACGGTTTCACGAATTCCTCCAAAGTAAGTATAGTTTCTTAATCTGAATTTCATTTGTAAGTAATATCTGCCTTGTTCTCATATGGGGGAACCGCAAGAAAATTGTGTCTGTGTGTATTTAGACTTGAATAGCAAGAGCTTATATTAAGGAGAAAAACAGGGTTGCTTGACTTCATTTACAAAATCCAAATTAGCCTCAAAATCCTTATAAGGAAATCTTTTTAGTCTGTGATTCACTCTATACTTAAACCAAGAAGAACTGATGAAGTCCTGGAATAAGAGGGGAAGAAAGCTAACCTTCTGCGTTTTATGTGAAAGAGTTAGGGCCATAGCCTGGAAATGAGCCTGCAAATCTACAGAAATCCTCAAACTCAGAAAGAGCATTCTGAGGCCAAGACTGCCAGAGTCTGGAGTCCCAGCCAGATTGCTGGAAACTGAATTGCACCTCAGTCACTAATGGTATATTGTCCTTTGTCATAAAGATCCTATGTACATTTGGATCTAATTTCTATCTTCTGATTTGATCAACTCATATTGTTAGTGTCTGTCCATTTGAAGTATAGTATAGAAAATATTATTTCAGAAGTATTTTTTCACAGTTGTAGCATATACAATTTCTAGGCAGTTTATGGGGATTCTTATTTGGAGTTTAAATGAGTTTTTGATAAAATTTTATCTACACCTCTGAGAAAATGTTATCTTTTAGCTAGTAAAATAAACAGAAAGTTCCATTTGTTCTTTGGGTGCAATGAGGGATTAAAAAAAAACAAACACAACAGTTTGTCATTTTTTCCTGGGATACATTTTGGTAAGATTAAAAAAAAAACAAAAACAAAAAAAAACCACTCACCACATTGACTTCAGAGTCCCACAAATCTAGGATCTGTTTACCCCAGCAAGTGCCTCATTCACGTTGCAGCTCTTTCCCTATTTGGGTAGAATGTATGTAAGAATCTTTGCAAACTGTGGAAAGTGTTTTATAACTGTTAGGTGAAGTATATTAAGTAGTGGTCTTACCTGATTTAAATTATAGTCTGTTTGCATGAGGTACTTACAAGTAACACAAACTTCTTGACACAATTAACATGAGTTCTTTTGCTCTGCTGACAAGATAGAGTTGATTAAATGGAAGGTATAGCCCTTAAGTCTGTGAGACAGAAAGTGCCACATCAGACAGTTGCAGCAGGCATAACGGTTTCTCTGATATTGAGGCATTTTTCATCAAAATATTTTATTCCCATGTCATTGTTGGGTATGAGAGATGAGAATCACTTCTGTGTTGATTGGCAAGAAAGGAAGGAGAAAAGGACTGAGATGTGTAAAAAGTACTTAAGATTAAAAAGTGAAATGGCATTTGATTCTGTGTAGTAATAAGGGCGGCGGCGCTGTGTTCCCAGCACCCCGGCCGCCTGCCCGGCTAGCTTATGCCCGAAATAACAACACACAAACTGTATTCATTTAAACACTGCTTGGCCCATTCTCTTCTAGGCTAATTCTCACATATTAATTTAGCCCATTTCTAATCATCTGTGTGTAGCACCCCAAGGTGCGCTTACCGGGAAGATTCTAGCCTATGTCCATCCTGGGTTGGAGCTTCATCCCCGGAGCGGGGCATGGCGTCTCTCTCAGGCATCTGCTCCAGAGAGGAGAGCTGTCGAGACTCTGAGCTCACTTCCTCTTCCTCCCAGCGTTCTGTTCTGTTTACTCCTCCCACCTATCCTCTAACCAATAAAATGGGCCAAGGCAGTTCCTTTATTAGCCAATGACCTTCCTCCATCAATTCTGTGGTTCAGTGTTTTGATAATCATTAATAATTCATGTTGTCCAGCTTGAGTTTATCTTGAGATTTTTAAATTCTGGTTTTTGTTTTTATTACTTAGTTTTCTGGTGAGTGTCAAAACACATGATCCAAAGATCTTGAACTAGCAACCTAGATTAAATGCCATTTCTCAAAAGCTGCTTTTGCTATAGGCTAAGATCATGTTCTTATGCTTATCTGTATTTCTCCTTAATAGAGCAGAAGAAAGTGTCCACAGTTCCTAAAAAAAAGACTTATGTGAGAAATAGTATGTTCCTGTTGGAAAAGAGAACTGGAACCCTGAGAGTCTAGTCCAGTGCCCTCCGCTGTCAGCAGCACTTGACCACAGTGCCATGATGAGAACTTGTTTCATTGCCAATAGATCAGAGTTTTCAGCTTTACGTTGCCCACAGATAGAAACCAGCATCAGGAGCCATAGTCATCTAGTAGTGACTCTGGATTCTCTTGTCTGAGCATACACTCAAGATTGTAACTGTGTTTACCGTCTTCTTAGATACTTCTTAGAGCTACTGTGTTAAAGTGGAGTCTTCTGTGCTGCTTATCCATAGATAGGTGAGAGAACTTCTTCTGGTACTGTAGCCTGAGTCAGAGCAGGCTGCTGGGAATATGTCTGTGTAAACTTAAAATTACTTTCTGCACAAACTCCTGCCGTGGCCCTGAACTTTCCATAGGACCTTGGTACCTCACTTGCTCTCAGACGGCCCAGATCTCCCTTTCCATCCCTGATTCTTACTACTCATCTCCATGAACCTTCTGCCGTCTTATCTCATTCAGAATCCCTGTTTTCTTCTTCCTGTGATGCTGTATGGCTCTTAACGGAGAGAGCTGGCAGTTTAGGCTACCCTGTATTGTTTAATTTTCCTCAGTGATAAGCAGCAGACTTAAACCATTGTCTAGAAAATAGCCATCATTTTGAACTCCGGAATCCTATGACTGACTGACTGTAAGCCTGATGCATCTCTGGCCAGAAGCCCTGAGTTCCATGTGCATAGAAGAAACTCTCCCTGCTCCTTTTTTCTTACCACACTGTGTTTCTCAGTTACTTCACATAGTGACTCTTTAGCCTTGCTTTGTCCATAGTTATTGCAAGGTAGCTTCCTAAGAATAGTATTTCCTTCTATATTTCCTTTATTTTTAAGGATTCATTTTGTTTTTTTATCTATATGAATGTGTGGTTTATATGTGTACACATGTGTACAAGTACCCTCACTGTGAGCTGCTTATTATAGGCACTTGAAATTAAACTTTTTTTCTCTGTAAGAGCAGGAAGCTCTCTCAACTTTTGAGCCATTCTTCAGCTCTCCCCGCTCAAAAACCCCTAAAGATTTCCTAAGGTGAAATTAAGAATATGGAACTAGAGATTTCATAATTTGATTTTTCTTAGAAACAGAAAAATACTATGTCATGTAAATGTACCATATTTTCAGTACCCATTTGTGGTAGTTTGAATATAATTGCCCCCATAAGCTCATAGGGAGTGGCACTATTAGGAGGTGTAACTTTGTCAGAGTTTATGTGACATTGTTGGAGGAAGTGTGTCACTGGAAGTGGGCTTTATGGTTTCATATATGCTCAAGCCACACCCACTGTCTCAATTTACTTCCTATTGCTTGTGGCACAAGATACAGAACTCTCAGCTACTTCTCGAACACCATGTCAGCCTGCATGCTACTGTGTCCTGACAAGATGATAATGGACTAAACCTCTGAAACTATAAGCCACCCAATTAAATATTTTCCTTTATAAGAGTTGCTATAGTCATGATGTCTCTTCACAGAAATACAGACCCTTAAACACCATTCATCAGTTGATGGATATCTAGGCTGTTTCCATTTCCTAGTTCTTGTGAATAAAGCTATGATAGGGAAGAAGTACCTCTGTGGTAATATAATATATAGAGCCTTTGGGGTCTATACTCAAGAGTGGCAAAGCTTCATCGTGTGGTAGATCTATTTTAAGGTTTGTGAAGAACTGCCACACTGATTTCCAAAATTGGCATACCAGTTTGCATTCCCACCAGCAACAATCAAATATTTCCCCTTTTCCCACATTGCATCAGTATGTATTATCGATTGTTCATTTGATCATGGCCATTCTGACTGGGGTAAGTTGAAATCTCAAATTAGTTTTAATTTACATTTTCCAGATGGCTAAAGATGTTGAATATTTTTTTAAAAAAAATGTCCACTGGTGCAATAGTGGCACAAATGATATAGGGATAACCAACCACTTTTCTGATTGGATCCAGAGTCAAGTGGATAAAACCCATACCTGGCACTGTTAAAGGGTCCAAGAACATATACTAAATAGGTCATAGCCCCTAAGGGACAACCTAAAACTTTTTCTACTAATGGACATAGTATTAAAATGATTTCTAATGATTTGTTGCTGTGGTGGTTTGTATGGGAATGGTTTCCATAGGCTCAAGTATTTGAATACTTGTTCCTCAGTTGGTGGAACTGTTTAGAAAAGATTAGGAGATATGTCTTAATGGAAGAGGTATATCACTGGGTAGAGGGTAGAGTGTAAGGTTTAAAAAGCCCACACAGTCCCCAGTTAGTTCTTTCTCTATTTCTACTTATTATGAATCATATGTGAGCTCTCGGGTACTGATTCAGCACCATGCTTGCCTGCCTGCCTACTGCCATGTTCCCAGCTGTGATGGCCATAGACTTTCACCCCTGGAACCATGGGTCCCAAATTAAATGCTTTCTCACATAGGTTCCCTTGGTCACAGTGTTTTGTCACAGCAATAGGAAAGTAACTAAGACAGAAGTAGACTAGTGATGACAGGTCTGACCATGTTGTTCTTTGGAGAAATGAAAGACTTTGGGACTTGGGGCGGTTCTTTAAACATGTGAGTTCTATAAGAACAGGTAACGGTACTTGCTACCGTCTTAATCTTTAAGGGTTCCTCATCCTTTTAGAATTAGAACTTAGTTTAGATCTTTAGAGCATTATTTTCTATTTATAAACAACTGAAAAATATGAAAATATTTAGACTTTGCTGTCTAAAACGTGATCACAGTGGACCGTGTCTGGCCATCTTAATAAAAAGCAAGTGTTTCATGAGAACTTAATCATTCATTTCACCAATTACTTATCTGACACTAGTAGCTAATTGCCTAATTTTAAGGTGAGTTTAAGATGTTTAAGGTCAAAAAAAAAAAAAGATGTTTAAGGTCAGAGAGACCGGGTGGTGGCGGCACACGCCTTTAATCCCATCACTTAGGAGGCAGAGGCAGGTGCATCTCTGTGAGTTTCAAGGCCAGCCTGTTGTACAGAACTAGTGCCAGGACAGGCACTAAAGCTACACAAAGGAATCCTGTCTCAGAGGGGGAAAAAAGGCTCACAGAGTGGTTACATACATATGCCTATCTTCCTTTCTTCATGCTCCCAACCCTAAATCCTAGCAGCATAATTCGACTCAAAACTTTAATCCTGCAGCTACAGTTCATAATGTATTTATTATTAGAATTAGTTGTAATTTTAACAACTAGAAAATAGGTATCATATTTTGTAAGACAGTGTTTATTGAAAGCAGTAAAATTTTACAGCATTTAACAAAAGAAACAAATGATTGGTTTGTCTCATTTCAGGGAAGGCTTTTTTATTTGAATTACAATTCTGCTCATCTCAGGGAAACCATAGTATCTATCTACCCTAAAACATGGTGTGCTCAAGCAGTAGACACAGACTTTCAGGGAACTACACTTTCTTTTACTCCTCTCTTACACATCATGCAAGGAGATCCAAATGCTCAACTGTGCACCAAACTGCTACTAGAAAGTACCCTCATGCACGATAAGAGAAAGTGACACTACAAGGTCCAGGGCACATGTGCTGTGGAAAGCAGCAGTAGCAGTGTTACAACTTTGGTGTAGCCATACCTGCACAAAGGCAGTCGCTTTCCCCGTGGGACTGTCACATAATAAATTTATTTAATAACTGCAGGATCTATTACATTTTTTACTAAATTACCATTTTATATAGGTAAAGAAACAAAAGTTTTTTAAAAAAACTGGTTTCTCCCCCATCATCACATCAGCTGAACTGAGACTATACTCCCTCCTCTCTGCCTTATTGCCTACCTGCTGTCACCAAAAAACAGCTTAACCAACCCGTATTTTTTGAATTTCTTATATTCCGAGATCTGTATGTTTGTCATCAAAAAAATCTTTTACCGCTTTGAAGAATATGAGATTAATAAATATATTCTGTATCACATCATACAACAAAAGAAAAGAGAACAATGTAATTTAAAGTGTTAGTATCTGAGGACCTTTGGTTGAATATCTCATAAGCTAGTATTTGTGGGGTGGCAGTGCTATATGTACTGCCATATTGTAGATGTATAGTATAGTGTTGTATGTATTTACTGCTTTAATAAAATGAAAGCATTTCATTGGTATAGTTTTAAAGACTGATAATCTGATTGCAGAGGATTTGTTGTTACTGTGTTTTTATAGTTTGTGTGTGGGAAGACCATCATTGTTTGGCTAACCCTGATTTATGCTTTTGTAGTTGGGTGTGGGTACTGTGTGTGAGAGATGGTTTGGGGCCACCTTTTTTTTTTCATAACAGACTAATAATTAAATTCACTGGTACATCATTTGGTACCGTGAACCAAAATCGTTTGTAACTATTTGTATGAAGAAGATACAATGTTCAGGGGAAATGTAACAATTATTTTCAGGGGCTGAAGAGATGGCTCAGTGGTTGAGAGCACTGCCTGCTTGCTCTTCTAAAGGTTCTAAATTCAATTCCCAGCAACCACATGGTGGCTCACAACCATCTGTAATGAGATCTTGTGCTCTCATCTGGCCTGCATGCATGCAGACAGAATGCTATATATATAATTAATAAATAAATAAATAAATCTTTTTAAAAATTATATTCAGAAAAAATGCAAGATTTCTGTATATTTACTGCCTATTTAGGATAAATTTATCAAATAATTTCCTTCTCATAAGTTCAGATGTAGCTTTTTAAATAATTGGGACCCATGTTGCATTCCACTGTGTGCACTGTGTCATAGACTTTCAGTAATGTTAGCAAAATACTATTTACCAGTATGGAAGAAACTCAAGATCTAACCCACTGCTAAATAATTGCATATTTATAGACAGAAAAAATTAATATATGTTTTAAATCACATTTTATCTCTAAAAAACAAGTAACTTTCTCCAGTAGACAAAGTAAAATGAAATGTTTTAGAAGCATAGTGATTGATAAATATATTTCTTCACTTGGCGTACTAAGGTATTTTGTTTATGTCTCAAAGGCTTTTTGCATAGATGGTTACAGTTGACAGCTGTTGAACCACTAATAAGATTAAAGTAAAGAAATTAGTTGTGTCAACTTTAATCTGCTGTTTAGCACTGCAAACCACCTGGGGTCTTCTCCAGAGCCATCTTATTTAATACTGAACTTTAAATTACATAATGGGATCCTACCTTAGATTATGTTTAAAGACTTTATAATAATAGCTGCCTTATATCAAATTAATATTAGCAGTAAAAATAATGGTTTAGCACTAGAAATAAAAAATTATTAATTTGGTACTTACCCTACATTTTAATACATTATCGTAATGTTTCAACATACTTTCTAAGTTAGAGGTTAATTTGAGGAAATACAGATGAGCTTATTAAGTCAGTGCTTTAAATATATATATATATATATATATATATATATAAAATTTTCAATCTAAAATTAAAATGTCACTGTGGAATACTGAAATTGCATATTCTGTTTGTGCCTAATTTATCAGTTTAAAACACTTTGAAATATCACATCTAGTTGGAAATTTCTTACTCCTTGCTCTGAGGAATTATTAGGACAATTATTTTAAAGTTAATTTAAATTTCCCTGACATTTTATTATGTATGTAGCATAATACTAATGTTGATACAGTGAAAGTTGACTAGTTAACAGACAGGATTAGCATCATGGGAAGACCCCTTTTGAATGGATGGGTGTTGGGTGTTTAAGTCCTTCGCTATGCCCCTCATTCTTAACTCTTCCAGCATCTGAAAGGCAGTGGGGGGGTTATACTAGCTAAAACAGGGTGTGAGCAGTGAGATGGCGCTGCCTGACAGCCTGGGTGAGCTTGACCCCTGAACCACACGCAGAAAAGACAGGAAGGATTCCCACAAGCTGTCCTCTAATCATACGTGCATTGTGGCACATTAAATTTCAGATGATTTTTAAAAGCAAACTTGAAAAACAACGCAGGACAAATGGTAGAAATTTTAACCTTTTCTCAATAACTAACACTGAGTCACCTGTCACAATTATCAATTTCAATTTTAAAAAAACTACCAAAATGTGCCACAAATCTAAATTCTCTGTTGTGAAAAAATGTCAAAATTGAATAATTTCTTCCTGTTTAAATTTCAGCAATATCTAATTTTCTTGTAATCTAATAATCTAAATTTCTTGCTGGCAAGACATCTTATTTATTGGGTATCTTTAAAACAGAACTTTACAATGTTTCATGAAACACATTTTTTTAGCTTTTTAAGTTAGCATGTAAAATAATGAGATTTGTTGTGGTATTTGCATTCACGCATACTTTATTCTTATGAATCTCTCTTTACCCATTGCCTTCCCTCTCCCCACATTGTTCCCATTTGCTTTTGTGTCATACACTCTGTGCCTTTCTCCATCTTCCCCTTTAACATCTCTTCCTGTTATCACAGTCTCTTTTCTGCCTTGAGACCTAGACACCCACACATGCATGGGCACACATAGGGACACACACAGACACACAACATGCAGATAGAAATGCAAGTCTAGAGTCTGCCTCTGAGAGAAAACATGAAGTATTTGCCTGTCTGAGTCTAGTTTATTTCATTTAATATAATGATGTCCTCTTGTATTCATTTTCCTACAGATGTCATGTTTCATTTTTTATAAATACATAAAATTCCATTCGATACATGTGCCATATTTTCTTTTTCTATTCATCATTGATGAGGCAGTTCCATTTCTTAGCCTTTGTAATTAATGCAGTGGTAACATGCATGTATAACTGTAGTGTTGACTTTGTTCTTCAGATAAGATATATGCCCAAGAATGATATAGTAGATTCATATAGTGGTTTGCTCTTGATTTGTGAAAATTTTCCATGCTAATTTCTATAGTGGCTGTACAAGTTTAGACTCCGCCAACAATGAAGAGGGTTCCTCTTTCCCTCTGTCCTCATAGCATCTATTGTCATTTATTTCTTGCTCATGTCTGTCCTGACTGGAATGAGGTGGAGTCTCAAAGTAATTAATCTCAAAGTAGTTTTAATTTGTATTTCCTTGATGGCTAAGGGTGTTGAACACTTTTTCAAATACTTATTGACCTTTGTATTTCTTCTTTTGAGAACTGTGTGTTCAGTCCATTTATTGAATTAATGATTTGTTGTCTATTTTTTGGTGCCCTTTGTATATTCTAGATGTAAATCCTTTTTTAATAGAACTGAATATATTTTATTAGATTTATTTACTAAAATATATAAGATGAAAGTATAATTCATATATCTACGAGAATATACACACATGAAAATCTGATAAATGAGAAGCTTCTGTAAAGCAAAGAACACTGTCATTAAGACAAAAAGGCATCCTACTGAATGGGAGAAGATCTTCACCAACCCCACATCAGACGAAGGTCTGATCTCCAAAATATATAAAGAACTCAAGAAACTAGACATTAAAATTCTAAATAACCCAATTAAAAAAATGGGGTACTGAACTGAACAGAGAATTCTCAACAGAAGAAGTTCAAATGGCCAAAAGATACTTAAGGTCATGCTCAACCTCCTTAGCCATCAAGGAAATGCAAATCAAAACAACTTTGAGATACCATCTTATACCTGTCAGAATGGCTAAAATAAAAAACACCAATGATAGCCTATGCTGGAGAGGATGTGGAGTAAGGGGCACACTCATCCATTGCTGGTGGGAATGCAAACTTGTGCAACCACTTTGGAAATCAGTGTGGCAGTTTCTCAGGAAATTGGGAATCAACCTACCTCAGGATCCAGCAATATCACTTTGGGAATATATATACCCAAGAGATGCCCAATCATTCTAGATGTAAATCCTTTATCTGAGAGAAAAAAAATTCCAATCTGTAGGCTGTCTCTTCATTTAATTTTATGAGATCCGTTTGTCAATTTGTAGGATTATTTTAAATGATAATGAAATCTTTTTTAGGGGTGTGTGTGTGTGTGTGTGTGTGTATGTGTGTTCATGTGTTATGTGTTCAAGTACACATCCACAGGTGTGCGCACAGGCCAGACATCAACCTCCAGTGTCATTCCTCAAGTTTCGTCCACCTTGTTTTTGAGACAGGTTCTGTCACTGGCTTGGGGCTTGCTGATGAAGCTCGGCTGCCTGGATCTTCCTATCTCTTCCTTCCCAGCTTTGGGATTACAGTTGGACACAACCATTGCCATTCTTTTTTAGGTGAGACCTAGGGATTGAATTTAGTTCCTCGCATTTAAACAGAAAACACTTAAAAGTGAGCTCTCTATTTAGTCCCATCTTTGCTTGTACCTTGAAGTGTTTTCCCCTAGCAGTTTCAGCGTCTTAGGATTTGAAGTAAGGTCTTTGATCTGTTTTCAACTGACTTTTGTGCTGGTGATAAATGTGGATCTAATTTCATTTTTCTCTATGTGTATATATTCTGTTTTCCAGCATTATTTGTGATAGTACTTTTTCAGTGCATATTTTTACACCTTTGTCAGATATTAGGAGCCTATAACTCTCTATGGATTTGTTTTGGGGCACTCTGTAATTAATGTTGTTTTATTCCTCTAGAAGTCTGTTTTTGTGTCAATACCGTGCCGTCTTTGTCAGTATGGCTCTGAATTCAATATTTGAAATCAAATATTGTGATACCCCTAGTATTATTTATTCTTTTTCTTTTGGCTATCCATGATTGTTTGTGTTTGTACATGAATTTTAGGATCTTCTTAGTTCTGTGAAAAATGTCATTAGAGTTTTGATGAGATCACATTGACTCTGTAGATTGCTTTTGGTAACATGATCCGTTCTTAATTGTAGTGGGGCGATCTGCTCTCAGTGTGGGCGTCACTGTTTCATGCTTGGACTATCCCGCATCCACTGGTCTGCGCGTCGGTGTCTCCGCCCGCAGCTTGGGCCTGCGCCCATGATCCGTTCTTACAATAGTAATTCTAGTCCAAGCACGTGAGGGTCTTTCTGTCAGCTAGTGTCTTCTTCAATTTATTTTTTTTTTCAGTGACTTGAAGTTTTCATTGTAATGACCTTTCACCTTCTTGCTTAGGTGTATTCCTAGGTATGTTGTTTTTGAAGCTGTTGTGTATACGTTGTTTCAGCTAATTTCATCCTCAGTAATTTCATTATTATATAGAAAAGCTACTAATTTTTGCATGTTAGTTTTATATCTTGTAACTTTACTAAAAGTGTTTATCACACCTAAAAATTTTGGGGGGAAATCTGTAAGACCTTTTAAGTACAGAATCATGTTATCTACAAATAGGGATAGTTTTACTTCTTCCTTTCCTCTTTGTATCTTTTATATTTTTCTCTTGTCTTATTGCTTCAGCTAAGATTTGATTACTATTTTGAATGAAAATTAAGAGTAGGTTTCTTTGTTTCATTCAGTTTTTTCCATTTAATATGACTGCTACAGCTTTGTCATATGCCTTTATGTTGAAAAATGTTCTGTCTGAGCCTAACTTTTTTAGGATTTGTTTTATGAAGGCACACTGAACTTTTTCAGATGCCATGTCTGCATTTATTGAAATGATTGATTTGTGTCCTTAAATTTGTTTATATGATATATTGTATTTATTCATTTCCATATGATAAACCAGTATTCCATCCCTGGAATGAAACCAACTTGGTCATGTTGTATGACGTTCTTTGGGTGCACTTGAATCTAATTTTCAGGAGGGTTGTTAAAATTTTTTATTTTAATTAAAATATAATTGCATTATTTTACTCCTCTTTCCTTTCTCTAAAACAATCTGCTAAGTTCACTTAGTGTTACTTGTGGATAGGACTTCAGGGCTTACCACTTGGTATTGTATAATTAAGGAGCTCATCCCTGGGAAAGGCTAATTATCCCTCTCTCAACAGTCATTAGGTGCCTGTAGTTCTTTGTTTTGGGATTGGACCCCATGATATTTTCCTCTTTCATTTAGCATATCTTGGTATTGTCCTTGTTCAGGTCTTTCTTGGGAAGCCATGTTTTTGAAATATCATGGGTGAATCTTCTTTGTCACTTCTAGGAGACACAATCTCACAGCAGATTTTCTGGTGCCCCTGGTTCTTTCTGCCCCTCCTCTGTGATGTTACCTGTGCCTTAGATGTATGAGTTGTGTTGTAGATTTGGTGCTGGACACCCCAAGACAAACTGTTGAGCAGGCCTTAATTCCAATTATGCCTCTGTTGGTTACTGGCGAGACATGAGTTCCTCTACTGCAGCTGTAGGGTTATCTTGCCGTGCTGGCCATTGTTGTGGTTCACACGCATCACACCCTCTGGACAGCACAGCACCTCTGGCACCAGAGAAACTAGACCTCAGACAGGAAACTTTCAGGTCAGCTCTGGATGGACTCTTCTAAGTCCTGTGCCTGAAGTATGTGGTGAGTTCAACAAAAAGGACTTATCCTCCACCTCTGGGACACAATTTTGGGCAACAGCAAGACCCTATAACAGTTGTGGGTATCTGGGATTACCCTGACCAAACAACCTAAAAAGAAGTTCTTTTGCTTGGAACTGAGGTTTCTGTTTGTCTGTGACTCTTGTGAGAAGCATCGTCAGCCCAAATGGCATAATTCTATTCAAAATATAGACATATAGCCGGGCGGTGGTGGCGCACGCCTTTAATCCCAGCACTCGGGAGGCAGAGGCAGGCGGATCTCTGTGAGTTCGAGACCAGCCTGGTCTACAGAGCTAGTTCCAGGACAGGCTCCAAAGCTACAGAGAAACCCTGTCTCGAAAAAACCAAAAAAAAAAAAAAAAAAAAAAAAAAAAAAAAAAAAAAAAAAAAATTATAGACATATAGAAATATATATATGGATATACACATACATGTATGAGAATGTTGACATGTGTGTTCATTGGGAAAATTAATCTGTAATTTTTTCTTGTAAGGTATTAATCTAGTTTTAATATCAGAGTAGTTCTGGCATCGTATAATTAATTTGGTAGTGTTCCTTCCCTTTATATTTTGCAAAACAGTTTGAGGTCTAAGAGCTTCCTTGACTGTTTAATAGAATTAAGTAGTGGATACATCTGGCCCTGGGCTTTTCTTTGCAGAGACTTTTAATTACTGCTTCAATCTTGTTGCTTGTTATTACTCTGTTTGTTTATGAGTTCTGAATTTAATTTTAGAAGGTCAAGTGAGTTTAGAAATTTGTTCATTTCTTTTATTTCCCAGATTTTTAAAATGCAAGCTTTTATAGTATTCCCAAATGACTTTCTGGATTTCACTGGCATCTTCTGTAACAAAGTCCATTTTCAGTTATTATTTGATTAAGTTGGATTTAGCGTGCTCTTTGTCTCTCTGTCTCTGTCTCTCTGTCTCTCTCTCTCTCTGTGTGTCTGTCTGCCTTTCATCGATCTTACTAATTTTTTAAGAGTAACTCTCCATTTCATTGACACTATTTATTCTTTTTATCTGTTTCATTAATTACTTGGGATTTGGTTTTGACTTCTTATTTTTCTAGAGCCTTCAGGTACATCATTACATTGTTAATTTGAGATCTCACTAATATTTTTAATGGGAGTATTTGCAACAGTGAAAATCTACTTAGGACCACTTTGGCTGTAGCCCGGTGGTTCTGATAGGTAGTGCTATCGTTTTCATTTCCTTATGCTTTTGTTTCAGACAGGGTTTCACTACATAGCCTTGAATTTGCTATATGTGCTAGGCTAGCCCAAAATTCACAGAGCTCTGCCTGCCTCTGCTTGTGCTGGCATTAAAGATATGTGTCACCGTGCTGCGAGGGTTCTAGGAATATTTGAACTGCTTTCTTGATCTCCGCAGTGACTCACTGTTAGTTCATAAGCGTGCTGTCTCCATATCTTTGCTGGTTTCTAAGGTTTCTCTTGTTGCTGATTTCTAGTTCTACTTCATGGTGGCTTTGGTAAGTTAAAAATTAGTTTTTGTTTTGTTGTTTGTTTGTTTGTTCTGGGTTAAGGGTTGCTTTATTGCCTTCCATGTGATCACTTGTACAGAAGGTTCCATCTGATATTTTTTTAAAAAAATGTGTATTCTCTGTCTGTTGAATAGTATATTTATAGACACTTGTTGTATCCACTTAATCTATGGTATAATTTAACTCTGAGATGTCTTCATTGATTTCATTTGTAAGACCTCTCTGACTATAAGAGCACGATATTGAAGCATCCCCTACTATTGTGTTAGGACCTACATTTAAGTGATTCTTAACGTACTGGATCTGTATTTAGTTGCATTCTTTAGTCATCATTTTTCTGTGTGCGCTCCTGCACCTCTCGCTAAAAGGCTTAGTTTTCTCATGCTTTTTTCTGTCCTCTGTTTCTCAGAGAAAGCATGTTCAATAAGAAATTTTCTGACAAAAGAAAACCATTCATAAGTATATTTGGGGCAAGAAAGTCTGTATCTTAGACCAGCACTGCAGTACACTCTTGATAGAATATGCAGTGAGATTTTAATATCTCCTGAGAAGTTTCTTTGAAAAGTTGGAGCTTTCTATTTGATGTCGGAAAGTGCTTCAAGTCATTCACGTTTAAAATTACAGAGAGGGTGCTGAACAGACCACCCAAGCTGGGTTCAGAGCAGTGTGCACTTTAAACCAGGTGCTCTTCAAATAAAGATTGTCTTTCAAGTAAGTTCACTGCATACACAAGTTTTTCCTCACCCTGAAAGTTTGGTTCTCTTTTCTTTTCTTCCTGGTTTGAACATAGTTTCTTGAACAAGTTATGTGAACCTAAGACCATTCAGAGGTAAAGTCTTTCCCAGGGAGGGTTTCTTTGTTGAGCACAGAGGATGGTAGAGAAGGTGTGTGCTTTTTTTTTCTTCTTTATTTTTTGTTTATTTTTTAGTTGTTGAAAAAAAATTTTTCCACCTCCTCCCCATTTCCCATTTCCCTCCCCCTCCTCCCACACATTGCCCCCTGCCCCCATTCCCCTCCCTCTCTCCTCCTCCCCCCCACTCCATTCCCCCCCCCCTCTTGAGAATGAAGAGCAGTCCAGATTCCCTGCCCTGCAGGAAGTCCAAGGTCCTCCCACTTCTATCCAGGTCCAGGAGGGTGAGCATCCAAACAGGCTAGGCTCCCACAAAGCCAGTTCATGTATTAGGATCGAGACCTAATGCCATTGTCCTTGGCTTCTCATCAGCCTTCATTGTCCGCCATGTTCAGAAAGTTCGGTTTCATCCCATGCTTATTCAGTCCCAGTCCCGCTGGCCTTGGTGAGCTCCCAATAGATCAGTTCCACTGTCACAGTGGGTGGGTGCACCCCTCGTGGTCCTGACTTCCTTGCTCATGTTCTCCCTCCTTCTGCTCCTCATTTGGATCTTAAGAGCTCAGTCCGGTGCTCCTATTTGGGTCTCTGTCTCTATCTTGATCCATCGCCAGATGAAGGTTCTAAGATGATATGCAAGATATTCATCAGTATGGCTATAGGATAGGGTCATTCCAGGTTCCCTCTCCTCAGTTGCCCAAGGTACTATCTGGGGACATCTCCCTGGACACCTGCGAGCCCCTCTAGAGTCAAGTCTCTTGCCGACCCTAAGGTGGCTCCCTTAATTAAGATATATATTTCTCTGCTCCCGTGTCCACCCTTCCTTTATCCCAACCATCCCATTCCCCCAAGCTCCCCCAATCCTCCCCTTCTCACGTTTCTCACCCCAATTCCCCTTAGCCCCATGTGTGCTTTTTATGTGTACACTTCCTTATGCCTCGGCTTCTGGTTTATGTGTACACTTCCTTATGCCTCGGCTTCTGGTTTATGTGTACACTTACTTATGCCTCGGCTTTGGTTTATGTGTACACTTCCTTATGCCTCGGCTTCTGGTTTATGTGTACACTTCCTTATGCCTCGGCTTCTGGTTTATGTGTACACTTACTTATGCCTCGGCTTCTGGTTTATGTGTACACTTCCTTATGCCTCGGCTTCTGGTTTGGAGTGCACCTTCAAGACAAGCTGTAAAAATTTGATTGACTTAAACACAAAAATATTAATTCATACTTAAGGCTACAAAAATACAGATAGCTGCAAAGGCAGCTTGGGTGCAGTCCTAGAGTTGAACAGTTCAGCACAGCATTCTATTTTTTAATAGTTTTTTGGAGACCTATAATTTTGTATATGAATTAATCCTACCATTAATTTACATAGTAGTACACAATACAATATTAACACAAAGGCAGTTATCAATTGTCATAGAAACCAGAGAATCTATTCTCCCTGTGTGTCACTGTAAACACACGAAGGGCAGTCCTCTTCACTCATCTCAGTGGTGATCACTTGAGGCTCTTGTTTTATGCATCATACCAAAATAAACTTAAAATAAACTGATAGAGTGAATTATGAAAACCATAAAATTATCACTCCGTGATAATTTTAAAAACATACACATGAACGATTACCTAATTTTATAATTTGAAAGTACTTTTAAGTCATGAAAAGAAAACAAGAAATAAAGAAATTGGCCTAGATGAATGGACAAAAGAAACATTGTAATAGTAATACACACTATGCATTTTTTAGACCATCAAGAAAAATGAAATATTAAAAATTGCCCACAATTTGATGGATTCCAGGCTCAGGATAACAAATATTGCATATTCTTCTTTTATTTGTGGATCCTGGCTTTATATGTGAATATATGTATGTAAGTGTGTATAAATCCTGAAATTAGAATGGGAACTATAAGGGGAAATATAGTTTTCATGGGCTATGTAGTAGAGTATGTGTCACATGAAAGCAAAACAGGACACTGACCATGGGTAGAAGAGTACAATCAGGGAGCCGGGGAAACAGAATCAGCAGAATAATTACATGTGAAAAATGCCCTAATGAAACATGTTACTTTTTAAAAAATAAAAACAAAAAAATTAAAGTAGAATTTTTATTTTGCGCTCAAATGTATGAAGATGTAGTCAGTATTGGCCATAACATGGATGGGGGAGGTACCTTACTCAGAGTAAAAATCGGTTTAAATTTTTTTCTAGAAGTCAGTTTGAATTTGGCAGTATGTTTAAAAATCTTAAAAATGTTCATTTCCTTTTACCCATTTCATCATAACCAGCAATTATGAAAGGAGCAAGCAGGTATTTACTTCCTAGACTTCATTGTGTCAGGCAGGTGATTGAGGCCTTAAGCCAGATTCTGACTCTGGCATTAATGAAGTAAAGCAGGGGTATTCAAACTCTAGTCTTTAAGAGTTGGAGGCTACTGTTTATAAAGCCCAAAGTCACATTCAGGGTGAGGCATATCATGCCTGGTCGTGTTTTGGATTTGTTTTGCTTGTTTAGGCCAGTCCAGTAGTGTTTGATTTGGGTAGCAGACATAAAAGTATTTCCCAGATTCTATTATATATCTAACAGCCTGTCCACTTTTCTGTTTAAATCAGCTGAAGCTTTTCTCCAGCAGTTCACAACAAAGAGTTCTCACTCACAAAAAAAAAAAAAAAAAAAAAATTGTGCTATTGGAAGTTGGGCACAATAGTAAGAGATTGATTGAACTAAAATTTTAGTCCATAAGACAAAGCACTGTTCAATATTTTTAAAATTTTGCAGCATTTTTTCCGTTTCCTTTATCAGAAAGGAATTCATAGAGGACGTGGTTCAGAAAAGTACTGGAAGACTTCTGAACCTGACTACAAAGTCAGTGATGCTGCACAGATGCCCTGGGGCTCTGGTACATCAGAGGCCACACGTTTTAGGAAGGAGCTCAGCTGACTCTACCCCCACAGTTGTTAAGCTGTGATTGCCCTTAGGTACTCAGAAATTACAGGTTAAATTTTAGCTGTATCTGAGTGCATTCGTTTCCTCTGCATTCCAAGGGATGCGTCTGAGGCAGTCTTTGGGTTCTTTGAGAGGGAGAGCCCTCCATCTTCCACTTGAACCAGTACAATTTTTGCTTTCTGTTTTGTGGTTTGTGCTTCTGGGTAAGATTCTGCTTCTCTTTTAAAAAAAATTCAAAGCTAGTATTATAGGAGACACTAAGTGTTACCGAGAAATACTTACAACAGGAGGGAAAGGATGGCATTACAAATAGTCAGTTTTCTCCTAATAGTGTTTTACCATTTCCTTATACATCGCCTTCTCAAATATACTATTATTGTTTTTATAATCATAAACACCAAATTTTACCTTATGGAAAAAACATTTGTACTCTTATTCTTGTTATCAAATAGCTAATAATATTACATAATGAGTCTTACTAATTATTAAGTATTTCCCTATCCACTTTGTTATCATTTAATTCTCATGACAATCATGGGAAACTTAAATATTATCTAGTTTTTAAGCATGTGAAATAGGTGACAGCATGCTGAATTAGAAACTTGCTAAAATCTTGACTGATAAGCTGGGACTCTACCCTAGAAGTATCTGGTTCCTGCAGCGCTACTCTTCACTAGTACACGCTACTGTAACTGACTTCCGGAAACTCAATAATTCTGGGTCAGGAGCAGCCATATCAAGCATTATTACAACAGGGACTCCTCACTTTATTTTTCCCACTAAAACTTTAGCCCTGGGCACTTACACTGTCTTATCTGTGTAGCACATGTATTGCATATCACAGGGACCTTCAGTATAGGATGGATGGATGGATGCATGCATGCATGCATGCATGCATGCATGCTCACATGGTGTTTCTGAGACCTGTGGTTCTCATCTCTGGCTGCAAAATTTTTATGAAGACACAAGTTTCTGTTGACTAGGTATACAGTAGATCTTGGCAATTTGCATTTCTTAAAGTTCCCAGGTAATGTCGAATCTGCTAATTGACAAGTTTACAATTCAACAAATGTCCTAGAACAGTGGTCCTCAACCTGTGGGTCGTGAACCTTTTGGGTAGAATGACACTTTCACAGGGGACACATACCAGATATCCTGCATGTCAGATATTTACATTACAGTTCCTAACAGTAACAAAATTACAGTTATGAAGTAGCAACAAAAATAATTTTATGGTTGGGGTCACCACAACATGGTGAACTGTAATAAAGGGTAGCAGCATTAGGAAGGTTGAGAATTACTGTCCTAGAAAGTTGGTTGTGAAAGACTAAGCAGAAAATTCAGTCAGAGTAAATAAACATTGCTCACACAAGCAGTTTTAGGCCTAGACTACAAAACATTCAGAAGAATACCATGTCCTCTGAACTTACTGCTTTAAGTTTCTTTGAACTATTAATAAAATGGTTTTTCTTAATATCCTCTAGAGAAAAAACCTATGGCTAGGTTTTCTTCGGATTGCTTGGGTCCATGACTAGTTTGGAGTCTCAAGGGAAGAAATCTTCATCTACCTAGGACCAGATCCATGTTCATACCCTTTCAAACAGTGTAGGACTCTCTTCCCAGAACTGTAGGGCTTACCTCATGGGGAATAGCTCCAGCTTTTCTACACTGTTTTTTCAGCTGCCTTGTCATGGACCGGCTGATCTGGCAACAGGCAATTTGGCAGTCTTTTTTTTTTTTCTAGGTGTTATTTAAAAGACTGAGGTTCCTGGTTGATGTCTGATCTTAAATGAAGAAATTATCAGAAAGACTAGAAAATTCTTTGAATTGTCTGTCCTGTAACTAATAGACATTAGTAAGCGCTGCTAGGTACTAATGAGCGCTGCACTTGAATAAAAATAACCGCCTTTTCTGTCTGACTGATGGGCCTGTGCTAATGGTTTCTGGCTTGGTTTTGTAGAGCAGCTTCCATCTCATGCCTGTTTCTTGCATACCATTGACTTTATTATTTTAAATTGTTGGGAGAAGAGTTGCTCAGGTTTTACAAATGGTGTTTTTCTTCCTATTAGGTCTCTCTGCAATGCAATCAATGTTTACAACCTCACCTGCAATAACTGTTCAGAAAACTGCACTGATGTTCTGTTTAGTAACAAGATTACCTTCTTAATGGATCTCCTGATACACCAACTGACGGTATGTAATATTAGTGCCTTGGGTAAGAAGCTGTTAAAGTTTGAGAAATAGTCCTGTGACCAAAACTAAGAATTCAGCCTATTTACTGTTCAAATTTAAAAGCAGGGATGGGGGTAGGGCAGTGAAGACAGTTAAGAATGTACAACAGGAACTGACAGTGAAATCTCTTGAACATTCTGTGTCAAAGTCTCGTAATACTAATATTGAAGGAGTAATGGGTATGTAACACTGTGAAGAACGCCAATTTGCATGTTAAACTTGGCTCTGGCATCAGGTAGACCCAATGCCAAACCTCCACAGCCACAGGAATGGGGGTTACCAAGAGACAAGTGAGAGCCTCAGAGCCTCTCACCCATGTATGTCAAAAGTGCTGATTAAAGGGGGGTTTATGGCCATTTACTCTTTAAAAAAAATTTAGGAAATGCCTTTGTCAGGAAGGGCAAACTACTTAGGATGTGAGCTGACAGCCAGTTATCACCTTAAATTTTACCTCCATTCACAGATGTTAGATGAGGTAAGCTCAGTATAATATCCAAAGGTTTAGGTCTGTCAATGCAGTCTTCAGAGCCCTGGGACCAGAAGTTTCCTGGCGAGCTTTCTGAGCCCCTGAGGTATTGGCACTGGAAGTTTACAGCACAGAAGATTTCCCAGAGCCAACTTGCTTTTATTCTCCGTGGCCCTAATTGTTCTCCATAAGCCCCACACCTCTGCTCCCTTTCTTCCTTTCCTTCCTCTGCATTCTGCAGCCTTAATTTAAGCACAAGAGCATCTTCTTTATGAAATCTCAAATCTGTTTTCCCAATCGCAGCTTTAAGAATGCTTTTTTGTGATCCCAGACATCACATCTCATAAACCTGATTATACTGAATTATAGTTATTTATTTATCTGTTTTCCCATTAGTCCTAAAATCCATGAAGACAAGTAGCTTATTACTATGTCCAATATCCTAACAGAGGAGAGTAGATTTGGTATAACATTGAATGAATATATGAGTAAATAAATCAATACCTACTGATTATTGGTCACAAACTAAAATTCATAAGGTGACTATGAAGTCTTATATACAAACATACCAGCAAGAATTAGAGAGAGCAATATGGAAAAGCTAGCAGAGATGCAGGCTAGCATTGCCGTAGATGATAACACCAGCTATTTACAGTGAGGCAATGTGTATGAATCAAAGGCTCATTGTACATGGTTTTATTTACAAAGCAAGTCACTAAAATATAGGTAAGACATTGTAGTAAAAAAGAAGACAAAAAGACATAATTTATATTGCCTCATTTAATTTTCAGAATACTCTTAAAAGGTCACTGTCACTTGAGTCCCTGAGAATCTGACTTTAAAAATACATAGATCAAAATCACAGAGTCAAGAGTCAAATCAGGGACCACCTATACAATATAACTGACTGGCAGTTTTCAGCAGGGTACAGTGAGAACTGTCACTGTACAGGGAGACTAAGGAGGATCAGCCACTAAGTGTAATATGAGACCCTGAACAGGAAGAGAGATAAATGGGGAAACAGATTTAAATAAACTTTGTAAAACAGTTCATTTTATTCACTCAGTCCTATTTTCTTCCTTTCAGTAGTTGTACTGTGGTTTTGTTGACAGCAGGGAACACTGGGTTAACTGGGTTTACTATTTTTAAATTGAATTTGTTGATCTAAAATTATTTTAAAGTAAGAATGATGAAAATACTAAGTCTCAATCTTTTCCCTCAGTTGTACACTATAATTGTTTGGAAGAATTTATTCTGTCAATAATGGAAGAGGAAGCATTACTTTAAATAGAACACGGAACTGAATAGAATGGCTTTAAAATGTGAAAGAAGGAACAAAATCTTACAGTAAAAGAAAATAGATTTTGATTCTTCATGCTTTTAAGGGGAAAAATTATTAATAGACATGTTATGAGACAGTGAAACAAGGCTATGATCCCAGCCTTCTAGGAAATCCCTGCACAGGGAGTAAGATAGGTTATGTCTTAGCTTGGGCAGCCATGAGAAAAATACTACAGATGTGTAGCTCTTCTACACTGGGGAATTTTTTACTCATTGTTCAAAAAAGATAGAAGTCCATAGTCAAGGTACTAACACAGTCAGGCTTCTCTGCAGACCCTCTCTGTGTTCAGAGACTTGACATGGCAGAGAACGGCCCCTTAGCTGCCTCCTGGGAGGGGCTGGTCCATTCCTGAGGGCTCTACCTGCAGAAACTAATGACTTCACAAACAATTCACCTGCATTTATCAGCTTTGCAGATTAAGATTCATTTGAATTGGGGTGGGGAGACCACAAACTTTGATTTATATAGAAATGCTGAGATGACATCCTTTGCGGAGAGCTTTGGAACTGTGGAGGAAGACATTCGGTAATTCTACCTGGTCCATCACAAAGGAGACGAGCTGGCTCTTAGCCTCTCATAATTGTTTGCATTTATTCAGTGCCAGCTATCAGCCGAGGTCTTGTTAGGTGGCTTATTTCCCTCTTGATTGAAAATCCTAGTTTCTTTTAATATTCCTTTGTTTGTTTGTTTTAGTATCTCTCAGAAACACTTTTAATTTGGCAGTAATAGATTTTGTCGCATCATGTATTTATTCTGTTAATTTTCCTCAGTTTGGATCCAGAGACACTGGTTTTGTCAAAACATTTTAGTCCTTCTTCCTTATCCTGATTATCTCTGTTCCTTTTAGGCTTGTGATCTTATAGCTGTCAATTGTCCAGTGCTATGACTGGCTTTGTAGCAATGAGGCAAGAGAGGTGTATTTCCTAGTTTGGGATGGATGCTGGTGGTGACTTTTATGTTTCTGGTAACAATTTAAAAATTTGAGTACATTTCTATCTTTCTTGGTAAATGGTTTTCATGTACATGTAACTGAAATATGAACCACTAACTTGATAATACCCCTTAAATAAGAGATAAAGAGTAGTCACCAACACATTGTTCAGAAGTGATAGAAAAATGGAGAAAAGAAGCTAATTGTGACCTAGTAGAATTTTCAGGGTCCTTCAGCCTTGCCGGTTCCTGATAGATCCAAATGCTTTAAGACATTTCTTTCCCCTTCTAGCTACTTGAAACTTGCTCTAAGGCTCAGGCACTTACTTCAGTCACCCTTAGTACTCAGGTGACTCCGGTACAGGGCTTTATACAAATCCTTTTTCCAGAAGCCCGCAATCAAGAGGAGAGGAAATGACAAGATTTCAGAAACTCTCTGTGAGCAGTTCTGTAACCAGAGACAGCAGTCCATGAGACCTAGATGAGTGCCTAGCACATCATGGTTCTTCTAGATGTGATGGATGGAAGAGCTGTTGTGCCCTGAGGCATTTGGAGAAGGTGAATTTGACTATGCCTGGAATTTGAATGGAGTTTCTGAGGTCATGAGTTTTTAATTTAAAACAATATAAATCAATATTTGTAACACTGTAAAAGTACATACTTCTTACAATGTTAATGCAAAGCTATATTTTTAGGATATGCTCTGTGGGAATTTATTTAGAGCTCTACAAAAAAAAACCAGTTCATTAAAACAATTTTTTCCTAAGAATAGAAGCCAACCCTGGTGTTAGTATCTCTGTTGAAGCATGAAAGGTTTAAAACACATTAAAATGGATTGCTTTCTTCATTAAATAATTAAGCATCTTCTCTTAATTGTAGTTGATTCCAGAACATGGAATTTTATATGTCTCCTTAAGGAATCTAGGCAAACGCATTGGAAGGTAATAAAAAAGACCAATGAGAAAAGCAAGATGGCAGAGTAGGAAGCCCGAGACCTCATTCCCCAACAGAGACACACTGACTTAATATATTGGCCAGTTTACCCCTTTGGGAAATCCAGAAACCACTTAGGAAATTGCAGTACACCATACAGCCCGACCAAAAAGTCACACTGAAGCAGGTAAAGGGAGCTCTTTCACTTTACCCATGATTATAGTTTGTCATGCCACCCCCACCTCAGTGCCAGGGAAGAGCGGTTTGCCTTACCACTTTTCCAAAACAGAGTTAGAGACATAGAGACAGCACTGCTAGCAAGCTGATTTCTGTCTTTACCCAAGTGCTTGGAAAGAACCAGTATGGCCTGATGGGAGTGAGTACTGAATCCAAAGAGCAGGGGAGACAACTCGCTGTAGCACAAAAGAATCCTGGTGCCTCAGAGTCTGTGAGCAGGGGAAGACACTCAACTCTAGCTATTCTGTCAGTCTTAGAAAGAAGAGTGGAGCCAGTGGGTCTATGTTCCACTTTTCAGTGAACTTCTTGAAGGACTGTGTTTGTCTCACTTCTCTTGGGGTTCTCAGTGGAAGCAGCCTACTTTGGATGTTGTTGAGAAGCAGAGAGAGCAAGGAAACTTAGTACATTTCAACCAAAGAATGCTCTGAGATGATAACTTCCTGATTTAAAAAGCCTCTCCCTTTACCCAGACAGGGTATCCAGGTGACTCAGAGAACTTTATGTCCTCCAAAGGAGACGACGGGACCCACAATCTCTGTGTCAGTTTATTCTTGAGAGTCTTTCCAGTTGGAAGCTAGTCTAGAAGAGGAGGCAATTTATCAAGTTCACAAAACTCGTAAAAAAAAAAAAATGCTCTGGTAGTGGTGGCATACACCTTTAATCCCAGCACTCGGAGAGGCAGGTGAATTGGTGAATTTCTGTGAGTTTGAGGCCAGCCTGGTCTACAAGAGTGTTAACTGAGGTTTGTGTCCTGCCCAGTCCCACAACTGTTTAATCCCAAAGAAAACACACAGAGGCTTACAGCCTCACAGTAAAATATAAAATAATACAAATGGCTTAATTTAAAAGATAAGAGTGAGCTAGAAATATGCATAAGCTAATAGGTCAAGCAGTGATTTAATTAATACAGTTTTTGTGTGATTATTTCGAGTCTGGGCAGCCAGGAACAAACAAGTAGCCTCCAACAACACAAGAGCTAGTTCCAGGACAGCTAGGGCTGTTACACAGAGAAACCCTGTCTTGAAAAACAAACAAAAAAAAGTTACAAAAATGCACAAAGAAACAGAAATACGAAGCCAGGCTGTGGTGGCGGATGCCTTGGCGGACGCCTGCAGTCCCAGTGCTTGGGAGGCAGAGGCAGACGAGTCTCTGTAAGTTCAAGACCAGCCTGGTCTATAAGAACTAGTTCCAGGACAATCTCCAAAGTTACAGAAATACCCTGTCTCAAAAAACCAAAGAAAGAAAAGAAACCAGAAGAAAAAGAAACAGAAGAAATATGGCCTAAGTAAAGAAACAACTAAATCTATTGAGGAGTCCTAAGGAAGCAGAAGTATGTGGACTGACAAGAAAAACCCGCTGTCAGAAAGACGCTTTATAGACTCGGAAGACACTGCATGGGAACATGAGAATATCAACAAAGATAGAACATATATTTAAAAGAAACAAGTATATTTGGAAGTGAAGAACATAATAAATGCATAGATAATTTTGCTGTAGTGATTCCACCCAGATTCTAAGCTCCACCAAGTAAAGAGCTACAAATTTAAACCAGGAGCTTAAATAGACATTTCCTCAAAAAATATATAATAAAATACAAAAGATATGTGAAAAGATGATCTAAATCACTAATCCTCAAGGAAATGCACATCAAAAACACAACAATGTAAACTTCACACTGCTAAGATGGCCATAATTGCTATTTAAGTCGGAAAATAGCAGTTACATTTAGTTAGGTAAGGACATGGCTAAACTGGAAGCCGTATGCACCACTGGGAAACAAGGTGGTACAGCCGCTGTGGAAAACAGTACAAATGCCCCTAATAAGATGACAAAATGGAACTGCCATATGATCACAGCTTTTGAGCATTTATCTAAAAGAATTAAAATTTGGATCTTGAATAAATACTTACCTTATCATGTTCACTGCATATTCACAAGGCCAAGAGGTAGGAATAACCCACATGCCCAACAGTAGATGATGGTTTTAAAATGATATATGCAAAGAAAAGAACATTACTAAGCCTTAAAAAGCTATAGCATGAATGAATATTGAAATTATGGCTAGTTATAAGTGAAATTAATACTTGTGGCCAAATACCTAATAATCAGGGGAGGATTTATTTAGGTATATAGTTTGAAGGAATGCAGTTTATCACAGCAGGGAAGAAGACATGGGAGCAGGAAGCAAAGAATGTACAGGAAATAAGATCAGGACCCACCCTAAGTGTTCTGTAACTTTCCAGAACATGTTCAAACACACCTTCGTATCCAGAATATTTCACATTCAAATCATAACACAAACAAACTAAAATACTACATGATTCTAGCTATATAGGGTATCAAAAATATTTAAACTCTTAGGGGAAAACAATGAGGTGTGTTTAAATAGAACATCAATCATGAATGAGGAAAATTTCTAGATATGTTTCATAACCATGCATATATAAATAACAATATTGTAATAGATTCTTAGAGATTTGTAGGAGGACTAAGTTCTGTTAGGCATTTTATGTCATTCACCGGTACACTGATGGTGCTAATCAGTGCTGTGAACAATTGACTGACAGACATTTGAGGTTGAACCAAAACCGAGAGGTACAACAGTCTAATGAGCAGGTTGATGTAAAAAAAAAAGGCGGGGGGGTCCCAGAACTACCTACATGCAGAGTCAGGACCTGAACCTTACTCCTCTAAGTGCATATCCAAGACTTCACCTTTGAACTCAGTTGTGCCCTTACTTTATTAAGTACACAAATGAAACATCAGAATGTTGTGACTTTGATTATATGTTTAATATTGTCATTTTAGTAGGATATGGTAAAGAATCAATTAATTAAAAGAGTTATAATTTCTTGATGGTTCATTGTGTTTTTTTAATCCATTAAAATTTTTTAGTAGTCTTGTTTCTGATTCATAGTGATCTGTTCTTTTGAAATATTCAGAAAATATGCTGATAAATCTCAGGTATGTGTTTTCTAGAGCTGAGGGGGTTGTTAATTGAAAAATGATGTACAAACCTTAAATAATTGATATGATACTGTTGAACCAAAAAAGTCGTTGGGCTTTTTAGATGGCAGGAAAGCCCTGAATTCAAACAAAGGAAACATAAGTGCAGTCTTAGAACAGGGGATTGTTTTTCACTTAACCATGTGCAGACCCATCCAGGTGCCTGTTTGATTTTCATTATAGCCACAAGGCCTGGAACTCTCTTGGTTGCCACATTGTTTTCTTTATCCTGAGCAACCAGAACATGGGCTCCATGGTTAATTACATGGGAGCAGAAATCTCATTGCTGAAGGGAACTGTACTGAACTCTTCCTGATACCAGTTGCATCTTGTTTTATTCTTTCTTCACCCTGTACCACTTGCTTGGATTGTCCCATATATTTCCTTCTTCAAAAATAAAATAAGCTCTATTTATGTTCGCCAAACTATGTGTCTTATAGGAGAGAATTGCAGAGCTAGAGAGAAAACTTTCATAGGGCAATGGTGTCAGTAGCTTGATGGGAGACTGTGAAGTAGGATGCTCACCAGGGTTCCATAACCTGTTACTAGTGTAATCAGAGTAAAATAATGAAAAATATTATCTTTCTTAATTTTTATATGCACAGATGTGCTTAAGAAATAAACGCAAGGGTTAGTAAGAAGGCACCATAAGTAAAGGTTCTGGATGTAAAGCTTGACAACCTTAATTCAGTCCTTGGCACCTATGTGGTGAAAGAAGAAAACCAACTCTTTCCAGTTGTCCCCTGACCTCCACATGCATGCTGTGGTATGAGTGGCCCTCCCTCTCACATACATACATGCACACGCAATTTATTGTAACAAGTTTTAAAAATTAACATGAAAATTAAATTTATGTATTCAATACTTTTATATTAAAAATATCCGTCACAAGATTCATTGCCAGCACTTGTACTAGGCTTGTGTTGTAGCTCACTGGTAGTGAGGCCCTAGGTTCATTCACCACAGCACATACCCATACACAAAATTAGGCAAGGAAAGAAGGAAGATCAATAAAAATGGAAATTTATAGTACTTAAATGTTTTTAAAAACGACTTAAAGCAAAAGTGTCAGCATTGTCATTTGTGCTGCATGAGATAGTGTGCATATCACCTGACCAAAAGTAAACCTATGAAGTTACAGTCTTTCTACATTTATTTATATGTGTGTGGCTGCTTTGCCTGCATGTATGTTTGAGTGCTGCATACATGCACTGCCTGCAAAGGCCAAAAGAGGGCATTGAAGTTAGAGATGGTTGTGAGCCACTACGTGGGCTCTGGGAATTGAACCCAGGTCTTCTGGGAGAGCAGCCAGTGCTTAACATCTGAGCCATCTCTCCAGATCCATTTTTCTACATTTTGCACAAAATTGCACAGTATCAATTTAGAGTGTATAGTGAAAGTTAAGATTGTATATGGTGATACCTTTAAAGCAAACACAAGCAGTATAACTCAGAACTCAGTAGTTAAACTGAAACTGGCTTCTAAAACATACTCAAAAAAATTTTTTTTATTTTTTAATTTTTTTAAAATTTTTTTTATTATTTAATTTATTTATTTATTAAAGATTTCTGCCTCTCCCCGCCACCGCCTCCCATTTCCCTCCCCCTCCCCCTCCCCCGATCAAATCCCCCTCCCTCATCAGCTCGAAGAGCAATCAGGGTTCCCTGACCTGTGGGAAGTCCAAGGACTGCCCACTTCTATCCAGGTCTCGTAAGGTGAGCATCCAAACTGCCTAGGCTCCCCCAAAGCCAGTGCGTGCAATAGGATCAAAAATCCATTGCCATTGTTCTTGAGTTCTCAGTAGTCCTCATTGTCCGCTATATTCAGAGAGTCCGGTTTTATCCCAGGCTTTTCCAGACCCAGGCCAGCTGGTCTTGGTGAGTTCCCAGTAGAACGTCCCCATTGTCTCAGTGTGTGGGTGCACCCCTCTCGGTCCTGAGTTCCTTGCTCGTGCTCTCTCTCCTTCTGCTCCTGATTTGGACCTTGAGATTTCAGTCCGGTACTCCAATGTGGGTCTCTGTCTCTGTCTCCTTTCATCGCCTGATGAAGGTTAATATTCAGGAGGATGCCTATATGTTTGTCTTTGGATTCACCTTCTTATTTAGCTTCTCTAGGATCATGAATTATAGGCTCAATGTCCTTTATGGCTAGAAACCAAATATGAGTGAGTACATCCCATGTTCTTCTTTTTGGGTCTGGCTTACCTCACTCAGGATAGTGTTTTCTATTTCCATCCATTTGTATGCAAAATTCAAGAAGTCCTTGTTTTTTACTGCTGAGTAATACTCTGATATGTATATATTCCATACTTTCTTCATCCATTCTTCCATTGAAAGGCATCTAGGTTGTTTCCAAGTTCTGGCTATTACAAACAATGCTGCTATGAACATAGTTGAGCATATACTTTTGTCATACTCAAAAATTTAACAGAAAAAAAGAACTAGAGAATAAAGCAGGGGAAAAACAAAGCAGTAATGAAACAATGGACCTAATGTAATAATAATTATATAATGTTTACCCTTGTTGTGAGGCAAAAACCATTGAAGAAGATACAAAGAAGGACCCAGCTATTATGTAAATAAGATGTATTTGAAATATAAAGAAATATAATTTAGACCCTGGCATGGGTTTAATCCCAGCACTTGGGAGGCAGAGGCAGTGCATCTCCGTGGGTTTGAGACCAACGATATGCCAATATGATCAACGCAGTTCTTCAGTTGAGGTTCGCTCTTCTCAGGTGATTCTAGAATGTGTCAAGTTGATGATAAAAACTAACTAGAACACAGTCAGAAAAACAGGCAATCCCAGTACCCAGATGGGAAATAGGTAATGTTGGGGTAGCTTGTGGTAGGATGTTGCTGGTCTGATTGTAGGGAGTCAACTACAGCTCGAAGTAAGAGGCTGACAGTAGTATCAGGATAGTTCAGTTGACCCCTAACTCGGTTAGAAGGCTTGGTAGCCCCTATCCAGAAGGAAAAACTAGGAAAGAAACCTGAAATAAAAACCAAGACCCTAAGAAGATTAAGAGTTATACAGAGGCCCACATGTATATGCTGCGCATGATGAGAGAACATAGACTAAGAGGAAGATCAGGAGAATAGAACAGTGAAGACATGTCTGAGTAGTCAGGTGGGATGGAGCAGAGAGCAATACAGGTGAGTCTGGTGTGGAGGGTGGGTGGAAATGAGAAGAGTGAATCCAGGCAAACTTGCACAGCCTCCCCAACACCTGTAATGACAAAGCCTCAGTCTGCCCTCCTGGAGCTTCCAACCCAGCATCATGGTGCTCCTGTGGAGATGTAGCAGGGCACAAAGCAATCGACCTTGTTTTTCTAGTAAGTGAAAGATAAATAGTAAGAGCAGACATTAAAGTGGTCACGCTCATAGCTGAAGTTCCTGTTTCTCTGTCCTTCCTGATCCTCTTGGGGTTTTTTAAGATGTGAGAATGGACTAGCTGCATTCTTTGTGGTTGGCCTCTACTTTAGCCCAGCTCATTCTCACCTGTGAAAACACTTGTTTAGAGAGAAAGTCAGCAATGTTGGGTCTCATTAGCACCTCTAACTGCAGTGATTCAAACCACAGCCATGCGAGTTTAATAGATCCCTGTGTTAAAAAAAAAAAAAAAAAAAAAAAAGTTTGTTTTAAGTTTGGAAGATCCTTAAAAATGTGCACTTATCTAGCCATGTCCCAGTAATCTCACTCTTAGCTGTTTATCCAAGAAAAGCTAAAAACATTGCTCCACAAAGACTTGTTCAAGAATGATCTTAACGAATTTATCCATAAATAGCTAAATATGCTAAACAACATACTAATCTATCAACAAGTAAATTTATAAGCAGATTACGGTATATCTGTGCACTTAGCAGTAAAAAGGAATGAAGTATTGATATACACAGACACATGGCTAAATTATTCTGAATCCCTGAAAACATAGAGTCTAGAAAGCCAGACTCAAAGGCCTACCTATTAGAGAACTGATCTGTTCTGTGTCTTGCTGAAAACACATTTTTTCAGAAATGAAGAAATAGTAACTGCACAGACTCTCCCCCTTTCCAGGATTAATCAGTAGGGGCCACGTTAGATACTAGTGAAAGTGATACCAAACCCAGTCTCTGTCTTGTGAAGACAACTTAAGGAGAAGTGATCTGCTGTGCCTGTGCACTAATGTGAATTTCTATCTTAACCATTAATAACAAGGCTCCTTCACCACTATCAATGAAAGCCAGTGAAAACCCTGGACTTCCACCCTCACCTGGCAGTAATGAGATGGCACTTCTCACCCCACTCTCAGCAAAATATCAGGGAGATACTTTCTAAAATACAGTATATTTTTTCTGAGACAGGGTTCCTCTGTAGCTTTTAAATCTGTCCTGGAAATTGCTCTGTAGAGCAGACTGACCTCAAACTCAGAGATCCATCCACCTGCCTCTGCCTCCTGAGTGCTGGGATTAAAGGTGTGTGCCACCACCGCCCCATCTCTAAAATACAAAATTTGAAGAGGACCCAGAACCTTATAACGTAATATCTCAAATTTCCAGGGTACAATGAAAATAAAATCATTCAACATACCAAGAACTAGAAAAAAAAATCTCAACCAATAAAGACAATTAGTAGATACATTTTTCACACAAAGATTCACACAAAAATACTTCATCACGCAATTAAATAATATGTATAAAAAAAGTGAAAATGGGTTTAGCAAAGAAATACAAAGTGAATAATTAAAAGGAAACACTACAACTAAAACAGTGAACAAAAACATTTAAAGTCAGTGTATAGACTTACCAGTAGAATGTAAGAATGAAAATATGAATTTGAAATCAGAATAATCTAATATTGTTCAATTTGAAGAGCAGAGAAAATATACCTTAAAAATGAACCATGTCTTAGGATCTTATAGGGCTGTAACAAAAGGTCTATCATTCATATCATCAGACACAAAAAGGAGAAAAAAAGATAAGGCTGAAACATACTTCAAGAAATAGTAATAGGAGCCGGGTGGTGGTGGTGCACAACTTTAATCCCAGCACTCTGGAGGTAGAAGCAGGCAAATCTCTGTGAGTTCAAGGCCAGCCTGGCCTACAGAGTGAATTCCAGGATAGGCTCCAGAGTTGCACAGAGAAACTCTGTCTTAAAGACAGAGGGGGAGGGTATAAATGTATAGATTCCATAAACTGAGCAAAACCATATCCAGAATGCACAGAGAATAAGGTGATGAATATAAGCCCTCACACATCAGTCATTATATTAAATGTGAGTGGTCTTGTAGCACAAATAGTAAAAACCCAGAGACAGATACTGCGGTTCAGCCTGAAGATCAGAAAGGCAAAACAGCCAGGCACTGGCTCTTATCTCTACCTCAGACCGAAATGGTAATCCTGCCTCCATGAATCCTCAAAATGATACTGTGTGAGAGCTATCTCCTCTCGTCTTAATTCCTCTCTAGTACTTTGATTAAAAGCTTGCACCACCACAGTCTGGCCTTTATGGCTAGCTAGTGTGGCTACGGGGTTTAAACGTGTGTGCAACCACTACCTGCCTGGACTGTATGGCTGACTAGTGTGGGTACTTTGCACTTGTTAAAACACAAATAAAATACCACTTCTATGGTCTAACTTTTTGTCCCCAAATTGTAACAACCAAAATATCCTTTAATAAGAAATGATTAAGCTTCAATACATCCATCACGTGGTACGTTATTCAGTAAACATTAGGGAGCTACTCACATGCACAGCCTCTTCGCATCCTGTTGAACCAAAAAAGCCAATCTCAAAAGGTCACATACTGAATTATTCCATTTACAAGAACAAAATTTTATTTACATAAAGATAAAAATAGGTTAGTTGCTAGATGAAAGTGAAAGGAAAGCATGTGTTACTCATTATGAAGTGGTGTGTTTATGGTGCTGAAATAATTCTGTATGTTCATTGTGGCCATAGCTATACCAACTCCCAAATTTATATTCTACTATATAAACTAACCATTGCAGATAAGCAAGATGCATTGTAGCTCTAAAGTAAAGAACTGGCATAACATTTATGAGGCCCACAGTAATGCAAGATAAAATAAAGAATAAAGAGGTAAATTCATACAGGCTAAGCCAGCTGGAACTCATCTGTCTCCTTGCTCATTAACACGCTGCTCATTCAGTCTCTTACCTTGCTGTCCTTCATTGTTTTCAGAGTTGTCTTGAGGCTTGATTAGATGTGCTAGGTTACAGAGGCCAGCATTTTATATAACATGCACATATATTTTCCTCATTTCTTTTCTAACATTTCTGTCACAGCAAATGGAGTTTAGGATTGTGCACTTTTTACTGTGACATTGACCTTTTGCCATTTACTAGGCTATTGTAGGTAGTCCTTTAGATGTCAGCTAGATATTGAGCTATTTGAAAATACTTGTTTCTTAAAAAATGATCATAAGAGAAAATGCTTCCTGAGAAGTACCACATACCCTTCAAAAAGTAATGTAATTAAGATTCTGAATTCAAACCTACTAAGGTTCAAAATTCCAACTCTGTGTGGTTAAATAACATCTAAGTCTTAACAAATTACTTCTCCTTTCTAAAACATTTAAAATTACAGTAGATGATAGTGTTACTTAGATTGTTGGTTCCTGAAAGACGTTTATTAAGCACTGATACTCGACAAGGAAGTCTGTTCTAGGTAGGAAATGATGATCCGTGGTGGAAATGCATCTGTCCTAATCATCATAGAGCTTATATTTTCCAAGTAAGAAAAATGACCATGCAATTAAACTTACGTGATATGTGCTATAGAGAAGAAATATAAGATCCTAGGAGAGCATAAACAGAGTCTGAGTCAATCAGGATCTTCACAAAGGCTTCTCTGAAGAAGTATTTTTCAAAAATAAATCCTGAAGAATGAGTATTAATGGAACAAAGCTTCAGAGGTTGAAGCTGAGCTACGCAGTGGGAGCAACTCCTGTGCATCAAACAGTTGGGTGCATCAAAGAAGGGTATTGAGGCTCAATACTCATGTACAAGTAATGAACAAGGAAGAAGTCAGTGAGGCAAGTGGGCTATATAGGAAATAGAGCACACTGGACTCTGTAGAGTAAGTTAAGGATTTTGGACTTTAATCCTAGATGTGGTAAGATACTACTGAAAATGTTGTGACATCACTCACTTATACTGAAGTGGATTAGAAGGTTCAAAGAGTACTCCAGTAGTCTGAGAGAAGGGAAATGGTCACTTTGCCTGTGAGAGTCAGTGCTTTGTGCCAAAGAAGGGGTTGAAAAATATCTAGCTTACCACCATGGTCTAAAAGAAATAATCAACACTACTAACTCTTAATTCTTAGTTTTAGTAATAGGTGAATTGGTTACATATTGGAAATTGCTCCTACTTGCAATGATATTAACAGTTGATGTTAATTAGGAACCACTCGTTATTTTAAATAATGGTGTTTGTTTTGACTTATTAACAAATATTATTAAGAGAAAAATTTTAGAATGTGTACTTGATACTAATTTTTATTTGGATATGCAGGGTGAGAGGGATGGGGCTCAGTTTTCTGGATTTTGCACCTAGAAAGACAGCAGTGCTGTTTTGGAAGCACTGTAGACAGTTAAGAGCTGCACAAACAGGGAAATTAGTCTTCCTCAGAGATATGCCCCAAATTGGTTATCTAGTTTCCAGTGATCAGCCCTAAAAAGATATACATACAAGCAACACTAAACAGTCTCAGCAATTATGTTTATAGTTTTGTTCATTTCTGTAGATAAAGATGTGCCTTTAATCCCAGCACTCGGGAGGCAGAGGCAGGCGGATCTCTGTGAGTTCGAGACCAGCCTGGTCTACAAGAGCTAGTGCCAGGACAGGCTCCAAAGCCACAGAGAAACCCTGTCTCGAAAAACCAAAAAAAAAAAAAAAAGAAAAAAGGTTGTGTAATGAAAATTAAATGAAATAAGACATGAATTTGAGAGATGGTAATGAGAAGTATTGGAGGAGGAGAGGCAAGCAGAAATGATTATATTGCATTTAAAAGTAGAATAAATTAGTTAAGTAAAGTATAACTTAAACAATGGAAAAGAACCTGATTGGTGCCAGAAGAGCCTTTTGTAGTTCAAGATTGTTCCTGTTTACAAGATCTTCAGTAACTGAGCAGAAGGGATATTATTTGCTGTAAAATGCTAAATAATTGATTTAGGAGTTCATCATTTTCATGCTAGGAGATCAGGTGTTTCACAGTCACAGATATTCACCAGGTATAGTGGCACACAAATACTGCTCTCTTTTATTCTGCCTACCATATTAGCCCCAGTGACTCCTGTTTTACAAATGGCATAGGTCATATATCTAAAATATAATAAGCATTGTTTAGGCCAAATATACTCCATTGTGGTTTTGGTAGCTGTATGGATTCAGAACGTTTAATCCTTGTGTTCATTGGATCCAGTTATGAGAAGTATAGAAGGCAGGCATAGCAAATCTGTATACAACTGAGATGAGTAAACAACCTTAGCAAAGGGAACCAAAGTATGTAATAGTCACAGTAGAGTGGCAATTAAGTTGAAACGGCCAACACTTAATATAAGAAGCAGGTTGTGAGAATAGCTATTTTTTCTGTTGCACCAGTGGGAAAAGACTTAAGGCTAAGGGTGTCTTTATGTGGGGGTTTAAAGATGTCTGTGAATTCAATGTGTCCAGAGTGTAATATGACTTTCTGGGGTGGAAACTGGACAAAAGCTAATGTTGTGTGGTATAAACAGTATTGAGAACAAGATGACTGTAGAATAGAATTGTCTGGATGATGAAAGGATTGAAAACTATTATTTAAGAAACATGGTGAAACTGAGGCAATACTTTTTGAAATCTGAATAGTTCTCCAAGGAAACCTTGTTCTGGTGATCACAAATGAGGGGAGAAACCAACACCAGCCAGGTCATCAGGGCATTGTCTTATACACAATAAGCCACTAGAATTGTCTGAAGAGGGGTTGGCTGGCTCCAGTGAGAAGCTGGTGAGCACTCTGTGGTTGGAATAGCAGACGGATGTGAACTAATCTGTAATATTTGGGAGGATAAGCTACAGGAACCATTATGGCTGAGACTTCCTTTCTCAGTTCTTAGAGTAGGGTTTAAGAACCTACACTTTGAAGCTATCAGAGTCCCGATTAGTTTCTAGATCTTTGGAGAAGTTTCTTCTTTGGACCTTGAGTTCCCAAAATTAAAATTGAGAAGTTTTTATTTTATGGCTTTTTTCTATACCTAAAATTATGTGAAATTCCAACAGATTTTAAGATCAAATAATGTTGAGAGGAGGAGATTGATTGTTATATATATATATATGATTCTACCAGAGAGCTTTTAGACCTAATAAACACTTTAAAGGCACTGGATACAAAATCAGACAATAGTCCCTGTCTGACTACAGTAAACATGTTGAGATCAAAATCATGAAAACAACCTATGCACAGTAGCTTTAAAAAGACTTTGGAATAAACCTAACTGTGGACGTCAAAGACCTATACTACAAACACTTTAAAATGCTGAAGAAATGGAAGATGACAGTAGATAGAAAGACTTCCCATACTCTTGAATGAGCAAAATTTATATTGTAAAATGGCTGTATTTGCATAGCAATCTATAAACCCAGTGTAATCCTCCATCAAAATTTCAATGACTTTCTTCACAGAAATAGTCAATCAGTCCTAAAATTCATATGAAAGCACACAAGATCCAGAAACAGCTAAGCAAGGTTTTCTACAGAGCTGTAGTAACCAAAAGAAATGGTACTGGCATAAAAACAGACACAGTGGGCCAGGGAAATAGATCAGCAGGACAAAGTGCTTGCTGTCTAGCCCAGTGGCCTCAGTCCTTCCTGAAATCCATGTAAAAAGCTAGGTGTTGTGACCATCTATAATCTCTGCACTTCTGCCAGAAGATGGGATTTAAAACAAGAGAATCTGCTGGAAGCTAGTCTGAGTACACTGGCCATAGCCAAAAGAGGAGAGACCCTGCCTCAAACAAAGTAGAAGATGAGAACCAAAGTCCTGAAAGTTGTCTTCTGATTTTTATACATGTATCAGAGCACACTCACTCTTACATTCACACACACACATGTACATCCACACACAATAAATTAAAATTGTTTTCATTTTTAAAAGACACATAATTCAGTGGAATAAAAGACCAAGTTATAAACCCACAAAGCTACAACCACCTGATTTTAGATAGATGTCAAAGCACATTGGACACAAGGTAGCCTCTTCTACAAATGGTAGTGGAAAAAAATGGAATGTCTACATGGAGAGAAATTTAACTAGGGCTCTATCTCATCTCTTGCACAAAAATTAGCTGAGAATTGACCAGAAACTTCAAATATAAGACCTGAAACTATTAGGGAAACTCTAAAAGAGGAATAGGAAAGGACTTTCTCCAAGGGATTCCAGAGGCTCGGAAGTAAAACCCAAAATTGACAAGTGGGATTATATTATATTCAAAAGTTTATGCACAGTTCAGGAAACAGTCTTGTACAAAAATTTTAAAAACAAAAAAGACCCTACAGAAAAAAAAAGTGTTAGCTCTACTTCTGATATATAAAGAATTCCAAAAAGAAAATTCCAAAAAAAGAAACATAATCCAATCAATAAGTGAGCTAATAAAACAGCTTTCAAAAGATGACATACAAATGGCCAATAAACATGAAAGAAATGTTTAATAACCTTAGCCAAGAGAGAAATTCAGTTTAAAGCTACTCTGAGATTTCATTTGGAATGACTATCATTAACAAAACAAATGGCAGACGCTTTCAAAGTGAAATGAGCCTTATACACTGTTAGTAGGAATGCAAGTTAATTCAGCCATTGTGGAAATCTTCAAGAAGCTGAAAATGGAATGTCCATGTGACTGAGTACTACTTCTGGGTATGTACCCAAAGAACTCTTACGTTGTCATTAAGTACAGACAAAGATGCACATCTGTGTTGTTAGAGCACTATTCACTGTAACCAAAATATGGAGCCAATTCGTTCACTACCAAGTAGCCAGAGAAACTGGTATATTTGTACAATGGCAATTTATTCATTCATAAACTAGAATGAAATTGTTCCATTTAAAGGAAAATAGATATAATTAAAGATTACCATATAAAGTAAAATAAGACATACTAAGAAAGATAAATACTGGGTGGGTAAGGTGTCTCAGTGGATAAAGGTATTTATTGCCAAACCTGACATCCTGAGTTGGGACTCACGTGGTAGAGGGGGAGGACTGACTCTGACAGGTTGTCCTCTGAATGTCACTTATGTGTCATGTGTATACATATATACACACACACAAATACATAAATGTTTATTTTAAATGATAGTTTGGTCCCATGCAGACTCCCCAGCTGTCAGTTCAGAGTCCAGGAGCTCCTACTAACTTGGGTCAGCTGTCTCTATGGGTTTCCCCATCGTGATCTTGCCCTCACTTTGCTCACATAATCCCTCCTCCCTCTCTTTGACTGGACCCCAGGAGTTCAGGCCAGTGCTTGAGTGTGGATCTCTGAATCTGCTTCCATCAGTTTGGATGAAAGTTCTATGATGACAATTTGGGTAGTCTCCAATCAGATCACAGGAGAAGGCCAGTTCAGGCACCCTCTCCACTATTGTTAGGAGTTTTAGTTGGGGTCATCTTTATGGATTCCTAGGAATTTCCCTAGCACCAGGTTTCTCCCTAACCCCATAATATCTCCCTCTATTAATATATCTCTTTCTTGCTCTCCCTCTCTGTACCTTCCCCAATTTGACCATCCCGCTCCCTCATGTTCTCATACCCCATCCTCTCCCCTTTTTCCCCCACCCACCCCAGTTTACCCAGGAGATTGTATCTATTTTCTCTTCCTAAGGTGATTCGTGCATGTCCCTCTTAATAAGGGTCCTCCTTATTACCTGGCTTCTCTGGGGCTGTGTATTATAGCCTGGTTATTCTTTCTTATGAGTGAGTATATACCATGTTTGTCTTTCTTGATCTGGGTTACCTCACTCCAGATGATTGTTTTCTTGTTCCATACATTTGCCGACAAATTTCATGATGTCATTGTTTTTTACAGCTGAGTAATACTCCATTATGTAAATGTGCATTCTTTTTATCCATTATTTGGTTGAGGGGCATCTAGGTTGTTTGCAGGTTCTGACTTTTATGAATAATGCTACTACGAAAATAACTGAGCAAGTGGCCTTGTAATATGATTGAGTTTCCTTTAGGTATATGCCCAAGAGTAGTATTGCTGCATCTTGAGTAGATTTATTCCCAGTTTTCTGAGAAACTGCCATACTGATTTCCAAAGTGGCTGTACAAGTTTACACTCCCACTAGCAGTAGAGGAGTGTTCCCCTTACTCCACATCCTCTCTAACATAACCTATCATAAGTTTTTTGATCTTAGCCATTCTGACAGGTGTAAGATGGTATCTCAGAGTCATTTTGAGTTGCATAAAATACTGGCAAATGGTTGTTGGATGGTATCCAACAACCCATCAAAAAAAATCATCCACATTGATCAGGTAAGATTATTCCCAGAGATGCAGGGATGGTTCAACATACGAAAATCTGTATATTAAAAAATGGAAAGAAGAAGTCAACATGATTATCTCATTAGATGCTGAAAAAGCCTTTGACAAAATCCAACACCCCTTCATGATAAAGGTCTTGGAGATATCAGGGATACAGGGAACATACCTAAACATAATAAAGGATATATACAGCAAGCCAACACCAAACTAAATGGAAAGAAACTCAAAGTGATTCTACTAAAATCAGGGACAAGACAAGCCTGTCTACTCTCTCCATATCTGTTCAATATAGTACTCAAAGTTCTAGCTAGAGCAGTAAGACTACAAAAGATTAAGGGAATACACAATAGAAAGGAAGAAGTCAAACTTTCGCTATTGACAGATGATATGGTAGTATACATAAGTGACCCCAAAAATTCTACCAGGGAACTCCTACAGCTGATAAATACCTTCAGTAATGTGGCTAGATAAAAAATTAACTAAAAAAAATAAATAGCCTTCCTATATATAAATGATAAACGGGCTGAGAAAGAAATCAGAAAAACGTCATCCTTTTTAATAGCCACAAATAATGTAAGATATCTTGGGGTAACTCTAATCAAATAAGTGAAAGACCTGTACAACAAGAACTTTAAGTATTTGAAGAAAGAAACTAAAGAAGATATGAGAAAATTGGAAGATCTCCCATGCTCTTGAATTGGTAAGACCAACATAGTAAAAATGGCTGTCTACAGTTTCAGTGCAATCACCATTAAAATCCAAACACAATTCTTCACAAACCTCTAAAGAACAATACTCAACTTCATATGGAAAACAAAAAGCCCAGGATGACTAAAACAATCCTGTACAATAAATACAATAAAAGATCTTCTGGAGGCCACATCATTCCTGACTTTAAGCTCTACTATAGAGCTATAGTAATGAAAACAGCTTGGTATTGGCATAAAAACAGACACATGGACCAATGGAACAAACAGAAATCTGTGACATTAATCCACACACCTATGAACTCGTGATTTTTGACAAAGAAGCCAAAATTGTACAATGGAAAAAAAGAAAGCTTCTTCAACAAATGATGCTGGCTTAACTGAATGTCAACATGTAAAAGAATGCAAATAGATCCATATCTACTGCCATGCACAAAACACAAGTCCAAGTGGACCAAAGACCTCAACGTAAATCCGGTTACACTGAACCTGATAGAAGAGAAAGTGGGAAGTAGACTTGAATGCATAGGCACAGGAGACCACTTTCTAGGTATAACATCAGCAATACAGACACTAAGAGCAACAATTAATAAATGGGACCTCCTGAAACTGAGTAGCTTCTGTAAGGCAAAAGACATGGTCAATAAGACAAAATAGCAGCCTACAAAATAGATAAAAATCTTCACTAACCCCATATCTGACAGAGGACTACTCTCTAGAAATAATTCAAGAAACTAGACATCAAAATACCAAATAATCCAATTTAAAAATGGGGAACAGGTCTAAACAGAGAATTCTCAACAACAAAAAAATTCAAATGACAGGAAGACATTTGAGGAAATGCTCAACATCCGTAGTCATCAGGGAAGTGCAACTCATCCTACTTTCTTATACACCCTAGGACTATCTGCAGAGAGGTGACATCACCCCTGATGGGCAGGCCCCTGCCACATCAATCACTGATTAAGAGAATGACCTGCAGGCCAGTCTGGTGGAGGCACAGTCCATATTGAGGGTCCTCTTCTAAAATGACTCCAGCTTGTATCGAGTTGACATAAAAGCAGCTAATACAGTTTTCATCGATAAAGGGCCAGTACTTAAAGGAGGACAGTAAAGAACGGTGGAGGGAGGAGGACATATACAAAAACTGGATTGGATTTGAAGAGTAATGACACCTGGCACACATAATTTTTTTTAAAAAGTCATATACTGTCTTATGTATTGAATTCTGTAGAGTCTGACCTGAGGTCCCAGAGTTCATCCCAGCAAGCCACACAAAGGAGACTGCCTTCTTTGTATTTACATTAGTACACCCTGAAGAAAAATGGTACTTCTAAAATCCAGAAGCTGTCAGCTATGGGAAAAGAATATAGGAGTAGCATGAGAACAAACCTGATTTACGTAACATTTTACCGTTTTTCTTTCTTTCTTTTTTCTTTCCTTCTTTCTTTCTTTTTTTAGGTAAATGAAGAAACATTTGTTTCCCAAACCACATTTACAGCTTCTGGACAATGAGATTAGCATTTCAGCCAGTATTACCACAACAGCCATTTACTGTTTGTTTTTGTTTTGTTCTGTTTTTTCTTTAGCCAGCATAAAGCTCTTGCAGAATCCATTGGGTTTTAAGAGACATCAATGAAGCAGTGTTTGTTTGGCCTATGACCAGTTCACTTCTGTCCCCTAGAGACAAAGTTTCTCAAAGTCTTCAATAAAGAAATGTGTAAATGGAGCTGCACTTTTGTTTCCCTGTCACCCAGACCCCAATAAACACACAGAAACTATATTAACTACAACACTGTTTAACCAATGGCTTAGGCATAGTCCTAGCTAGATCTTACACCTTAAATTAACCCATTTCTATTCATCTGTGTATTGCCACAAGGCTGTGGCTTACTGATGCAACATGTTACTCCTTTGGCAAGCTACATGGAGTCTCTCCAACTCTGCCTATCTCTCTGTCTCTGTTTGGATTTCCCACCTGGCTTTTCTTTGCTAAGCCATTGGCCAAAACAACTTTATTCATTAACCAATAAAGACAACATATATACAGAAGGACATCCCACATCATCTCCCATTTTCTGTTTAAATAAAATGGAAAGTTTTAACTCTAACATAGTAAAATTACATAAAACAATTTTCAAGCAAGAATTATAATTACAATATTTAGTCTATTTGTATCTGACAAAATTAAAGAAAATATTCTATCATGTATTTTATATTTGTGAGTCTAAAATTTTACATCTAATTTATCTCTTATCATAACTAAGGAGAACTATAACTATTTGTTTTCAACTGCATCAAAGACCCCAGAAGGCTATAATGTTACCCAAGTAAACGGGAAGTGCATTGTAATCAAATTCCAAAATTATAGCATTAACAGAGACATCTCACTGCCTGGACAGACACCCAAATTTCTTTCTTCTGTAACATTGGAGCATCCATCTTCAGCCTACAGACCCATAGTAACCTGCAGGCTTCTCCATGAAGCAGGAAATTTGAAAGACTGTTTTTTTTTTCCTGAAATTCACCTGCGTTTATTTTTCCACAGTTTTTATACCAAATGTAAACTGGGGGAGAAGGTAAAGAAAGGTTTTATTAACATGGCACAAAAGGATAACTCACACAGTCAATGATAGAGACATCAAATCTTGAGCATTGTCATCTAGGTAGCTAAAGTGCTTCAAGTCATGTATGTGTGCTGAAGACTGCCTTTCCCTCAGCGACCTCATAGTAACAATAAAAGGAGCAGAAGTACATTTACATATCCTGACCATTCATCAGGTGGCATGGAATTATCTTAATTCCAAAAGAACCAAGAAATCACCTCCTGAGTTAGATATGTAACTATGCTTGTCAATCTCCAAACTCTGACCGACAAGGTGGAATTTTTTTTTTTTAGAAAAAAAAATTTCCGCCTCCTCCCAGCCTCCCATTTCCCTCCCCCTCCTCCTGCCCCTCTCCCCCTCCCCCACTCCTTTCCCCCTCCCTCTCCAGTCTGAAGAGCAGTCAGGGTTCCCTGCCCTGTAGAAAGTCCAAGGTCCCCCCCTCCCTCCATCCAGGTCTAGGAAGGAGAACATCCAAACTGGCTAGGCTCCCACAAAGCCAGAACATGAAGTAGGATCAAAACCCCGTGCCATTGTCCTTGGCTTCGCATCAGCCCTCATTGTCCGCCATGTTCAGGGAGTCCGGTTTTATCCCATGCTTTTTCAGTCACAGTCCATCTGGCCTTGGTGAGCTCCCAAGAGATCAGCCCCACTGTCTCAGTGGGTGGGTGTACCCCTCGTGGTCTTGACTTCCTTGCTCATCTTCTCCCTCCTTCTGCTCCTCATTGGGACATTGGGAGCTCAGTCCAGTGCTCCAGTGTGGGTCTCTGTCTCTATCTCCATCCATCGCCAGATGAAGGATCTATGGTGAAATGAAAGAAAGACTGTTTTGCCTATATTAACTGTTTGTCAGTCACTTTCTTCTGTGTCCTGCAGAATGTCTAGTAGACTCTTTCATGAAGCAGGAATGCTGAAGGACTCTCTTACTTTCTTTTAGCAAGTTCTTGTACAGTTTATACAACATGACAAGCAGCCCAAGCAAGAGCAATTTGTTACCCAAATGACTATGTTTGTCACATTGGAGGAAAATTCCATAATGAGTTTCTTCAATGCCCATCAACCTCTCTGAAGTAATTGGTGCTGCCAGAAGCAGACATGTCTCACTGTTGAGAAAAGTCTAAGTATCTGAGTTCTTAAAACATTTTAGATGCTGTATTTTATAAGTCTTTGAAGTCTTTGAAGGTTATCTATCTAACTGAAATATATTATGTATAACCAAACAGCCTACCTAACATGACTAAAAGTTTGACTATTATAGATGACTATCTATTAATCTGTATTTCTTAATTATACGTTACATTTTTAAATGAGCTGTAGATAAATATAACACCTTAAACAAGAGTATATAACAAAATTGACCTTAAATTTAAATCAGTAAACCAAAGTATTCATTTCTATATTATATCCCCCCCCTTTTTAAAAGAGATTGACCGTAACCAGTAACCACATATAATCAACCCCCTTTAAATGAAAACAAACATTTAGAAGGGCATACCACATCGGAGATGCCCAATATGGAGGAGGAGTGAGTGCTTGATCAGGAAAGCTCACCGTGGACTTTAGAAGGAACAGACCAGGGTCAAGGCCCCATTCTTCTATGAAATAACTGTGAAATCTGGGTCTGTTGCTTGAAATCTCTGAAATTTGATTCCTTAATCTGTAAAACTTATATGAAATGGGTGAACCAAGGATATTGCCTAAATTGAAAACCCCAGTAGGCATTACTTTTTATCCTTCTTCTGTGTTGTTACTTTCTTGTTATTGTTACTGCCTTTGTAGATACAACCCTCATAAGGGAAAAAGAAACAAATAAAAACTCAAGGGTGAGCAGAACACTTGCTCTGTTCCCTTGGTTATGTGGTTAAGTAGGTTCTTATGGGTGAGATAAACAACTAATCATATAAAGACCATTAATTTTATATCTCAAAATTCTTTTTTCCTCTAGATTTATGACTGTATTCTTAAAAGATAGAATTGTCTAGATAAAACACTTCTAGGTAATCAAAGGGTTTCTTTAAAAAACACCTTCATTCATGAATAGTGCTTATTTTAAACATTATGATGAAAACAGTATAATCTTGTTGAAAAATATGAAAATTGGTAAAAACTGAAAGTGTCTAACATTAACCAAAAATGGGTCACTCATATTTTTCTATAGTATTTGAAAGAACCAGAAAGTTTTATCTCTAGTGAGTTAACTTTAAAATGTTGTGATCAAACATACAAATTACATTCTGTCTAAAGACCCAATAATTTTATAATAAGTAAATACAATAATCTGCTAAAGGACAAGAATGGGAAAGAAAATGAGGTAAATACTTCATTTAATCTGGAGAGCAGATAATTGAGATGTAGCTAAAAGTTAAAATTTAAACTAGCAGGAAGAATGCCAGAAGAAAATATGTGCCACCAAACCCTAAAAGGCTTGAAAATGAGTGTTGCAAACAATCTCAGAAAATAAGAATAGAAGGCAGGCCCAGTGCCCATGCCTGTAATTCCAGCTCTCAGAAGGCTGAGGCAGGAGGATTGAGAATTTGAGTCTATTGTGAGCTACAGTGGAAGAAAGAGAAGAAATGGAGAGAATAGGAGGGCGATATAAAAAGATATAAATATAAAAGGTCGTGTGGTGACCTGGAAAGAGTAGGGCTGGGGCTGTAGAGATGGTTCAGTGGTTAAGGATATCTGCACTGCTCTTGTAGAAGATCCAGATTTGACTCCGGGCACTCACTCTGGATGGCTTCCAACTGTGTGTAACTCCAGTGCCGGAAGTTAGTCTGAATAAAGGCCAGTTTAGGAGCTAGAGAGATGACTTCAGTGGCTAAGAGTGCTTACTACTCTTGAAGAGGATCCAGATTTAGTTCCCAGAACTCACATGGGAGCTCACAACCACCTGTAACTACAGTCCCAGAGGATTCCACACTATCTTCTGGCTTCTTTGGGCACCAGAATATACTCAATGCACATAACTTTTATATAAAAATTTTGGTGTTTTTTTTTTCAAGACAAGGTCTCTCAGTAGCTTTAGAGCCTGTCCTGGAACTAGCTCTTGTAGACCAGGCTTCCCTCAAACTCACAGAGATACACCTGCCTCTGCCTCCCAAGTGCTGGGATTAAAGGCGTGCGCCACCACCACTCAGCCTATAAAAATATTTTAAAGAGGTGGTTTTAGATGTCCTGTATGCCTGAGGTCTCACCTGCTTTGAGTATATCCAAGTATTTGTCCCTCTCCAGCCCTCATACAAAAAAATTGAACCAATTATTCAGGACCTGGAAACTTAACCAGCCATACAGAAATATGAATGACTCATTAAAAACCTTCTCCCTGATCAGTGACACTTGGACTTGAAACCTCTGCCTTTTGGGCACCATGTTACACACTTGAGGTTTGGAGAATACAAAATTATGTATAGTGAAACTGAATAACCCAAGAAAATAGACTTAAAAATATTAATAGTTGATGTCTTCCACTGGGGAGGAAACTGGGTCTCTCCCTAATCAGTCATATTGAAGCTTGTCAGACAAATCTTGTAACACAGTTTTTTTCCTTTTTATTAAAAATTTCCACCTCCTCCCATTTCCCTCCTTCTCCCCCCACTTCCTCTTCCCCTCCCTCTCCAGTCCAAAGAGCAGTCAGGGTTCCCTGCCCTGTGGGAAGTCCAAGGTCCTCCCTCCTCCATCCAGGTCTAGGAAGGTGAGCATCCAAACAGACTAGGCTCCCACAAAGCCTGGATCCAGTCTGTATATGCTAAATGATTTACCTGGACATGAATCTTTAGTATGTTTAAAAAGCAAAACAAAAGAAAAAACACTCAAGATTACTATGTTTAAGGAAAGTCTCCAATATAAAATACATAAAGAGAACTCAGAAGAAGCAGAGGTCTTGTAAGATATGAAGGAAAAATCTTTTTAAAAATGAATTAATCCCAGCACTCGGGAGGCAGAGGTAGGCGATCTGTGAGTTCGAGGTCAGCCTGGTCTACAAGAGCTAGTTCCAGGACAGGTTACCAAAAAAGCTACGGAGAAACCCTGTCTCGAAAATCAAAAAAAAAAAAAAAAAAAAAGGATTTCTTCTTTAAAACATGCAGTTTCGCAGAATTAAAATAAAATTGGTTAAATGAAAATCATCATGGAGGAGCAAGCGCTGGCCTCCCGAGAACGAGAGCTTGAGTTTTTCTAAATTTTAACTTTTCATCTATAAAACCAGGATAATGACATGTCTACATTATAGGTTTCTGAGAGGCCAACATCACATAAAAAGGCAGGTGCAGCGCATATGCCTGTAATCTTACTAGTGGCAAGATGGCATCAGAGACAGGCAAAACCTTGGAAGCTTACATCCAGTGAGAGACCCTGTCTCCAAAGAAAGGAGAAGAAAGGGTTTGAGGATCCACACAGTGTGACCCTGTGTGTTAGAAAAAGAACTTTTTTTCCATTTTATAATAAGAAATGTAAATTTTATCCTAATAGAAATATTTAAATTAGGCATTTTTAAGATCCATTCTCATGTGAAACAGTGTATAAATGTATAAACTTTAGTTCATATAAAATTTTAATGTAGTTAATTTAGTACTAGCTCCATGCCGAAGCATTTTATGTTCATTAGCTAATGTAGCCTCTCAGAAACCTATAATGTAGACGTGTCATTATCCTGGTTTTATAGATGAAAAGTTTGAATTTAGAAAAAGAAATGTCCCCAATGTCACCTGACCAATAAAGGCAAAACTGGGATTTGAACTGGTCACCTCAGAGCCCACACACTTGAATGTCTCATTGCCTCAAGTAAATTTTCAGAAATTGTTTATGATTCTAGAAATGTTCCAGATCATGTCTGTCTTGTTTTCATGTCCTCACTGAAGCACACTCACTGTTTTTTCATTTCCAGGTTCACGTTCCAGATGAAAATAATGCTGTTTTGGGAAGAAATACAAATAAACAAGTTTTTGAAGGATTGACAACTGGACTTCTCAGAGCTGGTGCTGTGGTTTTTAGCTGTCTGATTGCCAACCGACCAGATGGAAACAGCCGGCCAACTACACCAAAAATACCAGCACAGGAAATGAAGAACAAACCCTCACAAGGTGATGCTTTTAACAGTCGAGTTCAAGACCTTATCAGGTAAAATTGCTACATTTCTTTTTTTAAAAAAATTGTTTTGCTTAAAAATACTATAATAATTTGAACTTAGGAATTTCGATGCAGTTGTAGTTCTTGCAGCTCTGTCCATAAATTCTTGGTAGAGTCTGTACTATCATGTACAGAAAGAAGGCAAAGCAAATAGAGCTCAGCTGCCACTCTCAAATGTGCCAGATCCCACAGCTCTCAATGGCAGCATTCTGCTCAGAAGCATCTGAGCACCCCCTCAGTCCCACATGCATTCAGACTTAATAGAACAAGAGGTACCGTTTATGGAGCTCTTCTTACAGGAAGATGCTGGAGTCTTTGTAGCCCTCGAAGAATACAACTTCTAATTTAGGCTAGATGAGGAAATTGTTCAAGGAGGTTAAGTGCTTAGACCACGGTTATGTAATGAGTTAGAGAGTAGGGAGGAGAGTGGAGACTGGAGCTCACATCTAGTTAGATTCCTCAGCAGCACACTTTACTCCACACAGATGTGGCCGTTTCTGACACCTGTTCAGTGCCTGCCCTGCTTCCTGCAAAGGGCTCCTTTGCTCCAGGGAAATTTACTCTTACTTTAGCATCTGAATTTTTTTCCCCTTGTGAATCTTGAATCAGGTAGAATGTTTAATTTCCCAGCGGGGTTCCATCTGGTGTTAATCAGTTACTGCTCCACCAGTCCGCAGGCCTTCTGTGGTCTGCACTGGTCTTTGGATGCCAAATCCCTGCAATTTGTTGTTCTGTGAAACTTATGTAGGTTAATAGAGAAAGAAAATGCCCTCCTCCGCATTTGTTTCTTTCACAGCTCTTAATTCCCCGACTTCTTGTCCTGCTTTTTAAGAGTTGTTTCATTCAGCATGTCCCTTACTCTTGATTACTTTCTTCACTTACCCTTCCATCTGCCTGCCCACTTTCCCGAGTCTGTTTATTGCCGGAGAGCACCAGGCGCTTTGGGTCCACAGCCGTTAATCTTAGAACACTTGACTTTTACCCTCCCTGCCCTTTCTCTCAGTTGCTTGATCCCATTCAATTTCCTCATGTCCTTTTGGTCACTGTAGGACTTAGCTGTCCCTGCTGCTGAATGTCATTGTGTCCCAGCATTCTCCATTAGGCTACGCTGTGATGCAGCAGCCCTGCATTCCTATCAGCCAGACAGTTGAGTCACACACCTTGACTGTGATGAGGCAGAAGGCCCAGCCTAATGCTTCAGTGCAATTACAGCCCCTTCTAGGAAGAACGCTTTTTCACATGTATAACTTCAGTTGCAAATCCTTCTTAAAGGAAAAAGGGATCGTGAGGGGAAAGTAACAGTGTTCTTTTATCAAAGCAGATAACTGGTATGGCTTTTAAAAGATGATTGACAAGCTCAGTACTCGAGAGTAAACCCTGACATAGGTCTCTTTCTCCTCACCTGGCACAGAACAGGCATGAATGTATCTTTTTCAGTGTTTAAATGTTCTATTATTTTTTTAAATACATTAATGTGCACAAAAACAATATTGTAGATACTGTATTCTAACAATTGGTAACTATTTTTCTCTCTAAATCTTAGACTTTGGGGTTTTTTTCTTATTATGAAGAGAACAAATGCCACAGCTAGAACTACATCCTTACTTTCATCCCTTTTACTCCATTTGCTCTCTTCTGAAATCTACATCATTGTGTTGGAGCTAACATACATCATTTTCTTGCTTGTTCTGTGTGTCTGTATGAGCATGTTAAATATAATAAACTATATTTTCTACTTTAAAGTTTTATGTAAATACTCATAGTATGTTGGGGGAGGCTGCTCGTTCATTCCTGGCTTCCCAGACCCAAAATAATCACACAGAAATCTGTATTAATTGCGATACTGTTTATCCAATAGCTTAAGCATATTTCTGGCTAACTCTTATATCTTAAATTAACCCATTTCTATTAATCTGTGTATCGCCATGAAGCTATGGCTTATTGCCAAGGTTCCGTGCATCTTTCTCCAGTGGCTCCATGGCTTCTCACTGGCTCTGCCACCTTTCTCTTAGCATTCAGTTTAGTTTTCCCCACCTAGCTCTACTCTGCCCTATCAGAAGCCAAGGAAGCTTCTTTATTCATTAACCAATAAAAGCAACACATGTACAGAAGGACCTCCCACACCAATAGTATTTTGACAATTATTTGATGCAATTAAATTCAGTATGTTCTAATGTTGATAATTTTACCTGCTCTGCTCTATGAATAAGTCCGTAATATTTATTTACCCATTTCCGTAGGAAAATAATTCCTCCTTTGACTATTCACTAAACAAATGGAGCCTTAAACTTCACAGACATGTTATGTATTTGTATGAGTTTGAAGGCCATGTGCTTACAGGAGGAATTTATGGGTGATAAGATAAATGAATATTCATCTTTACCAGATAATGCCACACTGTTTTCTATAGTAACTGTATAATTTTCTATTTCTATCATCAAAACCTTAGAGTTCTCATTTCCCATATCCTCGCTTTTGTAATTGCCATAGGTATCAAATGGTAAGTAATTGTTATCTTCATTTATATTGTACTTTCCATTTGTGAGGTGGAGGGTTGCTCATCAGCATTCTGTCAATCAGAATTTGATTGTATAAAACAGAAACCACTGTAACAAATTGAAATTGAAAGGATTTAATATAGGAAATTAGACACCTACAAATTTATCTATGCTGGAGCTCCAGGACCTCCCAAAACAATAATGTAAAACTGCAGGACTATTATATCCAACTTAAATTGGACCAGAGACCTTAACTAGTGCCCGGAACTCTGAAAGTACTAGAGGAAAATAGAGGGAAACGCCAAAGGCAACAGTTTACTCAGTAGTGTTCCAAACACAGGAAACCTACAAGTAAAGAGGAGACTCCTTGGATCACTGTTGACTGAGTTTTCTGTCCGGCCGATTCCTGCAGTCATATAGCCCCAAAGAAATCACACAGAGGTCTATATTTGAGGTAAACTGATTGGCCCAGTAACTCAGGCTTCTTATTAACTAATTCTTATAACTTATATTAGCCCATAATTCTTGTCTGAGTTAGCCACGTGACTTGGTACCTTTTTTGGTGAGGCAGTCACATCTTTCTTCCTCTGAGGCTGGGTCACGACTGCAGAATGCACTTCCTTCTTCCCAGAATTCTTATTGCCCGGCTTCTACTTCCTGCCTGGCCAATCAGCATTTATTTAAAATATAAGTGACTGACAGGGTACAGACCATTGTCCCACAGCAGACCACAAAACAAAAACACATGACGGGGCGGGGGGGGGGGGGTATTGAAAGAAGAAGATAAGAAATTGTGAGGTGGTCAGTGAGACCAGAATGCTGTGTGTGTGTATATATGTGTAATTATCAAAGAATAAATTGATTTTTCAAAGTGTATCTGAAAGCATCATTTTGTCTTCTAAACCCCTATGTTGTGGCGAATTTGGTTCCCTAATCCTTAAAAAAGTACTACTTGATAGGACTGTAGCCAGGTGGTGGTGGCACATGCCTTTAATCCCAGCACTCTGGAGGCCGAGACAAGTGGATCTCTATGAGTTCAAGGCCAGCCTGGTCTAGAGAACAAGTTCCAGGACAGCCAAGGCTACACAGAGAAACCCTGTTTGAAGTGGGGAAAAAGACAGATTCTTCAGAACAGGGAAGTGATTAAAGAATAGCCGATTATTTCATGCCAAATCCTAGACTATTGGTTCACAAGCTGCTTTATTCAAAACTATGTTCTGTCTGCATGTTGAGGGATACAAACCTGGATGTGGTAAGATTTATCATGGAAAATGAAGACATTGTCACCTGTGCAGATTGAGACATACTGTTCTCTCTCACTAGCTATGTGGTGAACATGGGTCTGATTGACAGACTGCATGGCTGCTTCCTCTCAGTGCAAGGCCCAGTGGATGAGAATCCCAAGATGGCCACATTTCTGCAGCATGCCACAGGATTCTTACGTGGGATGTGTACCCTATGCTTTGCTGTGACTGGAAGGTAAGACTTGCATGTTGGAGCATCTCTTAAGCTTTGCCTATCTTTGAATTTCACTACTGTGCGTTACTCACTCAGCTCATCCCCTCTCTTTCCCTTGTCATTGGTTTTCTACATTGAGACATGGGTTGCATTTTTCATAGGGTGGGATACATATTCCTGCCAGAGTCTGCTTTCTCACTGGTGTCATGAACTTGACTGTCTAAGACGTGAGTCATCCACTTCCTCTTCTGCTGAGATCCAGAGGTGTCGAGTGCTTCTCTGGCAGTCAGTTAGTCTGCGACAAATCATATACCAAGCCAAATCAGGCCATTAGCCCAGAACAGCACAGTTCACCAGCAAGAAATCTTGCTGCCTTCACCTCCTTTTAGTTAATCTCCTAAACTTTATTTTCTCTACTTTTCCTTCCAACAAAGTACCGAAGCAAAAGAGCCGTCCAACCACAGTAGCTCTCTGGAGGCACTTGTAACTCATGGCTGCGACCAAAGCAACGTGCCAGAAACTACTGTGGACTTGAGCACTGCCCTGTAAGGTATCCTCAGAAATGATCATTCCCAGGCCAACAGGGTGGTTCAGGAGTTAAAACCCACACAAGCCTGATGGCCTGACTTTAATCCCCCAATCAGGGTCGAAAGAGAAAACTGACTCCCAAACTTGTTTTCTGACTTCCACATGCGCATTGTTGCATGCATGTGCTCAGGACACACACACACACACCACACACACACCACACACACACACCACACACACACACCACACACACACCACACACACACACACCACACACACACACACACCACACACCACACACACCACACACACACACACACACACACACAAAATTAATTAATTAAACAGTCACAGTTCTCCAGAAAGGGCAAGGAATCTCCTGAGTGTGAGTCATCCACAATAGTGACTTGGTGTTTCGATAGGAATATGATACATCCCTGAAGCATAGCAAAGACATTCAGTAAGTAGTTTACTTAAAATTAAACTCTAAACAGTGCTTAATTGTATTTCAGATTTTCTTTCACTGTACATTTTAAAGGCTTTTCATAAAGAAAACAAGTTATTTGAAGTTTATAAAATCTAGCCTCTTAAAGAAACCTGCCCCACCTGCACCCATGGTACACGGAATGCAAGTGTGCACTGTGTTTTGTGAGAAAAGCATTTCTTCTAAAATGAACATTGGTTTAGTCCATTGCAAATAAGATCCCTAAACCCACCTAATCTTCCTTACTCTGACCCAGTCCCTCACCTCTGTGACATTCATAGGAAGATTAAAACTGTCTGAGACTTCAGGAAAGCAAAGATAGCCTGTGTTGAGTGTCTCTCATAGTTACTTTCTATCCATGAATATAGACAAAGCCTGCCTTTCTGAGAATAGAATCAGGAAATAGTTGCTACAACACTGGGAAGAGTCTGGGGCAGGAACAGCTCTGTCTGCGCATTGACACCAGTTTCAGGCACCACTCTGCCCACTTAGTTCTTACCTACTGTTCTTTCAGACAACAAACCCCTTCAGGTCCTGACTCTTATCGGCAATGCACAGTATTGCAAACTTGCCAGCATTTTGTCTATGTTGCCTGTGCTCATTTTGAATTTAAATGACCATCACCAAGGTAAGTATATGCAGTTAGTGTATAATTTGTGGTCTTACTTTGTTGCCCCTCTGGCCTGGAACTCCTTATATAGCTCAGGCTGGCCTCAAATTCAGAGAGATTGGTCTACTTCTGCCTCCCCAGTGCTAAGATTAAAAGACGTAGCCCATCTCACCCTGTCAGTAGGCTGACTCTTCAAGTGCGCCCGACAAGTAGAAGGAAAATGCATTGCAGTATATGGTAAAGCAGACAGAACTGCTGCCTTTAACCTGCCTGACAGTCCTATTTCTCCACCTAAGGATGTTCTCTGCCGAAGATCAGGGGAACTAACACACACAGGAGTGACCTCCAACAAAAAGCTAGTGAGTGATACTCTGGCTTTCCTGTCCCTCAGTGGAACGATTCTGAGATATTTTCACTATGGTCTCACAAGGTTCCCGGCAATAGCATATTCATCCATAATTTCTTGTTCAGCTTTTTCACCTGCCCTACCTTCTCACCCACACACAAGAATGTATTTATACCCATATCCTTGTTTAAAAATCTGCTTTGGGGGCAGCCCAAGCCAAAATACATGGATATTTAAAACTATGTAGTGTTTTGTGTTCGATTTGATGTCCTTGTGACTATGGAGAGTAAGGGGCCATTGATTGAGCTCCTTAAATGTTAGCTCTTATGAGGCTCAAAGGAAAATAGGGGCCTACTGCCACTGGCTTGTTTGGACAGGATCAAATTTCTATTTCAGAAGGAACACTCCTAAAAAATGTAGAGATGGATGCAGCCAAAGGATTAGCAAAGAGACTTTATCATGGTTCACATGAATAATATTAAGTGCCTCTAGACCCAGTGAAAATAGAGAGGAGCAAATATATTAAGAGGAGGTAGAATAAATAAGATAGCAAAGGGCTTCATGATATGGGAGATGAGATAAAGAATCTAGCCGAACCCCCAGGCTTCTGACCTGCAGTTGTTGAGCAGTAAATGTTACAGTCTCCAAATGAGGGAAGGGTAAGTAGTTTGATGAGTGATTTGCTCTTTCTAAGAGTAAACATTCTTAATTCCCCCAATATAATTTCTTTTTCCAATTTTACTTGCTTAGCAAATTTCTATTAACAGGACTTATTGCAAAAGTAGATTATTCTGGAAGTAAAAATAAGTCCAGGTGGTTCTGTGATATGATTTGCCTAGGAAATTCTAGTAGAGTTTACATAAGCTACTATTCTCAAAGTCGGAAAAAATAATCCCTAACTAGTCTTGTCCTTCTTCAGTCTCCGTTTCCTGAGAACCACAGCTAGAGCAGGGAGTAGTCTGCCACTCAGGTGTGTTCACATTTAATGTTTATAGGTCGTCTGTGATGCTCTCCTGTCTTCATAGATGGTTTATTTCTAAAGACGAACTACAGCAGCCCATCCAAGCATTTTGTTACATACATTAGAATTTCTATGCTACCTTACAGCCCTGTCTCAAGAAGTAGGACCTGTGATTTTGCTTTATTGTATAATATACATAATACCTGTTTTGGCTGCAAGAGACTAGCTAGATCCAGAATGTCAAGGAAAGCTTGTCCTTAAAGCTCTTTTGTGAGTAGCCAGAGTAAAAGACAAAGAAGAGCCTCGAGGCCTTTAAGAATCGCCTCTCGGACTGGCAGAGTCTGAGATAATTAAGCAGACTAATTGATAGCACAGGCTTTGAGTAAACACGCTGCAGTCTGCCAGCAGCCTGGCCTTTGTAAGGGAGATTGAGCAGGTCCACTTTTGGAGTCCTCTCCTATTGTGCCCTTAATCTTCTAATTTTTACCTAGCTGTTCTGAAAGACAGTTAGGGTGTCAGAATTGGTGCTGTTAATCTGTGCTTCAGTGTGGGGGAGGAAAGAGTGAATCCACAGTTTCTATACCAGGCTTGGTTTTGAACAATGAATGTGTATTTACTTAAGTAAAAGTGAAAATGTGATAAAAGAATTGGCTTAGTTTAGAATTACTACAGAATTTTAAATTAAAATTGTTCACAAACTACAATTCTTATTCAAACAAAACTGAGCCATTTGTAATAGGATTTTCAGAAATGCTTATTTCTGGCCTTTATGGTTATCAGTTTTCCATTCTTGGTCTTACAGGAAGTAAAAAGAAAAGGATAGTTTTAGGTCTCAGGGTGGCACCCAAATCCATAACCAGCTGGGCTCAGCCTCCTTTAAGGTGTGGACTCCTCAGCAGAACTAAGAGTGTTTGTAAATGGCAGTCAGTCCTAGATCGTACTTACTCTGCAGTGACTTACTATCTTCATAACTGTACCTACAGTTATGCAGTAGAGGCAACAGAGGACCAAGAAGCAGCAGATCGATAATAACAAACAATCATATATATTAATGTTATAACCCTTGCAAAACTTTCACTTCTGAGGAAAAAGAAGTAAGACAAGGCTGATAATGATTGGCTAAGGAAGACATCTGAATTTAAAAATCATTTTATAAAAAGGAATTTTGTTGTTAAACATGTATATATGTTTTCCATTTTCATATCCAAACTGCACTAACAAAATATGTTGTAGCCAAAGTCTGAAAGCCTATGTCATAAAAAGATCAGAATGATTTATAATTTAGCCCATTAATTATGTGGATATAAATGAATACTTCTCAAGTGTTTAAGGATGCTTCTAAACCATTTGTTCAAACAAAGGTAAACTTTTAATTCTGCCTCCCTACCTATCCATTCATTCATTGAACAAATATTTATGTAGCACTTGTTCCATGCCAGGTTCTGTGCTAGACTTGGGAAAAAGCAGAAATGACTCAGGACTCTTATTCTGTCCTCAAAGACCTAGTAAGTTAAGAGGAAAAAGAAGAAACATATACAAATATCCAAGATAAAAGATAGTGAGAAAGAAGTTAGAATGTAGTACGTACAAGTACTTAGCAGGCTGTCTGGCACATGTAAATGCTTAACAAATGTTGGCCACTCTCATCACCATTGTCAGTAGATTTCAGAAGATGGAAAGGTCACTCTGAGTTTATAAGGGCTAGATATTTTCTGGAGTACCTAAAAATTAGTCCAGTACCCAAAAAAATGGTAATAATAAGAGTTGGTAATAAGGTAATAATAACCATATAGAGTTGAGGTAAAGATAGACAAAAAAAATAACATAACCAATGACATAAAAGCAGAAAAACATGAGTAAAAAATACAGTTAGCTGAACTTTGACATGTTTGATGGTGATTGTAATGCTTCCCAGATGATGGCAAGGCTAAAGTGTAAAAATATAAATTATTTTCTAGTATGTTGTGGGGACAATAGTGTCATTAACAGCCTTTGAGCAGAAACATGGCCTGTTAAAAACCAAATTTTGAAGCATTAACAAGTACCATATGAATGATGTATTGGAGAGAAGAAAGTACATGTGGCCATTAATAGTATCTAAAACAAAAGACAAATGGGAAAAGAAGTGTGTGTGTGTGTGTGTGTGTGTGTGTGTGTGTGTGTGTAGTTACTAGCCTTTGAGGATCCAGCTCCAGACTTATCATGATTGACCATTTCTCTGCATACCCCAGGTAATCTATAACCATATTCTATTGATTGAAAAGAACCTTAAAATCACCCAATCTTGCAATAAGGTTTGAATCTTTTTAATGATCTTCCGTTTTCTATGTGGGTATATCTAATGCATGGGGCTTAGTACTTACTGCAGGGCCAGTTCTACCACTGTTGGATTTCTGCAGCTTACAGAGCGTCCCCTCACACCAGGCTGCTGCCTATGGTAATCCTGCTCATTCCTTGCTAACATACAGAATGAGCTGGTCCTGCCTTTCTCCCTGAATGTCTGTGACCTCACATTTCCTTGATTTTCTTCTCCCTATTCCAGTTGGCTACTGTGGTAGTGTAGCAGATTACCCCAAAGTCTCACAGAGTTTGTAGGTGAGGGGTTCTGTCAAGGTACAGAGAAGGATGAGTGATCTTTATTGCACAGTGCCTAGGCCCTTGGGAGACTTGAAAACTAGAGGCCATCTGAGTTCTTACTCACATGTCTGTCAGAGAAGGCTTCTCTGCGGTAATGAAATTGTATCTTCGAAGGAGCCAGCCATGGGAAAAATCCAAGGGAAGAATATTCTACTTGAAAAGAATGGTAAGGTTCTGCCTGGTTTTCTGTGTTCCAGAAACAAAACTGGTGGGTGCTGAATTAGATGAGGAAGAAAGTGATAGGAGAGGAAGTCCAGTCCAGGAAATGAGGGAAGACTCACAAAGAAATCTGAGTTTTGCCAGGCATGGTGGCACACACCTTTAGTCCCAGCACTTGGGAGGCAAAGGCAGGTGGATCTCTATGAGTTTGGGGCCAGCCTAGTCTATAGAGCAAGTTCTAGAATAACCAGGGATACATAGAGGAACCTGACCTAGAAAAACCAGAAAAAGAAAAAGAAAAAACAGGAAACTTGAGTTCTATTCTAAGCTTGATGGAAACCAATTGGAGGTGTTTAAACAGAATGACTTGTAAAGAAAAAAATTTCATACTCTATGAAGTATGGATTAAAAAAGCAAGAATGGGAGACAGAAAGCTCTGTGAGCAATGTCTGTAGTGATCATAGTCCCATTAGGACAGTTTTCTTCCCCAGTTACTCATCCTTTACTAAGCAAGGCAGAAGAGGCTATGGCAGATCCTCTGTGGCCCAGTTGAAAATCAGAAGGGTCAGACTAGCCAAAACTAGGACCCTTTTCTGTTTTCAGAACAAAAATTGAAACTATGGAGGTCCAAGTGTCTCAGATGAGAGTCATTGTTGTACCACATCCCTGAGGTGCACTTCCAAGATCTGGGGCTAGTACCAGCCAGTCACCCTGAGCTGCCTTCTCTCCCTGGAAGCTTCTCCTTTCCCTTCCAGTCACCTTGTTTTCCCAAGATTGTACTGGGTCTCCTCCACTTCCTGGGCTTAGCCAGAGATACCATCTAAAGAAGCTCAAAACCCCCAGCAAGGACGCTACACCAGCAAGCTTAAAGCTGGCATCTGACACTAAACACAATGTAGTGTGTGTGTTAAAAATATGTGAAGATGGTGCACTGTGGGCCTTAGAGAGGTCTGAGTGTGATCTGCAATTTGTGAAAGGTCAGGAAGCACCCTTCTGCCCTGCACCCTTGAGGGAACACAAACTGTGGCAATGTCTTTAGTACAACCTCCAGGACTCTAAAATGCTACATTTATGTTGTTTGCTGCCAATAGGTTGTGACAGTTTGTTCTACCAGCAAGAGGTAGTTGACAGACCCACCATTACTGGACTGAGGCCTCCTCCAGTTTAAGGGCCAGGTCTTCTTTGCCATTTGGTTCATTGTATTGGAGCACAGGCACTTTGGCTTTTGAGCAGAGTACCCAAGAGAGCATCATTCATTTTGTGCTCACACAAAGCCTGGTAAATGATGATGTCACTAGATGAGTATTGCCTGTCTTGGAATATCCTGGTATCTAAGAGCCAAAAGCTGGAATTCTCCTGAGAAATAATTCACTTCTTGTTCAGTGAAGTTCTCATCCATCACCAGGGCAGGCACAGCCTTAATTCACTCCACACCAACACTGTGCACTGTTTCAGTACTGAAACTGAAGTTCCACAAGATGCCTCAGAGATTCTAGAAGTAACAGATGAATGAAGCAAAATCCCAGATGCTATGAGAGTAATCTAGATGGTCCTCAGCCCTACAGAAGGGAAGCATGGATACTATAAGTCAGGAAGATGAACACAGACAAACTAGGAACAAATGGGAGGGAAGGAGCTACAGAGTCTGGAACTGCACCTCTCTACTGCTGGTTTAGGCTAGTTGAGGCCAGTTATGTAATGGATGGCTTATGATTCACGCCTATGCAAACTGATGCTTTTTTGCCTAATTCTGCACTCCTGTAAAGCAGTGTTGGGACTGGCATGGTGGCGCACGCCATTAATCCCAGCACTCGGGAGGCAGAGGCAGGTGGATCTCTGTGATTTCGAGGCCAGCCTTGTCTACAAAGTGAGTTACAGGACAACCAGGGCTGTTAAACAGAGAAATCCTGTCTTGAAAAAAAAAAAGAGCTAGATTTCAGGTACTATATGCTATATGGCAGTAATGATAGCCCAGTTATACTTATTCAAATCTAGTTTTAGTGAATTCAAATAAATATTTCACTAAAATTTCTAGTACTGGAATCCAAATAAAAATACCTTAAAATATGGTTAAAAACAATTGAGGAGACTTAAAATTTTAAAGTTTGCTATGCAAAACTTCATGTCTAATTTTTAATATCCTTCATGCATTTTTAAAATATTTTTATTAATTTTTGAAATTTACATACAATGTATTTTATCATATTTATCCCTACTCCAACTCTCAACTCCTCCCCATTCATCCCCACTTTCCTGGCCTCCCACAACTTTGTGTCCTTTTTTCTCCTAATAACACATTTTTTAAGAAAAATTCTATAATGCATTCATGATATGCATAAAGCCTTTTACTATAAACATGTGGGATTAAAGAGATTATAACTAAGAGTTAAGACTCAACAGGAGCCAGGCATCTACTGACGGCTAATGATCTGTATTTCAGGCTAAATCAGAAGTAAACATTGACCCAGAGAGATGGCTCAGCAGGGAAAGAGCTTGCCCAAGCCTGAGGACCTGAGCCTGATCCCTGGGACTCACATGGTAGAAGAAGAAAACAGACTCCCACAAGCTGCCCTCTGACCTCTACATGTGTGCTGGAGTGCACATGCACACATACACACACAAATAAATACATTGACTGATGAATTTAAAAAATTAAAGTAAATAAAAGGCCCTCACAGCCTTTTTATATTTCATGAGATCACTTTAAGAGAAATATACTTTTCCTCAAAGCAATATTATATGCATTTTGAACCATTTCCACATCTCACTCCCTGAAAGCTTGGTTGATTTTCATCAGCCAACACTTTCATTTCCTTAGGAGAATATTTCCAAAGACTGTTTTGTTTTATTAGCTGTAAGGTCAGTTCTTTTCCCCATGAAGCTGCAGGAGAAACTGCTGGTGACCTTCTCTTTAAGCTTTCTGTTTGAGTTTTGATTTTTTTTGTTTGTTTGTTTGTTTGTTTGGCTGGTTGGTTGGTTGACTTTTTGCATTTATTCTTTGGAAGAAAAAAATAGAGAATTCATATCATTCAGTAATTGTTAAGAAAGGTTATGACAATGTTCTTATCAATGAAACTGTATTTTTTGCATTTATTCTTTGGAAGAAAAAATAGAGAATTCATGACTTTTAGTAATTGCTAAGAAAGGTTATGACAGTGTTCTTGGCAATAAAACTTTTTCCCTGAATATTTGTGTTAGAATATGCTAATAATCTACTGAAAGCAGCAGGTCAGTAAGGGGAAGTCAGCATTCAGATTCAGAATCGTCAACTCTGATTACCAGCAATAGTGTCACACTCCTCAGGTTCTTAAACCAACTAAGAATTAGTGGCACTCGGCAAGAAGAGGCAGGAAGATCTCTGAGTTCCCGGACAGCCTGGTCTACAGAGTGAGTTCCAGGACAGCCAGGGCTACACAGAGAAACCCTGTCTCAAAACAAACGACAACAAAAACAAAAACAAAAAAATAGTTTTAGGGAGAACTGCTTTCTGATTTAGCCTGTTTGAACAGGCAGTTAACTAATCCCAACGCGAGTCTCTTTTCAGACCCTATATAATAACTGCAAACAAATTAATCTTTTCTCGTGTCTGTAGTTAGGGTCAGACTCCTAGTTCTTTTGACTTCAATGGCAGGAAGCTAGCACCAACTGATACTCAACTAGAAAGTTTGTAAAAAGTGTTCCAAATGTACCTATAATCAAAGTCCTTTTAAAAACTTTAATCTTTATATAGTAACATACTATAAAAAGACCCCCTTATGTCACAAATGTGTATTATATTTAACAATATTCAGTGAATTGCAAATTCTCACTAAAGAAAAGGCAAAGAAAAATAAGAGATCACTTCCTGTTCTGTGTGAATGTTTTGGTCCTTGGGCAGAACACAGGTAATAAGGCCTGCGTCATGCCCCTGCCTCTGCTACTTAAGAAGCTCATATGATCTGCTTTAGGTTGTAGTTGTTACATAGTGCACACCATGCATGAGAATAGTACCAACCCCAGCCACTGAGAGGATCCTGCTGTGTGCATAAGGTAATAGTATTCCATGAGAAGAACACAAGGATTTGTCATGTTCTGTGGTTGTGTTCTGAGCAATATCAGAAACAGAATATATCTGAGACATAAATGCTGACTAAGGTTATCAATAAAACTCTGCTTCGATGCAACTACCAAATTAAAATGAATAAAACGATCCCTTTAGACACGATACTAGAAACTCACCAGCCAGCCCTCTGAGTTCGTTAGTGATTTCTTCTGAATGTTACAAGCAAGATGATGGAATAAGCATAGATCTTAGTGCCTCTCTCCCTCCTGCATTCCTGCTTGAAGGGTTGACAAGTGATAGGGAAAAACCTCTCCGTGTTCTGAGCTTGAGAAGGGTGTCATTGCATGGTCACAGAGTAGTGTGGGCACTTCTGCTGAGGTCTGCACAGATGATAGAGTATTAGGAAGGACACTGAGCAGCATCTTAAAACTTCCCAGAGAAAAAGCCAAGTCCCATGATAAAGCGGTAACTGACCTACTTGGAACAGCACCAAGGAACATTAGGGTTTGTCCCTGCTATAGTTAAAGCCCCTGCCTATCACACCTTAAAACTTGCATCTTCTTGGACCCAGTAAAAGAAAAAGGGGGAGTTCTTTCCAAGTTTAGTGACAAAAGTGTCCCTCTGCAGCCTTCTGGCTCTGAGTGTGGCATGTGCTGAACAGCTAGGGAAATAAAATGTAGAGTTTAAGCTTCGAGCTAGGCACCCTTGTGCCAGAGTAAACAAGGGAGGGCTCCATCACGTACTCTAGCAATGAGGTAAGGAGGGCTGTTTCCTCAGAGGGCAGTCTGTTGTTAGTAGCTGGAAGCTGGGGACAGGGAGATGAATGAATAGTTGGCAGCTGTATATGCTTTGACTGCATGCTTTGTATGCCTTATTTCAGGAATGAGATAGATTTAGCCAAACCTTGCTGTCTCACTGTTGATTTTAAGAATTCATTTACCACTAAATTGCCTTTTCTGTCTCATCAGTAAGCTATATACAATGACTAAGCTGAGTCTGCAATGATCTATATAGACCTAATCTTAGGGTTTGGGAAACTATGGCCTACACAACCTATCCTGCTAATATATTGTTTATTCTGGAACAGGACCTACAAAGCAGTTGAAGCATCTCGCTTTGGTATATGGACTTACTGCAGGTTTTTGAGGACCTATGTTTCCCTGGTAACTGCTTCCCCTGAGAAGATTCCCTTTGTAGGTCCAGAAAAGGAAACTGTGGATCTCTGAGTCCATAAAGCTCTCACAGACTCTTTACAGTTTGCCCAGATGTAGGCACTAGAGATAGTAGGGGTATCCTAGGCTGCCAAGTATAGGAAGGGCAGTAGCAGCCTCAGCACCAACTGCATGGTGCTCAGTTACCACAGCGGAGCAGGCTGCTCCCCCAGGGAAAAGAAAGGGAAGCCACATACACTAAGTGGGGAAGGCTACATTTGTTTCTAGAGGTTTCTTGTTACCTCATTACACAACTCAGATGGTTTGCTTTTTAATGGTCTGCTTATTGTGTTTCATTTAACCTATAAAAATGCTAACATCCTTTAACTAGATTTTTCTCAGAGTTGTGTGTTTCTTTGTCAGGTCCTGCAGCATATTTGACAATAATCACCCGGACCCCACAGGGCTGACAGCTGCTCTTCGGGCCACAGACTTGGCTGGAGTTCTACACATGCTCTACTGTATCCTCTTCCACGGCACCATCTCAGACCCGAGCTCTACCAGTCCCAAGGAGAGCTACACCCAGAACACCATCCAAGTAGCCATTCAGAGTTTGCGTTTCTTCAACAGTTTCGCAGTTCTTGATTTGCCTGCTTTTCAGGTACTAAACCTTGATTCAGGTTGTGTTAACCAACAAAAAAGTTGCTATGTGTGTGTCCTTGCATGTGCATGTGGAGGCTAGAGTTGGGAGCTGGGTATCCTCCTTTCTCACTGGCTATCTTATTTATTTATTTATTCATTTTAGAAAGGGTCTCACTATGTAGTCCTGGCTGGGACTCCTATATAGAACAGTTGGCCTCAAATTTACAGAATCTACCTGCCTTCAGAGAGATTAAAGATGTGTGCCATTGTGCCTGGCTCTACCTTTTTTAGAGACAGGGTCTCTCACTAAACTTGGAGCTCACCATTTATGATAGACTTGCTGGCCAGCAAACCCCCAGGATCCGCCTGTCTCCCTGTACCTAGTACTAGAGTATAGACACTCGTTGGCATGCCAGGATTTTTACATGGGTGCTGGAAGTCTGAGCTTAGACTCTCATACTGCACAACAAATATTCTACCCACTGAGCCATATCCCCAACCCCCCAAAGTTAATTTTTTTAGAAACCATTTTTAAGGATTACTTATTTTCATTTATATGTTTTCCTTGTGTGTGTGTCTATGTACCACATGTATGCCTAGTACCAGCAGAAGCCAGAAGAGGGTATCAGATCCCCTCTGGAACTAGAGTTATAGACAGTTCCTAGCCATCATGTGGGTGCTAGGAATTGAACCTGGGTTCTCTAGAAAAACAACTAGTGTTCCCAACTGCTGAGCCATCTTTCCAGTCTCCAAAGAGTTAATCTTTTAATGTATATATAATGGGAGGTTCTTCTCTGGGTTCTGAGATCCCAGAATAGAATTATAAAGCATATGTACCCTTCATTAAGCTACTGATTTGGGTACCATGCTAAATGTTCCACATGTGCTTTCTCATTTATCCTCATAGATACTATGGAAAATGTTATTGTACCCATTTTACAGACAGAGAAACTGATAAATAATTTACCTAAATTCTATTTAGCTGAAATAAGATTAGTTACCATGACTCTCCACTCTTTAAATGTAGCCTATGCCATGCTGCCGTAACTTACAAAACTTCCATCCTGAATTCTTTAGATAAAGGTATTATCATCCTGTCAACTTTTAAATGTTAAGGAAACTAATGGCTTTTTATAGAATAAAACCAAAATTGATTATTTTGATTGATATAACTCTCTTGATGATTTAACTGATTTGTGTCCAAAGTAAAGGTCATTTATACATAACTGTACAAAGTGCTATAAATTTTTATAGCTAAAGAAAGAAAAATGGCTTTTGCTATAATACCATGCTGTCAGCTTAAAAACAGACTTTTTTCAAGTAGGAAATTTAATTTTCAAAAACACTGAACCTGTGTAACAGAGTAAGCCCCAAGGAATAGACTTTCCCTGTCCGTTTATTAACTGCCAAGTGATTTCATTAAAAAAGGAACAAACTTGGCAGGTGATGAACCCATAATCTAGATGAATTACTTGTTGAGAGGGGAAAGGGCTGAGAGATGCATACTGAAGACAGTGTGCTCTGCTGCCCTAAGCTGGAGAAACACTTCTGCTTTGTAACTGCTGGCATGTCTTCAGTTCATTCATGTCCTCTAGGATTCTGTTAAGAAAAGTTAGTGAGTTGTATATTTGGAGCCTGTACTTTATAGTACTTTATCCATCACAAGCACAGAAGACCCTCCTCTAGGATCAATGTGTGCTACTTCCAAAGCAGCTGAAGCAGCCTTTGCTGTTAACTTCAGTCTTCAGGGATGTAGTAGTTTACAGCACACCCACGTGAGAGAGTCTGCTCCAGACAATGTCAGGGATTGGTACTTCTGAATCAGAGGACTTGAGAATATAGAATCCAGTAGTAGTCCCATCAGTTAGATCCAAATAAAATGATTTCCTTGTTACCATAGATTATGAAAAAGTGTACACCTAATCCAGTTGTTTTTATGAATTTAGAAAAAGGCACTTGAACTTAATGGAGTAAACAATAGCAATGTGATCAGTTTTATTATGCTCTCAGACTCTGTGAGTATATAATTATATAGAGAATTCTGTAGCTCATGAAGGTAACTTGATTCTACTCCATGATAACAAGGCTTCAACCAAGAGAGTCACTATGCTAAAGGAGGAAAAGGGAGGAAGGGAGCCAGACAGCGGTGGCACAGGCCTTTAATCCCAGCACTCATGAGGCAGAGGCAGGTAGATCTCTGTGAGTTTGAGGCCAACCTGGTCTACAGAGTGAGTTCCAAGACAGGATTCAAAGCTACACAGAGAAACCCTGTCTCAGGAAGGGAAAAAGAAAAAAAGAAAAAGGAGGATGAAAGGAAGGGTAAGCACATCTCATGGAGCTAGGAACTGAAATTCTCTAGAGAATCCTTTGCTCATGTTGGTGTTCGGGATACCTCAAAGGCTCGAGTACTAGCCAGCTGATAGTCCTATACACAGTTTATCTATATGATAGAGACTTCTCAAAAGATTATGATAGCAGAATCCTGAGGGGAATGTCCTAAGAGGAAGTTTCTGGAAAGCAAGTGTTCCAAGAGAACCAGACAGCATGACTTTTCATGACCTATTTTGAGAGGTCATATAGCTGTATATCAAGCACACTATGCTTAGTCCTTAGAAACTGGGGCAAGAGGACTCCTACACTTTGAGGACAGCTTTACTGCATTACTAGGCCCTCTCTCAAAAACAGTGTTAAGGGGACTGAAAGATGTGCAGCAGCAGTTCAGATCCCTGGCTGCTCCTGCAGAGGACTCTGGCTCAGCCATTAGTACCCACTTGAAGCTGAAAAACATCTGCAAGGTCAGTTTCAGGTGATCACATGATCTCTTCTGGCTTTTGCAGGCACCAAGCATGTGTGTGGTATACATATATACATTGCAAGCACTCATGCATACACATAAATAATATATATTTTAAAGATAATAACAATGTTCTGTGCTTATAGAATGGGGAGAGGGAGGGAGGGAGGGAGGGAGGGAGGGAGGGAGGGAGGGAGGGAGGATAAGAAGAGGAGGAAGAAGACATGAATTCAAGACCTTAGCAACATAGTGAGCAAAAGGCCAGCCCAGACTACATGAGACCTTGTCTTAAAAAAAAAAAAAACAACAATAACAACAACGTTTCTCTATATAAAAATGTGTGTGTGTGTGTGTGTGTGTGTGTGTGTAGTGTGTACTACTGGTTGGATCACTCATAAACCTCCTAGACTGAAAGAGAGACATAGGTCTCACCTTTAGTAAGAGAATGGTGAAATATTTGAGGGCATTTATGAACCGCACCAGTGTTTAGCAACCTAGATGACTCATCTGTCTTCACAGACACCACTGATGGTCACATCACACCTCCAGCTATCACAGGAATTTAGCGTGCCAATGACTCTCAATGCTCATCAAGCTCCTGAGTCCAGAGTCAGACTGACCCTACTAAGCAATCCCACCACCATAGATTGTATGGCCTTGGACAAGCCATCTGAGTATTTAAGATTCAGTACCCTCGTCTAAAGCAAATTAGAAACATCCACCTTACAAAAACAGAAGATTAAACAATATTGCACAATGCTATTGTGCTAGCCAGCAAGTGCTAGGCCCAGACACGTGAACTGACACCCTCTGGTCTCTGAGTCTGGGCCTTCCCTGGGCAGTCTACTTGCTGGGCATTTCTGTGGATGCTGTTCCCGAGCTTCTTACTGTGTGGCTTATAAAGATAAAGCGTTTACTCAGCCTCCTGGGAGACGTTGGATCAGAAAGTACCGAATATAGCGTTCATGCTTCTCTACATTGCTTCAGAGCCATGCATCTGTGTGCTTATTGTGTGTCATAACAACAAAAGGGCTGTCCATTAGAACATTTTCATCATATACCAATAAGGCTGTTAAAATACTTCCTCCCTCAGCAAAGAGCAGGAGTCCACTTTGAAATCATACTGGCACAGATGGCCTAGAGGGCAGTGATACTGTACATTGTATTTGCAGTGACAGTTTTAACAATTGAAGGTGGTCTCAAGAAACAAATCAATGTACTGACTTGGCAATTAATTCTGGCTAGAAAGGAAATATAGTTTCCTTGAAAAATTGGTTTGATTTTTATATTCAAACATACATGCCCTTTGACCTGCTCTTATCAGGGAAGGTTAAACAGAGGGCACTAGGTCACAGCATGCTGGACGCGACTAATTAAATAAGGGCTGAACTGAGAAAGTGTCAGGACTTGATTTAAAGGAGCAAAGCCCTCCTAAAATGTCTTTGGGACTTGAAAACTATTTGGGGTGGGGGTTGTCTTGGGGCAGTGTGACTGTGACAGAAGGCACTCTTGCAGCCTGCAGTCATTGTGTCTCAGCGGTGCACCTGAAGGGCTGTGTGTCACCCCATTTAGACTGTGGGTTTGCTGAAATTTCCAACCCACAGCCATCAAACCCAACAAGCCCTCAGATAAAGAGATGAGTTTTAAACCAGTGGCTTTCCCAGAGGCCAGCAGCAGTGCTCCGCTCCAGTGTGGGCTGCAGTGCGCTCTGCAGGCTTCGCCTCTCCCCTTTGCCCTCCTGTCGCTCTGTCTGCTTGACATGTTTATTAAATAGAAGCTTCAGGCTGCACAGGCAGACTCAGACTCTCCTCCCGAGTCACCCACCACTGACAGCCCATAGGCTGTCTGGAGAAAAGATCCCAGAAGCCTCATAGCTGAAGAGCTCCTAAGTTTGGGGGAAAGATTTTTTTGTTTTGTTTTGGTTTTTCACATTCTTTTGGTAGCCTTTGTTTTAGAGCACTATTTATTTGAATAACAATTCTTATTTAGACTTATTTTCTATTTGAACATAAGTAAAAAACTACAAATAGGTATTTATCTCTATATACAAAGGTGGGGAATATAGCCCAGTGGTCAGTGTCTTCTTAACATGTGCAAGGCCCTGGGTACAATCCCTAGAGCCTACAAGAACACTAAATGTTTTCACTATGTACAAGAATATACTTCTTCCCTTCTGAAAAAGTGCTAGAAATTAGCTTACATGGTACATTCACAGATAAATTTTAGTGTTTATACACGTCTGCATATTTTCTACAATAAGAATTCTTGACAAATGAGAAAATTTAAGTTATTAAGCATGAACTAAGTAACTGTTTTAGGTGGACAGTGTCTTGATCCTATTTTCTGTCCTTCAGGTTAAACATTACATTTATTTTGACCATTTACTAGATTAAGAACACCTGAGCACCCATCGTACTGTAGAAATATATCAGGTTCATGATATTTTTGTCTCATATTGCTTCATTTGGGCATTTTGTCTTATTGGTCTTTTACTTGTATATTTTGGATTCCTTTGGGGGGTGTTGTATGTGTTTCTCATTTGTTTTTGGTTTTGTTTAAAAAAAACAAAGTGTAGAGGTGGGTCTGAAGATTCTGGAAAAGTTTGGAAAGGGAAAAACATTTTATTGTATGAAAAATTCCAATTAAAAAATAATATAAAAACTTTAAAAATAAAATAAAAAGATAAAGTTCCAGGTTCAAGCAAACTTCCTTACATTTGACACCTAGGCTGTTTGAAAGTTCAGAACGTCTATAACTTGTACCCTTAGTCCCTTTCTCCACTTTTCGAGGAACAGGAGCTCTGTTGTTAAATACATGCTATAAATGTTTAAAACAAGACGAGAACGAGATGTCATGCTCCTCTAGCTGCATAGCAGAGAGTGTGCAGAGCCTTGTCTTGCTATATGATGTGCAGCCCTGGCTCTTCCTGGGCTGGGAGTTCTAACTGTTCCTTGTCTGTCAGTCTATTGTAGGGGCAGAGGGCTTGTCCCTTGCATTCCGTCACATGGCTAGCTCCTTGCTGGGCCACTGCAACCAAGTCTCCTGTGAAAGCCTCCTTCATGAGGTCATCGTCTGTGTGGGCTACTTCACTGTCAACCACCCAGATAACCAGGTAAGAAGCTCTGGAAGTTACCTTTGATTACTCCCAGCAATGAGGGTGTGAGGTATTGGAGTGATAAAAGGCAGGCTGGCCTGCTGGAACCCATCTGTCCTGTGTAAAGGGCCTTAACCAGGCTCCCAGGCTATGCTGATGGCATTATCTCTCTGAAGATATTTGATCTGTACCAGATAGCCCAAGGGCCTCCTCTTAGAGCTATAAAGGTAAAATCTTTTCTACAGAAGCTTCCATTCCCTCCTATACAGTCAGCTTCCACTCCCACACTGCATGAACTCTGATGCCCTCACTGTGAGAAGGAAGAGTCTGCATCTCTTGGCTCAGGTCACTTAGTAAAACATATAAAGCTGTCCTTGGCCTTCCTCTGCCTGGGTGTTCAGAGGTTTCCAGATGTTTGGGGCAGAACCTTAGAGTGCAAGATTCTGACTTCTCCTGCTTGACTGACAGGTATAGTTTTGTTCCTGGCTGCTTTATTTGGTTTCTGAGTAAAGGTTCTTCTATGAATGCATTCTCCTGCTTTATAAATGTGGAATTTTGTTTGTTACAAATTGGAAGATGATAATAAATCACCTTCTCCTTCCCACTTTATTTTTAAATAAATTATGGCACAGCTAACATATCAAACTATTTCTTAACCACCTAATTTATATAGTTTTATCTAGACAGAAATATGATTGTATAGATTATAACTGAGAAAAAGATCCTAACAGCCCACTAGCTTTTACTCTAAACTTACTGGTTTTTATTTTAATCAAATCTCAAATAAATGTGCCTATGAGATATACCAGCCTAGAACACACTAGAGGAAGGCGAGAGAAGAGATGGTGTGCTGTCAGAGCCACATACAAGACAAGAAGTTGTGCACTGGGAGCTGCCACTTCATGTCCAGTGAGGAGGAAAGGACAGAGAGAACAGGCCAGGCTCAGAAGGCCACAACCACAGCCTTGTAGGTTCACAGGAGCATTTGGCTCTTAGTAAGCGTGGAGACAGTGGACCTTTGGTGCATTCTCTGTAAGAATGGCAAGAAATGGACAGTCCATTTTAGAAAAACATTCTTGTGGTTAAAATATTGAAGATCTAGGAATAGTAATATATACAAAATTAAAAAAAATTCCTTTGCCGAGAGCCTGTTGCCAGAAGGCAATTATTGTCACATCCCCACATAGAAATACCCAGGAAGCTCGTTCACTTGCAAACAGCCAGGGTTTTATCCTTTCTTAGGGTCTGGCCCATTAGGTTGACAAAACTTTTAAAAACTACTGAGGAAAAGATAAGAGAGGGGACTGTTCTGTGTGGATTTCTTCCCTTTGTGTGTGTGTCAGTCTACTAAATGATTTTTATATCACTTTAACATTTCGTCTAGTGTTTATGACCACAAAACAGTCCTTATTTGTTATGAAAAAGACAAAGAAAATATAGAGAGTAAAATGGAATCCCTGGTGTTTCTGACTCCAGCACCTGAGATGTCACCAACAGGCTTCATTGCACGTGTGCTCATGTACTGTTTCCTGTATACTTCATATTATACCAGAATATCATTCTTAATGGCTTTACCTTGTGTGACACTCATAGTTTACCTAACAATTTCCTGTTTTACACATAAGTGGTTTGTGCTGTACGTCATGACACTCTGCTGCACTTGTAAAGAGCTAGTTTGTGAGTGTGCTGTTTGACCGTGTGCAGCGCCACGTCCAAAGTTTCATTCTTTCAGCACATTTCATGCTGCTGCACTTTGAAACTTTTTGTACAAACCAGCTCCATTATGATAAGTTTATGGAATGCGCAGTTCTGTGCGTTTCTGAGTTTTCTACAGATGCTACGTCACGCAGTAGTTCTCTCCTTTTAGATAAGCACACACTTTGGTATTTCCGGTCTCACCAGAGAGATCAGATACGGAGGCACATATATTTGAAGAGATAAGGAAAAAGGCAGCTGAAGTGGATAGAGAGAGCATTAAGGTAGGAGTGGAAGAGAAGGGAGACTTAGGAGGGGGAAGATGGTAGAGGAGCAGGCGGCTTCAGCAGTAGGCTACTTCTTCTAGAAGAAAAAAAAAGATGCAGTAAGATTTGGAGGTCACTGTTGAGAGATGAGCTCACACAGAGGATGAAATTAGAAAAGTGAGAGAAACCAGACCTTTTGCTCCGGCACCTTGTGCTCTGGCATCGTGACTCCCACGGGGGCAAGGGACTGAACTGATCCTTTGCTTCTGCTCTGGAGGAGAACCAGTGAAGTCAGGTCTGCCTGAGACAGTTGCTGAAATGCAGCAGTTTACGAGGAGAAAACAATGTGTTAAAATACAAAACAATGGAAACTGATAGCAAAGGTAGTAATTGTAGAAAGCAAAGATTTGTAGCAAAGCAGTTTGTAAACATCATCCCTCACTGTAGACCTTGGTTCTGTTATACCCATGTGTTGTCTGTCACCTCTTCAGCCCTACAGTGCTGTCATCATCCACATTTAAGTCCTACTTCAAGTAGGTGGGTAGAGGGTGGGATCTAAGAGGTACATTAAGCCTCCTGAAACAAAGAACAGTGCTAGGAGACTTAAAAAAGTCAGGTGTGGCTGGGCATGGTGGTACATGCCTGTAATCCCAGTACTCAGGAGGCAGAGGCAGGCAGATCTCTGTGAGTTCAAGACCACCCTGGCCTGGCCTATGATGTAAGTTACAGGACTGCCAGGACTGTTACACAGAGAAAGCCTGTCTCAAAAAAAAAAAAAAAAGGAAGGAAGGAAAGGAGGGAGGGAGGGAGGGAAAAGAAACAGAGAGAGAGAGAGAACGAGAGAAAGAAAGAAAGAGAGAGAGAGGAAGGGAGGGAAGGAGGGAAGGAGGGAAGGAAGGAAAGGGAAAGAAGTCAGGCCCATCCACTGGTGGTCAGTGATGTGTGTCTTGAGCAATGCGAGATGGCAGTGTACTACAAACTCTCATTCTTCCCTCCAAATGCAAATACCAATATGGGCTGTCTGGGCATATGTGTGTGTCTCATTCCAGGAGACCCATAAGGATCCTAGGAAGATATAAATAAACCCAGACCACAGTTTAGCAGTAGAGGGCCTGGGTTTTAGCTCAGCTCTGCTTCTACCTATCTTAGATGAATCTTTTATCTTTAGATTTATGGATCTGTAACTGTTGAAAAGTAGAGTGGTTCTGGAGAGCAGTGACATTTACGTGTGTGTGTGTGTGTGCGCGCGCGCGTGTGCACGTTTGTATTGCCACTGAGCACACGCGCATATGTAATGTCGCTGAATTGTAGGACTAAAATGTTCCAACTACTAAATTGTATGTTATGTCTATTTCACATGGTAAACAAAAAAGAAAAAGAAGAGAATGAGAAAGGTTGTAGTAAGATGCTCTTGCCAGAAAATACCTTGAGCCTATAGCATTAAAAGTCTGAGACTAGGGCTGGAGAGATGGCTCAGAGGTTAAGAGCATTGTCTGCTCTTCCAAAGGTCCTGAGTTCAATTCCCAGCAACCACATGGTGGCTCACAACCATCTGTAATGGGGTCTGGTGCCCTCTTCTGGCCTGCAGGCATATACACTGACATAATATTGTATAATAAATAAATAAATAAATATTTAAAAAAAAAAAAGTCTGACACTAAGCCGGGCGGTGGTGGCGCACGCCTTTAATCCCAGCACTCGGGAGGCAGAGGCAGGCGGATCTCTGTGAGTTCGAGGCCAGCCTGGTCTACAAGAGCTAGTGCCAGGACAGGCTCCAAAGCTACAGAGAAACCCTGTCTCGAAAAACTAAAAATAAAATAAAATAAAATAAAATAAAAGTCTGAGACTAAGCTGGTCAGTAGTGGTGTATGCCTTTAATCCCAGCACTTATGAGGCAGAGTTCAAGGTCTGGTCTACAGAGTGAGTTCTAGGACAGGTTCCAAAGCTACACAGAGAAACCCTGTCTCAAAAAAAGGAAAAAAAAAAGTCTGAGACTAAAACTGTAGACGACCAGCATTCTGGTTTCGGGAGGACTCTCCACCTTTTGTGGTTTTTAGATCCTCCAGGCCCTGTCAACACCAGACAGCCTAATTAATAAACTGCCTGCCCCTAGTTTTCCCAGTATGGACTGAGGAGAATGAGAACCATTAGCAGACACAGCAGACTTCTCATGGGTAACTTATTAGGGTTTGCTCTGCCATGCCATCACCAACTGCCAGTCTTATCTGCTGGGTCCCCCAAGTGGGGATCTCTGTGCCATGCTCTGTGGGCAAGTCTACATAAGGAGGACTGCATAAGGCAGACAGCCACAAACCTGCATCCAGTGAAGTGGAGAAGTTTTCTACAGATAAAAAGGTATTTGCTTTCCTTTAAAATGGAACTTTTTTTGGCAGAGGGGGTTTCAAGACAGGGTTTCTCTGTGCAGCTTTGGAGCCTGTCCTGGAACTCACTCTGTAGACCAGACTAGCCTCAAACTCACAGAGATCCACCTGCCTCTATCCCTTGAGTGCTGGGATTAAAGACGTGCACCACCACTACCTTGCTAAAATGGAACTTTTTGATTGTCTTTCTATCCACCACAAACCCTGCAATTTGTTAAGTGAACATTTGCTCAGGAGGTGTGGTAAGAGCAGTTATAAGCTCTTACCCCCATGTCCATTTTTGTGGAGCTTTTATCCTAAAGGTCATCTGGGTAGCCTCGCCTCACAGGCAGCAGCAGCCCAGCCGTACCTGTTCCCAGCAACCCCCGTTCTCAGCCTTGCACAAGCTTCTCTAAATCAAGGGATTGATTATATGGAGAAAAGATAACCCTCAGCTCAGATAGGTCTCATGTTAATCTGCAGGCATGTTGTTCAAAAGAGGATTCTTCCTTTCCTACTGGGTAAGCAGCATCTTTATCTAAAAGGTAGGAGTGGGTCCTGAATCTTGCTGCAGCCTAAATCTGTTTCATTAGGTAACTGCTTTGCATAAAAGATTGACTTTTTTTTTTTATTTGCCAGCACTTAGTCAATTAACTAGAAGGGCTGAGCCCCATGATACCACAGATCAGGAGAGCAAGCCAGATAATAAAAGTAATGCCCTGTGTGTGATTGAACCATCATCTGTTTCCTATAGGTTTGCAGTGTCTAGTTAAAATGATGTTTTAATCAAAAGCTTCCCTGTAATTTACAGCATTTTCATGACTTTCTAAATTCTTTTCCATTTAATTATTATAATGAACATAATTAATATGTGCTGTCAGCTCTTCGCTTTATTTACATTGTATAGGATAATTAAATTTGGTCTGATAATTAAATTAACTCAAATGAAAGATTATATGACTGCCTGAATATTACTATCCTGGGAATAAGCACCTTTGCATATTCATTTAGATTAGTGTCTGCCTTTCTCATTTGATAGCTTCCAGGTATCACAGCCACAGTCTTAGGATAATTGAAAGGAAGGATAGCTTTGGCCCACCCGCCCGCCCAGCCTCTCTGCAGTACCAGGAAGTAGATAGATCAGAGTTTTATACTTTCTCAACTCACGATCCCTTTTTGTCCAAGAAATTGTTCCATGACCCTGAGTGCATAGGTTTATAAAATAGGTATAGAAATACAATATTTACTGATAATAAGTTGTAAGGAAATTTATTTAAAACCATCCTTGGTATACATGTAAGCATACTATTCACTAAAAACTAGAGCAGATGTGCATACTAATTAGATTATTTTTACATAAATAATTAAATATTGGCTGAATATTTGATACGGTAGATCATAAAGCATCTTCAGTGGTTTTCAGAGTTGATTGCTATTTATAACCATCAATATTAAGACCATCACACACACACACATACACACACACGCACAAACACACATATATAATGCCAAATAGCAAAAGTCCATTTAGCAGGAAGGGTAGCCTTTCACAAGGAAAAGCATACAAACTGTTCAGTACTGAAAGGTCAACCCTGAAAACGTATATACAAGTAACATTACTCATCAGGTTGTATTTAGGAATATATGCAAATACATATGTGCATGCAATGACAATTAGTGAAAAAAAAAGAAGCCACAAATTTGAAGGAAAGCAGGAGGGGCTATATAGAAGGCTTTGAAGGGAGGGAAGAAAAGGGAGAAATGTAATTAGATATAATCTCAAAATTAAATTTCTTAAAGTATTTTCAGGGCCCTTGAAATTATTGGAAATTCTGTCCTAACCTGAAGAGAAATTAATTTCATAGTTTTTTATGAAACTCAAGTCAGCAACTCCAACAGCAATTTTTGAAGTCAAACATTATAGCACAATGCAACTCAAAGACATTCTAATTACTTACATAACAGTAGGAAAATATTAGAAGTCTTTGTTTTCTGTAAGTAAACCATTATGTCTCTGTAAGAGCAGAAAACATTGGTTGTATTGTAAAAAACACTTTATTTCATATCCAATATAATAGCTTGAATCTGAGCCAAGGTGTTTCAGATGTGTTTCTTGTTGCTGGGGTATGAAGACCTGTGTAGAAAATGTGCACGTGTTGTATGTTCAGAATCAAGGTGGTCGTGAAAGTGTGTTATACATGCTGCCAGAATCACCTAGGAATAATCACATTTGATTCCCGTTAATCTTTAATCACTGCATGTTGAAAACCTTTTCCTGTTGCCACATTTTTCACAGTCACTTTAGTAGTTTATGTGACCTCATAATAAGGTCACGACCCACAGTTCAGCAAGCTGGGGTATAGATCATGTATTCATCTGCCCTGCACTTGTGTGAAGCACCTGGAGGCTTCTAGGAAGACCAGAACAGGCAGGGGGACCATGTGACTGTCATGTCTGTCTTCCAGATCATTTGATGACCTAAGCTTTTTGTTTGTTCTTGTTTTTGCTTGTTTTTTGTTTGTTTGGTTGGTTGGTTGTTTGTTTGGTTGGATGGTTGGTTTAGTTTGGTTTGGTTTTTCGAGACAGGGTTTCTCTGTGTAGCCCTGGCTATCCTAGAAGTCACTCTGTAGACTAGGCTAGCCCCAAACTCAGAGAGATCTGCCAGACTCGGCTCCCAAATGCTGGGATTAATGCTATGTGCTACCACCACGCAGCTTGTTTCTTGGTTTTTGAGACAGGATCTCACTATGTATCTCTGGTTGTCCAGGACGTAGATTAAATCAGGCTGATTTCCAACTCACAGAGAGATCCTCTTACCTTTGTTTCTTGTATGGTGGGATTAAATGTGTGCATCACCATGCCTGAAGATTTTTTTATGATAATTTCTGAAAGGAATTTGTTGCGCTTGTATCAGGCATTTTCCTGTACACATAAGTAATGTCTTCATCTTATTTCATCTGCAGTTAAGGTTGTGGCATGTTGCTTAGCAGGTGCTTTGCCACTGAGCTGCAGCCTCAGCCTTTTCTTTGTGGTGTTATATTTATTTTTAGTGTGTGTGTGTGTGTGTGTGTGTGTGTGTGTGTGTGTGTAAATCAGAGAACTCTTTGTAGAAGTCAGTTCTCTCTTTTCACCATTCAAGTTCTGAGAACTCAAGCTTGGCAGCAAGCACTTTTACTAGCTGAGCCATCTCACTGCCCTTTGTGGAATTTTGTTTCATTTTATTTTTATTTTATTTATTTGCAGTGGTAGGGCTCAAATCAGAGCCTCATACATGGTAGGCAAGAGCCTTTCTACTGAGCTATATCCCTAGCTTCGGTGTGTTTTGAGAATGCCAGTTAAGGTAGAAATAGAGTACTTGCCTAGCAGTTTCCAGAACCACTGTCCAGCCTCTGGAACACTCAGAGCTAACCTAAGTCCCAGGCAAACATCCTTATCTTACTCTTTGTCTTCCTCAAAGGCAGATGATCAATCCTGGGTAACGCCTACTTGGTACACTGCACTGGCCTCATCTGGTCCATGGAGGGCTGGCTGAGAGTGTCCTCCACTCAAGGCCTTCCTGTTCTCCCGGTGTCAGCACCTCATTCTTCATCTGCCACATGAGCATTCGTCTTTCTGCATGTTCTTCCTTATGATGGCTACAGTTCTTTTCATGAGATGGAAAAACTCAGGAATTTCAGCAATGGGACCATTTTGGAGCCAGGTTATTCTCAATATTATAGCACCAGAGAAAAACATGGTGCTTGAGGGCCACTTGAGAGACTTGAGGTAGATCGTTAAAAATAATATTTGTGCTGGGCAGTGGTGATGCACACCTTTAATCCCAGCACTCAGGAGGCAGAGGCAGGCAGATCTCTGAGTTTGAGGTCAGCCTGGTCTACAGAGTGAGTTCCAGGACAGGCCCCAAAGCTACAGAGAAACCCTGTCTCTAAAAAAACAAACAAACAAAAAGTTTGTTGTTCTGTTTAAAAGTAATATTTGCCTAAACATAGTGATGTACCTGTGTTAGAATGAAGACGTTTGCCAGCCACCAATTCTGGTGATTTATAGGAAGTCACCCTCCACAGGATCCAAACAAAAAGACATTTCATTTGCCTCATCATTTGTGAGTTTTCCCCACACAATTTTAGCGCAGTGCAATATGTCACTAGGCATGCTTTTTTTTTTTTCTCCACAAACCACCTAAGAGATCCTAAGAAATTTCTGGCCTGATAGGGGCTGCCTTGCCAAGGAACAAGGCAGAGCAGATAGCAGGCAGTGCAGGAATCTGCATGCAGCCTCAAGCCTGAGTACTTAGAGCAAGACCTTAGCACTGTCACACTTCGTTGTGTAGGGACCATTACTGGGATTACCTCCTGATATGTGACATGGTTGCTCCAGGTGCTTCTGCTGTGGCTGACACAGTCTCAGAAAAGGAGGCTCTAAATGGCTTTGGATGACTCTGCAACTGAAATTTTGAGCTTAATCTTGCAAAAAGCTAAATACCATGGTGATTCTAAGCATAGGCTGGCTTTGACACCCTAGCACTGTGACCCTGCACAAGTTACTAAGCCTCTGCTTTCTTACTTCCGTGGATTAGTTTAGCCATAGGAATGACATAAGATTAATGATTTACATGTCTGTTTTAAGACTTATCCCTGCTTCAGAGCATCCAAAGATGGACAAAGGATTGCCCAGCCCAGATACATGTTGTTCGTAGAGTTCACAGGCCTCAGGTATCTTTGGTCCACTTGAAGAAGTCTGCTGGGTGTCATATGTGCACAAAACATGAGAGTTCAAGACTCTCATCAGTTTAACTCAGGTAAATCACAGTTTTCTGAATCTGTGTCTTTGTTCATTGAGGAACGTTTTTAAATAAAATACCCAGAGATCAACTGTAAAAGTATAGTCTTCACTTGAGGTCTCCTGAAATGAGGAAACTATATCAACATTGTCCCAGAAAGATCCATAATTGTTGTACTGGGATCCTTCAATATGTATGTGGCCCTGGGCAAGTCACTGCCCATCTCCAGACTTCAGTTTCCTGTCTATAAAAAGAATTAAGTAGGCCAGCAAGATAGCTCTGCCGGTAAAAAGCTCTTGCTTCTTCCAGCTATAACAGATGAATTTACACTTCTAAGATGTAAAAGCTGTCACCAGCCCAACATTGAGATAAATTTAATCATTTTCTTTTCTTTTCTTTTCTTTTTTTTTTTTGTGTGTGTGTAAGTATACACACATTCATGTGGGTACCTGAGAAAACCAGAAATGGGAATTCGGTCTCTTGGCTGGAGTTACAGGTGGTTGTGAGCTACCTGACATGGGTGCTGGGAAGCAAACTCAAGTCCTCTGAAAAAGCAGTAAGTGCTCTTAACCCCCAAACATTTCTCTAGCCCTGTTCGTTTTTAAGGATAGTGACACAAATACTCCAGTTACACTGGCTTTCTGGCTGTTCTTCAAGCACGCCTCACCCTTCTCTCTACTAGGGCCTCCATCCCTGCTGCTTTCTGCCTAGAACCATCCTCAGAGGTCAGCATGATTTCAGGTGCTCACTTCCAAACAGTTGGTTCTTCCCTGTCCTGTTACCAGAGTACCTGCCAAGGTTCTAATTCTTGGACCAGGCATGCAGTCACTGTTTTCAATTCCTGTGATTTATTTTCCTTGACCCTCATTTATTTCCCTGATAATTCGTTTGCTTTATCTGCTTGATTTTGTCTTTTTGCCCTGATAAAATGTTAAATACCTTAAGAACAAATTCCTCATTAATGGTACATATGGCAGTGCCAGGCACATAGGATAACTATGTCTTGAACAAATATTGGATGGTGAGATGATAAGGTCAAATTGGTCCATCTTTTGAAAGATCCATCACTTCTACTTACTGACAAACTAGCTTCTAAGCTTTCAGTTAAGACTTACTTTAGCCATTTCTTCACCATCATAATTTATCTTTCTAAAAAAATGTCCTACCTATAACTGCTGACTTTGCGACCCAAAGGAAACAGCTTTGTTCAGGGTGTGGCCAGTTGTGTGTTTGAGAAAGCAGCAGTGTGAAGGGAGCTCTAAAGGCCAAAGGTCTCATCTCAGCCCCTCCTCCCACAGAGAGTGCTTGGCCTACGACAGGCTATCTGAATGTTGACATCACTGCTATGACAGAGACAATGGCCCTAATTCATAAGGCTGTTATAAAAATTATATACCACCTTGTTAGCCAGGTTACAGTTTGGTTGTGTCATGCTGTGGAGTAGAAATCTTTGAGGTGGGTCTTCTCTCCTGAGGTTGGTGGCAGTATCACAAATCTCTGACTTTCTGTGAGTCGGTTTAGAAGGAAGCTCTTTGATGGGTGCATAGGCATCAAAGGACTTAGGTAGCCTTAGCTCCATGCCCTTATTGGCTGACAGCCCGCATGACCTTGCTCTTTGTCTGGCCATGTTCATTCCCTCCAATTTTCTCAGCAGACATTACACATTGTTGGCATTTTTCATCTCCTGAATCTCTACTACATCCTCAGCTCCACTCTTAAAGCTTCATGTATCATTCGTTCAAGGCTTCTCCTGAGATTCTGGCCTTACTACAAATTTCCTGGTCTCCCAGGCTTTCCTTTGAAATCTTGATGGAAGCCTCTCTGACCCCACGACTCCAGTTTACCTTTAAAACCAGCATCTCTTGAGGTATGATAAAGTCTGCCACTGGGCCAAACAGTAGTGACCCCTCCCCTAGCCTTGACCTGTGTCTACAGTGGACTCAAATCCCTGGGGTGGAGTGGGGGGCTGGATGTGGACGCATATGTCCTGAGATGACCTTGAGTGTGCAGGACTACAGAGCTCTCTCCCTAGAGCAAGGGCTTTCAAATAAGTTTACCCTTTTATATTCCTGTCCTTGAAAGGCTAGGGACCTCCTTATTCCTGAAGTATCTTCAAGACATCTTTACTTTGCCCTAGTGCCAAGTATTTGGTCTATTTTTAATGATATGAATTTCCTAAATACCCATGCCTTCCTTGCTAGCAACTTTAACTGTGTTCCTTTTCTTGCCAGTCCACAAGCTTTTCAGAACTTTCCCCACTTTCATTTGCTCCCAATTCTCACTATAAACTTGGCTAAAAGCAGGCAATGCTACCCACACCACAACCTAAATGCTGGACTGCCTCAGATTTCCTCCATGAGACTAATTAGTCCATCACTTTGAACTCCTCATCCCACAGTCTCAGAGCTTGGATAAAATGTAGGTAAGTCTTTACCAGAATGTAACACACATGAGTTTTAGCCCAGCTCCCAGCAGAGTACTTGACTCTCATCTGAAACTTCCATGAACACAGTCTGTAATCTCCACATTCCTGTCAACATTCTCAGCTCTTGGCAGAATTGCCCGTTAAGCCCTGCTTGCAGTATTCTATGGCTTCTGAAGCCTGTGTCTCCAAATTCCCTCCATAAACTAGTTCCAAAGGTTCATGAATCCAGTGGTCAGGTCATTGGCAACAACCCCGCCTTTTGATACTGATTTTCTGTTGTTGACAATGTGACAAAATACCTCAAAAACAACTTCAGAGAGGACAAGTTTGTGGTGTGAGTCTAGAGGACAGTTAGGAGAAGTAGGCATGCTTACTTTATGAAAGCAAGAAGCAGAGATTGTTCCTCTGCTCATGGTCTTGTTCTTACTCCCATTTTGTTCTGTCGTCTGGGCCCAGCCTCTGGGATGGTGCTGCTCACGTCCAGGGCATGCCCTCCCGACCCTGAGGTAGGCATCTGTGGGAACACCCGCACAGACACACAGAAGTGCTTTACTAATATCCTCAGCAGCTCTCAATTGAATCAGGTTGACAGGTAAACCATCACAGCCTTATAATCTGCTGTTTCTTTGCTCCCTCATAGTACCTGGTGTGCTGGAATCCTCATGAGGTTCCTGCTTTAAGGAATTAATAAGCCTGCTCTTAAAGCCTGATGAAAGGAAGATGGGCTTTGAAACCAGACAAAGTAAATATATTAACAGTTGTTCCATTCTTATAGTCTGAGATCCTAGGCAAGCCACTTGCCTTCCCAGTACCTATGTCCTTATCTGTGATATGTAGATCCTATTATTAGCATGTCATGTGATTGGTATACACAGTGAATTAATGATTAGAACATTCCACGGCCTAACCTGTAATATTGTTAAAACTATTGTTGTTTCCCTCCAGATTCCCTACTCCTAAAGAGAAAAGCCCCTGTGTCCACTCAAGTCAGCTCTGACACTTTCTACCATCTTAAGTAGGTTATCTCTGCTGTCAGATATTTTCTTCCATCTGCTGAGAAGATGGAGAAATCTCTGTCTCCTGCCTCCAAGGTTCCTCCTTGGACCCAAAGCACAGGGTTGTCTTCCCATAGCTGGGCCTCTGGGCTGTCATTTCACACACTGCTCTGACCCAGCCACCAGGGAGTCCTAGGCCAGTCAGTCTGGCATGGCTGGTTCAACTGGACCTGCCTGACAACTCAGCCGTGTGTGCTTGTCTGGAAGGCAGTGAAGGTAGGTACAGAAGCGGGAGGCACGAAGACCTCACGCCCAGACACATCTCCTCTCTGTGTAGCCAACTGAAAAGCACGGAGATTACTGCGAGGTGCATTGAGATTGTGTTAGGAAGAGAAACTAGAAAACGGCTCACATGAATCAATGTGAACATTTAATGGGCTTTAATTGGAACCTTATCCTACTATTCTTAGAGCAGAGAGATGAAAGCAGAAGAAATCTGAGAGACCATTTATTTTACTTGAGAAAGCAGTAAACTGAAACTACAAAAAGATTTGACTACTATTATATTTTTATGATTAAATAAAATTGTCATAGACTAGTGCTGGTGAGCCCATAAATGCTCCATGGAATGTACCCATAGTCTCTGGCAGCTGTTAGGTTATGGCCAGAAAAACCTATCAGCCTGTGCTCTGCATTTGTTAACCCTGCCATTCTCACCACACAGCAGCTTATGGGAAGGAACACTCACCCAGTTCTGCTGGCAAGGACCACTGGAGTATCTGTGTTTGAAGGCGCTAGTAAATTCTGGCTTCCACTTACTCTCGTCCCCATTCCCTACATCCTGCCATTTGTAAAGAACAGAATCAATCTCACTTCTGTCTGTCTGTCTGTCTGTCTGTCTGTCTGTCTCTCTCTCTCTCTCTCTCTCTCTCTCTCTCTCTCTGTGTGTGTATGTGTGTGTGTATCTCTGTATCTCTGCCTGTCTATATGTATGAACGTATATATGTATGTTCTTTATTTTTTTAGAGACTGGATTTTAATTATCAAACCCTAGGCTTTGAAGTTTGAATTGGAATATTTCATGTAATAATTTCTTTCATTTCTTTTTAAGAAAAAAATATGTATTTTACACTTAACCATTTTTACCATTATTTACATGTAGTATCTGTAGGTATAAGCAACATAGGGCATGTTCATGTGCCCATGCTCATAACACAGGACAGGGTGATGTCTGGGAACTTGAAACTTGGAGAACTTCAGAGACCATCCAGCCAACTGCCCTAGTAGCCAGAGAGAAAAGGACTTGCTTCCTGCCTTAGAGCTGGTCCCCCCGCCATGCCTTATCTTGAGCTTTTGGCAAACAGTCTTCCCTCATATTACTGCATCCCAGTGGCAAGTGGGATGTGGATACATAATCACATAGAAAGCCCCAATTAGTCCCTCAGAGTGATGGCGACTGTGATGAGTCTGCTAGTGCTCTCTGAAGAAGGCCTCCCTCCTCTGTTGGGAACCAAAGTGGGGGCAGAGCCTTGTGTGATCCCTGAGGAATTGTAGAACCTGTAGTGTTGGGCAAGTGTGTGAGCTGGTCTAGCACAAGCTTCTGCTGCAGGATGTGTTTGAAAGGAATTTAGAATGTGCTTCTTTTAAACTACAGTTCTTTTCCTCACAGAAGATTTAAGAAAAATCAAAAAGAGTCTCTATCAGGCAACAAAAGGCTAGAGGGCGGTTTATTCTTGAGGAGATGCCAGTATTTTGAATTTTTGGCCCTTTAGATATTTATCAGTTATTCCTTCCCATTTGTCAGCTTTTACTAAATGCCCACCGTGGTTTAAACCATGCACTGAGAGACACAGGAATGCCTACAGTCCAGACTGTCTTTTGGGGAGTCCACAGAGCAGACACAGGAATGCCTACAGTCCAGACTGTCTTTTGGGGAGTCCACAGAGCAGACACAGGAATGCCTACAGTCCAGACTGTCTTTTGGGGAGTCCACAGAGCAGACACAGGAATGCCTATAGTCCAGACTGTCTTTTGGGGAGTCCACAGAGCAGACACAGGAATGCCTACAGTCCAGACTGTCTTTTGGGGAGTCCACAGAGCAGACACATAACATTAGTGTTGAACCTGCGCTTCCTTCAGCAGACATTGCAAGACTGACACCCAGGATAGTGGGACACAAAACAGAGCAAGTTCTTGCCTTCATGTTGCTAATGTTCTGAAGAGTGAGGTTCAAACAGAAAATGAACAACAACTCACATCTATAATAGAGATATTTCACAACTGAAGCAATGCTTGTGCTGATACATAAGATGAAAACAGAAGTCACTGGGTTACAAGGTGGGAACATGCATATGAAAACGTACAGGCAAAGGTTCTGCGGTATGAAAGAGCCTGGCAGGTAAGGAGCTGCGGGCTGTTCATTATGACTGGAGCGTAGCATGTGAGCAAAGCTAAGACCTAAGCCTGAGATGTGGCAGAGCCTAGGTCATGAGGAACATGTGGTGACAAGGACTTGGAGATTGTCTTCTGGGACATGAGGAGTCTCTGGTGCCATTAGCATGGGGCTGACCTGGTGAGACATGGCTCACAGTCCAGTATTTGGAGAATGGGTCGGTAGTTGTCAGCCCTCCACAGTGGATGCCCAGCACCCAGACCTAGTACCAATAGTCCTGAGTCACTATTTTCCCCTCAGAAGCAGAGTGAGAGACCCTGCCCAAGGGTGCTCTCCCTTTCCTCTGCTAGTGACTCTAGCAGATATCTGACCTCCCTCAGGAAAGTAGTTAGGGGCCTTCTCAGTTTTCCCATAGGAATAGAAAGAGGCCCTCCCTACATGATGAGGCCCGTCCCTGGAGTCCACCCAGTTTGCAGTATATAGGTCAGACCAAGTCCTCCCTACATGATGAGGTCCGTCTCTGGAGTCCACCCAGTTTGCAGTATATAGGTCAGAGCAAGTCCCCAACTACTATACATTTTGTTTCTCTTGACCCTGGCTTCCTCTCTATTTTTTCCCCTGTTTTCCTCCTTCCTGGATTTTCTACTGCTGCTACACAGCACTGAATCCAAGACCACCACTCAGAAGTCTACTGCTCAGAGGCTACTACCTCTTACATAGTCTACAAGAATTCTACAGTTAACCCCAGCCTAGAAATACCTATGAAAGAGCCAAGTTTGGAAAGGGAGAAAATGGTTGCAGGACTAGACAAAGAAACATTTGGGTTTCCTTGCCTCCATCGTAATTTGATAAGCTTTGATATGTGGACAGAACCTTCTCATTTTTCTACTGGGATGTTAATAAAATAAAGCCACCTCTCCCACCCGCCCCACACAGCATTGGATTAAAGAAATGAGGAAGGGGGTGTTTGGGGCATGCCATCTTCTTTAAAATAATGGAGAAGTTTCTGGCCTCAAGGACATTCTTGTCTTATTGCTCCGGTCATGAACCTTGGTTGCAGGTATGACAAGCTGGCAAGGACACTAACTGATGAACCTGGCCACTATAGCTGCTGCCTCTGCTCCAGCATTGCGTAGGCCCAGGTCTGCAGAGAAGAATGCAACACTGTTTTGCTTCTTCTCTGCTAGAATAACAATGATTTACAGACTCTCTTAGCTGTCTGTTTTAATGAATTTAGATGTCTAGACACCTATTTTGCCCCTGTGTTAAGGACATCTTGTCTCTTACGACAAGAAAAGGAAAAAAACAAATTGGGAATTAGTAGGCACAAGGAATTTGCCCTGGTGGGATTTAACTATTTGCATTCATTCCCCTATGCTCCATTTACACCACCACACTGACAGACAGAACTGCTCTTCCCTTCAGTCTGACCGACAGCTTTCAGTGCATATTGAACAAAGCTCCTCCCTTCCATACATATGCACACGCATGTGCACATACATATCTGACTCCCTACACCACTGTGCCAAGATGCCAAAGAGCTCCGTCATCTCCCCTTACAGATCCAAAGACAGAATTAACTGAGGGCCTTGAAAGCTTTCTGGTGAGCAGCCCCTGGGCTCTGATGTGATAGATACAAGCTCCTGAAATAACTTAGAAACAAAAGCTAATTTATAGCTTGGTTTTAGAAGCCAAATTCATTCATTCTTTTTGGGGGAAAGCTATTATTTACCAGGCACTACGCTAGGCACAATGACGTATAGCAGTGGCATTGTCCTCAGCACAGTCTGGGGCATTTGCCGATTAGGATTCACTTCAGTCTGTCGTAGTCTTTCTCATTCTCAGTCTATTTTTTCCTTTATTTTATTTTTATGTATACGAGTATTTTGCTTGCGTGTATGTCTGTGCACCACATGCATGCAGTGCCCAAGGAAGCCAGCAAAGAGTGTCTTATCTCCTTTGACTAGAGTTATAGATGGCTGTGGGATGTCATATGAGCCCTGGGACCTGAATCTGGGCCCTCGACAAAAGCACCCAGTGCTCTTAGCTACTGAGCCATCTCTCCAGCCATGGTCATTTTCTCTTAAAGTCAGTGATAGATGTGAGGCTAGTAATATTTGGTGGCAGTAAATATTTAGAAGCTTGCTGTAAGTCCTTCTTAGGGGGGAAATATTATCCATAAATAAAACAAAATAGAGAGATTTCTGTGATTACTCCTAAATAAGTAGGGAGTTCAGAATCCCTCTTGGAAATAGATAAATCAGAATTTAATGGGTTTCTGTTCAGTTTCTGGTTTTTTGTTTTTGTGGGTGAATTCCCTAGAGCTGTGGATTTTGCTCTAGTGCTTATAGATTGTAATCCACATGTATAGAAGGAGTAGAGAAGCTACCATATGAGCCTTCTGCAGCTTATGACTTCGTATTGTCATTTTGATCCTGGCAGGAATGTGCAATTCCCCTCAAAAAGTGAATTTTTCAGTTAATCAAGTCACCTTTAAAATGTAATATGTGTTTGATATTAACTATTTACAATCAGTTTTAAAGAAATATTTTAACTTCCTACCTTCTTATATTATTTTATATTTTTTTGCTGTCTTAAGAAATTAGTTCCTAACCAGGTGTGGTTGAGCCTGCCTTTAATTCTAGCACTCTAGAGGCAGAGGCAGGAGGATTTTTGTGAGTTTAAGACCAGCCTGATCTACAGAGCAAGCTCCAGGACAGCCAGAACTATTATACAGAGAACCCTGTCTTGGAAAAGAAAAAAAAAAAAACAAAAGAAAGAAACTAGTTACTTCTGCAATGTCAGGTATATGAGGATCATTGTGTATGTAGAAGTAATTTTTAAATGTGTGGAGTATTGTGAAGATAGTTGATTATAATTAATAAGATAGTCCATCACAATATAGTCATCCTCTCAAGACCAAATGGGAAAAGAGAGAGATTTCAACTTCCATAAGATGATTCTTGACAACCTTCTGAACTTTTATTTTTTGAAATCATTTTAATCCTCACTTCTCTTATTTGTGTCCCTGTTGTTTCCTTCTGTTGTCAGTTCACCACCTTCTCTGCAGCACTCTTCCAGACTTGCTCATCCTGAACTGCCGGAGACCAGAAACCCTGCTCTCTTGCACTGGCTTCGGAAATGTGAACTGCTGCACTGCATTCAGTGTGCAGACTTTCCTGGGCTAACCGGCCTGAATCATGCAGGAAGATGGCCCTCTCTGTAAGGACGGAGAGTTCTCTGGCCTGGCCGTTAGCTCCTTAGCCCATTCTGAGCAGTGTAGATTCTCAGATGTGTGGTGGCGTTCTCATCTCCCTGCCAAGAGGCCTGCTGGCATTGTTCCTTCCTTGCTTGATCTTGCGCAGCCCAGGTGGTCACAGTTGGAGAAAGGGAGTCCTCTTAGGAGAGAGGAGGTCAGGCTGCTCTCCATGTTTGTATGACTCTTGGGGACCTTTGAGTGGGACAGCTGCTGTCACACAGGTGTGAGTCTGCAGGCTAACCTCTGTTCCACTTTCCTACTTCCACTTACTTCCTGTCTTTCTTCCTCCTCCCTCTTCCTCCTTTTATTCAGTTTTTTGACAGAATTATACCAGGGCCATAACAAGTATTAGTATTTAGACATATTTTCTATGACAGCATTTACTTTTTTAATTAAGACCAAAGGTTAGGCTTAAAGTGAGCATTGCCTAGAAAGAGGACAGTTGCCGCTCTGATTCAGTTCTGTACTCTGAAATTGAGAGGTCCCCAAGCAGACCATACCCTGATAAAGGATGTGTGAGTGCTCATTATATAGATAACTCATTTCCAATTTACCAATCAAGAATTCCAGTTAAAGTAAGTCAGCCTGAAAAACACGGAAAGTATGTTAGAGGGGCTGCATAGAGAACTGTTGCTTAACCCCCAGCCCAACATCCCCAGAAACTATCTGTTCTTACCAGAATAAAATCTACTAAAAGGTAACCACATTGGGAGAAAGGTACACTAAAAATGTATGGATCATAAAAAGTATGTTCTCATCAAGTTCACAAGGATGTCTCTAAAGTGAATACAAGCCTGGAAGTGGTTAAATTCACTAAGAGTCAAACCCCTGGAACTGTCGCAGAGATTTCCAGCAGAGGAGGATGAGTCGCGCTCCTTTTCTGGGAGTACCAGTACAGAGGATGGAAAACCTGAGAAGCCAGAGGCAGTTAAGTCCCGATGTCATAACAACTGCATATTTAAAATGCAAATTACAGCACTGACTCAACAATTGAGAGCATGAGCTGCTCTTCCAGAGGGCCCAGGTTCAATTCCTATCACTCCAGCGCTAGGGAACTTGACACTTCTGGCCTCTGCCTACACCAGCCACAATGTACACAGACATGTGAGCAGGCAAAACACCCATACACATAAAATAACAATAAAAATGTTTTAACTTGCCAGTCACTTTTATTTAAACATGTTGAGAAGATATCTTTATGAAAATATATTTTAAATGTCCAATAAGAAAGGGATGAAGGCACTGGAAACCTATGTGCCTATTCTGGAAGGTGGCCAGGTGCTCAGCCATAGCAAGACAGTGCTCATTTGGAGTCACATGCTCCAGCGGTTCACTCCTGGGAGTCCTGCTCCATCGCCAACCATTCCTCTCTTTTACATCCGTAAAACTCATCATTTGAAACAAACCCTTGACAGCTCAGCACATAACCAAGAACTGGTCATGTGATACAGAGCCAAGAAAAGCGTGTGTTTTGGAAGAAAGGCCTTTTATGTTAGTTTAATCTGTGTATGTTGGTCAGTTTAGTCTGTTTAAAATGGCCATGGATCACGCTCATCTTTATCTGGGCTGGCACTGTCACACAACACACCGCTGGCTAACAGCCAGTCATGGGAGTAAGCTTAGAACTGGTAAGGAGAACTTCTCTACCCAGGAATGGGCAGCCGTGTGAGCACAGTGGCCTGGATGGCCTGAGAGGCTAGATCAAGCCAACAACATTTGGAGTTAGGAATTTTCCAGACCCAGCTCCAGCCTAGACCGGCTGGGGTCCTGGACCACATCTTTTGAACTTCCTGAAGTTTGAGTCCTCTTTATAGTAGCAATCGTTGCTGAGTTGGCCTCAGAAGGTGCAGACAGAGGGATTAGCTCAGGGCCTCCTGAGCACTGAGATGGTGTGGCTAGAGGGACTAGGCTGGGGCCTCCTGAGCACTGAGATGGTGTGGCTAGAGGGACTAGGCTGGGGCCTCCTGAGCACTGAGATGGTGTGGCTAGAGGGACTAGGCTGGGGCCTCCTGAATGCCGACTTGTCCGAGATGAAAGTTACTGAGGTCCTGGCAGCGTAGTGTCCTAAAAGACTCTGAGTGCCTTTATACCACAGAAGACACCAGTGTTACCTAGACGATTCCAGATCTCTCCTTGTAGCCAGACCATAATTTCCTAGTTGGTGCTCAGGACCTTGAGAATCTCAGTTCTGGCATCCTTCTAGACTCTGGCTCAGAGTATCACCAAAATGCAGTCATTTTTCTGTTTGCTGCTAGGGTGGTAGGTGAGAGACATGGAAAGTTTTGATGCTCCTCAGCTCAGGCTGGCCTTGAACTTCTGATCCTCCTACTATAACTTCCCAAGTGCTGGAGTCACAAGTGTGCACCGCTGCACCTGGCTGAACTAACTTGTCAACTGTGCTGCTTGGGATGTCTTCCAGTGCTTGAGGATTTCCTTAAGTGTGTCAGGGAAGCGCATCCTGGATATGAATTGGGAGCCATTCACACTTTTCATAATGACAAGTCCAGCACAGTAGCCTCAAAGCTATGTGAACACAGACACAGAGACACACAGACAGAGTTCTAAGCTTCTTTTGCTCTGCACCACTCACCTGTGTTTCTTGGATCATACTTAGGCAAGGATGTTCTTTTCAGAACTGTCAGAGCGCATTTCCTACCTCACCACAAGATCCTGGCTGGCACCCCAAGCACTGTTTGCATAGCTCTGTCCTGCACAGGCAAGGCCAGGGAGCAACCTCAGCAGTGGCTTCTCAGGTGACAGTAAGTTTGCTGATGATTGAAGCCAGCCTCTGCTAGATGCTCTGCTCTAAAGAAATGGGGGAGGGATGCTGGAAAACATTTGTTGGGCTGGGTAGGAGCTCTGCTCCTGATCAGCAGAAAACTCACGGCAGAGAGCTGGTGAGATAGCCAGTATCCCTAACTAACATTGTCTATGCTTTGTAGGTGTGGACACATTACTACTACATATGGAAAAGACTCTAAACTTGAATTAGCTGGATGGTTTTGCATTGATCACAAGTAGAGGCAGACCTAGAACTCACAGCTGTCTAAGGCCAGCACGCTCAAGCCTGCACTGTTCCTGTAGCATAGCCCAGGGAAAGCTATTCACCTGGAGAGTGATGGCAGCCTTTCTCATGCACATCATTCTGAGGACAGTGGAGTGGTGGCCTTATTACAGGAGTAATAGAAGTGTCACTCTCTCCATTACACTAAGTAAGCAAAGTAAAGGCTTTGTGAGCACACAACTAGACAGCCAGAAAGAGGGCCCTCAAGAAAGCCTGACTGTGCTGGTACGCTGACCTCAGATATCTAGCATGCAGAGCTGCAGGAGATAAATGTGTCCCTCCAACCTATGGTATTTTGTTGTGGTCAGCTAAGACAATCTGATACTGAACCTGTGAGTTTCTCTCTCCACCAAAACTTTCTTCACCTACAATTTCCTAGTGCCTGCATCTGATCCAGCCTTCCACATGCAATCTACCCTCTCAATATAGCTTCTAGAGAACCTAAGAAGGGGAGTCTCTCCTCCCACAGTACAGCACCCTCACTGAACTCCTTGTATTACGATTACTGGTATAAATACCTCATCTCCCACAAAACTAATGTCACACTAATCCAGCATATTGCATCTTTGCTTGTGTGTTAGAAAAAAACACTCTTTATTTTCTTTTGTTTCAATGGCATTAGTACATCACTTGGCCAGGACACATACTACAAATGATGGCTGAAGTTAGCACTCTCTGGTTGCTGCCAGAGGACTAGTGGGTGGCCAGGATCCAAAGCAAATTAAAGAACCACCAACGTCACTTCTCTGCCCTGGACATACACACACACACACACACACACACACACACACACACACACACATCCTCTTTAGAATCCTTTTTTCTGGTATCCAGTTCCTCCTGGTCCTCTCTACTCATTTCTAGAATTCTGCTTCTTTTTCTAAAGCTACAGCTTTCATTGCTTGTAACAAACAGTAGTCATTGTGGGGCTCTGTCTTTCATCTGTGATCCCTCATCAAGAACAGTAAAGAAAACCCTATGGGTCACAGGGAAACTGGGTAAAATGCAGAACTATGTCCTTGGCCTCTTCTTAGGAGACCAGAGAAGCTGTGCTACCATGGCCCTCCCCAGAGCAGGATTGATGGGTGACTGCAAAGCCTTGAAATTATATTACACTTCTCAAGTAAAATGTAGAAATATAGTCTTTCAATGAGAAAAAATATGTTTAAAACTCCAGTATTCTTGGCCATGTTTTCTTGCTTTATTGAGGTGCATGATACTTTGTGTTTACTTTGTGAAATTGAGCTATTTGATTTGTGTGTGAGAGAGACCTTAAAGAAATTACTTTTAAAAACATTGTCTACCTTCAAACACAAAGCGACTGAACAGTTTGCCAAAGGCTGCTCAGCTAATTGGTAAGAAAGGCAGATTCCCAGATCTCCTACTCTTTGATTAGCACCTATTTTACTTTATTAGTTTTATGAGACAAGATCTCTTTATGTGGTCTTAACTGTCCTGGAACTCACTGTGTAGGTCAGGCTGGCCTCGAACTCACAGAGATCTGCCTGTCTTTGCCTCCTGAGTGCTGGAATTAGAGGCATGCCTCCATACCCAGTGAGCACCTATTTTATAGCTGTACCTGGGGTCAACTTTTCATCTCTCTTGGTCTATTACATTTATGTATTTATTTGTGTGTGTGCTTCAGTGTGCATGTGTGTGTTCATGTGAGTACATCACGGTGCTTGTGTGACAGTTCCAGAACAACTTACAGTTGGTTATTTCTTTCCCACCATGTCACCCTCCCATATGGGTTGGCAGGCTTGATGGCAAGCACCATCACCCACTGAGCCTCCTCACCAGACTTCTCTTGCTGGTGTTAGAGCCCAGCTCAGCATCTGAAACTGGACAACATATTTGAAAGTTTGTTTTTACTGGGGCTGTACGTGCTGCTGACTTCTATCTCTGGCTGATGACTTTAGCCACCAGGGAAGCACACAGTCAGGGTATTCCATATCACCACTGCAGAGCTCTAGACGCAGGCTCTGTGGGAATCCCATGTTAACCTGTAGATCCTGAAAGAAGAGGCAGAACTGACTTAGTTACAGTTCCATCAAGAAGGTTGTCAGATGTTGTGAGCTGAGCTGATTGCACACATTCAGGAAGACCCTTGTGTTTCATAATTATTCTACTAACTCCTACTGATTTGGGATTGAAAGGCAGTCCAGGGTGATATTTGATCACCTATGCATCGGCAGTGAGTGGGTGCCGTCTTCTGGTGCTTGAAACCCTGAGCATCAAAGTCAGGATATTTATAATCCCAGGCTCCCTACCCAGCCCCCAGGGGGAGTGGTTACCTAATGCAGCTGACTGTTCACTGCATTACTCCTCTGCCACAGGCCTACCTGAGCTAACCCACCTAGTCTCTGTGCACTTTCTGGGCCTCCTGCCCCTGCAGGCAAGTGTGAGTAAGGGAGGGTCTCACAAGCCCTTACAGATTCCTTACAGATAACAAGGGTAGGTCCTACCATAGGTGATCTTATGGCTACAGCCCCTTAACAGAAGGTAACCAAACTGCCCTGTGCCCATTTGCATCTTGTCCAGTCCAAAGGTCTAAAAGTAGTGGCCTCCAACAGTGCACCTCACTAACTGCTGGTAAGTGCTGTTCCTTGATGGGATGTCAAGTCCCTCGGGGACACTGCTTCAGGAGACTGAGTGCAGTGAGCTCAACGGATGCTCTCATACTCTGTGCTGGCTTACCAGCACCAGGGAACTGATGTCTTTGAGTTAACATTGTGTCTATCCAGCCACACTGGCCCCTATTAATGCCTTTTGAATTAGTGTATCTTTCAATAATGGCATTTTAACAATGAAGTTTCCAAAAAAAACCAAACTTGTTCTTAATTTTTGCCCAAAGGTGGGAGGAGGGGGAATTTCAATAATGGCATCATTATAAATTCTAAAGTGATGACCATTTGGCTGTGTTACAAAATATGTAGCTAATAATTAAAGATTTAAGTGGAAACTTCATCAGTAAGGTAGACAGAACACATTTTTCTCAGTTTAGGTGTCAGAAATGGCACTGCACGGCCATGTGCAGAATTGTCACAGTGCGAGTCTTTAAAATTCCTTTTGGATTTTAAGGTATTAACAGGTCCCTATCAACATTCTCTAAAGTTTTTTGATGTCATATTAGCTATTGAACAAAAATATGCGAACTATTACTTTGTTGATTTTGTTCTTAAACCACACTGCATTATCATCTGAGAATGTGTTCTTAAAGTATTGTTAAAAGTACTTTGAAAACTTGTAAATCCCTGTAATTTATGTTTCTCCTGCCTCTGCTGTTTTGTTCTGTCCTTCTGGTTTCAATTTGAATGCCGTCCTGTCTGGGTGTGTACCTGTAAAATTGTGTTTTTCCGAGTACAATTTACAGTCCCGACCTTAGGCTTTTACAGTGTCCCTAACCTTCTCCGGGTTTCCTCCTGTACTGTGAAGTGAGTTTGGGGTCACCCTGCTCTTTCATATTAGAATTGTCTAATCAAAGTTACTTGAAACAGATCTGATTTTGGCATTTCTTAGTTTATCATTTCGGCCTAGGGAGTGAATTAGGAGAGCGTCCCTGGCAGTCCACTAATTGCATTGCCCTATTAAAGTGTACACAGTTGTAAACCCAGACTGCTTCAAGACAACAGTCTCATTTATCTAAACAGTTCTCCTTTTAGATTCAATGGCACTGATGGAGACCAAGATAAGAAGTAGGGACTGGAGGAAAGATCGTTTAGAGCCTGTACTAGCTGGAACCATTCCATCCCCTACAATCAGTCCCCTTTTCTTCCTAGGACTTGTCTGCAGACGGAATCCATCTAGCTGCATGCAGTGAGCTAAGTTAGGCAGAGACTGCAGTGGGCAGGGCCGCCCCAGACACGGTCTTACTTTGCCGGGAACAGCTCTGTTTTAAGGAACAGGAGACGACTTTAAGGGGCCTGAGGGGATTCTGCTTAAACTGTGCATCCTAAATCCATTCTGTAGGCATCTCTCTGTGTGGAAGCTGTGCCCTTCATTGTGGAGTTTTATTGTTAAATGGCCACAGAACCTTTGGAATCTTTTTCTTAAGTTGAGAAATGAGATATTTAAATAAAATTTTGGCTCTTTTCAAATATCACTTGCACTAAGCTCTGATAAGGAGTCAAGTGCCTTTCTCTTTTTTTACCTCCTTCAATGTGGTCTCGTTTGACTCGAGGGAAGGCCACAGCTTTCGCAGCTGACCCAGCTACTTCTCTGCTGTAGGTAATTGTACAGTCCGGCCGCCACCCAACGGTGCTGCAGAAACTCTGCCAGCTGCCCTTTCAGTATTTCAGTGACCCAAGGCTCATCAAAGTGCTGTTCCCTGCGCTCATCTCTGCGAGCTACAACAACCTTCAGAACAAGATCATCCTGGAGCAAGAGATGAGCTGCGTTCTACTGGCTACATTCATCCAGGTACCTGTGCCTTGTGCCTCCTTTCTCCTGTTTACGGGCAAACTCATGAAACTGGAAAGTAAACATGAGGCAGCTTTATGCTCGCCCTCCAAGCTGCTTTTACCTCTCTATGTCTGTGCTTCAGGAAGTCATTTCTAAAGCCTGGAGTCACTACAGAAACCGGGTGGAGCGCTACATGCTTCTGCCTGGAGCACTTCAACCAAAAAGCTCATTTGCCATTGACAGAGAGGAAACTTGTATCGGGTCTGTTTAACAGGACTCCAGGCTCCTTTAAGGCTTTGGCCATCACGTGGGTCTGTCTTTTAGTCTTGCTACAGAGGATAACTGCTGAAGAAGGATAAAAAGTTGGGTTTATTTGAACATTTAAAAATAAATATGGTTTGCATATGTGTACAAAGTTGGGAGGATAAAACCTGTTTGATTGCTTTTTTTTTCCAATCTAAAAGTTTGAAGTACAGCCTTGTAGGACTGAAGTCAGAACCGGTGCTATGGAAAGTACTAACGTGTGTAAATTAGCTCACTGAGCTGGCAAGAGTAAAGTCAAGGTGACGGTTCCAAACTAGGATTTTTCATATCTTTGTAGATGATTATTTTATGAAATGTCCCAGTTTTTTTTTCAAATGTTCTGCGTTAAAATCGCTCCTGCTCCACATGATATTTCCTGTTCTTCCTAACGTGAAACAGAAAGCAGAGTTCTGTGTGTGTTATCCCTGTGCTGGCTAATGTTCAGATACCTCTGTCAGAGTGTGAGCGTGTGCAGCTGCCCGAGAGCCACCAAGAACAGCTGAAGACTTCCCAGCTTGGCCTCCCTCCTTATCGCGGGCAGGCAGTGCTCCCTGTCCCTCTCCCGGAGTGATCAGTCAGTAAGCATAGCTAGGTCAAGGAGACTTAGAAATACTTTCTTTTCAGCTTAGTTGTAACATTTGAGTCTGGGCCCTATTTTCTGCATGATTTCAAACTGGCTCATGATTAAATTAAAATCTTAGTAGAATCCTGTCCTGTAAAGCCATGGCTTCAGCACAGAGCTCTTCATCTGCTCTTAGAACCTTAAGCCAGAGAAACCAGCTCTGTCGAGAAGTGCAAGTGCGCTTTTGGGTGTTTTCACACGGGGATCTTTTCCACTGGAATCAGTCCGAGGGGAATCTCTGAGTGTGCATCTATGCTGGGCTCTGCTCTAGACCCTAAGTTGTATCATGAATAAGACAGATAAAACCCACCTTCCAGACCATTCCTAAACAACAGAAGGACCAAGTAGCATGGAAGGTAGGAAGTGAGCCCTGGCCTGGGGAGGGAGGGAAGCCTTTTCTAGCTTAAGCCAAGAGGCCTCAGCCCAGACAAGTTTCCATGTGGGCCTCATTAGTTCCTTTAAAACTACAAGTGACAGCACTCAGGTGGTTGAAGCAGGAAGATGACAGTGTGAGGCCAGCCTGAGCTACGGAGTAAGACTGCCTCAAAAACAAAAATATGGATGAGATCCAAAACTATAGTTACAACTATTCCAAATAGACCATATTTAATACAGTTTTGCCAAATGGTATGGAAATTACTTCTTTCTTAATTTGTGCTAGCATTATTAGACTAGACTAGTGAAGTTAAATCGTTTTTTCTATAAATAATTGTGCTCAAAAATGAATTATTTTGAATCAACTTATAAATGTGCCATGGATCCAAATATAGGTTATTAATAATCACTAGAAAGTAATGTTAAGATTATATTATGGCCTGTCATAAGTTTCTGAAGACTTATTATATACTCTATTTTTTTTTCAATTTCCATCTAAAGGTAAAATGACCAAACTTTAAAGTTTAGATGCAGAATACTTTTGTTTTGGATTGATTTGTTTTTTGTTTATTTTTTGTTTTGTTGGTTTGTTTGCTTGTTTGCTTGCTTGCTTTTGAGGCAGGGTTTCTCTGTGTAGCAGCCCTGTCTGTCCTGGATTATAAGGACCCTTACATTCTTAGTTTTTTTTTTTTTAATTCTTGCCAGGCATAATGGCATACACCTATAATGCAAGCACTTAAGAGCCTGAATGAAACATGAGGATCACTCATTTGAGTCGAGCCTGGACTCCAACTCCCTACTACCCGCCCCCCCCCCCCCCCAAAAAAAAAACCTTTTTAAAAGTCTTGTTAGCTTTTGAAGCCAAAATGGTTCATTTGGCTTAGGTTTCAGGTTCGGGTGTACAGTGGTGGTTTGTAGGCAGCACTATTGCCCTGGGCAGTGCTCACAGAGAAAACTTAGTCTCAGCTTTCAAGAATGTGGCCGCACAGTCTCGTCCTCTGCCATTGTGTCTGTGCCCCAGATAGTTCATGTGGCTGTGACACCAGCCTAGAGGGACCTTGCAGTTCACTTCAGAGCGTTGGTCTCAACCCAGTTCTCTCTTCTCATACAGGACTTTGCACAGACTCCAAGTCACGTGGATAACCAGTCTTCTTACCCCAAAGGTAGGTCCCTCTGAAACTAAGTTCGGTGTGTAAGTTAGCTAAGTGAACGGGCTTGCATTCCCTTTTCCAGTTAGAGAATTTCTGTGTTGTCTAAAGTATGTGATGTTCAGACATCAAATACTTGAAGAGTAAGAAATCTACTATATCACCGGAATCTACGGAGGGGCCCCTGGAAATAAAGAAAAGCACAATCCACCTTTCTATCCTCTGCTGGTGCAAGGTCTACGGAACGCTGACTAGTAACAGGGAAGCCAGTCATACAGCATGACTACCAGCCCAGACATGTCACTCATGAATGCGTCAGGTCCTAACATGGGCTTCCTGTCCATGTTCAAAATAAAGGTGTCCATAACAGTAGCTAGACCGCTAAATTCAAGCACTTGACCTATTTTAATTGAAAATAATTTTACATTGCGGAAAATTAGGATCCAGTTAGCAGAGTTCTGGAAGTAAAAGTTTTGTTCCCATGATCAGGGCTAGAGATGGACGGTTGTCAGCTTTCTGTTTACATTCTTAAATATCCTGCTACCCAGGCTATAATTGAGAAGGACAGTTTGGTCTAATGCTGTTGTGGCAGGATCTCTGGTTAATGAGTCCCAATCTAGACTTTCTCCAAGTCCTCCATTAGTTTGATAGTATTAAATGTTCCCTTAGAACTGGACGTGGTGGCACATGCTTGTAATCCCAGTCCTGGGAGATGGAGTCAAGAGTAATCCTTTCAACGCCACCCTTGGCCAACCTGGGTTACATGCAAACCTATCTCAAAAATAAAATTAAATAGAATATATAATAGTAATTGTTCAGAGGCTCACTCCTACCCAGTAGGATCCTCTGGGGCACCCACCAAGAAACCCCTACTTGGAGACAATTTGGCTGTCATTTAAGAAAAAAAAAACTATAGTAAGCAGGTAATGCAAGGTACACAGAAGAAAAGACAACAAAACTGTTACAATATCATGAAAAAATGTGAGGCTTTATTGACTCGGGTGCTCAGGAAAGTAAACAGAAAGTCGTGCAGCTTTCCAGACATTCAAGTCGGCATCACAGTTAGCACCACCGTCTGAGTCCGTGTGCAGGTTCAGTTCTGCCCTCACCCAGCCACCGCCTCTTTCTGTTTTTCTCTCTTTGTTTTTTTAAGCTATTAGGACATGTGAAGGAAATCAGTACAATTGTTTAATTTTTTTGGTCATATGAAAATACTTTTCCAAATACTCTAATGTATTTATTTTTAACTAAGCCACAATATTTTTTGCCAGTATAACTATGTAGACTGTCTTAATTCTTTTTTTTTTTTTTCTGCCCTAAAAAAAGATGAGTCACTACTTAAGAGTCCGGGAAGAAAAGTCCCAGAATGAGAAACTGCCTCCCTTCACTTGGCTGAGCATAACGTGGAGTGGCAGTTCCTTCCTTTGGGGGTGGGGGCACTCTCTCTGCCGTCCCTGCTGCATCTGCTCCCAGCATGGTCAGTGACAGGCCATATGGAATGAGGGCTGAAGAGATGTTCTGCAGTTAAGCTCACCTGCTGCCCTTGCCAAAGACCGGAGTTCAATTCCCAGCACCCACGTCAGGCAGTTCGCAACCCCCTGTAACTCTAGCTACAAGGGATCCATTGCCTCTGTCCTCTTAGGGTGCTTCCAGCACTCGCATATGCAAATGTGCACACACACACATACACAAATGTGTGATATAATAATGATATAGTATCTTCTGTGAATTACAAGCTAGCTAGGACTACACAATGAGACCTGACCAAAAATAATCAATCTTTATTTTTTAAGGCAACGCTGTACCGAGTATCCAGCTTACACTTTGGTCATGGGCCCCCTTTGTGCTTAGATTAAGTCCTCATAAATTATGTCCAGGCAGCCTCTTGAGTGTGCAAGTAGCTGTGTGTTCCCAGGTTCTCACCACCGAGGGGCAATTTCAGCATTCCGACCTGCTGTCTCTTGACTACACCATGCTTTTGAGGGGGTCGGCAGAGCTGTTGATGCTTACCTTTGCTCTACTAGATAGCTGCTGAATGCCAGATTGAGCACTTCCAAAGTTATGCCTAAATGTATGTTTTTAATTAAGTAGATTATTTCAGGAAAAAGAAGTCAAAATTTAGGCAGGTTTGTGAGTCAGTAAAAGAGCTGGTACTTGTCTGCAGGGTATTGACTTCAGTCCCCAGCACAATAATAATAACAATAATAGTAATAATGATGATGTTGTCACCCTTCACATATGGTTGTACCCATTCAAAACTATATGTACATAGCTGCAACCCTGTTACCTCTTTTAATAAATATTTCATAATAATATAATATATAGATAATAATCATAAATATACAGGTTAATGTCTGAATGTGTGGCTAAAATACATTTATAACATACTATAGTAGATTGACATAAAGATGAAGCAGACACCTTGTTTACAGAAAATGTAGCAAAATTGACTGGAATACATTGGCTCCTTTTGTGCACTGGTCTCAGAATAAGCTGGTTTCTAAGCCTTCAGAAGTCACTTCTTAGTCTCTTTTCTGTCTCCCTCAGGAAAATTCGGGAACCTCGGGGACTACCTGGAGCTCGCTAACAGATTTCCTCAGCAGGCCTGGGAAGAAGCCCGGCAATTTTTCTTGAAAAAAGAGAAAAAATAAATGTTTTTTAGCTAATTCTATATTTGAGTACCTTTGTTAGTGTTTTACATTGTTTCTTAAGGGCCTCCTGGTGTGTTTATACTCTCCTGCTGCAGATACGCTCCTCTGTGCGCTGTTTATAAAGACTGTACATATTGGACTGTTCTTCCTAATTTTGCAAATTGAGCTTGTTTCATTAATGCCCGATATTTTGGAGTTTGTTTACTTCCATACTGTATAATTTGCATTTGTAATATGGGTAAAATTAGACTTAAAAATAGCAAATATTGTAATGTAGTAACACAGTTTTCAGTGTTGACTTTTCACGTTAAAGCTGCACAAATCTGAGAAAGTGTTAAGACATTTAACCTGCTCTGAGTTTTTCTTCTAAAGCTTGGAGTTGAGACCTGTGTAACTAACACTTTCCATAAGTAAGCCTTGGGACTGTTTGAAATTAGAATACCTAGTCACTGGTCGGGAACTTCCCTGGGAGAAAGCACTGTGAACTATTAGCTTTGCTAACCTAAATTTAGTGTTCAAAATAAAAAAAAAATAATGTGGGAGCATCAAGTATTTTCTTAAATGATTTATTTGAAACAACATAAAAATAAAAGAAACAGTGAGGGTGGCCATGTCTCTGAGGATAAGGCAGTCATGGGCACACAGCTAGCTCTGTCTGGGCCAGGCCGCGAGGACAGGGTGGGGGTTGAGGGTCTCCTCCTTAAGTGGTCCTCTGCTGAGCCTGAGTGGCATTGCTGATAATTACCAAGAAAGACCTGGCTGTGGAGATTTACCCGAAAACCTAAAATTGGTCACAGGAAGCTGAACACAAGAATCTTACCTTTCTTCAAACAAACAAACAAAAAAATACTTACCTAATATTCCGGGCACTTCTTTTTGGAACCTCACGGCACTGCAGTTATGTGTGTTCGATTTTTTACTGTTTTACAAATCGAAAGAAAATAAAGAGGTGGGATGTAAACCATGCGGAGCATCTCCGTGGGCGCTCCTGTCCGGAGGACTCGACACACCTCGTCTCCGGAGAGGGAGGGCCGGAGCCGGTGGAGGGCGTCCCCGCAGCCGTGGGGAATCAAGTTTATAAGGTTCCCTGCGAGGTGCTTCGCGATGGAATATACCTCTTATCTGGTGGGAAATTTGCCAAAAAGCCATAAATAATCGAGACAGCAGTGATTAACCTCCCAAAGCTCTACCAGAATTCGCAATTAAAGTTGTAATCGAATGGTCCCGCTGCCCCTGTGTGAAGCGCCCGATAAAGTCGCAGAGCAGCGGCTTCCTTCTGGGGTGAGGGCGCCGCTGGCCCCGAGTCTAGAGAGTCTAGAATTAGAACCCGACTTGGAAAAGGTGCTCAGAGCCCAGGAGCAGCGACATTTACAACCAAAATACGTACCTGGGGTGACAAAATTTCTCCCAATCACTGCAGAACCAGTTCTTCTGAAAGCCCAAGGGCACATCAGAGCTTCGGACCTACCGAGTCCTCAGCCACAGCTGCCCCCATCCCCCACCCCGCCAGACTCTAGCTGGTGGGCCCTGTGACCTTGAATCTGGAGGCCTCAGTGAGTCCTAGGTCAAGCCCTGGCCTTAACCTTAACTTCTTCGTTCCTCAGATTCTTGCAGCTGTGAAAAACACCTGCATCTTTCCTGGTGGATGTCAAAAAGGACATTGTCCTCTAGGTCTCCAGTCTTCCCTCATCTCAACCCCCCCAACACACACACACACACACACACACACACACCAGTGCCCCGGCTCAGCCTCCGTAGGCACACACCTCATTTACATATCCAGCTTCCCAGCTAGCAAACTCTCACTCAGCCCACCCCCAGATGCTGACCAGAGGAGGGTTCTGTGGTCAAAGGCTGGACCCACCTAGCATTCCTGTTCGACTGGGGATTGCTGCTAAAGGCACAAAGGAGCTGGGACCTGGAGTTGCCCAGCCCCACATCTGGAGGATTCCTCGTGCCCTTTCTTGCTCCCATCGCTGCTCTCAACCTAGCTCTGTTTATCTGCATTTTCTATGCACAGTCTCCATCAACAAGGTGCTAGCCTGTAATTGGTCACACAATCCTCATTATAGCACTGAATCTCTGTATTTTAAAGAAAGTTTACTTTTACGTCAATCAGGCCCACGGTTAAAAGCCTCTAATCTTCCCAGCATCAGCTTAATAAACTGAATTTCCTGCTTTTATCGCAGCTCCGTTGGGGACTGACTTCTCTACAAATACTTTTACCCGTCCTTACCCGGCCTTTGTTTTCTCCCCCCAGCAGGCTTCTATTCTGCCTGGCCCTTTGGTGAGCACTAACTTCCACCTTGGCAGAGAAAGCCTACCTCTAGGCAAAAGTGGCAGAGTCTCACGTTTTTGAAGGACAGAGTTAGAACAATGTGTCACTTAAACCCGCTCTTCCCAGCTCTGGCAAGCCTGAGCTTTAACTACTCCATATTCAAAAGAGAAAGGCTGGTGTCGTCCCAGTCATTCAGAACACTGCCACACGGACTCTGAAGTTCCCAGAATTGTGTGGCCTTACAAAATTGTGTGGCCAAAAATTTGTCTCTGGGATGTTTTTCCTGCCACCATTTCCCAGAGCTCAGCAAATAATTAGTTAAATCTTCTGAGAAAAAAAAAATCTTATTCTGAAGTGAATCACTTTAAATAAGCCTCTTTTTTCATCCATAGTCTCTTCCCTTGAACCAAGGTTTTACTACTCTTAATAAACATTAGTAAAAGGCACAAAAGTTGTAATTGTCACAGGTAATTTAATTTACCAGGAAATCCCTACTTCATTACAGAAGATGTTTAAAGATGACCTGGGAACCAGTAAAATGGATATTTATTCATGTAACTAACTGTAGATCTGATACTTTGCCAAGGACATGCAAGTTTATCCCCTGGGAACTTGAGAGCACCACACGCTCCTTTGGGTAATGAGAGAAAACGTTTGTGATGTCTCATACAACTTACTGCACAGTGACCACTGTTACCTGGGTAATTTCCCAAGGTAGTAAAAGGCACGCACCAGTGTTGAAGTCAAATGTTTGTTTCAGCTTTGAAAGATGAGGGGAAATATCGCAGTAACTAGGTATGTAGATGTTTATAAAATACTGCATGCACCCAGTCAAGCAAAAATTTAGCTCTTATAATGAAATTCCCTAAGGACCCGTTCCTTTTTAATAAAAAAAAAAGTAAAAACCCAATATTTTGATAATCTAAAGTTTCCGAAAATAAGATTTAGCAAAGTTTTGTTTCCTATCCAATAGCCAGCCAGATGCAAAACGGAGGAATCTGTATTTCTGCTTAGGAGGGAATGGTCTAAGTTCGGGGAATGACGCCTCAAAGAACCAGCCTTGAGAGGTAAAGCTGGCCCTGATTAACACGTGTGTGTGTGTGTGTGTGTGTGTGTGTGTGTGTGTGTGTGTGTGTGCGCGCGCGCGCGCGCGCGCTTGTTTGTATCTTATCTACATTTGCAGACTATTTCCTAAATCTCCAAGAAAGGGAATGCCCCGCCCCTTTTCTAAGTGCTAGCATCACCTTGACTTTCAGGAAGTGAACTATAAATGTAGTTCAATTTTCCCACCTCTTCTCATTTTGTTTAATTGCCAGGAAGCCTTCCATCCCTAATTGGTGCTGTGGGATGGATGGGTGTGAAACTGCTGTATGGCCCAAGCGGCTGCTTCTAACGAGGGGGGGGGGGGTCTACTCCTCTATCCGGAACGGCAGCTGCCTTTTGAGTACATTTGTCCCCAATCCTTACCTATACACTAGGATGGTTATTTGTCCCCTACCCCGAAAGTGCTCTGCACGCCTTCAAAAAACAAAACCTGGACATAGAGGGACGCCCTGTGGGATATCTAACTGTGGGAACTAGAAAAGAGAAATGTCAGATTGTTGCAGGATTGGCAGGTTGGCTGATAGAGGCAGCTTTCCAAATCAGCCAAGGGAGGACAGGAGGCTGGCTTTGGGAAAGAATTGTCCTAGACTGCCAAAGGGTTAAATATTTGTAGAGGGTAAAACCTGAGCCTGCCGGGATTTTTTTTTTTTTTCCTTCTGCTTGCCTGGGGCGGCCTGCTGGAGATTCAGTATCTCTTGGTTATTTCCTGCGATCGCTAAAGCCAGTTTTCAAGAAAACAAGTCGCAGGGGTTTGAAATGTCACACCAAGTGACCTGGGCACGACATATCCAGGGGCCATCCCCCGCCCCCTCCATTTCGGGCCTGGAAAGAAAATAAACCAAGGACACGCCAGACTGGTTCTGGGTGGACTTATTTTCTCCTGCGCCGCGATCCTAGCGGGGGCTTGTTGTGGCTCCTTCAGTGTATCGCTTGCAGGTGATGCCAAACGTAGATAAGGAGCCGCCCCGGCCTTCTCCTCTGTCTAGACAGGGGAATTAATAAATGCAGCGAGATTGATCACGTCGCGCATCCACTCTGGGGACAGCTCGTAGGACGCGTCGCAGAGCCCAGGGGCGCAAGGTGGGCTTCGCGCCCCACCCAAACCTATCACCCCACAACTGGACACCGGTCTCCAGGCGCCCACGCCTCAGGTGCAGAGCCTTGCAGAACCGCCTGAAGGCTCGCACCGCACCCGAACCGCCCCGCCCCGCCCCGGCCCGCCGGCACCCAATAAATGTCGGGCCCGCCCTGTAGGTGCCCAATCCCCGCCGGGCACGCCCGTCGGCGTCCAATCAGCGTCCGGCCCGCCCGTCGGGCACCGACTGCACCGCAGCACGAGGGCGGGTGAAGCTGAAACTTCCCTTGAGGCCCACTTGCGAAGTGGCGTTGTCTGGCTCCCCGGGCGCCAACAGCACACAGGAGCGGCATGGCATCGGGTTGTTTTTTATTAAGATCAAAATATTCATCCCACTATTCGCCTCACAATAAATAACAATAACTTACGTTTGTTCGGCAAAGGCTCTCACTGTCCTCCGTCGACTGATAATTTAAAACATTTTTTTAAAGATAGTCTGGTTTCTACTTTGTCCGGCAGTCATGCGCTTTCGGGGTTGTGTCAGTTCCCTGGAGTTGTCCCGTCCTCCTCACCGTCAGGGCCGGTGCAAAGCATAGGGTCAGCGCAGGTGCGTCCGGAGCAGCTCCCACGAGGGAGGGCAGGTCCCTGTAGGGCCCCACGCAGAGGTGGGTTCCTGGGCGAGTGTGGCACGGAGAGGCAGAGTGGCAGCTCCCCACGCAGCGCGGGAGAGCCGAGGGCGGAGCTAACCCAGAAAGTCCCAAATTCTATTTCAAGAAAAACAAAGTCCTGGGAGCAACAGTCTCCAGTCTCGGCGGCGGGGGCAGGCTGCGTCCTGCTCTTCTGGTTGTCCTGTCGTTGTCGTCGCCTGCCTCTGCCCCCCTCGCTTTAAATAACAACAATAATTACAAGGGCCAGAGAGTTTTCGGAGCTGGAATGGCCTGAGCATGGGTGAGTCTCATGCAGGGAGCATGCGAGGTCCGCGGGCTGGCAGCTAGGGGTCCCTGCTCACGTCTCCACGGGACTAGGCACCATACTGTTGGGGGTGTCCGGGAGCTGTGAGGACAGAGAAGTCACGTCGCTGCCGGAGGAGTTGCCTAGGGAGCCAGACTCTGAGAAGGAGACCTGGGAGGGCAGAGACACCAGGGTAGAACAAGTGTGTACACGCCCGAGCCGGTGATCCTGGGTCACCTGCTCAGAGACCCTGCGTGTTCCCAGCAGACAAGTCGCCAGCTGAGTAAATTCTGAGGAGAGGGATGCCAGGTCCTCCAGTGACACAGGGGGATTTGGGCAGGTGAGGGAGAGACATTAAAACCAGGTTTAGTGTCAGCAGTGAGGCCCAAGAGCCTTTCCCCATTGCCAGTTCTGTCCCGGACCCCTTGTCCCAACGCAAAGTCCCCTCCATTCCACTCCCACTGGGCAGTTAGCGCAGGGCCTCACCAGCTGTTGAAAAGCGGGTTGGTCCAGGTCACTCTGGAGTGCAAACTCGCTGAGCGCTTTCCAAGGCGGCTGGTACGTCTGCACCTCCACTGCACTGCCCTGCACCGCATTCTCATGGCGGATGGGGCTGCCCGCCACCAGGGGCGTCCCAGTCAGTCCCTGGAGGCTCTAAGGGGCAAGGGGACGGCACAAGGCATTAGAGTTAGGTCTTGGCTTTTGCACCACTTTTCGAGCATGGAGCCCCAGGTTCTGGAGACCGACTTGGAGACCGCATTGGTGTGAGGAGGCACACTTGACTGCACACCTCCGCATTGGAGATACCCTAGGGCCCACAAATCCGCCAACCGCTTCACTACTATGAGCCAAACACCAGGCCGGGGAAACGGAAGCTTTTACGCCCTTTCCTAGCCAAGCATACAAAGGGGGTGACCTTCGGATCCTGACAAAGAAAATTACACCTGGCAATCCGTGGCTAGGACTCCTTGTCTAGGGCCCCTCGACTCTGGGCTGTCGCTGGCACAAGACACCACCACCAACCACCGCAACTTGAAGGCTAAGGCTAGCCTTTCCTTGTGGTGCCAGGCTGCGTGGAGAGTCCAGTTCCGCCTAGGTCTCTCCAGAAAGAGGCCTCCGGAATGCCTCGGTGGCCACCGCCCGCCTCCCCGCCACCGCCAGCACCTCACCGCCTTGTCACTGTGCTGCTGCTGCTGTAGCTGTTTCATGAGAATGGACTTCTTCTTGTCCTTGCAACGCTTGTTCTGGAACCACACGCGGATGACCCGTGGGCTCAGGCCCGTCATCTCCACTAGCTGCTCCTTCATGAGCGCGTCGGGCCGCGGGTTAGCGGCGTAGCAGGTCCTCAGGGTGTGCAGCTGCTTCTCGTTGAGCACAGTCCGCACCCTGGTAGTCTTCTCTGCCTGCTTGTGCACGTGCGTGCGCAGCGAGGGCTGCCGTCCGGACCCGGTGTCTGCAGGGGCCGAGAGAAGCAGGAGGTCAGATGGGTCGCCAGTCATGCTCCCCAAGATTTCGTTTCCCTTTTATTCCGTTCATTTGGTTATTTTTCATTTCTCTCTCCATCCGTTCGCCTTACCCAAAAGGAGTATGCTTTTTGTTCTGTCCCTGGCTCCCAAGCCCGACTGCCTCTCAGCGATCTCCTGGAGTCCTGCAGGACTCTGGAGTTCTGCTTTAGGCCGCTGCGCTTACTAGCAGACCCTAGGAAAACCCAACTGCGCCCAGCTGGACAAGCGAAGCCCTGTGTAAGAAGGTGGGGTTTTAGAGGAAGAGGTAGAAATGGCAGTGCGACTCCGGAGGGGAAAGGGAATAGTCCGGGGCTTGGGACCCAGCAAACTCCCAGACTGAAAAACTCTTCTGCTCCTAAAGGCCTGCTTCGGCCCGTCTCGCCGTTTGGAACACTCTGGAACACCGAAGAATCCGACTTGAGACAGCGAAGGCCTTCTGGGTACAGAATGGTTCCTTCCTGGCTGTCTGCCCTGGAGCTTCAGCCCGGAGACTGTCCCCTTCGCTCGGGTTCCCTCTGCCCAGTGGCTGGTGCCACTCACACCCACCTGGAACAGCTTTAAGCCTACATTTTCACAACAAAGGGAGCCCCTGGGCCATCTCCAGAAGGGGTTCGTGAACACGAACTCCACTGTGTCGCGTCCAACCCGGTCTACACGTCCACTGGAGATTAGCTGCACTGTTTACATTGATGTCCCCTCTAGGCATTTCTAGGTCTGGGTAAACATTTACAAATAGCCCACCCAGACCAATTTCCTCTTTCTACAGTGTGGAAACGGAGAAACAGAGAGGGGTGGAGCCCTGGGGCCACACAGCCTGGAGAGCCAGGGTCTGTGCCTCAGACCTTCTGGCTTCCTGGAGCTGGGGTCTCTGTGACACTCTCTCCACCTGTTTCTGGCCAAAACCCAGTCTGAGCAACTCCTAGTTAGGACGCCAATCGTCCTAGCTGGACCTCAAAACAAGAACACAGGCCCCTCTTTTACAAGGCTGGCCTTCTCCGGTAGGCTCCAGGCCGGATATCATCTTTTCTCCCTGACGATAACCTGTTCTTTAAAGGAATTCTAAACAAACCCAAACAAGCTCCACTCTCCGGATCCTAGCATCGTGTCCTACAGGGTACGGACCACGGAGAACACAACTCCCGAAGCTCAGGCTCACACACTTCCAGTTCCCCACCCCAGATACACACGGCCGGATTCCCAGCGCCAGGGCCTCTCACACCAGCTTCCCGTCGGAAGCTCGGCGGCCGGCTATACACTCGCACATCCCACCGACGCGGTGCGGCTACGCGGGCCGGGAGAGCGGCTTACCTGGCAGATGCAGGCCGCGGGCGCCGGGGAGCGGGCCGGGGCTACGCGGGCTGCCGGCCGCAGCGCGCTCCAGCAGGAGGCCGTGGTCGGCTCGGCAGAGCAGCTCGTGCTCCCGCAGCGAGAACTCATCTCCCGGCAGCAGCTGGCGGCTGCACACGGAGCAGCGGAAGCACTCGATGTGGTACACGCTGTCCCGCGCCCGCATCACCAGGTCGCTGCTGCTGAAGCCCACCTGGCACTGGGCGCACTTGATGCCGAACAGCCTGCGGGCCCGGGCGCGGCGGGCGTCAGCGCGGGGTACCCGGGCCCGGGACGCGCAGCCGTGTCCCCCAGCCCACGGGGGCCGAACCCGAGGTCCCGCCAGCTCACCTGACGTAGTCCCGCTTGCAGTAGGTTTTCCCGTCTCTCACGAAGCACGTGCACGTCTCGTCCAGGTACTGGCTGCACTCGGCGCACTTGAGGCAGGCGGCGTGCCACTCGAGGTCGGGCGACACCCGAAGGATAAACTGGTCGTGGATCTGACTCCCGCAGCCCACGCACATGGCCGTCCCGAGCTTCTCTGGCGGGGAAGGGCGCAGGGCCCGTGTCAGGCCTGTCTGCCGACCCTGGCCGGCCTTGGCCGCTGCATCCCCAACCCAACCCTCTCTCGCTCTCTCGCTCTCCCTCTCTTACTCTTAGAAGTGCGACCACAAGGGAACGGAAAGCTTTCGAAAGGTCCAGAAAATAGGAAACGAAAACAACACAATCTCCTGACATTTCCGTTATCACGGTCTTTGAACGGGCGCGTCGTATCGGTCCAGATACAGACAGAACTAACGGGAGGCGGACGACAGCACAGTGACACCGGGGAGCCCCGGACGCCTCCGCGTCCACACTGGCGGCCAAGCCCGGATTTCCGCCCTCTCACAACGACTCCCTCCAATCCCAACATCCACACCTCCACACCGCAGCTTTCAGCGCGGTCCCCGCTCAGCTTCTTCGACAGATCTTAATTAAACACCGCGCAGATCAAGCGACTGAAATCTCTCTAGCTTCGAAAGACCAAAAGACAAGCAAACAGGAAAAAAAAAATCCCATCTCTCTAAGTCAAACCTAATCGTCCTAGCAGAAAAGAGAAAGAATTCACAGTCTTGGGGTCAGTTCAGCCGGCTTGGGAAATAAAGTCTAATTATAAAATAAAACAACAGGATTCCAAAGGATAAACACTGCTACAGGCAAAATGCATTGGTTTTTTTCTTTATTCTCCCAAGTATTTTGTCAAATAGAAGCCACTTGTAGAATCCGCTAAACATTCTTCTGCATTGGAAATGTTGCATATTAAACACGCATACACACCCACACACACAGAAAGACTTACTCTTGGAATGATCCCCCATAGCACCCAGAAAAGGATAATGAAAAATAATATCCACCATGCAGAGAGAGATGTACGCAAAGCGTGCGGCCAGGGGCTGAAGGACCAGGGTCGCGCGCCCAGCCTCTGCTCTTTGCTAACTAACTCCTGCCCCGCGGAGTTGAAGGGGCGATTCCGCACCGACCCGCACGCAGCATGACGTCAGCACGCACTCGCCCGGGCCGGAGCTGGAGGCGGGACCTGTAGCGTCGTCACCCGGCTCCCCCACAGCGGCGGGGACTGCGGGGGAGGTGATGGGGACCCGGAGGGTGGGCTTGGGTAGCGCCGGGAGATTGGCTGCGAGGAAGTGGGCCAGTTCTGATTGGCCGGGAATGAACAATGGAGCACAGCCCCCTCCTCCCTGAAACCTTCCAGGATCCGCTCTGCGGCCCCGGGTCCCGCAATCCCAGGGAAACTGCGTCTCCACCCAGCGGGCTCTGCCGCAGCGCCGCGCTTTCTGTGGACTTGCGGGCGGTTGCCCCAGTCGCTGCCTAGCAGGGTGATGGACACCTGGGGATAGATGGGAGCCGTCTCTCCCTTAAAAGTGTTTTTCTTTTATAATTTTTAAAATAGGAATTCCTCCTGGGGACGACAGGACTAAGGGAGAAAAGGGGATCCGTTGGGTCGCGACCATCGCTGGTCCTGTGGGCCACCTTCCTCCCCTGTGCGCCTGAGCCTTTGTTCGGCTGGGGTCCAAGTTAGAGAGAACGGGTAGGAATTGACCACCTGGGTTTGGATAAACTCTATTCGGACTTTCCCACCCGCTCCGCCCGTAGAAAACTCGATGTTGCAGGTGGGTAAAGCCGGAAGGAATCCAGAGGCTCTAGCCAAGGTCCTGCTTCCACCCTTGCGGCGGCTCTTTCTCCTCCCTCATCTTTTTCCTCTTTTTGGTTAAGTTAACGCCGACTCCCACCCCCTCCTTTCTCCACTCTGCTGCTTGGCTCCTTCGAAGAACGCCGTTGAGATGTGTTACACTTCCAGAATAAACGATTTTCACGAACTCTCATTGTGGATTTCATAAAACTGATTACAACGCAAATACTCAGAAACAAATGTGGGGCGAGGGGTAATTTGCTATCTTCTCGATGGCTTTTTAATCTTTAGAAAATCTGCAACTTCTACAAAATCAGGACTTTTTTTTTCCTTCACAAAATTCGCCATGAGTTTTGTTTGAAAGGGTTGAAAGACAAATGAATGAGGTATAAACAGCGTTTATCCATAGATGGTCTTTAAGTTCCCCACCCCCATTTTAAAAGGACACCAAGAACTTGATGCCTCTCTAGGTGGAGTGCGGGTGGGCTCCTGGGAGAGTCTCCACCCAATCCTATGTGTCCCGACTCGGTTGTCTGCAGGCCTTTCCGCCTGAGAGCGAATTCGGGCGCGGCAGCCCAACTGCTAATAGCCAGAGGCTGTTGGGCTGGGAAACTGATGCCGCCAAGAGCTCGGAGAGCTCTGTAGAAAGTCGGGGCTAGGTAGACCCTGGATGCACAAAAACCGCTCCTCCGAGGAGCTTCGGTGCAGGAAGCCGCCCTCTGGCTCGTCGCTCTACAGCCCGGTTTCTGCGGCTTTTGGCCCTCACCTCCACCCTCGGAGCTCTAGGGCTCTCACTGGACCTGCCACTGCCTGCAAACCCCTGACAACAGGCTGATCCCTTTCTGTCTCATCCACTAGCGCCCCAGTGGCTCTCGGTCTCTGTGAGCTGTGTCAGGGGCTGGAGCCCTGCTAAGTTTGCTAGTAAACCCAAACCACCACGAGGAAAGTAAGGAGCCTCAATCTTTGCCCTGGCCGCTGTGTGACTTCGGGTGTTTCATTCTCTTTCCCTCACTTTTCCTCATCTGTAAAATGGGATGTCTTTAGACCAGCTATCTTTGCTTTGTAAAAATTAAACTAGTTTCAGGGAAAGCCTTAAACTCATACCTGGTGCAAAGGCGTTGATCAGTGTGTGGAGACCATGGTAACCACAGTGGCTCTCTCTGTGTTGAGAGTCTGTGTTACCAAGACTGCCTTTCCTGTGTGGGCCTTATTAGAAGCGGGGTCTAAGCACATTCTGCCTGTTGCCCAACGATTTGTTTGTGAATGTAATGCGTGCGTGTTCTGTGTGCCTGCCCCGTGAATGGGAGGACCATCCTGCCCTAGGTGTGGACTTTGTTTATTGGTGATGTTAGTGAGCGCTCTGCACTGTGCCTGCTGTGTGGGAAGCTCCAGGCACACCAGGACAGTGTGCCCTCACTCTCTACCCCAAGACAGCCCCTGGCCAAACCTGGCTCCCTTTACCCCTAAGATCCCACTGTTCACCCTGGTACTGGCTGTCAGGAGGGAGCAGATCTCAACAGGAATCCTAAGCTCAACCTTTAACCCTCTTCTGCCTATAGATACTCCCCCCTTCCCAACAAGAAACCCAGTCTCCCGAGACTATACTCAGAAGACTTCTAAACCACTCACCTCTATTTCTCTGAGAGACCATTTTCAGGTCCCTCATGTGGTTCTCCTTGGCCACAGGAGTCCAGTGCTGGCATGGGAAACACATGGGTGTCTTTTGGGGCTGCCTGCTTCTCTGTTCCCCTCCCCCCAACACACACAACACCAAGCTTTCCTTCCAGAGGGACAGGGTCCTCTTCTCTCCATTTCCCTGGCTGTGACACCCGAGAGACCTTTCTCCTTTCTTGTCCTTGTTGAGAGCCCTAACCCCAGCTATTGCAGGGGAAGACTTAAGGACTGCAGAGGAAGTCCCTGAATATGTCCCCATTCTGTCATTGATACTGAACATGCTCACAGTTGGCCCAGGTGCAAAGGTCCCTGAGAAAGCAGGTGGTCTCCCTCTGTGATGACAACAGCTTCTGAGAACAAGCCTTGCTGAGGGAAGGAGCAGCAGGAACCTGTGGCCAGGGCTAGGGAGTCACCTACATAGGGCAAGCAATGGAAAACAGACTGGCTTTTGGTTTTTGGGGTTTTAGTAGTTGTTGTTGTTGTGGTGGTGGTGGTGGTGGTAGTGGTGGTGGTGCTGGTGCTGGTGGGCTTAGGCAATTTTTCCATCCTTTCTACCCTTCCCATTTCCTTTCTCTTAGTACCAGGAGGCAGGACAGCGGGCGGGTCATGCTCCCCTTGACTGACAGGGCAGAGGTAGCACATGCCTGCACAGATCCCAGCTCAGGACCCAGAGAGCCTGTGGCAGCCTGCACATGCACATTCATGCAGACACACAATCGGCTTCCTTTCCACATCTCCCCTTCCTGTTCTTACCCCTTCTTTTCCCGTAGATTCACAGATGTAAAAGGGCATACTGATCATGGTCAAGCCATCACCATGGCCAACCAATACATGAGTCTCGGGGTCGTGTGCTTCAACATATCTCACAGAAATCCTAGGGATGGGTTACTGTGGTCCAGTTACCCCTACATGACAGCTGACGAGCAGCGGTGTGGAAAGGCCACCTACCTCGTGCCAGAGCATGCAACTATCGGAGAGGCAGCATTTGAACCAGGCTCTCAGTGTCCAGTGTCTGCGTGGGGATTCTTTGATGTGTATCGCCTCTCAATCACTCACAGAAGAAGCCACTGGTAGTGGGAGGAGCCTCGATCTACACTCTGGATATCTTTTCAACACTATAACAAAATAGTCAACCAAAAAAAAAAACACAACAAGTTATAGAAGAGTTATAACTGACCGTCTCAATTTTCGGTCCACAGTTGAAGCCCCTTGCTCTGAGGCTGCGGTAAGGCAGTGTAGGGTAAAAGAGCCAGCCAAAGAAATCCACCCTGATTCTGAGACCTGGGCCAGCCAAAGAAACACACCCTGGCTCTGAGAACCGAGCCAATGAAAGAAACACACCTTGGCCCTGAGACTTGAGCCAGTGAAAGAAATGTTTTAGCCCTGAACCCAGAACCAAAGAAATACACCCTAACTCTGAAACCAGTGTCAAAGAAACACACTTTGTCCCTACAGTCAAAGTCAGTGAAATATATACATATCCTGGCCCCCAAATATATATATATCCTGGCCCCCAAACTAGAGCCTAAAAGCTTTAAAAGGCCAATGAAAGAGTTTCTCTGAAATCAGCCATCTCTGCCACTGATCAACTAGGCTAACCAATCCCTGAGCAGGGAACCAATTCCTCTTCTCCCTGGGAAAACTCCACTCCTAAGAAGCCCTATATAAGCCCTGGTCAATTTGCTGCTTATTTCTTCCATCCTGGCAGAGGCAGCCATTCTCCTGGTTTCTTTGCTCCCAATAAATCTATTTCCCTAGAGCAGAGACAGAGCAGAACCGGACTGTAACACTTTTGCTGGGGATGCCAGAGCAGAGCGACCGGAACACTTCTTTTGCTGGGGAAGCCTTTTCTTAGCAGCTGCAGAGTTGTTAAAACTTCGCAGCGGAAGTCCCAGAGCTGAGAGGGCAGGGCTGTAACACTTTCCCTGGGTAAACCTTCCCCTAGCAGAGCAGAGTTGTAACAACTTCCCTGGGAAGCTGCCTCTGTCACACTGGGGAAAACCTTCCCTAGAGCAGGGCTCTAAGCTGCTAAGCTTACTGTGGCCTGTGCTGTTCCCTGCTCCCTACTGCCAGACAGAGCGCTCTTCCACTGGAGCTGCAACACTCAGTGTTCCTTGGCTGGGGACTGCCAGGATCCCATTCCTTCTGAGCTGTGTCACCTCCAGGTGGAGCATCATGGCAGAGGGGGTATGATAGGACATGGCAGGATCCCTAGAGGTGGAGGTTTGAGGGGGACAGACCCACGACAAGAAATGCCTTTCATAGACACCTGGAGTATCCTATGCCATTCATCCAGGCCCGTTTCCTAATAGCCCATCAACTACATCCTTATCGATGAATTTATCTATTGGTTAGTCAGTGCGCCCCAGGATCCAGCATCATTCAATTCCACCTGCAGAATTGAAGCCCTCAATACATGAGCTATCTGGGGAGAAATTTTAAATCTGCATCATAATAATATTAGAAAAGAATCTGAGATTTATCGTGCAATATATAAACAACAGTAATAGAGCTGAAAGTCAGGTTCCTTGGCCCAGGTCAAGGCATGTCTGCGGGAGTACCTGCCTGAGGATGCCAGTCTACCCTGGTCCAATTCTGAGACCACCGAGCACCTCTAAGGCAGCTGCTCCAGGCTTCTCCTCTTGCTCCCACCCCTTCAAATACAAGTTCACAAGACCGTTCTTTTTCTCCAAACACTGTTGGAGATGCCAGTATTCATGACTTTACCACCATAGGCTTCTCTTGGGAGGTGGAGACCAGGGCACCATGCCTCAGTTGAGCGACTAAGGCCTGGGGAAAAGAAAAAACTGGGCAAATCAGGATGAGGCATTGGGCCCTCTGATACTGAGAGCCAACCCTCCTCCTAGTATGTATGACTGTCTTTCCTGCCCCTTTAACAGAGAGCTACCTACCGGCTGACCCTTCTCTCCTTACCATTTCCTGAACACTTGCTTTAGAATGGACCCGGGGCTTAGGATCAAGTAAGACCCCGTCTAAAGCCCCCAGACACCTCCTAACAGGATTAGCCACAGTGTTTGTAGATCCCACTGAAATGAAGTTGCTGCACTTCCTGCTCTAAATTTCAAAACCCTGACAACAGAGCATAAAGCCCTTGTGACTGCAGAGGCTGTGGTCCCACGAAGCCAGCCCAGCCTTGCAGCACTGGGGCAGGTTCCAGTGTCGTCTTTAAGCAGCTCAAAATCAATAACCTTCAGAAGTCAATCCAATTAGTGAGAGATGACTGAGACTCAAGCCCACTTCAGGCCATGAGATGGGTCATGATCTTGCGGTCTGTCCAGATGGAAATGGTTTTGTGCTGTTTGTTACTTTGTTTATGGTGGACAGGCTTGGGATTAAACTCTTCCATATTTAAACAAACAAGCCATCCCACAATCTACAGCACGCTTGTTTCTGGGACAGACACTGTGAGAGGATGCAGATGAGAGCTGGACAACAAAATCACCACAGGTCACTGCAGAAGATGGGGCGGTGGTGGCACACCCCTTTAATCCCAGCAGAAACAGGCAGATCTCTGTGAGTTCGAGGCCAGCCTGGTCTACAGAGTGAGTTCCAGGACAGCTATGGCTGTTTCACAGAGAAACCCTGTCTTGAAAAACCAAAAGGAAAAAACAAAACAAAACAAAATGGAGACAGATGAACACTTTTGTTAAACACACACACACACACACGCGCGCGCACACACACACACACACACGCGCAAACATATGCTTCACTCTAAATCACGCCCTCAAAGGCGGCTGGAGGAACACAGAGAGAGCTGGAAGCCAGTCTTCCTGCTAGATCATAGAAACAGGAGCCAACCACAGGAAGGAACTTTGGTGGCTGCTTCGGGAAAACTGCAGTTCCCCATCTTTCCAGAAGGGGGAAACAGGCTAGCTCAGCAAGGCCTGGGAGTGATTCTGAGCATCTTGATTCAGGCGCGACAGGCTTGGAGCTAGGCCCTTGTCTCTTTAGTTCTCTAGTTTTGTTTTCTGAGGCAAGGACTCATGCACCCCAGACTAAGCTCAAGCTCACTAATGTGTATAATCCGCACAAGGCTCATGAGCCTTCCGTCTGTACCTCCTACGCACTGGTTTTACAGGTATGCATCTCCAGATCCAGGTTACATGTCTGCTTAACAACACTGCTATATTCAAATTAGAGTAATTGTCAGCATAAGCATTAATAATACCTTTCAAATTATTAGTCACACAGCAGGATAACAATAATTTTATTTATTTTATTTTTATTTATATGTCTGTGTGAGTATATATCACACGAGTGCAGCAAACACAAGTCAGAGAAGGATGCAGGTGTCCAGCACCTGGAACTTCAGGGAAGGATGCAGGTGTCCAGGACCTGGAACTTCAGGGAAGGATATCAGGTGTCCAGCACCTGGAACTTCAGGGAAGGATGCAGGTGTCCAGGACCTGGAACTTCAGGGAAGGATGCAGGTGTCCAGGACCTGGAACTTCAGGGAAGGATGCAGGTGTCCAGGACCTGGAACTTCAGGGAAGGATGCAGGTGTCCAGCACCTGGAACTTCAGGGAAGGATGCAGGTGTCCAGGACCTGGAACTTCAGGGAAGGATGCAGGTGTCCAGCACCTGGAACTTCAGGGAAGGATGCAGGTGTCCAGCACCTGGAACTTCAGGGAAGGATGCAGGTGTCCAGGACCTGGAACTTCAGGGAAGGATGCAGGTGTCCAGGACCTGGAACTTCAGGGAAGGATGCAGGTGTCCAGCACCTGGAACTTCAGGGAAGGATGCAGGTGTCCAGGACCTGGAACTTCAGGGAAGGATGCAGGTGTCCAGGACCTGGAACTTCAGGGAAGGATGCAGGTGTCCAGGACCTGGAACTTCAGGGAAGGATGCAGGTGTCCAGGACCTGGAACTTCAGGGAAGGATGCAGGTGTCCAGGACCTGGAACTTCAGGGAAGGATGCAGGTGTCCAGGACCTGGAACTTCAGGCAGCTGTGAGATGCCACATGTGGGGGTGCTAGGAACCAAACTCGGGCCCTCCACAAAAGCAGCATCATTCCTTTATTTCCCCGTCTATTTATTTTACATCCTAGCTGCAACCTCCCCTACTTTCTTTCCTACCCCCCCCCCCAATCCCCTTCTCTTCCATCTCCATCCAGGAAAGGGCAGGTCTTCTGTGGGCATCAATAAAACATAGCTTTTCAAGTTGCAGTAAGACTAAGCACCTCTCCCTGTATTGAGGCTGGGCAAGGAGACCCAGTGTGACGAGTAGGGTCCCCAAAGTCACTGAAAGAGTCAGAGACAGCTCCTGTTTCAGCTGTTAGGAGTCCTATAAAAGGACTAAGCTACACAACTGTCATACACATGCAGAGGGCCTAGGTCAGTCCCATGCAGGCTCCCTGGTTGTCGGTTCAGTCTCTGCAAGCCCCCATGAGCCCGGGTTAGGTAACTGTGAGCCTTTCCGTGGTGTCCTTAGCCCCTCTGGCTCCTGCACTCCTTTCTCCTGCTCCGCGCAGTATTCCTGAACTCTGCCTAATGTTTGGCTGTGGGTCTCTTCTTCTGCCTCTCTGATGACAACTGGAGATGGCCAGGCTACTTATCCGCTGTTGCTAGGAGTCTAAGCTGGAGTCCTCCCCATAGGCTTCTGGGAGATTCTCCTGCCCCAGGCTTCTGCCCAACCCAGAAATTCTCCCCCCAACAGTCCCCCTCAGAACTCTCCCCCTCCAACCCCGCCCCAACCTGATTGCTCGCTCCCATCCCACCTGCCTCAGTCCATTCACAAAATCTCTATTTCTCCTTCCCAGGGAGATCTGGGTGTCCCCACCCCCACAACCCCTATGAAGTCTCCTTGTTTCCTAGTCTCTCTGGGTCTGTGGATTGTAGCATAGATTTCCTTTATTTTACAGCTAACATCCACTCACGTGTGAGTACATACTGTGTTTGTCTTTCTCGGTCTGGGTTCCCTCACTCAGGATGATTTTCTTCTAGTTCCATCCATTTGCCTTCAAATTTCCTGGTATCCCTGTTTTTAACAGCTGCTTAATACACCACTGTGTAAATATACCAGGTTTTCTTTGTCCATTCCTCAGTAGACAGACATCTAGGTTGTTTCCAGGTTCTAGCTATTACAACTATAGCCTCTGTGAACATAGTTGAGCAAGTGTCCTTGTGGTGTGATTTTAAGCATCCTTTGGGTGTATGCCCAAGAGTGGTATAGCTGGATCTTGCCGTAGGTTGACGCCCAGTGGTCTGAGGAACTGCCACACTGACTTCCACGGTGGCTGCACGGTTGCAGCAAACATTCTTAACGGTTGAGCTATCTCTCCACCTCATAACAAGATACCGTCCTAAGGGCTGACGTTCTCCGGGATGTGTTGGGTTTAAGCCGTGCAGACTTGAGGGCCTGTGCTTGTGGGCCCTTGCCTTTGTTCATGACGAATGGAAGACTCTAAAACACAAGACTCTCCTTTAACAAGCTATTGTCCTTTTGATGGCTTTTCAGAATAGCTTCTATTCTTTCTAACACATATTCACAAGAAACTAAATGTGTGGGTTTTTTTCTCCTAATAAAAAGTAAAGATTCTTGTCCTATTTTGCCTGTTCAACATCTCCTGGAGGTTTGAGCTGCCGGCAGGTTCCAAATTAGGTAATACAGGAGATAACAGAATCCGGGTTGTCAGCTCTCCTCTGAGGAGACCGCCCAAGGTCTAATCATGGACAGATTGTGATTAGTGAGATTGGGATGGGCATTAGCCCGCTGCAGGAGGGAACCCAGTCAGGCACTCAGCCGCTAGGAACGTGTAATTGGTTTGGAGGCAGGCAGATCCTGCCCCATATCACTGCGCTGAGCTCTATTTTGATCAACTTGAATTATGGACAGTGTGTGTTATTTATAGCTGCCTCAGACAGGCCTTATGGTTGAGAACAAAATCATAATGCTGCCCTTGTTGAAGCCTCATTCTGCTGAACAGCGGTATCATTGCTTGTGGAGAGAAGAGATTTATCACCCTCAGGCTCCTCATCACCTACAGCATCAAGCCGGCATTGTCAAGACCTTGCAAGTAGGCCCAGGGCCAGGAGGCTAGCTAATCCTTGAGGGCTGGCCCTGCCCTCCATGGGATTTCAACAGAAAGGGAGGAGGTGAAACCAGATAGCAGGCAGCCACAGAGTAAGGCCTGCTGTTCGCCAGTGGTGGTATTTGAGTTTGTTCACAGGAGAAAAAGCTACAAGCATGGTGAGTTTAGAGAAGGGAAGGGAGAGGCAGCAAGGGGAGGTGTGGTTCCCTTCCTAGCAACCTCTGTTGCTAGGGGGAAAAGTAACAGTTTTTGTTTTGTTGTTGTTGTTTCTCTGTTGTCTACAGACCTGGCTCCCTGCTAGGTATTGTTCTTATTTTTGGCCTTAAACTGGCTGCCAAAATGGTAGGACCAGGCAAATTCCTCATTGTCTGTAACCAGTGGGAAAAGATGCCTTGTTTTCAGAACCCAGAAAACCTCTTTTCTGTTTCACCAGCCCAAACTAGAAAGAGTTGCCTATTTCTGAAGCAGTCACTAGCCAGGAGTCAGGATGCCCTTGTTGGCCTTGACTCGGCAGCACAGGTGCAAACAGTAGGTGGTAATAAAGGGTTAAATGAAGGAGCTCTCTAGAAGAAACAAACCCGTTTGCCTTGTCTATATTTTACAGCGAAGTTTGTTATTTCTTTCCTGACACAGAAGCAGTGTCGCAGTTTGTAACTTTTATTTGTAGTGTTGGGGACTGGAACCCAGGGCCTCATCCATGCCAGCCAAGCTCCCCACTGCTGAGCTCCTGCCTCCGCCCCAGGCATTACTGCTTGTCAATCTCTGACAACTCACGATGGCTTAAGTAAGGAAAAATAAGTTTCTCTGCTATAAGGTAGCAATGAACAATAATAAAAATATTCTAGAAGTTAGTATACTGTAAACAAAAATACTAAAAATCTTGTCATTAATTCAACAAGAAATGTCTTAGGTCAAAATGAAGAAAGTTGTCCTAGCCAGGGTCATAGGAAAGAAAGCAAATGTCTAAGAGTGTCGAAGCATGCTGTGGTCTGAGTCATAGGAGATGGTTTCTCCTCCAGTTAGTCAATAGATGATTAAAGTTATAAAAACAAGGCAGTATAGTATACATATAATTAAATTGCCAGTGGAGTTTGACTAAATAATTCTGAAGACAAAGTGAAGGTGAAAGGTTTTGGGAGAAGGGAGTAAGCTTATAAGTTGATCAAAGACAAAAAACATTTTGTTTATGAGACACTCAAATGCATGGAAACAGTCAGTAGATTAAGGCAGACCAGGGGGACTGACTGGATAGGCAGGGAAAGCCACATTGCCAGTGACTGTGGAGGAAATCTCACAAGGCTCCACCATTGCTGACCACCGAAACGTCAGCCAATCCTAAGTGATCAGCTCTAAAGCTGTGTAATATGGACAGCAGCTTGTATGGGTGCATACAGACATATGTATACACAAGGAACAATAACTATGACTTTGAGATGGGGACATAGGAGGAGTTGGAGAGGAGAGAGTATGGGATGGGAATGATGTAAACACGGTACACATGTATGAAATTCTCAAAAGAATAAGTAATGTTTTCTTAAGAGGCAAAACTGAACTTTTTACTTGATAGTTATTAAATACAAACGGAATGACCATATGATCGACGAGCCCTGCATGCTGGAGACTGTACCAGGCCCCCTAGCATGCAGTCTTGCACCGTCTCTGAGCATCTCATCCCCGACCTGGTAGACATTGTTGATACATCTGCAGATAGATTGCTTTGTACACCATTCACCCAAATCTTCTTCAGTGAATTCAAGATTCAAAGGAATGATACAAACATGGGGTGCATGTAAGCATGAGTGTGCCCCTGAGCCTGGCCCTCTGAGTGACACCGTCAAGAAGACACACAGATTGCAGCTAGTCACTGTTTACCACAGACAAGGGGTGGGTGTCCTGATGGAAGTCTCCAGAACACACAAAGAATTCAACCACCAGTAAGACAGACAACAAGAACAGGCTCGAAGGAAGAAAACCTCTGATCAACATGGAAGACCTGCAGTCTTGTAAGGGTTGGTTATCTACGTTGTGTGACAAATCACCGCATATACAGTGGCTTAAAGCAATGCAGTCATTACCTTACAGGTTTCTTTTTTTAAAAAAAAGTTTGTTTATTCATGTATTTTATGTATATGAATGGTCTGTCTTCATGCACACCAGAAGAAGAAATCTGATCCCATTACAGATGGTTGTGAGCACCAGGTGGTTGCTGGGAATGAACTCAGGACCACTCAAAGAGCAGTCAAGTGCTCTTAACCGCTGAGCCATCTGTCCAGCCTCATATTACAGTTTCCATAAGTCAGAAGCTGGGCTTGGTTGAGATGGGCTCTCTGTTCCAGGTAGCACAAGGTTGAGACCCAGGAGGTGGCTGATGTATTTGTCATATCGAAGCCTGACTAAGGAAACACTGACTTTCAGGTTCGCTCAGACTGGTGACAGAAGTCATGTCCTTACGGTTTTATTTTATGATAGTCAGCTTTCATCTTCAATGCCAGAAAGAGAGACAGACAGACAGAATACAGAGAGACATACAAAAAGATACTATGGTTCTAGTTTTAAGCCACCCTCTAGAAGAACTTACCTGACTATGTATGTAGGTAATCTCCCTTTTGTTTAACAAAAGTTCAACTGATTAGGGATTCTAACAACTTCTGAAAAATCCTTTCCCTTCCTGTAGATTCTCTTCATCAGGGGAAAGGGAGGAAACTCACAACTATTTAAGGGTATTGTACAAAGGTCTCCTAGATAGCTCTATCTGTCATATTGACACCTCCTAGAATCATTTTGAGGGAGCCACAACGGAAGGATTGTCCAATCAGATTGGCCTATGGCCCTGTCTTAATGACTGGTGTGGGAGGTCCCAGCCCACAGTGGGAGGCACCCTAGGGCAGGGAGGCCTGGACCATATAAGACAGCTAACTTAGCAAGAGCCAGAGAAGCTGTCAGTAGGCAGCATCCTTCTATGGTTTCTGCCTCCAGTTTCCTGCCTTGAGTTCCTGCCCTGACTTCCAGAAATGATGGATTGTGAACCAACAGTGTATGATGAAATAAACCCTTTCCTCCCCAAGTTGCTTTTGGTCTTAGTGTTTATCACAGGAAGCATACTAGAACATAAGGGATGGCTCACTGGGGGTCACTTTAGGGTATTGTGCCACATTGGAAGTCAAAGAAGCAACAGGCTTTAACCGTATGCCTTGCCTGTTGTAGTTTTTTGTTTTGTTTTGTTTTTTTGTCTCTCACACTAACAAATATTTGAAAAAACAAAAACCTGAAAATTCTGTGTGGGCAAGGAGTAGGGACTTGGTTCTCTGACAGCCTGCAGAGGGCACACCAGGTAGGTGGTAAGCATTCTGAAATCATTTAGCCAAGTTTATTGAAGAATTCAAACTCTAACTCTTTGACTTAGTGGTCCTTGTGCCAGAAGCTGTACTAAGGAAATACAAGTTAAACATTTTACCGTGTGCTTACACTAACACTTGGTTGGTAATACCCACAGCTGGAACGTGGAGATGAGCAGAAGCAGGAGGTGGGCTAAAAAAATAAAGAAACCTTGGTTGGCGTGCACAGTGCTGTCTCAGGGCTTTGGAGTCAGGGTTCAAGCATCGAGTACAGCCGGCAGGGGTCCAGCTCTCCCACTTGAGGGCTCTGTGAAATGGTGTTCCTTAACCACTTGCGCCTTGATGAAGAGAAGAAAACACAATAGTACCCACCCTGGGTTTCTTCTGAGGGTTAAATGTCTCATCCATGTGCTGGGGCCATGTCTGTGTGAACAATTGTGAGGAGGAGGAGGGGGGGGAGGGGGAGGGGAGGGGAAGGGGGAGGAGGAAGAGGAGGAGGAAGAGGAGGAGGAGGAGGAGGAGGAGGAGGAGGAGGAGGAGGAGGAGGTGACTCCCTGGCTGTGCTGGTTGATTTTTTTAAACTTGACTCAAACCTAGACATATCTGGGAAGAGGCCATCTTAGTAAGCCTATAGGACGTGTTCTTGATCAATGATTAATGTGAGGAGGGCCCTCCCTTTCATATTTTTATTTTTTTAAGAGATATTCTCTCCCAGGAGAAGCCCTAGCTGGCTTTTACAATCTTCCCATCCCCTCTTCTTCAGCATTCCTAGGTTCTAACTTATAAGGATTGTGCTGTAGATGTATTATTGGAGATCTGGACCCCAAAGTCAGTAGTTCTCTGCATTTTGACCAGTTGTGGCTTTCTGTAATGGCAAAAAAAAAAGTAAAAACGAAAACAAAAAACCAGCCTCTTTGATGAGAATTGAGAGCTACACTTATCTGTGAATATAAGGATAAGCGGGTAGAATGTAGTAGAAACTGTGATTTAGGAAGGTGGCAGTAGCAGATTCTCGTCCAGGTTGGTTGGCTAGATTGACAGTACCAGACATGAATTACCTCCGACTGAGCGGGACTTAAGTCCAATTAAGTGGTGGCTGATTATGCCAGGATATAAGTACCACTATTGCACCTTTAGAGACATCCTGCCTTCCTGATCATTATTGTGGTTCATGGGCATTGCCCTGATTCTCTGTAGTCAGTTTTCTCCCTTGTCAGCTTGCCTGGCTCCTTCAGGTACTTCCTTAGGAAGGAGGCTTCCATGTCAGAGCCAAAGGATTTCTCCAAGTCCTGTATTCAAAACATGTGCAGTCTTCAGCAGTGCGATCTTACTATTTTCTAGAGAGCAACCAATGACTACAGCAATGGCCTGTATTGCGTGGGAGTCTCTTGGACTCTCCTGACCAAAATGCCAGTATCTTTAAAACATAAGGTGGAGATCGAGGACAACATAGACATCTGGCTTCTATATACACGTGTTCACGTTTACACAGGCACACATACAAGCATACAACACACACACACACACTTCTTATTGATGTACCACTATATTAAAACAGAACCTAAAAGACCAGTTTTGAAAAATAAGCCACGGCAGACTTGTACAGCTTGGCACTATCTGCCTAGCATGTCTTTTTCTCATGATTATTGTCTGTCATCAGTCCCACTGGGGTCTTTACTGGAAATTTCAGCTTCTAAACTGAAAATTGCAGTCCTCTGAACTTGTGATTACCACAGGGCGGGCGAAGGTAGACACTACTCTGTCAAGCACTGGGATCGTGGTAATACTTTAATTACCAACGGTGCCTTTTAAGGGAGCGCCTTTTTCTCTTTCTCGTGGGGAGAAGATGTCTATTTCTGGAACATTCCCCATAGCTCTAGAACATAAGCTCTTGAGAGCAAGTACTACATCTGTGTTCCTAAGCCTAGCTTAGGGTTAGCTTTAATTGTCAGACACATCTAGCATCTCCTGGGAAGAGGCTAAGTGAGGGATTGTCTACATCAGGCTGATCCGAGGGCCTGTCTGTAGGTAACTGTCTTACTTCCATTAATTGAAGTGAGAAGACCCACCCACTGTGGGTGGCATCATTCCTTATGCAAGGGACTTTGAACTGTGTAAGGGTAAATACATGACGATATGTATGTTCATTCATTCCTTGCTCTTGACTGTGGATGTAATATGACTGGCTGCGTCAAATCCTTGCTGCCTCAACTTCCCAGCAATAATGGACTTTAACCTGGAATTAGGAGCTAAAATAAATCCTTTCTCCCCTAGGTTGCTTTTGTCATGGTGTTTATCATAGTAACAACAAAAGAAACTAAGATAACGGTCTAAGCACACGGTGAATGCCCCATAGGCAGCTGTTGATGGTGTCTGGGTGTCCTTCTACATACTTTATACGCTGGTGGGAGCCATTTCCAAGATGGTGCCCAGGGATCCCAGCCTCTTGCTCTCTTTTGCTCCCTAGATTGTTCCAGGTCTGATTAAAGCCACTAGTAGAGTTTAGCAATTATAATGGCATATAATCCTAAATTTAGGTTAGAAAAGACAAGGAGGGGAGGGCAGGAAGCACCACATGACAAGGACGTTAAGCCTCCAGTCAACAGCAGAACAGTGAGCCGGAAGCTGTTCTCCAACCCTGTTTGAGCTCTAGAGACTGCATCCCTGGTTGCTACATGAATACAGCTTGATAGGAGATACTGAACCACAGCGCCAGTTAAGCCACTCCGGGACAACACACCTTCAAACACTGGATGACAGGTGGTCTTTGACGCCACTGAATGGGGAGGTGGAGCTGTTTGTTAAGCAGCAACAGGTGACACTGTCAGTTAGGTATGAGGTAACCTCCCAAAGGTTCAAGTCCTAATATCTTAGACCCAGTCAGTGGAGCTTCTGAGAGGTGCTAGCTTCATCAATAGATTCATTAATTAAAGGCGGAGGCAACTGGAGCAAGCAAGTCACAGGGAGAGGCCTTTTAAAGGGTGTGTCCGGTTCTAACCCCTTTGTGTCTTCCCTCCTCTGCTTCCTAGCCACCACAAGGAGAGCACAATTCTATCTCTGTGCCACAATTCCTTCTTCGCCACACCACAACCCCAAAACAAAGGAGCCAACAGGCTATGCACTATGAACTCTAAAATCTCGAGCACAGTTTTCTTCTTTTTGGTCATTTCCCACAAAGGCGTGTTGTCATGGTCATGAACGGGGAACCAGCACACATTTTCACCCACAGCCTGTGCAGAAGTTGCGGGCCTCCCCCTCCTACCATTTACTACCCTGAATAGAACGCCAACGGGACTGAGAAACCTGTGTGGACACCTCAGCTGAACCCGGAAAACACTGGATGCACACCCGGGTCAGGCACCTGCTCTCCCTGCGAGAACAGAGTTATTACATCTCTCCCACTCAAACAACCTCAGCTTTAAGTCTGTCGCTCTGTTACCATTCGGGATTTCAACATCTGGTAATAATAAGACTCAGAGACTCACAATTATTAAAAATACACCAAGGGGAGCTGTTTGCATAGCCTATAAAGGCTCGGTTTCACGGTCATGCTTTTCAAACAGAGAGATGACAACACACGGGGGCGACGGGGGCGGCGGGGGCGGAGTGGGGGGGGGTGGAGCCGAGCCGAGCGTCTGCATGTGGCACAGTGGAAAGCACCTGTGCGTATTTTCAGATCAAATAAAGGAGTCCTATTGGCAGAAGTCGCCAGAAGGTAAGCCCGTCCTCATGCCCTGTCTTTAGAAAAGCAAAGTAACTCTTGTTGAGAATACACATGAGCATGGAAATAGAAGGAATCCATATCTATTTCTCTCTAGGTCACAGCAAATTGAAGGAAGGACCACCTGGAAACAGGACCATGGAGTCGTCATGAGCTTCCGAAAGCTTAGTAAAAACAGTAGGTTGGTTGTGCTGTGCAAACAGAGCTTCTAGACAAACCTCTGAGCCTCTGTCTTATCCAGACATTCTGGAACAGTCATAGGAGTGAATTGTAACTAACCAGACTCTTACAGATAGACAGGAGTGGAGTGTAATGTATGGATGAGAGACAGTAGTGACTGTAACATATGGATGCTTTGCCTGCACGTGTGTCTGCACTCCCTGTACATGCAGTGCCTGGTGAGGCCACACGAGAGTACCAGATCCTCTGGAACAGGAGTTACATGTGGTTGTAAGCCACCATGTGGTGCTGGGAAATGAACCCGGGTATTCTGGAAGAGTGGCCAATGCTCTTAACCTCTGAGCCATCTCTCCATCCCCCCACTAGCTTTCTTGACCACCTGGCTGGGGATGGATGCACAGGCCACAGTGGGCTGGACCACCCTGGGTCAGTTAGCAGTTGGGAAATGCTCCACACATATCACAGGCCAATCCGATAGAGGGAAGTCTTCCCACTGAGAATCCTCTTCCCAGATGACTCTAGGTTTACATCAAGTTGACTGCTGAAGCGAACCATACTGTTAGCACAATCTTTTCATCTATGTTGCTCCAGGTATCAGTACTTCACGACATATTATTTATTTTATGGCTATATCTCACTCTGTCTATTTATCAGTTGAAGAACATTGTTTTCCCTTGTTGACTATCATGAATAATGCTGCCACTCCCCAGTTCCTTAAGATTTTGCCTTCTCATGATTTTGCCAGTCCTCCCCTGCCCATATGTTTAAATATAGGTTTTATACATGACAGAAAATGCTGTGCTTGTCTGAGTTTGGTTTATTTTTCTTAATGTAATGACTTCCAGTTCCACACATTCTTCTTCAAATATCATGATTTCATTTTCATTACAGCTGAATAAAATTCAATTGTGTATATGTGCCACTTTTTCTTTATCCATTTGCTGACGGACATCTACGCTGGTTCCATTCCTGGCTATTGTGAGTAGGGAAGCAATGAGCATGAGTGGACAAGTATCTCTATGGTATCCTGATTTAACGTCCTTTGAGCTGGTATGAAAGAGTGGAATCGCTGGGTCATATTATAGTTACATTTTTAGTTTGGAAGCAATCGCATATTGATTTCCATAGTGGCTGCACCAGTATACATTCTTCCCAGCAGTGAATCACGACTCCTCTTTCCCTACAGTATTCATTGTCCTTTGTTTCCTTTGTAATAACCATTTGACTAAGGTGAGATAGAATCCCAAAGCATTTTTTTTTGTTAGCTTTTGTTTTTCTGGGACAGGGTTTCTGTGTGTACTCTTAGCTGTCCAGGAGCTCTTGCTGTAGACCAGGCTGGCCTCAAATTCACTGAGATCCTCCTGCCTCTGCCTCCCAAGTGCTGGGATTAAAAGGGCCATCACCCCCTGATCCAGGATGTTTTGAATTTGTATTTTCATAATGGCTAAGGCTGTCGCTTGTATATCTTTGGAGAATAGTCTATCCATTCATGAGTCCATTTATTGTTTGATTTTTGTAGTTCACATCTATTCTAAATATTAATTCCTGGTCTAGCTTTATATATAGCTAATAGCCAAAGATCTTTTCTCTTTGTTTTGGTTTGCTTGCTTTTTGCTGGGCTTTGTTATTGTGGCACTGGGGACTGAACTGGGGCTGTGGGGCTGTGAATCAAGAGCTCTGTTACTTAGCCAAACCCAAGCCCCAGTTCTTTCCCATGCCATGAGCTGTGGTGTTCGTTCCTTTGCTGTGCAGAGGCTTTTTGACTTCGTCTCTCTCCATTTGTCGAGTCTTGGGATTGTGTCCTGTGCTCCTGGAGTCCTTTTCCAGAAGCTGTGGCCTAAGCCTGTGTCTTCAGCTGTCTTATCTGTGTTCTCCAGAAGTTTCATCACTTCAGAACTTACACGGAAGCCTCTGAAATAATTTTTGTTTGGAGAAAGAGGGAGATAAGGATCTTGTTTCATTCTCATACACATGGCTGTCCGGTCATACTTGCTGAGGAGGTTGTGGGATTCACGTCTTTGACAGCTTTATGGCTGTGATTGTGTGCATCTCTTCTGGCCTCTATCCCACTGCGTTGACTGGCATATCTGTTTTTGAACCACTACTGTGGTTCATGGCCACTCTGGCTCACAAGCTGGTTTGAGACCAGGCATCATGATACACCCAGCACTGTGTTTTCTGCATACGTTTGGTTTTGCTCTTTAGGGCCTTTCATGCTCCTATTTGAATTTTGGTTCACTAATTCTGTAGAGATGTCACTTGGATTTGGATGTAGAATGCACTGAATCTGCTTGGTACTTTCAGTAGCAGCCACTTTCAGAGTACCTCAGTCTGTGCATCTTCTAGTGTCTTGTTTCTCTGGAGCCCAAAAGATTTCATTGAGAAGTTCTATAATTCTTTTGTTAGGCTTATTTCTACATATGTTAAGGCTATTGTGAATTGGGTTTTTCTGTAAAAGTTTATTAATGATATATAGAAAACTACTGTTTTTTTATAACTTGGCTTTTGTGCTTTACAACTTTGCCAAAGGTGTTTATCAAATTTGAGAGTTCTTTCTCTTGTCTTATTGATGCATTGAAAACAATAAACACTAAAGTGAATAAGAGCAATGAGAGCAGTCATTCATATCCTGATGTGGGAGTCTTCTGTTTTGTGTTGATTTTATTGGTTAAATAAAGAAACTGCCTTGGCCCTTTAATAGGACAGAAAATTAGGTAGGCGGAGTAAACAGAACAGAATGCTGGGAGAAAGAAGCCAAGTCAAGCAGTTGCCATGATGCTCCCATCCAACACAGACGCAGGTTAAGATCTTTCTTGGTAAGCCACACCTCGTGGTGCTACACAGATTATTAGAAATGGGTTAAAGCAAGATGTGAGAATTAGCCAATAAGAGGCTAGAACTAATGGGCCAGGCAGTGTTTAAAAGAATACAATTTGTGTGTTGTTATTTCGGGTATAAAGCTAGCAGTGCAAGAACTGGGCAGGAACGCAGCCCGCCACTCCTACTACAATATCCTGCTCCTTATTTTCAAGGAAGTCTTCCCATTTTCCCATTGAATAATGCTGACTCTAGGTGTGTCACATACAGCCTTTATTATGTTGAGTCTGTTCCCTTTGTTCACCGTTTCTTCCAGGACTTTACTATGAAGGGATGCTAAACTCTGTCAAAGAGCTTTTCTGCATCTGTTGAGATGATCATGTGATTTCTGTCCTTAAACATAATTTTTTAAAATGTATTTTTATTATTTTTAATTATGTGCATGTATTTATGGGGTGTGTGCACATCCATGCAGGTGCCCACAGAGGTATCAGTTTCCCCCTGAAGCTGGCATTACAGGCAGCTGTGAACTGCCTGACTTGGGTGCTTATAATCAAACTCGGGTCCTTTGAAAGAACATTGCCTGCTCTTAACCACTGAGCCATCTCTCCAGTCCATGGCCATTTCTCTAGTTCTTCTGATGGTTGGTCTATGAAGACTATTGTAGTAAGTGTTTGGTCTGTAATGTACACATACATCTTTCAGCATGGATAGACAATGTCTTGCTATCTAGTTCAACAACAGGATGACTTGTGTTGTTCTGGATTATTGCTCAACTTACTAACTATCCCAGCTTCTCCCTCTGCCCAATTCTGCTTCTATTACATCCCTAACACTCAAATGGATCCTAGAGCATAGCTTGATATGTACTTTAGCCTTTTTTTGGACCCTGCTTTCTAGAAAAACCAGAGTACAAAACTGTCAGAAAAAAGCAAGCAATACAAGATGGGGCTTCAGATATATATTTTTTTGGTGCAGTGGCACTGAGAATCCCACCACATCTGGTAACCGGAACACAGATACCTTTAGCGTATGTTGGTACTTCACCTGCTAGAGGATATACGAGTGTTGAACTGGAGTTGTGTGCTCCTGGTATGTAACATGCTAGACATTTCAAGATATTTGGGGGAGAGAATAGTAACAACAAATAAAATAGCTCAAGGGGTAGTTAGGCTGTTCTATAAAAATGTTACAGGAGACTAGGGATTGTTAATAGTCAATCAAGACCCACGTATAAAACGAAAAGATCTCCTTGACGATACACCATAAAACAAACATCAGAATGTAACCTTTAAGGGTCATTTCACATTTCCATCAGCAGTGTTGTCCCTGAAGAAACCAAACTGAACCTGGAGGATAATGACTGATAGCAGAGCAGCCAAACCCGTTCAAGCGGCAGTTGTCCAGCAGTCACCACGCCTAGCCTGGCATCTTTACCAGAGGAGATGAACATAGCAGCAAATCCATTTTAGTGGTCACTCATTTGGCAAGTGCGTTCTAGCCCTGTGAGAAAAGCAGATTCAAAATGGTTTTCATCCAAGTACAATAAGCAACACTATATTACAGTCTTGCCCCAGGGCTATGCTAACTTTTAGCATCTGTCATAACAGCCTGAAGAGATCTAGACCATCTGGACACACTGCAGAACGTTGAACCACCACATTTATGACATCATTCTAATTCAGCCAGATGGGCAAAAAGTGGAGAGCACATTAGAGACATTCATCTGACACAGATGTGTGTGTGTGTGTGTGTGTGTGTGTGTGTGCAAACCCTCTAAAGCAGCAGTTCTCAACCTTCCTAATGCTAGAACCCTTTAATATAGTTCCTCATGTTGGGGTGACCCCTAGTCATAAAATTATTTCATTACTATTTCATAATTGTCATTTTACTAGTTATGGATCATAATATAAATATCTGATATGCAGGATATCTAATATGAGACCCTATGAAATGATTGTGACCCAAAGATTGTGAACCTCTGCTCTAAAGATTCAGGGACTCGCTGCACCGTAAGATACTTAGGGGTCCAAAGACAGGGGCATGCTAGGCTATCCCATCCAAATGAAAAGACAAATATTACACCTTGTACTTCCCAAGATGAAGAAGGAACTCTATGCCTGATAACCCTCTCTGGGCTCTAAATACAGTGTGTTCTACACCTGAAAATACTGTTCCAACTCACATATGAGGTGACACAGAAGGCTGACGGATATGCGTGAGCTCAGTGCAGGGGATCTAGGTTGCAGTACAGACAGTCCTGCTACTTGGCCGTTCATGTTTCCATCAAGATTTTATGGCAAACTCTCTGGAGTATCATCACCCAACCCCCTGTGGTATGTGCCAAATCACGACATCTGAAGTAGAGATTTATAGACCTTCAAAACATAAAACAAAAACATCATTAAATAACAACAAACAATCTTCTGGTGTAATACTAGGCTTAATTATAGGGCATCAAGTGACCAAATGTTGGGCATTCACTATCATGAGGTGGGATCCATAAGACCAGTAAATCATAGTATCAGGTAGGTTGAAGCAACCCATTCTAGGGAGGAACTGGTATATTTAGAAATGAGTACAAGTAGAAGCAGAAGGCACAGCAATGTGCAAGGCTGGTGGCCTAGTCCCCATGAGCACTGCTATACCAGTCCCAGGAAACACTATAGCTTTAAGAAGAGCCCTTTAAAAACCTCCTAGCAAGAGGAGAAATCCCTTATGTGGCTTAGGGGGAGTCTTTCAGTATGTGAATGCGGACTGAACATAGCAGGTGCGCTACAGCCGTACTAGGGCACAGTTTTGAAAGACGGTCATGAAGGAAGATGCTTTAAGAGCTAGAACTTCAGAAAGGTATGCTTGAGCATCCTGGAGGGGCAGAGGCTAGATGACTGGAAGGCCAGGGACAAGAAGGATTGGGGCAGAGACATGAAGACGAGCATATGGAAGAATCCATCTTGGTAGAAGAACCAAGTCATCAAGACAATAATGCCTGGACTAGCTCACTCAGCCAGCCTTTGTCATTACCCAGCCTGTGCCAGCACTAATGACACACATGGATTCAGAATCACTCAGGAGCTGAACCCCAGAGCAATTCTGTGAGGGAGCTTCCAGAGAGGTTTAACTAAAGGGTGAAGACCCACCCTGAATGAGGCAGCACTATCCCATGGGCTGGTGGCCCGAACGGAATGAGAGTGAAAAGAGGGGCAAGCTGAGCTTGTAATTTTCTGCAGGGTCCCGCAGAAACGAATCAAGGATCACTGTATCCCAAACACATTCTGTAATCCAGATGCTACTATTTTGATAGATAAGCAGACCGACATGCTGAGGGCTCATTTAAAGCAGAGCCTGTAGGCAGGACCTTACAAGGACTGGGGTACATCTTTCAGAGTGTCAAGTATCTCTTGAATCAGGGGGCAGAGGCAGGCAAATTTCTGAGTTCTATGTCAGCCTGGTCTACAGAGGGAATTCCAGGATGGCCAGGTGTTGACTGGGGTTTTCTGTCTTGTCCAGTTCCCACAATCGTTAAGTCCCAAAGAAATCACACAGAGGTCTACATTAGTTATAAACTGATTGGCCCATTAGCTCAGGCTTATTAACTTTTATAAGTCATATTAGCCCATTGCTCTTATCTATGTTAGCCACATGGCTTGGTACCTTTCTCGTTGAGGCAGTCACATCTTGTTTCTTCTGTGGCTGGATCAGGACTGCAGACTAGGACTTCCTTCTTCCCAGAATTACCTGCTCTCATTGACCCACCTCTGCTTCCTGTCTGATTGTCCCACCTCTATTTCCTGCCTGGCTACTGGCCAATCAGCGTTTATTTAAAATACAATTGACAGAATAGAGACCATTGTCCCACACCAGCCAGTGATACACAGAGAAACCCTGTCTCTAAAAACAAACAAATGAAAACAAATAAACAACAATAACAAAAATCCTGTCAGGTCCAAAGGAAAGGGAGGACAAGTGGCTAACTGTGGTGCCTGTTAGCACACCAGAGTGTCTGATGGCCTCCAGGCTCACTCAGCACCTGTGGCTCCCCTCAGTTCTTCTCCCTCTTCCCCCTTCTCCACTGAACTGCTCCAGTTCCTGGGCTTCCCTTCCCCCAGCATGTCATTTCATCATTTCCGTAAAACCCTGCCACTTTGGCACCAGATGTAGAAAGCGAGGACATGACTGCTCTGAGGCATGGCTGAGAGGGAGGTTTTTATTTGTAGATATGAGAGCACAGCCTGAGGCATCTGGAAGAGTCCAGAGCAGTGAGAGAAAGTAAGAGAGTAAACATGGCCAGGAGACCAAACTGTGCCATGGGGCAGGGGCAATGGAGAGACGAAGAGAGACACACAGAGAGAGATAGAGAGACAGAAAGAGAGAAGGGGAGGAGAGGGAGAGGAAGAGAGAGGGAGAGAGAGAGAGAGAGAGAGAGAGAGAGAGAGAGGGAGAGAGAAGAGGAGGGACACAGAATCAAGAAGAGTATCAAGAGGGCTTATGGCCAAAATGGCAGGGCGGAATGAGACAATGGGGGAAGGAAGCCCAGGAGCTGGAGCAGTTCAGTGGGGAAGGGGGAAGAGTGAGAAGAGCTGAGGGGAGCCACAGGTGCTGAGTGAGCCTGGAGGCCAGCAGACACTCTGGTGTGCTAACAGGCACCACAGTTAGCTGCTTGTCCTCCCTTTCCTTTGGACCTGACAAGTTCTACTGAGCTACAGCTGTCATCTGGGAACTCTGGGGACTTACGTGCAGGACCCAGAAGTCAGGAAGAAAGGCCGCCATCTTGATCAATAGCGATCTAAGAGGCATTGCATACACTACAATAACCCTGGCTTGAGAAAGGCCTGGTGGTCATGGACTTTGGTCGTCAGCCTATGAGGCACCCAGTTAGCGCAGGCTCAGTGGAGGTGCTGCAGAGTGAGGAGACAATGAGCGTCAAGGGTGGTTCCCAGCCAGAGTGTCCCACGAATCTCTGTTTTCCACCAGGAATCCTGGAGGGGCCGTGCCTAAATGAGTAGTCAAGTTTTCAAAGTAACTTTTCTCTCCTCCTTCCTTTGTTCTTTGTATAGTTATTGCTATAAGTAGCAACCACATACAAACCAGCTAAGGGGAACTATGCCTCCTGCCTCCAAAACATCTCATAACAGAGAGGGAAAGACAAGTTTCCCAGCACTGATAGGGAGCAAGGTCCTAACATCAGTCTTCACATACACATGTCTCTGGTACTTGACATCCATGTAAATGTAGAAACATATCTATCTGTGCCCTCCCTCCTGAAGTTCTTCAAGGACATTCTTCTGTCTTCAGAGTGAGTCTGGTTATTTGTTACAGAGGAGGGTCATTTTCTCTGTCTTCCTTTGCACTGCTGCTGCTCTGCCCGGAACTATCATGTCCCATGGGCATTGTGCCTCTGCTGGGCACAGCTACTGCTGATTCACTGGAGCCTGGGGTGTGCCAGAGCCATCTCAAAGGGGGGGGGGGGAGAGTCTCTCCTCTTTAGTGTTTTGCCTTGTCATGAAGGCAGGGAGGAGGTAGCTCATGTCTCAATTAAAATCTTTTTTTTCAATAAAAATATCTTTTAAAAAAATTTAAAGTATGCTTTTTTTCTTCTTCTTTCAATTGTACTTAGATTTGAGCCCAGTTGGGAGTTGTGTTGCAAGGAGAAACTGATCACAGTTTCTCAAGAGGCCAGCTTCACAGGGTGGGCACAGTCCCAGTCCTCTGCAAGGGTGGTCTTGTATAAGACGGGTTCTCACCTGGTTCACAAAAAAACAAGGGAAGTGAAGAAGATAAAGACTCCTTGCAGGGGAGTGGGGAGGATCTTAGTGAAGAAACCAGCTCTTAAGGGTGAAATACACCCTGTGAGGTAGGGCTTGAGTTTTGGGGGACATCTTGAGAAGTCCAGAAGGCAGATAGATTGGTAGATCCAAAGAGCAAGAGAGATTTTAACAGCCCCGGGCATTGATGCCAGCAGGTGGGAGTGGGGCTGCCCAAGGACAGGAGAAAGTGGGGAGAAGATCAGGGTGGACCTCATGTTATACCACCCTCACTCGAATCAGACCCCAGCTTGCTGGTGAGACCTCCAGCCATTCTTCCTCCTTCTCCCTGCAGCTCCACAAGCCTGACAGGGATCTTCAGTCCAGCTCAAATATCGTCAACTCAACAGACCCTTCCCTGCTAGTAGCGACGATTAATTTATTTATATCATTTATAATAGGCTTTTTTTTTCATATTTTCCAGGAGTTCTGTAAGGTCTCCAGGGCAGGACACCTAATGCACGTTTAAATTCTCCTCACTCTGGGACATTACAGGTGCAGAGCTGATACCGTGAATAAATGAGCAAGGAAAAGAATGAATGGAGCGAGGGGTCTTCTGCACGGCTGGAAAGCTGCGGTCAGCTGACCAGTTAGTCCAGACACTGTCACCACTGCAGGTCTGCGACAGTCCGAGACCAGACGCTGCCAGCGCGACCGTCCACACCCTTACCTTTGCCCTACTCCCAAGTCCCGCCTCTAACTTTCCGCTTTCCTCATTGGCTGCGTGACCGCCCAATGAGCCTGAGGGACGCGAGAGCCCGCATTCCTGGCCTGGGCCGACCGCTCTCGTTCTCGCGTCTCGCGAGCGTTCGCGTCACCGGCGGCGGCTGCTCCCGCGCGCTCCGGGTCTGAGGCCGAGGGTACAGCTGTGCTGACTAGAACTGAGACCATGTTCCGAGCGGCGGCGCCTGGGCAGCTCCGGCGGGCGGTGAGTCCCGGCAGGAAGGGCCGAGCAGGTGACCCCCGAGCCGCAGCCTGCTGACCCTGTCAGGCGGAGGTCACGGGCTCCCACCAGTCCTGCAGACAGGCCGGGAGGTGTCTGAGACCCAGGTCAAAGTTCTGCAGCCGCCGCCCTTGACCTCTCCGGGTCGCCCCCCCCCCCCCCCAGCCGGGGTTCCCACGACCCTGGCTCCTGCGGGGCACTTTGGGGCTGCTGGCTCTTTGCGGCCCCAGGGTGTCAGATGCCGCCGCGGAGCCTCTCGGGGAAGAGTTCGAAGCCCGGGCTCCCGGAGGCTGCCCCGAATGCCCACTGCCCACGACACGGGGGAGGGGCGGCGCGGACGCCCACTCCTGCTCGGCTGCTCGGACCGGGGGCCCAGCCTGGGAGTCAGTCTGGAGAAGCTGCAGACTGATGGCTCGGGAGCCAGGGAGCCCTGGGTAGTGGGAAATTCTCGATGTTTGTTCCCCGTGGTGATAAAGTTTACCACTTGTCTGTTTTCCGAGGGCTTACCGAGAAAAACCATTGTTTGGCTGAGTGCTGTGAGGGAACAGCCGGTGGAGGCTGACCAGGTCCAAGTCGGTAACTTAGGGAGCCTGTAGGTCGCCCATTTTACAGTTTAGGCGGTTAGAGAAACAAGATCGTCCGCCTTGTGCCAGAAGTTATCCAGACGCCTTGCAACTTTTCTACCCGTTGATTTATTTGTTTAATCTTAGTGCCTTTCCCCCCAGTCGCCACTGGGATTTTTTTTCTCTCAGGAACACAACTTGTGGACTTCTTGGGAGTATAAGGATTTTTTTTTTTTTTTTGGTGCCCTTGCCTTGTTCCATAAAACGTTTCAGCTTCCAGTAAAAAAATTTAAACACATCCCTCAGGTTCCTAGTCCATCTTCTCCCACGAGATGTTTTTTAGCCCCCATTCCTTAGAGAGCCAATAAACAAGTTTTGGGGGAAAATGCCAAGCACTAGATCCTGACTCGAAGACCTGTGCAGCACTTGGAAGGCAATTCTGTGGATAGATTTTATGCCCAGCATAATTGTGGTAAAGAGAGGTTAGGATTTGGTAAGTTTGTAGTGCTGGTGGGGAAAAGAAATTCACATAGCCAGTATTCGTACATAGACAGCATTGCCAAACCTTCGTTGTGCTTGACCAAGAATTGTGACCTTGGCCTATTTTTAAAATTAGAAGTCAAAGTGTCTACGAGGTCACTAAGGATATTTTTAAGGTTTGAATTGCAAGCCCAAAACAAATGGTGGGAACACACTCAAATGGATCCACAACACACACACACACACACACACACACACACACATCTTTAAATTTTAAAATAATTTCAAGTTTACAAAAAAGTTACCAAAATAGTTTTTAAAAAAATTCCCAGAACTTCCTTGAATTTCAACAGCTCTTAACAGTTGACAAGTTTGGTTTATCTCTCACTGTACATACACATTGTTTTACCCTTTAATTCTAAATGGTTCCCTAGGTATTTTACAAGGATAAGGCTAAGGGATTCACTCTGAGTAGACCCCCATGCCTTCTGTTAGATTCATAGTACAACAAAACCAGGCAAATAAAAGAAATCCCTAAGGAGGTTCTCTTTGCTAAGGAGAATATAGCTGGCAAAATCATGCCCTTTACCAGTGTTATAGTGCCACTTTGTGACCAGACAGTCACATGTTGCCAGCTGTCCTGTCCTTTAAAGGACACCTAAGGTAGCCAAGCCTGGTTTTCATGCTGGTTTAGTCTTTGTTAGAAAAGCTTCTAAGTTTGGCTTTTATGCCACTGACATGTGTATAGAGCACAGGCCTCCTGTTTGCAGACTCTTACCCAGTGTAGCTGTCTGACATTTCCCTCATGACTGCACTCGGGTCCTGTCTTCTTGGCAGGGATGTCAGATGTGATTTACGCTCTCAATAGTTCATTGTACTAGGAGGCATACAACACTAACTTGTCCCATTAGTGAAGATCTTAACTTAGGTTATGTGTAGTTTGCCAGGTTTTTCCAATGGCAGGTAGTCCTCTGTGTAATTCTTAACTAATTACAAAGATAAAGTGAAACTGCGTGGAGCTCTTTCTCCCACTTTCACCTACTAATTTTAGCACTTGATTTTTAATTGAGAAGTAATGCTGTGATACAAAATGGTGATTTCTCTAATCTATGATTCCTTCATTTATTACTTAGCATTCTATGCTAAGGAAGAACCTTCCTCTCTTGCCTATGTAGACCCAGGGACCCTTATTTAATAGGCTGTCATTCTTATCACCCTTATTTTGATGTTCAGGTTCCTCCTATATTTATAAAGTAGGAACCAATTTAATCTGGTTACTGTTTATATAAATTTATGATACCATAAAACCAGAATGGTTTATCTCAAATCTTTGCAGGAGTTGAGTAGACTAGCTATCAAGGTTGCCCTGATGTCTGAGATTACAGGCAACCAATATATCTGCCCCCCCCCCTTTTTAACATGAGATTTTGGTATTCAGACTCTGTTCCTCATACTGCTGGGCAAGTACCGTAACCACTAAGCATTCTCCAACTCCTACTCTTAAATTTAAAAAGAAAACAAAAACAAAACTAACTATAGCTAACTATGATTTCTTTGAAAAAAAAAAAACAAAAAACATGTTTTTACTAATGACATGTACTATCAAAGCTACTTTAATTTTGGCTGATTTTTGTCACTAAGCAATGTCCTTCTGGAGGAAATCCTCAGTTATCTGTTGTTTTTGTTTATTTTGTCTTTTTAAAGTAAGATCTTGTCTAGACTAGACTGGCCTGAAACTCATGGTAATCTGTGCCTATTGGTGTTCTAGTCACTATGTTATAGCACCCATTAGTGAAAGTAATTTTGTACCAAGTGACCGAGATAGAGAGCATAGATAGGAAAATAGTTAAGGATTTGCAATTAGTTGGTGTTCTTGCTGAATGATAGTATGAATTATTAATATTATTATTATTACTTATTATACAGCCTAGCCAGTTTCCCCTCTCTCTTCTTCAGTAGCTCCCCATTACCCCCCTCTGTCCCCACCCCAACCCCAATCCATTCCTCCATTTCTGTTCAGGAAGGGCAAGTATCCCATGGATATCAATAAAGCATAGCATATCAAATTGCATTAAGACTTAGCACCTCCTCTTATATTAAGGCTGAGCAAGTTGACCCAGTATGAGAAGTAGGGTCTCAAAAGTTAGTAAGAGTCAGAGACAGCCCCTGTCCATACTGTTAGGAATCCCACAAGAGGACCAAGCTACACAGCTGTATCATATATGCAGAGTGCCTGGGTCAGTCCCATGCAGGCTCCCTGGTAGTCGGTTTAGTCTCTGTGAGCCCAGATTAGTTGATTCTGTGGGTTTTCTTGTGGTCTCCTTGATCCCTCTGGCTTCTACAATCCTTCCTCCCCCTCTTCTGCAGGATTCCCTGAGCTCTGCTTAATGTTTGGCTGTTGGTCTCTGCATCTGTTTCCATCAGTTGCTGGATGACAATAGGGCTAGGCACCAATCTATGAGTATAGCAGAATATCATTAGGCATCATCACATTGACATTTCCCCCTCAAGTCCTGTTTGGTTCTATCCTAGGTCTTTGGGTCATTCAGCCTGTGGGTCCTGGTGCTCCAGGCAGTACTAGGGGTGGGGCTTACTCTCCTGTCATGAATTTTAAGCTAGTCCAGTCATTTGTTGGCCACTCTGTCAATCTCTAGGCCACCTTTACTCCGGTACATCCCATGTACCGGAGCAGGACAGACTGTGAGTCAAAGGTTATGTGGCTGGGTTGGTTCCCCACTCCCTCCACTTGAAGTCTTTCCTGGTAACAGGAGATGGCCAGGTCAGGCTACATAATCCATGCTTAGCTGGGGTCATCTTTGTAGATTCCTGGGAAATTCCCTATGCCAGGTTTTTACCTGACCCTAATATGCTCCCCCTTTTTCAGTAGTCTCTTTCAGTTTATTTTATTAATTTGTTTTTAAAATTTTTGCTGATTAGTAAGATCCAAAAAAAATTTATGTAGTAAGTGAAGCAACATTTTGATGTCATTTACGTGTTCTTGTTCCTATATTCAATTCATTAACAGACAGGAAGGAGAAGCTTGAGAAGCTGTGAACCATTAAGGACAGGACATTTTTCAAGCCCACTGTCCAGCATTGATGAATGATACTGAACTCCGTGTTTCACATGCAAATTTAAATTTCATTTGAAAGAAGAGAGCCAATTTTTGTGTGATTCTGAAACAAAATTTATTACATAAAGTGATTTCATTAAAATTATGCTGCCTGCCAATGTGTCTACTAAGAGTCTTGTCTGTTTTTAAAGTGAAGTAAATTGACTGTTTTTAATATTATAATCAATGTCATACATTTCTAGTCATGGTTAAAAGCTGCTATGTTTTATTACTAGAGAGGTTAAAGAAGTTTAAGTACAGAAATGTAATGTACATTTTATTATGACAAAATGTATGTTAAAATGGGAATAGGAGACTTTAATTATATATTATTTAATCCCTTTAAATAGTATTTAGCAAGATTTTATAGCTCATTTCTGCTGTTTTCTTGTTTTTTAGTTAAGAAACAAAATCAGAACAAAGTCTAACCCCTCCATACCTGTCTCCTATGTTCTCATCCATTTACTTTTTTAAAGGTGGTTAGGGGAGAAATAGGTTAACAGAGCTCTTACTACTTTAGGATATGAGTAGTTTTGTTGGGGTAGTAAAGTTTGTAATTTAGCATCTGTTAGTTTGTCTAGATCATCCAGTTGCAGCAACAAGAATGCTAAGAAACTGAAGAATAAAAGCAGGGTTAGTAGTGCTAAGTTTGAATAAAAGAAGTACCGAAATGTGTTCACTGGACTAACTAATCAAGAGTATTCGTGACTGAAGAGACGGGCTTCAGTGCTGTGGTAGAGATGAAAGACAGCTCTCTCTGAGTGAGGAAAAATAGAAGCATGATAATAGGAGTATCTCTGGATGTTTTTAAAGGGTATAGGGAAGGTGATGACCTCTTTAAACCATACACTCAAGAAGTATGTTGCTTGTTAAAAGACCCATCACAGGCAAAAGAAAAAATGGCGGGAGATCTATGTTAATGACTTAGCAAGTTATGTATTGCCTAGGTATCCTTACATGTGTTTTGATGCTTGTGGTGACCAGTTGGATTGTCAGTTTAATTGGATTAGGGAGCCCAGTGTAGTAACATAAATCTTTAATCCCAACTCTTAGGAAGCAGAAACACAGATCTCATGAGGTGGAGGTCAACCTTCTCTACATACTGAATTCCAGGCTGTAGGAGCTACATAGTGAGACCCTTCTAAAACAAAACAAAAAACCACGTGGTGCATTAACAAGGCACGTCTTTGGGTTTGTCTGTGAATGTGTTCATAGAACTGTTTAACTGAGGAGGGAGATAACCCTGAAAGTGGTGGCAGCATCCTATGGGCTGAGGTTCTAAGTAGAGTAAACGGAAACGGGAGAAAGCCACTTGAGCACCAGCATCCATTTCTCTGTGCTCTTCCAGCAAGAAATCCCAGCAGCATGCTCCACTGCTCTGAATTCTGCCATATTCCCCTGCCCGGATGAGCTCTGTCTTAAGCCAGAGCCAGAGCAAATCCTTCTTTCGTTAAGTTGCTTATTACCAAGTTGCAGCAGTGAGAATAGTAACTAATAGTGATTAACTCACAGGTGATCCAGGAATTGTTGCTTTTCAGGTTTCAGATACTTTGGGAAACCTTTTTAGTCTCTCAGCATTCATTAAGGCCACTTATGTGCCAGGCACAAAAGTAGATACTGAATTCATAGTGGAAAGCAAGATAGACCTAGTCCCTGCCTGTTTGTTGAAATCTGGAGATCTGTGCTGCTAATCACATTAAGTGTGATCAGTGGAGTAAGAGTGAATGGGTATTTGGGGAGCATAAAATCCTTTGGGGAAAGTCTGAAAGTGTATTGCAGTCCTAGTAAACCTCAGTTTGCTAAGTTTATTACATGATAATAAAATGATGGTTTTTTATAATTTTATTATTTGTGGTGCTGGGGATGTTAGGCAAGTGTTCTACCACTGAACTTTATACCCACACTCTTTCTACTTTTTACTTTGAGATAGGTTCTCACTTTGTTGCCCAGGCTGGCCTTGAATTTGTTATCTTCCTATTTTCGACTCATTAGGAGCTGAGATTCCAGGGCTGTGCCACCCAGCTAAGATTTTTCTTAGGTTAAAAATGTAGTTCATTGAGATGACGCAGTGGGTACAGGTGCTTGCCATCAAGCCTTATAGTCTGTGTTTTGATGGGTCCCTGGAACCCACATGGTAGAGAGAACTAACCTCCTTTGGTTATACTCTGACCTCCATATGCTTACTGTGGTATGTGTGTGTGTGCATGGACTGGAGAGATGCCTTAGTGGTTAAGAGTATTGGAGTTCCAAGCACCCATGTAGCAGCTCACAGCTATCCATAACTCCAGTTCCAGAGGATCTAGAGATTCCTCTGAGTTCTGTGGGTTTCAGGTGGTACCCATACATACATACATGCAAACATTCATACACATAAAAAATATATATGTAAAAATAAGATGTTCTTTTTTTAGTGTTGTTTGTTTTAAATCAATGACCTCACCATTGTTTTGATCCTGTTCATGTCATATATGCTAATTGTTTTATTTTTAATATGGTGTTTCTGAGGCTGAAATAGAAACAAAATATCTGTCACATTAATTTGATTATTTAAAACTATTTAAAAAAACATGTGAAACTGGGTGTGGTGGCACACTCCTTTTAATCTCTGCATTTGGGAGACAGAGGCTCTCTTGTGAATTTGAGGCTAGCCTGGTCTACATAGTGAGTAGCCAGGGCTACATAAGAGAAACCCTCAAATAAATAAATAATAAATGAAACATGGATTCCTTATAGAATAGTGTGTAACACTGAAGAGGTCCTGGGACTCAGGGGAAAGTCCTAGCATACCAGGGCATAGTCTAAACAGGCAAATCTACAGCCCCATTCTTTAGTTTCCAGATCTCAGCGTCCCTACTGGTTGTTAGGGCTCCCCTGCATGTTGCTGCCTCTGACCAATAATGTAGTTCAGCTTAACATTGTGAAATCTTGTCTCAAAACAACACAAAACTTCAAGAAATCAAGGTATCATTTTTCTTCCTTTAACTTTGAGTAGACAAAAAAAGGAAGAAAAGGAGAAGAAATGCCATCTGCTGGTACCACTGAGTATCCTCTGGCATTATGTCCTCTTCCCTAATTCTTGGGGTAGTGTGACCTTGGAGAGTTTTCTACTAATGAACGACTTTCTCTAGAGAGGTCTCTGATCTCTGGAAGTGGTGGGTGGTATGTGCCCATGTCTGTCCAGGTTTGCTTTATTGTAGTTAGATGGGATTTAGAAGGCTGGGAGAAGGTTGGGAATGAAGTGCTATAGTTTAGGGGCATAAGGATACATATCTTGTTGAGAGTAGGGCTGAATCTGGCTTATGGAGACCAAGAAAGCCAGGTGAAAGAAAGCCTGGTCAGATTCCAGCCCTAAAGATTATTTTAGCAGAAGACATTCTGGTCTGCTGAAGTTGTGCTGTTATTTAATTTGGAGGATTGTTTTCTCCATGTTGCTTATAGTACTTAAAACCTTCAAAATAGGCCAGAGATCTACAGAGACTGACCATTAGTTATATAAGCAGCCTTAGGGTACCATCACTGCCCCCCTTCATTCATACCTTCCTTGTGAGTTTCTAAACCCAGGTGTGTTAGGGGGGCCACAGGGTCTAGCCTCGAAGAGTTCCAAGGGTTCGCACATTCCAGGGTATGGGCGTGTTGTTTAGGAATGTTAGGCAGAAAAAGCAGAGATAAAAAAAGAAAAGACAGACACAGGATAGAGTTGGGGAGAGCAATCCAGTGAGTATGGAATCCACCCCTGTGTATATCTCATGATCCTTAAGTACCCCTCCCAAAGAAGAGGGGAAGACAAAAGTCTTTACCAAGAGATAGGGAACAAATAGTCACCTTCTCAAATACCCAAAGCACCAAGTAACCACATCCTAGGTCAAAACATCCTGTTGGTATCTGCACCCAGGTCAAACATCCTGTGACTAGCCTTAAAGGAGCAAGAAGAAGCCTGAACTCTAACCTTTGTGAAGGTGGAACAAATCCACATCTGTGGGCTCCGACACTGGGCTTAGCTTTGTTCAGTGCTCTCTTCACTCCTGTTCGAGCACTGAATGTCTTTGTTAAGTGACGTCACGCAACAGTGCCATTTGATCCAGTGCTTCTTTCTTAGTTTCTTATACCATCCTATGAGGTCAGGTCCAGTCTTTTCTTCTTTCCTCCTGTCTCTGGTGCAATTTCTCATCTTTTTTTTTTTTTAATATTGATTTTTTTTGAAATACTACTTTTTTTTTTATTGAGAAAAGAAGAAAAAAAAACATAAACAAAAAAACAAGCTTCCAACTCCTCCCAGCCTCCCATTTCCCTCCCCCTCCTCCCACCCTTCTCTCCCTCCTCCCTCCCTTCTCCCCCTCCCCCCACTCCTCTCCCTCTCCCTCTCCAGTTCACAGAGCAGTCCGGGTTCCCTGCCCTGTGGTAAGTCCTAGGTCCTCCCCCCTCCGTCCATATCTAGGAAGGTGAACATCCAAACTGGCTAAGCTCCCACAAAGCCAGCACATTAAGTAGGATCAAAACCCCATGCCATTGTCCTTGGTGTCTCATCAGCCCTCATTGTTCGCCATGTTCAGAGAGTCCGGTTTTATCCCATGCTTTTTCGGTCACAGTCCAGCTGGCCTTGGTGAGCTCCGCGTAGATCAGCTCCACTGTCTCAGTGGGTGGATGCACACCTCGTGGTCCCGACTTCTTTGCTCATGTTCTCCCTCCTTCTGCTCCTCATTGGGACCTTGGGAGCTCAGTCCAGTGCTCCTGTGTGGGTCTCTGTCTCTATCTCTATCCATCACCAGATGAAGATTCTATGATGATATGCAAGATATTCGTCAGTATTGCTCTAGGATAGGGTCATCTCATCTTTTCACATTGATTCCTAAACTTGCTCCCTTTCTCTATTTGACTGACTTCATGATCTATCTGCACCTTTCAGCATTTGCTTCTCTTCATTTGAAAAACTCTGTCTTACTTTGTTATTCATGAAGAAGTCTTATTGCCCATGAAATCTTTAAGCATAGGAATTATTCTTATTAATTTTTTTCTTGTTTTTGAAAATGCCCTGAACGATTTTGAAAATGACCATGAACTGTGTTTTGGTGGTGGTTTGGTAGTCTGTGCTTGATAGGGCTAGATAGGAGTTCATCTTACTGGTGCCCTTTTCATTCCAAAGCATATTTAAACAGTTGAAACCCCAGCAAAATTGCAGCTAGTGTCATCTTTAAAACTTTTTAAAAGTGCATCTTTTGGTGGAAGATACACGTACATGCCACAGTATACATATGGAGGTCATAAGACCATTGTGGGAATCAGTGCTCTCCTTCTACCGTGTGAGTCCTTGGGGTAGAACTCAGGACCTTGGGCATAAGGCAAGTGCCTTTACCCAGTAAGCCATCGCCAACCTTTTTGTCATTTTTTAAAAACAGATTTCTATTTTCAGTTACTTTGATATTAAATGATTCCCCCCCAAATATCTTAGTAGAAGTTCTTTTTTATGTAACTGAGTATAATTGATGATAGAATTTGTCTAATTCCTAGCTTGACAGGTAATATATTGTGTTTAAGAATTTTAAATATAGGTCTATAGAAGTTATTGGACATGGTGGGAAAATTGTTTTGATGTACGTTTTTTTTTTTTTTAATGTTAAGAAACTTACATTTTGAGCCAGGTAGGTGGCAGTAGCCCATGCCAATAATCCTAGCCAACACTTAGGCAGAGACAGGCAGATCTCAGAGTTCGAGGCCAGTCTGGTCTACAGAGAGTTCCAGGATGGCCAGGGCTATACAGAGAAGCTCTGTCTTGAAAAACTAAAAAAGGAAGGAATGAGGAAACTAACCGTCTTAACATTTGTTTTGCTGCAATGGAACACCATGACCAAAAAACAAGTTAGGGAGAAAAGGGAGGCTTGCAGTGCTATATTGCTGCTCATCATCAAAGGAAGTCAGGATAGGAACTCAAACAGCACAGGAACCCAGAGGCATGAGCTGAGGCCATGGTAGGGTGTTGCTTACTGGCTTGTTCAGCCTGTTTTCTTACAGAACCCAGGACCACCAGCCCAGGAATAGAACCATTCACAATGGACTGGGCCCTCCTCTATCAATAGCTAATTTTAAAAAAATGCCTTACAGCCAGATCTTACAAGGCATTTTTCTCAATTAGGGTTCCTTCTTTTCAGATAATTCTAGTTTGTATGTCAAGTTGACATAAGACTAGCTGGCACAAAAACAAATTTGCATTTTGGGTTTTGTTAGGTAAAGGTAGATAGAGTTTAATTTATATCATCGAAGAAGTACTTTAAATACGCTTACAAAACTGAACATTGCATACAAAAATATTTTCCTTAAATCCTACCTGCATAACAGTTATTTTGAAAGACTACAATAATGTTTTTCTCCTTTCCTTTTAGGCCTCATTGCTCCGATTTCAGAGTACCTTGGTAATAGCTGAGCATGCAAATGATTCTCTAGCACCCATTACTCTAAATACCATCACTGCAGCTGGACGTCTTGGGGGTGAAGTGTCCTGTTTAGTAGCTGGAACCAAATGTGACAAGGTGAGAGATTTTTAAGGTCAGCCATAGCATATATAATCTCCATCAGGAGACAGTGAAAGATGGCAACAGAGAATTATGCCGAGGACCATAGCCCAAGCTGGTCTCTAATCCTCATTAAATGGTCAACCTCACGACTATTACTTGTGTAGAAATAGAACCAAAAGGTTTTCTCACGAAACATTTTATCTTTCAAAATGAGGTAGAGTGCTCTTGATTTAGTTCTGCTGGCTGGCACCATCCTGTGCCATCAGGCACCAAGTAGAATGGTAGCATCTGAGTCCCCTTAGAGGTTAATAGCTGATCCCTTTTGTACTGATGAATATACTTGTTAATTGCTTCTAATTCCCAAAAGTGGTAAATCTAGACGAAGTATCGGGTGCTCACTAACTGACAGAAGAATTCAGATCTAAGTTCCATTCTCCTCAGATTACAGCTGATGTATATGTTGGTTTTGTTGTGGTTGTTAAGTAACAGCTTTGGAAAGTCTTGCTCTGTAGACCAGGCTGTTCCCAAATGCATAGATCTGCCTGCCTCTGCCTCCCAAGTCTTGGGTTTGCAGGATCTGTGCCCTTGGGCTACTGTGTAGACAAGTACCTGTTAAGACTCACAAAGCTTTAGCTGCCAGTTCTCCACCATATCAGAGTTGCCAAGTGTGTGACTGGGGCTTGGCCCTAACGGAAGAGTAAATGTAGAAAGAGAATGTTTCTTTTTAGCAGACTATATATTTTACTAAATAAAGCATTTGGTAATGCAGGTTCAGAATGCTAATGTCACTTCTAATTCCTTGCATAAACTTGATATTTAAAAGACTATTCAGCAGATTTCAGGTTATAGATTTCTTTATCACATTCCTCTTGATGATCATTGAATATTTTTCTTTCTTTCTTTTTTTTTTTTGTTGTTGTTTTTTGAGATAGGGTTTCTCTGTGTAGCTCTGGCTGTCCTGGAACTTGCTCTGTAGACCAGGCTGTTCCCAAATGCATAGATCTGCCTACCTCTGCCTCCCAAGTCTTGGGTTTGAAGGTGTGCGCCACCACCTCCCAGCTGCTTATTGAGTATTATATAGTTGCTGTTTACAATGTCTGATGATAGGGTTAAGCAAACCCTTTTTTTAATTACTAGATATTTAATCAGTTGCAGTCTTATATATGTCATGTTTTTATTCTTAAAAAAATGCCTAATAGTGTAGACAGATTTTAGTTTTATATTGTTTTCTTTAGCTATTAATCATAAACAGAAGGTGATTATTCTGTGTAGTACTGAAGTTTTGACAGTAAAAAATTATTTCAATGGGAAATTCTGTTCCACATTATATACAGGCTGCTGTGTAGGAACTTTGGAATTAAGTGGGTTTCTTAATTGGAAATTTTTTGAAGCTGGAGATGCTAAACTCCGATGCATCTCTTTGTAAGACAGTGTAACTGTGCTGATCAGTGCCTGGCCTGGCAGGTTCTTCACTGCATCCTCCTTTCAGTGAATATTGCAGAGCCGTATAGTCTATGGAAGAGGGCTGAAGGCACAACCCTGTGCCCATTCATCAGTGAATTAGCAAGTGGAAGACAGTAATGGCAGATGAGACTGATAAGCAGAAACCACTCATGTTAAAGTTACTTTAAAGGGAGAATGCTAATTGCCTTCTGTATAGGGAAAATCAGAGTAATCAGAGCTTTCTCAGAAGCCCTTCCTGATTCCAAACAGGAAAAATGAGAAGTTAAACAAGAAAATACTTTACTTTGTTATAGATAAGTATCTGTGTATAGGCAGAAATTCCATCTTAACAGTGGGCAGTAATTGAAGATTTCTTTCTATTACTTGGAATTGTTAATCTTAGTCTCAGGAGAAATTATTGCCAAATGAAGTGCAGTCAGTATTAAACAAGTATGATGCTGAAGTTCTGCCTTCACTTCTAGTAGATTCTGACCTTACTATACAGAGAGAAAATCTTATTTTACCTCTCTCTTCCTCCTCTCCATTTTCTTTTTTTTTTCCTTTGGATTTGTGAGAGTGGACATTATTCTACCCTACAGTTTTATAGAATTTGTGATCCTACTACCTCATCCTCCCAAATGCTGGGTACCACATAAAGTTTTCTGTAGGGCATTTTCTTATTTAGTGATTGGTTGGGGGAGGATTGGGCCTTGCATGAGCTTTGAAACCTCAAAGCCACCTCCATCAATACTGAAATTGTCCTTTTTATCACAGGTGGTCCAAGATCTCTGTAAAGTAGCTGGTGTAGCGAAGGTTCTAGTGGCCCAGCATGATGCCTACAAAGGCCTCCTTCCAGGTGAGGTGTTCCAGTGGAAAATGTAGCGACTGTTATGTTTGAATATGTGATCATAAAAATAGCACGAAATGTGTTTTACCAAGTGTGTTTAATTCTCAGAGGAACTGACACCATTGATTTTGGAAACTCAGAAGCAATTCAATTATACACACATCTGTGCTGGAGCATCTGCTTTTGGAAAGGTGAGAAGTGGAGTCTGACCTCACTGAACAGGATAGCTTTCACTGGGCCAGAAATATAGTAGACTTTGTTTAGATAGCCTGTCCTGACTTGGTCATACCTAGGGGAGTACGGCTAACATTTACATATATTCTTTCAAGATTTTATCCAATTTTCTGTTAAAATGTCATTTCCAGATCTTAAAATTTTGTCACAGACTAACTATTCTTGCAGGATTTTGTCATAATTTATTAAACCTTTCACTTCTAGGTTTTCTTTTTATTTATTTATTTATTTATTTATTTTTATTTTTTATTTTTTTATTGAGAAAAGGAAAAAACGTTTCCCCCTCCTCCCACCCTTCTTCCCCTCCCCCCACTCCTCTCCCACTCCCTCTCCAGTCCAAAGAGCAGTCAGGGTTCCCTGCCCTGTGGAAAGTCCAAGGTCCTCCCCGCTCCGTCCATATCTAGGAAGGTGAACATCCAAAATGGCTAGGCTCCCACAAAGCCAGAACATGAAGTAGGATCAAAACCCCGTGCCATTGTCCTTGGCTTCTCATCAGCCCTCATTGTTCGCCATGTTCAGAGAGTCCGGTTTTATCCCATGCTTTTTCAGTTATAGTCCAGCTGGCCTTGGTGAGCTCCCAATAGATCAACCCCACTGTCTCAGTGGGTGGGTGCGCCCCTCGTGGTCCTGACTTCCTTGCTCATCTTCTCCCTCCTTCCGCTCCTCATTGGGACCTTGGGAGCTCAGTCCAGTGCTCCAGTGTGGGTCTCTGTCTCTACAGTGGCTCCCAGGAGCCCAAGGCGATGTCCCCAATTAGTTCCTTGGGCAGCTGAGAATAGGGAACCTGAAACGACCCTATCCTATAGCAATACTGACGAATATCTTGCATATCACCATAGAACCTTCGTCTGGTGATGGATGGAGATAGAGACAGAGACCCACACTGGAGCACTGCACTTCTAGGTTTTCTAATTTGGCCTGGATAATGCTATTATTAAATTGATTTCTGTGCATGTGTTTGTAGATGTTATGTTTAGTTACTCATCCGAAGAGATGATTTAGTTGAATGTCTGATAGTTACAAAAGGAAATCTGTCTAATCAAGGGATTTGGGAATGACTCTGTTATGGTTGGAATATCCTTAAAGACAGCTATAATCTGATCATGTGTACTGTGATAAAACACCCTGACAAAGTAACTTTAAGGGAGAAAAGGTTTTCTCAAAATTCCAGGGTACAGCCCATCATGGCAGGGAGTCACAGTGTCAGGGACTTGAGACAACTGGTCATATTACATCCACAGTCTCATACGCAATTCAAGACCCAAAACCAGGGAATGGGTGTTACCCATAGTGGACTGGGTCTTCCCACACCAATTAATGTAATCAAGGAAGAGCCCTTCCCAGGTAATTCTAAATTGTGTCAAGATGACAATTAAAAGTAACCATTACAAATGAGTAGTGCCGATCTATATCAAGGGAACATGGAACAAAGGGCAGTGAAGATAGGGTGTACTTTAGAGAGAGAGTGTTGGCCTACATGCATGGAACCCCGAGAGTTCAATTCCCCACCAGTTCCCTTTTTTAAAATTCTGTTTTGTTTTCATTTAAAAAATGTATGCATGTTTTGCCTACATGTATGTCTGTGTACCATGTAGGTGTAGTGTCCATAGAGGTCAGAAAAGAATATCAAATACCCTAGGACTGGAGTTACAGACACTTGTGATGGTTTGAATGAGAATGCCCCTGTAAGTTCATATATTTGAATACTTGATCTTCAGTTGGAGGAACTATTTAGGAAGAATTAGGAGGTGTGGCTTTGATGAAGGAGGTGTGTCACTGGGGGCAAGCTTTGAGGTTTTAGTAAGCCCACACCATTCCCAGTTAGTATTTTCTGCCTTGTGCTTGTGGAAGGAGACGTGAGCTCTCAACTTCAGCGCCATGCTGGCCTATCTGTTGCCGTGTTCCCCACCATGATAGTCATGGTCTCCTACCCTCTGGACTCATGAACCCCAAATCAAATGCTTTTTTAAACAAGTTGTCTTGGTCATGGTGTTTCATCATGGCAGTAGAAAAGTAACTAAAGCAATTGTGAACTGCCTTGTGAGTGCTAGGAATTGAACCTGGGCCCTCTGGAAGAGCAGCCAGTGCTTACCTATAATTTTAGAAGCCCAGGTGGTGGAGACAGTAGGCGTGCATTCAGTGCTTGCCTGAGAAACTTAGTAAGACTTTGTCTCAAAATAAAAAGTAAAAGAGAAGGCTAGAGAGATGGCTCAGCAGGTAAGAGCACTTGCTTTGCAAGAATGAGGGCCTGAGTTCAAGTCCCCAGCACTCACATAAGGGAATGGCTGCATGTGCCTATAACTTCAACACTGGAGGCTGGTTACAGGAGAATACTGTGAGCTTGCTGGAAAACCAGCCTAACTCAAGCAGTCAGTTTCTGATTCAGTGAGCGACCTTGCCTCAAAGAAATAAGATGGAGAACTATAAAGAAAGATTCTGCTTTGGCCACCTATACATTTGACACTATGTACATGCACCACATACACATGCACACATGTATACATGTACACACACACACACACACACACACACACGGAATAGAAGCTGATTTGGAGATAGAACCCTTGACTACCCATTCATGTGCACAAGGCGCCAGGTTCAGTCCTCAGTACAGGAAAGTTAACTACACAGATAACCTCATAGAAAGTTGGACATAATATAGCAGTATGAAGAACAAGGATGTAACTCTGTCCTTCATATTTTTAGCTTACTCTTTCCTATTTCAGGAGTGTACCTTACTAATGGCCTCTTTCTGTTGTCTTTAAATTGTGCACGTACATACATATTTTTATTATTTTGTGACTAGGAGTTTTTGCTTAATATATTCTTGAAAATATTAGCTCATAATGTATCTGTCTCTCTGACTGCATAGCATTCCATATTAGTCAAGGTCAGCAGTCACTTGTTTTCAGTCACTTGCTGCAAGGAAGACATCCTTGTACATACATCTTTGTATGCCTTTGCTGGCATATCTTTAAAATAGAGTTCAAGAAGTGAAATAGCTGAGTTTAAAGACAGTGCTTTAAACATGGTTGATAGATATTGTTAAATTGTCGACACATGGTATTATAAATTTTAACACCTCCCTCCTCAGAATTGATGGATGAGTCTTTGTGGATCATCCTGTCTCTGAGAGTACTGTTTCTGTTCTGGTGGTTTAATTTTGAGTTTAGTTGATGAGAGTTCATCTGCGAGACTATGAGCCCAAGAAACAGTGTTTGCTGTGTTTTAGTTCCCAATTTCTATGACCCTGGCACTGACTTCTCTGTAGTGACAGATGAGAGCTTGACAATAAGAGTCACAGAAGAGATGCTGGTGCTGTAGCCTACAAATGCAAATGAGATCAGGAAAAGTCCATAGGAGAAATGCCACAGGGAGATTATAAGTAGATCTGCGACAAACCTGTGAATTGTGTTTATTATTTTTTGTCACTGTGAAAGGAAAACTGAGCAATGTAGACTAAGACTGCTCTTTGGTTCCCTGACTGCACAGCTCCTAATAGTCACACAGCTCCTATATTAATTATAACACTGTTTGGTCAACAGCTTAGGTGTCTTTCTAGCTAGTTATTATGTCTTAACCCATTTCTGTTTATCTATATATCACCACAAAACTGTGGCCTTACTGGTAAGGTTCTGGCATCTTTCTCTTTCGGCAGCTACATGGCGTCTGCCTGACTCCACTTTCTCTCTCTCTCTCTCTCTCTCTCTCTCTCTCTCTCTCTCTTTCTTTCTGTTTAGGTTTTCTGCCTAGCTCTCTTCTGCCCTGCCATAGGCCAAAACTGCTTCTTTATTAACCAGTGGTAATTAAACATATTCACAGCATAAAGAGGGGAATCCCACATCAGAGCAAAATGAGGAGGAATGTATTTTGGTTCATGGATTCAATCACTTCCTCCTATCACTTTGGCCCTGTGGCGAGCCCTCCTGGTCGTGACTCATGGTGGAAGTACATGAGAAGACATAGTAATCTCATAGTAGAGAGAAGGGAAAGGAGAAAAACAGAAGTGAGCATTTCAGTATCTCCTTTGAGGTTCAATGCCAGCTATCATGCCCTAGGTCTTACCTCCTAAAGGGTCTGACATGTAGCAGCTGTAAAGGCTGGCAACCAAGCTTTCAATACATGGCTTGTCAAAAATATTCAACCTCCTTCACCAGAAAGAAAATTCAAATTAAAACTTGAGATTACAGCCATGTGTGGTAGTGTACACCTTTAATCCCAGCACTTGGGAGGCAGAAGCAGGTGGATCTTTCTGTTTGAGGCCAGTTTGGTCTACAAAGTGAGTTCCAGGACAACTAGGGCTGCACAGAGAAACCCTGCCTCAGAAAACCACAAACAAACAAAAACAAAAACCTTGAGGTTCCACTTCATCCTCATCAAGGTGGGCATCATTAAGAAAATAAAGGACAGAGAGTTCTGATTAGGATGTAGGGAAAGAGGAGACTTTATTTACTGCAGGTGGGGTGTAAACTAGTGAAGCCTTTATGGAAGTCAAGTTTCTCAAAGAATTAAAAAGAAAATGACCATATGACCCAGCTGTACCACTCCTGGACTTATACCCAAAGAACTCTATAGCCACCACAGAGGTACTTGCACTTCTTACTCGTGTATTTTTCACCACAGCAAGGAAATAACTGCCTATGTCTATCAGCGTATAAATGGATACAGAAAATGTACATACACAGCTGTAAAAAACTGAAAATTTCAGGAAAATGGATGGATCTGGAAGTTCTTATATTGAGATGAGCCAGACTCAGAAAGACAAATACAGCATACTCTCTCTGGCATGCAGTTCCTAGCTTTTAATGTTTATATGTGCATATATAAGTGTACAGGTCATATGAAATGAAAGTAGAGAGGGGACCCCATGAGGAAAGAACGGGTGTTTAGGAAGTTGGGGGGATGTAGAGCTCATTAAGGTGAAAGTGGGAAAGGAGATCCCTGGAGGTGTAAGGCTAGTGGAAATAGGGATGCGGGAAGGGTAGAAGAGGAAAATCTACAAAAGCAAGAAAACTGACATTGGTTAGTATTTTTAGTAGTCAAGGCCAGCATTCTTTTTTGTTTGTTTGTTTTTGTTTTTCAAGACAGGGTTTCTCTGTAGCTTTGGAGCCTGTCCTGGAACTAGGTCTTGTAGACCAGGCTGGCCTCAAACTCCCGTAGATCTGCCTGCCTCTGCCTCCCAAGTGCTGGGATTAAAGGCATGCACCACGACTGTCAGGCAAGGCCAGCATTCTTTATTCACGGTTGAAAGAGGATTGCTGTTTAGTGCGGGTATGACAAAATGAAAATTAGAATTTTTTTCCTTCAGAAACTCTAGCAGTCATGAAGCTGGTTCTGTCAGTGCTTGTAGTTACTTTATATAAAGTATGAAGTCACTGAGTAGAAACAGAACAGGAACACAATAAGACACAACCTTCTATCTTCAGGGTACTTAGAACCCTAGTTAGGGGTTATTCAACATGTATGTTAAAAATGGTTTTACAACAGAAATTCATGCTACTCACAGCTAATATATTGTAATTGTGTATGCATGTGGGAGAGTACAGAATGAGGGGTATTGACGAGGAGTTTGGGAGACTCTGTACAGAACAGAGAGTGCTTGTTGTATTATCTTGAAAGCATGCCTGCCAGAAGCAGTGTCATGAAACAGGAAGTGCCACTGACTGAGCTCTGTAGAGGTCAGCATTTCTAATTGTGTGATAAAAGGCAGTGCTTCACTTTTAAAATTTCTTTTTTTTTTTTTTAAATAATTTTTTTTATTAAGAAAAGAAGAAAAAAAAACATAAACAAAAAACAAGTTTCCACCTCCTCCCAGCCTCCCATTTCCCTCCCCCTCCTCCCACCCTTCTCCCCCTCCTCCCACCCTTCTACCCCTCCCCCCACTCCTCTCCCCCTCCCTCTCCAGTCCACAGAGCAGTCCAGGTTCCCTGCCCTGTGGTAAGTCCTAGGTCCTCCCCCCTCCGTCCATATCTAGGAAGGTGAACATCCAAACTGGCTAGGCTTCCACAAAGCCAGCACATTAAGTAGGATCAAAACCCCGTGCCATTGTCCTTGGCGTCTCATCAGCCCTCATTGTTCGCCATGTTCAGAGGGTCCGGTTTTATCCCATGCTTTTTCGGTCACAGTCCAGCTGGCCTTGGTGAGCTCCCAGTAGATCAGCTCCACTGTCTCAGTGGGTGGGTGCACGCCTCGTGGTCCCGACTTCTTTGCTCATGTTCTCCCTCCTTCTGCTCCTCATTGGGACCTTGGGAGCTCAGTCCAGTGCTCCAGTGTGGGTCTGTCTCTGTCTCCATCCATCACCAGATGAAGGTTCTATGATGATATGCAAGATATTCGTCAGTATTGCTCTCGGATAGGGTCATTTCAGGTTCCCAATCCTCAGCTACCCAAGGAACTAACTGGGAACCTCATGTTGGGCACTTGGGAGCCCCTCTAGGGTCAAATCTCTTGCTCACCCTAAAGTGGTTCCCTTAACTAAGAATTGTGGTTCCGTGCTCCCCTATCCACCTTTCCTTTATCCCAATTCTCCTGATTCCCCAAATCCCCCCTCCTTCCCTTCTACCTTTTCTCTCCCCATCTCCCCTTACCCCCATCCCACCCCACCCCCAAGATCCTAATTTTCTACCCGGCAATTGGGTCTACTTCCCTTAGCCAAGAGGATAACTATATGTTTTTCCTTGGGTTCACCTTCTTACTTAGCTTCTTTAGGTTCACCTATTGTAGACTCCGTGGCGCTAATTTATGGCTAGAAACCAATTATGAGCGAGTACATCCCATGTTCATCTTTTTGGGTCTGGGACACCTCACTCAGGATAGTGTTTTCTATTTCCATCCATTTGCCTGCAAAATTCGAGAAGTCATTGTTTTTTACCGCAGCGTAGTACTCTAGCGTGTATATATTCCATACTTTCTTCATCCATTCTTCCATTGAAGGGCATCTAGGTTGTTTCCAGGTTCTGGCTATTACAAATAATACAGCTATGAACATAATTGAACAAATGCTTTTGTCATATGATAGAGCATCTCTTGGGTATATTCCCAGGAGTGGTATTGCTGGGTCCAGGGGTAAGTTGATCCCGAATTTCCTGAGAAACCGAAACACTGACTTCCACAGTGGTTGCACAAGATGGCATTCCCACCAGCAATGGATGAGGGTACCCGTTCCTCCACAGCCTCTCCAGCAAAGGTTATCCTTGGTGTTTTTGACTTTAGCCATTCTGACAGGTGTAAGATGATATCTCAAAGTTGTTTTGATTTGCATTTCCCTGATTGCTAAGGAAGTTGAGCACGACTTTAAGTGTCTTTTGGCCATTTGAACTTCCTCTGCTGAGAATTCTCTGTTCAGTTCAGTGCCCCATTTTTTAATTGGGTTAATTAGCATTTTAAAGTCTAGTTTCTTGAGTTCCTTATATATTTTGGAGATCAGACCTTTGTCTGTTGTGGGGTTGGTGAAGATCTTCTCCCAATCAGTAGGTTGCCTTTGTGTCTTATTGACTATGTCCTTTGCTTTACAGAAGCTTCTCAGTTTAAGTAGGTCCCAATTATTCAATGTTGCCCTTAATGTCTGTGCTTCTGGGGTTATACATAGGAAGCGATCTCCTGTGCCCAGCTCCTGTAGGGTACTTCCCACTTTCTCTTCTATCAGGTTCAGTGTGTTCGGGCTGATATTGAGGTCTTTAATCCATTTGGACTTGAGTTTTGTGCACGGTGATAGATAAGGGTCTATTTTCATTCTTCTACAAGATGACATCCAGTTGTGCCAGCACCATTTGTTGAAGATGCTTTCTTTCTTCCATTTTATACTTTTAGCTCCTTTATCGAAAATCAGGTGTTCATAGGTTTGTGGGATAAAATCCGGGTCTTCTATACGATTCCATTGGTCGACTTCTCTGTTTTTATGCCAGTACCACACTGTTTTCATTACTGTAGCTCTGTAATAGAGTTTGAAGTCAGGGATGGTAATGCCTCCAGAAGATCCTTTATTGTATAGGATTGTTTTGGCTATCCTGGGTTTTTTGTTTTTCCATATAAAGTTGATTATTGTCCTCTCCAGATCTGTGAAGAATTTTGATGGGATCTTGATGGGGATTGCATTGAATCTATAAATAGCCTTTGGTAGAATTGCCATTTTTACTATGTTGATCCTACCAATCCAAGAGCAAGGGAGGTCCATCCATTTTTTGGTATCCTCTTCAATTTCTTTCTTCAATGCCTTAAAGTTCTTGTCAAATAGATCTTTCACTTCCTTGGTTAGATGTACCCCAAGATATTTTATGCTGTTTTTGGCTATTGTGAATGGTGAAGCTTCTCTGATTTCCCTCTCTGCTTCCATATCCTTTGTGTATAAGAGGGCGACTGATTTTTTGGAGTTGATCTTGTATCCTGCCACATTACTAAAGCTGTTTATCAGCTGTAGGAGTTCTTTGGTGGAGTTTTTGGGGTCGCTTATGTACACTATCATATCATCTGCAAATAACGAAAGTTTAACTTCTTCCTTTCCAATTCGAATCCCCTTGATTCCATTATGTTGTCTTATTGCTATTGCTAGAACTTCAAGCACTATATTGAAGAGGTATGGGGAGAGTGGACAGCCTTGTCGTGTTCCTGAGTTAAGTGGGATGGCTTTGAGTTTCTCTCCGTTTAATTTGATGTTAGCTGTCGGCTTGCTGTATATAGCTTTTATTATATTTAGGTATGACCCTTGTATCCCTAATCTCTCCAAGACTTTTAACATAAATGGATGTTGAATTTTGTCAAATGCTTTTTCAGCATCTAATGAAATGATCATATGGTTTTTTTCTTTCAGTTTATTTATATGCTGGATTACATTGATTGATTTTCGTATGTTGAACCAGCCCTGCATCTCAGGAATGAAGCCTACTTGATCATAATGGATAATTTTTCGGATGTGTTCTTGGATTCGATTTGCCAGTATTTTGTTGAGGATTTTTGCGTCGATATTCATGAGTGAGATTGGCCTGTAGTTCTCTTTCCTGGTTGAGTCTTTGAGTGGTTTTGGTATCAGAGTAATTGTGGCTTCATAAAAGGAGTTTGGTAATGACCCTTCTGTTTCTATCTTGTGGAATACATTAAGGAGTATAGGTATTAGATCTTCTTGGAAGATCTGGTAGAATTCCGCATTGAAACCATCTGGTCCTGGGCATTTTTTGGTAGGGAGGTTTTTGATAACCTCTTCTAATTCTTCGCGACTAACAGGTCTATTTAGATTGTTCACCAGGTCCTGATTTAACTTTGGTATATGATATTTATCTAAAAAAGTATCCATTTCCTTTACATTTTCCAATTTTGTGGCATATAGGCTTTTGTAGTAAGATCTAATGATTCTCTGAATTTCCTCTGTGTCTGTGGTTATGTCCCCCTTTTCATTTCTGATCATATTAATTTGCAAATTCTCTCTCTGCCGTTTGATTAGCTTGGATAGTGGTTTGTCAATCTTGTTGATTTTCTCCAGGAACCAGCTTTTTGTTTCATTGATTTTTTGTATTATTTTCTGTGTTTCTATTTTGTTGATTTCAGCCCTCATTTTGATTATTTCTAGTCTTCTACTCCTCCTAGGTGAGTCTGCTTCTTTTTTTTCTAGAGCTTTCAGGTGGGCTGTTAAGTCTCCAATGTGAGCTTTCTCTGTTTTCTTTAAGTGGGCACTTAGTGCTATGAACTTTCCTCTTAGGACTGCTTTCATAGTGTCCCATAAGTTTGAGTATGTTGTTTCTTTATTTTCATTGAATTCCAGGAAGACTTTAATTTCTTTCTTTATTTCTTCCTTAATCCAGCTATGGTTCAATAGTTGACTGTTCAGTTTCCATGACTTTGTATGCTTTCTTATATTATCTAAAAGAACCTCAGTCAGAAACATGGAAATTCAGTCTTCACAAAGTGACTCTCTTCTGCTTTAGAGCCCTAGAGCCTTAGTGCAATTTTAACTAGACATGTGGAAGCTCCTTTTCCCTCGTTATATTGCAACTAGACACAAGGAGATTTTGACCTGCTTAAGGATGCTGGCTACTGAGAGCAAAGTTATGCGTGTGTTTACTTAACTGTTATGTACCTGTGTCAGCAAGAGCATGTGTGCTTGTTTCTGTTGTTCACATGATCTTTGACACTCAGGCTGCTGTGATTGATTCATTTGTGCAACATGAACTCGACAGAGTTTGAAATGACGGCTGAAAGTTTTTCTTTCATATCTTATAGTAAATATATAAATTCTTTTCCAGTATTTTACTCTTCTGATTTTTTTCTCTTTCTCTTGTTTAAATTCAGGGATCCATAACTGTCACATCTTGTACTTGATATTTATTATTAGGGCAGTAGATCTCATAATTTATCAGATTGAATCAGCTAATTACTGTAAATCTTGTACAACTCTTAACATAGAGTAATGGTAGGCACTTAATTTTAAAGATTACCTCAAAAACTGGACTTCATGTCCCATGTTCAAAGACACGTGTGAAGTATAAAATATTTGAATTTGAATTAAAATTTCTACTTCCCTTTAAAGGAAATTAGAAGATACCATTGTTGGTCATTGTATTAATCAGCTTGCATTTTTGTAGCTCACTACTCTTTTTCTTTTAGAACCTTTTGCCCAGGGTAGCAGCCAAACTTGATGTTGCCCCAGTTTCTGACATCATTGAGATCAAGTCACCTGATACATTTGTGAGAACTGTCTATGCAGGTAGGTCCCAAGGAAGATAACTAATCAACATGCCGTTTTTTGGGGTGGGGGAGGATATAGTCTTAAAAAGAGATTTGGAAACAAACCATATGATTAAATGAACCATCTTAAAGGTTTCTGAGAAACGCTTTAGTTCAAAATTGCTACTATAGCATGACATGGCATTCCATCTGATTTATCCTGTGCATGGTGCTTTTATACTGGCCTTTGAGTTTATGGAGTGAGGTTTCCCCTGAGTGGTTAATAGAGATTAAGCTTGCCATCCAATATGTATGTATGTATATAAGTATTTTAAAATTTTAGTTAAGATGTAATTATATCACTTCTCCCCTCTCACCTCTCCTTGTGTCATTCCCCTTTACTCTCAAATTGATGGCGTTTTTTTCTTTATGTTATACACATAGGCATTAATATGTAAGTACAACCCGGTAGGTCTGTTTAGTTTAGATGTGTATATGTGATTTCAGGGCTGGCTACTTTGCATTGGATAGACAGTTGTATTGGATAAGCAGTGAAAGGGCCCATCCCTGGGAGAGTCTAGTTCTCCCTCTCTTACTAGTCATTAGTTGCCTGTAGTTCTTTGTCTAGGAGTGGGACCTGTAAGGTTTCCCCTTTCCACATTAGCATGACTGTTGCTATGGTCCTTTTTCAGTTCTTGTTTAAGTAGCTATATTTTGTAAGTAGTACCTGGAAAGGCAAAATCTTCTTTTTAAAATAGTTTTCTCAGTCCTTGCTTTCAGTTCCATGTGCATTAAAAGACATTCAGAGTATAGGTAGTCCCGTGTGAAGCTCTTCACTGTGGTGGCTCTTTTCCTATATACAAGAGACATAGGAATCAATTGGTCCATGATTATTTTTTTGCCTCATCTTCATAAAGTAAATTCTGAGCCTGAGAGGAATACTTTTGTTCTTCCTTCTTTATAATAAAATTTATGTTTCAGGCCGGGCGGTGGTGGCGCACGCCTTTAATCCCAGCACTCGGGAGGCAGAGGCAGGCGGATCTCTGTGAGTTCGAGACCAGCCTGGTCTACAAGAGCTAGTTCCAGGACAGGCTCCAAAACCACAGAGAAACCCTGTCTTAAAAAAAAAAAAAACAAAAAAAAATTTATGTTTCAGGAAATGCATTATGTACAGTGAAGTGTGATGAGAAAGTGAAGGTGTTTTCTGTTCGAGGAACATCTTTTGAAGCCGCAGCAACAAGTGGAGGTAGTGCCAGTTCAGAAAAGGGTAAGTATTCATTTGAGCCTTTTGATAGCTTGGCATTTCTTGTTTCTTCACTCTGTAGATTATATTAGAAATAAGAGACAACCTCTGATTTAATTTCTAGTACAAAGTAAAAATTCAGCTGACTCATATCCCAAGGTTGTATAAATAATTATAATTTATGTCTGTTTCGCTTCCTCTTGGTACAAGAATAATTTCTTTGGTAGATTGAAAGAGCAGGAGAGAGGATCAATTAAGATTAATCTGTTATGCTTGTATTAGGACTTTTACTTTCATTATTGTTTCCTCATGTGGTATTTGAGTGAGTCAATATAATAGAAGAATGTAATAATAGTAAAAATAGGGGTGGCATTTTAACATGTCTAGCATCTTATTTGAACACTTGAGAGAATGGGTTATTTTGTTTTTTGTAGATGAACTTAGGAGAAGTAAATGATTTCCCAAAAGAATCTTGTCTTCTTAAACCTTTATAATTAAAGAAAATGAAATTGGGAACATGAAAATATGTATACTTAAATTTCCTAGAATTGGATGTTTATTTGTTGGTCTTAAAAATAATTATCACTATATGACTTGAAGTCATTCTCATTTTTAAATTTTATTTATTTATCAATGTATGCAGCACCAAGTTCTTCGCCAGTGGGAATATCAGAGTGGCTTGATCAGAAATTGACGAAAAGTGATCGACCAGAACTAACAGGTGCCAAAGTGGTGGTTTCTGGTGGTAAGTGAAATATAATTTAAAAGATAGCATAAGCTATACACTGCAGACTTCATTTAAAAAACATAATCTTTTATTTAGTTTTTGGTGGTGCTGGGGATGGAACCCAGGGTCTTGCACATTGTAGGCAAGCTCTACACTACTGAGCTGAATCTGTAGTCTGGGTCTGTCCTTCCTTCCTTCCTTCCTTCCTTCCTTCCCTCCTTCCCTCCTTCCCTCCCTCCCTCCTTCCTTCCTTCGTCTGTAGTCTGGAGCATCTAGTCTATTTGTCCGTCCGTCCGTCTTTCCTTCCTTTCAATTGTGGGTTTTTTTTAACTTTTATTTATTTTTATATTATGTCCATTGGTGTTTTGCCATGGGTGTTACATCTCCTGGAACTGAGTTACAGACAGTTGTGAGCTGCCATGTGGGTGCTGGGAATTGAACCTGGGTCCTCTGGAAGAGCAGTTAGTGCTCTTACCACTGAGTCATCTCTCCAGCCCTTTACTTTTTCTTTCCAAATGTCAGAAGTTGTTAAGTTGTAAGTATTAGTCATATTTTACTAGAAATATAAAAATATGACCATAATACAGAACTTGGGCTTCCTGGCACACATCTGTTGATGGCATCTGTGGAACAGGGTTCAAATCTCAGTCCACACCTCGGCCACGTGATGTTTTGTTTTTACAGAAATCTGTGGGTTTTGTTTGTTTTGTTTGTTTTGACTTTTAAATGACATTTGATTGGCTTTTGGGCTGTGGAAAAAGTGATTGGAATCTCGAAGTTGTGTGTAAATCGCCTGCTCCACTTTACTTTCAAAGACTTTCAAGGGTAAACAAGTCTCTGTGGATGACACCTGGGAAACCCTTCACAGTTAACGTCAAGACCTGACTTACTTCTTTTTGTGTATTATGCTCCTTTATAGTTTGTTGACTGAGTTTTTGAGAAAATAATGATTGATGTGATTTTAAAATTTTTTCAAATTAAACATTAAACAAAATAGTTAATGTTCTTAACAGCCATCTATTGCTCCAGTGGTATTTAGAGGGAACAATTTAATATTTTTCAAAGATGTTTGTCTTGTTTATTGTTTTGTACATTCAGGAAATACCTATTGTATGGGACTGATACATTTCCATTTCCTGAAGAAATAAAAACAAAAAAGAATATGTTTGCTCTTAAGGAGTTTGAAATCTAGCAGGAACTTTGAGTCGGTCATGCAGGGAATATTTGCCAGGTACTAGTAAGAGTTTTCCAATACCATAGATAGAGCAGTGACCTAGAGAGCACTGGTTCTTGCATCTTGGACTTAAAGTGTTTCCATTATAGTGGAGAAACGGCAAGCATCACAGTGTTCTCTTTATGTAGTTAATTAACTGCAATGCTGAATGTTTCGTAGATATCAGGAAAGGCTTTGTAAAGGAGGTGGTAGTACGGTTAATTGGGCAGTTTGTAATATGGGCATTCAATTTAGCATATAAAATGGCAAACATTTTGCAGAGTCCAACATGTATATACCTAATTTTTTTTTCTTTTTTAATGAGGTCGGGGCTTGAAGAGTGGAGAGAACTTTAAGCTACTGTACGATCTGGCAGATCAACTGCATGCTGCAGGTAAAGGCATCTTCCTTTGTAGCATGATGTTCTCTTTTTGCTGGACATATTTTTATATATATATATATGTATGTATGTATGATGTATGTATGTATGTATATATATCTCTTTATATATGTAGGTCCTCCAAACCTTCAGGTTATTTTGCTTTCTATGGTTTTCAGTTTTTCTTTCATTTATTTATTGATTCAGCTTTATTGTTTAACTTTATTATCATTTATCAGTTATACAAAATAATTTTGGTTGTGGCATTTCTATTCATTTTTATGTTTATAACATATTTTGGTCATATTTTCCCTATTACTTATTTCTTTTCTGCCTTCCTCTTTTTTCCTCTTCTTCTTTCCATGTCATTATGTTTTTAAGTCTGTATTCTACATGAGAGAAAACATAAGATACTTGCTTTTCTGACTTATATGGGTTTTCATGATTTGATGTCCTGACCATTAAATCATTCTTTCTGAAGTAGTCTTCTTGGTCCTCCAGTAAATGCTGAAACATCTCAGTAAAGGGGTATCATTTACTTTAGTAAATCTTAAAGAATGTGTATGTGGCAGTTTTACATTTGCCAAATCTTAGGACTCTATCTAGTTTTGATTTTTAAAATACTCAAAGCCTACTGTAGACATCCTACTAGGTATTCCCCAACATACTCACATGCTCTGATTCCTGTATGACTTACATATACACACTACTAAATAAATGTACTTTTCTTTATGCTGAGAAAGAACTGGGAAAAATGATAAAGATGTAAAAAAAAAAAAAACCATGGGAGCAGAAGTGGCTACATCTTATGAACATAGTAAACTGGATAGACTGAGAAAAGTGTCTGTGAACTTGAGTGCACGTCACAGGCATGGTTAAAGCTAAAACGTAAAGAAAAAAAAAGAGCTAGAAAATAATAAACTATCCAGAAACTAGGGGACAACTCTAAAGAATATAAGTAAAATGATAGAAAGTAAACTAAAAGTGACTACAACTGAAGAACAATGGTGTAATGTGGAGGCGGGAGGACAGAACAGAGTGTTGAGTCAGCGAAGCCCGAGAAGTTCCCCCACGTTCCCATCACACCTAAGCAAAGATCCAGGAAGCTCAGGAACCACCAAATGTATGTGTGTGTATAATTTGCAAGCTATAACAAGTCAAAGGTGAAGATAAAAATCCTGAAAAAAAAACAGAGTGGAGTTTAAAAAGAAGGTCGTGCTGTAGCAAAGATAAGAAATACATTCAGCTTTTCTTCAGAAGCCATGTGAATGAGAATGGGATAAAAGTCTTCAAGTGTTGAGAGGAAAAAACCACAGCAACCTAGAATTCTGTAACCCTGGAATTATCCTTTGAAGCAAAGGGGAAATAGAAAACTCTCAGACCAAAATAAATAAATAAAAAGTAAGGAATCTGTTGCAAATTTACCTTAGAAGAAATGCTAAAGAGGGAGAGAGAGGAACTGTGATCAGTATGTAAAATAAATGAAAAAATGTTAACTAAATAAATGGGAAAAAAAAGAATTCTTAAGAAATGAGGAAAATAGGGGTCAAAAGAGAGTAAAGAAGAGGATCATAAGACATGAAAGTAAATAAAAATGTACTTATTCTTAATCTAACAATTAATAGTGTAGTTGAAATAATAAACAGTAATGTGGTCAATTCCTTCTATATTTGTAGAGCATTCATGCTTGCTCACAGGTAGGTGATGTGTGACAGATACTACCAGGGAACAGTAGGGATAGGATTTGGGGCTATCCTGCAATACATGCATACCCTGAAGTGGCACAGTGTTAATTTGAAAGTACAATTAGAGAAGATGTCAATTGCAAACTCCAACATAGTCACTATAAAAAAAAAAAGGAGGGGGGTGAAAAAGATAAGGTAAATTATATAAAAGGCTCAGTCTTAAAAAAAAACACAGAAAGTATAAAAGATAAAAATAATAAAGAAAAATGGCAACAAATAATATAGATACCAGTCAGTCCAAGATTGTCCGTAACCATTTTGAAAGTCAGTGATCTAAATGCACCAATGAAAAGATTGTCATAGTAGATGGAACACCAAGACCTAATTCTCTCTCTCTCTTTCTTTCTTTCTTTCCTTCCTTCCTTCCTTCCTTCCTTCCCCCCCCCTCTCTTTTTCTTTTCTTTTCTTTTTTGGTTTTTCAAGACAGGATTTCTCTATAGCTTTGGAGCCTATCCTGGAACTAGCGCTTGTAGACCAGGCTGGCCCCAAACTCACAGAGATCCGCCTGCGTCTGCCTCCTGAGTGCTGGGATTAAAGGCGTGTACCACCACCACCTGCTCTTTCTTATTTATAAGAAACTCACTTTAAATATAGAAGTATACCAGCAGGCTGACACAAACTACCTCGATGGGTAAAGAGGGAAAAAAAAATAAAAGTTGGATGATGTTGTAATGGTGAGGGCCCACTTGTTTGTCCCGGCCGCCCAGCTTGCTTAGCCCTGAAATAATGACACAGAAATTGTATTAATCAAATCACTGCTTGGGCCATTAGTTCTAGCCTCTTATTGGCAAACTCTCACATCTTGATTTAACCCATTTCTATTAATCTGTATATCGCCATGTGGCAGTGGCCTTCTGGGAAAGATTCAGCACATCTGTCTCTGGTGGCTCCATGGCGGCTCTCTGACTTCTGCCTTTTTCCTCCCAGCATTCAGTTCTCTTTTCCACACCTACCTAAGTTCTCCCCTATCAAAGGGCCAAGGCAGTTTCTTTATTCATTAACCAATGAAAGCAAAACAAGAATAAAAGAGCCTCCTACACCAGGATGAGAAGGGATGGAAGGTTAGAGAGGGTGTTAAGGAGGAGTTGAGGGGGGATGATTATGTTCAAAATATATTGAGTGAAATTCTCAAAAAGTTAAAATGTGTATTGTGTACACATCCACACACACACATATACATACATATACACACATATTGATTAAGACTAGTTGAAAAAAATTTAAGCTGAGACTAGTGGCCCACGCCTTTAATCCCAGCACTCAAAAAGCAGAGGCAGGCAGGTCTCTGTGAGTTCAAGGGCAGTTTGGTCTACAGAATGAGTTTCAGGATAGCCAGGGCTACACAGAAAAACCTTGTCTTGAAAAAGCAAAAAAATAAAACAAAAAATTTTAATGCTGTGCCAGCTTAATAGCAAAGCAAGTTATTAAAAATGAGGGAGGCACTACATAATATTTAAAGAGTCATTTCTCTCAGATGACATGGCAAGCCCGAAAGTATAATCTTCTAAAAAACAATAGCCAAATAACTGAGGCAAAAACTGTTGGAATTGAAGCTTGATGTAGTATGTGCTTATAGTCCTAGCACTGGGTGGCTAGAGCAGGAAGACCCCTACTCCCAGGAATTCAGGACCAACTTGGATGACTGTATTGGTTACTGTCTTGTTGCTGTGAAGAAGCAATAAAAGCAATTTTAAAAAGGGAATATTTGTTTCTCCATCTCAGGGGATACAATCTATCGTGGCAGGGAGGATAGGGTGGGAGGAGTAGGGTGGTTGGCCTCATTATGTCTCATACAGAAGCAGAAAGTGATGAATGAATGCCCAGCCCATGAAATGGTACCACCCACATTTAAGATAGGTTTTCCCACTTCCTTCCTAATCTAGATAATACATCACAGATACACCCAGAGATTTGTTTCCATGGTGATTCTATCCCATCAGGTTGACAGTCAAAAGTTAAATATCAGAAGTATAGCAAAATGTTTCATAAACAAATACAAGGGGCTGGGGAAAAGACTTAGTCAAAAAAATGTTTGCTGAGGAGTTCAGTTCAGAGCCCCTACACCCATATACAAAGCTGGGTGTGGTGGACAGATGCACTGGTAGGTAAGAGCAGGGGAATCCTGAGGACTTGCTGGCCAGTTAGCCTACCCAAATGCTGTACTCCAGGATCAGTGAAGAGACCATTTCTCAAAAAATGAAATGGAGAGGGGCTGGAGAGATGGCTCTACAGTTAAGGAACACTAGATGCTCTTCCAGAGGACTTGAGGTCAATTCCCAGCACCCACATAGCAGATTCACAACCATCTGTAACTCTAGTTCCAGAAGATCCAATGCCGTCTCTGGTATCTATGGGCACTACACAGAAGTAGTGCACAGGCATATGTGTAGACAAAATACCCAGACACATAGAACAAAGATAAAAGATAAAGCTAAAATTTACACACACGCAAATGGTGGAGAGCGATAGAGAAAGGTTCTCTACTCAGAGTCAACCTGTCTTTTATATACACATACACTTGTCAACACACATGCTCTACAAATACCTGGGTACACACAAAATACTTCTAAAAAGAGAAAACAGTTGATAAACTCCAAGGAGAAATAGATGAATCTACTAGTACAGTTCAATGAGTCTATCAGAAATGTATAGAAAAAAAACAGGGAAACTTAGTTGAACTCAACCGATAGCTGGATTGAATTAACATCTATTGATGTCTTTGTTGCACATCAGCAAATTCTCAAGCTGATAGGAGCATTCAGCAAGGAAGACCACATTTGGGACCATAAAACGCCTTCATAAATTTAAAGGAATAGGGATCATATGATGTCTGTTCTTAGACCACAGTAAGCTTGAGCTAGATGTTATAAATGAAATATAGCTAGAAAATCCCAAGACACATGGAGCATGTTTCTATGTAACATGAGTAAAGGAAGACATCTCAAGAGAAATATTTTGAACTGAATGAAGAAAGTGTATGGTACAATGAAAGCAGTGCTTTGGCTCGGGTGGGGAGTGTTCTAGTACTGGGAATTAAGCTGAGGGCCTCTCACATGTTAGGCAGGTGTTCCACCGTTGAGCTGTGTCCACATGCCCCCATCTTAATTTGTTTGTTTTTATATTTCAAATCTTTGAGACAGTCTCACTACTTTGCCCATGCTAGCCAGCCTCGTGATCCTTTTGCCCCAGCCTTCCATATAGCTAGGAGTACAGACCTGTACCAACAGGATAAGTTCTTATAGGGAAATTTATAGTATTAAATATGTATTAAAAGGAAAGATGATCTAAATTTAACCATCTGAGATTCTATCCTAAGAAACCAGAACAAGAATACATTAATGTGACAGTACACAGAAGAAATACTTTAGTTCCTTTCTTCATTCTCTCCAGAACGGGTGGTTCTGCCCCCAAAACAGATCTCCTTGTGGATAGGAAAACAGTTACATTTTTATTTGTTAATTTAATATGAGATACTTGTGTTAAATGTGACTTTATCTGATCTTAAGAGGTAATGATATTATACAGCATTTCTTTAAAAATCATGAAGTTAGTATATAAAGGAACATTGTATGATATTTCCTAAATAGATTATAATGTGAAGTTTATGGATGATTTTTTCATAAAAGTAAATATCAGAAGCCAGCCAAATTGAGGAATTGAAATTTGTGCCTGGATTGGTGGTCTAAGCCTTTAAACCCAGCACTCATGAAGCAGAGACAGGAGGATCTCTGCATTCAAGGTCAGCGTGGTCTAAATAGTGAGTTCCAGGACAGCCAGGACTACATAGAGAGACTCTGTCTCAAAAAAGGGGTGGGGTGGAGAGATGACTCAGCAGTTAAGAGCACTAGCTGTTCTTTCAGAGGACCTAGGTTCAATTCTTAGCACATACACATGGCAGCTCAGAACTCTCCAGACCAGTTCTAGAGATCCAACACCCTCACACAGGCTTATATACATACAATCAATCAATAAAATATTTAAAAATAAATTTAAGAGAAGGAAAAGAAATTTGTGGAATTTTTTCTTGAAAAATGCACTTGTATTTAATGTTTAGAATTCTTAAAAAGTTATAGGATTTCTTTTTCAACAGTGAGTTCTTTATACAATAATTTTTGAGTATATAATATATTAGGGTGCTGCTTTGTGGTTGTTGGTGACTATCTCACTAGCTTGAAAATAATGGCATTTCCTCCCCTTTTAGTTGGTGCTTCCCGTGCTGCTGTTGATGCTGGCTTTGTTCCCAATGACATGCAAGTTGGTCAGACAGGAAAAATAGTAGCGCCGGTAAGTATTGCAATAAAATATGCCCCGCAGAGTTCTGTGGGGATCAGCACTGTGTGTATTTGTTTGGACAATAATTTCAGTGATTTATATCTTACTCAATGATCCTATACAGCTAGCCATTATAATGTGTCCTTACAACGACTGGAGGTTTTTTGGTCTTATTAAAATGCTTAGCAGTTTTAAAATTAGGAGTTATTTTGCACAAAGATATAAAGCAGTATGAGGTCATAATGCATGTTATGTGTATGTGTTTGTGTGGTGTGGTAGAGCTACTAGGACTCTGTACATGTTGGCAAATGCTATTCCACTGAGCTACATCCCTAACTTAGTTTTTTATTGATTTTGAAATTTACATTGATAATGTTGTTCATAAAGTCTTTTAAGCATAAAAACAGGACAATTAGCCTATTTTAGTTAGACTTTTGTCATTAGAAGCTACAAATGACAATTATAGTCTTGTATGATCCTGAGCACCTAGTTTAGTTCAATATTTTTATCTATTTACATAAATTTCAGGACATTTTGATTTCTTCTGCTAGAATTTTCCTTTTTGCCAAGAGGATGAGAGAAAAATTCCAGGCTGGGCAGAAGCTCCAACAGTCTTCTTGCTGTAGCTTCCCAAGCGCTGAGATTTCAGGCTTAGGCCACCACGCCTAGCCAGGCAGCATATTCTAAAAATCTTTGCAAAACCTTAAAGGGGAGATGTAGGAAGAGTTGAATCTTTTGCAATATCTCTTGACAATTCATATTTCCTAAGTAAAATCATTTTTCAACTAGTTTACATTTATATTGCATGAGGAAAATATTTTTATGTTGAATCATGTTTACTAAACTCTCTTAGTACCCTAGTCTTCAAGATGATGACTTCAAAATAGTCAACCCTTTTTAAAATTTTTCATACAAAATATTTTGAACATGTTCCCTCTCTCCCAACACCTGCCAACTCTTTTTTTTGTCTAACTTTTTAAAATTGATATTTATTGAGCTCTACATTTTTCTCTGCTCCCCTCCCTGCCTCGCCCCTTCCTCCTCCAACCCTCCCCCAATGTCTCCCTGCTCCCAATTTACTCAGGAGATCTTGTCTTTTTCTACTTCCCATGTAGATTAGATCTATGTTAGTCTCCCTTAGTGTCCTCATTGTTGTCTAAGTTCTCTGGGATTGTGGTTTGTAGGCTGGTTTTCTTTGCTTTATGTTTAAAAACCACCTATGAGTGAGTACATGTGATAATTGTCTTTTTGTGTCTGGGTCACCTCGCTCAAAATAATGTTTTCTAGCTCCATCAATTTTCCTGCAAAATTGAAGATGTCGGGTTTTTTTTTTTTGTTTGTTTTGTTTTGTTTTTGCTGTGTAGTACTCCATTGGATAAATGTACCACATTTTCCTTATCCATTCTTCAGTTGAGGGGCATTGAGGTTGTTCTCAGGTTCTGGCTATGAAAAGCAAAGCTGCTGTGAACATAGTTCATAGTACATGTCCTTGTGGCACTATTGAGCATCCTTTGGATATATACCCAAAAGTGGTATTACTGGGTCTTGAGGAAGGTTGTTTCCTAATTTTCTGAGAAATTGCCACAGTGACGTCCAGAGGGGTTGTACCAGCTTGCATTCCTACCAGCAATGCAGAAGTGTAGTTCTCTTATTTCTCTGTTCATTTTTTTTTTGTCTGATTGACCTGTCCAGTGGTAAGAGGGGAATGTGTGACGTTTAATGTATTTTTTTTAGTTTAATAAGGATTTATTTTTTTTAGAGTTTTTTTATTTATATTTTAGTTGTTGAAAAAAAAATTCCTGCCTCATTCACGTTTAAAATTACAGAGAGGGTGCTGAACAGACCACCCAAGCTGGGTTCAGAGCAGTGTGCACTTTAAACCATGTGCTCTTCAAATAAAGATTGTCTTTCAAGTAAGTTCACTGCATACACAAGTTTTTCCTCACCCTGAAAGTTTGGTTCCCTGTTCTTTTCTTCCTCATTTGAACATAGTTTCTTGAACAAGTTATGTGAACCTAAGACTGTTCAGAGGTAAAGTCTTTCCCAGGGAGGGTTTCTTTTTTGAGCACAGAGGATGGTAGAGAAGGTGTGTACTTTTTTTTTCTTCTTTATTTTTTTGTTTATTTTTTTTTTAGTTGTTGAAAAAAAATTTTTCCGCCTCCTCCCCATTTCCCATTTCCCTCCCCCTCCTCCCACACATTGCCCCCTCCCCCCGCTTCCCTCCCCCTCTCCTCCTCCTCCCCACTCCATTCCCCCTCCCTCTCGAGAATGAAGAGCAGTCCAGATTCCCTGCCCTGCAGGAAGTCCAAGGTCCTCCCACTTCTATCCAGGTCCAGGAGGGTGAGCATCCAAACAGGCTAGGCTCCCACAAAGCCAGTTCATGTATTAGGATCGAGACCTAGTGCCATTGTCCTTGGCTTCTCATCAGCCTTCATTGTCCGCCATGTTCAGAAAGTTCGGTTTCATCCCATGCTTATTCAGTCCCAGTCCCGCTGGCCTTAGTGAGCTCCCAATAGATCAGTTCCACTGTCACAGTGGGTGGGTGCACCCCTTGTGGTCCTGACTTCCTTGCTCATGTCCTCCCTCCTTCTGCTCCTCATTTGGATCTTAAGAGCTTAGTCCGGTGCTCCTATTTGGATCTCTGTCTCTATCTCGATCCATCGCCAGATGAAGGTTCTAAGATGATATGTAAGATATTCATCAGTATGGCTATAGGATAGGGTCATTCCAGGTTCCCTCTCCTCAGTTGCCCAAGGTACTATCTGGGGACATCTCCCTGGACACCTGCGAGCCCCTCTAGAGTCAAAGTCTCTTGCCAACCCTAAGGTGGCTCCCTTAATTAGGATATATATTTCTCTGCTCCTGTGTCCCAACCATCCCATTCCCCCATCCCATTCCATTCCCCCAAGCTCCCCAGTCCTCCTCTTCTCACGTTTCTCACCCCAATTCCCCTTAGCCCCATGCCACCTCACCCCCAAGTTCCCAGTTTTTGCCCGGCAATCTTGTCTACTTTCCATATCCAGGCGGATGACTATATGTTTTTCTTTGCGTTCACCTTCTTATTTAGCTTCTCTGGGATCACAAATTATATGCTCAATGTCCTTTATTTATGGCTAGAAACCAATTATGAGTGAGTACATCCCATATTCATCGTTTTCGGTCTGGGATACCTCACTTAGGGTAGTGTTTTCTATTTCCATCCATTTGCATGCAAAATTCGCAAAGTCATTGTTTTTTACCACTGAGTAGTACTCTAATATGTATATATTCCACACTTTCTTCATCCATTCTTCCATTGAAGGGCATCTAGGTTGTTTCCAGGTTCTGGCTATTACAAATAATGCTGCTATGAACATAGTTGTACAAATGCTTTTGTCATATGATAGGGCATCTCTTGGGTATATTCCCAAGAGTGGTATTACTGGATCTTGGGGTAGATTGATCCCGAATTTCCTGAGAAATCGCCACACTGATTTCCAAAGTGGTTGCACAAGTTTGCATTCCCACCAGCAATGGATGAGTGTGCCCCTTCCTCCACAACCTCTCCAGCAAAGGCTATCATTGGTGTTTTTGATTTTAACCATTCTGACAGGTGTAAGATGGTATCTCAAAGTTGTTTTAATTTGCATTTCCCTGATTGCCAAGGAGGTTGAGCATGACCTTAAGTGTCTTTTGGCCATTTGAATTTCTTCTGTTGAGAATTCTCTGTTCAGTTCAGTGCCCCATTTTTTAATTGGGTTAATTAGCATTTTAAAGTCTAGTTTCTTGAGTTCTTTATATATTTTGGAGATCAGACCTTTGTCTGTTGCAGGGTTGGTAGAGATCTTCTCCCAGTCAGTGGGTTGCCTTTTTGTCTTAGTGACAGTGTCCTTTGCTTTAATGTATTTTTAAGCTTTAGAAGTGTTTCTTTTACATATGTGGGTGCCCTTGTATTTGGGGCATAGATGTTCAGTATTGAGATTTCTTCCCGATGGGTTTTTCCCTGTGACTAATATGAAATGACCTTCTTTGCCTCTTTTGACTGATTTTAGCTTGAAGTCAATTGTGTTAAACATTAGGATAGCTACACCCGCTTGTTTCTTAGGTCCATTTGCTTGGTATATTTTTTCGCAACCCTTTACTCTGAAACAATGTCTGTCTTTGAGGTTGAGGTGTGTTTCTTGTATGCATAAGAAGGATGGATTCTGTTTTTGTATCCAGTCTGTTAGCCTGTGCCTTTTTATAGATGAGTTGAGTCCATTTACATTAAGGGTTATTAATGACCAGCGATTGCTATCTCCTGTTAATTTAGTTTTCATTGTTGGTGATGTTAATTTGTGAGTTTTCCCCTTTGGGATTTGCTGCTATGAGACGATCAATTGTCTGTGTTTTTGTTGGTGTAGCCATCTTCCTTGGGTTGGAATTTTCCTTCTAGTATCTTGTGTAGGACTGGGTTTGTGGCTAAATATTGGTGAAATCTAGTTTTGTCATGGAACATCTTGTTTTGTCCTTCTATGATGATTGAAAGTTTTACTGGGTATAGTAGTCTGGGCTGGCATCCGGGTCTCTTAATGTCTGTATAACGCTTGACCACGACCTTCTGGCTTTCATTGTCTCCAATGAGAAGTCAGGTGTAATTCTGATAGGTCTACCTTTATATGTTACTTGGCCTTTTTCCTTTGCAGCTCTTATTATTCTTTCTTTACTTTGTAGGTTTAGTGTTTTGATTATTATGTGGCGATAGGACTTTTTTTTTTTTGGATCCAGTGTATTTGGTGTTCTGTAAACTTCTTGTATCTTCATAGGCATATCTTTCTATAGGTTGGGAAAGTTCTTCTAAGATTTTATTAAATAAATTTTTGTGCCTTTGAGTTGAACTTCTTCTTCTATACCTATTATTCTAAGATTTGGCCTTTTCATGGTGTCCCATATTTCCTGGATATTTTAAGTTAAGCTTTTGTTAGATTTAATGTTCTCTTTAACTGATGAGTCTATTTTCTCTATTGTATCTTCAGCGTTTGAGATTCCCTCTTCCATCTCTTGTACACCTGCCAACTCTTTAAGGTTTATCTTTGAAGCTTATTTTGAAATATCTATTTTGTTCCTCTAAATTTGGATTATTTATCTTTTTATTGTCTCTTTCTGGAACTTCTTTATATAGTTTGTATACAAATTATTTTTCAGATATGTACTGTGATTTTTTTTTCCAATGCTAGGACTTTCCTATTTTTCTTTTGATGTCAGAATGAACATGAAAGTTCAATGAAGCAATCTTTCTTCTTCGGTTAATATATTTTGTGTTACTTAGCTTACTTGAAGTCAGTGAAGATCTCAGTACTGAATATAGGCACTAAAACTATTCATAAATTAAGTCAAAGCGCTGTGTGACTGACTTGCTTGTCATACCACATTAGTCTGGCTGTGTAAGTAGATTTATTGAGCAGATGAGCTGGAGCCTTCCATGACATTTAATTAGGTGTGGCACACATATTTTTTGTGGAAATCTTGTGTGTACAGTTTTATGTGAGTAGACACATTCGGGCTTGAATTCATAAAAGATCAACAGCTTCCTAATCAAAACTATTTTATTAGAAATTCAGTGTATACCCTGAAGTATCAGGCAGACTTACTGTGACAGAAAGGGGGCATTCATAGTTATTAAACAGAAGTGCAGGTAGTGGCTGGTGACATCCATTCTTGTATTGGAAACAAGTTTCATATAACCAGCTTTATTCAGCATTAATCTTATAGAACTATTGAATTTTGCTCATAAGAAGAGTAAACGTTAAATGCTTTGAAGACTTTAACATAGCTCATACAACTCTTCAGAGAATTCTAATGTATTAACTGTGTTAGTTCCTTTTCTTGTCGCTGCTACAAATACCAGACAAAAGCAGCTGAAAGAAGGGTGATTTCGGTTCTCAGTTTATGGGTACGGTCCATTGTAATGAGGAAGACATGACAAGAGCTTAATAAGATCACCCAGAATCCAGTCAGGAAACAGTGAATACTGATGCTCAGCTCACTTCTTTTCATTCTGCGGGGACCGTGGCACATGATAGTATCACCCATGTTCAGGATGGGTCTTACTGCCCAGCTAAGCCTTTCTGGAAATATCCTCAAAAGTACTCACAGAGGCGTGTTTTTGTCCAGTGGTGATTTTAAGTTGATAATGACGAGTGGCCACTACAGGCATAGATGTATATTCACACACACACACACACACACACACACACACACACACACACACATCATGGTTCTAAAACCTTTTTTGGGAAACAATTTGCAAGTATAGAACAAAACATTTTGTGTGTGTGTGACCATCTAAGAGTAAGTTGCTGAGATGATGCCATTCCAGTCCTACATACCCATAATGCCATCTATCAAATAAAAATATTAATATGAACACATAATGCCATGTAGTCATAAGACTCCATTTGAATTTTTCTTACTACTTCATTAATGTCCTTTATAGCAAATGGTACTAGTTTAAAATCATCTTTCATATATCTGTCATTCCTTCAGTCCTCATTTCTCAATCTTACTTCACATCATGAGGAACTCCAGGATTATAGGGCAACTTGTAGGGAGATGTTTCTTTCCCACTAGCCACACCTAAGTAGCCACACTGAGGCTTATATTAATTTTAAATGCTCTGACAATAGCTCGAGCTTGCTACTAACAAGCTCTTACAACTTAAGTTAACCCATTTCTAGTAATCTATGTGGCTTTACCTGTCCTCCGGCATGTCTGGCTCCCTCTGTGACTCCTGGCAGCTCCATTGACTCCGCCCTTCTTTCAGCATTCTCAGTTTGGCTGTCCCGCCTGTAGCAACTCTTATGTTAATGGCCATCTAGGTATTTTTCTTTTACAGTGTTTATTGAAATCTTTTACTTTTATTAATTGAATTGCTTGTTTCTGCTACTGATTTATGGAAGTTTTTAAAAGAAATTCGAGTAGTGAGTTTCTTGTTTACTTTCTCCATGTCTATGGTGTGCCTATTTATTTTTCTAATATGATCTTTAGTTGAGGAACTTCTTTGATCTTTCTCATTTGCTGCAAGCGCTCATCATAAATGGAATTTCTATGCAGAGTCTTTAATTCTCCCTCATGGTTTTCTCTTCTCAGGAACACACTTCCAGCTAGTGTGGCAGTCACCTGTCTTCTGTGTATTTTCTTCAACCACTAAGACCTCTGGTCTTTATTTAAAAAGCCTCATTTCTGATTGGCCTGTGGAGAAATTGCAGATACGCCAGGTTAAAAGGGGAAAGTATGCTGGACTCATGTCTGCATACTTCTCTCCCCTACAGAATTTGGACTCCTCAAATTCTACCTGTCAGTGTTGATATCCAGCATTTAAACGGTTGCTATCCATATTTGATCCTGGTTTATAGTTGTTTTAGCAGGATGATATGAGCTGTTTCCTTAGGGCCATAAGGAGACCCAAGGCCCAGGATTTGAATGTATAATTGTTTTACTTTATGTGCTCACTGTGTAGAGTTGGGTTATTATCACCCTAAATAATAGCTTTATTAATGTTACTTAATATTGCATTAGATTTTTTTCAGCCATATCCTACTATTGGCAAGAATTACACTTGTAAACATCCAAAAACTCTGCACACCTCCACCCGTTTGAATTGTGTGCTATTGAATCCATCTCTCCTAATACTAGTGCAGCATTCTTTGTTTTTAACAAAGCAATTTATTTATTCCATTTTAATGGGGCCATTTTGCCTCTTTTGAACACTTCAAGGCTTATTTATTTTCTCATTTTGTTGTTAAAATATCCAGTATTTTGACTTATTAGCACTGTAACAACTTTGAAAAGCATCACCACTGTTTTTTCTAATGGTAAGGAGCTAAAAGTTCCGTGCTTCAAGTAATGGAACATATAAAGTCAATTTTGTTGTCTGTACAAGAATAATTGGTTTGCTTTTTATTATTAATTTGGGAAACTATATACTACCCAAAATAGACATTAAATTTAGTTACATGGCATTTTTGTCACTCACAATAATTTACACAGTGTGAAACAGTTCCCAGTATCCTTATGACCTCACAGTCTTGCAAGATATAGATCCCTGCCCCCAATCAGAGGCCACTGGCTAGTTCACAGCTTACTGTTGTGACAGTGATCACTTTTTATTTCTAATTAACTTTTGATATAAAAATATAATGCACGCCTGGTGCTACAGAGGCCAGAAGATGGCATTGGATCTCCTCAGACTGGAGTTACAGACTGTTGTGAGCTGTCACATGGATGTAGAGAATGAGTCTGGGTCCTCCAGAAGTGCTGCTAGTGCTCTTAGCTGCTGTGCTGTCTCCAGCTCCAGCTCTAGTACAGTTGTATTTCATACTCCAATTTTGTTTGTGTTTTTATTCTAATTTTCTGTATTTTAAAGATTTATTTATGTATTTTGTATGTATGGGATCTTTGGAAGAGCAGCCAGTGCCTTTAACTGATGGACCATCTCTCTAGCCCCCAATTTTCAGTGTTTTAACATTCCAATTTTATCATTTATCTTCACATTCATTACTAATTCTGATACCCCAGTACAGAATCTACTTACATCCATTGTTGTGCTTCTTTTGGTTTTTTTTGAGGCAGGGTTTTTTCTGTGTTTTTCAGGGTTTTACCTGGCTGTCCCGGAACTCACTTTATAGACAGGTTGGCCTCACCTGCCTCTGCTTCCTGAGTGCTGGGATTAAAGGTGTGCGCCACCACCGCTCGGCCCATTGCTGTGCCTCTTTAGTCGTTCGTTTATTGGTTGTGGTGAACAGTAGAGCTTGGTTATTTGGCTTCAATCTTAGTCTTTCTCAGTATTCATGCTCCTACTCCCTACCACCTATCTATGACAGGCAAGCTTTTCCAATCTCTTTGTGGTAGGCGGCACTTTAAATGGTTTTGAGCAAGTTCAGGTGGCAGATGAAGACTGGAAAACTATGTGGCCATCTCTAGACGTGGGATACATCTTTGGCATTAGGCTTTCTAGAAGCCAGTTCATATTAGGAAACAAGATGAGTGCTCTGATTTACAGGGTCCCAAAAGTAAAACAGACTAATTGTACATGAGGAGTATCATTTGGCCTGGTGTCAAGATCAGAGAGACATATCCCTTGAGTCCATATAGAGAAGACACTATTGATTGACACCCTCAATAATACCTTTACTATAAATAGGACAGTAGTTTATGGGGTTGTTTTATGATGACCCTCAGGGTGGGCCAATTGCATAGTAAGTGCATTTCTAGGGAGACAAGACACTGTTTGGTTTCTGGTTCTGTGTCTGCTGTTCAGTCGTATGGTAAAACTGCGGGCTGGCAATTAGGTTGTCAGACTCTTCTTCAAATGAATTTTATTAGAAAGAATGGAACTGAAGTCAGGTGAATGTATGGAGGTGCTAGCTAAGCTCTCTCCCTCTGCAAGATGATTGTAGCCTAGAGCACAGGGTAAAGACTGCCTATTTGGGACAAAAAGAAAGCAAACTTAATGTACTTGCTATATAAGCAAAAACCATACAGAACAAAGCCCAAGCTTATTTGCATGCGTCAGAAAACACTCTTCTTTCTTTGTTTGATGCTAATATTGTACCTGCTCTCTAGAGCTCATCCTTCCTGCCTCCTTAGGAACAGTCCCACTGGTTACCCACTTCCCCCGGGCCCAGTGTCTTTCCTCTGCTTACTCCTTCTCTGTATTTTTATAAAGAAAACTCTATTTACCTGGCAGCCTCTTTCCTCCCTTTCTCATCTCACAAGGCTAAGTTTGAAATGTTGTTTACACTTGCTTTATTTGCTTTGCTTGCCATTATTTTAATCAATAACATAATAGTGAAGTAACACCCAATTTAAGAAGCAGTGTTATAGCTGGGTGGATCTCTCAGTTCAAGTCCAGCGTGGTCTACAAAGCGAGTTCTAGGATAGCTGGGGCTACACAGAAAAACCTTATCTTGAACCCTCCCTACCAAAAAAGGAGCAGTGTTATATTATTAAAAGTCCCATGAACCTTTTTTTTGAATGTATAGTCTTCTTCTCAAAAGTAACTGTCATCCTAAACTTGATTATTGTTCTGATACATTTCATTTTCATGTTTACTATGTTTGTGCAAATCTCTAAACAGTGTATGGCTGAACTTTTCAATTTGAGTCCTATATAAAGCTAGATAGAGTGGTATTTGTCTATAATTTCAGCACTCAGGAGGATGAGGCAGGAGGATCGCCATGAGTAGTTTGATGCCAGCATAGGATATAATGCAGAATTCTGACTAGGAAAAAGGAAGGGAGAGAGGAAGGAAACCAGTTTGAGTGCTATGTATGAGTCTCAAGTGTTCCAGAGACCGATCTTGTCAGCCTTTGAATTGTAGACATTATGACCAACTTTGTTCATTTACTGAAGTGTAACATACTGTGTTATCATGATCTATATCTTGTGACCTGAAAATATTGGAGAACAATGGTATACAGTATTTTTAAAATATCAGTAAAAAAAATACACTATATGTGTTCTTTCTAATCTTTTGAAGCTTTTTTTCTATGTAAACACAGGCAGGCTGGGTTTTGTTTTGTTTTTGCTGTTGTTGCTTGCTTGCTTTATTGATTCTACAGTATCCCATTATATGAATATATCACACTTGACCCATTTTTATTAATAGATATTTTATGGATGGCCTGTATGTTGGGAAGAGGGAGCCATACTAACTGTTCAGTGGTGTCAGGATAATTGAAAGCAAGGTGGTAGAAAGCTCTCAGATATGAAGAAGAGGTGATCTTCTCAGCTCCTGAAATACTGTAAATAAATGGCTGTTAACCATTGTCTAAAGCCTTGAATCAAAAAGTGATATGAAAAAAATCTCAAATATATGTGTCTGTTCACTTTGCTTGTAATTATACAGTGTGGACATAATACACAATCCTGTCTAGATAGTAGCTGAGGAATAGCTGCTGAGTTGATTGTATAGTCTCACTCAGATTCATAATCACCTGAAATGCACACTCTTGTAAATGCTTGATTTGGGTTGTTTATTTGAATAGTAATAGTGACACCTGCATTACAAAATGCCCAGATTGGGTGCTTAGCATGGTAGCACATACTTCTGATCCTAGTCCATGGGAAATAGAAGCAGGAAGATCAGGCTGTACATAATAATTCCAGGCCCAGGCTGGACTGCATGAGACTCTATCTTAAAAAAAATAGAGAGGGGAGGGAGGAAGAAGGATGGAAGGAAGAAAGGTTGGTTAAGAATCTAGATGCCAGTCAAGCTGTCTGAGTTCTGCATTTAGCTTCCCATGTGCTTTCTATTGACCTTAGATAAATCACTTAGCCTCTTGTGCTACAGTTTCCAGAGATGTGTAATGGTGATAAAAATCCCTATTTCACAGAGTTGTAAATAATAAATGAGCTAATATATGTAAAACAAGTTTAAATGAGAGATTGTGTATTATATATATCTTAAAACTGTGCCTGGCATATTATAAATGCTGTGCACTAGCTAATTTTAAAGCAACTGTTAAAAATTATTTTTGTATATGTGTTATAGTATGTGTATTGTATTATGTGTTAACACATATGGGTATGTATTCTACATGTGCTTGCAGGGACTAGAAGAAGGTATTGCCCGTTTTTCTTTATTGGTCTTCACCTTAATTTTTGAGACAGGTCCTCTCAAATGAATCTGAAATTCCCCCCTTTCAGCTAGGTTGATTAGCCAGCAAACATGGCATCTGCCTATATCCACTAACCAGTGCTAGGATTACAGGGTACATGGACTATGCCCAGATTTTACATGGGTACTGTGCATTTGAATTCAGATCCTCTTGCTTTTACAGCACATGCTCTTACCCAGTGGGTCACCTCACCAGTCCTGAAAGGATTTTGTTTCAAATCATGAACAATTGTTAAATTATTTCTCATATTTATCAGGCTCATTGGATTTTATTATCATTTAATACTTGTTGAGGTTCAGCATTTTAGGTTTACGCTGTGACTAGATTTACTTAATATGACTTTTTAAGTCTTGATGTATTTGGGAGAAGTTCCTCTTCTGTGTTGCTCTCAGTGATCTGTTTGATGGTTCAGACCTGACCTTTCCAGCCATGCAAACACATAAGTGTATTATGATCATTAGAATCTACTGTTTGTTGCCAGGGAGTGTGCTTTACACTTAGTGCAGCATCTTAGTAGGTGTGGAGGATTACTTTACCTATATTTTGATATTTTACTGACAGACCAACTTCCAGTTCATAATTTTGAGATTATGTGAATAGAGTCAAAAGTTACCAGATGAATAAGCAGTTTAGGAGAATTTACCAAGACAGTACATTTTGTTTCTGACCTTTGTTTTGAAAATTCACTAGTGTTGAAAAGTCAATGTGGAAACAAACTTTATAGAGTTGTTTGTATACAACTGGGAATGAGTTTATGGGATGGGCTGCCCTCTAACTTGCTAAAAAGCTGAAGATTGACAACCGCTTTCATACTGCATTATCTAGCTTGGCTTTTAGTTCCAAGAGAACTGTGTTCACAAATTGATGTGCTTTCCCTTTGGGGTTGGTATAAAAGCATTAAATTGTACTAAAATATTCATATGTGAGTGCATTTGGCTGAAAGCAATTGATGTTCTGACCCCAAGAGGATAAAGAGAAATGCTGTGTGGACCCGCAGTCCAGAAAACACCCTAAGCATGCTTCTTAAAAGGTAATTACAAAGCCTGCATGATCAAAGCCCTTACAGGGAAGCTTAAGTGACAGAGAGAAGGTACAGCATTTGTAGGTTGTGGTTTGCATGTATATGTTGTTAGGTTGTGCAGCTGCCAAAAGTTAGCAGTTCTATATATATCTTTGGTTTGTGTTCTCAGCTAAAATTTATCAGACTAATTTTTTGTTTACATTTATTCCAGAAGACTTGAATCAGTGGACTTTTTTTTTACCCGTTACCACTTTATTATTTAAAGTTAAACTATTTAAATTTTAGAAACTATTGTATACATGCCCCCCTTTTCTGCTTAAAAGCATGCTACTGAATGACAGATTGACATGTCTTGTACATAGTCAACCTAATTGTCAGCTGACATGAAAATCAATTAGCATAGATAGCAGATCTACTTTAGTCATCTTGATGTGGTTACTTGAAAGAAATGAAACTTCTGAATTTCCATTCTGCAAAACCAACACTGTATATTTTGGGGATCTTTCATACAAAAATGAATTTATGTTTCTGTGCATGGCATCAAGTTGATACGTATGCATTTGAATGTCAAAGAATATAAGACACTATACCAGATGGACATGTAAATCCGTTACAAGTGCCAGTGAATTTAGCACATGTAATTCAACACTTGGATTTACTTTGAGTTCAAAAAAATGAATAAAAAAATCTACGAAAAGAAAATGTTAAAGCTTAGTGTAGTGCCATATGCCTGTAAGAGGCTGAAGCAGGATTGCACACTAGGCCAATTTAGGATACGTAAATCCGGGCCACCTGTGTCATCAAGCAAGACCCATTCTCAAGAAACCAAAAAGAGAAAAAAAAAAAGTTAACTACTTAGTTTAACTGTATGTTAATATTAGACAAACAGTATTTTGGAAATAGTTTTTTGTCAGAGGACAACAGTATGTGTTCCATTTCCTTTGTTTGTTGTTTTTGAGACAACAGGGTCTCAATGTATTGCCTTGGTTGGCCTGGAGCTCACTATGGAGACCAGGCTGACTTTGAATGTCTGGTATTGGCCTTGAACTTATAGCAGTCATCCTGCCTCTACCCCTTCAGTGCTGCAATTACAGCCTAACCCATTTCCTTAAAAAAAAAAAAATATGAGATTATTTTAGAGCAGTGGTTCTAAACCTGTAGGTAGCAACCCCAACAGGGGTCTCTTATCAGATATTTACATTATGATTCATAACAGTAGCAAAGTCACAGTTATGAAGTAACAATGAAATCATTTTATGGTTGGGGTCACCACAACATGAGGAACTGTATTAAAGGGTCTTAGCATTGGGAAGGCTGAGAACCAGTGTTATAGAGAGAAGCTCTCTGGTTAGGTTAGATGCATCAGTGATTTAATGTATTCCTCCTGATGTTGCCTTTCTCCATAGTATAAGCTGAATTCCATTCCCTTTAACTTTAAGAAGATGCTTAAAAAAGGATTTGTGTAATTCCAACTGACCTTCCCAACTCAGGTTGCTTGTTTGAAACATGTACATTTTAGGATCAGAGATATGGCTTAGTGGTTAAAGGACTTGCCACCAAATCTGTTGACCTGAGTTTGATCTCAAAACCCATGGTGGAACAACGGAACCAGCTCCCCAAAGTTGTCCTCTGACCTCCACACAAATAGGATTGTGAAATTATGTTTTTAAAATACAGTTTTTAAAGCAATTATAGATTTACAGAAAAGTTGACAAGACAGTACAGAGAATTCCTCTGAGTACTATACCCAACTTCTCCTGTTGTTACTGCATGTGAAGTGTTTTCAAAGGATAATAAAACCAGAAATTCTCGCATTTAGCTTTGTAATTATTGTGTTAGTGCGCGTTTGTGTGTGCATGGTGCACATGTGGAGAGGTCAGAGGACAATTTTAGGTTTGGTTCTCTTCTTTCAACTTACATGGGGCATGTATGGGGTTTGAACTTAGGTTGTTGGACTTGTGTGGAAACTGCCTTTACTCTGAGTCATCTTGATGGACCACACTAAGGTTTATTTTTCTTTTTCTATTTTTCATGTATATATGTGTCTGGTGGGGGGCAGGGCACATGTGTGTAGGTGCAAGTGCCCATCAAGACCCAATGTTGATGTCAGAAATTATTCTCTATAACACTTACTTTAGTCATTGAAGCAGAATCTCCCAATCAGATTCAGAGCTTGTCTGTGAGACTAGTTCCAGTAGCCAGCTTGTTCTGAGGATCCCTGCCACTGTCTCCTGGGCTGAAGTTACAGGTGGGCCATCATGTCCACCTGGCATTTGCATGGGTTTTTAGAGATCCAAACTAGTTCTCATGCTTATAAGGCAAGTGCTTTAATTGCTGGGCCATTCCCCATTTTCCCGAATTAAAGTTTTTGAAGGTGGAAAATTGTATGAAAGTTTCAGGAGGATAGCTTTCTTTTTAAGGATTATTTGTTATTGTTGTGTCTGTGTATAGTGTGTTATGTGGGAATATACCACAACTCGCATGTGGAGGTCAGAGGGCAACTTTCTGGAATTGGTTTTATCCCGCTGCTACTGTTGTCACTTGTAGGTGTAGACCTAGGAATGGAAGTGCTGAGTCACACTGTGTGTAACTTTTGCAAAGCTGCCAAACTGTTTCCTCCAGTTGTGACTGTTCAGTGCTATTTTATAGAAATTGTCTGAGCATTAATAGATTAAGCATCAAGAAAGCCTTTGTTACCTGGGCGTGGTGGCCCATACTTTTAATCCCATCAGTCAGGAGGCAGAGGCAGGTAGAGCTCTGAGTTCAAGTCCAGCCTGGTCTACAGAGTGAGTTCCAGGACAGCCAGGGCTATACAGAGAAACCCTGTGATGAAGAAAATCAAAGAAAATAAAGAAATCCTGCTTCTAGAAGTTTGGGGAGAAAGTAGTTTGGTAAGTGGAAAGAGTGCTACTGCTTGGAGGTTGGGGTTTGGGGTCCAATATCAGCTTTGTTTCCTGTAGCCTAGATTTATTTTTATTGATTAAAATATATGACATCGATGATCACAGTGGTTCTTTACAACTCTCAAATTCTACAGATAAGTAAATATTACATATTTTGACTTGGATCCATTAAGATATTTACTGATAATAATTTTGGTGATCAAAATAAACTTTATGTATGAACGTAATTTGAAAAGATTTGTAATAGACTTGATTTTGTGTCAGTATTTTATCTAAATATTCTGTGCCTTATATTCAAACATTTCAATATGAATTAACCACATGAGTGAATTTGGCCAAGTGTAGAAGGTCATATTTGGCTTTCTGTTATTTTAGGTATATAAAGTATATTCTCCAAATGGGAAAAAATGTGAATTAGTATAGAAACAAACTAAGTAAAGAAAAACTATTTCATTACAAAGTAATTAAATCATATTTCAATGTGAAAACATTTCCTTAAGGAAAACTTGTTTCAGATTCTATACATACTATGTAATTGAAATCTATAACTAAAAATACTACTAAAGGGGTCAAGGGCAAAATTTATTTCTTTTTTGTTCATATTTAATTTGTCAAACAGATTAATATCCATGTTTAAAGTAAAAATAAAAATAAAACCCATAAAAGTTTATATTTTGTGCCAGGCATGGTGTTATCACCCCAGCAACTTGGAAGGTGGCAGGGGTGTCGTGAGTTCATGACCAGTTTTCAACATTTCATAAGTAGGCTGCTTGTGCAGATGATGTCAATTCCCTGAACCTCTTGGGAAAGAAAATGGGCTGTAAAAGACTATGGGGAATCTCTATCTATGGATAGATTTAGGGGTTTGGACAACCCGTGACTAAGAAGCCACGGCTATATATTCCCTAATAAGCACCAGGTCCATCTACTAAGTCACAGTACCCACTCATTGGCTTTGCTTCTAGATATTTATTTCCCTTTAATGGTTATCTGGGTTCAGGTACTGACTTCATTGATAGTTACCCAAAAAATATCAGCTAGTAACAGGTGTCATAAATTAAATAAATATCATTAACAGTAAAGATAGCAGTAACTTCAGAGTCTTGCCACTTCTGCGGGTCAGTCTCATCTGTCCTCATAAGTTTCAGGATTTTTCTCTATAGTAGGTATATTATTTGGGCTGGAGAGATGGCTCAGCGATTAAGAGCACTGTCTGCTCTGCCAAAGGTTCTGAATTCAATTCCCAGCAACCACATGGTGGCTCACAACCATCTGTAATGAGATCTGGTGCCCTCTTGAGGAAGAGACCTGGCCATTCATCCTCATCAACGTAGACCATGAAACCCAATGTGGACAAGTTCAACAGAACTGCCACATACAGGCTGCCCATTCACACTTCAGCATTGCCAGGGCATAACTTTCAATTCATTCAGATGTGTTATTTGCTGTAACTACAGGTGACTGATGACTCCACTTGAAGCATATTATGATACTGGAATCACTTTAGTCATGCACGGTATAGCAGAAAAAGAACCTAGCTTTTGAGAGAGTAGAGAAGGGTTGGTGTGTGTGGGGGGGGTGTGAATAGGGAGAGGGTAGCTAAAGGGTATGAAGTTTCCATTGTCAAAGACAACGAGTTCTAGAGATCTAATGCCCAGAATGATAGAGTACATTATAAAGAATCTTTTTCAGTGCTAGGAATGAAGCCCAGAGCTTTGCACATGTATATAAGTGTCTATGCCTGAGTTATACTCTGGCCCTAAGAGTTAATCATAAGTATTCAGTATCTGAAAAATAGAAGGGGGAAGGGGTGATGAAGTGAGACAATAAGTATGGTAACCAGCTGATTGTGGTAAACATTGCACAGTAGTACACATACCAAGGTGTTGCACTGTATACTTTCCACATTAAAAAAACTTTTCAGAATTGCCTCAATAAAGCTAGGAATAAAAAGCTTGCCTTTTACTAGGTATGTATAACTTCAGATAGCTCAGTAAACATGCCTAAGTCTCTGCTTTCTTTTTTATACAATGGAAATAGTTTCTTCCTTGTAAAGTTATTGTAGGTCAGTGAGATAATATAAAGAACAGTGTGAGTGCTGGCATTTCACCAGTAACACATTTGTGTGAGTGACATGCAGTCTTGAATCCTGGTCAGCCTTGAGGCTGTCTCGATACAGGAGTTAGCCTGATGAGAAAATCTTGGATGGGACAGAATTTCAGCTCTAAAGAGAGACTGAGTCCAACTTCCACTCATGTACAATGTGGCTTAGCCACAACCCTGCTTGACAGTTTTGTCATATAGCAGAGGGCTGCTTGAGAAAAGAGCCACAATTGTCTTTGTGTTTTGGAGTCTCTTCCATAAAGGAGTCTTAAACACAACTTAGCAAACACAGAAAATAGTTTGGTTTTTAAAAATGAACAGCAGGATGAAATATAGCAATGTTAATGCATAGGAGGCTTGCAGTAATTAGAAAATATGGCTCGGTCAATCTGTTCCTCAAAGAGGCATTTATTATTTGCGGAGATAAGTTCATTTCTTTCCTCACCTGGCACATGTCCTTTGTTGTGTTTAGCTGTAACAGTGGATGTTTGGGTTCTGCCTCCAGCCTTTTGAGTAAAGAGGGTTGAAGTTATTTGCTCTTCTGCAGAGCTCTTGTCTCAGGCAACATGAGGATTTGGGCTTTGAGTGCATAACATTGACTCTCTGAACTTACTTAATAAGAACTATATGATGTGTTTTAATTTTTTTCCTTTGGCAAGATGTAGTTTGTCATGTTCTGTCCTCCAACTTTATCTAGAGAGATAGTATTGGTAGAAAACAGTTTTAAAACTTGATTAAATTTTAGAGTAGAAACAATACTGAATTAGTTTTTTTGCTCTGAATGGTCCAGATATAACCACTCTGCTTATATTCATATTTCACATGAACAAAAAAGTAAATGTTTAAATTTCTCCATTTGCCATTGTTTAAAGTAAGGCAGACTGAAGTTACTCCAGGCAGACCCTTGTCCCAATTCCAAAAAAAAAAAAGAATTCATGAGTTCATGTTGTAAACTAATTTAATTTCAGCTTTGTGTGTGTGTATATATAAACAGGTTTTTTTATGTATGCAGTGTTAAGGATTTGCATCAGAGTTCATCCCAACTTCTTGCTGCACTGTTGAGGAATTTAGACATTCTAATTTAACTGACTAATACATTTGTAGCCATCCCTCTAGCCAATTACCATACATTGTGCTACCCTCTGCCCTTTTTGGTGTTCCATTCCAGATATTTTTAAAATTTCCATGAAATGCAGATGATTTAGGTTCTTATTTAGAGGGCATAAGGTTTTGAGGGTAGTTGTTCAGGTGCCTCTAGAATATATATTATTACTAGGAAATAAGATTTACTAGTTGGAGAATTGCTTTTTAGAGTATAAACTTCCTGTATTAAGCCAGTATATGTTTTTCCACTTTTGGTTTACCCACAGTGATCCCTGTTACCAGAGTTCTCATACATCTTTGTTGGTTAGTTGAGACTCCACTGGCACCTCTAGTTGGCTCCCACCATGTGTTGCTGTTCCTCTGCTGTATGGCTAGCCTTCTTTTTAGAAGGAAGCCATCAGTTCTATCTCTCCCACACACCACAGTGTCCTAGTAGAGCTTATCAAAGGTTCCTCTTTAGTTTGTTCTGTGATTTTGAATTTGTAAGCCATGTGTGGATTTGGCCATTGAAAACGTGGTTAGTCTAAATTGAGATTATATTATTAAAATTAGTCTCAGTTGTTTCCTTTTACCATAACACAAGTGACTAAAATTCTTAAACATGTGGCTTACAAGATATCTATATTGAATATCTCTGTCTTAGGCTTAATAGCGTTAAGCTACAATCAGTGTTGTAAGTAGGAGACAGCTTTCCCTTTAGCCTCTGCACTCAGCTTCCCTGGAGGAGCAGTGCTCAGATTACATCCCTTAGAATTCCAGCTCGCGATCTGAATCACTGATATTAGTGCTACTGACTTCCTAAGGAAGCCAGACCTGACTGACCATTGTAGAGGACAGTGACCACATTGAACTCATCTGGATCATTAGATTTCTATGAAAGTACTAAGGTCTCCTTCAGTCAACATCACATGTACTGAGTTAGAACCATAAAAATGTGTGTGTGCTTAAAGGACACAGACTACAAAAGGGTAAAAACTGCTTCCTGCTCCTAAAGGCTGTCTACTTCTCAGTAGCCAATCAAGAAGTGAAGGTTTACACAAGATACCAGAGCTGTCGCGTTCTTCTCTGCCCTTTTCCTTTATTATGAATTTGCTTAAGCTGCTTTGTTAGACTGTAAGCTTCTTGAGGACAAGGGCAGAGAACATATCTGCTTTATATTACCTGTAAGGTTTAACAACATCCACAATAGAAAAATTAGCTAACCAAACTGGGGAGACTTCAGTGGGTACAGAACCTGCTGTGCAAGATGAGGACCTGATTTCAAGCCCCAGCATCCATGTAAAGGCCCCAGTGCCAGGTGTGGAATTCTTCCCTTTAAGTTGTTGTTCAGGAAATCCCCCTGACACACACAAATAGTACCACTGTTCTTGGTTACCTGCCAGAACTTGATGTTACAACCCTGATGTGAAAGATAGCAAGCACGTACATGGGTCATATGACCTGGAGAAATAAATCAAGATAGTACTACTGATGTAGAAGCTTTCTCCCTACTGGCTAGTTCTTATAGTGTTGAAGGGAGCGATACAGACTGACAGGAGGAAAACCACCAACAGTCCTATCTGGTGAGCTACCTGTGAACTATAATAATGACTGACCTGCAAGATATGCACATTGGTATACAGAGGTGTCATGACTGTTGTGGGGTGAGGAGAGGGGTAATCAGCCACTTTAAGGCCCGCTCCATAGGATACAGCTCATGCCCTGATACTGTAAACTGGGTCAAAAACCCACGGCTGGGGAGACCATGGGTCCTGGAAGAAAAGCTACTACTGTTATTACTGAGTGGGTGTCAATTCAAATTATTTCTAGCTACTTAACCTTTAAACTCGCAAAATAGTGTATCTGTCTGTACTCACAGAATAGTGCATCTCTCAGCCCTCATCAGAAAAGCTTCTTTTTTGCAGTGGATGGTGGTTAAAGCAGAGACTCACAACAGCTCAAAATGCAGAGAATAAATGTCTGTAGATTGCTCAGTCCTAAATGAGATATAGCTCTGTCATACTTTCTATCCCCAAGGCTCAGGGAACATCACAGAAGAGGGGCCAGAAAGGTTGTTAGAGGCAGAGATTGGGAAAGACTGCTACAAAACAGTGTTTTCTGGCCATGACAGAGCTGTTGCATTCCTGAATTAACAGTGGCTGCGGGGTCTTGCACAAGATCAACCCACTCAAAATTACAGCATGGAGGGGGAGGGGTTCATCATGTCCCACCTCTACCTGAGGAGCTATTGGCAGTTGGTGGCTGTTGAGGGAGGGAGAATTAGAATTCTTCAGGGATAGGCCTCTGAGAGGCTACTCAGGCTCCAGTAGATGGTTCTGCAGGCAGCACTAAGTAAACTCTGTTAAAATAAAGAAAAAGAGAACATGTGGTTGGGAGGTTTGGGGGAGGAGGGTAGATGTGATCAAAATGTGTTATATGATCCTATGAGATACCCAAGGGATAAATTTAAAATATAGTAGAACACAAAATAAGCCATGTGAAACATTGCATACCTATAATGTCATGTTGAGGAGGTGGAGATAGGATGATCCTTGGGGTTTGCCAGCCAACCAGCCCAACCACATTGAAATTGAGCTTCAAGTTCAGTGAGAGACCCTGTCTCATAAAATAAAGTGGAGAAAGACTGAAGAAGACACCCGGTATTAGCCTCTAGGCTATGCAGTACACACATATGCACACAAAGTAGAGAAAAATCAGCTAACCATCACCACTGAACTCTTTCTTGTTCTGGTACACTTGCATATTTTATTATTTGCATCACAGGGCATTTTGGCTGCTCCTTTTAATTATAAAGTACCCTTCTCTCAAGTTCTTGTGCTGCCATCTGTTGGAAAATTATTGTAATAAAAGTGTAGATTACTAGTGACTGGCATAAGTGGTACCTTTCTCAGTGTACACCTGTTTAACTGTACATGGTAGTCCTGAGGCCACCCTAGGGTACTCCACTCAGATCACCAGTGAGATTAGAGAATTAAGGTTTGAACAGATTTCAGACTAAGAGATGGTACATTATTTTCTTGGGAAACCAGATACTGTGCTAAAGATGGAAACCTCAGCAATAATCCTAAGAATTGGGAATTGTTGGCATATCTGCAGATACTTGCAGGTATGGGAAAGGTACTGAATATTACTTTTAAAGGGGTCATTGGTTTCATTTTTAAGGTGTCTTACGTAGTCCGGGCCAACTTCAATCTCACCACGTAGCAAAGGATGGCCTTGAACTCCTGATCCTTGTGCCTCTGTCTCCCACATGCTGGAATCACGGGCATATGCCACCACACCCAGCTACTCAGTCATTTTCATGGGTCAAAACAGTAAGAGCCAAAGATATTAGTGCTAACACTCATGAATTAACACACTAAAATGTACCGGTGCTGAGTACAAAAGGTCACAACAGTTTCCAAACGGCCCTCCTAACGGAGACTCCCAGTGTTGAAGGGTTTGTATATATTCACTTCTAAATACAAACAATATATTTTGTAAAGAACTTTGAGGTTTAAAAGTGGAATGGAATGATCCAGAAAACTACACGAGCCTATGTGGAAATCTGAAGGACATTTTGGTCAAAAGACTCGTTGGCATCACTACCTTCGCAGGACAGGTGCTGCTGCATTGGACTTCTTAAGGACTCGGGGGGGGGGGCATTTCTCCCGTGTGCCCACGCAATATGGGGGAGGAGAATGTAACTACAGATTGTGAATATACTTATTTTCATGTTTAAAAAAAGAGTTGGGAATTGTTATGATACTAGTTTTGAGATGAGCAAGTGGCGCGGCATAGAGAGGTTAATAATTGGTTCTGGTCTGAACAGTCTCCAGAGCCTGGGTTTTTGACCCCAACAGTGCTCTTCTGTACACATCTGTGAGTAGCAGCCGAGACTTGGTGTTTCACTTACAGTCCATTGTGAATCCTCAGCCCCTGAGTTTTTTGCATGGACCTACAGGTGTAGTGTTTTAGTTTTAGTTTTTGTTTGGCATTTGAGAAAAGTAAAAGAATTAGTGCTTTCTTTGGGCCATGTTTATTGGTGCCATCTCTCTCACACACATCACTTTGGTCCTTCTTCTATCTCGTGACTTTACTTCTTCCCTGCAGGGTAAACAACCCAAATTGCTACCAATATGGTGGGTCTGGTTTTGTGTTCATGTTCTTGTTGTCTCCCCCGCTCTGTCCCCCTTTCCTTCCCTCTCTCCTTCATTCTCTTTTTCCCCTCTCACCCTCCCTTTTCCTTTTCTCTTTCTACATTTACTAAAGCCCCCCTAGGATTAGCTTCAAGATGTCACCTCCTTCTTCCAGTATCTGTTTCTGTCTCTAATCCCACCTCGTTTTGAATCCTTAATTGCTGTTCTCCCCTCCAACATCTCTCATTTTCTCTCCCAGTTATTTCACTGATTTAGAAGGAAAGTGCCTCAGGGCAGGGATTGTCTTGTGCTGCGAAGCAGTATCTAAAGTGCTCCATAAATTAGCATCTGTAGAATTTTGTACATACTAATTATTATTGTTGAAATACAGAAAAATGCTTTCTAAAGCCAGAGGAAGCATCCTAGTATATTAGTCTAATTGCCTGAACATGTTTTTTAAAAGGAAAAAGACTATTTCTCTTCCTGCCTGAGAGCCATAGGCCTCAGTGCAGCCCAGATCCCCAACTCTCTCTCCCAAGGTCTTATTTCAGTGTGTTAAGACAACAAAATGAAGTCCCATTGGTCAGGAGGATCCCTTAGGTTGTTGATGTTGGTGGTCATAGATAGCCTGAAGCACCTGCCTTGAATTGGCTTTGGTTAACATTCTGTCGTCTCCTTGGTACATTTATGGTAAAAGGCAATGGGATTCATTCAAAAGAGGCAGAAGCTCAAGGTAGACATATTTATATTATGCTTGTATTTACTGCCAGGGTGAACTAGCATTTTGTTAGCATTTCATGCTAAAATGGAGCTTTTAAGATGTGTTGAATTTTAATGCAGACATGTATGTCAGGAAAACTCATTTATAATACTATTGATCTTTTCCAGTGTGTTGAGAATCTACATAGAAGAGTGATCAGGAAGAATAACTAGTGAGACACTTTCATCTGAATAATTTCTTTTAACATGATTACATCAGCAGGGTGTGGTAACATGCTGCAATCCAGCTGTGTAATTACTGGTGTACTCAGGACAGAACATGTATTAGCTGCTCATCTTTACTTTCTGTGGTAGACCTCTCATCCCAAGACACAAAATCTTTAGGCAAATAGCTCTCACTATCGGCAGGCTTGAGTAAAGGAGGCACACCTCCCATAGCACACTGACACTGTAGTTTTCTTCCCAACTCATTGTAATGGTCTCCTTATAATTAGGGAAAAGACTAGTACAGCTGGTTCAGAAAACAAGGTCAGCTCCTTTTAACTTGATTAACTCACCATGGAGACAAAACTGCCTCAAGTGTTGAGGCACTGTGCTGTTCTGGAAGCAGTTGGACATTTTATGCTCTTAAAGAGAAGACCTGTGGTTATGCTGCCAACATGCTAGAGGGGCTGCATCAGAGCTGAAGGCGCTCTCTTCCCATGGTATTCAGTTCTGGCTATTCTTGGGAGTATCCTGGAAGCTTCTGGAAAAGCACCCGTAGTCTAAGACGCCCAGGAGGGAAAGTGACCTATCTATGTCCTATACACCTAGATTTTATGAAATATCCCAACACTGGAGGACCATATTACTCCTATCCTAACTGAAATGCTCTCTGATACAATGGACAATTGTTAAACTAAATCATAAGCAATAGAAAAACAAGATGAGACCACTTGACACTGGCAGTGGCTTTGAAGTGTCTGCCTTGTAACAGAAGTCAGCATGGCAGAGCCACCTCCAGTGCTTTCTCCTTGTTACTCATCCAAAAGTAGTGACATTCTGGTTACATGGTCAATGCCCCTCCCTCCCAAGCCAGGGCATGCCAGCTTATGGGTGGGAAAAGGTTCTCAGTTGAAGTTTTAATTATACCTACTAGGCAAACTGGAGCAGCTGAGCTCTTGTAATTAAGTGCTTGTTAAATCACTCTTCCATGATGGTACTTTTAATTTTCAAACATTGGTACTTTAAAATTTTTAGATAAGGGGAGAGAGAGAACAGTAGTTGGCTATGATTTCCTTCTAATATTTGGGGATAGAGGGTCTAGAAGATGTGCAGATGACAATTATCACTCAGAAACACCCATTTGGGAGCCCTCGTGTTGGGTTCTGAAAGCCACACCAATACTTTCAAGAAGTGTGTTATTTTTTTATTCTGCATCTATTCGTCCATCTATCTGTGAACACAAGCATGCTTAGAACCTCTTCACACTAATTTGTATTTCTGGCTTTTATAAATAGGAAATTTAATAAGTAGATCCTAATTATCATTTTCACAAATATCCTTTTGTGAGAAGGCAAACAAGCAAAAAATATATTTTAATATGTTTGAATATGTTTGTATATGTTAATATTACAATGTGTGCATGTTGTGAATGGGTAGATACAACATATGTGAGCTGCACAGTTATACCAAAGTGAGTGCCATAGGTGCCAATATGAAACTGGGATGGTTGCTGTGAGATGCTGAGCAGTTTGGTGCATTGTAAATGTTCAGGATGTGTTTGTCTGTGTGTTTTTATACCACCACTACTGTAGGAACTCGCTAGAAAAAGAGAACTGTGATACAAAAGTTGAAGAAGAAAAGCATGACCTAAGTGTTACATGTTGGATAATTCATTTTGCATATCTTTTGCCTAAGATTTAAGTTACTAGTGGTATACACTCTATGAAGTATTTTATAGGGCTGGAGATGTAGCACATAGTTGGCAGAGTGATAACCTAGCATACATGAGGCTCTAGGTTCAAGTACAAGACTCCATAAACTATGTGTGGTGGTGGATGACTGTAATATCAGCAGCACTTGGGAAGAAGAGGCAAGACGATCAGAATTTCAAAGTCATCCCCAACTAGATAGTGAGTTTGAGACAGCCTGGGACACCTGAGACTCTGCCTCAAAAATGTTCTATAATATAAATGCATATTAATAATGTGGTCTCTTGTTTCAGGAACTTTATATTGCTGTTGGAATATCTGGAGCCATCCAACATTTGGCTGGGATGAAGGACAGCAAGGTAATAGTGTGCACTAATTAGAGTATTAAAAAAAAGCTTTCACATTTCTGTATACATAGAGTTAGAGTGTGAACTTGAACACTTTGCATTAACATAGATCTGGGAACTGAGAGATTGAAGCTGCTATGCCCTGTCTGAAGTGTACTGTTAGTGGGGAGGGTGGCTCATCACAAGGCACAGGTAAACCTAAGCTAAGCTTACTGTGTGCTGAGCCCTATCTGCTTGTGCCTCAGTTTCTTTGTATCCCAAATGTGGGTGTTAGGTAATTACCAGTATCCATTTCAGCCATGACAATCTGTGGGTAGAAGATGTGAGACTGAAGCAACTTAATAAGGTTCTGGTCCCTGAATCTCTTGTCATCTTCACTTAGTGCCCATCAGAACCACCCTCTTCTAGGTTGTTAGCAGTGTGTGTTAGAGTGCTGGGCAATCTTAATACCTTTGAAATTGTCAAAGATGTGCTGTGCAGTCAAAACACTTGATTTTAACTTACTACTTGAACTGCATTTGGAAGGCCTCTGGAATAACTATGAACATATATTTCAGAGTATGACATATTAACTCATGCATAATAATGTACAGTTTGAATTATGAACTTATCTTTCATGAAGGCAGAAATGCATCTGAAACCCTGCATTTATCCATTCAGATGGAAGCTGGGTATAAAAGATAATAAAACTTTTAACAGGCTTAAGTTCTAACTTGAAGAAATACATGCACTATCTCTTTGTAGCTTCTAAATGAATTGGTTCAGACCCAGTCAGATTTCACAGTTGGCTGGCAGGTTTCTTTACTAAGCTCTGAAAACAGCAGTGCCAGTGGAGAAAATGTGACTTATGCATTAATGCTCACACACGCACACACAAAACACACACACGACCTCTCTAATACCAGAAGCCTTAGAATATATATATTTTTAGCTAGACCAATTCAGATGTGTTTAAAATACTCCTCCAAAATAAACGATTATGTGTGCCAAGAAGATCCTGGTGAAAATTCCCCTCACCTGGCAACAGGACTAGTTGCTGAGGGAAGCAAAACAGACTTGATAGCGTAAGTCTAAGCAAGCCAGGAACAGCTGAAATACAGAGACCACAGTTAGGGAATAATCTGTGAGAATAAACTTCAATGGTGGCATCCTTTTACCCAGTCCACAGATACATAATTAGATGATTAAATGAATAAAAGGTAATCCAGCAGATGTGGTGACGCACACCTTCAATCCCACACCATGGAGGCTAAGGCAGGAAAACAGAAGTTCAAGGCTAGCCTGCTTTAAAGACCTTGATCCATTTAAAAAAAAAAAAAAAGGAAAATAAGTAGAAGGAAAAAAATATTTCAATTACAACTACTATTATCTCTCTCTTTTGTGGGGAGCCAATGATTTCTATTGATAGTTTTTGTTAAATTCTTGTTTGAATGGCCTAAATCTGATAATTGCATTGAACTGTAGTTTTTTATTTAGCATGATAGTATAGTGAATTGATTATTATAGCAAATTAGTCAATATGCTGAACTATATATGTAGTGATAAGGTTGAATACAATGTGTGTGTTTAAAACAGGAGGAGGAATACTGAGAATTCAAGAACAATTGCAGTGGGTTTTTGATCCTACTGCACGTACTGGCTTTGTGGGAGCCTAGGCAGTTTGGATGCTCACCTTACGAGACCTGGATAGAGGTGGGCAGTCCTTGGGCTTCCCACAGGTCAGGGAACCCTGATTGCTCTTCGAGCAGATGAGGGAGGGGGACTTGATCGGGGGAGGGGGAGGGAAATGGGAAGCGGTTGTGGGGACGAGGCAGAAATCCTTAATAAATAAATAAATTTAAAAAAAAAAGGAAAAAAAATAAAACAGGAGGAGGAAAAGCTTGAATTTACAAAGAGCAAACAATACTTTATCATAGCAGTTTTACAGTTGATAATTTAAGAATATTATTTTAGTAATCCAGAAAAGTATATCCATCCCACTCTTTTTTTAATATCATTGTGGTTCCTAGCCTATAGTTATGTGCTCACTCTTTTAAAGTAACTTTTATGTAGTGGGACGAAAAAGCTTTCAGATGATTAAACTGTCAAATGTTTGACTAGGTGGCCTCCAGGAGAATCGTTAACCGTCATCAATTAAATAAATCTCTGCTTCTAGCTGCGAAGCAGGATACACTTTCCCAGAAGAGGAGCATCAGTGAAGTCTGGGCCCTGTGAGGCATGTTTGTCCTCGCAAGTCTGGATTTGAGACTCACATGTGAAGCTCATGTACTGTCTCTGAGCTGACAACATCAAGGCCACACTGAGCTCCAGTCCCAGTTACTCTGACATGTTCAACTGTCCATTTCAGGAGCCCTGTAGGGGAATTAGACATGTTCTAAAGCCTTTATTTTAGGCCAGACTACATCAGAATAATACCAGTGGATTTCTCAAGATACAGTGACAGGTAGTTAGAAATTTATCTTTACCTTTAGAGATCTGAATTATTATAATTCACTATCCATTAAAATAATTTTACACTTGAGCCACAGCTCTAACTTTACTTAATTATAATGGTGTTTGAAACTATGGGAAATACCAAACAATTCTCTCTGCTCTTTAAGTAACTGCCACAACTTTCATATTTAAGAATGTATCTGTAGGAGGTAAGGCTAATCTTTGACACTTTTTATAGGAGACCCAGTAACTTGTTTTATTGCGTGTATTTGCTGCATACATAAGGACTTTTTAATTTTTTTAAGTTCTTTAATAGCAGGTTGACAAGATAGCTTTTTTTTTTTTGGTTTTTCGAGACAGGGTTTCTATGTAGCTTTTTGGAGCCTGTCCTGGAACTAGCTCTTGTAGACCAGGCTGGCCTCGAACTCCCAGTGATCCGCCTGCCTCTGCCTCCCGAGTGCTGGGATTAAAGGCGTGCACCACCACCCGGCAACAAGAAGCTTTTTATACTCAGAACAGATCCAGGATAAATAACAAGTAGAACAGAATAGAAACAAAAGTTTGCAAACACTGTGATTTGGGGGATGGATTAGTTACTATTTTATCTAAAAATCAAACCTTTTTTTCTTAAGAAAAAAATTTAAGGGGATAATAATTTTAAACTCTATACTCAAGATGGGCCACATGATGATATTTTACTATACTAAGTGGTGATATTTTGATAGTGGTAGCTATTTTACTACAGTACTACCCAAAACCTTTTTGTGTATACAGTGTTGGCATAGAAACTCCAAATTAGTCTTGACAGATATTTAAAGACTATTAGTGTATTGTAAGAAGGAACTTAAAAACAGAACCACCAATCAGTGTGCTGTTTTCACTTCACAGACAATTGTGGCTATTAACAAGGACCCAGAAGCTCCAATTTTCCAAGTGGCAGATTATGGGATAGTTGCAGATTTGTTTAAGGTAAGCTAGTCTTGAAAGGGATTGCTGTCACCAGCATTGCCATCCAGTGGGTTTTGTCAAAGATGAAATGATAGACAAAAATGTATTGTGCATCTGTATATATGCTATTAATTTATTACATAATTTTGTCATATTTAATATATAACAGCTTTGTGATGTTACTGTACAACACAGTTTTTTTTTCTTTTGAAGAAATCCGGATTATAAAATATCCACAGGACCCTTGGTATATCACACACCTAATCAGCATAGTGTAAAGTGACACCATAGGTAGAATCTCGGATCATATTTGATATATACACTACAGAAATGAGCATCAAGCTCTTCATTCAGGGATTGCTGAGGGTATGAGGGCTTTTTAGGGAAGAGTTGGCACTGAAGTCCTGTTCAGCTGGCTCAACAAGAATGTTCTGTTTATTGACTTTGAAAATTAAGAGCTTTCTCATGTGACAGGTTTAAAGAAGACATGTATGCATAGCCTCAATACAAAGTTGTTATCAAATACAGTTTCCAAATACTTCTTATCATTCAGTAAAGGGTTTTGTTTGCATTTATTTATTTGTTTGCTTGCTTTTGTTCATTTGTTTGTTTTTTGAAACAAACTTTGTAGACCTGGCTGGCCTGGAACTTGCTATGTAGACCAAGCTGGGCTTGAACTCAAGATCTGACTGCCTCTCCTTTCCAAGTGCTAGGATAAAAGATGATAGCACCATGCCCAACTTTATTCTGACTTTTGATAATTTCTTTAGATGTACAAATACTTTTAATTTTTATGAAGTCCAGTCTGTTTATCGTTTCCTTTCATTGCTTGTGCTTTTGTTATTGTATCTGAGAGTCAATGGCCAACCTAAAGTAATGAAGATTCACACTTAGGTTTTCTTCTAACAACTTCATGGTTATAGTCATTTATCTGTTTTGAATACATTTTTGTATATGGTGTTTGATAGGGGCCCCCATGTGTATGTCCATTTGCCCCGCACCCTCTATTGAAGAGACCATAGTGTTGGCATGGGTGGATTTGTTATGCCACCTGTCTTCCCACCACAGCCATTACACTCTCTGTTACCACTTGAACCTACAGTGTTTATCTCCATTGGCACGCTCTCTCTCTCTCTCTCCTCCCCTCTCTCTCTTTTAACCAGATTCCTTTTCTCTTCTAGAATGATGTTCTAAATTTTCCTAGGTTACAATGGTCTCTTCTTTCTTGAAAACTCCTAAATTTGGAGCATGTGTTACTGTTTCTGTCATTCTCCTACATCTGGTATAAGATGACCACATTTAGAGTATATTTCTAGTAACAGAATTGATCAAAAAACTCCATGTCAGTTTGTTGATTTTTAGTTTACACATAGAACTGTGCAGCCATCACTTAATTCCAGGACATTTTCATTACACTGAAGAGAAATCCCATACCCAGAGATGTCTCCACTCTAAGGGGAAGATGTTCATTATGTGTTTATGGCAGTAGACTGCTATCTTTTTAAATTCAAGACTCCTGATTTGCTCTTTCTGAGTAGGGCTGGCTGCCTCTGCAATGTCTAAAGGATATTAAAAATAAGAATCCAGGTTTTTCAATATGCCCTGGCCTTTACATTTAGCATTTCCCCTTACTGGGTCATATAGACTCCTTGTGAAGTCTGTTGTTGGTTTAGTGATGGCAAGAGAAATTCCCTTGACTCTTCTGTGGGTAGTTGGTTAGGGGACATTTTGTAGGGTGAACTTTATATATTCTAAATTTTTGGTCTCCTGGGGAAAGATGTTGTGCTCTGGCATGTTTTTTCATGAAACACACTGGTCCTGTGTGAGGCTCAAAGAACATGTCATCCCTGTGACTGGCATGAACTCTGAGCTTGTGGTACCTCCACTGAGGAAAACCAGGGGAAGTGGTGCCAGCACTTAGAGCTGCCCTGAGCAAATGCCTGCTGGCTCCGTGGTAAACACAGGCCTTTTAATAGGCTGGAGACAAAGTGACATTCGGAAGAAACAACATGTCTACAATTTCCTTAATAAATTTTGTAGGAACGCATTATTTCCACCTTGTGGAAATGTAGCTCTCTTAAATAATTGAGAGGCTGCATTTATCAGTAGAGCGGTCAGTGGAGATCTCTGTGAGCTAGGGCAGCTCACAGCCCTTTGAAAGACTGGGTAATTGATATTTTACACAGGCGACCCGGCTGGTGTTGAGAATTTCTGTGTGGCATCACAGTCTCACTGTCTGCTCTCCTCTGCTGTCCAAACGCTGCACTCTAGTTGCAGCCACTGACCTGACAGGGCCAAGGGTTGCAGTTAATTGTGTTTTAGATTGGGTGTCAGCCCAGTCATTCGCGCTTGCTGTGTTCTGTTGTCTGTGAACCAGCCACAGCACAGGCACACAATCTTGATTTTAGTGAAAGGCAATGATACTGAATTCAGTTCATTGGAATGTACCACGTAGTAGTAACAGATGTTAAGAAAGCCAACAGAACGTTTATGAAGTGTGCAATGAAAGAATGAAAGAGTCACCTGGTGGTGGTAGTGCAGGCCTTTAATCCTAGCACTTGGGAAGCAGAGGCTGGAGGATCTTTTTGAGGTCGAGGCCAGCCTGGTCAACAGAGCATGTTCTAGGACAGCCAGAGCAGTTACACAGAGAAACCCTGTCTCAAAAAACAATAAACAAACAAACAAATGGAAAAAACCCACACACACAAAAAAATGAAAGAGCAAGTGGTAGAGAAGTCTGACAGTTCTGAGCAGTGACACTGGTGTGCAGGCTTGAGGAGAGGCAGGTGCACGGCGAAGGAAGGAAGGATGCTGGGGAAATATGAAGGTAAAGGAGTCTTGATGCTCTCAGCCCCAGAGAGAAGAACTTAACCTCCTGCTAAGTATTTTTAGTGATGTCTAAGTTTGTGATTGTGTCAAAAGGCATCTGGATAGAAGTTGGCTCTAAACCGTGACAGCCTGTGTTCCTGATGAGCTTTCCCCCAGAGGGTTTGCCATCTCACTAGGGGTGGGAGGAAAGAGCGAGCAAGGAATGTGTGTGCCTGCATGGCACTTGTTGCTGAATGAAGATTTGTCATGATTTTAGCCTCCATGGCCTCCCCAAGCACTATGGCCTTGTTTCAGGTAGGACTTAAGATGTTAATTACTGTTTCAGTTTTTTGTTTGCTTGTTTGTTTTGCAGGTGGTTCCTGAAATGACAGAAATATTGAAGAAAAAATAAATCAAAATCATGTCAAGGAAACTGTCAAAAGTATTCAGCTGAAATAATAGAAATTTATAATATGAGGAAAGGAAATATGCTAACAGCAGCTAGGATGCCTTTTGATGAATCAATTATTATATTCCTTTTTAATTTTTTGTGGTCCTAAACAATTATTTTTGACATTTTCTAATTCTGTAATAAAATATATAATAAAGTTTTGTCATCCTTTAAAATTGCTATTAGAAACATGCCTAACTTCTTAAATAAAGAAGAATTTGAAGAAAGGAAATAAAATGCACTTCTAGCCAGGTATGGTTGCATTCACCTTTAATCGCAGCACCACAGAAGGAGATGGATCTCTGTGGACCCAAAGCCAGCCTAGTCCACATAGCAAGTTCCAGCCAACCAGGGCTACATAGACCAAATCATCAACATCACTTGCTTCTTCACTTGTCTTATTCACAGGTGCTCTCTGTTTTAGGCAAGAGTATAAGCATGAAAATTCCTCTAGCCTGGTCACCCTAATATAATTGTTGAATGGCATATCCCAGAAGATAGCAGCTGTAGTGGCAAATTCAGAGCTACAGAAGCTTGACCACAAAGCATAAATGTTCCAGAAGTATTCTAGTTTTCAGAAAAACATAGCTAATGTGACAAAGTTGCCCTGACTTAAGCCTGGCCATGCTGAAAGTGTTTGGTTTTTTTAACTCAAAAGTTGCCCATTTCAGGTAGGGGCTCATCAGTTTGTCAGACTTTGTGTCTGCAAAGGATGGGGAGCCAAGAAGGAAGGACAGCTCTGAAACAATATAACTTTTTATACAGATAGCTTGGTACCACTATGAATGTTTAAAATTCTGCTCAGAAAATATTCTGCCTTTTGCTTTTCTCTCCTGGTATTTTCCTTGTGTGGAGAACAACAACCAGGCTCCTGCATCATCCATACATGTGGTCATCACTTGCACTCTGCTGCCCTAGGGTTCTGCTGCACCAGGAGCACCAGTCAGGATGCATGCAGGTCTGAGACAGAGGTGGGCGAGGCCATGCCAGGCCTGCAGGAAACCATAGGCAGGTATCTGGGGCCACATGAGTCATCTGCAGAGTAGAATAAGAACTGCCAGCTGAGGTTGCACCTTGTGTTGAGCATGCAGCACCATAAGGAAGAGATAGGAAATGAGCGGTGAGGGAAGGGCACCCGGTCCTCCAGACCCCATGTGGCCAGCCTGGCCCTTCCTCTGCTGCCTAACAGCCTATGTTGACTTGTGGTCACCCTGCTGCAAAGTGCTTTTGGAAGCTGTGGCATTTTAGCCTTCTAGTGAGGTGAGTGGGCTGCAGTAAAGTGATGTCTCTTTACAAGATGAACACGTTCGTACCATGGGATCCTAGAATGCCAGAGCTGTGGTATCCTTCGGCTGTACCCCTGGTTGCCCAGGTTGACCTAGTGGGGTGCAGAGGAGAGAAAACTATAGTGAATTGCCTGGGCATTCATGGCTTCTTCAGTCAGTCACCTCATGAAGTGATAACTATCTTTCTGTCTTTGGGGTACTTTCTTAGGGGCTTATCCAGTTACCCCTCATCTCTTGCAGGGGCAGGAGCAATGGCAGATATGATGGCTGTAGTGGGACCCCCCATTGAGATATACTGGTTAGAAGGAGCACCCCAGGTAGCATCTTCTGACTTGAACTGATTATCCTTTCTCCCACTGATTCCTCTTGTCCTGGAACCAGAATTTACTGGACACAGGTCATTGTCATCCTCACCATAGCATTTAGCATAGTTATGTTACTTACCAGACTGATAAGTTCTGAGAAATGACCGATTTCTCCAGATACCATTGAATGTACAAACCTAGGTGCCGCAGCCAACTCTACACCTAGAGTTCACAGTGTATGTATCTGTATGTTCATGTGACTGGCACAGTGTATGTATCTGTATGTTCATGTGACTGGCACAGTGTGTGTATCTGTATGTTCATGTGACTGGCACAGTGTGTGTATCTGTATGTTCATGTGACTGGCACAGTGTGTGTATCTGTATGTTCATGTGACTGGCACAGTGTGTGTATCTGTATGCTCATGTGACTGGCACAGTGTGTGTATCTGTATGCTCATGTGACTGGCACAGTGTGTGTATCTGTATGCTCATGTGACTGGCAGCACATCGGTTTGTTTACATCTGTCCCACAGCTGTCTGGTTAATATGCTGTGCCGTGTCACTACTCCCAGCAGCGCTGCAGTGACTCCTGTCACTTAAGTGTTCTGCAGTCCTTGGCTGTACTGTATTTGCTGTGCATATAATCAACACTGTCCTAGCACTTGCTGTCCCTCTAGTCGTCGTAATGATCATTAAATTATATTCTGCTTTTGGTGGTTTACATCAATAATTAGAACCTCTACAAAGTTATATAACTTCCAATTCAGACTGTTAAACCAGAGCCAGGATTTGAAACTGGGCAGTCTGGCTTAAGAGTGGTGACTTCACTAGAAATCTGAATCTCCCTCAACTCAAGGGACAGGGAGACCTGGCCTACACAGTGGTGGGCCTCAGACACAGCACTCAGTGATTTCCTGCCACCAATGAGGCTTTGTGGTGGAAGGAGAGGCAGTGTTCTGGGCTAGTGTCTGCAGAAGGATTTCATGGGATGGAAAACTCCCTCTGAGTGCCAACTGAGACTATTTCCGACAGTCTGGGAAGATGGTTCAGGTGGTAGAGTGTTACGTAGCCATGAGGGCCTGAGTTTGGATGACTGGTACCTTTTAAAAGGTCGCAGCACTAGTGGGGAGATGGAGATAGGTGGATTCATGGGGCTTGCTAGCTTAACTAAACTGGTGAGCTACAAGCTCAATAAAAGACCCTGCCTCAGAAAAGTAAAGTGGAAAGGGAGTGAGGGAAAGACAACTGATGTCAGTTTCTGTCACACGCACACCATTGTACACACATACAACCATGTGCACACAAAAGTCAGCTGTGGGGGATGGGCTCAAGTGGAAACAGTCCACAAGGCATGGTCTCAGGTACCCCTTTTTATCTTCACTCTTTTAACCGAACTATCAGTTGCTACTGCTCTGGCTCTAGACCTCTGGAAGCAGTGGGGGAGGAGGCAAGGGCAATGTACTTACTACCTATGTGTGTGCTTCCCCTTTCCTGCTTGTCTGAGGTCTGGTCAGCCTCCTGTGGCCCCTGGGAGTTTTGGCTGTCTGTTTTCCTTTGCAGGGCAGCCCCTGAGAGGACAGAGATGTTCCCTCACACAGCCTGAGGCCCAGTGGTGACGCTGCTCCCAGCATCGCCCCGTGTGCTCAGCAATGCATCAGGGAACATTCTTGCAGTGTTCCATACATCAGTTGTGATGTATGGGAGCCACAGCCTAAAGTAGCTTTGGCTTTGCTGACAGAGAGGACAGAGAGGACAGTCTCTGAGATCACAGGCTGTTGAAGGCATAGTCCCTGCCCTCTGAATTTTATCAGAAAAGATGAGATGCAAAAGCAGAGCGGAAACACTAGGCATTGTCACTGAATATCCCCTGTGGGCCAGTGGTGGCTCTTCTTGGGGGAGAGGGGAGGCTGGAGGCTTTACATTAACATATAGGGTGGAAAAGGAAACCGAGCTTGGGGTTCCTGTAGATAGCTGAGGCAGTGTGGGGCAGAAATGTAGCTTTGAAAGTGTGGGTTAATGGAAGCCAGTTTGACAAATTTAGCCTTTTCCCTCCTAAACCAGTGTTTCTCAAACTTCACTCTCAAGGAATATCCCATGGTGGTTCTGTGGAAGTGTAAAGAAAGGGACAGTTAACTGATAGCGCTGTGCTGATATGAAGTCTTGCACATCCTTTGCTTTGCTTTGCTGTCTGTGCCCTTTGTTTTCTAGGCAATGTGAGCAGATATCCAAATGAATGGGCAAGAAGTTTAGCCTTCCACTCCATAGCTTTGGTTTTTTCTTGATATATTGGGTAATTTTGTTGAATATTTAAAAAAAATCCTTTCTGCTAGTTGGTGACTATTGTTTGAATGTTTGAGAATTAAGTATGTTAGCATATTGGGCAGAGATTGTGGCTTATCCAATAAAATGCTTGCTACACAGACATGGGGGCCAGAGTTTGGGTCCCCGGAATTTGTGTGAAAGCTGGGCAGGTGCAGTGGCCACCTACAAGAGACAGGATCTCAGGACTAGCTACCTAACTAGCTAAACTAGCTTAGTGAGAAACCATGCCTTAACAAATGAAGTGGAGAGCCAATGAAGAAAACGCCCAGATTTCAACTTTGGGCACGTGTGCACGCACACACATATACACACACACAGCATTCATACACATGTGCATACCACACACATGCAAAATCAAAAATCAGCTGAGTGTTCTACAAAGAGCTGTATGACCTGGGCCCTGCCACCTGAGGAGGTCGTGGCAATAGAGAGCCACTGAGTTTTTGTGGAAGGCCCATGACCTACCTAGACGACTAGCCAGACCTGGTGGTGTATCCACGAGGATGAAGGGAAACAAAGATGGAAGCCATTTGGAGGTAGTTACAGGAGACCTCTGGCTTCATGCCCTGAATGGCTTTAGCTGAAAACTCTTTGGCTACAAAATGGGTCCCCAGAGACTGTGTAAATGGGTCCAGTACTGTGGGTGAGGCTGGCAGAGAGCAAGCTTTTCCTCTCAGGATAGCAGGGGAGCCAGGTTGCCGCCAGAGCCTGGGCGTGTCTGCGCCGGCTGGAGGACTGGAAACCCCAGCCATAAATGCACCTTATGTTCTCATTCTGAAAGGAATGCTCAGTGTGGCTATGTTTCATGCTGTCTCTGAGTAGGGGTTTTGTTTTGGTGGATATAAAAGTGAGCTGGACAAAGTGGGAAACCCAGAGAACCCTATTGATTGTGCCAGAAGGGTAGAGTTAGCTGGAGGCTTGACTGATAATCCTGTAAAAAGAGCATATTGGGGGATATACTATCAGGATTCCATGTAACTGTAGATCTTGGGGGGCTCTGGGAGCCTGAATGAAGACTGACTGATAACCTTGGCTTTTATGTGGGCATACACCATCCCACTGCTGGTGGGTAGGGGAGAGATGGAGAAAAACACATGCACAGGACTTTGCCCCAGGTCACAAAGCAGCTGAAACAGAACCCAGAATTTTTGGCAAATATGACTTACTAAGACTTGACTACATGCTGGGTGATCTCTAGTGCAGCCATCTCAAGGCTGCTGCCTTCTTCACAGAGAGCCGAGATAATAGCCAGAGGTGTGGACCCACACTGGACTTGAGGTGCATAGCCTTGCCACTGTCCCAGTTGCTTCCACACCCCACCTTCTCCAGGACTCTTTCCTCTATATTGGGGACTTCCTCACCACCCCCAGCTTCTAGGACTTTTGTCCTCTATATTGGGGACGTCCTCACCATCCCCACCTCCTCTGGGTCTTTTGTCCTCTATATCGGGGGCTTCCTCATCACTCCCAGCTTCTCCAGGATTCTTCTCCAGGTACATGGCTTCAGAGCTGCAAGCCTGGCCTTAGTAGCAAGAGGCAGCAGGGGCATTGGAGCTTCCTCTGGAGGGGCTGGCACTTGCTTTCCGTGCCGTCCAGTATGGTAGGCCTTGGGAGATTTGGCTTGCTGGGCATCACCTTCATTACTTCCCACAACTAGTCACATGGGCCAGGCAGCGAGGGCAGACACTGCTTCCCTCTGGGTTCTCCGGAAGCTTCTGCTGCTGTCTCTGTGTTGGGCCACCTGGGTGATTTAGGCTGATCACCCAGACGTCTGGTTCTACTGCTCACCTGTCTCGGAGGCAGGGTCACTCACTGGGCTAGACCCTATTTATCTTTCTCTTTTAATTTTCTTCTCTATTATTATTAATAATAATGATTCTTATTATTTGAGACACCACCTCACTCTTTAGCCCAGGCTGGCCTGGAACTCACTATACATCCCAAACTCATGGTTCTCCCCTGCTTAGCTTCAGCGTCAGGACGACAGACATGACCCTCCATGCCTGACTTTCTTCCCCATTTAAGCTCCATTTTCATCATAGGTAAGATGGTGACTTGAACATGTAGACAGATCTCATACTATGTGGGTAAAGATAAGAACTCTTTTTTGAGAGTTTTGTATGCCCAAGAAGTTTTGCCAAGCCTCTTAGTTGCATAGTCTCATTAAAATCTCATGAATCCCCATACTACAGATGAGAAGACCAAAACTGACATGGTTTCCAGCCTGCCTGGGGACTTGGGACTAGTAGTAACTTTAGACAAATGCCTTATCAGGGGACCCAGCTGGGATGGTCTGGGGTAGAGAGATGTGGCAGCTAGGCAGGTTCAGAGGGCAAAGCTGAAAGAGAAAGGTACATCCGAAGCAGAAGGGCCAGCATAAACAAGCACAGAGGATCCCAAGTACAAGCTGACTCCCTTCCGGAGGCCTCTTCTGGGCTGCTGTTCTGTGCTTTGCTCAGTATGGGGGGGGGGGGGCGCTGTGCAGCAGTGTGGGTCCAATGTGCTTTCTCCTGTGGCACAGTCCCAACCAGGACCCACAGTCCCTGCCCCTTCTTTAAGCAATGTAGGCGGAGGTGAGTCCTCCTAGTTACGAGGCCTAATTGATGTTGGGGAGGCTCCTGGAGCGTGGGGTGGAAGGTGTGCTATAAATCTCCGGCATGGGGTTCTGCCACACTCCTCACAGTGTTTAATGTCCTGGCTGACCTCCTGGGTAGTCAATTTCATTTGGTTGTTCAGGGTGAATAGGCAGCCTGCTAAGCTGTAGCCTGAGGCTCTGTGTGAAATGATGTCAGCATGGTGGCCTTGGTAGCTGGTAATAGATTAGCATCAAGTGTTCCATCATTTTCTTCGGATAATTAAATTAACTATGCATCAGGAGATAAAAACCAAACTTTTGAGCAATAGAGCCGAGGAAAGAAAAATCTGCAATATTATGATTTCCTTGGTGAGTGTGGGGTAGGTTTAGAACCAGTATTGGAGAGGGAAATGGCAGGCACCTCTTTTCTGAAACTGGGTGGCTTAGAGGCACTGTTTACAAGGGAACAATGCACCAGCAGCAAGAGCTCAGGAACTGGCTGCTGGAGCTAGCCAGGGTAGCCATGGGTCCCACCCACCTCCCTCCCCACCCTGAACTAGCAGCAGCATCAAATGAAGTAACGGAGCATCTCCTGGGCATCGGCCCCAGAAGTGCTGAGCGTGCTCTGTCAGAAGTGCACCCCAGGCATCTATTATTAATAAGGGTGCCTTCAGCTTGTGTTTCCCTTGAAACATTCTCAGAGGGCTTTCCCTTCCATTATGTCATTAGTTATCCCAGCAACCCTCAGGGGTGGGGCACACGCAGTCATTATTCTTCTGCTAGGGAGGGAGGAGCTCAAGGATTTTCTCTGAGTCACAAAGCAAGACAGAAACAAGGCTGGGTCTAGAAATCCAGATGCCCAGGCCTTGCACACACCTGAAGGTGGAGTGGACAGGGATGAGCAGACCTTACTTCATCCCAGTTCAGATACCAAGAGTTGTGAGATTTTGTTTAGCAGCTACACACGTCGTAGATAGGGCTCAGGGTACTTAGTGGGCTCCAACCTCTCATCTGGGGCTCTCAAAAGCTCCCAGGGAAAATGCCCCTAGCTCTCGGGCCTCTCGTTAGTGGCAAGAACCTTGCTGTCTTGACTGGCCCAGGCTGGTCCTGGAGTGAGAGGGGACTTCCTAGGCTGTGAAGGAAATGAATATATTATATCAACCTCCACAGAGTGTGTGAGCTGCTGTGCCCTTTCCCCCTTGACTTGACCTGGAAAGTTAGGTTCTTGGTTTGAATCCTTGCTGGGAGGAGGCTGACGAGTCATGCTAGTCAAAAGCAGCCTTCCAGCCCCTAACCCTGAGTGGCTTCCGGCCAGGGCTGCAGGGTTGGCTGGCCATACACTGCTGGCTCTAAGCCTTGCTGTCCTTACTTCTGGGTTCAGCATGCCAGGCTATCACAAGGTTCTCAGGGCTCCAAAGACAAGGCTGAACAAGGAAGCCAGCCCTCTAGGGCACAGAAGGCTGCAGGGCACTAAGACTGGAGCCTCAATTCTGTCTCTAGCTTTCCTGTTGGGACCTGGTTTGATCACCACTTCCATATGGTATCGCACCCAGAGTCCCTGTAACAGGCCAGTTATGTCATCACACTGTCCCTGTACTTTCTCCCCTGCTTCGCAGGGGAAGTAGAGCCTACTTTGCGGGGCTCTGCTGAGGGAGATGGTCAGAAGCGCCTGTCCCCATGGGACATAAATAAGCATGGCCATTGCTGTTATCACTGTATTCCTACACCAGGCAGCAACTGCTACCTAAGCTGCCCCCTTCTGTGGGAGTCTCAAACAGCTCCCTTGGGACCCCAGACTGGGCTTTTCTGAAGCAGTAATGAGCAAGGAGCCTCTTCTCTGGGCTGGAGACCTCCTAAGGAGTGCTGGCCCTCCTCCACAGGCCCCCAGCTATAGCACTCTGGAGAGCCATGAACACCAACACCAAAGCTTTTATCACAGGTCTCCAGTACCTGCCTCAGAGTAGTTTTGTGGTGAGGGTATAACTGAGGCTTGGCGCCTGCCTTCTCTCCTGACAGGAGTTCAGAGAAAGAACCGCAGTGCTATCTGCAGTGTGCATCTGGCCCACGTCCTGGTTGGTGACCTGCTTGATCAGCTGCACTAGCTCAGGACTGGGGACAGCAGAGCTGGGCAGAGTGGGAGATGGATGAGGAGGGTGGCGGCTTTCAGTCCTGTGGGGTAGGCGACTTACCGACCCTGCAGGCTCCAGTCCTGCAGACGGCAGCTCCTGTAGTGCCATCGTGCCCATCATGATACAGAAGATTGGAATAGCCTCACTTCCAAGTGCTCGGGAACACTGGGAGAACACGGACGCCTAGCCAGGTGCCAGACGTCCCTCCCGCTAGTGTTGACCTGAGGACATTTCATAGGAACATCAACTGACTTCACGGGGTCGCTGAAGTATGGAAAGGACCCCGAAATGGAGACCTCACTGTGCTGACTGGTGGCCCAACCTATCTTCGAGGCTGCTGTCCTCACAGAAGCCTCCCCAGAATAGGCCTGGCCGCTCCCATCACATGCCAGTTGGGTATCCTTCAACACCTTTGTCACGCTCTTGTTCAGGTAGAGGACGGACATAGGTAGACAAAATGTATGAGATGCTAGCTACTGCTTCTTCTCCGAAGGCAATGGGAGGAGAAAGGGAGGGAAAGCATGGGGACAACGGGTGGGTAAGGAAAGGGTCCAGGGCCTGTTTAGCCGCGGGCCTCTCCTATTCTAGAGAGGTGAAGTTGTTACTTTCCCTGTCTCGTGGCTTGCTTGTCTGTCTGCTCTTAGCAGCACGTAGAGGACTAACTTAACAAAGTGTTTGTCTAGGACCCTGTGCCTCCCCAGCAGTTTCCCAGGTAATGGCTCGAGGCTGAAGAGGACCAGCTTGTTTGGGTGGGAGGCTTCCTACCTGACGTCTCCAATTCTTCTCTCTCCTCTGTGCAGCTAGCTTTTGTTTCTGCCCCATCATGCCCTGGCACTCCTGCTTTATGAATTTATTTTTTTTTCACTTTCATGATGCTATGACATAACCAGACAAGGAAAAAGAGCGTTCTTTTTCTCTAGACTAAGGGCAAAACTTTCACTCTGGGTGCTTATCATGCTCGCTTAAGATCATAAGCCTGAGAAAAGGGGGCCAACGGGAACACTTACTCCAGAAGGATTTTGGAATGCAGGGTCATATAATATTAGGAATTCATTAAAGTCATAGGATGTTAAAGAGTCATATCAATAAGAGCAGATATTTGGAATACCCCCCCTCCTTTCATGGTTGCTATGGTTGCTAATGAGAAAGGAGAGGACATGGGTACCCATGCCCATCTTAGGAAACCCTTCAGAGGATGCTCTGGAGAGGGGGCTCAAAGACCTCCTTTCATGTCATAGATGTCTCAGCAGCAGCAGCAGAGCCCCCCACCCCGTACTCTGACCTATGGGGATTTCTCTGACCAATGGCTCTTAAGAAAAGAATGCCTGATTTTTCTGCACACAGGCTTGTCATAGACTGGAGGATAAAACAGTGGCCTTTAGTAGGAATTGTCAATCGGTATGTAACTACTCAATGAGTAACCTACAGGGTGGAGCACCTCCACAGCTGCGAGCATGGGTGAGCGCTACAAAGATCAGTTTCTGGCTGGAAGAAGTTTGGTATGGCGCATTTCTTAAGCACATCACAGTTTCTGCCCAGTTTTGTCAATAAAGGATGCGTTCCAGAGCTGCACTCAAAAGCAGCAGAGGGGACCACTTATTAGGTGTAGGATTCCCCCATCATGTACTAGGGACTATGGATACTAACGGTCAATTTCTGTTGAAAAACAGGCAGAGTAACGTTGGCCTATATGCAGGCCCAGCATGTGCCTAGAACCTTGCTGGAGAGTCTGAGAGGACTAATGAACCTGTTTCGTTTGGATGACATCAGACTTGAGGCCAAGTCACAGGCGTGAATCTTGCATAACCAGGAGTTGTCTTCCCAAAGGGCTCCCAGCAGGTTGAGGAAGCCAGGGGAAGCACCCTCCATGGCTTCTGCATCAGTGCCTGCCTCCAGGTCCCTGCCCTGCTTGAGTTCCTGTCTGCCTTCCTTCCACGAAGAACAATGAAGTGGATGTGTAAGTCCTTCCCAGGAAGCTTTGGTCATGGTGTTTCATCATTGCGATAGTTCCCCTAACACATGACTCCAGTATGTTGGTCTCAACATATCCTCCCAAGCCCCCTTTCTGTGTCAGGCTGGCCCCGTGGCTCTGTGACAGAAAAGGACAGCAACAAAACAGCCAAAGAATAAAGGCCTGTGACTATTATTTCCAGAGAGAGAACATCATGGTCTTGGCTCAGTGCAACATTGCAGTGCCTCCCTGCAGCCAAGAAATCTAGGTCCACTATTGTTTAAACCTAAAAATCAAAGGATGGTTAAGTCGTTTCTCCTCTCTCTCTCTCTCTCTCTCTCTCTCTCTCTCTCTCTCTCTCTCTCTGTGTGTGTGTGTGTGTGTGTGTGTGTGTGTGTGTGTCTCCCATCTGGGAGGGACCTCAGACTGTTGCCTACTCTGGGTTGTACTGCAGTGGCCTCTAACATCCTCCTCTCAGTCCTTAGCCCTTCTGCCCGTACAGATGGTCCTGCAGATGGGGCACTACATGGACTGCCTGCCAGAATTTTGCTGAAACCCACTGAACTGCCCCCAGGAGTCTACCTCATAAAAGTCCCTTCTCTCTTGGATTGACAGCTCCTAGACTCCACCCCCTGTCTGCAGGAAGCAACCAGAGTAGCCATTGGCCCTCCCCCAGCAGCAATCAGTGTCAGGGAAGTGTGTAGGAGGGTTAGAGGGACCTAAGTAAATAAGGGAAGGGAAAGCAGGCTCTGGGAGATAGCAGCTTCGGAGTTCTCATAAGACAGAGGCGAAATGCTGAGAAGACATGCGGCCATGCATGGGGGAGGACTTGGGGAGGGTGTGGAGGTATAGGGGATGGTATAGAACCAATAGGAGGAAGAGCCAGGACCCTGGGGCCCTGTGAAATACCCAAGTCTGCCCAGTTAGCAGACTCCCAGCCCTAGGCTCCGCCCAATTCTAAGGGATAAAACTGTTATTTTCCCTTCTTTGCGGCCCCCTCTTCTGTCTTTCATGGTTGCTCAACTCTTTTTAGGTGCTAGGAACAAACTTGGCAATCCTCCAGTGCCCGCATTATCTCATGAACCCGGAGTGGTCTTGGCCTACGCAGAGCAATTTCCCTCCTTTTCTGTGGTTCATCTGCCTTTTCCAGCGTGGCTCTGGGCTTAGGCTCCGCCCTGGGCCTCTAAGTAGGACCCAGGTCTAATAACCTAAGAAGTAGGCAGAGGAGCAGGTGAGGGACTGCTGCCCTACCGGGGCTAATTCAGTGGGCCCCAGGAGCTGGAAGACACGGGGCCCACTGCAGCCAAGGCAGGCAGCACACTGATACTGCAGGTATCTACAAAGAGTGAAGAGGATGTGAGAGTGTGAGCTGCTTCATAAGTGACTGTGGCCCCCGCTCTGGTCCTCTGGGGGATGGGGGTGGATAGGAACCCTTAAACCGGCAAACTTTACCTTCCTGCCGCCACCCCATACAAGAGAAAACATGATGGTCACAGTCACAAAACTGGGACCGATTTGGGGCAGGGGAGAGGAGAGCAGCCTGGGAGGATGTGATGGAGCAGGGAGAGCCAAAGAGGCCAGGCAGAGTCCGCTGCAGTCCAGTCCCTTGGGGGACATGGACCTCAGCAAGGCTAGGTTGGGAGTTGGGGTCAGGTAACTTGGAGAACGACTAGGGATAGGCAGGGAGCTGGTGATATGCAGGTGTGTAACTGGGCAGCTGGCAAAAAAGAAAAAAAAAGACTATTACTATGAACAAAATGTTGAACTCAGAGCTCTGGACCAGGTTGAGTTTGAGGCCCTCAGAGATGGAACCCTGGGTCCAATGGGCACTTGGGAGTTACTGGTGAGAGGACAGCTGTGAGCTCCATTCTGCCAGGGCATGGGGGAGGGGAAGCACCCACTGGCCCACATAGGGAGGTGTAGGGTTGTCCCCTCTGTAAAGGCCTTGAGGCTGCCAGAGAGAACAGCCTGGGTAAGCAGGTGCCCGGCTAACTCTACCCCCAGGGAGCCGCTCTAGACAACTTCCCTTGGACTGGCAACCAAACGAAAACCACCCGGAAGTCTCAGTGCAGCTGGTTTTTATTATTAAAGCCAGGGTCATAAAATGATTGCCCCTGCCCTCCCATATCCCTCCCACCATGAGATCGTCCCGTCACGTGAAGACTTGGAAACGTCCATGCTGAAATGAGAGAATGCCGGGTGAGATAGGCTCAGATGTGGTCTCTGTGATTGTGTCGGCTCCCCCAGCATTCCTGGAAAGACGGCTTGGGGTGAGGCTGGGCAGCCCCAGCTCACAGTGCTGTTCCCGAGAATCCGGGGTGGGCATCAGGAACGAAGGCAACGAAACAGGTTGAGCTGGCCCCCACGCTCTACCCTGCTGAAGCTGGGCCATAGGCTGGTTTTTGTAAAAATGGTTTTAAAAAAACCAAAAGAAAACAAAAACAAAAACTAAACAAACAAAAAATCCCAAACTCCAGCCATGAGCACCACCCTCTCCTGAGTAGGGCAAAAGGAAGCCCCAGCTCTGGACTCTGAGGTCGGAGGCATGTGGCCTCTGCCTGGCATCACCTCCCTGGAGGCAGACAGCACCCTGAGGGAGGCCAGGCGGGATCCTGAGCCCCATTTGTGGTCCTGAGTGGCCTCTGGGGTCTTGAAAGAGCTTCAAGATGGCTGTCTCCCCACTTTCCACTCAACAAGCCTGCGGACTCTCTAGGCCTCAGGAACCCTATGCAACTTGGGCTCTTTGGATTCCAAAGATCTGAACTTCTCCTCCAGCCCAGCTGTGGGCTGCAAGTGGGTGACAGGCTTGATCCGAAGAGCGGGGAGAGCCTCCTGGTTCTTCTGGTTGAACAGACTCACCCTATGCTCCAGCTCAGGGCTGGTCTGGGCTGAACCTGCCGGGGTAGGCTGGGCCAGGGGTGCTGGGTCCAAGGTCTTATGGGATGGGCAGGGGTCCTTGGACAGGGAGGACATCAGGTCCTGAACGGTGGCCTCTGCCACCTGCTGCTGAGTGGGTGGCAGCAGCGGCAGGGGAGAAGGTCCTGGCTCAGAGGACGGCTCTTCTCGGGGGGTGCTACAGTCTGTGGAGGAGCCCAACGTCTGGCTGCTGGCACTGTGGGCCCTGGTGACTGACCCACAGGTTGAGTGGGAAGTGGTCTCCGAGGTGGCACTGGTGCAGGAGCTGTGGCCACTGAACTTCAGAGGCAAGTCAACCGAGAAGAGATCTGAGGAGATGTTGGGCTGGTGGATGTCTATGGCGGCTGTAGTGACCACACACACTGCTGGCTCTGGGACCCCGCTGTCTGCAAGAAAGGGAATATTGGTCATACTTTGCCTCTGCCCACCTTGCTGGACTCTGAAGGCTGGTGTGGGTCTGGGCAGTAAGTTGGCCAGGCCTCGGGAAGTAGCCGTGGTGAGGCCATTGAGGACCCAGGTCACCATCACTGTGTGAACTGAGGGAGATGACTATCAATCCACCTTGTTGACCCAAAGTTCAGACATGTGACACTCAACCAGTTACCCATGAAGAGGGATGACAACACTTCCCAGTGGAAGCTTTAGAGGCCAGCTAGTGCCCTGCCCTCGAGGCCCACACTGCTTAGTCAGTGGAGGCTGCTGTCTTCTGGGTGCTGGGATGGTCTGGGAGTACAGCCTCGGGCAGCTTGCTGTGGGTCATTATTTAAACTAAGGCAAAAGTGTCTCCACAATAGGCTTAGCTAGCCCATTTCAATCACCCCAGAAAGCCTGCCCCAGGAAAACATTCTGTTAAGGAGTTCTTGAGTTTATTGTTGTTGTCGTTGTTATGTGCATATGCACATGCGTGCAGAAGTGCCTGCCCGAATAGGAGTGTGGAGGCTAGGGGTTGGATTGCATGTCTTCCTTCAATACCCTCTACCTTATTTTTTTGAGACAGAATCTCTCATGGAGACTGGAATTTACCAGCTGGCTAGCCAGTGCTCCTGGGATCCCCCTTGTCACAATGAAGGCATTTTAACTGGGGGCGGGCACATCCTGAGTAGTCTGCTTTCTGCAGACTGATGAGCCGCGGGGCATTCAGCAGCTCTTTTCTCTGAGAGGCACTGGGGGTGATAGTGGACTACTCTGGGTGTAGGGTTCTCCCCCAAGTTATGGGGAGGGGCCTGAGATGATGGGTCAAGGCTGGAAAACCAGTAGTTTGGATGAGGCTAGGAGAAAGCAGAGAAGAGAAGAATTGCCTTAGGGGGTTAAATAGTGGAGAAGAAAAATAATCAAATACAGGTCACATTGCAGATAGTCTGTACTTATAGTGGACAGTGCAAGAATTTTAAGGACCATGCAATCCAAACTCAGTGTTTAAGACTTTGGTTACAGAAAAACAAGAAGCTAAAAGATCCGGGTATAAAATCAATCTTTCCCCCAAAGAAAACACACTGGGTGTCCCCTAAGATTTCAAGGGTATGAGGAAAGCATAAAGCATGTCAGGCCTGCTGTCCCTTTAACCATTAGGTTGAATAAGTTTGCTTTCCCTCAGGGCCACCTGAGCATGTCTCCAGTTGGGATGAGAGATCACCTGAGTTCTGGATTACAGCCTCCTCCCTCTGTAGGTTTCCACACTTAACCATGGGTCATCAGTCAGAGATCGATTGCCCCTACCTTGGCATCTGCAGGCTCAGCTCCAGGGCATCAGAGTTTCAGCTAACGATCTGCTGAGTATTGAAGTCTAGGCGTTGGACCCTGAGCTTTGCCATCAAAGTCTACAGGGTCACAATGGTAGACCCTGCTACCCGAAGTCAGGCCAGACTGTACCTAGCCTTGGGTTTAGGGCTTACTGGGTCACAGGTGTCCTGGGGCTGCATAGTTCATGCAAACAGTTCCAACCCAGACTTACCACTGCTGGGCCCATTGTAGTACTGGCTAATGTAGCTGTTCATGTCGTCTTTCGCCATGGCTTCTACAGAGAAGAGGACAGAGAAGGGTGCATGTGATTACGTCACTGTTTAAGCTAAGCCGCCCTCTCTGAGCCGCTGTAAAATGGGGAGAGTGACGGCTGCACTACTGCTTTATGACGAAGACTACAGAACTAACAGGCAGGTCAGTGGAGCCGGCCGCACAGAAGGCTTTCGATACATGCCCATGGAAGGCTGTGAAGGCTGCCAGGGACTTGCACACCCTCAGGCTTATCTGCCCGCTGAGGTCTGCAAGTAACAAGACCTGAGGCTACCTTCTGAGACACCTGAGTTGGCTGCTGAAGCTGGGCCACCTTCAGATCTGGAGGCTGAGTGGTAGAGGAACGGATCTTAAAAGTTTCCTTGGCCTCTTGGTCTTAAAACGCCTGTGGTCAGAGGTCTGTTCTGTGGCTGACACCAGGCCCTGCTCCCGCATCAGCTAGCACAGATTCTCTGGCCATCCATAGCCTTTGCTATAATTGCCGTCTATTCTGCCACTGCACTGGGAAGTAGAAGTGACCGTTTCCAGCAAGCCGGGGTGGATGTAGGGCCAAGGGGTCAGACAGCAGGGGCTGTTCACTTAATCAGGTGGTGTTTTCCAGTGCCACCATTTACCTACAGTTTGGTCAGGTCATGACCCCTTGCTGGACCTCAGTGTCCTTGTTATATGAAGGTCCCTAGCAAGGCTCTTACAGACTGATATAGCTGGCCTTCATGGCTAGATGACCCTGATAGCCCAGAAACTGACAGGGAAAGATGGTTGTCTCACCCTGCAGCCCCAAAGAGGAATCAGGCATGCCTCCTGGCTGCCCAGGCCTCTCATTGGGCAGAACAGCAGGGAAGAATCTGCTACCTCTCCAACTCGTTGCTGGGCAACCTTGACTCTTTTGTGTTCTTCAGGGCCACAGTGTTCCTGTCCCTCTACCAGGTGTTAAAACAAGGAGTTTTTGCCTTGGAAGCAGTGTCAGGGGCTGGGGGTGGGGGGCAATCATCCCTCTGTGGAGCAGGGACTCTCCATCTCACCACGGAATGCACACCTACTAAGTACAAGGCTTTACTGAACCTGCAACTGCCCTGCTTCTGGGAACCAAAGGTGACCCCACTGTGACTATAATCCTCACCACTGCCCTGCCAGACTGTGATTACTTAATATATGGGTCCCTTTAAAACTAAATAATCACGCCCCTGAAGCTGCCTCTACCCTGTAAATGTGTTTAGCAACTCCATTTGCTGACTCACACCAAGCTCTGGGCCAACAGAAACCCTGCTCTCCTCTGTAGACAAGACCAGCGCTGGTCCTGCAATACACTGCACCCCTGTGACTCCTACCCAGACCCCTCACTACTGCCCCAGGCCTGTGCGGGGGGGTAGTGGCAGCCTGCTGAGGACATCCCACATCTCAGCCACCAAGATGCCTGAGCCCCGTCTCCTCAATCCGTGGCCTACATGTCTAAGGAGGCCATGTCTTTACCAGGCTGTTGATAAAAATAAGCTCAGTCAGGTGACTGTCAGCCAAGACCTTGCTCCTGAGCACTGACTGGTCTGGCCATCTGTCCCTGGACAGCTGGATGACCTCCAGCTCCTGTGACCCAACAAATCCAAAGAGAATCCATGTTTTCTCTCCCCAGTCCCACAGCCTTCACCTTGGTTAACAGTCCCCCATCCTAACAACAGGTCCTGGCCACTGCCAAGTGCCTCCACACTTTCCTTAACAGCACCCCAACTTCCATCAACAGTGTGGCTGGTCAAGGGACCGTGACCCCTCTGCCTAAGTCTTCTAGACTTGGGGGGGGGGACTTCATGGCTTCTTCTCTAGGCTTTGCCTTGCCGATCCACTAAACGAATTGGCTGGCGGGTGGCCACTGGGTCCTGTTCAGGGTGAGAATCTGTGCTGCACAGGTGTTTCCAAGTCCGAGGCCTACCCTGTCTCCTCTAGTGCTGAACTTGGCCCTCTATGCTTCATGCAGGCTCCTGGATCCCATCCTCCTAGAAAAGGACCCTGGGGCTGTCCCCATCCATACAGGAGACACAGAGCCTTTAAGAGCAGGGGCCACAGGCCACTCAGTTCCCTTGGTATTTTGGTTTGACATATATGTTGCTGTGGGACAATGGTCTGTCACTTACATTTTAAATAAACATTGATTGGCCAGTAGCTAGGCAGGAAGTATAGGTGGGACAACCAGGCAGGAAGTAGAGGCGTGGCAACGAAAATTCTGGGAAGAGGGAAGTTTCAGTCTGCTATTGTGACCCAGCCGCCGAGGAAGTAAGATAGCAAGATGTGACTTCCTCACCGACAAAGGTATCAAGCCACGTGGCTAACGCAGACAAGAATTACAGGCTAATATATGTTACAAGAGTTAATAAGAAGCCTGAGCTAATGGACCAATCAGTTTATAACTAATGTAGACCTCTGTGTGGTTCTTTGGGACTTAAGGGCTGTAGGACCGGGTGGGGACAGAAAACCTCGGTCAATGACCTGTCACAGATCTGCAGGGCCTCCAGACCTTCTCCTCCCTCTCAAGAGGCCACAGGGACATCATGAAATGCCCTCTGCACTGTCACCCTGTGTCCTCCCTCTTCCAACTCAAACACCAAACAAGAGGCTTGTGACTGGTGTGAGGTAGGGGTGTGGGGCAGAGGAACGCCTGAACCACACAGCCGGCTTCACAAGACACTGCTCACCTTCCACCTCATGCCAAGCCCTTCCCTCAAGGTCTGTTCGATTTAGCTCTGAGGAACCCTAAGGGTCTGTGGAAGCAACTCACTGAGAACTGAGTCTGAGAGACCTTGGTTGTGGGGCGAGAAGGTGCAAACATAGGCTTCAGATGAAAACAGTCTGGGGCGGACACTTGCTGTGTGGTCTCAGGCAAATCTCTCAGCCACTCTGGGCTTCTGATTCCTCACCTATAAAGTAGCGATGACAACTGCAAAGATGCTGGGGAGCTATACAGCTAGAAAACCCACTTACTTATCCAGCCACAGACAGTCCTCACAGGCCCACAACACTCCTGCTGGCTCTGAACTCTCAGGATGCTTCTGAGGCAGACGCTCATCCCTAGGAGTAAGCACTTTGCAAACACAACCTGCCTAATCCCAAGAAAGCCTCTCTGAGTTCAGAGGTGGCACTGGCTCCCTTGACCAGAACTGCAGTCCTGCGGGTCAAGGAAGAAGGAGAAAGGCTGGTGAGGTGGCTGGGCCAGGCCTCCTGGTGATAAAGAGATGGCTAAGCTCCATACTACTGAGTGGCAATGGTGCCTGGTGCAGAACCACACATCCCAGCACCCAAGGGGCTGTGCCCTGATTCCTACTCCCATACTCCCGCTCCTCCATGACTCAGCAGCCCTCACTGAGAGAAGATGCTAAAGTCCGAGCACCTGCCGCATGCCAGGCCTGATGGCAGCACACACGACTGAATCCCCACGCTTTCTCAGTGAAGAGCTTCTGGAACTCTCAGACCAGACACGCTTCTGAACCAAGTAGCTCAGAAAGCACCATGACTTGTAGGATGGCAATAGCAGGGACTTGAAACCCAAGGTCCTATGTAATGGTATGGATCAAGAAGATAGCCCTGCTCAGGGAGGCAAAGTGACCTTCAAGGCTGAATTGGGATTTAAGCCGGACCTGGGTTCCAAACTCACTCGAGCTACTTCAAATGCTACTCTGTGTCAGGCTTTCTTAGGTTTATCCAGCAAGCCCTGGGGCTCCTGTGGTCCCCAACACTTTTATCAGGCCCCCACACTTGGGGCCAGCAAGGGTTCCTTGTGTCCAGGAGCACAGGACCGGTCTCCTCCAAGACAAACCCTGGGACCAGCTCAATTTCCTGTTCCCTGCTGCTTGGCAGAGGGAAGGCCAAGGGCAGACTGGCCAGAGGCACCTCTGTGGCTGTTTCTCTGGACGCTGGTGCCGCAAGGGGGACGCCAAAGTTGTGATATATGGTGAAATCTGTGGCACCCCTACCAGGAGCTGTAATTCATAAGTTATGGGCGAGTTTCAAGACTAATAAATTTGGGAGAGAAGTATTAATGACTATACAGGGGCACTGTGAACTTGGCAGGCCCCGAAGCCTGGAACTTTGTAGCCCTGGTTTTAAAAATGATTTGTGCTAAAGCAGGTCTAAACAGAAGCCGGTCGGCACAGTCTGACTGTGACCTGCTGGCAACTTCGGGAAGCTCTTCCCTCTCAAGAGGAATGAGGCTCGGCTGGAGCGGGCTCTGGAGCTCTGGCCCTCCGCAGCAGCCCTCCCCCACTTAAGGAGTGACAGTCGAGCCAAGGTGACGCTGGCCAGGTCCCAAGGCTCCTGTGACTCACTGCTGTGTCTGCAGGTTAACGCCTGGATTGTCTGTGTCCTCCTGTGCATGCAGAGGGCCTGTGAGCCCTGCTAGCCTGGAAGTCACAGCTACTAACAAATGTTGCCCTTTCTTAATCTTCAGAGTGGCCCAGGATGCTCTTCGCTCATCTGACTGTAATTTCTAATGTCATGGAAGTCCCACCCTGCACATGGCTCTTGGTCAGAGAGGAATCAGCTGGGGGATGCCCCGAGTCCTTGGACTACTACAGGCCATGAATCACAGAGGCTTCTCGCCCCTGCATCCTTCCCTCTGCTTCCGAGGCACTGACTGTGCCACCGAGGGCTCTGGGAACAGCTGTGGAAATGCAGACGGAGGGTTGGATTGTGTGCGGGTGGCTGTGACACACTTGTGCATTAAAAGAGAGGGAGGTACACAGGGATGTCGCAGGGCTAACCGGGTGCAGGAGTTGGCATGGAAGGCATCTCATATAGTGTCCATTACCACCATGTCCCTCCCCGGTGTGTTAGAGTGAAGCGTCAATTCCTGGTACCAGGATGCGAGCTTATCTGGAAACAACATGAGTGCAATGAAATTAGTCCAAATGAGGCGATATCAGAGTAGGGTACACCTAGACAAATAGGAAATTTGGACACAGACATAAAGGGAGACACCACGTAAAGATGAAGGCAGAGACTGGGTGTCGCTGAGGATTGCTGACAACCACCAGGAGCTACAGAAGTAGAAGGAACAGACGGGCTCCAATCATGGCACTCAGAGGGACCAACCCTATCAGCAATCTGACCTCAGACTTCTAGCTTCCAAAACTGTGAGGCTATTTCTGTTGCTCAGCTTTCTCAGCCTGTGGTATTTTGACAGAGACATCTAACAAACGACCGTACTACTCTAAGGGACTTGGGCACTTAACAGAATGAACACAGGGAACCAGTTAAGGTATTCTGCAAGGGGGTGACATGAATGGTTTTAGAAGCTTGCTGTATACTGGTGGGGCAGATTCACTACTGATTCCTCACACCCCCTGTAAGGCAATGGAGCTAGAGGCAGGCCACCAAAGCCTCAAGCTATGTAACTAGCAAGTGCAGCCTCCCTAGTTCTTTCTAGTCCTGTCCTTGATGTGAAGGGTGAAGTCATTCCTGGGTCAAGCTGGCTTTGGCAATCTAAAGTCCAAGGTCTAGGCCCAACATCATCTCTCTCTGACTGTGTGGCTGTTTTCTTTACAACCCTACAGCAGCTAAAAATCAGGGTCCCAGTGCTCTGGAGGCAGAGGTAGGTGGATCTCTGCGAGTTCGAGGCCAGCCTGGTCTACAAGAGCTAGTTCCATTCCAGGACAGCTAGGGCTGTTACACAGAGAAACCCTGTCACAAAAAAACAAACAAACAAACAAAAAAAAAATCAGGGTCCAGAGAAGCTCTGACCCTGCGCAGGTCAGAGCTGCCTGGACAAAGAAATAGCCTTTGTATCTTGAAATAGCTCCATTGGTGCAGTACCTGGCTGGGTTCTGTCCCAGGTACTGTCCCGGGTCCCCTTTACCACCCACATTACAGCCCTCAATTTGCCTCATCTGCAAAGCTTAGGTCACAGGCTATTCTGGTTTTTGGCTTGGACTTCTTTTCTGGGCTGTGGTAGGTGGCAATCCACCAGGAGGGTCTCAGACTTCCACCTACCACAGTGATGGTTAATGTTGGTGTCGATTTGACAGGATAATCATCACCTAGGCGACACACATCTGGGCAATGGAGGTTCTGAACTCATGAGAACAGTGAGAGAGTATCCAGGTTAGGTAAGTTGAGGTTCGAGACCATCCTCTATCCCACGAGTTGGGGCACCAGACTGAATAGAAATGGAGAAAGCAAGCTAGTACCAGTTTTCATCTGATTCCTGACTGGAGCTACAAGGTGCCAACTCCACCCGGCCCTGCAGCCTTCCAGGTACCATGGGCTGCACTCTGTAACCATTTGCCAAAAAACAAAACAAAACCTTCCTTCCTTTGTCAGTTTTTTTTTGTTTTTTTTTTTGTTTGTTTGTTTTTTTTTTTTTTAAGTAACAACTATTGATTTACAATGGGCATTTGAATGGATCTCCTGGATCTGATTAATTTTTAGCTTGTGTCAAGATCCTGGGCTCTGGGAGGTAGTTAGTTCTGAGAGCACTGGCTTCTGAGTGTCACTGCAGGTGACACCCCACTACCTGGAATCCTGTGTCCCAACTTCTGTGTGCAGAGCTATGGAGTGGGGAGAGGGAGGAATCCTTGGGACTCAGGGGACCGTGGGCTCACCTTGAGAGGGCCTCATCTCCTCCACAATGCTCTCGGCTGCAGTCTCCTCGGCCCACGTGCCGGCCTCTACCACCTTGTAGCGGCTGCGTGGCTGGCTGAGCACGTGTGGGGCTTGCAGTGCCGCCTCCCGCTCCGCAGCCAGATCCAGGTCCTGCTGGGCCAGGTGCGCGCGCAGCTGCCGAATCTCAAACTGCAAGGGGCAGAAAGAAGGGTTGAGGGTGGGTGCGCTGTTGGGGTGGGGAAAAGATGGGGGTGGGGACAGGGGGTCGCAACCTCACTCGGAGCTTTGCACCTGGACGGCATACTAGGATGTAGGGATAAAAGGCGGGAGGCTGCATTCCTCAGTGTGATCTAATCAACACTAAACACATCGGAACCTTTAACGAGCAGTAGGTACGACCCCTTGTCTCGGGTACTGTGAGGCCAGGCCCTACTCTAAGAAAATGGCGGTGACTAGAAAGACAGCTGTTGTTTGTAGGAAGACCAGGCTGGACCGCTGGACCGGCGGTGAGGAAATCGAATTTGAACACGCCTTTAGCTACCTGTGCGCCTCCAAGGATTATTAACAGGAAAGCTCTCTTCAGGCGGCTCCGACAGGTGCTGAATGGAAGAAGACGCCTCACCCCCAAGCTATACAGCTTAAGCATGCTGGCTTCATATACATGCTGGTCCAGCTTATTTGTCTTCTAGTAATATCCATTTCCCTCTCCCACGAGTTGTGGGAGATGGCTCTCGGCTAGATAGTGCCGGAGATATGTGACCTTGGGAAGGCCCTTCACTTTCTCTGGCCTCAGTTTCTTGATTTGTAGATGCAATTTTATAGCTCTGAGTTTTATGTCCCTTTCTGAAGACGTGGTAAGAAATAAAAATCTCAGTGGTAACACCATCGCCATAATCATCATCTGTTAGAACGCTTCTTAGAAAGGCTTCTAAAGGTCTGGCATTTGCGACTGAGATAGGTGTCCTCATTCCAAATCTTATGGGGGAAATCTGATACCTGCGTGTAGGACAATGAAGGGTCTGTGTGGGCTAAACAGTAATGAGTATTCACTGCCACCTAGTGTTCAAAGTGCACATTGTACCCCGTCTAACCTGGCGAGGGTGCCAATGCTGTGTCTGTTAACTACGTGTCCCTGCCGGGAGCCCCCAAACAGCCCAGCCCCCTTGTTAGAATGTGAGACTTGCCCTGCACTGTCATCGTGTAACCCGTTCACTAGGTCAGAACAGCACTCCACGATCTCCGCAGATCTGCCCCTCAGTTGTTTTTATTCCAGGTTAGCTACAGCCCAAACTGTCCTCTGGGCATCCCACCCACTCCCTAGTCCAGCTCCATCTTCAGGTGCTTTTCTACACGGCTCACTTGTCTCCAGGTCTACTGCTGACCATTGACTGACAGCTGCATATTCACACATGGGCTCTGGCAAACCTAAATCAGATCACGACACCCAGTTCGTAAGTCTTAGTGGTTTACCACCTCACTTGGGAGAAAGTCCAAATTCCCTGCCCTTGGCTCAAAAAGCCTCTGCACAGCAGCCTGGGTCTGCCCACCCTGCCAACTTGCTTCTTCAAGTCTCTGGCTGTTCTGTAAAGCACAAGGCACTTTCCCAACTGTTCCCTCTGTCCCGGATCACATGGTTGATCGCCACTCTGAGGGCCTTATCCTGGTCTCTCACCTACGGCAGCCTACTAGACCCCCAGTCACATGGGCCTCTTTGAATTCTCTGTATCACACTACTGCACTGAGATACTTTTGTCTCCTCCCTCTCTCCCTCCCTTCCTCCTTCCCTCCCTCCCTTCCTCCTTCCCTCCCTCCCTCTCTCTCTCTCTTTCTTAGGGCCTTACATAGTCTCCTCTAGCTTCAGACTCTCCTTAAATTTCTGATGCTTGCCCCATGCCTTTTGGGTGCTAGGATGCTACCGTGCCTGGTTCCATGCAGCTCTGGGACTGGAACCGGAAGACTCCTGCACACTAGACAAGCACTCTCTCAACTGTGTCACATCCACAGGCCTATTTTCAGTTTTGATTTATTTTTATTTTATGTGCATTGGTGTTTTGCCTGCATATGTGTCTGTGTGAAGGAGTCAGAACTCCTGGAGCTGGAGTTACAGACGGTTGTGAGCTGCCATGTGGGTGCTTAGAATTGATCCCGGGTCCTCTGGAAGAGCAGCCTGTGTTCTTAACTGCTGAACCATTTCTCCAGCCCCCAATTCATTTATTTTCATGAAGGTAAACCATGAGCACAGCTGAAAGCATTGACTGCCACCGGAATGGCCTAGCAGTGACCCGGCGTGGGACAGCTCCCAGGGTCAGTATCTGCAGATACTGCACGCTTGTGTCTGGGACTACTCGTGTTTCCAGAGAGTTCGTTAATCTGTCATCGATGGGCCTCTGGGTGCTTCTGCACTGGGAGCAGGGCAGGATGCTAGGACATCGCCAGGGATGGGGAGCTTTCTCTGAACTCTTGATTCAGTCTTGTGTCTCTCTCCCCAGGCACCTGCCCAATCCGAAGCCTCTGTGCTGAGCCTCTGGTTTCATTTCTCCAGAGAGCAAACCCATGATGGCCTCTTTGAGGGTGGAGTCTGGCCTCCTGATCACACAAGCCTTGGAGTATTTTAAATTTCCGAATAGACTTTTACCCAATTCCATTGCCCTGACGTTCATTTCACACAATGCCCTCTTCCTCCCAGAATCTCTACGATTCGGAGGGCAGAACCGGCCCCGTTTTCCTCCTCTGTGGCCATGTCAGACACTGTTTTCTCCACTTTGCCTAAAGCCCTTGAAGTCCGTATCCTCTCTGACCCAACCTACAAGACTGTTTCCTAGGCTCTACGCACTTGGTTGCTCCCTTCAACCCTCATCTTGTGGCATCTGAGAGGCGACCAGATGCAAATGTGTGGTTACAACATTCATTAGCTTATCTTTCATACCACCCACCCCCAGTGGTGTGCTGATAGAAAAGAAATAAAACCTTAATAGGCACAAAAATGCCACGAAGAAACTTGCTACTTTGCTTGCAAAAATAAACAAAACAAACATTTAAAAAAAAACAAATAACCAAAGCAAAATCTGCTTAATTCACAGTGTATGCCCCTTCTGAACTGCACGGCATTGCTCATCCTGGTTGAGTTTAAGCTACCAGCACAGTGTCATGGGAAACAGAGAAACCGGCAAGATTGGTTCTTCCAGTCTAGTAAGAGCCGTGCTGCACCAACGCAGGGATACCCTACACAAACTCGGACCTTGTCTGTCATGGTGTGCATACTCAGGAGGCACTCGGGTGCTGCTGAATACATGAAGTAAAATTAGTTTCTTCAGTCCTGTGGTTTCAGACTGAGCTAACTCTAGCTACAGCCCGAGCTTCAATAGCTCGAAGTAGAGACAAAGATTGTTCCACATAAACTGAGCTCTGATCCTTGTTACACACCTAGTGTAGACTCAGAAATCCCAGTCTTCATCACTGGCCATACACAGAACCCTGAACTTGGTCACGCGTGATGGTGAGTCCTTGCTATACTTTCAGCCCAAACCTGGGTCTGACGTGGACCCCAACCCCAGCGCAGCCACAGGTCCAAACGGCTGACTCCAGACACCGGATCTCAACAGCCCAGCAATCAAACAGGGCTGGCAGTCTCAAGGGTGTGAGAGGAGAAAACATGGCTTGCAGATTTTACTGGGGCCTCTTTTGCAGGGAGGGAGGGGCCACTTCTCTAGAAACAAGGTACTGAAGGTCAATGAGAGCCCATGAGGTAACCTTCCAGAGCTTTGTGGGGCTAGGAGCCCTCTTGCCTAGGCTGATGGGAACTTCCCAGGGGCACATGCAGCCACTTTCTCCAAGGCCACGCATCAGAGTCTGCACCCCAGCTAATGGCTTCCTAGGCCCCTCTGAAGGGATGCATTATTGATGGCTTGTAATCAATACGGAGCTGCTCTGGGGAGTCTCACTGGAATTCAGGCCAGCCAGCCGGAGGTCAGGGCCTGCCCAGCCCAAGACCACATATGCCCAGAAACAAGTTTTGAACTGAAGATGCAAACACCAAGGCCATGTTGTCTTCTCATTCATTCATTCATTCATTCAGAAGTCAGGTAGGGGCCATGTTAAAATTCTGCTGCATGTTTTGGAATGAAAATGCCTGCCCTGGCTTAAAGGTGAGTCCTGGGTGATTCCAGGAAAGAGATGGCTTATGCCACTGCAAGGGACACATCGCCTCTGAGAATCACAAGTCTTGTCCTGGGGTAGTACCTGAGGCAGACAAGGAACAGGTTATCAGGCAGAGCATGTTACCAGGGAGAGATGTTTTAGGGACTTCAGCCTTTATTTAAAGAGCAACACGAAACAGCTGAAACCGTTCACACAGGGCAGAGTGGTGGCATTGGTGCTGTGACCCAGAGGAGCGACAGAGAGCACCATGCCTACTGCAGGCTGGAGAAAGGGGGATGTGGGGATCCCCACTGGGGCCTTCTGCAGGGTCCTGAGCAGAAATGGCCAGATTTGGACTAGGATGAAGGCTGGGCTGAAGGAGACAGGAAAGCCAGGTGGGAGGTGGGAGCGGTGAAAATGTCCCTACACGATTTGTTTTGAATGAGGGTAAGAGAGAGGGCAGCTTGCTATAGAGGTATCTGGGTTTTATTTTATTTTTTCATACAAAGGTCTGACCATGTAAACCAGGGTGGCCTTGAACACACAGTGGTCTACCTGCCTCAGCCTCCTGAGTACTGGTGTTAAACAAAGGTGTGCACCTCGGTGCTCGCCGGGGTAGGCTTTTAGACACTTTGTGTCAAGAGGATGGAGGGTGGCTGGATGCTCTCAGGCTTTATTCTGAATAAGAATGGCTGATTCCTTATGCGAGCACTACAGAGGAGCCAGATGGCTTCTGCTCTGTCCACTGGCTGAGACCGCCCATGGGGGTTTCTCAGTGTGCCCCAGTGAGACCCTTAGGCACTGGCTCCTGACTCTCTCACTACTTAACACTACCCCATACAAGTCCCCTGGCTGACTGATGGGTTGTTAGCGGAATGGCAGGGTGTTATTAGTCAGATGAGTTAATTGAGGCCGGGAGGTGGAAGGAGCCTTCTGTGCAGGGGGAAGGGAAGGCCAGGACCACAAGGTGTGACAGAAGCAAAGCCGAAGATAGAGCCCTTGGCGTCCATCCTCCATGACCATGTGCCAGGGAACTTAGAGCCTTGCAGGTGGATCAGCCAAACAGTCCAGGTCAGCTGGGGGCCGCGGGAGAACAACATGAAGCCCCCATAAGAACAAAGCCGGACTTGAGGGAAGGCCTGAGCTCTCAGTCCATGCCTCCCCTCACACCGGATACATCCCTTTTCTTCTGGGGGCTTCATTTCACTCTCTATCCAATTCAAGACAAGTGAACTGGCTGATTGGAGTCTTGCCCTGAGACCCTAGCTTGGGCGCTGAGACTGGGAAAATGAAGTTCAGTATCTGCTAATCCTCAGTGTTGTCGTGAAGGCCAATCCTGGTGCTGATGACACAAGCCTTTCCTGAAGAAGGATAACGTCATCCAGAGCCCTCAAACACAACAGTGTGTAGCACATAGTGAGGCTGACACACACAACAGTGTGTAGCACATAGCGAGGCCTCACACACAACAGTGTGTAGCACATAGTGAGTCCTCACACACAACAGGGTGTAGCACATAGTGAGGCTGACTACCCATGCAAAGGAGCAAAGACGAGCCATCGCTTATAGAAGCGAAAGCAGTTAACAGAGGCAGATGGGTGAGTAGCCAGGCTAACACGTAACAATCTGAAATGATGATTCGTGAAAGAAAACGAGCCAGGGACAGTGACCCACACCCAGAATTGTAACACCTGAAGAACTAGGTGGGGCAAGAGAACTGCAGGTTCAAGACCAGCCTGGGCTATGTAGTCCTTTAATTACCTTCCAGTGGGGAATGAGACTCAAACCACACTTTATGATTATAGGATCTGAAGGAACACTCAGGTAGTGTTACAGAGACTGGGCAAGGAGAAAGACAGTTCTTGAGCTTCAAGATGGGTGATAGGTCTACGAAAGTACCACACTTACCAGTGGAGGAGAGGGAGAGCCAATAGGAGAATAGAATCTGAAAGATGTGCAACCCAGTTGGAGCCCCAGAGGAGACGAATGAAAGAATGGGACAGAAGCAATAAATCGCACATCTGGGAGTGTGGCTCAGCAGCAGGGCCCATGTTCATATGTTCACTAACTCACAAGAAAGAAAAGGAAACCTAGCCCCAAGCTTCGTAAACTAATGATAGCCATCAGCTGGATCTATTCAAGAAAAAAAGAGAGAGAAAAAAGAAACTTCTAGGCCACATAAGCATGACTGGCACACCAACTTGTAGACCCATGCAGTCAGAAGAAATACCTATCCCCCAGGATCTCCAGAGCTCACAAGAGCCGGGTCTCTGAGCAAGGTAGGCATGCAGTGCCTCCAATGACAAAATGAAGCAACTCTTCCACTAGCAAACATTATGCAAAGCCCATCCCTAGGCTAGGGGAAAATGAAAGCACAGTCATGGCCCCATCCACCGCACACCATCAGGTAGGTATTTCTAGTCAGATAACCCAACCTGGTCAGCAGGGATCCACCGAGAGCCCCGAAGTGTGCATTACCCGAGTGAACCAGGCCCTCCACGGTGGCCACACCCAGCCTTCTCTGCCTTTAATGGACTGGCCACGGAGTCCAATTGACATAGGCTGCAGCCTGATCAATGCACACTTTGGCCAGCATCTCGATGGCATCTAATGCAATAGCAATAATTTGGCTCCGCTCTGTCAGTGCTGTCTGCACAGGCTGCCCTGCCTTCAAAGCCATCTGCCGCTGGGAAGGCTTCCAATGTTTATCTCCATTAGTCTCACCATTGTTGGTAACAATAAAAATGGGGAGACGCTTGCAAACTAATGATTTAGGAGCAGGGTGAGGCTGAAATCGACCTTGGCCCCTTTCCATCCACTGTGGAGATGACTGGTAGATGGCCATAAATTTAAATTATCGTAAAAGGATAACATATGTTATTTCTCTGATGGCTAATTTTATCAGCTAAATAGGCTTGTCACTAAAGCTATCGGCTGTTTTACAAACCACTTCCCATGTTAAAAAAATAATAATAACTCGACTTCCCCCAGTGGAAAATTTGAAAAGTCCAGGTAACAGAGCCTATTGTGCCAAAAAGGTGAGGGCTGAAGACTTCTGCAGGGAAGGAAGGAGCTCTTTAGAAGGAGCCACTGTTGAAGCAGTATAGAACATGTTTCCTGTTATCCTGTCCTCTGGCCCATTCTCTCAGCTCTGGGCACAGCCTCAAAGGTGAGTGGTTTGTGCAGAGCTGTGAGCTTTGTTTGGAGTTCTCAGAACCAGGTGCAGAAAGAGGCCAGGATGATGGCCTTGGTTCATGCCCAGCCCTTCACACCCACAAGCCCGCACACCCAGCCCTCTGCACCCACAAGTCCGCACACCCAGCCCTCTGCACCCACAAACCTTCCCGAGCTCTGGCATGTGAGCACATGGGGTGTTGTATCCCTCTGCCTTTTTTGCCTTAGACATGTGTAGAACTTGGGTGGAAATTCTCATCTTTTTTTCTTGGGGAAATCAATCAGGGAGACAATCTCTTTCAGGGAGGATTTTGGTGAGTTGGGACTGTGCCTCCCATGATGCAGGAGGGTTATGAGCCCATAAAACTCACTTTATGGGTTAAATGATAGTGTAGTGACTTTTTTCTCTTTGGGGGCACACAGGTGACTATCATCAGCATCTAGTATCTTTGAGTTTTGTAAGATCTGCAATAAAATAAGGGCAGAAGAAATACCACCACTTCCAGACCTGGCAAATAAAGACTTGTCACCTGTTCTCCATTCTCCTTTCTTCCGTACTGCTGGGTGGGGAAGACCCAGAGAAGCCACATAATGGAAGGAGCCTGGGGCCAGAGTGACAGTGGAACATATAGTTCCCCATGCTCTGTCCACTGCAACCCACCCTGGCAATAAGAATGACAATCACACTCCTCACGGGTTAAGTCTCAAGAGTTCTCTGTGTGTCTGTATAAGCATTCACATGTGTACATGGGTGTCATAGGTGCACATATGTGCAGTGTATGGGGAAGCCAGGAGTCAACATTTGGATGTCTTCTTCGATCGCCGTCTACTTTACCTTTTGATACTAAAAGGGTCTCTCACTAAAACTGGAGCTCACAGTTTCAGCTAGGCATCCTCCTGTCTCCACTTCCCCAGTACTGGAGTTACAGGTATGTGCCACAAATACAGCTTTTCATGTAAGCGCTGGAGATCTGAATGCAGGTAGGGCCTCAAGCATTCGTGACAAACATGCTAGCATCTTCCTGCCCCAACTGATGCAGCAGCTAGGAGTACCCACCATTACTAGCCATGCCTTGTGTGGACACCCTATTTCAGTATAGGGAAATGACCCAGAAGCCTGGGCTCTATTTCATAGGACACTACACTCAGGTAAGGGACAGTCTTCCCATCTGTAGAGAGGTTAATAAAACCTAGCCTGCTGATCTTGACCACAGGAGTTGAAAGACACCATGTATTTGACAGTGCGTTTGTAAATAATGACCATTCTGGTGGAAGCCCATTCATGAGTGTTTGTACTGTCTCATACATCGAGAACCTCCATAGGGGTCATTCAACTAAACTGCCTCTCGTAGCACCTGTGCAGTAACAACTTTGTTGCCTCCGTCTTTCCATATAGAAGCTGGTGCGCAGGGATTGGAGGGGAAACAACCAGTAGCTGGAGGAGCAAAGGGAGGAACCAGCTTGCTGGCAATTCCTGTAAGCATTCTTTTGACACTCTGGAGTCTGCCATCCATTGGATGCCTCTTTGGGGAACTGATGCTTGTCCAGGGTCAAGGCTGCACTAAGGGGCACACGGGTACCACAGGGCTCCTTAGAGGCTTGGCCCCAAGTCACCCTACTGTGATCCCAGACCCTCAGTATCTCTCCCAAATCTCAAGGCCAATGTAGCTGGGTAAGGAAAATCCACCTCCTTCTTAGTCCCACGGAACTCCACAGAGGACAAACACTAACTCCCCAAGGATGCCAGCCCAGACTGTACTAGTGAGGGCCAAGAGCTGTTGCAAGACCCGAAGGGCAAAGAGTAGAGCAGATGGGGTTGTGTGGTGTGTTTCAGAATTACAACAAGAGCTTGGGCATCCACGAGCATGAAATCTCAGAAGCAGCTTGTCCAGTGACTCAGAAGAATATGATGCCACATGAACGGAACCACTAATCTAATGTGCCTTTGATATTTGAAATGGCCAGGACCAAGAGAGAAAGAGAGAGAGAAGGTCCACATTGCCTCCCAGACAGCCACCAGCTTCTTCCTCTGGGATCTGTGTCCATCACAGGGATTAGACCTCTGGCTGTAGTCCCGTCAGGGGAAAAGAAATCACTAAGTAGAGGCCCTCACAGCTGAGGGTTGTGGGATCAGTGCACCCCACAGTTGCAGTCATGGACTGCAAGGAGCTGGCCAGGGTTCAGAGACAAGAATGGACTACCGTGTGCCATCCCTAGCCGGGTCCTCTGGGTCCCATTTCCTCACAAGCTCTGAGGAATGAGAAGGTATCAAGTGGTCAGAAGGAACTGTGGGAATGAGGAAAGCAGAGTTCTCATGTGGTCGGTGCGTGTGTGACTAGAATGATGGTCTGGTGATGATCTGGGGCAGGGATAGGTGGACAGCAGGCTGGAGATCCTGGGAACACTCTAGATGACTGAGGAGTCTGGGCCAATGCCTGCAAGGGGGCCGGGATTCAGTCAGTGTGAATCAGGCTGCCCCTGCCTGACAGGAGCAATATTCTTTTGCTTTTGTTTTTGTTTGTTTGCTTGTTTTAGACATGGTCTCATTATGTAGCACAGGCTGAGAACTCACTACTTAGACCAAGCTGACTTTGAGTTCTCAATCTTCCTGCCTCTGGGTGCCTCAGGCATGCACCACCAGCTCTGAGCAATGCTTTCACTGAGCTCCAAAAGAAAACATGGGATAAGGAATAGATCCGAACAAGGTGGGCTGAGGAAGAACAGCGTTATAGGTAGGACACCTATATCTGTACCTGGCTCTACGAGGGGGGGTGCCCGTGGGCAATTTACCACTCAGACTTATTACTAAAGCAAGTGTATGCAGGAGTGAGCCAGCAGCTTGAGTTAGCCCGTTAGTCGGTATTTAAATCTCATAACCACCCTTTGGGGTTTTATTACTACCTCCATTTTTCAGATTAATAAAACCAAAGTTCTATCCGCATTCAAAGCCACAGAGCCACTAAGCAACAGGGCTGGCTTGGATTCAAGTCTGTCCCTTGGCCATTCCCGATCACCCCACACGCTGCCCTAAGATCCTCAGCTGACACTTCTCCTTGGGGGTCACTGTTGTGCGGCTGTCCCAAGCTTTGGCTCATCCTGCAATGTGGTGCTGTCTCTGGCCTCTGGGGAGTGGGCTCCGGCTTTGGAGGGAAGTGGCCTGGCTTCCTACTCTCTCTGCAGGAGCCAAGCCCTGCTCCACCAGGCGACCTCCTCCCCCTCCCTCAGCCCACAGGGATCCCGCTGTCTATCCCTCTCTGCAGTCTTAACTAAGATGACAGGCTTCAGGTGCTTTTTAAATTAAAACAGTTCGTCTCTGTTCATCTCTTTCGCAGATGTCACCACCTAGCAAGAATCTTCTTTATTTATTGCTCTTTCCTGTACGACTCTGAGGGAGTTCCCTCCCCAGGACCCCAAGGAAAGAGCCTAGATGTGGGGAGTGACTTGAACCTGCATGGCACAGGACACAGGATATGCTGTGAGTTTGCCTTTAGGGGTTTCTCCTGGCCATGAAGCACCATGTGACTGATGGTGGCTTGTGCTAGGGCTGTGCCCTGCTGGGCATCTGTCCATTTAGGATGCAGCAGTTTTGAGCCTCCCAAGCTGCCAACAGAAGCAGTATTTTCCTGCTGTGCAGGGGACCAAGAGCTCTCTGATCCACTCTGCAAACTGGTTTCTGGGCGACACTCCCAGCTGCCTCCCAGCCTAAACCCAGGTCTGCGTTCACCCAGGGGGTTGCTATTTCCCTGGCTTTCTGTCCCTACCTGTCCCCTCTCACCCACTCCCCAGAAGCAACCAGAAAGATCCAAGGAAGATTAAAATTCCCACAGAGCTACTTTATCTTTTCCCAGATGCCTTAATCAGCCCATAGCCCATCCAGCCCAGCCCTCCCCTCCGCTGTTTTTCCTGGCTCACAAAGGGCATGGCCATTGCAGTTTAGCCTAGTTCCCTCTCTCACGCTGTAACCAGGGCCTCTGGCCTGCTCTCCTCCCAAATGGCTTTGTCCAGCCCAGCTCCTCTGCAAATCCTCCCGCCGCCATGGTCTACAGAGTCCCTGCGAGACATGCATAGCACCCCTCTGCATATGCTTTGGTCACCAAATGCAGTCACCAAAGCTCCCACAATGAGAGGACTGGTCCATGGTCCATCTGAAGTGGTGTTTCTGGTACCCAGCTCAAGTGTAGCCCAGAGCAGGTCCCTGATGGCCAGGCTGGGTACCTTCTGAAAGATCCAGAGAGCCAGCCTCTTAGGGGCTGCACCGCTGTCTTTTCAGAGTAGAATCCCATATAGACTGCTGTGGTCCAAGGGGCCCCTGGACAACGTGCTAAGGGTTGGATCTACAGTGGTTCGTCCAGTCCCACAGGGACACTTGGTGAAAATGAAAGGCACAGAAAAAGAATTGGTTCATGGACAGACATCCCAAGGGGTTGATTTAAAGATGCTGTACGTGTAGTCCTATAGGGATATTTCCTAGGATCAACCTGTGGTGGCATTCCACAACTTTCCACACTCGTCTGCTGGGTGGCTTTGTCACTGAGGAGCCAAAGGAAACACTAAACACACATTAATTGAACTCTGCAGTGAATGGAGCCTGGGCTGGGGCTGAGGCACAGCTGGAAGCTGAGTGAGGCCTGTGGACTTCTGCAGTCCCTAAGCTTCCTGGCATTACAGGCTCCTCAGCAGGGCCTGGACGGAGACGGGTAGACCTGAAAGTGTTACTCACCCCTTGCTCCTGACAGATTTGCGTCAGCCTCTCCAGCTGCTCCTCTTGGATGGCCTTGGCCTTCTCGTACTGCTGAGTAACCATCTCCACCTCCAGCTTGACCGGCAGGACATAGGCTGGAAGACAGAGGGAGCCAAGTGAAGACCTGGCCAGCGGCTGGGCTTGGGCTGGGGAACGGCACGCCCAGCATTCAGCCAGTAGCTGCTTCAGAGCCCAGGCTTAGTTTGTGGAGCTGGGGTGGGGGAGGTACCCAAGGCATCCAGAAAGTACAGAGGGGGCCATACCACCTCTTTGGTGAGGAAGCAACCCAGCCTGGTAGCTCTGTACAAGTGGGCCTCCCTGCACTGTTCTTTGTATCTGAGAACCATCTTTGGGAGTCCAGTGCCTTGAGTCTTTATTTATTTCCCTGCGATGACACCAGAGGCATTACCCTCTTGACCATGTCCCAGTTAAATGACACTGTTCTTCAGGATTGAGGTCCATTCTTATGTGAAGGCTGGCCTTGCATGAACACAGTACATAGTGTATCAGAGCCGGGTGTGGTGGTGCACACCTTTAATCCCAGCACTAACCTGGGGGACAGAGACAAATGGATCTGAGTTCAAGGCCAGCCTGGTCTCCATTGCAAGTTCCAGACCAGCCAAGGCTACATAGTGAGATTGTCTCAAACAAAACAAAACAAAAACAAACAAACAAACAAAAGACAAAAAATAGTTGCATGGGAAGGGGGATCAGGACACTCATGTGTGTGACACGTGATTTTTCACATAACTGTGGGTAGCTTCAGAACACCGTGCTGAAAGAGGTGGGGCAGGCTTGGCTTTCTCCACTCTGGGGGTCACACCCTCCACCCCACATTCGCCATAGCGCTCTGAGTCCTCCTTCCTCAACTGGCAGCTACAGTCTCAGCCTCCCTGCTAACCCCTCTCAGGTTACTTACCATCAATGACCCTCTTCACCCGCCAGATTCGGAACATGATGATGAGGCTGATGGCATCCCAGGGGCTTCTGGGTCCGTTTGCCACAGTGGATGCCACCATTGGAGCCAGGGACAAGATGATCACAGCCCCGTCGAACACCTGAGGAAGGGGCGTACTTTAGTGTCTCCAGTCAGGCTGTGTGGCAGACTGAAGGGCAGCCAGAAAGGCCGCTGCTGCGGGCCATATTCTCCAGGTAGTCTGCCTGGAGAAGTTCAGCCCATCTCCAGGTGCCTTGCTCTAACTCTCTGAGGGACCCTCTTCCTCCAGGACATGATCAAGCATTCTTTGTATTTCTCATGACCTCAGCCCTCCTCCAGCTCCAAGTTTGGACAACCTTAGGCCAGCATCCCATGTCCTAAACCCTGGGCAGAGACTGAGATGAATGAATGCCTCATGAACAGAATAGGGACTGAGGGTCATAGGGGTCTCTTTATTTGTGGGTGGCAAGATTCCAGGGCCAGCGTGTCACCTCTCACAAGTGCAGAGCCATGGAGGACAGAACATGGAGAGGAGGGGTGTAGTCCACATGATTAAGCCTTGGACACTGGCTTCCTCTCTGTTTTCCCCAGACAAGCCTTGTATGGGCCCTCTGTGTAGGCTCCCGGATTTGGGCTCAAACAGTTTAAAATACAGACATAGAAGAGAGGGAGGAAAATGCAGTCAATGTTGGATACCTAAGCCTGACCTTGCCTTGGTCTATTGCATAAAACGCTGGCTGCCTCCAGGCCTCCATCACTGTAGGGACTTCTCCCTATGCCCCAGCCCCTATCTCCCTGAAGCAGTGTGGACATCCAGACTGATAAGAGAGGTCTCAGCTTCTCAGAGCCATGCTCCACCACTGGGTCATTCTGGAGTAGATTTATTTGTTTTCAGATACATCTCTCTGGCTTTTCAAATTGATTTAACTTAAACCGTGTATGTTTTGTGAACCTCAAGGGAAGTTTTAAAGAAAATTCTTCAGTTGGAAAATGTCTGAGTTTGTTCCCTCCCAGCCTCTACTTCCTCCCACTCCACCCAGGTGGCACCCCTGTGGTCAGGTGCATGCTGGGGGAGAGCTCTAGGGATAGATGAGAAACATTCCCAGCTTCGAGGATCTGGGGATAGAAAATGGTCATACCTCTATTTTGTTTTCGATGTAATCCCAGATCCCCAGCACAACAATCCGTAGAACAGTCTGAGGACCGGGGGGGAGGGGGGGGGGGAGAGAGAGAGAGAGAGAGAGAGAGAGAGAGAGAGAGAGAGAGATTATTGTTCTCTCAGTTAAGAAGGTTCCAGATCTGGAGCTCTGTTGTCTCCATACTCAACAACAAGTTAAGGTCTTCCCCATTCTCCATTCGGCCCCCATCCTACACACCCTCCCCATCCCCACTACAAGAGCCCAGTTCCAGTACAGTGGTGGCCTTGCCTTTTATGGTCCCCTCTGTCCTCAGGCTCTGCCCCTCCACCTACCTGTGTGTTATCCCCTGGGTATCCCTTACACCAGACTCATTCAAAGTTCTTACACTCAAAGGCCGTACAGAACACACTCCAAACCCCTTAGAATGAACGATACCCAAGACTCTGTAGCCCTCTTCAGCATCGTCTCGTGCCACTCCCATCATGACAAAATCACCTACACATCTGCAAACTTTCTCCTACTCCCTGGTCACTGCGCCATGGCAAAGGGTGGGGGTTGCTTCTCTCCATATCTCTCTGTCCTGCACTAAGTCTTCAGCACAGCCATGCAGCTAAAGATGCCATCTCCTGGCTCTCCTTGGGCTTGGGAGGGGCCCATGGCTGATGATGAGAAGTGCCACGTATACTTTTGGGGCTGTGCCCTTAAATCGACTTACCTCTGCTCACTTTCCTCTCTCCCTCTCCTAGAATGTGGGTGTGTAGGCATGGTGGTGCCTTCTTCAGTGAAGAGGGCAAAAGGAGAGAGAAGGAAGCCTGATGGGTCTTCAGTAGCTGCAAGCTTACACATCTGTCTTAACCCCTTACTCAACAAAACCTGTTCTTCCAGCCTTAAGTACAGGGGTAGGAAGAGCTCTGGGTGGGAGGGGGGGCGGGAGTGTTCTGAGACCTCTTATTAAAGTCGCACACAATAACGGCTCTTTAAGAAACCCCTCCTCTGGGCACCACATTTTTCTTCTGCTGGAGAGGTAGATTAGATGACACAGCTCCAGACACTGATGAGAACAACACCTGCCATCTAGGACATGCCAATAAGAGCCAGATGTCAGGTGCGGTGCCAGCCCTCCTCACATGTGAGTCTCCTTTAACCAAGAGAGAGGGCGACGAAAGAAGCTGTCCAAGGTCCTAAGCATCTGAGGAAAGAAGTTGCTATTTGGAGCTGGAGGTTTCTCTCTCTGCGCTCCAGCTGGGTAGAATCACCACATGCTCTCCTGCCTGCTCCCTCATATGCTGCTTGACTCAAAACTTGGTACTTCTCTCTTTTGAATGCTACATCCACCCTCGACTTCTGGGCCTTCCCTGGCAAAAAGGTCCAGGCCGAGAGAAAGGAAATAGCCTGAGCCGAATACGATCAATGGGACGGCTACTGTCACACGGTTCTTCATCTTTAAGGGCCGCTGTAAATCATGGCACACGGAGTTTACCTTTTTACCCTTTTTAGAGCACATCTGCCAGATTAAATATGCTCAAGTGTGGCAATCACCACCAGACCCAAACACAACTGACAATGAGAGCTGCACCATTCAACAATGACGCCATGCTCCTGGTCCCTGACCACCTCTGATCCATTGTCCATGTCCTCAGGAGCCTCACTCAGGAAGAACTGCTATACTTCTTCAAAAGCAAGGCTACAGCGTGGTGGTGCATGCCTTTAATCCCAGCTCTTAGAAAGCTGAGGCAAGTGGACCTCTGAGAATTTGAGGCCAGCCTTCTCTACACAGTGAGTTATAGGCCAACCAGGGCTACATAGTGAGACCCTGTATTAAAATAAAAGAAGGCTGGTCTTAGCTGAAGAGTCTATAGAATGTAGGGTAAGGAGGTAGAGAAAGGAATGGCCAGGCATGAGAGAGAGGGCAGGGGAGAAGAGGGCAGCAGACAGTCCCTGGGGCCCTGGTCCCCTGGGAAGGATGTGGGCATCTAGATTTGCAGACCACTGTGGTGCCAGGGAAGCAGGTGAAGCAGTTTGGGCACCACCCCCTGCCTGACCTCCTTGGTGGTCCATTTGTGAACCTGACCTCCAGTTCTGGGAGACTTGTTTTCATAGGCCAGCAGAAATCTCACGAAAGACCTTTGTGAGGAGAAGGTGCCGGGACACACTTCGGCAAGTCAGCTGCTTCCAGCTGGGGTCAAAGCCAGAGTGAAAACCCAGCTCCATAGCAACCCACCTGCTGGCATCCCTTCCACATCCACCCACAGCATCCTTCCCTCTGCAAATATCTGTGCTGAAAACTAGTGTACATGGACCAAAGGACCTGCCCCATCACCCCCAAAACCCAGTGTTCCCTGCATCTCTGAGGATAAGCTTCTCAACGTGCAGTGACCCTGCCTCAGCAACAGCTGGGGTGTTTGTTTAAAACACCAGATTTCTGGACTCCCAGGGAGACCCAGAGTACTGGACTCTGGGTTCAAGGCCTAGACTATGCTTATAAACAGGGCTGCCACAAAGCTCCAGTGGGAAGCTCCAGTACAGAGCAAGCTGAGAGACGTTCACTTCCCAGCCCAGGCTGCTTCTTTCCCACGGTGGGGGTGGGGTGGAGAGTAAGGGTTGTCAGTCCCTTCCTTTCCAGTCCAGCTGCCTTCAACAGGTGGCTCAGATCAGCAAGGTATGGAAGAGTCTTGTCACACCGCAAAGATGATCCATTTGGTATTTATTTCAAACCAAGCACCTACTCCAGATGATGGGTGCAGGCACTGAGGTTCCAGGGGCCGGTAAATCTTCTGTTTTCCACCTCATCTTTTCTTCATCAGGCCCAGCTAATTAATACGGATGGAGGAAAAGTTGACTTCATGGGGTGGTGGAAAGGGAGGGGCAGAGTCCGGTGGCAGAAGGCCCCCTGCCCCTGTTTATGGCTTGAGACCCTCCCCTTGGAGAATCACCCTCTTTGCCTTGAACAGTCTGGAGATCGTAGCAGATAGAGGAAGGAATACCTGCTAGGATTGCTAGGATAGATATGAACTTTGGGCACAGTTTTAAGAGGTGCTCCTCCTGGCTCAGTGCTTCCTGAAAGGAGTGGAGCAATACCGCAGGCCTAGCAACACCACAGTCCCTAGGCTGTGGCCAGCAGTGCTTCAGCCTGACGGGGTTGGAAATGAGCGGTACCTCGATCCCTCCCTGTGCTGGAGATGACCCTGGGAGGATGCAGATCTTGGACAAGTCTTCCTTGGGGTTTGAGCAGTGAGAGGAAAAGCCCTGAATCAAGGTCCAACTACACAACCATAAAACAGGATGTGGGTGCGGTGGCTGTCAACTTGGCCACACCTGGGATTAACTAAAACCCAAGCAGCTGGGCACACCTGGGAGGGATTTCTCTTTATTGAGTCATCTGAGACGGGAAGACCCATCCCAATTCTGGGCCACACCTCTGGGAGCAATCCATATAAAAGGGCATGGGAGAAGGATGCTTTTGCTTTTTGCCTGCTTGGCCTTGCTCTCACTGACAAGTTTATCTGTCCTGATGCTAAGTCATTTCTTTCTTCTATCAGAGTCTATTTCTTTGGAATCAGAGACACACTCCTAAAATAAAAAGTTGTGACTGTGCATGGAGCAGTGAGTGACGCTGATGGAGCACTCCCAGTGCATGGAGCAGTAAGTGACTGACGCTGATGGAGCACTCCCAGTGCATAGAGCAGTAAGTGACTGACGCTGATGGAGCACTCATAGTGCATAGAGCAGTAAGTGATTGATGCTGATGGAGCACTCCCAGTGCATGGAGCAGTGAGTGACTGATGCTGATGGAGCACTCCCAGTGCATGGAGCAGTGAGTGACTGACGCTGATGGAGCACTCCCAGTGCATAGAGCAGTAAGTGACTGATGCTGATGGAGCACTCCCAGTGCATGGAGCAGTGAGTGACTGACGCTGACGGAGCACTCACAGCGCATGGAGCAGTCAGTGACTGATGCTGATGGAGCACTCACTGTGCATGGAGCAGTGGCCCTGACCTTGCTGAGCAGAGAATGAGCAAGGCTCTAGTTTCAGAGCTTCCTCTCGGCATAGAAACATTTTCAAGTCTAAAACTTTAACTAAATAATCCCTTATGGACCACATGTGTCCACTGAGCCACTGACGCCCCACCCCCTCTTCCCAGGCGAAAGGGCTAAACAAAGGCATCTCTAGTGAACCTATCACAACTTTTCTCCAGCTCCCGATGCCAAAGGAAAACAGTCCCTGGTCCCTGGGGTGACCAGTGAGCCTAATGCCAAAGCCCTAGAGAGTATTTTGTTTGGCGCCTGTTTAGAGGCCAGGGCATTTGTGGTGCTAGCACTGTTTCTAGGACAACTCCCTTCTTCCCTTTCTACCCCGCTCCACTCTGAACTTTCCTTCCATTCCCATGGCTACATTTTTCTCAGCTATGTCCTCTGCCTACACCAAAATTGTCTCCCAAGGAGGGCTGTTGCCTCTCTTTAGTTCCCTGAACCCTTGGCTTTACCCACCTCCAGTTCCCCAAATTCCCAAACTCTGTTTCCAGCCTGGATGTCTCTCCTGCCTACCTGTCCAAGAACAGCAAGGGGACATCACTGCTCCCTCACTGACTAAGCCCCTCGGAGCTCTCTACTTCCTGTCCCTGAGCCCAGACTCTTCCTGTCCACCCTCTCCATCCATCCCCTGTTCCTTTAACTCTGCATTCTGACTGTGCCTTTTTGGCTCAGGCAGGGCCTTAGTCCCTCTCAGCTAAATCATTCTCCTAACTGCTCCGCAAATTCCTGTCCTGACAACCATGTCCCCAAAGTTTCATCATGACCCCTTTGCCTAGGGCCCCAGCAGCTTCACCTTGTTGTAAGTCATGGGTCTCTCCAAGCCTGTACCCTCTCCCTCACCAGCTCTCGGAAGATACCAATTCTAGCTTTTTAGACGATGTATAAAAAGGACAGGGAGCCAGACAGTGGTATTGCATGCCTTTAAAAGCAGCACTCAGGAGGCAGAGATAGGCAGATCTCTGTGAGTTTGAGGCCAGCCTGGTCTACAGATAGAGCTCCAGGACGCCAGGGCTACACAGAGAAATCCTTTCATAAAATAAAATAAAATAAATAGATAGGCTAGGGACTTGTTCAGTAAAGTGCTTGTCATGTAATCTTGAGAACCTGAATTCAGTTCTGGAGCCAGGCAAGGTATTTGTAAGCTCAGTGCTGGTGGGGTGGTGGAGACGAGCAGACCCTGGGGTTCACTGGGCAGCCAGCCTAACTGGTAATCCACTGGCCAGTGAGAGACCCTGCCTTTAAAAAACAAGGTAGACAGCTTATGAAGAGCGACTGCCCTGAGGTTGTTCTCTAGCACCTCTGTGTGTACACAAATATGTGCACACACACATGTGCCTGCACACACATGTATGTACATACACATGTATACATATGCAAAAATAATACTTCCCAAAGAAGAAAAAGGTTTCTAAGACGTCAATAAAATAGGGTGAGTGTGTTGATATACATTGTCTAGGTGAGTCCCTAAAACTAGGAAGTGTGCTCCATATGAACCAGGACACTTCTATTTGAGTTTTATACTTAGAATACACATGTTTGAACTTACTTAATTCACCTAAAAAAATTGCCTGGCAAGACAATGGAGTCAAAACAACTTCTGTCTCTCCAGGAATTATCCCATAGCAGCAAAGAAAATACAGAGAAGCGTCAGCTCTCTCGGCTGCAACTGCAAGGCCTCTTCCCCTGAGTTTGTGAGAACAGAGCTGATGCAGAAATAGTAAAGGATTTGTCAGTCGAACAGAAACTGAGAGCAAGCAAACTCACCCATCATCTTTCTGAGCAAAGAACACACACAGTACCACACACGCTCTGGGGACTGAGACTCCAAGGACGCTCCTGAGACAAAGCGTGGGCAGAGGAGGGATCCCTTGAGCATCACCATGTGCTTGCTGATGTAGAAAAATAAGTGTGTGGCTCAGTTTGCTTTGGCAATGGACTTCATATGACAAAGGGCCAGGACTGGGCTCCCTCCTGAGTCAGTGCTGCCTGGGGACAGCTCTAGGAAGCTCTGTCGGAGAGGAGCTCCTACAGCTGACATCAGGATACACCTGGCTGGGACTGGTAAGATGGCTTAGGGGTTAAAGACCCTTTCCACACTCTTAACAGTCTCAGTCTGTGCCCTGAGACCTACATGGCAGGAAGAACTGACTTAGGCACACACACACACACACCCTCTCCCTCCTCCCAGTAATAAAAACATAAATTTTATGAAAGAAAGGCTTGGTTCAGCTGACGACTGGTGTGCCCCACCCATGTGATAGTATGTTACTCAGACATAAAAAGGAATGGAGGCCTGACTCACACCGCAGCATGGACCGATCCTGAAAACACGTTCAGTGACAGAAGCCAGACATGGAGGGCCACACTGTGGACTTGACCTTGATTACAGGAAGCATAAAGAATGCTAACATTCATAGAGACAAAGAGTAGATTTGGGTCGGCAAAAGCTATGTAAAGGGGAAGTGGGAGGGACTGCTGATGGGTTGTGAGAGCTCCCTCGGGAGTCAAGTTACTTTGGAACTAGTGAGAGGTGTCGGTTGCATATTATGTTTGTACTAAATGCCACCCCCAGCACCCATGTAAAAGCCTGGTGTGGTATCGCTCTCATAGGACTGGGGGGGGGGCAAAACTCAGAGGACCCCTGGGGTTTTACTAGCCAGCCTAGACTAGTTCAATTGGTGAGCTCCAGGTACAGTAGGAGATCGTTGTTTAAAAAAAAAATATGGTTGAAAGAGATTGAAGAAGGAATCCATCATAGAACCTTTGACCTCCATATTCATGTACATATATATATATACATATATATATATTCACATACACAAATAACACACACACACACACAGAATTTCACACTGGAAGAGAGAGGAAGGGGAAGAGGAAACAGTTACAGCTGCCACTGCATCGTCATCACCCCAAGGCCCCCGTCTGCACACCCGCTGTGTCTCTTCTTCCTGGGCAGGACCTCAGGAGGCCCCAAGAGCTTTTGCAACCTCAGGAAGAGGAGAAGTGGGCTCTCTGCTCCCAAGTGGCCAGCTGGGTCCCTTCTTAGCCAAGGGCAGGCTGTGTTTAAGAAACCCCATTTGCACAATTCTCATTTTGATTCCGAAGACTCTGCTTGTTCTTGGTGCACAAGGTCATGTGGGAACACAGTAACCCTGCATGACCAAGCAGCACAGAGCCCAGGAAGCTGCATGGGCACAACCTCCCCTTAGTCTCCTGCTAGGAGTACCCCTAGTCTGCCTAAGGGCACCCACTCTTGCTATTTTAGAAGGTCCAACTCACTGTTCAGTAGTGTGGCCCATTTGAACAGATGTCCTTGAACCGAGCCCAAGGCACACTCTCACTCTTTGCCTTAGCTCTGTCCTCTGAGGCTTGCCCAGGACAAAGTGGCCCATCTTCCTGGTACAGCCTCACAACTTGGGGATGCTGAAGATGGGGCAGTGGATGGTTCACCCACGAAAGGCCTGTGTCTGATTTATCCTTGTGGACTCTGGACAGTTTTCTCCACCTTTCCAGGTCTCAGATTCCCAGCCTCTACCATGGCCTGTCATCCTTCCCTAAGGCTTAGTTGAAACCAGGGGTAAAGCAATGCTCAGAAACAGGCAAAGGGCCCTGGGACAGTAGCAACCCTTGGCAGCTCAACTGTGTGGAACTTGCCTGAGTAACGCAGCCCTCTTGCTAGCCAGAGAAGGCGGGCCATGACTTCTAAAGAGATCCCTGGTGCATCCCTGGGTATATTCCAGAGAAAGAAGGGGCCAGAACTAAAGGAGGACATTTCCATTCCTCCCAGATGAGAAGAAAGGGCTGGCCACCCCTTGTTTGTGCTCAGAGACTTTGCTTGGTCTGACATTTTTTTCTCAGTGCCTGGCCTTGACCCTGATCTTTCCCCCATATTCCTGATTTCTTCTCAACCTGCTAATGCCAGGTCCTTAGAGGGCAGTGACGAAACAGGTTAGACAGCCAGAGGGCTGGAGCCAGTTTTGACCATAACTGCCATAACTTCAAGCTGTCCTTCATATATATATATCACATAATATATATAGTGTGTATGTGTGTGTCTCACATAATATAGTGTGTATGTGTGCATACATATAATATATTGGTGTATGTGTGATAGATGATAGATAGATAGATAGATAGATAGATAGATAGAGTGTTTGTGTGTGTGTGTGTGTGTGTGTGTGTGTGTGTGTGTGTGTGTATTTCGAGACAAGGTCTCATGGATCCCAGATTACCCCTTGAACTTTCCCTGTTCCAGAGATTACTCTGAACGTCTGTCATTTTGCCTCTACCTCCCGAGTACTGGGATTACAGGCACTAACTACCACATCTGGCTTAGGAAGTGCTAGAATTTGACGCCAGGGCTCTGTGCACATTAGGTGAGCGTTGTACATCCTGGCGCTATGTGGTATTTTATAAGGCCTGCACCCTGGCAGGCAAACACACAGGTGTTATACACTGTAGAGGGATACCGGACTCTCTGGGTCTTCCCGTTATAGGTACTCCAGTCGTTGCAAGCACACAAATTCCCCGACACCATGCTGCGAGGACATCGGAGAGCTTGCTGGTACCAAGGTTTGGGTCCTTGCTTTTCACGCTCTGTGAGTTTACAGAAACCCACCCTTGTTAGCAGGATGCCTCGGCAGATCACTGCACACAACCCCCTCATTCATGTTGGGCAGACTATACAGGGAGAGTTTTCTCCTCTGTGTTCATAGCCTAGCTCCATTCCATCCTCCCCACCCATGACAAGGTCCAAGGCATGGGACTAGCCCTTCTCCTCATTCCCACGGGCTCTGCGGGGAAAGCCGAGGCTGTGGGAAGCCTCGGCCCCTTCCCCAGTCTGTTAGGGTTGGCTGTCAGGCTGCTGAGGCTTCCATTCCTGCACACAGGAGCTTGTCTGTTTCAGGTGGTTTGTCTCTGGCAGAGACAGGAAGGGAATGCCAAATTAACGCTGGGCAATAAATTCTGCAAAAGCCAATAAAACCAAAGCAGAGGGCTGGAGGGAAGAACCACAGCAACTGATTAAACATTTTTGTTGGCAGACTCAGGCATGGGCACATTTTCCAAGGTTTGCATCAAGGAGACATCTGGCCCTGGCCCAGGGATTTGTAGGAGGGAATCCTAGCAAGCAGAAATGAAGGGCCAGGCAGGGCTGGACCCTATGGGGATCCCAAGCTACTGGTGAGCGGCTTCCAAGCACCTGAGCACCAACAGTGGCCCTAGTTAGCTGGTTAGGAAGCTTCCTGGCCAGATCTACCAGCTACAGGAGTCAAGGTCTGGAGAAGATAGTATTCTACGCTGGGAATGCCTGCCATCCTGCCCAGTCCTACCCAGACTCAGTATTACGAACTAAAAGACTAAGGCCTGGAGTGCCTTTGATTTTTAGGGAGACAGCAGAGCTATTGGCTAGGTCAGAGAAGGCTCTGGGATTCCAGCCTCTTGGGTCCTTTAACCAGAACATAAACTCTCTCATTCTATCACCTTGCCCATGCTAGTTCTCTTCTCTAGATCCACCACCTCCCTCTGAGACTGTGCTGTGCCCTCTGCCTCCAGTGTACCAGCGGCTGCATTGCACACCCATGCCTGTGTGCCCCTAGCAGGCTCTGTGCTTTATCTTTGTTTATCCTTCATTGAAAGACGCTGTGGGCTCTTTGTGGGCACATGTGTACCTGCGGTGGAAGGTGGGGACACCCAGGTAGAGTGGACAGAGGCCATCTGACATATAGTCCCTGGATCTGTTTGGAAGAAATGGTTCCACAGGGAACTCTCTATCCTTCACTCCCCACCGCCTTTCCCATCCTTCCAGGAAGCCCTGTCTGAAACAGCTGCAAGACGGTGTCCTATAAGCCCAGGCCCCAGTATCACTGATGGCATGGGGACTACTCAAGAGGTGTCACACCCCCCTCCCCATGTAAAAATCAAGAAAGCCTGGCATCAAGGTTTGTCAAATGATCCCGGAGCCATGTGAGCCTGGTTGATCTACTTCCACACTAAACCCAGGGGCTAGGAGACTCCAGTTAGCTCCTGGGATGTGGACTTCCGCCATCAACTCGAGCAATTCTGGGGAACATCTGTCCTAGGGACCACTTCAGAAGCACAGACTCTGTTGTCCCAGGGACACCTGCCAGCTGGGACTCCATCCTTCCACAAGGCCTGGTCAAGTTCACTGCCTTGGCCCTGAGGCAAGCAAATCCTAATTGCTTCTGCATCTGGTGTAGTTGGGCTGGCCTCCTGTATACTCACCACTAGCCACACCAACAACTCCTGCCCTCCAACTACCTCATGCCTTCAAAAACCCTTCACCCGGTCACTGCCCTGCACGTCTGTCTCTATGGACATACCTTGCGCCGTATCCTGTGGTGAGATTTGGCCTCAGGGATAACAACAGCCAGACACTAGGAAATGTGTAGTGAATGAAACCCAGGTTTCCCGGCAATGAGTCACCCCAAAGAGGAGGTTTCAGGGCCCGAATCTTTACCTACCTCTGAGAAGAACACAGAGAGAATGACCAGACTGATCCAGTGAATGACACCAGCAAACTGGGGTGCACTGGAAACTGTAACGAACACAGTGAGGCCAGGTTTAGAAGCAAAAAAAATGAGTCCATCCGTCTAGGGGGCTTTGTGGCATGGCAGCAGACTTTGGGGACCCCTGGGTACTTGTAGAAACATTTGGATATGTTAGACATCGGGTCAGAGAGCAAGGGCAGCTATAACCAGTGGTTATGTGGGAGTAGTGGAAACATTGCGACCCAAATGCTCTTCTCTCCTCAAAGGCCATCTCCCTCTATTCCTCTGCCCACTGCCAGACCCAGGGAAGGAGGGGTCATGACCACAGCAAAGTTCTGGACCTGAGTGGGAGGCTTCAAGACCCACAGCACACCATCCCCACAGCTCAGTGCACTTTGTGTGGAATCTGGGTAAGCCTCTCTGCTCCTCCGTTCTGAGCTCGCGGTGCTTGTGGTAGTGGGGATGGTGGAGGCAGCAGCATGGAGAGATGGCTGGAGAGATGCCCAGCAGGGGGAGCTGATGGGTGAAGGCAGCAGAGTCTGTGGGCTGGGGTCCACAGGGGTGAGGCCAGCACTGATGATTCCTCCCTCAGTCATCTTCAGCTAGCCAGTCACTCTGAAGGGCAGGATGTCACAAACAGCCTCCAAACACTAGCAGGGCACAGTTTATGCGCTAGTGAAGGTAACAGCAAGGTGTGAGTGTCTATAATGGTGGGGTGACCTTGGTAGAAAGAGGGCAGAATGGTCCCCAGAGGGAATCCTCTGGGTGGATCAGGGGAACTTTGGGAGCAGGAGGTAGGGGTCTATGGCAAACAGAGGGCCTGTTTCAAGCTATTCACGTTCCCCTTGATCAAAGAAAGATATCTTCTCTGGGTAGGGCTGGCTTTTCCTAGGCTCTAAATCCATGAACCCTCGGAGTGGGTAAACATAAGGTCCTCAAGGAAATCCAAGAGGAAGGTTGGAATACTGGGTTCCAGGAGGGAGATGCAGGGGCCCCCTGGCTCAGGGCCAGTATGACCCTCAAAGGATGAGCCCTGGAGACAGCGTGAATTCCTCCCCATTCCGAGTCATATGAATACCAGTGGGAACCAAGAGGCTGAGGCCTGTGTGACTCTGAAAAGACCTCAGATGATTCTGGAAACATAAAATCTCTCCCCATTATTTCTCAAATGAATTCCTGTGCCTTTTTTACGGTTTGCTTTAGAAGAGCAATAAATCTCGGATTGTGCGTTTTATGGAATTTAAGATGCCTTTTATGAGCTGCTATTGGATCTCCCACCAAAATCAATCTCCTGGATACTTAATTTTAAGCAAAATTCCAATGTCGGCTGGGTTCTCAGTTCTACCTGATGCCTCATCACACACAACCTGAGAAGCCCAGGGCCCCAGTACAACCCGCCATAGCGAGAGAAGGGCTCCGTTATGGTCAGGTCCCATAAAATACAGAGTCTGGACGCAAGGAGGGAAAGCCTACAGCACGGTTTAATTGAAGACAGGTTGAGTGTAAAACCAGTACTGGGCACTTAATGTTGGGAGATACTTTAATTGGAACCAAGGGGCCACTGGCTACATAAAACCCAACTAGGCTTATCAGACAAAAGCAATTCTGTGCTCTCCCAGAGAGCAGACAAGGCTGGTGTGTCTTGGAAGGAGCGATGAACAAGCCCTGAGCACAGAAGATCCAATGAAGGATTTGGGGCATCCAAGAAAACAAGAGAACAAAAAGGGTTTGGGGGGCTGAACCTCTCGTCCTGGATCCTGTCAGCGGTGGAAAACAAAAGCTCTCTGCAGTCAGTAATTTCACTTTTAAAGCATTTTGTACTTGAATGGTCCACCTCCTGGATCAAGAAAGGTGTGTAGGACTGTTCCATCAGCTATATGCTCATCCACAGGCAAGGGCCAGACTTGTGGGCCTCTGGCCTTCTGGTGCACTAAGCAGGGTTTGGCAAGGGTGGAGGTTGGAGGCGGGCCTCCACACTGACATGCTACCACAGTGCCTCCTGGTGCCACACACACACCATACGGCCGCCATTATGAGGCCAGAAGGAATCCCCAAAGGAGGAAAAGTGGACAAAGAGTCAAGTAGTCTGGAGGTTTGGAGTCTCCTGCTCCATTCCTCTGACCTAGGGTGAGTCGTTGATACCCACAACCTTTAATTTGTCTGCTTGTCTGTAAAATGGGGTCCTGTCCTATCTTCCCTGTGCACCACATGGTTGCTGGCAGGTCTGAAGATGTTGGTGTGGAAAAGCATTTTCAGAACTATCAGGACACACGTAAAGGATGCTGCCCACTTCAGGCTGGGACAGACACCAGCACTACGGCTGCTGACTAGTTACTACAGGTGATCCATTTCCCAAAACGGAACTGTTTAAGCCTGAAAAAGAAATCACCCTGGAAAATTCCAAATGAGAACAATTTAAAAAAAATGCATACAGGGGTCCCCAACTTTTGTTTTTGTCTCATCACTTTCTGATCATGGAACACTAGGAAGGGGGCTGAAGAGGCCACATTGGACAGATGACAAAGGGATGTTGATGGTGACAGAGAAGCTGCCAAGTGTGTTCCCTCCCCCGGGGCAATCCCCATGGGCTGTTGTGGGACCCCTGAGGGATACAGATGCAGTGAATATTGACATATGTATTTGCATAGGAATCTCTCTTGCTACTCACACTGGAGAAGCTTTATATCTATTAGAAGTTCCAGGGTCAGGAGAATCACCACCAATATTACACAGGCTACCAGGAAACTGTTGAGACTCGCACTGAGCAAAAATACCTGCCAGACGGCTGCTCTCTTCCCACAGCACGGCTTCAGCCAGTTAGACCTGTAGGGACAAAAGGAGAAGAGGGGCTAAGGGGCTGAGGGAAAACCCTGGCCGCAGCTTTGCCTCAAACCCACCAGCCTGGATCCCCCTGGGCCTAAGGTTAGTTTGTTTTGTTGGCCACGCTGGGGACGGCAGGCAGGGCCTTGCTAAGCCAAGCAGGCCCTCCACCACTGAGCTACATCCACGGCTGGGCATCATGGGAGACAATGTCTCTTCAAGAGGCCACTGGGTAGAATCGCAAGAGTAAAGCAATCTCATTAAGGGGCACAGCTGGACTTTCAGGTTGACTTTGGGAACTTACAGGAACTCTATGGGATTCGGGCTTCTCAGGTTGGAAATGGGTGTAAAACTCATATTCCACGGGTGAGTCAAACTTGCCTAGGTGGCAAGAGCCATAGGACAAGCCGCTGTCACTCTCTTTCTATGTCTCTCAGAACCCAGCCCATGTGCTGGCATTTGGGGAAATCTCCGTTTCTACTTAGCAAATACGCTAAGCACCCAGCGGATGGAATTAGACCTTTGTCGGCTATGAAAAGAAATGTTGCATTGGATCCCTGTTTCACAGGATAGATTATCTAAACACTGGTTCTTCAGAGTGTTAGTAGCTGTTACTTGATTCCCCCTCCTCAGAAATTCTATAATTGGGTATGTTTGGAGAAATCTGGGTCAAAGTTCAATGGTCATTTATGTGTGGGGTATTCCAGTGCCTTTACTATGTTGCTATGCCTCACTGTGCTCCACACAGATGGCATCTGTGCTTATCAATCTGGTTAGGCCAGGGCTACCTCTTGTCACACAGCATCAGGTGGGACTCATACCCTGTGTACGGCTGTCTTTGGGGAGGCATTTGCAGGAGAGAGGAGGCCCCTGAGGACAGACTATCCTGAATAGGGTGGAGTGGTCAGGAGGCCACAGGAGCTCAGAGCTCAGTTGAATCTCTTAGGGTACTAGATGCCCTCCCCTGAAGAGCACAAGACGGGGAGCCTTTGGGAACACGGTGGGGCTGGGGTGCTGCACTCAGACCTCACTGATTGGGTTGTTTATGACCCATCCATGCCTGCCATCTGATTTTAGTGAGAATTATGCACCCTAAAGGGGCTGAGACGTGCCAGGGAAGTCTTTGCTTTGGGGACTGCACCATTGCCCTGGGGTCATGTACTAAGGCATCAGGTCACTCTGGGACTCCGCTTCCCCACTTGGAAAGTACAGAATAGTATTTTTAACTTATAGAGTTGTTGAAAGATAAAGGAAATAATGTATCTGACCTGCAAACACAGTGTGACTGAAATGACATCATGATGATGATGGTGAGGGTGATGGTGATGAAGGTAATGATGATACTGAGGGTGATAGTGACGATGGTGATGATGATGATACTGATGGTGATGATGGTGATGATGATACTGATGGTGATGATGGTGATGATGATACTGATGGTGATGATGGTGATGATGATACTGATGGTGATGGTGATGATGATGATACTGATGGTGATGATGGTGATGATGATACTGATGGTGATGATGATACTGATGGTGATGGTCACGGTCACGATACTAATATCTGATGGCCTAAGTGCTTGACCATCACCACATCCTTCCCATTCATAGGGAGTCAGTCTGCTGTAGCCTGCTGTGTCTTCCTCTTGAAGACTCGGGTGTCAATGGGCTGGGAAGGCAACCTCACTTTAGCCCTCTCTGAAAGAGTGATGTGGATGGACACTTTCAGCTGGTGACATCTTCCTCCTGGTTTGTTCAGAGAAAGCTTGAAAGCCAGAGGTCTTGAAGAATCCTATCAGGAAACCAGGCTTGCTTCAGCCTCTCGGGATATTTCTAACACCTACGGGAATGATTGATGGTCTCCGTCCTTGGCTCAGTGGTGATGCAAAGACCAGGGGTGGGGTGGTCCTCTCCAGACTCGGGAAGCAGGTTGCAGAAAGAGACACTTAGAGACTGCAACATGATGGAGGAGGCTAAGCAGATCACTTTGAATGGGGGAAGAAGGGTTGCCATGAGTTCCTACAAAGGCCAAGAGTATAGAGTGAGAGAGGAGGAGACTGGCTGGGTCTAAGAGACAAATGGAAAATAGGCTACAAAGCCTGGTGGGCACTAAATCACAAAGACCAACCGTGGGATCTCTGTGGCCCCTTGCAGGGCAAACTTACAACGCACTGTTGGTCACACTTCTCGTTTTTCTTGCAGGCTCCTACAGGTCAACCCAAACAGGAGCCACATCAAGCTCAGTAGAATTGCTAGATAAATTCAAATTTCAGATAAACACTGAACACCTTCCTAACACAAGTATGCCCCCAGATACTGCATAGAAGACACCCCTACTATATATATATTCTTCAAACATTATTATTGTTATCTGCCAGGTCTGGCCAACTCGGAGCTGAGGGTCAAGGATCCTGGTGAGAGCGGTTGTGATTTAGTTGGAGAAATGCACAGATGAAGAGGCCATGTTAGCATTTGAAAAGCCCAGCTTGATTTTCCCAGTTGTACCCTGAGATGGTAAACAGAGAGCTCTAGCACCCGGAAGAAATACTTTCTGAGTGGTAACTATCCTTTTCTTGAGGATACACAACCCTGGGACACGTGGAGGAGCCAGGGAAATCTAGAGGAAAACCCGTGAGGTCAGTTGTCGCCATGAGAGGCGGAGGGAAGTACAGGGAAGCCTCCACAGTGTGATCACGGACAGCCTGTTCCCATCCAGCTGGAGGACCCCAGAGGCCGAAGGCTGCTGCCCACTGGAGCCAGTATCCTCAGACTGCGTTCCTGCAGCCAACACTCTTGGCTGTTAAGAACTCCGTTCTCCTCCGTCTTACCTGCTTCCTACTTCCTTCCCAGCCTGCCACTCCTCCCTCTCCTTCTGCCTGGTCCTATTTGCATCGTCCCCGCTCTCGGTTTGTGCCCAGCCTTCAACCTGGCACTTGTGGAAATTTTGTGCCGTGCCCGTCCCATCCCGTGGTCTTCCAAAGGCATGCATTCTTTCCCAGGGTATAAAGACTCCTCAGGTCCAGCCCCACAGCATCCACTATTAGTGGCCGCTAACACGGGTGCCATTTCATTGGCATCTGAAATGGGAGCCCAAGCAGCTTTGGACACTATAAATAAAACGGGCAGCTGGGAAGACTGTTGGCCCTGGGTGACGTCCAGTGGTGAACAGGAGGTTTTGCCCTCGTGGTCAGTGGGAGCAGCTGGGCACCCTTCCGCCCCCCCACCTTGTACATCTGATGACTGTGAGATGTGCCCCGAGAGCCTGCTGCTCCTGGAGTCCCGGAGGAGAGCCCCCAAGCAGAGGGAGGGAAAACTCCCTCTGGGTGCAGCTCACCTGAGTCATGTTCAGAGAGGCCACTTTACACTGCTGCTCAAGTGTGAAAATGCTGACTCTGCTTTTGAAAGAGCTGTGGGCAGACCTGGAGTCATCTGCCATCTGAGGTTAGCCTGAGTTGGGGAGAGGATCAGACAGAAGGGCTCAGAAAGGAGGCTGGGGCAGATCTGGATGGCAAAGAATCCTGGATCCCCAGTATAGGCCAGGTGGGCCTTGTGTCCCAAGTCAGCCAAACCGGTTACATGGTAGTGGGAAAGATGAATTCAGACAAGTTATACTGCGCTATAGGGTGACAGGGACATTAACAGGGAAACCCAGAGCTGGTGCAGGACCCAGGATGGTGAAGTGTTGAGCTCACATTTAAGACCAGGTGTTAAGGGGTATAGGACCACCCCCTGAGCCCCAGCCCGCCACCCTTTGTTTGTAAGGCTTGCTTACTTGAAAAGTTTTACCCCAGCTGGACTTCTTGACTGTTTCCACCCCCTCACCAGGGGGTGGGAAGGACATGGGACCCTCACCTGAGTATAGAGCTGCTGCATGAATTCTGCCCTAACTGCACAGGGCTAGAATATATAGTTGAAGAAGACTAGGGGAGGGGAGCTCCACATATTCAACTATGGGAAAGCCCTCATTCCTGCTGGGTAAAGACTTTCTGGTTCAACCTTTTGGGGGAGAAACACCCACACCCCCTATAGATAGATAACTCCAAACCCCCAAAGGAGTTGCAAAGCCAAGCCTACCTCTCCAGGTCCTGTATTTCTACTCCTGTGGCAACTTAGCTGCACTCAACCAAAGCTTGGCCCTCAGCTACCAGTCCCTCAACTACATCAGCCTGGGAGTGTCCCAGGCTGCACAAGGAGGTGGTATTTGTGTCATAGGCGCTATCACAAATACTGGGTGAACCTCTTTCCTCCCAGTGACCCCACGACACATAGCAGGGACTTGAGAGACAGTGACGAAGGAAGACCATCTATCTAATAAGGGACCCACTGTGGACGGATGTGTCTGAGCAAGAAGGCCTGGAGGTGGGGGTTGGGATCTGCATCCAGGTCAGGGGTTGTTGCAAAGCCCTAAGGGTCAAGCCATACCCCTGGCCTCTTATGGGTTATGACCATGATCTAACTTCCTGGGTGATTCCAAGGTGTAGTCCCACTGTCCTGATTCTTCATACTCATCGCCTGGGCATCTACAGAGTTATGGAAGCTGCACCGTCCTCACACCCACTGAACATGGTGCTGCATTCCAATAAGAACCCCGAAATACAGACGAGAGCTCTTCTTACAGGTGACAGGTATTATGGAGGATGAACAGGGTTTGGTGAAGGAAGCTTGGGAGCAGGACAGAGATCACAGTGGCAGAAAACAGGGCCACAACCAGCTCAGCATGAAGTCCAGTAGGCTTGCCTGTGGCTCCATTTCGAACAAGAGAGGCCTGGATAGGGCTATACAACTCTACAGGGGCGAAGATCCAAGGGCTTCTGGGCAGAGCTCGCCAATGGGAGTGGGGCCTGTAGCGCTGAACCTGCAGGTCCCTGGCTAGCCTCACGTTTAGCGTCCTGAACAGCTAACTGTGAAATGATAATGACTCAGACATTGCAAGGACAGTGTGTGTTCGTGGCAAAAGAAGGAAGTATTTCCTGTTTCTAAAGATCCCTGCGCCATTAACTAAAGCGGGCACCAGGATAGACTGAGAAAAATTGCTTTCTGGTAGCCTCAGCGCATCAAAGCACGGGGTGGTGTCATTCCTGGAGTTGCCACTGGACGGCAGGCGTGCCCCAATTTTCCAACAAGTGCTATAAAAGTCAGGGGCAGTTCTGGGGCAGGCTTGGACTGCCCAAATAATACCAACAGATGGACCTGCTGGCAGGTGGTATCCCAGAGAAGTTCCGGCACCCCCTCCTGAGGCTTCAGAGGAGTCCGGGAGTGGGGTGCAGATGAGGGCCTGTGCGGCTTCTGCTTTATATTCTTAGTTGTTTGGGTAACAATTAGAGAATAAATTCTAGAATATGAAAATGAACTTTGGCGAATCTCCCAAAGCTCTTTTATGGTAGGTAAGACCATAAGAGTGGCCTGGGAGACAGGCAGGCAGGCAGTGTTCCTAAGCTTGGCACCGAAACAGCCCCCATCTTAAAGGTGAAGTAGGCCACGTGGTGTGGACCAGTCAGGGCTCAGCTTGCTCCACCCCGCAATCCACTGCATGCTTAGGCAGTAGAAGGGGAATGCCGGATGCTGGATGGCGGCAGAGGAAACTGTATACCTTCTCCTGGTGGAACGGTGGAGATGGCGGAGACTGCCGTCTTAAAAGGTGCTCTGCAGCAGGGCGGTGGGGACAACAAAGGTCAGAGACCCCTGGGGTGACCTTGTTAGCTGCGCCTGTAGCTTGTCATCCGTCAAGTGCCCAAAGAAATGAGAGGAGGTCAGAATGGGTTTAGAAGCCAATTGGTCGCAGCAGCTGACATGAAGCAGCAGGTGGTCCTAGTCCATCCCTGTCCTGAAGGAGTTCTACACAAGTGGCTTGGCAGCTAGCTTCCTTGAAGCAGAACTCTCCAAAACCTGACGTAAACAATCATCACGTGACCCCAAATAGGCACAAAACCACAGCCCTGCGCAGGTTTCAAGAGGCGCAGAGACTCCTTGACTCTCATAGAGGATCATCAAAGGAGACCTGGGCGGTCTGCTCCCCCTGCCTAGCTTCTTAAACTGAGAACTGGAACCTCACGTAGGGGTCATTGTGCTTGTTAGGATTTTTGTCAACCCAACACAAGCTGGGGTCATCTAGGAAGAGGGAACCTTAACTGAGAAAATGCTTTGATCAGACTGGCCTGTAGGCAAGTTAGGAAGGGCATATTCTAGATTAATATGAATTACGAATGAATGAATATGATTAATAAATTGCAGCCCACTATGGGCGATGGCACCCTTGGACAGGTGGTTCTGGGATGCATTTAGAAAAGCAAACTGAGCGAGCTGAGCAGAGCAAGCCAGTAGGCAGCACCTCTCCAGGGTTCTGTTCCCTGAGTTCCTGTTTCAGTTTGTCTCCATTATGGGCCCTAACCTATAAGATGAAATAAACCCTATTCACTCCCAAGTTGCTTTTGGCCATGGTGTTTATAAGAGCAATAGAAAACAGACTGGGACAGTCATGGGACTAAGGGCTCGCTTCTACCCAGAGACCCCTCAATTCTGAGAACTGACCACAAATCTAAGGACTTCCTCTGAGCTAGTCTTTGCAACTAGGGCTACTAAATAAGATCAACTCCCTAACCCTGGGGGAATAAGCTAGAACAACTTCCCCTCTAGGTTGACAGGAGTTTGGTAAATTCTAGGTTGGCCATATTCCTCTTTCTTCTCTTTGGCCAAATTCTGGATCCTGGATGTCACCCCGAATGACTGGGACTCTCCTGTTAGAAACCATAACGTCAGGCTCTCTTTCTGTGCCCAAGCACAAAACGTCCTCCTTCCAGGCTGAGATCAGGTGCCCAGTCCCACCCCTAACCACCAGAGACACTCTGCTGCCGTCTAGTGGTCCCCAGAGGCTATACACCATGTATGTTGTGACTAAGTGGGGGTGGGTGAATATTTTACTATGTATCAGTGAATTGATTGCTTGATCAATTAAAAATGAGGGGTTCCTGGACTACAAGAAAATGAAATTACCTATAATTAATACAATGTGTATCCTAGCTAAAGCTCTATGTGATAGTTGGAAGAGAACCCTTGTGGAAGCCTGAAGGGTGGCATTTTACTGCAGACAAATCCCACTGGCATGGAGAAAGGAAGGTGGTGAGTCTCAATCCTTCTCGTTCCTTCCCTCTCTCCCACCTTCCGATACCCCACGAATCGTGACATGGAACCCCCAGGCTTCACGCTGGCATGGACAGGGCTAGGGCGGACGAGCCCCTTATCCCTAAGCACATCTAACTTCTTACTAACTAAAGTTGGCGGGCTCTGAGGCAAATCTGATTTCTTTCTTTCAGGCTGACTTTGTGGAGAGGATTCTTGGAGATGTGGGGCTACCGCTTGGCTTTGACCTGTGGGCGAGGAAAGCCTGGTGCTGTTCCCCTTCCCTGTCTTTGCTCTTCATCATCTCCGTGGAGATCTGTTTACCCCACTCTCCAGGGAAACTGGGCTTTCCCATGCCAGCTTATTGTAGCCCCACCCATTCACCTGCTCACTTGGCCATTCAAGTCATTCATTCATTCTGCCAGCCTGTCCTCTATCCCAGTCTCAAATGGTCTGGTCCCTGCTAGAGAGAACTTCCTGGCCCAGGGTCAGGGTTAGATGTGGAAAATGTAGGGCCCAGATGTTGTCCAAGGCCGTGTGTACCTAGCTGCAAGTTGTGACGCCGTGGGACTGGGTGACCGTGTTGCTTACAACTAGTATGCCTGTGAATTAACTGCTTTCCTAATCATTGACAACACGGACGGAGCGGGCTGTGGGAGCATGGGGGTGGGGACAGGAGATTTCTGGAGAATGCGTCCTCAAGGTATTCTGCAAAGAGGCTATTTTGGGCTGTGGCTTAATAGCCCTATCCCTCCCTTCTCTTTGCCCCCAGCTATTGCTTGCTGTCATATCTGAAATTATTTCAATCCTTATTTAGAGGTGTTTGCTATATTGGGTCTGTCTTCTTTTTCTAACCTGACATCTCAGAAAATATCCTAAAATGTGCCCCATTATGGTGTCTTCCTCTGACTGCCTAATTCCGGCAGAAATACGTTGTTGGTCTCATCTCCCTTTAAGCCTGTTTGAGACCCGTGATTCTTCCAAGCTTCACCTGTCTGGGAGTCCTGTTATGATTGGGAAATTAGTTCTCCCTTTAAAAGTGTGTGTGTGTGTGTGTGTGTGTGTGAGAGAGAGAGAGAGAGAGAGACAGAGAGAGAGAGAGAGACAGAGAGACTGAGCATATACGAAGGTCAGAGGCCAGCTTGGCACAGCCAGTTCTCCCTTTCCATCCTGTGGATTCTGGGGATCAGACTCAGGCTGTCAGGTTCTGCAGGGAGCAGCACCTTCAGCAGCTGAGCCATCTTGCCAGCCTGAAACCAGCTCTCTTGAGGCTGTGGTGTACTGTGAATGAGTCTCCCACATCTGCATAGCAATTTACCATTCAAAAGACAGGTCCAGTCAGCCTATGAGCTTTCTCTGCCCTGTGACTCAATTCTAGCCCACAAGACATTAGGAAAGAACTGCTGAAGGCTTCTGGGAAGGTTCTGTGTTGTTCTCAAGCTCTCGCTTGCTAGATGGGAATGAGAATGCCTGACTACCACAGGCAGACCTCGACCAACTATGAGGCCACTTTTGGCATCAGGATGAAGTCAGTACTGTTGGCAGCAGTGATAAGGGGAATCTGGACCTTGCTGACACTAAGTTCGTTGGACCAACCTCAGAGGTGCCTTAGCTCTGGATTTCACCTGACAAAGGCCAATGAGTTTGAGGAGGATTTTCTGGTATGTACAGTCCAAAGCAACTAGCGGACAGGTGGTAGCCAGTCCTTGGAGGAAGAATGGGAAGTGGAAAATTAAGGCAATGAAGATGTGCAGGACTCGGGAAGAGAGTGTAAGGTATGAGGGAGGCAAATCAACCTAGTCTCACCGCATTTTGTTGTCACAGGATTTTGCAGTCGGGGCTGACACCTCTGCTCCCCTTTTCCCCCTCCCCAGACTGTCTATTCACCTCTGTGGAATCACATGGAGGTTTTGTGCTATCAGTGCTGAAGGAGGGAGACATGGTTGAGGGATGAGTAGACACAGGGAGGGAAAGGAAGATGATCCAGTGGGCGTGATGTGCCAGGGCAGCTCCTGGGTTTGCCTTGGGGACCTGGATGCAGGGGGTGAAGACGAGATCAAGCAGAACTGGAGCAGAGGGTGGGAGAAGAACACGATCCAGAGCTGGGAATCAAGGGAGAAGGGAATGTTCTGTTCTTACCCTGATGGAGCCCACCCTGCATGAGGGCCAGCTTCCCAGGTGCCCTTGGAATGGGCACTAGCATTCCCACAGTGGACACCTGTGGCAGCAATGACCTCAGGGGCACCAGAATGAGAATGTGAGTGAATCAGGGACAAGAAGACTTGATCATTCCATTGACATCCATCAGAACTCAATGGCATTTGGGGATCCCTAGGAAGATGTTCAGAAAGAACTTAGGAGTTTGAAAGGGAGACTTGGACCAGACACATGGCTTTGCTCATTACTAGTTGAAAGCTTACAGAGATGGGTAAAATTATCCAGTGTGTAGAAAAAGGGGGGGGGGGAGAGAGAGAGAACATGCCCATAGTTAAAGAACAAGCAGATGGCAATTGTTACTTGTCTGACAAAGACTTAGAAGGCACAGTGCAGAAGATCTGTTTGTGGCAGCAGGCACAGGGATACCCTGTCAAGGGGAAACAGTGGTAGAAAGCAATCAAGGCTTTGGGTCGCAAAGGGGATGTGGATGCCTGCCTTACTTATTTTTGTCACTGAGAGCAAGTATTTGTCAGAAGGCGGCTTTAAGAAAAAAGGGATTATTTTGGTTGACCAGTCAGAGGACTATATATAATACATCATGGTGACAAAGCATGGCAGTGGGTGGGGGTGGGGGATGTCTGGTCACATTGTATCTGCCATCAGTAGGCTGAGTGAGGAATGCCGGTATTCAAGCTGCCTTCCTTCATTCCGACTCTTACTCTAGGACTCAGGTCTATGGGGGGCCGTGTCACTTACATCAAGGGTAGGTCTTACCTCTTCTGTTAAACTTCTCTGGGAACATCCTCAGAGATGCTCCCAGAGATGTGTTTCCTAGGTGATCTTACATCCAGTCAAATTGGTAATCAAGATTAGGCATCACACTCTCGAGAACCATGGAGTGGTATGGAAGAGGCTGTGACCAGACTGAAGTAGACTGATGAGGGCAACAGCTGTCACTGAAGCTTGCTAGAAGTTTGATTCCAAAGAGGAAGGGAAGGGTGATGGGGACCAACAGGAGCAGGGGGTGTAGAGGGGAGGTTAGGAGAGAGGAGGGCTGAACACTGAGGAAATGGGGAGGCTGTACTGAAGGAGTGAGGTTTCTGAGAAGGAGGACGTTGATAGAATCTGAGCTCCGAAGATGAGTCCAGGCCTGGAAAGGAAGACAGAATCTGGGGGTGCAGGGTGTTCCACCCAGGGCTGCTGTACCTTCATGGGGCTGTGGGAGAGAATGCCATCTGTTGAGGGCAGAAAAGGGCTGAAGAAAACAGAAGTGATGAGAAACAGTCAAAGAGGATTGCCAATCACAACCGAGAGTCAGGTAGAGGCTCAGTGAAGGCCTCGAGTCTAAGGCAGTGTACGCCTATACAGAAGCTGGCTTTTCCTCTCTGAGTCTCTAGCTGCCTGGCAATAGAGCTGACTACCATAAGCAACAGACAGTTTGGACCGTGGCAGGCAAGCAACTTCGGACAAAGGCTAGGTGATGGTTGATCCCGACTGTCTTCATGATTGGATGAGAGATATTTAGAATATTCTTTAGACGAGTACATCTCTGGGTGTGTCTAGGAGGGGCACACCTCTGGGTGTGTCTAGGAGGAGCACACCTCTGGGTGTGCCTATGACGGTGTCTAGGTATTCCTGGGGTATTTGTTACAGTAACAAAACTTGAAACTCTTCTTAGCAAGTCCAGGCTGGCTCCTCCCCTGCACCTGTGGCTCAGGCTGAGTTAGGACATTGGCTCATTTTACCTCACTGTACTCTTGTGCACACACAAACAGGATCACACTTCAAAACTGCCAGACCACATTATGCCTCACACCCTTAGGATGGCTACCACCCAAAAATGGTGCATTGGCAAGTATTGGTGCAGATGTGAGCAATGGACCGTTGATACAACATTGGTGGGAGTGCAGAACGGCACAGCTGCTGTGAGCATGGGAATTCTGCCTGTAATCTTCAGAGGACTCATAGAGGGTGGTTCAGAAAGCACACTGTGGGTATGTATACACTGTAGAGGCCCGAAGGCAGGGTCTCAGAGATGTCTGTTTACGGCAGCATGATCCACTATCGGGAAAAGGCGGACATCACCCAAGCGTCCATGAGAAGATGAGCAGAACATATAGAATGTATAATAATGAAATATTATTGGGGTTAAAAGAAAGGACATTCTGGGCCATGTTATACCATGGGTGATTCTGAGGACAGTATTCTTTTTGAAATAAATCATTTGTAAAAACGTCAATAGTGTATGTTTTCACTCACACACAAGATCCCTGGGACGGGGTAGACTGGTGGCTGCCAAAGGCTGGAGGGAGAGTTGCTCAGTGTGTTTAGAGTCACCACTGGAAGCGCTCTGGGGACAGATGGCAGTGAGAGCGTGATGGCGCTGCTCCCTCTGTGACTCTGTGACCTGACCACTCTTCAGACTCCAGTGTCAGGCTTTGAGAATTCGCAAGCATTCACCCTCTCAGCTCTCCCGCCCTCACAGTCCCAGAGTACGGGAAACTGTAAGACAGCCACTCTGACCACACTCCGGGGACACGCAGGTAGGGCAGATGAGTCACTGGGCTGCTTTGACTCAGAACCCCTAAGGTCCCTTGGCTTCCAACAGAAAAGATCCACTCCTATGTATCGTGCTTCCCTCAGCAGGAAGAGGTCTTAAAACACAAGTGACCCTGAGCACTGCAAACTCAGACTTTACACCCGGATTGCATAGCTACAGGAACAGCCAGGTTGAAAATAGTGGGAAAGGCATGGGGAGTGAAGCCAGAGCCAGAGCCAAGCTCCCTCCTTCGCAGCTCGCTCTTCCTTGGTCCTTTCCCGCTGACTTCCGTTCCCTGCCGGGCTCTCCCTCCTAGGACGCACTTTGGCTGCCGTAGGGGTCCCACTGAGGGCTCTCGGAAGGTCCCTGTAGCTTCTGATTTGCATGACAAGGGCAGCCTGGTGGGGGAAACCACAGCGGGAGGATCAAATCAAATCAAATGCCTCTGCCTTGCGGGGAAGAGACCTGGCACACAGTCAACTCAGAAACTAACTGAATGACTGAGCCAGGCCGCTGACAGCCTGGGGAGGGGGCAAAGGTATCAGGATAGGCCCGGAAATGAGGCACACCCACTCACTATGCAGTAACAATTGTGGATTCTAAACCAGAGTTCTTAAAGGTTTTCCTCTCTCTTTCCATGCCATTTAACTGTGAACTTGAACTGGGCCTGATCAAGACCAGGCCAAGGAAGAAAGGCCAGGGCAGAAGAGCCAGCTCGGTCCTGCATTTCCGGAGGTTGCACTACCGCATTTGACCGCCAGAGAGCAATAACGCGGTGATTCTCTGGGGGCTCAGGGAAAGACCCGCAGGGTGGAGGCCTGGAATCACAGAACAGAACTTCGGAGAGGGCAGTAACAGAGAGTAGTGAGCTCAGCTTTGTGTTCCCGTTGAGCGCCGCCTGGCGCAGCCGCATAGGCTACATGTACACTGGCCCTGATTCTGGGCCAGGAGCTCAGCTCAGGCTTTAAGCCACAGGGGACCAGGGAAAACAGCCTCTTTAGTCTGATTTTGGTGGCTCAGGTCAATACTGCCACTGCCAGGCATGCCTCAGAAATGTCCGCCCATCCTTCCTTGTTTTCTTCCTCCCCTGCTTCCTTCCTTCATGTGTGCCGTGCATGGCATATGCATGTGCCTGTGTGCACACGTGTGGAGGCCAGAGCAGGGTCTCAGGCCCCTTCTGGGGGTCTCTGTCTTTTTGCCTTAAGACAGGTTCTATCATTAGTCAGAAGCTCACCATTTTGGCTGAGCTGTCTGGTTAGTGAGCTCTCAGCATGCATCTGCCTTTCTCTGCCCCCTGAGGTTACAGGCACAGGCAGCCACGCAGGGCTGGTTGCTGGGGGTTCAGGTTCACACCCTCATGCTCGCAGAACAGGCTCTCTTTCCCACTAAGGCATCTCCCCGATCCCTTTGGAGAGTTTTCTTTTCTTTTTTTTTTTTTGTTTCCTTTTCTTTATTGTTAATATTTATTTATCCAAATTTCAAACAGTGTTAAAATTCATTGGTCTCTTGATAGAGGAATCTTGGTTTCCTTATTTGTTACTTCTCTTGCCTATAGCTTTATAGGTATATAAAGAGTCCAGAAACCTGGAGAATCATTGTCTAGTATTGTTTATTATTTATGCTGCTTCTACAGGTTGATCCTAGGTTGGAGAGTTTTCTATTGATTTTCCCGTCATTTTCTTCCAGGGTCCTGCTAGCTGTGTTTACAATACTTGGAAAAATTATATTTTCAGAGAAAGCCACTGGGGTGCCATCAGTGCCGAAGCAGGTGTACAGCTTCCCAGTTGTTTGGCAATTTATCTTAGGAAGGGGGTGCCCCTTCAGGAACCAAACACAGGGAGTCTAAGCTCTGCAAATTTAGCTTAGCTGTGGTTTTTCCTTGGCTTCTCAAATACACGGCAACCCTTCCCTTTTGTGTTTAGAGCAGGCAGCGTGTTCTAAAATGGTTCCAGGCACCTGGGAGCTCTGCCCAGAACCAGCTCTCCAGTGCTGGCCAGCATTTACAATTCAGTGCCTAAAAGCCACGGGGAGAAAGCTAAGGGGAGAGTTAAGTCTAAGCTGCTGTATGACCTGAAGATGTATCTCTGCCCTTCCATGGCTGTCAGCATTGCCACCCCTACCCCTGACAAACAGGAGGTCCCATTCTTAGCTCCCTTCCCCCATCCAGCTGGAACATCCCACCATTCCTTGGAAGAGTATATCTGTAAGAGCCATCAGGCTAATAAGAAGTTAACCGGAAACAATCCCACTGATCTGATTGACATGAAATATAGGAGTTCAAGTAAGAGCAACCCTGCGGGCTCCCACTGGACGGGGAGGGAGGTAGGAGAGCCACTGAGTGCAAAGCCAAGGGCAGTCCCAGTTCATCCCAGGTGGGCTCCGTGACCTTGGGCACATTCCTAACCCCTGTGAGGAACACAGCGTGAGTGAGAAAGAATATTAAGGATCCTTTCTGTCTGAAGACAAATCTTATTATTACCTAAGTTCTAAGCAAGCATCACACAGACAAAAGAGGCTGTCTAGCAGCAACGGGCATTTTCTGTACCCAACGTCTTTCTCCCAGGGAATCGTGTCTGAGCTGAAAAGGAGCCTGGGTGACCTAAAGTCAACTTCTGGCCTCTTCTGCTCAGCATTTCTGGCCTCTTCTGCGGCCTCTTAGGAGGTACCCATGGAAACACGGGAGTTAGGCAAGAGGCTCTCAGCCATGCGGGAACCTACCCTTCTCTTTGGTACTCTTCATCCAGATTCGACAGGAGCTGTGAGCCCCCTGTGGAAAGGTCTAGAGCCGCCAGGGGCAGGTCCCGATAGGCCAAGTTCACCAGCTGCACGGGAGCAATGCTCTTGGTTTCTTCATCTACTTGTTGGGAGATGATTTCAACTTCAGAAATCCCTCCTTCGATGGCAGGCCTGGGTGGAGGGGAGCAACGGAAGGGTTAGCCCCTGAGAACAATATAGCCTCTTCCCTGTGTCAAGGGGGAGGGGGTAAAGGCACAGGAAGCTATTCTGTTGTACCAGAGGGCAAGGGAAGCACAAATTTGCTATTCTTCCCCGCTGACCAGCCAGGGCCTGGTCCAAGGGCCTGGTCAGTCACCTTTCCCCACCAGCTAGGGGGAATGGAAGGACCTGAACATGTGAGGTTTTTTTTTGGGGGGGGGAGCTCTTTATGAAGCATGGGGGATAAGGACCCTCTAGTTAACCAGGGAAGAAAAGCTGCAGCTCTTAGTAGCCTGCATCACTGTACTTTCTGTTGCAGTATATGCTGAGAACCGTTGCATGGGGTTCTTTGCAATGGTTCCATTGTCACAGTACCAAAAGGCACTCTTACTCCCGACTGGATTCAGACTCTAGGTAGCCAGGAGCTTCTTGGAGACATAGGGGGCCTTGGGTGGCGAAGAGGAGAGCCAAGGACAGCTAAGACGCTGCTCCTTTCCTATTCAAGGGGTCTCACCAGATCTCCGTTCTCAAGATTGCGGAGTGGGAAACCGGGGTCATCTGAGCAAACTGAGGGGTCTGGGTTAGTCTGGGTCTTAGGCAGACTTATCTTGGGCACTGAAACCAATCCACATCTTCACTGGCACACAGTACCCACCAGCCAGGAGCAGGGACATCTCCCAACCCACCAGGAGTTTTGTCAATTTGGGGAGGCATTTTTCAATACCACTTGGTCTCTGAGTAGGAATGGAGGCACAGACATCCTGCAAGATGGTTAACAGCTGTGTTTTGTGCCAAACATCTCCTGATGAGAGATGCAGGATTGGAGACACTGACTGTCCTTTCCTGGGCATCTCTGGTCCCTTCTCCACATCTTTGGCCCTGTCTGATCCTGTAGAATCTGAGAGGCTGAGTCTTGTGTCTCTGGCCAAACAACAAAGTTAGCAAGGGAAAGTAGTGCACACAAAATAGTAAAACCTTCATATTTGGGGGACACAGAGGGTTTGTGCATGGGGAATGCAAGGCCAATGACACTCCTGAGCCAACCGGTCTGCTGTAGATTGTTCTTGCGGCACTTTCCCCTGGCCTCAGTTTCTCTAACTGGAAAAGACTTCCAGAGGGCCCCTGTGGTCTGCTGTGGGTCTGAGAAGCATGGCATGAGAGCAGCTTCTAAGTGACAAGCCCCACTGGTTTGTCCCACTTGCTCTCCATGAGAAAACTCTAAAATTGAAGTGCTTCTAACGGTCTGAAACCCAACAAGCAATACACAGCAGCAGTTGTCCGGGTGCTCAGAGCTGAATCTGCCTGCTTCCTTTGCTTGGGCTATTCGAGGGTTACAGGCAGAGTACCTGGACCACCCACACTCACTGGGTAATTCCCGATGCCCAGATTGGCTTTCATAGCCCCCCTCCCCTGGATTTTCCTCCCTGCAGAGCACAGATAATAGTACTCATCACAGTGTGACATTTACAAAATGACTCAAGAGCTTCAGACAGCACAGTCATCGGATGTGCAGCTCCGTGTTTCTCAACAATTGATCTGAAAGTGTGGGTGTTTCTGGGGGAATCCCAGTTACCCCAGATGTTTCCTAAAAAGTACATGCTGGGTTAGTTTGTTCTCTTAGGGCCTATTCAAGGAAGCAAGATTTTGGAATTGGACACACAGAGCTTTCTCGTCAGTGGGATCAGAGGAGGCTGGAGTCCTGTTTCTGAAGCTAACGGGTGTGACTCTGACATGTGACAGGTGTGGCGCACACTAGTCTGCCTTTTCACACACCTGCCCTCCACTCCACTTTTCACAGTGGTTGTGGTGGTCCAGCTCCATCTCTGGCTGCATCTCAGCAGAGACACAAAGCTTCCATTGGCGAAAATGAAACTCTCATAGCTCATACCTAGTTACTGAACCCACACGTCGGCCTTGCATAGAAAGAAAACTATGCTGGATAAAGTGCATTAATGGCTTAGCCCTCCTTGAAGGGGTAAACGCCACCCTTATTGCCCCCCTTTGTCATGTGGCATTACAGCTTCTCCCATCAAAAGGAAGTATGCATATGCATGCACGTGTGCGTGTGTGTGTGTGTGTGTGTGTGTGTGTGTGCACACGTGTGCGTGCGTGCGTGTGCCTTACATTTCCCAAACCCTTGATTGTGTGTTCAGCCATGTGACTTGTTTTGGTCAATGGGATGATAGTAGACGTGTTACCAGCAGAAGAACAAGAGGTACTTGTGACTTTCTGTCTGGCTTCTACTCCAGCGAAACTACCCGTAGAGAGCCATCAGTCTAGACTACTGGGTGGAGACACATTGACTAGAGTCTATTCTCACCTAGATCAATGGGCAGCTCTGCGACAAAGCCCACAGTGAAGGGCAGACCCAGGCAAGATCAGCAGATCCATCTAGCTGATCACCCCGCTATGTGGCCTTGCGTTGTGCCACGCTGAGGGCTGTCACAGTGCACTGCGTGGCATCATGCTCCTGCTGATGATGCCGAGGAGCCAGGCTCACAGCTAAAGGGGCTGGGACAGCAGAATGCAGTAGAAAGAGTGTTATTTTTACCTTGGTATTGTTTACCAGCGAGTTGCCAGACACAAAATAAATTGTCACCTGACGACTTACCACACTGACACCTGGTTCATCCATATGGCATCTTGGGTTTCAGGAACTGCAAGCAATTCTCCTCTAAGAGACCTCTGCCTGGTGTCCTTTATGTCACTTTAGCCTGCTTTTAGAAACCCTCTTAGCATCTCCAACTTTCCTGCAATGCTCATTTTATTATCATCTTCGCATTGCCTAGTCTTATTCTGAGCTTTGCCGGGAGTAGCAGAACTTCATCCCACGAGAGGCTCACAGCCGTGTTCTAGATCCAGAGAGCAGGCTCTGAGGGTACTTACTGTGGACTGGTCATGTTGAAAGATGAAACCAGAGCCATGGGTTTTCTTGATGTCTAGTGGGGCTCAGCTGTCCTTAAGCCTGATCTTGGCATTTCCCAGTGGGGCTTTTTTAAGATTCATGAAAACAAAGTGCCCTGAAATGACAAATGGGCATTTATTACCATCAGATCCCAAAATGAATTCCTCCTAATCTCATCTAAAAATGGAGGGCTTAGCGCTGTCTCCCATACAGCACCTTTCTGGAGGGCACTGCTGAATGGATCTTTTCAGTAATGCCACAGAGTGGTAATGACAGGTGCCATGCCTCTTCCTCTCCAACCCTCCAGGTGTCCCCATTTACCCACGTTATTCCCGCTAAGCTGCTGTACCCCCAAATCTCACCGTGAATTGTGATTCTGTCCCTCTTTCCTTCTCAATTGAGTCATCAATGAGAGAGCCAGAGGACAGACAGCAGCAAAGAGGAGCTAGCCCACGACCAGTCTGTTGAGGGCCATAGCCTCACCTGCACCTACCCGCTCTGTTCTCTACACACAAGGGTGACACCGGAACGACCTAAAGGACGTTGCACAGAAGACACTTGGAACTGTGGCAAACTATGTAAGCAATGGCTTCTACTTCTGTGTTCAGAGACTTTTATGAATTAAGATGGTGTAAGCTGTTGAACCTCATCACATCCCCAAAGCTATCTGGAGACCTATATAGAAAGCATTCCTCCCCAGATGCGATTTAGGTAAATAGTGTAAGCTTTTTTATCAGCCAATGTGACAGTCCCACAGGTGGCTCCCCTGTAGCTGGAACGATCCTGAAGAGAGGGCGCCGGCAGACAGACCCTGTTCTAGATGTTTTCAGACAAGCCACTATGGAGGGGGTTCAGAGGGGAAATCTTTTTGGCAGTCTGCACCATGCACAGACTGCCGTTCCTACGAGAATTCCTCACAGCATAAAAACCTCCTTCTCCTGACCTGAAACTCGGCTCAGAGAGGAGGCTCAGCTGGAGAGACAAAGGGAGAGAGCCACACAGAACGAAAATGACTCTCAGGATGGGAAACACCAGGAACAGATGGCCAAGGAGGAGCTCAGCCTCGTGATGCGGGAGGAACCCTGGGAGGCGCTGGACTTAGCATAAAAGAAAAGAAACGAGAGCTCTTGAAGACTGCGTGGGGCTCCAGCCAGCAATCACCTGACACCAGAAGTTAGTAGGGGGCAAAATGACTGGGACAAAGGGTGCGCCACAATTGGGAGGGTGAGTTTGGAAGATGTCTTGTGGACACACCTCACTACAGTAAATGGTTTACCTGGTCTAGGTAGACCTCAGCAAAGAAGTCTAAACATTAAACAGAAGACTGTCCCTAACAATATTTGGGATTATATATTAATTATACAGTAGACATTATAAAACTCACTACCCCACCATGCAAATTTAATCAAATTTCAATTTTTCCTTCTCTTTGCGAACACTCTTATGATGTCTTTCTGGTATTGAGAAGATTCTCTGACTTTCACTGCTCATGGAGCCAGAGTGGACGTACCTACAGCTGGGAGCTTGGTGAGCAATCATTCTTTCCCAGGTGGGGTCTTGGCAAGCTGCCATTCCTAAATGAGCACCTGAAGTGCTAGATAGGGTAAGAGCTCTGCGGAGGATACCGCAGGCAGCCCCCTTTGTTCACACTCCTCCCAGTCTGAAAACTCTACATACCTAACCAAGGAAGAGTAAACACTGATGACTCTATAGTTAGAAATAATAAACATGAGCTACTAGAACAATATAGCATGGTAAATATGAAACAGATAAAAGGGAAGGAAGTAAAATGGTAAGAATTTTAATTTCACTTTTAGGAAGGAAAATTTCAAATATTTCCAGCATTGTAGAGAACTGTCGTAATGCATCTCTAGGTCCTCACCACCCAACCTCAAAACTTAACAACAGTCTTGTTTTTTCTGTATACCTGTCCATTCCTGGCCCCTCATGATTATTTTGAAATATATCATAATAATCCTGGATATCATCTTATTGATCTGAGGGTATTTCCACATGTAGTGCTAAGGAACAAAAGGCTTCTTTGTTTATTTTTATAGAAATACTTTTACTCCTAGAGAATTTCATACAGCGTATCTTCTTGATCATTGTCTTAGTTACTTTGGTTTTGCTACGATAAGACACAATGACAAAGGCAACTTATAGATTAAGAGTTTATTGGAGCCTTACAGTTGCAGAGGGTTCCAGTCCGTGAGCATCATGGTGGGGAGAACAGTAGTAGGTAGGTAGGACTAGTTCTGGAGCTGTAACTGAGAGCTTTCATTTGATACACAAGTATCAGACAGACAGACAGACAGACACACACACACACACACACAGAGAGAGAGAGAGAGAGAGAGAGAGAGAGAGAGAGAGAGAGAGAGAAGAGGAGAGGAGAGGAGAGGAGAGGAGAGGAGAGGAGAGAGAGAAACTAGGAATGGTGTGAGCTTTTGAAACCTCAAAGCCTGCCCCGAGGGACACACCTCCTCTAACAAGGCTTATACTCCTAGTACTTCCTAAACAGTTCCACCTACTGGGGACCAAGTATTCCAACATATTAACCTATGTGGGGGGCACTCTCATTAGAACTACCACAGTTATATTTCTCTGCCTCTCTCCCCTTCACTTCTCTTAGTGTCCTATCTATCTATCTATCTATCTATCTTCTATCTATCTATCTATCTATCTATCTATCTATCTATTATCTTTTGAAGAGACCCTCATAGCAACTCTCTTAGTTATCTAGTTCTTACAATCTTTCCACTTCCTCTTCAATAATGTTCCCTGAGTCTTACGTGTAGGGTTGTATTGTATGTCTATCAACTCCACAATTAGTTGTTCTATAACAATCTCTGCAAAAAAAAAAAAATCTTCTTTGATGACAGGTGAGAACTACTCTATCTCTGGATATAAGGGTAAGTATTTAGATTGCAGTTAGAGATAACACTGGCTTAGGAAACTAGAAATAGCAGGTTTCTTCCAGGTTATATGGCTTCACCAGTCACAGGTAGCTTACTAAATTTATAGTCCCAGGCATGAGTTCCCGCTTGTTGATCAGGCCTTAAATCCAATTAGGTGACTCTTGGTCATCTCCAGGTTATAAGTGTCACTACTTCGCCTCTCAGAATATCCTGCCACCCTGGTTATTGTCGGGGTCCCTTGGTGTTACAGCTGCCTAGGACTATTGATTGCTGTTCTCTGTTGGCAGCTTGCTTGCCTCCTTCTGAAACTATAAGAGCTAGTCCTCAGTGAGGAGGCTTCAAGGTCAGAACCAGATCGATTCCTCTAAACCCAGTGTCCAAAATGTGTGGCGTCTTCAGTTACAGGGTCTTACTGTCTTTTTCTGGCAGACACTGCAGGAACAGGAATAGACTACATTGTCTTGGGAGTCTCTTGGACTCCCCTGAGCAACAACTCACTTTTCCCATACCTGCCAATGGAGTGCTTGTTAAATAGTCTTTGGGTTATTTTTTTGGGAAGTACTGTCACCCCAATTGGTGTAGCCTCTGTGTGTGTGTGTGTGTGTGTGTGTGTGTGTGTGTGTGTGTGTGTGATTTTAAGTATTCATAAAGTAATATGCTTCCTTATGGCTTTTCAAACATTTTTAACATTATTTATCCCTCCTCCTCCCTTCCTAGGTAAGTCTACCCCGCCCCCACTTTTCAGTTCAGCCATTAATAGCTAAGGCTCACAACCAAAAAGGTACACCATAAAAAGTCTCATCAATCCCAAGTCAATATTTTCTTAATAACATCAAACATTTCCTTGCCTGTCTTGTGGTTTTTTTTTTAAAAGGTTTATTTTTTCAACAAGGAGCTGTGCTGATTTTATCAACTTGATACAAGCTGTGGTCATCTGGGAAAAGGGGACCTTAATTGAGAAAATGCCTTATTGGTCTATCAGCAAGTCTGTAGGGCATTTCCTTGATTGACGATTGATGTGGGAGGGCCCAGCATACTGTGGGAGATGCTACTATGGGCAGGTGAACCTGGGTTATATAGGAAAGCAGGCTGAAGGAACTACTGAAAACCATATTCTCCACGGTCTCTGCTGTAGCCCGGCCTTGCGTTCCTGCCCTGGCCTCCCTTGCTGATAAATTGTTACGCGTGAGGTGAGTCAACTCTTTCCTTCCCAAGTTGCCCTCAGTCATGGTCTTTATCACAGCAAGAGAATGAGAACTAGAACAGAAGCCAGCTCAGGCCCACGCGTCGTCACGTGTCTCATCACGTGTCTCATCATGTGTCTCATCACGTGTCTCATCACGTGTCACATCACATGTCTCACGTCATCTACAGGGTCCTCTGCAACCTTCCTTAGCTTGTGCACAGTATTGGTAAAAACTGGACATTTGTTCCATAATCTTGGGTTGTGCTGATTGTATCTCTTCAGTAGATACAGTTAATAAATATGTCCCTCTGTTTCATATATTTCCTGTAAATTTTAATTACTCTATAGACTAGTTAGATTCAAGTTCTTTTTTTTATAAGACTTATAGGTAGTCTCATAACTTCTAATAGGAGACAATTATTGTCCCTCCTTTTATGATATTAACATCCATTGGTGATTTATTAGATCCATTCATTCATCCTTAGGTTTACAAAATAGTGAGTTTAATTTTAATATTATTTATCAACCAACTTCTATGAATACAAGCCTTCCCCCATCAATGGCTTGATTAGACCAAGACAGAGTTCTTATATAGGGAAAAAAGGCACATTTTGTTCTTTACCAGTTTTCAGAACAATAGCTTCGTCTCTCATCATCTTCTTGAATGATTGTTGAGGTGCCTGCTGTGTTTAGTAGCCTCATGGGGTCATTCGCTCATGCTGCCGGGGCTGGGTGGGAAGCAGAACCCTGGCAGGTGAGAGCACTTTCCTGAGGAGAAGATGGAGATGCCGCCTCTTACTACCCCAGCAAAGGTGAGGTCAGGAGGAGGGCGGAGTCATAGGAGATGGACAGTAACAAGCCCCTGCGGCGGGAACGTCTGGTCCTTGGCAAGGAGCACATTTCAAAACGCAAAAAGCCTTAAGATAATGGGGGCACGCAGCCTGGCTGTTGTTTAAAAATAATATTTTCCAAACAAAACCACCTTCCAAGCACAAGCCTAGCAGGAAGCAGGTGCAGTCTGGCACTTTATAAACGAACATCTGAAGTGCAAACCTGCGCCTCATAAACCCGCTGAAAGCAGAAGACAAAACCTGTTTTGGACTCACTGTGTCTGGCTCGAGTGGGTGGAGGCTGCTTTTTAGGCTTCCGTGAAGTTCTAGGCTCTTCCACCTGTTGACTGTGTGTTATTTACTGATATCATGTGTGATGGTTGTGGCAACTCTGCTGCCCTTGAGATTTAAAAGGGCTTTTAGGACCAACTAGTTTCTTACCTACCGAATGAAAAAGAGCCGTAATTTAGCTCACCTGTCCTCAGAGGGCCCTAGGTTCATTCTTCATCCTTACATCGAGTGACATACCTATTTCATTGGTTCCTTTGTCTAGTTTACCTCTGACCCACTGGGAAATATAAATTCATAGGCCACTCTGTGAAATGCCAGTCTGAACTCGCGGGTGAAAGACGAGAAGCTTGTTAAGATTCCTCTGTGTCTCTCCCTCTAGATCAGTGCTTCTCAAAACTTCTCCAGCACCAGATTCACCTGGGAACTTGAGGTCTCAGATTGCTGATGACGTCTCTGATTTAGCACAGTGGCAGGGGCAGGGGGTCTGAAAACCTACATTTCTAACCCATTCCTGTCGAAAACAGGTCTTCTCACACACAGACTACACCCTGATCTGAACAGGGAAGACCAATCAAGGTAAAGCGTGTACTTCTCTCTCTCTTTGGCAGGTGAAGCTGACAAGCTCCCTGGGTGGAATTAGCAGAACCTGCTCTGGCCAGGATGGAGAAACAGGGACGATGCCAGGAATGCTGCTTGCAAGCGGGAGGAGCAGTGAGAGCTGTCTGTGTCTTTCCTGTGGGAGGATGGCTTGGCAATACTACACAGACCTAGGCTCTGGTAAGACTCTATAGATTTAGGATGTGAAACAGAAGGTTTGAGATGGGTACTCTTGAGGGTGAGGCAGAGACTCACTTGAGCCTCGGTGCTCAAGGCGAGCTTTGGGCAATGTAGTGAGATGAGACTCCATCTTAAATCCCAAAGCAAAACTTCATGAAATGAGTGTCATGGCCAAGCTAATTATTGTCTCTGTCCCATCAAATAATTATCTGTATTATACTCTTTGCTATTATTTTTTATGATAATGAAAACACTTGTGATCTTAGTACATTTCAAGTAAACAGCACATTGTCATTATTGGTCATCGTGGTACATAGTAGGTCTTTGGTATTCATTTCTCTTACAACTAAAGGTTTTTACTGTTTGGCCAGCATCTCCCCTTTCCTCTCGTCTCTCGGTTCCTGGTAACCAGTATCCAGGTGTTGGTTGCTATGAACTCAATTTTTGATTTTGATTCTGCATGTAGGTGAAGTTATGTAGTGTTGTATTTCTATATCTGGTTTATATCACTCCACACAATGTTTCCATGATTCCTTCACCATGTTGGAATGGCAGATTTCTTTCTTTTTAAGGTTAAGTAATATTGCTGTATTGTGAGAAAGACATTTTCTTTATCAATTCATCTGTCAGTAGAGTCTACTATAATTTGGATCTTTTTTAGATTTATTTATTTTATGTATATAAATGAAAGCATATATGTATGTATGAATGTATGTATGTATGTGTACCACATATTTGCCTGCCTGGTGTTTGTGAAAGTCAGGAAAGGGTGGTAAATCCCTTGGAACTAGAGTTATGGATGGTCGTGAACCACACTGTGTATATTGGGAATGGTACCCTGAGCCCTCTACAAGGGCAACACATGTTCTTAAACACGGAGCCAGCTCTCCAGGTTCTGTAGTTTGGATCTGAAGTGACCTCTGAAGGACCGTGTGTTAAGCGCTGGATCACCAAGAGAATGCTACTGCCTGTCACACAACCTTTAAGAGGATAGAGTCATTAGGCTCCCAGCGAGAAGACCCTCCAAGGGGATTGTGGGTCTTGGTCCCCCTTTCTTCCCTTTAACTTACTGGCCATGAAGTGAGCAGTTTTACCAGCTGGCACCTCTACCAGAGGCCTAATGCCAATGGGTCTGCATGATCAGGAGCTGACACCCCTAAGATAAGGTTTATCCAGAATAAACCTTTTCTCTTGATAGTTGATTAGCTCCGGTGTTTTTATAGTCAAGGAAAACTGACTAAGCCAAGACTTAGACTGGCTCTGTTTCTACAGTCATGGTGAACAACGATGCGTGAACACGAGACTGGGGATCTCACGCTGAGATACTGATTTGATTTCTTTGGGATCTATATCCAAAAATAGGATCACTTAACTATTCAGTACCTTTACTTTCTGTGGAACATTTACACTGTTTTCCAAATCGGTTGTACTCACGTACACCTACAGTGTTCAGGGGTGCCCTCTTCTACATGACTTGTGACCTTTGATGAAGTCATGTTAACGGCTGTGTGGAGATGTCTCATGGCTTTGGGTATTTTAGTGATGGCTAGCTTCACTGAACACCTTTTACATACGTATGCCCTCTATGCCTCATCTTTGGAGCAATGTCTACTTAATACCTATGTCCATTTCTTATTATTTACTTTTATTAACATTTTTATTTTAGTGTATGAATATTTTGTCTACATGTGTGTCTGTGTACCACATGAATGCCTGGTGCATGGTCAAAAGAAGGCATTGGATCCCCTGGAACTAGGTTACGGATGGCTGTGAGCCTCCATGTCACTTCTGGGAACTGAACCCAGGTCCTCTGGAAGAGCCACAAGTACTCTTAACTGCAGAACCATCCCTCCAGCACCCTTCTTTGCATAACTTAATGGCTGCAAGGGATTAGACTTAGTCCTCACTCTTGCGAGTCAAACATACTATCCAGCTCCCCAATCCCGCATGCGTGTTTGGTGTCTAGGCTTTCCATTCTGAACCATGAATTTCTGTGTCTGTATTTATGTTAGTACCATACTATACCATACTGCATTATTTGATTGCTATAGATTTGAAACATAATAATCAGAAAAAGGATGCCTCCAACCTTTTCTCATTAATATTTCTTTGGCTATTTGAAATCATTTTGTGGTTCCAAAAGAATTTTAGATTTTTTTCTTATTCTATGAAAAATGACAATGGAATTTTTTGATGATTATACAGAATTTATATACATGATTTGAATAATATGGGCATTTTAAATAGGATCTCTTTGAATCCATGACCACGGGATATTTTTTCCATTTATGTGTGTCTTCTACAATTCCTTCGTCAATATTTTACTAGTTTTCAGTGTAATGAGAACCAGGCTCTTGCCATCCACGCGTTCCTTTACCCTGTGTATAATGTGATCCTCAAGCTTGCTGCCCTGTGGTTGCAGAAAGGCTGGTTCAGCCCAAGCCTGCACATTCTCATACTAGCTCCAAATGCAAAGAATTAAATTTGTTTCTACACAAAGAGGAGCCTTGGAAGGCACATATTTCTAAACTTGCCAGCTAACATCTCCTGGTGTCTTCTTAGAGTTGGTCCCTTGGCTACAAAGAAGACTAGAAAACCAGGCAGATGGGGGGTTAGGAGTTCTACGGGAGCCTAGACTAGTCATGATTCATCCATTTGGGGTGAGCATAGCGTTCCCATAAACATCATTTCAGTTCTCTTAGCAAGAGAGAAGCAGGAAGGGCTGTTGCCTAGGTAATGAGGTTGTGCCACACCTGGGCTTTCAAACAGGCTTGACCAATTGGTGAATGACTGGTAAAATTTATGAGGCCATGCTGTAAAAACAAATCAAGACAAACCTCTTTTATTTGGAGATATAGAATTGCATGCATGGAAGATGCAGTTTTGATATCAAAATCCTACTGCAGAATCTGGTTGTAGGGAGAATTCATTACACTCCAATACCTTTGGTAGACATGACGCTCACACCCCCAGGAGAAGGCAGATAAACTGCTGCTGTACAACAAAGATCCACAACAGCTTGGAATGGAGCATGACAAAGGTTTATTTATTTGAGGATAAACTCACAGAAAGAGGAGTGAGCTGGATTCGGTTCCAGTTCTCAGCGCATGCAGAAGACTGCGGATCCCTACACTTTCTGTGAGTTTATTTCCAAATAAATAAACCTTTGTTATACTCTGAGATTCTGGGCTATTGTGGGACTCTTTTGTACGCCAACACCACCCCCGCCCCCCTGTCCTTCTTACCACTGGATGAGGAGGTTTTATGTACAGCAGTGTAAGGTCACCCTATTGTCGCCTTGACCTGTGAATTCCTTGCTCCATTAACAAGGACCTAAAATGAAGAAAATCAGTCATGCGCCCAGGCATTCTCCTCCACCCTCAGTCTACTGCAAAATTTTTAGCTGCAGATTTGCTCAGCAAATGGCCAGACACATCGTGGCTTCCCTTTGGGGTACATGGAATCTTCTGTGGACCCCTTTACTGTTTGCTTACTAACACAGTGCGTTCTGTCTGTCACTACTGATCTCATAAAGTGCGGGTCACACAAAACCAAATCAAATCATCTAAACGAGGCATGTGTTTAGAGACGAAATTTGAGAGAACCATTATCATCACTCCTTCCTTCTCCTCAGTTTTCATTCCCCTCCCAGTTTTCAGTTTCCCTAAATTCCCAAAGTCAAGAGTACTGTGTGAGCCTTGAATAGAGGATACCCTGGATTTTGCTCTTGGACAGTTTAAGCAGAAAAGAACACCACCAGCAACTCCTAGAAGCTCCAAGAGAAGTAGTTTTCTTTCCAGAATTCTGCAGGGATACTAGGGAACTCGAATCGCTCTGACTGGGGAATTACCAAGGATGAGCAGGGTTGTAAATGATTCCCTGTCACCTCTAGCCCTCTCCAACCCCTGACTAAGCAGCTCTTAAGTACAAACACCCACTATGCATATCGCTGAATCAACCTTTCGCTTTACACGGTGGTCAGTGAAGCTCAGATACAAAACTTAAATACAGACTAATTTTGGTGGGTTTTTCTTTAACAAAATAAAATAAATCCTTCCATTTATTTTTAAATCACCACACATCCTTTCCAGAGATTAGGTAATGATTTACGTTTCTATTTCTTTATTCATAAATGTACATGCATATACATATAATGTTATATAAATTAACTATCACAATTTTATGTTTTAGTGGTATCTGCTGTTTCTCTATTGGCCTACCTTACTGTCTTGCCTTGATATACATATGTATGTATGTAAGTAGCTACCAATGTCAACAAATTCTGTACCATTCTTTTTCTTTGTGTTCAAAAAACTACATAGGAATATTTTACTGTTTACTTCAAAAAACATAATTCACACATATTTGCTTTTGCTTGGAGAAACTCCCTCTCCCAAGTCAAGCAGGAAGAATCTAACTTATTATCTTTTTATGAATGACTGCATCATATTCCATGTGAATGCCCACCAATTAGTTAAAAACTTCCCTGCTCAGACTTGTTTTATTTTTGGACTTTTGTGGGGAGTCACTGTGAAAAATGCTTGGATATATTTTATTATGTGCTGATATTTTTGCTAGGTGGATGAATTCCCAGGAGTGGTATTTCAGGGATAAAGAGTTATATATTTAAAACTTTAAAAGTTAAACAAAATTGCTTTCTAAAAGGCTGTAATTATTCCCACCCCACAGCAAAGTAAGAAAGTTCTCCTTGGAAGGGAGACCCCTTAACCAACCCTGAGCTGTCAAGGACAGCTGTCGGCTCCGTGAGTCCAAAGATTTGTTTGATGATGCACCTTCCCCATGGAGCAATGCAGCTATAATAGGTCATGGAGAGGGACCAATGGTGTAAAACTAGAGTAGCCACAGGTGTCCTTGCAACAAAAGAATACATGGTTGGCTGAGGAAGCACCCCATCAACTAACTCTATGGATTGCTTCAGCAACAGCCAGGCTGTCGAGGATCCTATTTTCTCCCACCCTTCAAACTAAACCAAACCCACAGCCAATCAATCCACAGGCTTCTGCTACTGCCCTCCCCTCCCAGAACTGGAGGATCTTCAAACTACCAGGGTGGGTAGAAATACAGCAGATGTAATTCAATAGATTTCAGACCAATCAAGAAGAGAATTTTAGGAAGAGCTAATCTCTTTCCATAAGTAGAACACCAATATGTTAAGTCACCACTCAAAATATTGCTAGAAACTCCTTGGAAGTGACATCTGAGCTTCCTGGATTCCCCCCCCCCCCCATTGTAGGGTTTGTTCACTGTGCTCCCAGAGAAGCCAGTCTCCTCTCAATGACCACAGATTCTTCTGCCATGATGACAAGGGCCAAACTTTGCTACTATCTTATTTGCACCCCAGTGGCACAGTGTTCCTTGGTACCAGGCAGTGTCCAGTTGAGTCAGGACTATGGAAGTGCCATTCACCAGACCCTCTCTTTGAAGAACCAGCCCTACTTTGAACTCAGAGCCCAGCAGTAACTTGGTGATAGTCCTACATCTTAAGGGATGCTGGATCTCATTTCCTTCGGGAGATAATTTCTTCCCAGAAGGAGAAAAACCAGAGTCATGGTATCTAGGTTGCAGACAGCTATATTACTCGTCAGGGCGCCTCAGACCACAGGCATCAGCAGCGAGGATGGGGACGACTAAGTTCAGGATGGGCACCGTGAAACAGAGTGGTCCACGGCAATCCCTGCACTCGGGTTTTCAATCATGGAGGGCCCAAGGCAGGAAAAGATAAAGCATGATGGGAGAGAATATGTGCTGAAAGCTAGATGAATGACATGAGAAAGGTGTGAAATAACAGAGGCAGGGGAACAGCACAGTTGGAAAGACTGGGGTGATGCCCATGGGAACAGTGAGCAGGCCCTGCCGCAGACTCGCAGACTGCTCAGCTAGCCCAAAGGAGGCTAAAAAGGAGACTCAATCCTTTGGCCTTGAGACCAGTGGTGGTCTCGGGAGGCTCTGGCGAGCACTTGCTTCCAATGCAGATTCCTGGGCTATGCTGGAGGTTCTGATTAGGGAGCCAGGAAACGAACCTCCTTCAGCAGCCCAGGTACAGCCACTTGAAAAACAATGACCTAGTTTATCCCACTCCTATGGCTGATTTCTCAAATACTTAGAAAGGGTCTCTAATTTCAGAAACACCCACAGGCCTCAGTTTCCTCCAGTCCTATCTCCTGAGCATCCTGCTGGGGACCCACTGACATTCTCAGCTTGCTTCTTCTTCAAAAACCCTGTTATCTCTCCAGATGCCACTGACCTGAGCCCACCCCCGTGGCTTCCCTTGGACTCACCAGGGTTTATAACAACATGGACTTTTTAAGAGGTAGGGAAGCAATAGCTTTAGAGTAGGCAGCTAGGAAGCTGGGCAACGCCAGTCAGAGCTCAGCTTCCAGCAACAAATGACAGCTTACTAACCCACCCCTGTCTCTTTCATCATGTTTCCCTTGATCCTGGTGGGGACAGAGTCATAAGACACGAGGAATTGTCACTGTTAAACACCACATTTCCTCGCCTCGGAGAAGCCATCAAAATAAGGTACACAGTCAATTTAATAACAGCTTGTCAAGGCAAAAGACACACTGTCATATGGAATTTATACATCAAGTATAAGATCCAGACCGTTTCAGTAATGGCAAAGTATGTGGAAAAGCCTCTTAGGTGCAACTCTCTCCAGCCAGCCTTCCTGTCTCACTTCGGTGGTGGCTTTGCAGGCCATGACTCACGCTTCTGCTTTATGTTGCAGTGGTTTTTATTAATGCGCCACCTGCTCTGGACTATACTCTTCTTTGGGTCAGGGTCACAATCAGCAAACTTAAAAAGGAACCTCCCAGGCTCATCTCTACCTGCCAGATTTAGTTCAACAGGTTTCCAAAGACAACCGAAAACAAGGCAAGGCCCCCAGATGGTCTTGTGAGTACGCTTTCTGCATCTGAAGAGGATCTCTCACTAATCCATCCAACTGGAAGGACAGTTCCAACAAGCCCATGCTATGCAGGGGACAGCTGGGTGGAGGGGACACAACTGGGAAACGTCCAAGGTCATCTTTGTATTATGATTATGCATTCCCTTGCCTGATTCAGGGACATATGTTTTTTTAAAAAAAAATTAATGGAGTTTATTTTTTTAATATTTATTTATTATGTATACAATATTCTGTCTGTGTATATGCCTGCAGGCCAGAAGAGGGCACCAGACCTCATTACAGATGGTTGTGAGCCACCATGTGGTTTCTGGGAACTGAACTCAGGACCTTTGGAAGAGCAGGCAATGCTCTTAACCTCTGAGCCATCTCTCCAGCCCTGGAGTTTATTTTTTATAAAAGATTAGGGATTATTGAAAAGTTGACTGGAAAGCATGGAATATCCCCCACATATTCCTGCCTTGGCCTCTACAGTTCCCAATATTAGCATGCTGCCTTTGTTAAATTTGGTAAAGCAATATCACTATGTTATCATTAACTAAATGGGGCTTAAATAAGGAGTCACTTCCTGTGCTGTCCAGTTCTAGGGGTCTTGAGAGATCTACAAGGGCATGTGTCTGCTACCACAGCATCATGCAGAAGTGCAACTCTTAGCTCTAACAATCCCCATGGCCCACCTACTCTTTCCTCCCTCCATCACCCCAAACATGCTGCAGCCCCTGAAATTCCCTCAATCTCTATACCTTCTCCTTTCCCAGAATGTCCAACAGGTAAAATTACACAGAATACAGTCTTCTCAAATTGGCTTCTCAGTAATACTGAGGTCACTTCATACTGTTTTGTGGTTTGATAGATCATTTCTTTTGATTACTGATCAGTACTGCATTACAAGGAGGGTCTGAAAGATATTTTGGTTACTTCCAGTTTGGGGCAGTTATGAACAAAGCTGGGTTAAGTACCTGGATATAGGCGTTTATGTGGAAATAGTTTTCAGATCATTTGGGTAAATATTAAGGAGTATGACTGCAAGACCCCACGGTAAAGCTGTTTTGCTTTACAAGAAACTGCTCTGCTCGCTCCCAAGTTAGCTGTAGCACTTTTTGCTGCTGTCACTGTTCCACGTCTTTGCCAGCGGCAGGTGAGTAGCGGTTTCACTGTTTTAATTTGCATTCTCTGGTTATATATGATTCCATTTTCTTCATAGGCTTTGATTTCTCCATACATTGATTTGGCGGTCGATTCAGATACTCCCTTTTTAATTAGACTGGTTTCTTCGCCCTTGTTTTATTTAAGTTTAAATGTATAAGTGTGCTGTGCGTGTCTATGAGCAAATGCCACAGGTATTCAGGTGCCCTCGGAGGACAGAAGAGGGTATCAGATACGGAGTTCCAGGAAGTTGTGAGCTGCCTTATATGGGTTATGGAAAATGAATTCAGGTCCTCTGGGAGAGCAGGACGTGCTTTTAACCACTGACCATCGCTCCAGTCCCTCCTTTACTTCCTTATGGATACAGTTCTCTTACCAGCTGTTTCTCCAAGGTGCTGGCTTGTCTTTTTTTTTTTTTTAAAAAAAGATTTATTTATTTATTATGGATACAACTTTCTGCCTCCATGTATACCCACACGCCAGAGGAGGGCGCCAGATCTCATTACAGATGGTTTGGAGCCACCATGTGGTTGCTGGGAATTGAACTCAGGACCTCTGGAAAAGCAGACAGTACTCTTAACCACTGAGCCATCTCTCCAGCCCTGCTGGCTTTTCTTTTCATCGTATCTTATTTTCTTAAGCATTCGGAAAGTGGCTACCACAACAGACAGGGTTAGGCCAACTCTGACTATCATCAGCACTTACTGGGTAGCCTTGTATGGCAGCTCACACTTTCAGACTTGCCCTGGGTTGTGAATACACTGGAAAGAACCCTTCATTAGCATGAAAGGGAAAACTGATTTTGCCATGGCCATTTTTGAAGTGCCTAATCATTCTTGAGTGTGTGGAGTCTTTCAGAATGTTTGGTTATTAGTGCCCTGTCTTTTTTTGACCTTTGCATATTTGTTCAACAAATGTTAGCGTTCTTAGAGGCACCTGGGCTGGGGATGGCCCCTTGTTTGGAAAGCAGCTACATTACCTCTCTCACATGTCATGGGCACAGTGTGTCTCAGTTAGGGTTTCTATAGCTGTGATGAAACACCATGACCCAAAGTGACCTGGGGAGGAACGGGTTTATTTAAATTACATACTATGAACCACAGCCCACTGAAGGAAGCCAAGGCAGGAACTCAAACTGGGTGGGAAACTGGAGGGCAGGAGTTGATGCAGAGGCCATGGAGGAGTGGGGCTGACTGGCTTGTTCTTCTTGTCTTGTCCAACTTGCTTTCCTATTGAACCCAAGACCACCAACCCTGAGCTGGTTCCTCTTACAATTTACTGGGTCCTCCCCCATCAACACTAAGTGAGAAGATGTCCCAGAGGCTTGCCAATAGCTTTGATCTTAAGGAGGCATTTTCTGAATTGAGGTTGACCCTAGCTTGTGTCAAGCTGACATAAAAACTAGCCAGGACATAATGTCATGAGGTGGACCAGCAAACTCTCTCAGGCTATGGCCTGCCATTCAGAAGGCCTTGGTACAGCCCTCTAGACATCTGGACTCCGGCACCGCGTGTTTTCCTCTTCTCCTCGGTTTTCACTTCGGGTCTGATACCTGCTTTCAACTTGGATTTTGACCCATTTTGCTTCTGATCCCAGGAGTACCTGGTACAAAGACAAGACACCCTCAGAAGTCCTCTCCCTAGAGAGGATGTTTCCCATAGCTTCCAAGACCTCTTAGATGGGATCAAAGAGATCCACAGGAGAACAGAATGTCTCCTTCCTTCCAACCATCCACCTGAAAGAACGGTGTCACTGCAAGGGTTTAAGTAGCAAGTGCCAAGGAGTCCTGTAGGCAGTAAATATAGTTGTCATCTAGGAGCCTTGTATTCTGACTCAAATTATTCCCACACCCCACTTTCCTTGCCTATAATGAAAGGCAGACAAGGGGGAGAAAGAGCCTTGCTTTCCAAGGCTTTCCAAGGTGTGGTCTCTGGACGAGTGGTGGCAGGAACACCACCTGGTGCTTGTTAGAAATAAGGATTCCCAGATCCTATCCCAAACCAAGTGAATCCAAGATCCGTGCCTTGACAGCATCTGCAAATGTGTAATCTGTTGCAGCTGGCAAAGCACCAGGGTGCATGACCTTCAAATTCTCTTAGTTCTATGCTTTGACAATCTATAACACTTACTGTCAGGAGACAGCTGTTTGGAGGTCCCTGGGAGGCTGCTGGCTGACTGGCCCTGAACAAACCTGAGGGCACACCCACACACACCCAGCAATTGGGATCTCATGCCAGGCATCCGGTCATGACAAGCCACCACTGCATCGGTGGGTCAGTATGACCTCTTGGTCACGCTGCTCGCCTACCAGGGAAATAGCTTGAGTTGTCATGAAGGATCACAACCCTGAGGTGGAAGCTGGGGGCGGTGGCCATGTGTGGTGAGCTTTGTTAGTCAGTGTGGGCTTCACTCAGAGACCTTGCTTCTCATCATGTGACCGGGTTTAGCTGCTCGGTTTACCCATGAGCTGGGCAGTCAGAGTTAGAGGGAAAGATAGGAATTAACAAGGCCGGGGATAGGGATAGTGGGAGGGCTTTCTGCTAAAATCTGTTCCCTTGAGAACAGATCTTTGTGTGTCAAACACCTATATTTTCATGTAACTGATCGACTGCCTGGCAGAAGGGCATCAAAGAAGAACACTGCCATGGGGCTCAGCAACATAGGCTCCAGCATGACAGACAAGCCTCCCCTGTCTTTGGATCTTAATGTCTGCTCCCGTAAGGAGTAGATTAGATTCATTCATTCACATGACTGAGCCTCTATGACATGCCTGCCAGGAGGCTAGGTTCTGGGAACACTGGATATTTATAGAGCTGACCGTTTGGATACTTTTACAAAAAACTTCTTAGTTCAAATATTTTCTTATTTTGTGTGGTATGTATGAAGTGTGGGTGTGTTCACATATATGTGGCTGTGTGTGTGTGTACATGCATGTGTGCACATGTGCATGTGGAAGCCAGAGATCAACCTTGGGTGTCATTCCTCAGCAGACACCCACCTTCTGGGACAAGGTCTCTCTCTGGCACTTTGGGCTGTTTCCATCTCCCCAGAGTTATGATTACTTACAAGCATGTATTACTATGCCCCTTCTTAATATATAGGTATTGGGAATCAAACTTAGGTCTTCATGCCTGCATAGTAAGTGCTTTTATTGACTGGGATATCTCCTCAAATAGTCTATTTTTAACATTTAAAGAGACTTATTTATTTTTATGTGCATGGGTGTTTTGCCTGTGTGCATATCTGTGCACCATGTGTGTGCAGTGCCCACAGAGGCCAGAAGAGGGTGTCGGATCCTCTGGAATTGGAGTTAGACAGTTGTGAGCTGCTATGCAGGTTCTGGGAATCAAACATAGGTCCTCTGTAAGAGTAGCCAGTGTGCTTGACTACTGAGTTGTCGCTCTAGTCCCTCAAATATTCTACTTGAGGGTAGGCTTTGAGCTCAAATTGTGTGTGTGCAGAGGGTGCACTTGTGCCTGGGGTGCACGTGGAGGTCAGAGAACAACTTGTGGAGTTGCCGTTTTCCTTCTGCCACATGTGTCCCAGGCTTGGTGGCAAGGACCTTTATTCATGGAGCCATTTCACTAGCCTGACACAAATTTCATCTGTTTCCTTTTATGTTGTTAAGGTGCTACTAGTAAATTTCGAATTGCATCTGTGGCTTAAGTTATACATCTCTTGAATACCGCTGACCTCACAGAAATTAGAGTGGGCTTCTGCTGGGCTCTGGTAGTGTGCATGATGTGTTGGGAAGAAAATAACCACACTTGGGCTCAAACTCAAGAGAACCCACTGGGAGGCAGGACCGAGGAGGAGGAGAAAGGAAAGCAACATGGTGGCTACAGTTAATAATCATGGGTTGGACATGTGAAATTTCTAGGAAGGTAGAGTCTAAGTGTTCTGAGCACAAAGGAATAAGTAGGTGAGGTAGTGAGTATATAATTTAGCCATTCCATAATGTGTGCATATTTCAAAATATCATGCTCATATGATAAATGTGTATAATTTTAATCAATTAACAAAACAAGTAGAAAGGGAAGGGGAAATCAGGTGTGTAGGGTCCATGGGAAGCCTTAAGGAGGAGGCCAGGAGATCATGGGCAGCTGTATTAGTCAGGGTTCTCCAGAGAAACGGAATTGATAGAATGTATATGTATATATTTATATATTTTTTTTATTAGAGTGGCTTACAGGCTGTGATTCAGCTAGCAAACAATGGCTGTTTCCCAAGGGAAAGTTCAAGAATCCAATAGCTGAGTCCACGAGATGTCTCAGCTGGTCTCCAGTATAGGCTGTTAATCCCGAAGAAGCTGACCCTATTATCAATGAAGGAATGAACTTGCCAGCTAGAGTTGAGGGTTTCCTTCTTCCTTGTCCTTTATATAGGCTGCCTCCAGGAGGCTCCACCGCAAACAATCTGGATTTAAGGTGGATCTTCCCAACTCAAATGATCCAATCAAGAAAAGTCCCTCCCAGGTGTGCCCAGCCGCTGGGGGTTAGTTAATTCCGCATATGGTCAAGTTGACAACCAAGAATAGCCACCACAATGGGCAAAGGACAGATCCCATGGGGTGTACCAGCTCCTTAAGAGATGGATCTATGAGTCTTCCATCATGCCTTGCATACAGCAGGTACCTAAAGGCTACTTGTTCTTTGCAAGGAGCTAGGGGCCAGAGGAGAAACAGGAACAATAAGTCAGAATGAACATAACACTCTTTAAAGAAGTGAACTGTCTCACTGCACTGGGGAGGGGAGGCTTGTGTATCCAGGAACCTAGGAGAGAACTGGCCTAGACAGGACAGCAGCTTAGCATTGATAGGATACATCACAAAACTACCTCGGACCTTTTTTTCTCGGCCTCCAGAGCTCATGTCCTCATGTTTCCATATACACAGTCCAGAAAGGCTGGCCATTGACAGCTGTGCTGGAACACTGTGACATGCACATCTTGACAGCCCTAAACACTTATTTGAATATATCAGCTCATTTCTCATCCACTCAAATGTTTTTGAGCCCTGACCCAGTACCCAGATTCATGTCAGCTATGGAGGCTACAGAGATAATTGAGACCCTATCCTTACCATCACTTTGAGAAGGAGAAACTATGGCCCACAGGTTAAATTCAGGCCACTGTCTGCTTTTGTAAGTAGTATTCTATTGGAAGAGAGTGATGTCCAATCTTTGACATATTGTCCGGTTGCTTTTGTATTGCAAGTGTATATGGTGATAGAACCTATATGGCCCATAAAACCAAAACTATATTTGCTATCTGTCTCTTTTCAGGAAATGTTTGCTGACCCCCATCTTAGAGTAATAAGCAAAGAATGACTAGATAAGAGAGGGCCGGACAAAAGGATAATATCAAACAGGGAGCCACAAACTGTGTCTTGGAGGAACACAGCTGGCTCAGCAGACAGCAGGGACAGGAAAGCACAAAGGACTGTGACAGCAGACCACTGTCTATGTGAACACACAGGGTCTGGTCTGGGTAGAGCCCAGCAATCCTGCATCTGTGCAGTCCCCTCCTTCTCCCTTTGTTTGGGATGATGACTTTAGACCTCCTGTTCTCCCTTCATAGCTGGGAAGCTTCTGTTCACACTTTCAGCTGGTGACTTTTCTTCTCGCTGGGGAAATCAAGGCAGTCACAAGCAAATGTAGGCTGTCTCTTGCTTGCAACCGTTCTGCACCCCTATTGCTTGGGGATTAGACTCCACCCATGCCCTTCCCTACTCCCTGGTGGCTCAGTTCTCTCCTCTATCTTTCTTCATGCCTGTGTTATCAGTTTCTTCCTCTCCATTAGACTGATCCAAGGTGCTCCCAATATGGTACCTTAGTCCTCCCATCCTCAGAGCATCCCCTGTGTAGCTTAGCAGCCTCACCTCCTCTGCTGCATCAGAGCACATTGATTTGGAAAGGTTTGCCTATGTGTGGCCTCCATTCCTGCTCTGTTGGCTCTCCCCTTTTATTCTACTGTATCAGTCTTGTGCTCTGCTGCCTCAAAACCAATCTTGTCACCAATGACCTACTTATTAAATCCACTGTCAATTACTGATCCCTGATGTATCTGACCTCCTAGCAGCAACTGACCTGGTGAGTGTGTCTTCTCCAGGAGCTGCAGCCACATCTCCTTCCCTCGCTTTTACCACTTTATGTGCACGTAGGGATGCATTCTCTCCTGGGGTTTGTCCTGCCTTCCCAGGCCACTCTTCCTCTTCTCTCCCACTTCTAAATGCTCACTTTTCTCCATCATTCATCCAGAAGTGTCACCGAGACTCAAAATATCTCAGCACTGTCCAACAGAACTTCCAAGACACTGGGAACATTCAACACGGGTGCTGTTCAGTATGACAACCCCCGACTCCCAGGCCATCACATGTGGCTACCGAGTTCTGGAAATGCAGTAGGTCTAACTGTGGAACTCCGTTGTATATTTTATCTCATTCTGAAATTCAAGAGTCACGTGTGGCTGGTAGTTACTCTGTTGGACAGTGCAGACCCCGTGATGACGGCACATATTTGGCCTCAGTTTCTGACCTTACCTCCAGAGTGCCTACTGAACATCTGCATTTAGTTGCCTAACAGGCAGGCACCCATTGCTATTCCCATATTATTAATGCCAACTACAACCTTCCAGTGACTCAGGCCCAGGGGCCTTGGAGTTACCCCGGTTCCTCCTTCCTTTCATCCCCACATCCAGTCTGTTAGCAAATCCATCAGTTCTTCTTCCAGAGTATATCCAAAATCTTATCATTGGTCACCCTTCCCCCATCCTGGCTGAAGTCTCACTGTCTCTGACAGAACTGTAAGAGATGTTCCAGCCTATCCTAACTCTACAGACTATATTCATCCTCCACGTAAGAGGCATCCTTGGAAAACCTGAGCCAGGCAAGTTACTCCCTTGTCTACCTTGGCCAGCACATGAAGGCCTCCGTGTTCTGTATCTTGCCCTTCGGCCTCTCTCATTTCTCCTGCGTTTCCTTTTCTAACCACACTGATTCCTTTCTTCAGACATGCCGAGAACACTCCTCCCTTTGGGCCCCTTCTGTGTCTGAAATATTCTTCCTTTGGTGTCCATAACTTATTTCCTTGCTTCCTTCAGGTCTTTGTTCAAAAGTCACCTGAATAACAAGATCTTCCCTGTCAGCTATAATTAAATCACCCTGCCTACGTTTCCTGTATCCTTCGTTTCTCCTCATAGCAGTTCTCACCATCTGTATACTATATACAATAATTGTGCACTTATTACCCCCAACACAGACTAAAGTATAACCTCCACAGATCAGGAGCTTTGGCCTCACAGTTCTACTTACCACCATATTCTCAACACCCAGAACAATAGGCTCTTAGGAAACTTACATTGAATGAATGCATTATGGGGGTAAGAGGGTACAGGAAGGTAGAGAAGTTAAAGGGGTTCATAGCTCACAAAGAGACCAAGTTCAGAGACACAGCATATGGGGTCTGGATATGGACAGAAAGTCACTGCAGATCCTTTAGCAACCCCACCCACCCCTCCATCCCAGGGGCTTCTTGCAGTACTGCTGACATGCTGTGAGCCTCTATCTTTATTCAGTAGAAGAAGGCTCAACTCTGCTTGCACATAGAAAAATGCTCTATTTGTTCCAGTAGCCTGAGCAGTTCCCACTTTCTCCATTCAGTGGAAGGCAGAGCCTGGAGTGTGACAATGCACTCCAGGCTCTCAACTCCTACCCCCAGTCTGAGTGTGCATCTGGCCAGAGCAGGGAAGCAATGATGTACCTGTGGGGTGCTTTTCTGATGCTCTACCACCTACAGAAGGCAATGGAGTCATGGCTAACTCTCATTATCAACTTGACTGGATTTAGAATCACCTAGGGGGCAAACCTGAGAAGAAGCAAAGACTGAATAGGATGTGAACCATCTCATGGACCAGGGTCCTAGACTGTAAAACAAAGGGGAAAAAAGGAAGCCAGCTATTGTAGGCATTGTTCTGTTGTTGTGTAAAGACACCATGACCAAGGCAACTTATAAAAGGAAGCCTTTGATTAGGGTAATCTTGATTACAGATTCAGAGGGTTAGTACATGGCCATCACAGCAGGGAGTGTGGCAGCAGGCAGGTTAATATGGTACAGGAGACATAGCTAAGTACATACATCCTGACAGCAGCCAACAGACAGAGTGTGACTGAGCCTGGCAAGGGCTTTTGAAACCTCAAAGCGCACTCTCAGTGACACACCCACTCCAACAAGGCCACACCTCCTCCTAATCCTTCCCAGACAGTTCCACTAACTGGGGATGAAGCATTCAAACATATGAGCCTATGGGGGCCAATCTTAATTCACCATGTTCTACTCCCTGGCCCCCATAAACTTGTAGTCATATCATAATGCAAACTGTAGTCAGTCCAATTTCAAAAAGCCCCACATTCTTTCAGTCTCAAAACTATTTAAAAGTCCAAAGTCTCTTTTGAGACCTGAGGCAATCTTTTCACTGTAATGTCCTGCAACAGCGAAAAGCCAGTTATATACTTCCAACATACAGTTGTACAAGACTGTTCAAAAATTGAAGAAAGGGGGCATAGTGAAGAGATGCAACACCAAAGTAAGACTGGAACCCAGTACGGAAAACTCTAAATTCTATATCTCCATGTCTAGTGAGAGGGCTTATTGGATGGCTCTTTCTGTCTCCCACTCCTTCCAGCTTTGCTGACTGTAATGTGATTCTCTCTCTTGGGCTGGTTCCACACCCTGTCTGCAGCTTTCCTTAGCAGGTACTCCATGACTCTGGCATCTCCAACATCTTAGTGTTTCCAACAAAATCCAGGCTTCACCTTCACAGCTTCCGGCAATGGCCTTTTGGGACCTATTACGCAGGTACTCCCCTGTCAGATATGTGGTCTCAGTGGCTTTTCTTGATTATGGAGGAAAATTCCATAACCCCTTTCTTATACTTTTCTTGATGAAGCCAGAACCACATGACTGCCAAGTTCTGCTGCTTGCTAGGGCTGGAACCTGGCCCTCTCCTTGAATTACATTTGCATAATGTAATTATACTGTATATGTAAGTATATGTATGTATATGTAATACATTTGGTTTGGTGATGCTTTCTTAGATAAGCTTTGCTTTTCACAAGCTGGAACCTTAGTTCGGTGGGTCCTGCCCTGAGGGCACCACTCTCTTTATTAGATTTGGCATCAGGTTTTTAAACTTCTCATCTCTTTGGGCATAGGACTGGGATCCAACACTACATTTTTTGGTTTTCTTTTTCACCTCAAATTGTGCATTTTGTATTTCCTTTGCGCTGCTTGCTCCTTTTCAGTGTAGATCTGCACAAGAGTGAGCACTAATTACTATGGAACACAGTCAATACCAGGCTCTCCTAGAATCTCCTCTGCCAACATTAATCCAAAACTCTCCCATTTAGCCTCCAGCCAATTTTTAGGACAAGGGCAGAAAGCAGCTCTACTGTTTGCCAAAATATCACAAGAATAATATCTAATATCAGGCCCCTCTGAAACCTCTTGAGTTGGGCCACCACAGTGCACACTGTTCTCAGCACCACTGCCTTCCATGCTCCTACTAGTAGGGTCCACTGTTGCAGAAGCTCCTTCTGCTTCTTCAGCCAATAGCCGCTGAAATACCAGCACATTGGGGCGTGATCTCTCTCCCTTTAAAAAAGTGGCCACTGCCCTCTGCTCACTCTCTGGCTTCAGGCTCACTTCCCTTCTTCCCAGCATTCTGTTTGGTCTACTCCGCCTATCTAAATTCTGCCCTATCAGGCCAAGCAGTTTTCTTTATTAATTAACCAATGAAAGCAACAGATAGAAAGAAGACACTCCCACATCAGTCCACTAAGCCCCTCTTACAGCATTCAACTGTTTCCCTAAATCCAAAGTCCCCAAATAATCTATATTTCTCCAAACAACAGCATGGTCAGGCCTGTTACAGCAACACCCCAGTTTCTCGTATCAACTTCTGTCTCAGTTACTGTTCTATTGCTGTGAAGAGATATCATAACTAAGAAAACTTATAAAAGGAAGCATTTGATTGGGAGCTTGATTACGGTTTCAGAGGATTAGTCCATGACCATCATGGTGAGGAGTGTATCAGCAGACAGGCAGGCATGGTTCTGAGCAATAGCTAAAAGCTTATACCTTAGCAGTGGGCAGCAAGCAGAAAGAAAGAGACTGGGCTGGTGATATGCCTCCTCCAACAAGGTTACACCCCCTAGTCCTTCCCAAACAGTTCCACTAGCCAGGGATGAAGCATTCAAACAGCAACGAGAAATGCAAAATAATGTTAAGTGAAGGTGATGAAGAGGGAGCAAAGACATTCCTTCCATGTATAGGTCTGACCAGGGGTTCTAGAAGCACCAGGACTGGCCTTCTATGGATACGAATGAGACATTTTTCAGGTATTGAGTTGGAGTGCTTTAATACTGTAAGAACCCTAAGATGTCACCAAGGGACTAGTCCAACTGTCTCACTTCATGGATAAAGAAACCAGGGCCTACAGTGGGGTAGTGACTTCCTAGAGACTACAGAACCAGGACCAGAGCCGGGTCTACCTCCTACCTCTTCATGACAGGTTTCAAGAAAGACTGTGTTCTTTGGACGCATTTCTCTGAGCACATCTTTTAGATCTGGTCCACCTTCCTGTTTTATCTAATTGCTGGTTTCTGAGTCTAACCTAGGCTATTCCATAACAGGAGGAGCCTGTGCAAAAATTCCTGATATGTACCTTACCCTATGTGCCTGGAAATAACATTCTGAGTCTGACCCTTATGCAGAGGATGGAAATTAGAGGACTAATTTAGTTGTCATGGCAACCCTGAAGCTCTTGTACTAGGTACTTCAGCTGCTTGACATCCTGTAGTGGTGGTTGCTAGATCCCCGATCTGTTGCTGACCAACTGTATGATCCTGGGAAAGACCTTAATTCATCCACCCACCCATCCATCTATCCATCATGTAATGACATCCAAAGGAATTTGTACTGGCTTGCAATACAAAATAAAACCATTAAAAGAAAAACAAAAGCCCAAAGCCATGCTAGAAGTAGAGAGTACAGAAAAAAATCCGAAGGCAAGCATTGAACATAGATTATTTGATCAACAGAAAAACAAGAATACTTTAAAACATGAGCTAATACAGCTATTACAACTAAAAATTAAATTCAGTTGAGGCTAAGATTCACATCTGTCCTGCAAGTCTCACCTGATGGAGGCTGAGCAGGACCTCTACTCTGCAGTCTTTGCCCATCTCCTCCCACAGTGGCAACAAAATGACTCACTTGTGGCCACAAACTTTAGCCCCAAGTTCTTTGAATTGGAAGAAAGAGCTGACAGTCTGGTGTTAGTGACAGCTATGTATCCAGTTCATTCACCAAAGACCGAGACCCACATTAGGCAGGACAACCTGCCAGTGTCCTTAAAGCCCTTTCAAGGGCAGCTGCCATGAAGTCAGGGGCAGTAGAGCATCATGGGAGCCCAGCGAATGGAGCGAGCTTTCGAGAAGCTTTGGAAAAAACTTTTTAACAGGACTTTGAATGAAGAGTCAGAATTTTTTCACTTGCTATTCTTGAGACTACAGCCTTACTATGTAGTTCTGGCTGTCCTGGAACTCACTAAGTAGACCAAGCTGGCTTTGAACTTATCTAGATCTGCCTGCCTCTGCCTCCAAAGTGCTGGGAATAAAGGCGTGTGCCACTACATCAAGTCAGGATTTGAATTATGAGCGTCATCGCTTTACATGGTGAAAACAATATGGGTGGGTCTACAGTACAAAAAGGGACAGGAGGCAACCACTTAGGCTATTTTCCAGCACTTCCTGCCCCTCCAGGATGGAGGATGCGGTTGCTGCATCCCTTTCTCTATCTCTCCGAGGGAAACAGGAGAGCAGAGTGTAGAGAAGATCCCAGAGACAAAGAACCTGTACCAATCCCAACGCTTCTATTTTCTAACTACATGACACTGGGCCACGACTTTGCCTCTCCATACCTCAGTTTGCTCACCTGGGAAATGGAAATAAGAACCTCATTCTTAGCATTGCTATAAATAGAGTAACCTGTCAAAGTCAGGACAGTGGCTAGACCTAGCACTGGCCCATGAAGGATTACTGTTCTACTGTTCCTATTATTTCTAGCATTCCAACTTCAATTAGCTATATTAATACTTTTTCACATGTCAACATCTAAATCATTTAGACTCTTCTGAAATTGGACTTTTATATATGTTGCAAGACTGCTAATACGTTGGATCTGAACTGAAGACCAACAAATAGCATTTAAGTTATTATATTCCCTGCAGAATCAGGTAGTAAATCATGGCAGAAAGGAATACAGCACTGTGTCATTAAACCCCGGCATCATCAGACAGAGGAAGTTTAACTGCATGTTTCCTTTCCCTCACATTGCATCACAACGTTCAGAACTGTACCACACTGTGTCTATGTGTGGGCACACAGGCATGTGTGGTGTTTATGACAGGTGTGCACACAGGAGCAGAGGAGAATGTCAGGCATCCTGCTCTATCCCTCGTCTTTCCCTGAACCTGGAGCTCTGTGTTTTTGTTTCTGTTTGTTTGTTTGGCCCATCTAGCAAGCTCCAATAATCCTCCTATTTCCACACCCTCCCTCCCAGTTTCTGGATCACAAGTGCTTCTGTCAACATCCAGCCCCTTATGCGGTTATAGAAGATCTGAACCAGGGTCTTTATCCTTGTGAAGCAAGCACTCTGACCCTCTAGAGACAGCTCTTTAGCCTCCAACGGAAGCTCCATTTTAACTTGCTTCATATTTAGTCTTCAGTTTCTCCCACAGGTTTTCCTTCTATCCTTCAAAGGTTTCTTATTGGTTTTTTTCTTATGAAAAATAGAAACAGATGTTTTTAAAAAGTATAGTATGATCATCAAAATATCTAATTTTCCTGTTAAGTGGTCAATGTCAAAACATTGCTTTGTGGATCTATTTGCTGATCAACTGTCATCCTGACCTGGATCCATGTTCTGTTTTTTATAAATTCTTTTGTCTTCTTCACCGCACTCATTTTATTTTTGTTGGAGTATAACCTCAAATAAAACTGTTTTTGGCAAATTAAATGGAAAGGAAAATTTCCGAGCTTTTGCATACTAAAATGACTCCATTTTGCATTTGTCTTTCCCAGTTTTCCTCTTTCTACTCCAATGCTATACTCTCCACTTCCTGCAATGAAAGTAATCTTCCTGTGTTTGGTGGCAATTACCAAACCCAGCGGCATTTTTAATCCCACTCATTTCTGTAGAAACTGACATTGTTGATAATCCCGGGATTCTTAAAATTCCCCATTTGGTTGGTTCTTGATGGATTTATACATTCTTTGTTCTTTTCCTTTGAAATCATTTCCAGGCGTTTGTTTCCTCTTCACAAGCCTCCAATCCTGCTATCCTTTAGTGCCCCACCTCTGCCCACGGATGGCCGTTCCCTACACAGGTTTTCTGAAATGGCTCAGCTAGCACAATGGTCCTAACAACCATCTATATAGTGACACAAAGCATCAACCAATGATACGGCCTATCCAAATGTGTGTGTGTGTGTGTTATGCATGTACTCATGCCTATGCATGTATGTACGGAGGCAAGAGACATTGAGTATCTTCCTCCATAGTTTGCCTTCTTAATTTTTAAGACAGAATCTATGTACTGAACCTGAAGCTGTCCAATTGACAAGACCTGCATGTGAGCAGCTGGGAACTTCCCTGTCCCCTCCTCCCAGTGTTGGGGGTACAGGCATGCACTACCACAACTCAGCTTTCTCTATGGGTGCTGGGGATCCAAACTCGGGCCCCCATGCTTTCCCAACAAGTGTTTGACCCACTGAGCCATTTCTTAAGCCCCCAAATCTTAATTCATCATTTCACTTCAATTCCAAGTTTCTAATCCTTTGGCATTTTTAGCTGATGAAGTCATCATCCACCCAAACCTCCCCAGGTAAGAACGTTGACAGTGTCCTAAACCTTTTCTCCATCCACACCCCCTGGCCAGTTACTAAAGCCTCTCCGAGTTGCAGCAGACATGATTCTGGAATTTCACTCTCTCTGTTCATGCTGTTCCTTTAATTCCAACCCTATTGCTTCTTACTCGACTACTGGGCCCTGTGCCCCCAGCCTCCTCTGTCCATCTGTCCTTCCTTCAGTGACTTATCTCCTCTCCTCTCCTCTCCAAATCTGTTGACCATTTATTTTAATCAAGATCCCAGCTGGCTCCCAACTGCTCTTAGAAAAATGATGAAACTCTTTAGTTTTATACACAACATTTTGTGGTTTCTCTCTGCCTAGTTACATAGCCAACCCCCATTGTCACCTTAACCTCACACATCCTACAACTATAGTGAGAAGATTGGGGGGGGGGTCTTCTCAACCTCAATACACTGAACCCTCCATGTCTCTATAATTTTGTATTTACTGTTTTGTTCCTAACTTATTGTGTGTATGGTCATGTGTTAGTGTGTATGTACGTGTAAATGCATGTGGAAACCAGAAGTCAAGGCTGTGTTTTCTTTAGTTGCTCCTTCCCCTCATTTTATGAGGCAGGGTCTCTCACTTGTCCTAGAGCTCAGGGATTTGGCCTGATTGGCTGCCCTGTGAGTGCCAGAGATGGACTGGGCTCTGCCTCCTCAGCACTAGCATTGTAAGTATTCCCCACAATGCCCAACCATATGTGGGTATCAGAGGACATTGTGTTAGTTTTTTTTTCTTTCACCATGCTGGTCACAGGATCAAATTCAGGTTGTCAGGCTTGGCAGCAGGTGTCTTTACCCACTGAGTAATCTCACAGGCCCACACATATGGATCTGAACTCAGGTCCTTATGTTTACACGGCAAATTCTTTACTAACTAATCCATCTCCCCAGCTCAGATGGTCCCTCCATATTTCTATGGTACCCTACTAATAACTTTCTACCATATTATATTATTGAGGCTTTTGTTTTCATTTTCTATAACTATGTTGTCAACTCCTAGGAAGCTGGGCCCAATCTTCACTTTTTATATACATTAGAGGATACATCTTAATGAATGCTGAAAGAGAGGAGGAAAAACACTTAGGAAGTGATTGCGTTCAAGGGGCAAGAAGAGGTGCCCTGATGAGGCTAACAAGGACCTATCCAGTCACAAAGGCCAAGGGGAAAGCATTTTAAAGAGACTGTCAAATGCCACAGAGCATATAGATGCTATAGCTGTGAACAAGTCACCCATCTAGAGACCTGGAGGGCTTGGGGTACCTCCAGGACCAACATTCTCATAGCATAAGGACAGAATGGAAGAGACGGGAGGGTCTCAGCTAATGGGGCTGGGTTGGTGGTGAGGATCCCTCTGCTCTTCTACAGCACTGGGGAGTAGGCCAATTTTGGGGATTAGGTATTTGTTGAACCATTTTCCCTTATTTGGCCACGTGACAGACATTTTAACATCTTTTCAAATTCCTTCAGGGGTTCCCTCTTTCTCCTGCCCTTTAAATGTCAAGGTTTCCAGGACTCTGTTTTTAGCTACTGTCTCTGCTTAATCTACACACAGGGTCCCATTCATTGTGGCCTCAATGATGCCGCCTTCTTGATGTCCATCTGGCTGTACCTCTGCCCAGAGCCCTCCCAGCCTCAGAGCCCACTGGAACCATAAGTACCCGAGAGATACATCGCCCTTGGCTGTTCTAAAGCCCAGCTCAGCTCCCATCACCGAAGGTCTCCTTCGGAAACACTTTCTCTATCAACAAGACCCAAACCATCAGTTTTCTCAACCCTTTCCTCTCCAATATACTCCTGAAGTCTTTTCAATTCTATCACCTTAATAATCCAAAATCCCACAAAATCCCACCCCTCTTCCAGCCTCTCTTCCACTGCTGAGATCTAGACGTGCAGTTTCCAGTTGTACTGTCGCCATCTCTCCCATCTACTCTGAATTCTCTTTTCTACCCTTTCCCATAGCATTTTCAAGGAAGTGTTTGTCTATTTTCTAAAAGCCAAAGAGTAATTTTTATGCAGTCACACACAGCTCCATGAGTGTGAGCAAGGTTCCAATGCTGTTGAGATTTAAAGAATGGATGGACTGGGAAGATTGCTCGGGAGGTAAAGCCCTTACCACACAGCATGAGACCCTGATTCAGATCTCTAAACCTCATATGAAACCAGATATGGGAGCCTATGTCTGAATCCCTGTGTTCCTGGAGCAAAGTAGATGGCAGGGATGGGAGAATCCCAGAAGTTCGGGGGTCAGCTAGCTTGGGGGACACAGCAGCAAACAACTCAGAGTCTATCTCAGATGAAGAGGGGGGTAAATAGCAGCACCCAGGGTGGTTCTCCAACCTCCACATGCATGTCATGGCATGTGAATGCCTGTACTCATACACAGGAAACACATACAGAGAGAGAACAAATAAATAACACATTAAAACATTTCCATTTCCCAGAATGTTCCCTCATGACTCTTTGCCCCAACATTCCCAGAGGCAACTGCCATCCTGATTTCTAGCTCCATAGACTGGTTTTGTTGCTTTTGGACAGTTCGTAGATGGAATCAGACAGGAGAGATTTTGTGTGGACAGCTTCTTTCGCTTACCTGCTAGCCTGTGCCTTCCACTGCAGCCATGCACAAGCGTATAGATGTCTATCATAGTCACTTTTCCGTTCACCTGCTTATGAAAAAACTCACCTATTTTCAGCTTTAGTTTTTCCAAAGATGCATTATGAACATTTTTGCATAGTCTTTCTTGGATATAGAGTGTCCACAGTTTGGAGTAAACATCCAAGGAGGACTGTCAGATTTTGGATGCGCTCGTGCTTTGCTTTGTAAGAAGCTGCCAAACAGCTTTCTAAAATAGTTGCACCATTTTCTAACACTAGCCATGTACGAGAGTTCGAGATGCCTAAAACAGCCTTGAAAATGCAAATCAATCACACTATGGCTCTACCCTAAACTCCTCTCTCTGGCTCTTTCCAGGAGTTCCGGTTCCACAGGAAATAGGCCAGGTCCACCATGGCATAGTTAACAATGTCCTCGGTCTCACCGTTGCAGTTTCTCTACCAGCTCCCTTTTCTCCAGGCTCACAGGCCAAATTCTCTAACTCACGAATTTTGCCCCGCCCTTTAAACTCTGTCTTGCTATGTAGCCCAGGATGGCCCAGAACTCATGCTTCTCCTGCTTCCGTCTAGAGAGTTCTCGAAAGAAAGTTCTTTCATGTCTCTGTGTGAAAGAGATTCCCTTTGCCAGGATGCCATCCCCCTTACCTTCATTCTAATGCCTGCCTGCCTTTGCAGAGGGGTTTTCTGATTATTTCACATACTTCTGTGACTTCATTCTGCTCCCCAAACATACAGAAACTCTACCAACATGCTCAACATGTCATAATACACTGTTTTCTTTCCTCTAACTGACTCTTAGAAGATCTCTTTTGTCCCTCCCTTCCTTGATCATTGATGACTGACTACACCAGACAGACACCATGCTAGCAGAATAGCGCGGGATGAGAAGTTAAGACCTAATCCCTGCTCTCCTAAGACATCGGGCGGATGAAAGAGACAGTTGAGGGCCGGTCAGCACTAGAGTGCTTGACTAGCATGGATGAGACCCCAGGGTCGATCCCCAGCACCACAGAGACACAGAAGGCAGCCCAGTGACTGAGGAGTGAGAGCTGGAAACCAAGCTGTGTTCTGGACAAGAGAAGTAACAGATGAGGGCAAGGCAGGGTCTCATCAAAGAAACACTGTCTGTACTGGGATCTAAAGGAGATGTACTAGCTAATCAGGTAACATGCTGTGAACAGGAAAATAAAATTGAGCTGGAAGGAGAAGCTGAGGTGACCTGCATAAGGAAGAAGGCTAGGCAAGTGTCAGAACAGATGTCATCAGGGATCTTGCTTGAGACCATGCCGTAAGACAACACCGGTATCATCCCTCATCTAGCTCACTGGACCTGCCATTGTATTTGTTGGTGCTTACAAAATATATTATCTGTTCAATTAGTGCATGTTAAAAGAGTTCACAAAGTTTGATGGGAAAAGAAGATATGAGCAGCATCTTTCAATTTTATTGACTTAATGAATTGCATTTTTATTAGTTCTTTGAGAGCACAGAGTCTTGCACAATGTGTTTTAATCACATTCACCATCTCAACAGGATGATAAGTGGCTGCAGGGCTGAACATGCTTTTAAGCTAAGGCACAAGTGGAGTTTGTTGAGAGACTATAGCCAACGGAGCGGTGATGGAAACATCACACACAGGTTCTGCACAGAGGGAAGGGACGGGACTGAGGGTACAAAGATGGTTAGTTTTGCGAGGGAAGAATGACTCTTCCTTCGAAATAAGAGAAAAGGGTGCAACTGGGGGAGGGGAACCCTGCAGAGACACAACATTACCTGATAGGAGGGATGTTCTTATAGCCATGTGGTCCAGGGGACATTTTCTTGAATCAGCCATTCCTCAGCCAGACTATTGACAGTGCTTGTAATCATCATGGGCAGATTTATGGGGCAGTGACTATAACTGGCTATGTTGGAAGCTTTGGTGGTCATTCACCATCTAAGATCGACAGTAACCATGCTGGGGACCCACACACTCAGGCGTAGGGACATTAAGAACCTTACACGGGACTATACCTATATAGTTTGAATCAAGACTGTCCAATACCACAAGGGGCTGCAGCAAGTTGAGAGCCCAATCTCACTCCAGTATGGCAGGAATGTCATAGTGAGAGAGCGGAGGTAGTTTAAGGTGGTAAAGGCCCTATGTCTGTAGTGCGGATTTAACCTGCACCAAATCACCTAGTGGGTGACAGGAGAAACACAGCAGTTTGATAGAGTCGAATATAATGTAATACCTGGTTGCAGAATGAATCAAAGCAGGGGGGGAGGGAGCAGGGAGGGAGCCAGGGAGGGAGCGGGAAGGTTGTCCTAAGACCGCCCCCCCACCAGCAGACACATATAAACTTTAGTACCAAATTCTTACTTGTTGTTTATTCTATACATGCATATCTATAGTAAATGTTCACTTTTTTACTTAAGGAAGCACTTTTTGGTTTCCTTTTTGGCATATTAGAATTTCCCTCAAATCACTACTTTTGTGCTTTAAGAACATTATTAAGCAAAATAATGGTTATCAAAACACAAACACTGCGATACTGAGACAATCACTCTGGTAAGCTTTACAGTTAAGAGACCAATGGCAGGGCAGCACAGGCAGTGTGAATAACAGGACAAAGGTTGCTTCACATCCAGGTTTTTTTTTGTTTTGTTTTGTTTTTTGAGACAGAGTTTCTCTGTGGTTTTGGAGCCTGTCCTGGAACTAGCTCTTGTAGACCAGGCTGGTCTCGAACTCACAGAGATCCGCCTGCCTCTGCCTCCCAAGTGCTGGGATTAAAGGCGTGCACCACCACTGCCCGGCCACATCCAGGTTTGAATGTCATGCGATGTAAGAAATTTCATTGTGAGACTCAGAAGAGCATTCAATTAAAAACTACCAACTGTCCAGGCAGTTGTGGCACACACCTTTAATCCCAGCACTCAGGAGTCAGAGGCAGGCAGATAGATCTCTGAGTTCTGGGTCAGCCTGATCTACAGAGTGAGTTCCAGAACAGCCAGGGCTACACAGTAAAACAGTGTCTCAAAAAACCCAAAGACCAAAACAAACAAAAATTTACAGACTATTTATTTTCTGGGACTTCTCATTTACTATTTCTTTGACTGAGGGTAACTAAAATTACAAAATATGAAACAGGAAATGGAACAGTGCCCTTTCTTGCAAAGAGAAAGAACCCACACCAGTTAACTAAAGATGGGGTCAGTGACTTGTCCACACAGACAATGACATGGCAGGAGTGACATAAGAATGTGCATGGGAGCCTAGGCAGTTTGGATGCTCACCTTACTAGACCTGGATGGAGGTGGGAGGTCCTTGGACTTCCCACAGGGCAGGGAACCCTGATTGCTCTTTGGGCTGACAAGGGAGGGGGATTTGGTTGGGGGAGGGGGAGGGAAATGGGAGGCGGTGGCAGGGAAGAGACAGAAATCTTTAATAAATAAATAAAAAAAACAAGAAAAAAAATAACCAAAAAAGGAAAAAAAAAAAGAATGTGTGTTCCTGAGCCACCTTCCTGAGCCACCGTAGAGCTCAGTGCACAAATGCAAACATAGCAGCAAGAAGCCAGAAGCCCGACCTTAGTGAATATGGGGGTGGGGTTAGGGAGAGTGATCCTTAAAGAGAAATACATCCTAGCTGGCGAAAAGGAGCCACTGGAATAATCCCCAAAATATCCACAGAGAACTACAAAGCAACCCAGGCCCTGGGCCAGGAGACAGGTGGTCATATCAGCAGAAACAGCAGGTGCTATGGACCTGGCTCCATCTGTAGAGAACAGTCCTGCTGGAGAAGTCTCAGAGAAGAAGGCAGGGGAGCTCAAAATGGGCAGCTCTCCCCAGTGTGGAACTGTGATCTTAACTGGAGACCGCACAGCCGACAGGGTGGTCTCGCTATTCTGTTCAGGCTTCCTTGCACTTTTATACTAACAAATGATGGATCCTTTACTTTGCCAGTCACTATACATACTGTAAGTGTTCTAGCCTTAGGACCTACAGTGAGCTGAATTGTGTTCCCTCAAGACGCATGTCCCCTAACACCTTAGAGGGTGACCCAACTTTAGAAATAGTATATATATATATATATATATCACAGATGTAAACCATTACAGTAAGGCAACACTGAGTCAATGACCCTATCCTTATACAAAACAGACAAAGACACAGGAAAAAAAAATCTCAGTCAAGCCAGAGGTAGAGAGGCTGGACCTAGGCAGCCACAAGCCAAGGCACCCCTAGCTTTACTGAAAAACACAAGGAAGGAATCACCAAGAGAATGGGGAAGGTGTATGGCCCCAATCACACTTGACTTGGAACTTCCAAACTGTAAGAAGAAAACTCTTCCATTGTTTTATGCCCTTGGGGTTTGCCAAGCAATGTGAGTGATGTGTTTCATAGCCATTACAGGAAAGAAGCAAAAAAGGCTGAGGTGGTTGGAAAGGGCACAGGAGAAGCCTTTAGGTAAATAAGCACCAGGAAAAACCCAAATAAACCCATACCCTAGATTCAGAGGGAGTGTGTGGTCCCCAAAGATATACAGAGGGATCTGTTGCAACATTAAGTGGAATCTGTGCATTAAAGGCTCGTAGTGTGACTTCAGCCTGATGCATTACTAAGAGTGTAGACTTCAGTTTGGGCGCTGCAAGGCTGAATCAATCTCACACAACTAATGAGGTCCCACTAATCAAATTTCTCAAATTCAAAAGAGAAAATGAGGCTGTTCATGTGTTTCTTCTGTATATGAGTAAGAAAACAAGTTTCTCTTTAGGTATCCCAAATGCTACCAGGATCCCACGTCTAGACACCTGTAAGATGATAATGAGTCTAAATTAAGATGAAGGGGCAGGACCTTGACCATTAGAAGTCCCAGTGATGTTCCCCACCCAGTACCACAGCAGAAATTGTCTCCAGGCCTCAGAGTCTGTGGCATTCACTGCGGATTGATAGTTCTTTAGTTTTCCTGTGTTCTGGGTCCATGTGCCCACTTCTACCAAGGACCTGGCCTCTGAACAGAGTGTCAAACAACTGCTCTAGGTTACAATTATGCCCTGAACGCGACATTCTAATATTACAAATCAGACCTCTTTGACGAAGGTGCGGGAGCCTCCATTCCTGTAACCAGTATTGCCTATTTGGTTTCTTGTGGCATCTGCAAAGGCCACTGCCATATTGGTGGCTGAAAACAACAGGCATTTATTTATTGTCCCATGGTTCTAGAGGTCAGAAATGTATGTCAAGGTTGTTGGTAGGACTTGGCTCCCTCCAGACTCTGGGAGAGAACCTGGTACTTGCTCCTTCCAGCTCCTGGTGGCTCTGGTTGTTCCTTGGCGGTGTCTGCACCATTCCAATCTGTCCCCACAGCCACAATGCCATCTCTTCTGCATCAGAGCTTTGCATGCCTCTCTTCTAAAAGGACACTTTTAATAGTATTTATGGCCCATCTGATAGTGCAGCATTCTCTCTCAAATCCTTATTTGAGCACATCTTCAAAGACCCTTATTCCAAATAAGTTGGAATCCACAAGTTCTAAGAACTTTATAATAATGCCTTGGTTAGAAAAGGAGCAGGGATTCATTTTTAAAATTCATTATGTTATGTAAATTTTGACATTGGGACCTTAACAGGTGTTGTATGTGAGTGCCATGGCATAGGTGTGGAAGTCAGAGGACAACTTGAGAGAGTCTCTCCTCCTACTGTGCAGGTCTCAGGGTTTGTATCTGTTCAGTACCATCGCCTGGTGAGCCATCTCACTAGTCCCCTTATTTGTTTAATATGTCCCTGGCATCTCATACATACATGAGAATGAGTATATAAAACAAGGCAACTTAGTTCCAAATTCTCACCTTATGACCATTACACACTATTGCCCCGTTAGCATTCTCCAAAAAGATACCCCTGAACTCCATACCACAGTCCCTTCAAACACCTGGATGGGTTTCTTGTATGCACAATGTAGGGAAAGCTACCTGACACTGACTTCATCTCTTCAGGCTCTCCTGTCACGAGCAGTTATAAGGCTTAATGCTATCTTTAAATGGTGATGGAGGAAGGTCATTGGTTAATAAAGGAACTGCCTTGGCCCATTTTATTGGTTAGAGGATAGGTGGGAGGAGTAAACAGAACAGAACGCTGGGAGGAAGAGGAAGTGAGCTCAGTCTCGACAGCTCTCCTCTCTGGAGCAGACGCCTCAGAGAGACGCCATGCCCTGCTCCCAGGATGAAGCTCCGACCCAGGATGGACATAGGCTAGAATCTTCCCGGTAAGCGCACCTTGGGGTGCTACACACAGATGATTAGAAATGGGCTAAATTAATATGTTAGAATTAGCCTAGATAGAAATGGGCCAAGCAGTGATTAAAAGAATACAGTGTCTGTGTAATTATTTTGGGTAAAGCTAGCCGTAGGGGCGGCCGGGTGCTGGGGATGCAGCCCCGCCGCCCTTAATACTACAAAATGGGATATCAAATGATCGCATATGATTATATTTTGCCCTTAAATCATTTCTACTTCACGCACACATGGTGTGCATGCATGTGTGTGCAGGTTCATGTCTATGGAGAGGCCAAATGACAATCTTTGCTATCATTCTTTAGGCACCATCACTTTTAATTTTTGAGAGAGGATCTCTCACTGGCCTGGAACTCACCAAGGATACTGGGTTGGTTGGTCACCCAGCCCCAGGGATCTACCTCCCTCCACCTTCCCAGTGCTGAGATTTGAAGTAGGCACCAGAATGCCTGGTCTTCTCCATTTTAAACATAGCTCTTCATGTTTGCAAGGTAAGCACTTTGCTGTAAGAGTTGTCTTTCCAGCCCCCCTTCCACATTTTGAGGCCCCAAATTCATCTAATATGTCCCTTATCAGGACCCCTCAAGACATCTATCTCCTTGTGTTCATGCTTTTCTTTGAGCTCTTCTTGCCCTGCCTAGGGATGCCATTTCTACCTGAGACTTTGGTAAGCTTCCTGAAAAGGGAACCTTACGAGAATCTCAGTGTGTTCTTTTCTCATTGTTGTGACAAAATACTGGACAGAAGCCACTTACATGGGAAGAGGTTTACTGCAGCCCATGGTTTAAGGAGGAATCTGGTTTCTCACGGCAGAGAAAGCAGAGTGGGGAGTGGCTCAGTCTGTGGCATGGGAGTTTATCCTGCAACCTACTCATCTTGATGGATTCAGCAACAGGGATCTTGGTCCAGATAGGCTGGGCCCAACCTCACTGAACCACTTCGGAAAGCCATACCTCCTACTCCAAAGATCCATCACCTTCCCAAACAGCCCACCAACTGTAGATCGAATGTTCAAACATAGACGGCTGTTGGGAATACTTAACATTCTACCCATAACAGTGCACAAAAAACATTTGTCAAATGACTGTTGGCTATGGGTAGGGGAGTCTCACAAGCTACCACCTGTGGATGAGATGCCAGAAGCAATCAATTACTGCTGAGAGAGAATCAGTCTTCCCCAGGGATAGGCCCTCTAATTGGCTAGCCAATATCCAGTGGTCAGCCCTAAAAACATATGCATAAAAGCAATACTAAATGGATTCTGCAGATTGTATTTATTGTGTGTGTTGATCACAATAATTTCTGAAAGAGAGGCCATTAATTTGAGAAGAAGTAGGTAGTACACAGAGGAGCGAGAGGGGAGGAGATGATATAATATAGTACAGATATATTAAAAAAAAGAAAATGAACTATTGTATGTAAGGTAGACTAGTAAGTCAGAGGCTGTACAGAAACAGGCCCATCCTTCATTCTCTTGGAGTATTCAAAAGAGAATATTCAGAAAATTAGATGAGTGTATTTAACACTTAGAAGGAAAAATCTTTATATAGCTGATAATACAGGAAACAGGGGAGGTGTTTTTCTATTAAGAATAAGGTATTGATCTTCAAGAAGGAAAGGCAGAGAGCTTAAAGAGCCACCTCAATGCCAGGCTTTGGTGAGGACAAAATACAGCCCCAGTTTGAAAGGTGTTCATGGATCTCTAAGAACAGAGTCCTAGGACTGAGAAGACCCAGCTGAGGGAGTTCTAAGTGCTAATCTTATATCACTAAGCTGCTCCGAGATCCAGGGCTGTGATGTGGTTCATTTCAGCCGCTTTCAGTTTGTAGATGAACATGAGGCAAACGATGTTTAATAAATGTCAGCCAAATTATTGTATCAATAAAATGAAGTGGAATTGCTTGATGCAAGAGTTCCCATCTAGTCACATCATCAGATAGATACAGACTGTGGTGTCTGGAGGTTCATCTCAACATAAGCCACTGCTAAATACAATGCTCAATCTTGTAGCCATGTTAGACATAGCTGGCCACTCCTTTGAAGCACTTTATTAACTTGGTTATCAGGAGACCATTCCATCTAGTGTCAGCCTCTTCCCTCATTGGGTATTCTTATTTCCATCACTGGGTCTTCCCCTTGACCTCTAAACTTTGATATTCCTTAGGGTTCATTGCTATGACCCTGTCCTTTCTTTCTTGTCCCAAGAAAGACACTCAAACTTGTGGCTTCAAATGTCACCTGCAGATTATCTCTAAAATGTCTGTTTCCGGCCCTGTTTTCTCCCTGAACTCCAGACTTGCATATTCAACTGCCTGTTTGACATCTTCAATTAGGTCTCTAATAGACTGTGAAATGTAACATGATTGAAACAGAATTCCTCATTTCCTCCAGTTAGCATCACCTCCTCTTCCATCCCCACATCGATAAATGACCATTTCATCCTTCCAGTTGTTCAACCCAAAAACTAGGAGGCCAGTCTTGACTCTTTTCTTTCTCTCCCACCCTGAACCCAATACACCAGCCAATTTTGTTGGCTTCACCTTCCAATTGTACCCATATTCTAACTACCTGATCCCTTTCCACTGACAGCCCCACAGCCAACTCACCATATACATTACCCAGGATACAGAATCCAGTTATTCTCCCCTTGCCTTCCTATGCCTGCAGTCAATGTTTCACGGAAGCCGCATGACCCTTCTGAAACAAATTCAGTCATTTCACTTGCCTGCTGCCAACCTTCCAAAGATGTCCCCATAAATTTATATGCTCCACATCGTCAACGAGATCTACATGGCCCTATAAGCTCCTTTTCCCATCTTATTCTCCATTACCCTAATTTCAGCATTCTCATTACACTGGCCTCGCTGTCCTCAGCAAGTTATCAAGCTGAACTAAATAGAAAGCATCAAAACCTATTATGAAATATTGTATAAAGAGGTACTTGAGATATCAATAACATAAAGCTGTGAAGGAACAGAATTCCTGTAGTTATTGAGTACAGTCTCGGGTTTGCAAGATGGAGACTTCTGGACCTGAATGGTGATGATGACTGCCTGATTCTGTAAATACACTGAATACCATTGAAGTCAATGGTTAAACTAGTAAATTTTATATGTGCCTTACCACAACGGAAAATAATTCAAAAATACTCTTAATAGGTATGACCACAACAGTGGGTAATAATTACCAATAGGTGTTATAGATATCTATATGGTGTGTGTGTCTATGTGTCTGTGTGTAATATAGATATGGGTGAATAATCTTATCTATAATATATCCATAGGTAATCTATCACAAAACTTTTTGGGCTAGAGAGATTGTTTAGTGGGAAAATACATCTTCTGTTTAAATGTGAGGACCTGAGTTTGGATCCCCAGCACCCATGTAAAAAGCTGGGTGTGGTTTGTGTGCCTGTAACCCCAGTACAAAGTCTGGTGGGAGGCAGAGACAGGAGGCCAGCCAACCTAGTCAGAAAAAAAAAAAAAAAACAGTGAACTCAAGGCTCAGAGACAGAGGAATAAAGTGGAGAGTGGTGGGGGAAGAAACCAATATCCTCCTCTGGCCTCCTACACACAAGAGCTGGTGATATAGTTCAGTTGGTAAAGTGTTTGCCCGGCATGCATGAAGCCCTTGGTTCTGTCCTCAGTGTTCCATAAACGAGATGCAGGGGTACATACCTCTAACCTCAGTACTCCAGAGATGGAGGCAAGAGGATGAGAATTTCAAGATCATCTTCAACTGCACAGTGAGTTCAAGGCTAGCCTGGGATGTATGAAACTCAGCCTCATAAAAAGGTACACCCGTGAGAGCCGAGGAGCGGGCTCAAGTCTATAAGTTGTTTGTTATGGGAGTATGAAGACCTGTGTTTGGTCCCTATCATCCATATCAAAGCCAAGTGCCATGGCACACAGCTATAATCCCAGCACTGGGAAAGTGGAGATGGGAAGATCCCTGGGGTTTACTGGCCAATCAAGCCAAATCAGAAGTTCCGAGATTTAAAAAAAAAAAAAGACAAAAAAGACTGTGTCTCAAAAATTAAGATAGGGACTGAGGAAGGTACTTAATATGGATGTCTTGTTTCCACATACACTGTCACACTTACACACACACAGCACTTTACACCCAATGTGGCCATTGTATTTGACTATAAACAAAGTCTTGAAACAAATCCTATGTGTAACCACCTATGGACTTCACTCAGTGTGGTCAGTGACAATGGACTTGTCTCCATAGGAACTGGACACGAGGCCTCTAAAGATAGCCGTACTCGGGTTTTCGAAGCAGCCTCTCCCAGAAATCTGGACACTACCTCTCTGATGCAAGCCAATCACCCACAAATGAACAAGATGTGGCAAAATTCTATCTCCCTAATGTGTCATTTGACAATGCGGTGTCCTTTGACACAGACCAAGCTACAAAGCGGCCTACAGTGTAAAATTAAGGGTTTCTGATAGACTAAGGTTTCCTCTTGCCAAATGCCATTTATCTACGCTTGAGCCTTCCAACAAATATAACAAGTATAATCTGAAAAACCAGCTCACTCGTGTGAATTATTATGGTGCTGCTGTTTTAAGACGCTGTGTGGTTTAAAGGAGTGGAGAAATTATTTTTGGATACTTAAACTACAAAGTTCATTCCTATCATTGGGCAAAAGAGGATGCCAGAATCTAGAAAAGTAAAGGAACCTGTCTGCAGTTATACTTTTAGTCTGTGGGAAAGCTAAGAGTAGATTCCAGAAACCCTGATGCTTTAGGCTAGTACGTCTTTTCGAAATTTAAAGTACAGACATGTGTTGGAGGTATAGTGCATTCAGTTCTACACTGCTACAATAAAGAGAATAAATATTACAATAAAGCAAGTCATATGGCTCTGGAGACATCCCCAAAATACAGGATATTGCCATTGCTCTTGGTTGCCCCCCAGAACTAGATAGTAAGACCCTATTGCTGAAGGCACTACACAAATTGGTCACAGAACATGGAACAATTAAGTTGGTACAGATCAGGAAGCTTCCTCCCCAGTGGCTAGCTTTCACAGTACTGGAGGGTGCTATCCAGCTGCTGGTGGGAAATTTTAATAATCTTACCCAGTTGTGAACCTGGCGAACTGTAATTATAACCTGGAAGGCAAGATATAAGCATGCGTGCAATAATGGTCCCAATGCTATGGGAGTAACCAGCCACTCTCTGATTAGATTTAAGGCCCACCATAGAAGGAAACTCACGCCTCGTACTGTAAATTTAGCCATGAACCCATGATTGGGGAGCACATAGGCCCTAAAAGTGTACCTCTTGTTATCATCTCTACTTATTGGATACCTTATCGAATGGTCCTCTAAATGTGAATGTCTCTACCAGCAGATTAAGTGCAGTTCTCATACCTCATCTGGGAAGTTTCTTGGTGTAGTGGATGGTGGTTAGCATAGAAAATCACAACTAGTGCGCAGGTGCAGAGAGGAACTGTCAGCAGAGCGCTCTCACACCTCCTCTCCTAGGCTGTCACCACCATGGAAGGGGGGGGGGCAGACAGTAAGAGCCAGAGGTCGAGGAGGGTCAGTCCAGAACAGGGTCTTCTGGATTTAACTGGATCTCTGTACTCAGGATCTCACAGCAGCTGTGGTTATCTGCACAAACCTAAGCCAGCCAACATCATTCTGTCAAGGAGTAAGAAGGGATGCATGAGCCTCCACCCATAACTGAGGAGCTACGGACAACTGGTGGCTTCTGGAGGAGGAGGAGTCAGCTTTCTTCAAGGGTGTGGCTTCTGGTAGATTGACCATGCTCCCGAAGATGGCCCCACACCCCACACGCCAGGATCAGCATAAGCTGGGAATCAATAGGTTATAAATAAATTTTAAAAACCACAAAATTGGGGGCAGGGATGTGGGGGGGGGATTGGGGGGGAGTTGAGGTGAATATGATCAAAATATATGGTATGAAATTCTCAAAGGATTAATAAAAACTGAAAGCAAGTTGCATGAGTTTTTGACTTCTCAATAAAAGTTCCATCTATACTATTCTGTGCTCTATATTGTGTGTGTGTGTGTGCATGTGTGTGTGTATCTAAAAACAATGTATTGGGCTGGAGATCTGGTTCAGTGGTTAAGGGCACTTGTTCTTACAGAGGACCTGGGTTCAGTTCATAGCACTCACATGGTGGCTCACAATCATTTGTAATTCTACTTCCTAGGGTTCCAATACCACCTTCTGACCTCTGAAGGTACTAGGCATGCATATAGTACACATACATATATACAGGCAAAACAATCATATATTAAGTAAGTCTAAAAGAAAAAGAAAAGCAGTATACAAACTTTAATCTATGATTCTTTATTGCTAATGATCCTCTGAACGGTTTGAAAGATAAACTTTCTTGTGCATGGCTAACAGAAGTCTTCAATCTGTTACAAGATGGAATGAATATGACCTGCTATAAGAGGAGGCATCCTTGTATCATTAGAAGGGGGGGGGGCTGAACTAGTACCAGCAAGTGTGTAAGAGGGACAACTAGAAATGGCTCCATTGGCACCTGTCTGTCCTCAAACTGTCTCCACTGGTCTTCTCTTTTCTGGCCTTGAAGACAACTTTGACAGCTTCAGGTTTCTGCCCACTCAGAGGTGCAAGAGCCACTTCATTTAAGGCTGATGTTTAGGTATGAACAAGACCTCATCTTGTCTAAACCAAGTCCAGTCATTTATCAAGTTCCAAGCTCTTTCCCTCGCTTAGTAGAATGTGCTGAAGAGGTGGAGGCAGAAAGATTGTAAGTTTGAAGCTATCCTTGACTACCCCTTTTCTAGGATCATACTACCCTGAAGATGCCCAGTCTCCTCTAAGCTATTTCTAGACCACCGTGTGTGCTATCCCTTCCCCAAAGGCAATGAACAAGCCAAAAGTAATCTTCAGCCAAAGCAGGTTTCTTTCAAGGATGGAGTCTTAAAGTCATCCAGAAAGCATGCAATTAACTGTCATGTTCTTTGGGCGTGGTATGCAATTTCTACAACTGCATGGAGAAAGAACACGGTGGCAATTGCCGATTGGAGGTGGGCTTTAAATCACAAGTCTACAACCATATTTTCTAACACCCAGGAAGATGACTGAGCAATTGTGGCCTTTCACCAGAGCCCAGAGTACCTTGCCACTCAGCCTTCACCCCTGAAGCCCCTGAAGGGCTGTTTTGGAACAGCCCTTTGGTCAGAAGGAAAGTGGTGAGCAGGACTGGCACTCTACAGGTCAAACAATGTCTTCAATCACAAACCACTCAGAGTTCTGCAGAAATACTATTTTTTGTTTGATAAACTTATTATTATGGTCCTAAGTATTTTGTACACTTAAAATGCCCAAATAAAATATCCCAAGGATGACTGTAATATCCTAGGTTATGCTGTTGCCTCTGGACCTTTGGGCGTTAAGACGGTCTGCATTTTGTAGCTATTTTATTTACATCCCATTATTAATGAAATAGTCTAGTCACTGCAGATACTGACAAAAACCACATACCATCCTTTCCTGCCACTGATGGTGCCAGGGACATGATTAGATTGTGTGCACACATGTGTGTGAGTACAGGCATGTGTATACTGTGTATGCATATGAGTGTGTGAGTGCACGCGCATGCGTGTGCACGTGACACGTACTTATACATGTCAAGGTTAGAGGTGGACACAACTGGGCTCATTTGGACTCAGCCTAATGTTTTGAGGCAGGGTCTCTCACTTGAACTAGTGCTCACTGATTGGCTAGACTGGCTGACCAGCAAGCCCCAGAGGCTGGCCTGTCTCTACCCCCTGCTTGAGGATTATAGATGGTTGCGACTGTGCTCCTCCTTTTTGGCATAGGTATTGGGTATCTGAACACAGTCCTCATGTTCGTAGACCAGGTACTTTACCATGGGACAGAAAAGCTTTTCCTGTGTTTTTAAAGCAGATGTCCCATCCCCAGCTTTCTGTTAACTTTAATGTCCTCTTTAGCTGGCACTGTGTGGGGAAATGCAGACCCAGAATGGAGAGGCCCAGAGAAGGTCTCCCACAAGTCTGAGGGCTACGGATGTGTTTCTTGTACCCTCAGCATCCATCTCATGGGTGGCAGAGGACTGGGACAGAAAACAACACACACGCAATTCTACACAAAACAATTCAAAGCCAGAACCCTGATCACTTTAAAATAGCTTCATAGGTTGGGAAGAAGTCAAGCTACTTTTTAAGTCTTAAGCCATTCCCTATGCTCTTATTCTTTTTAGTTATTTTAGTACATCCCTCCTCATTCCAAAAGGTTCTCAGGGGGTTGCTGTCCCGGTGCTGTTGACTCAGTTTTCTCCTATAGAGCCTGTGTGCACTCCAGAACCACCAATATGGGCTGCAATTTAGAAGGATTTGGAAGGCCCATATAAAACTACAATGCCTTAGCAGATAAAAGACAGGAGTTAAGTTTCTACTGTGTGTAAAGGGTTGGGCTGAAAGCGGAGAGAGCTATTTTTGAAAGGTATAAGTCACAGCTGATGTTTTTGAGTAATTTGTGGTCTGCCAGTGCGATAGGCTTCATGCCCAAGGGAGGACGGCTGACGTCACAAAGCAGGCTGCACTCTGTGCCTCCCAACAGGCAGGCTGCCAGGCAGAGTCCTCAACCTCTTAAGCCCTCTGGTGGGGAAGGGGGGCAGGGCAGGACAAGGTGAAAGTAGCCCAGTGGGGAATGTGCTGGAAAGGAAAAAAAGGCCTGAGGGGAACTGAATAGGAGCTAGTTAAAGGGGTCTTGATGTCAGGGAGAAATGTTGGGATTTTATTCCAAAGATACAAGGGGTATCTAAACAGGAAGCGATAATGATCAAAGGTGGCACTTAGTGACTGCTGCTCCCTTGGCACAGCCTTTGAATCTTCATTTCCTAAAGCCATGGCATAGCTCTTCCACAGGGGGCCCAGCCAGTTAACTATTTCAAGTTCCATAGTTAGTATGCAAGGGCCAGGATTCAAATTTCAGCAGAGCTCAGACTCCTTAACCACATGAGCCCGGGACAGAGCAAGAAGCCTCCGAATGCGGAGGGGAGGCAGAAGGACAGAGTTTCCAGGAAGCAGTCAGCAGGCTTGGATGCTGCTGAGCCATCAGGAAGGAAATCTGAGAAACAGCTATCAGATTTGTGACCTTTACCCGAGAGGGGTGAGGACAGGAGCCTCCTGCCGGGCAAGAAGGATGACAGCAAATCCAGCCCTGGGGAGGAAGTGGCAGCAAAGACAGGTGACAGGTGACAGGTTCCCACACTTCGTTTTAAGGAGTGATCCTGCAGCAGAGCAACCTTGACTTTATTCGAGGGTTCCCAATATATTCCATCCCACTCTTGCAAAAATAACACATTTTAGTAATTATAATAAGGGACAATTAGCTGCTTTGCATGCAGGTGAAATGCAAAAATTTATGTATAGGGAAACTATCGGGGAGAAAGAGGACACATGAGCTCCACACAGCTCGCTCTGGGGCTGTGATGGGAGGGAAGCCTCCCAAGCCATTGCCCACAGCATGACTCCACACTGAAAACATCTGTCTGATCCCAGTCTGAGCTTCCAAAAACCTGAGCCACAAAACAGACATTCTCAGACAGATTCTTTGTTTTAATGAGTGGTTAGCACTGCAGTTTTCATGCTAAGTCAAACACAGTTTCAGGGAGACTATAGCATTGGAAAGGGAATTCTACTTATGACAAAGAATTTGGAGCCACGAGGGCAGCGATTAGAGCTCAGAAGAGAAGTGGGGAGGGTGGGGTGGGAGGAGGAATTCTTTCATCAAGGCCTTTTCCCATGACTATCAGCTTCCTTCAGCATCCTAGTTCCTTCTACAGAGTTCTAGGTTTGACTCAGTCCCCAAAGTTTCTATGATTTTGCTGTGTCCCAAACAATGCTTCTGCAAATTATACATGTGCAAAGACATAGAGATGTGAGCTTAGGAGTGTGGGCCAAAGGGACCTCTGAGTGTGATGCTTCTGGTTCATGCTTGCTGGTCACACTTCTCAGACACAGTGACAAGGGCTTTGAGAGTGAACTCACACCCTGACGCAGGCAGGGAAGACACCAGTGGGTACTGGATAATGTTTAAACAACGTAGTGGCTTACTACAGGTAGCACAATGATTAGTCTGCTTGGGTGAAAAACTGGTATGAGTGAGTATAGATTCTTTTCCTTTCGGCGACACAGGCTGAAAACTTGGCGGTTGGCAAAGCATTCTGGAGTCATCAAAAGCATTGTGCAGCCCAAGAGGAGGGGAAGCCTGGCAGGACCCAGGTGTCATGGGCCTCTCCGTATGCTTTGCTGCCCTATCTTACGCAGAGAATGACACTCAGGGACTTTCTCTCCAGCTCTCTGGAGCCTGATTCTCCCCAGGAGTTTCCTCTTTCACAATACCGGAGCAAAAGGGAGACAATTTTTTTCTAATTCTTTTGCACTGTCCTTGCTGTTCCTCTAAGGAACATAAAAGGCCACTGCAGGGAACAGCAAGCGCCACCACTAACCATCACAAGAAATGTGGGAAGCTGGAAGGACTCAAAGACGCCACAACGACTTGTCACCCCCCTCTCCACGGCACTCGGGGTAAGAGAGTAAAAAAAAAAAAAAACGTCAAAACCTTGGTCTTCCGGGGTATTTGTTCCACAGAGGAGACAGATAATAAACTCCAGAAAGACTTAAGGCTGTGTCCTCGGGAGTGTTATGAATGCAAATGAGGCAGGAAGGAGGGATGCCTCATTGGGGTGGGTGGACTTGTTTTGAAGGCACTGTTAGACTTTAAGCAAAGCCTCAAGGAAGTAAAGGAGCCAGCCCTGACAGTACCTGCAGGAAGAGCATTCCAGGAAAAACCCTGAATAGCCAAGGCTCCAGGTAGAGAAGCAACCAGGAGGCCAGTATGGGTGGATCAGAACAGGATAGAAGGTGAGAGAAGTAAGGGACAGAGACTGCTTCCCCTGCAATCAGAGAAAAGAGAAAGCCCGGAGTCTGAGCCACACTGGCTTAGCCTCCAAATCAGGTCTGCTCCTCTGTTGTTTATTGTGGGATCCCAGCGCCACATCTGTACACCTGACCACAAAGGGTAACTGCTAAGGGACATGGAATATGAAACTCCCTATCCGGACACAGCAAATGCCAGGTTCCTACCTACCACCAGTCGGTTCCCTCAGCCTTTTCCTAGTTGTACAGTTCTTCCCACCTAGCTACCACTGTGGCTGAAAAAAAGTGTTTAGAAGCAGATCATTCAAGGGCGTTTCAGATATCAAATATGTATTAGCAGATGAACAAAAAACAGGAGAAACACTATTTGTCTATGAACATAATAATCATAAGAGAATAACATTTTAGTTTCTGCACTTAAAAATCTGGAGCAATCCGTACCAAACTGTTAATGGTGAACACTGGTAATAGTTAGGACTATCAAACATTTTGACTACTGACTTTCAACCTTCTAATTTTTTTATGACTGAATATTCTGCAGTGAACAGTTATTACATTTGCAAAAACTCACAGCATAGGCCAATGCTGACGGATGCAAGGGAAGTCGCTGTCTGGCCTTGCTCTGTTTAGATGTCGCCCCGCCCCACTGAAGGCCACTATGACCCACTTTAGGAACACTCGTAGGGAGTTCTAGGGTCCTAGGCTGAAATCTGGACCAGAGAAGGTCCCAGATGAGTTCTGTGACCCTCTATGACCCTCAGCTGGTTCCATTTGAAAGGAGAGGATGGATACCCCTTGCTACAGCTCCCATTGAGGAGAGAAACAAACCAGGGAAGTTTAATTAATTACAATCAGCTATCTGTGAACTTCTGTGACTCACGAGTGCTGGCATTATTTTTTTTCTTTTAAAAATACTAAATTAGCCAGGCGGTGGTGGCACACGCCTTTAATCCCAGCACTCAGGAGGCAGAGGCAGGCGGATCTCTGTGAGTTCGAGACCAGCCTGGTCTACAAGAGCTAGTTCCAGGACAGGCTCCAAAACCACAGAGAAACCCTGTCTCGAAAAACAAAATAAATAAATAAATAAATAAATACTAAATTAAAGCTGGACAGTGGTGGTGCACGTCTTTAATCCCAGCACTTGGGAGGCAGAGGCAGGTGGATCTCTGAGTTCGAAGCCAGCCTGGTCTACAAAACGAGTTCCAGGACAGTTAGGGCTACAGAGAGAAATCCTGTCTCGAAAAAAATAAAACCAACCAACAAACAAAAATCCACTAAATGAAGGGATATTATAAGTAAAACTCCATCTTATAACTAAACAATTTGCAAGGCCAGCTAACACAAGACAGCTCCCGGTGTCGTACTCACAATGCATCAGAACATGTGTTATAACCAGTTACAGCAGAACCCATAGCTTGAAAACAGCAATCCTTTCCTCTCCCCTCCGAAATGTACACTCTAGGTGAGTGGAATCAAAAGTAATGCTGAAGCCTCCACAATTGCCCATATGGCTTTTCCTAGTTAAAAAAAAAAATGTTTCAATAAAAAATACGTAGTACAGAAATACTCTTTATTTTTGTATTTTCCGAGTTGACCTTTGCACCAAGAAGGGTGCTTCATCTGCACATTACATGAAATTCTGCTCGCACGGGAGGCAGTAGACAATTGTGGGACTCCTGCCTGGCAGGGGTGCTGATGCTTTCAAAGGGAAAATCCTTCTCTTCCCCAGAAACCAATGAGACCTCTCCTCATTTTCTGCCTCTTTCCGGTGCTGTCGGGATTCATCTTGAGTTTATCTGTCCATAGGCTGGAAATCTCCAGGGCAGAAAAATTCCACCTCAGCATTCTGTAAGCTCTGGAAATTGAACTCTTTCAAAACGGAGTATTTTCTGAGAGGCCAATCTTTTATACAAACTGTCTACTATTAATAGGAGTCGGTAGAATGAAGGAGGTAACATCCAAACTGGGCTTAGTGTCCAAGGAGGAAAACGGAGCTCATAGAACTTACACCAATCTCATACACCTGGCTTAGTGTTATCCATTATACCAATGCACCATTAAAAGCTGTATTTTCCATAGGACATACTTTTCAGTGGATTCTTTACATTCAGCTGTAGCTTTCTCACCACGAGTTCAATTACACAACCTGAATATAAAATCCAGCAGCTCCGTTAGGCGAGGCTTCCATCCATGACACTGCAGCCGTGTCTAAGTCCATGCAAACTGCTGTGTGTGTGGCAAAAGCCAACCCCTGAACTGTAAGAATGCGCTTGTGGAAAAGGAGCTTAAATATACACCCATAAGCACACATACAAATGCCCAGAGCTGTGAGTAACTGCCGCATTTGTGGGAGCCAGATAACGGCACATGGCTGGCATGAACCCCTTCACCCCGTTTCGGCACCCACAATAAGTGTGGTAAAGTCACTGTGACGACTGGCAGTGACACCTGTCCAAGCAGGGTGGGGTGGGAGTGTGGAAAAGACGCAAGCGCTCTGCCTGATTTCTAGGTACTCCACGGCTTTAAACTGGTAGTGAAACAAATTTTTGAATGTAATTGATTATGGGATGGGGTAGTTTTACAGCAGGATGCCTTGGACCCTGTTTTCAAAACCACACTCTTGAACAACAGTTTCTTATTTGGGAGAGCCACAAAATCGGTATGGAATCTGTGGAGCAGAAAAATCGCACCAGGGAGGGCCTAAATGCTCACGCACGAACCTGATCTTGATGAAAAGATGGCAGCAACACCCCCGGTTCCCTACAACTGGGTGTGATGCAGACAAATTGCATCTTTACCCTGCTCCTGACTGTGTGACCTTAGGCAAGTCAGTTAACCTTAAGTCCCAGCTTCCTCATCTCCAACACAGAGATGGGCGCCCTGAGGGCTCCAAGGAAATCGGTCACAAATAACTTTTAGCTCATACTGGGTCCATATGACTATATCTCATTATTTAACGTGGCACTACAATCTAGCTGCCATATCCCACATCTTCCCCTAGTCATTTTCCTTTTGGGCTCCCAGCTCTTTCTATTCTTTTCACTATGTTATTATGGAGGAGGGGGCATTAGGGAAGCAGTTACATACGTTCCACTTTGCCCCACTCTTCTTCAAAGCTAAGTAAAAAGCCAGGGAAATAGGTAATATACACCAAAGAGAAACAAGTGCTTAGGATATGGTGGCGCATGTATATGGGATATAAATACATCATAGGATTTCATTCTTAACATATAAGGCAACAAATCATACGTGGATTTATTTCAAAAGAAACAAATGACAGGCAACACATTAAAAGAGGATAGAAGGAATCTATATGGGACTATTATTATCTCAGTATTGGCGATTATGACACAGAACAGAGTATAGGGTCTGACTTCCAACAGGTGGATAGCTTTAAACATTTACGGATGCAAAACCGCGATGAGTTTGAGCAGGCAAGTCTCAGAGATTCAATTCAAGGTCTCCTTTTTTAACAATTTTGAGAAAGATTTTTCTGGGTTTAAGCCTCCCTGTCAAGTTAGCAAGCAGGGAACTGCCATAGCTTGCACCTGTCCTCTGAACAGGATGCCAGGTTGACAGTGAAACCTTTTATCCTTTCCAGACCGTCCATCCTGCCGCTGGGGCGCCTAGCGACAAACCGGGGAAGCCCACTAGGAAGTGGTCACGACCAAGCAAGCCACAAATCCCCAGGGTGTGGGATTTCCACCTCTACACCACGTCTGAAACCCGAAAATAGGCGCCCGCTTGCTATACTGCAATGGGATTCCCCTCAGGAGCAAACCTCCCGCACCCCAGTTTTCATGTTTTATTAATAAATGCAAGATGGCACACGGAGGCAAATAATGGGAGGTAAGCATCTGCAGCTGGACCCGAACCAGGGCAGTTTGAAAATATAAATAAGAAGCATGTGACAAGCAGATCCCCAGGCTGGAGCAGAAGACCCGGGGCTGTCCCATAGATGGTCGCCCGGCTCCCCAACCCGGGGCATGAAGGTCAGCTGCAGGATCCCAGTCCTCCAAGGCACTCACCCTGCAAACCGTGACCCGCACCTACCCTTGCCTTGCTCACCCGCGGCGGGCCACGGCAGGGGAAGCCCCGGCGGCTGCCGGCTGCAAGAACACGTACCTGCTGCCGGGGCTCAGGATTCGCTCTGCTCCGCGGCGCTGGGCCCGCGCTCCCGCTCCCGGGGCTCCCCCTCTCCGCGCCCCCCTCCCGCCCCCTCGCGGCCCCGCCGCTCCCTCCGCCCCTCCGCCCACCCCGTTTGAGCGCGCGCGCGCGCGCCTTCGCACCGGCGGCTCTCCCGGGCCCGCGCCTGCGCTCTCGCTGCCCGCACCCGCGCGCGTTCCGGAGGCTGCAGAGGGGCCGTGCGGCTGTCTAGGAAACGGCGACCCGCATGGGCCGCGTGCGGGCAGTCATCCCCGCCGAGGGGCGTGGGGGCATCACGGCACGGGTGACCGGGTCGCGAGTGAGAGCCCCAGGCGGAGGCTGGCGCCTGCGGTGCCACCGCACCACCCTGGGTGCGTTTTCACACGCTGCGCAGCGAGCGGCGGCGCGCAGTGTCCTCCGAGGTTTCTGCCTGCCGTCCCTGGCGTGTGCATTGCCCACCTCTCAGTGTCCCCGCTCGTCACATCCTCATGTGACAGATACAGTTGTGTGTTGGTCGCGCTTTGTCGAAGAGTTCTGCCCTGGTAGCACCTGTCCCGACTGAGAATGCTTTGAGTAGACCAAGTCACCGAGCTACCTAAGGGGTTTGTGGTTTGGTTTGATTTTAAATCCTTATGTGTAAATGTACTGCCGTGAACAATTTTTAAAAGCAGTTTATAGTCAAATTTCTGTTAAAATATAGCCCCTTTCCTTTTAGATTCTGGCCTTTTAGTGTTAAGATAATTTAAGATTAAGAAAAAAATCCCTCCTTTCTCTAGGACACAAAGTTTCTGAGTGACTTTGGGGTTCTTCTTCCTGGCTTCCCTTCCAGAGTAAGCACTATTTGGTTAGATTCACGCGGCCTTCAGGAATTTCCTGCGACTTCCTTGCCTTCTCTTACCACTCAGCCTTTCTAGCGGAAACGATGGAGATTAGAATTAATGACTTTTAAACCCAGGCCATAGAACTGCCTCATGGGCTCGGGTCAGTCTTTCAATAGAAGCAGGAATATCTAGATAGGGGAAGCGCGTCTAATCTTGGCCAACTGGAGGAAAAAGTATAATTTCTTTGTTTGTTCCTTCCTCACCTTCCAACATTTCTTAGCCATCTCTAATGTTCCCTTTCAAAGGGGAAAAGTTCTCGGAGGAGACAGCTGTAGGGGTTACCTGTTTTGGCAGGATTTTCCTCTGCCAATTCTAGGCGGAAGTAAGATGGAAAGGAGAGTTGATGCTCTCTCCCATGTTATCCTCTCCCCCACCCCATTTAGAACAACTACACATAAGGTTTCCTCAAAGGTATTGAGCATCATTCCAGACAATGTGCGGGTAGACATCAGGCAAAACATTCAGATAGAAGCACGGGTGTAGACTTTTTGAATAAGACTCCAATAATAAGCCCAAGAAACAATCCTTGGAATTATATAATGGGACTGTATGAAATTACAAAGTTTTCATAGTTAACCCCCCCATGTGTCCCCAAAAATCAAGAGAGGGAGACAGCCTACAGAATGGGAGAAAAAGTCTGCCAACTTATTTGTTTTTATAAAAAAATCCCCCCCCTCGTTATTAGGAATTGAATCCATTGCAGTTTAGGAATTGCCATCATTAGATTGGCCTGTAGACACAGCTGTTGGGCATTCTCTTGATTAATGATTGATGTGGGAGGGCCCAGCCCACTGGGTGGAGCCACTCTTGGGCAGATGATCCTGTGTGCTATAAGAAGACAGACTGAGCAAGTCAGGAAACAGTGTTGCACAGTGTGGTCTCTGCTTCAGGTCCTGCCTCCGACTTCTCTCAACGTTAATTATAAACTGTAAGTCAAATAAAGGCTAATTAAATAAACCTCTAATTAAATATTAAAAGTAGGACAAATATTTACAGGGAGAAAAATTGACTGCATCTATTTATCTAGAAACTTTGTATTCTAATGCAGTTTTTTTCTTTAAATCTGTGCTACTTTAGAGTAACTTTTTTTTTAAACCATGGTTGTCTAACAAAACCTGGAGAGAGACATGTATATAAAATACACATCTCTGTCATTGCATTCTGGCGTGCTTGTTTTTGCAGCACTGGGGATTGAACCCAGGGACTCATTTGTGCTATGCATGTGCTCTGCCACTGAACTGTAGCCCAGTTACAGGTTCCTTCACTCTTGTCGATCTTTTCCCCTTCTCCTCAACCCCATGGTAAATTAAAAAAAATCCCCAAACATTTGCAGCTTGTCAGCTCTCTGGTTCCCCCTGGCGGTGTGTCACTTCCACAGCACACGTCCAGACTAAGATCTTCCTTTGATACTCTTTGGGCGCATTGGTTCTCAGTCTTACTTATGTGATCCTTTTAATACAGGTCTTCATGTTGTCATGACTGCCAACCATAAAATTATTTTGGTTTTTCGAGACAGGGTTTCTCTGTAGCTTTGGTGCCTGTCCCGGAACTAGCTCTTGTAGACCAGGCTGGCCTCGAACTCCCAGAGATCCCCCTGCCTCTGCCTCCCGAGTGCTGGGATTAAAGGCGTGTGCCGCCACCACCCAGCCGCCATAAAATTATTTTTGTTGCTACTTTATAACTGTTATTTTGCTACTGTTAATGGATCGTAATTTAAATATCTGTGTTTTCTGGTGGTCTTAGGCAGCCCCTATGAAAGGGTCATTTGACCCCCTAAAGGGTTCCCCACTCACAGGTTGAGAACTGTTGCCTTCTGGTGTTGAAACCTTAGCTGGGGGTGGGGCGCATAACGACAAGATGCCTGTCTGCTTTCTCTGTTTTTGTCTGCTCTTTTCATAAATACTAAGCCCTGGGGTCCAGGGAAGGTTTATCGTTGATCTAGACTGAAATCTACCGCAGGCTTCTGGGAGCTGGTATTTAGAAACCCTGGCCCTTCTGTAATCAGTGAAGAACATGTGTTTAAAGTCAGATTCTGGAGTGTCTCAACACACTGAAATCTAATTTCCAGAAGATTGAAGAGTTTTGTTTTAACTGTTTCAGGTGATCATTGATAGGAAAGGCTGGGGACTCCACCAGCTATAAATAGCACAGGTGTTGCTTCAGTATGTGGCAGATGACTAACGGGAGGGAGGCCCTTTGTGTGGGCACGTAAAAGAGCTGCCAAGCAACAAGAAAGAGGATTAAATGCAGGATGGAAGAAACTGCTTAAGATTTGTGGGCTGCTTTCTCGCCAGACAGCAGTTTCTGAGGTGGTGGTGTCATCGGCATAATATCTGTGTCAAGATGCCTTGAGAGGTAGGCCACATATTTTATATGAAAAATTTGCCTTTCTTTTCTATATGTGGGGTGATGCCAGTACTCCCAGCACTGGAGAAGCTGAGGGAGGAGGATCCTGAGTTTACAGTTAGCCTAGGTTACATAGGGAGCTCAAGGCTAGCCTGAGCTATGTAGCGAGATCCTGTTTCAAAAATCCATAATCAGAAAGAAAGAAAAAAAACAAGTGTTGTCAGGAGCACCGGAATCCCACAAACAGAAATTTGTGCATCTTCAGACCATGGCTGTGAGACTACAGGAGGGCGAATTGAAGATGATGATGGTCCTGTGAATATCTGGGGAAGAAATGATTCCAAGATTAAAATTTCTGTTCAAGTGGCTAATTGAAAAAAAAATCTGAAAAAAAAAAGAAAAAATTACCAATCTGATGCCTCGTGATTTGCAAAGATTCGAGTTAAATTGTGGCTTATCTCCACGTGCATATTTCGTAAACACTTTCAGGTGGTGAACTTTTAACACAGCTTTGCTGATGCAAAACGTACAGGGGAAAGCCAAGCTGTCAGTGAGAGCCGGAAAAGTAGATAGATGTTATTTGGTGTGATATTTGTCTGCGCCTTAAGTATTCATAGTAACTACTAACAGCAGCCTTAAAAAAATCCTGCTGAGACAGCTTTAATGAGTAAATATAGTTGACATAATTAGCAACATTCATATGCAGATGGTCTATATTGGACGCAACAGAAGATACAATAGCATGCATTTATTCGGCTTCAATAAACAACCATAGTGAGCGTGGTGGTATTTACCTGTGGCCCCAGCTCCTTAGGAGGCTGAAGCAGGAGGACGAGAACTTTGAGGCCAACCTTAACTGCACAGACATTTTGAGGCTGCCCTGCACAGTTTTCTGTACCTTTCTCACAATATTAAAAGAAAAAGGTTCAGTTCCTAGTAAACATGCATGCTCACCTGTGTGCACATGTACAGGAACAGAGAGAGAGAGAGAAAGAGAATTTCACACTGGAAGAAGGTCCCAGACTTAGTCACCAGCATCTCCTCCAAATTAGCGCTTTTTAACTATTTACCCTGTGACATACTTTCTCCTCCACATGATCATTAACTTAGAAAACCCTTCTGATGGAGTCAGCCTTTAGTGAAACATGACCTCAGCTGCTCAGTATGTTCCAAATAAATTCATACAAGTTCAGGGCAAACCAAGAATTGAAGTTTGGATCTTAACCCCATCTTTATTTCTTGGCTACTCACATTTCATTCTGTGACCATTACTGAAAATGCTTTTGTATGTCGTCATGGGGTATCTATAGAAGATTCTTCTGAATATCAAATCCTCTTTGAGTATCTGATCACCAAATGAATAATACTCTGCTTTCTAGTGAGCGTTCCTATGTGTTTCTGTTTGGAAGTTTGCATGTGCCTCATGGGCCAATTATTTCATTGTTTAAACAGCTCACATGTCAAAGTGGAATATCAAAACATATGTATTTGAAAACAAAAGATCCGGTGCTTAATTCTGGTATACTGTAACTGGGTTGAGTTAAAACGTAGCAAAGACAGCCCCTTGTTTTTAACCGATGGACTTCGTGAGGGCTATTTTTATGGCAACTTGACACAAGCTAGAGTTATTGGAAAGGAAGGAAGTTCAATTGAGAAAATGCCGCCATAAGATCAGGCTGTATGGCATTTTAAAATTAGTGATTGGTGGGGGAGGGCCCAGGCCGTGGTGGGTGGTGCCATCTTTTAACTGGTAATCATGGGCTCTGTAAGAAGGCAGGCTGAGCAAGTCAGAAGGAGCAAGCCAGTAAGTGGCATTCCTCCATGCCTTGGGCAACAGCTCCTGCCTCCAGGTTCCTGCCTTGATTTCCCGCCCTGACTTTCTTCAGTGATGGGCTGTTGCCTGGAAGTTTAAGCTAAAATAAACCATTTCCTCTACAAGTTGCTTTGGTCATGGTGTTTGTTCATCATAGCAACAGAAACCATAAACCAGCACAAGTTCTAATAATCGTTGACATTTGTTAAATGCTTGCACTATTCCAGACATCATTCTACAAGCTTTATTTGTATTAATTTTTAGTAACAACTCTTTTGGAAAGGTGTAGTCATTACAGGGGAGGCAGAGGGGAGTAGGTCACTTGTTCGTGGTCTTACAGTTTGTAAGGAGCCGGGATTCAGACCTGAGCAGTCTGAGGCAGAGACCTGAAGTTCAGACCCCAGGCTTTGCTGCTTCAGGTGTACACAGAGCTGTGCCCAAGTAAATGTGAGCATTGTGACAAAATGCAAAAGCATTCTGATCCCAGGGCTCCATCTCTTAACCCATTCTGCTGTCTTCATTCACTACAACAATAGGGTTGATTTAGAAAGGGCTTAACTCACTCCAGGCATTCTCTGACCTTTCTAGCTCTAGGTTTTTTATTATGAATATTTTGTCTAAAGAAGAGAAAAGTGATTTTGTTTTAACTTATCAGGCTTGAAATAAAATGCTGGCATGGTCAAATTTGAAAGTAGATTAATTTTTGGTAAGCATACTGCTATTAAACCTACCGTGTTGTTATTTATATGACTATGAAAAGGTCCTGGATTGTTTGCTATGCATCCCAACATTTGTATAGGACACTTTTTATATAATTAGAGTGTTTTGAACCATTGTCTTGACCTTCTGTTTCAGTACCATATAAAATGAATGCTTTGGGGGGAGATGAACTTTGCAAATAGGGGGTAGATTATAGTATATACCACTTGTCTTCTTTCTGATGAAGAATACCACCCTATTGAGATGACAATCCATATTAAGTGTCTGTAATAACATATGTGAAATTTGTGAATTTTTTTTCTTATGGCAGATAATACAAAGAATAGTTTCATAATAAAAATCAAATCTTTTTTGGGCTGGGGAGATGTCTCAGTTGGTAAAAAGCCTGCTATTTAAGCACAGGGATTTGAATTTGGATCCCCAGAACATAAGAGTCTCAATGGCAGCATGCTGCCATAACCTCACAGGTTTGCTGGGATGAATAGAAAAAAGCAGACATTGGCTAGCTAGTCAGGCTAGGCCAATCGAGCTTCAGATTCAGCGAGAGCCAGGCTAGGCCAATGAGCTTCAGATTCAGCGAGAGACCCTGTCTCAAAGAGTAAGGTGGAGAGTGATTGAGGAACACACATGACATCAACCTCTGACGTCTATACACCTGTGGACATGCACATCCCTACACACAAACACCTATTACATTCACAAAACTAGGTATATATTAATTTCTTGCCCTTTTCCCAAAATCCCTACCTGTATGTTTCAGAAGGGTTCCTCCTATCTAGTAACTTTTAAATAAAATTTGATTTTTCTTTAACTTCTAACTTTGTGTTTAGAAATAACAATAACAAATAGTTTTCTGGTGACCTTGTTATTTTTTTAGGTTTGCTTTATGTGTATGAGTGTTGGGCCTGCATGTATGTTTGTGTACTGTATGTGTGCTCGTGCCCACAGAGGTGAGGAGGCATTGGGTCACTGTAGTCATGGATAGCTGTGAACAACCACATGGGTGTTGGGAACCAAACCCAGGTCCTCTTCAAGAGTAACAAGTGCTCTTAATTGTTGCGCATCTCTCCAGCCCCACCTAGGACTTTAAAATAGCATACCATAAACAAAGGCAAGCTTCTGCTCCTAATTCTCAAGTCCTCTGAAATCACTAAAAACTCATATGAACTGTGTAAATATTATACTTTCCTTTTTCATCATGTATTGCTGAATCCTTCATTTTTATCTTTCCTTTACAGTGGCCATGACTCTTACTTTAACGGAAAAAGTGGAGGTGAGCCCCAGAGAGAAGGCCCCTTTGCTCTCCATTCTGCAGCCTAGTGGTAGAAGAGGAGCCTGGATCTAAAGGTGTGGCAGGTGGGTGGCTTCATCTTAATGTGGTTTGGGGACAGTTTGTTAGCTGTAATTTTAGATCATGGTTTGATTTAACAGACTATAAAGAGTATTCTCTGTAAAAAGTAAAATCATGAAATGTTTCACTTTTTCAAATTTCAATTCTAATACTTTTTTGAGAAGCCTGTGTTCCATTATATGTTAGCTAGAAAAATAGCATATCAGAAGCATCAAAGTACTGTATGTCTGTTCTTTGTGTTGTAAAAATAACAGGAATAGAATTAAAATTTTGAGATGGAAGAATCTGGAGAAAGTCCACATTGTCACGCTTAGAAAAATTGAGGGCTTGTGGCAAGGGGTGGGCAGAGCACTCACAAGGGTGAGCAGAGCACTCACAAGGGTGGCAGAGCACTCACAAGGGAGGCAGAGCACTCACAAGGGAGGCAGAGCACTCACAAGGGTGGCAGAGCACTCCCCGCAAGGGTGGGCAGAGCACTCCCCGCAAGGGTGGCAGAGCACTCGCAAGGGTGGGCAGAGCACTCCCCGCAAGGGTGGCAGAGCACTCCCCGCAAGGGTGGCAGAGCACTCACAAGGGTGGCAGAGCACTCCCCGCAAGGGTGGCAGAGCACTCGCAAGGGTGGGCAGAGCACTCCCCGCAAGGGTGGCAGAGCACTCCCCGCAAGGGTGGCAGAGCACTCACAAGGGTGGCAGAGCACTCACAAGGGTGGGCAGAGCACTCCCCGCAAGGGTGGGCAGAGCACTCCCCGCAAGGGTGGCAGAGCACTCGCAAGGGTGGGCAGAGCACTCCCCGCAAGGGTGGCAGAGCACTCCCCGCAAGGGTGGCAGAGCACTCCCCGCAAGGGTGGCAGAGCACTCCCCGCAAGGGTGGCAGAGCACTCCCCGCAAGGGTGAGCAGAGCACTCACAAGGGTGAGCAGAGCACTCACAAGGGTGAGCAGAGCACTCACAAGGGTGGCAGAGCACTCACAAGGGTGAGCAGAGCACTCACAAGGGTGAGCAGAGCACTCACAAGGGTGGCAGAGCACTCCCCACAAGGGTGGCAGAGCACTCCCCACAAGGGTGGCAGAGCACTCACAAGGGTGAGCAGAGCACTCCCCGCAAGGGTGGCAGAGCACTCACAAGGGTGGCAGAGCACTCACAAGGGTGGCAGAGCACTCACAAGGGTGGCAGAGCACTCACAAGGGTGGCAGAGCACTCACAAGGGTGGCAGAGCACTCACAAGGGTGGCAGAGCACTCACAAGGGTGGCAGAGCACTCACAAGGGTGAGCAGAGCACTCACAAGGGTGAGCAGAGCACTCCCTGCAAGGGTGGCAGAGCACTCACAAGGGTGGCAGAGCACTCACAAGGGTGAGCAGAGCACTCCCCGCAAGGGTGGCAGAGCACTCCCCGCAAGGGTGGCAGAGCACTCCCCGCAAGGGTGGGCAGAGCACTCCCCGCAAGGGTGGGCAGAGCACTCCCCGCAAGGGTGGGCAGAGCACTCCCCGCAAGGGTGGGCAGAGCACTCCCCGCAAGGGTGGCAGAGCACTCCCCGCAAGGGTGGCAGAGCACTCCCCGCAAGGGTGGCAGAGCACTCCCCGCAAGGGTGGCAGAGCACTCCCCGCAAGGGTGGCAGAGCACTCCCCGCAAGGGTGAGCAGAGCACTCACAAGGGTGGCAGAGCACTCGCAAGGGTGGCAGAGCACTCCCCGCAAGGGTGGCAGAGCACTCACAAGGGTGGCAGAGCACTCACAAGGGTGGGCAGAGCACTCACAAGGGTGGGCAGAGCACTCACAAGGGTGAGCAGAGCACTCCCCGCAAGGGTGAGCAGAGCACTCCCCGCAAGGGTGAGCAGAGCACTCCCCGCAAGGGTGGCAGAGCACTCCCCGCAAGGGTGGCAGAGCACTCACAAGGGTGGGCAGAGCACTCCCCGCAAGGGTGAGCAGAGCACTCCCCGCAAGGGTGGCAGAGCACTCACAAGGGTGGGCAGAGCACTCCCCGCAAGGGTGGCAGAGCACTCACAAGGGTGGCAGAGCACTCACAAGGGTGGGCAGAGCACTCACAAGGGTGAGCAGAGCACTCACAAGGGTGGCAGAGCACTCCCCGCAAGGGTGAGCAGAGCACTCACAAGGGTGGCAGAGCACTCCCTGCAAGGGTGGCAGAGCACTCACAAGGGTGGCAGAGCACTCCCCGCAAGGGTGAGCAGAGCACTCCCCGCAAGGGTGAGCAGAGCACTCCCCGCAAGGGTGGCAGAGCACTCCCCGCAAGGGTGGCAGAGCACTCACAAGGGTGGGCAGAGCACTCCCCGCAAGGGTGAGCAGAGCACTCCCCGCAAGGGTGGCAGAGCACTCACAAGGGTGGGCAGAGCACTCCCCGCAAGGGTGGCAGAGCACTCACAAGGGTGGCAGAGCACTCACAAGGGAGGCAGAGCACTCACAAGGGTGAGCAGAGCACTCACAAGGGTGAGCAGAGCACTCCCCGCAAGGGTGAGCAGAGCACTCCCCGCAAGGGTGAGCAGAGCACTCACAAGGGTGGCAGAGCACTCCCCGCAAGGGTGAGCAGAGCACTCCCTGCAAGGGTGGCAGAGCACTCACAAGGGTGGGCAGAGCACTCCCCGCAAGGGTGAGCAGAGCACTCCCCGCAAGGGTGGCAGAGCACTCCCCGCAAGGGTGGCAGAGCACTCACAAGGGTGAGCAGAGCACTCCCCGCAAGGATGGCAGAGCACTCACAAGGGTGGGCAGAGCACTCCCCGCAAGGGTGGGCTGCTGTCACACTGAGCAGAGTGCTGCCAGTCCCCAAGGCCTACAGGGAAAATAGGGAACCTTAGAAAAATTAAAAGACTGTGACATCAAGAAGGCTTTAAGATTGGATTTATTTGCTTTGGGAAATTGTAGAATTCTTTTTCTAGAAGGTCCTCTAAGTTGTGGTCATGTGCCAGCTGCCTTCCCATTTCTTCCTGACACCACAGTGCTGGTGGGCCTGGCATGGCAGACAGGTGGTGGTCTCTGTCTGGAGCAATAGCTAACATAGTTCTAAAAACATGCAACTTATATTTCTTTCATATTTTTGGAAACTGTTAAAATTTAAGCACAGCAAGTCTTGTGTTTTATTCTGCTTATTCCGTTGGCCATGTGGCTAACATTAGCCTGTTAAATTTTGATTCATGTAATGTCTCCAAGTACCTTTATTGACATTGACATTGAATTGTGGATTCTTAATGAATCGTCTCTATCAAGAGTGGCGAGAAGGATGTAAGGCAGAGTTTAAAAATAGTATATTCAAAAAGGATTACTGAGAAAAGTTCTCTGAGATGTGAGATGAGATATGAGAGGTGAACCAGAGTGTGGTAATCTGAAGATGGCATTTGGAAGCAAGAAGGCTGTTTTTTTCATTTCTTTTAATTGAGTCGGAAAGTATGACAAATGGTTAGATTGGAAAACACACTTTGTGGACTAAAGGACCAGATACTGTTTTGATTTTTTTTTTTTGAAACAAGGTCTTTTTCTATACCCAGGCTGGTCTGAAATTCACAGTATAGCCCAGACTAGCCTTGAACTCAAAGCAGCCCTTCTGCCTCAGCCTCTAGAGGCCTGTGGTTGCAGGCATGAGCCACCACACCTGGCTTAGATTTAGAGTGAAGTAGGAGGGAAATGAAAAAGACAGATGAGCTGGACCAGACCACATCTTTTTTCCCAGGGTGGAAAGACTGAGCTGGACTGGACCACATCTGTTTCCCAGGGTGGAAAGGCTGAAGCAGAAGGATTGTGATTTTGTTGCCGGTCTGGGCTATGATAGAGATAATAAGAATAAGAATCACCATTTCTGTGCACCAAGGAATTGAAACTGGTAACTAACTCTTCAGGCCTGAAAAGGGCATTCATTTCACATGAAAAGTCACAAGACCAACTGTCCCCTTGTTCCAAGAGCTTCTGTAGAACAATGCCAGGAGATGCGTCCTATGTGAGTGTTGATTGTAGTCTGAGTTTCTACACTTCAGAGACATAGGCCTCTAGAAAGTCCAGGGGATGGACGTAACCTTGAAAGTATCCTAGGCTTTGGGAGATCTACAGTTCTTCTACCCTTAGCATCCCATATGGAACACTGTCATTTTGTAGGAACCTGAATAACTCAAGACTTAGTCATGGCAGTAAAGAGTGGAACATTTGTTCCTGCCATGGGGTAGTAGTTTAAGAGTATGTGAGTTGCATAGAAGCCAGCTTGGACACTGACATGAGTTATTAATGGGGGAATTTGTGTTACACATTTTTAGAATAAGTTAATCGTTGTCATCATTTTTATGTTTTTCCTGGATTGTGGTCTATTCCCCAGGCACTTTACATGTATAAATTCATGTCATGATTATGGTGTTCTTTTGAAATAAATGAGGTTACGTATCCTTTATCTGGAATGCTTCAGGCCAGAAGTGTTTAGATTTTGGAGTTATTCAAACTTTGGAATATTTGAATAGAATTTCTGGTGGAATATCTCTACTCTAAAAATTTGAAATGTTCCAAGATCTGACGCCCAAGCTTTGAGTGCCGACATGACACCCTGAACACTGACATGACGCCTCCAAATGTGTAGCTCTTACAGCATTCTGGATTTCAGACTAAGGATACTCAACCTTCTCTCTGTCCCCTTCTCTCTGTCTTTTGTATAATGAGAAAATGGGTCATGGTGCTTTGTTGCCTAGTGATACATACTCATTATGGGATGGAATAGTTTCTAGAACTAAGATTTGTCCTCTAACCTTCTTGCTCCAGAACTTCAGAGACATAGGCCTCTAGAAAGTCCAGGGGATGGACGTAACCTTGAAAGTATCCTAGTATCACATGCTCTGAATGCTATTTATCTATGCTACATACTTTTTTACATATCAAAAGTGTGAATCAAGGTTTGCTTGGGAATTATCATATTTTGAATGATTGATTTTAATATATTTATAGGTGGTGGTATGGTTTAAATAAGATGCTGAGGGTTCCCCAAGGGGCAAAGTGAGAAGAATGCTGCAGGTCACTGAGTGGCAGCAGCAGGCATCAGGCAGCAGGTTCCGAGACCATGGCAGACCACGAAGGCAGCTGGGGTCCCAGCAGGTCCTAGGTATGGAACCAGTTGGTGGGTGAGAGACCAAAAGCAGTAAGTCCCAGGCAGGGAGCCACATGGAGGGTGAGAGACCGAAAGGGGGGTAGGCACACCATGCAGAGGAAGTGGGTATTTATTTAGTGGGTTATGGAGGAGTAAGGGAAAGGGGGAGAAGGGGAGATAAAGGAAGAGAAGAGAAGAGGAGAGGAGAGGAGAGAAGAGGAGAGAAGAGGAGAGAAGAAGGGGGGGGAAGGTTGAGGAGTCACTTTGGGAGAGAGACTAGAAAGGGCTTGGGCTGTAGATATGAAGGAAGATCTGACTGCCTAGGTAGGGGAGGGAGAGGGTAGGGCTTGTCTCTTAAAGGGACAGGACAGACCATTACAGGTGTCACGATGGTACAATCTACATGAAAGAAAGTAGCTTGTGAGGCTTGCTACATGGAATACACATTGTTTTATTGATTCCATAAACATTTTGAAAGTAGATTTTTATGTTGATGCAATCAGAATGGGAGGGGCTTGCTGCTTGGTTCAGGCCAACTATTACTATTCAGAAGACCACGTGAGCAGTAAGCTTTAGTCGGCTATCAGACCTAACCCTCTGTCTAATGGTCTGTTGAGTGCTGTCACAGAGAGGACTCATTTGGTTCCATCACTTAATGCATCTAATATGGAATGCCAGGGGTTACGAGAGCTAAAACTATTACATGGCTTATGTATTGTCTTGTAGTCAGTGGACCTAGATGGGAAACAAATTTAGAATCCAGATGTGGTTTTGGTAAACAATGGGCATGTTAAATATATTTGTCTTGTTACCGCCGTATTTTGTATCCGAGAGATCCCAAAAGGATTTCCTCAATAATAGCTGCTATTGGCATGTGCTATCATTCTTTGGCTTATAAATAGCTTCCACCCCTGAGCCCTAAAAACAGGGCTCTGCTGCCATAGAAACAGCTGTTAATAAACATGAGCGCTTTAGAAAATGTATGGGTTCAGGTCTGAAGGAAGGGGGCCTGCAAAGCAGAAATGCTGAAGGACTGTACCCTAGGGGCAGGCACTGGGCACAACTGATCCTTCTGAGTGGGGATCTCTATCTCAGATTTATTCCTGGGGCGCTGCTCCAGGTGCTCCCCCTACTTCAGTCAGTGTCTGAATTTTTACCAAATAAAGATGAGTTTCTTAAAAACTATAAATTCCCATGTGTAACAGATATGTTTAGTGACCTCCATGCTTATTGAAAAACCCAAACCAAACAAACCAAATCTCAAAAACCAGCAAACAGACGGGACAGAGTGTGGTAAAGCAAATTTGATTTCTTTGGTTTTGGCCAGACTGTAGAGAAGGAAAGCCCAGTATTCTCTGCCTTGCCTGTATCACAGTTTACAGGAAAGGTGACAGGGGAGCCTGGAAATACACGGAGCATTTCTGCTGTTTCTCTTGCTACATTCCAGGTCCCTTCCCGGGTTTTATCTCATTAATAAAGGAATCTAAGAATGGACGGAAACACGAGCATAATTTTATTAGAGTTTGAAAGAAAACGGTCGTGCAGGGCAGCAGCAAAGCAGCTGCCTGGAGCGGAAAAGGAAAAAGCCGGGTATTTAAACTGGCATGGCGGTCAGACACGTGGCTGACAAGCGGTCATGGGGCAGGGAGAGAAACTTTAGAGAAAATGAAAGGAAGTTCAAAATATTGGGCAGAAGGAGCCCAAAATGTTAGGGAAAACATGCTCAGAAAAGAGAAGAAAAGGTAAACTTACAAATGGGAGACTTAGACTCCTTTTGGCTTTGGCCCTTAAGCCTCCACACTCGGGGGAGGGAGGCTGGTGGGAGAGGGGGGAATACAGTATCTTATTAAAGGATTAATTATTCTGCCTATCTCTTTCAACATGGACTAAACTGAGCTACCTTCTGAGGGGTAGCTCCTTAGCCAAAGTGATTCAACCATCCTTGCTGGTTCTCCACCCCCTGGAGATCCCATTCTCTGACCTTTAGATGCTCACCAGGGGACATATGATCTTTTTTTGCATTTTTAGTTTCATGGATGAGAGAGGACTGGCAGAACTAGCTGGTTCAGCAGGTAAATGCATTCCCCCACAAGCTGGAGACCCATATGGTTAAACTTCTCCAGCAAGTGGTCCTCTGGCCTCCACACACTTGTGTGCACACACAGAATTAATAAAAAACACATACAAGAGAGAGAAAGAAGACTCAGAAGTAAACCTCAGGACAGTGTGGCTGGAGTTTGAGAGAGGAAGCGGGACAGGCCAGCTGGCAGTCTTGGTTGCTGCTGATGGAGAAGGGGACACAGAAGAGAAAGAGGAAGCTGCTGGGTTAGAGGTGGGGACGCCCCTGAGTGTTGAGTAAGAGAACACCCAAGTCAGGGCCAGCAGACGGAGGACCTAACACTGGGAGCCCGAGAAGGGACGTGCAGAGGGGGAGGGGAGGACAAACTGGGCTTTGGGGGCACAGTGTTGAGGCACACAGTGTGGGATTGGAGCACGGTGTTGGGGCACACACTGTTGATGGGAGCACAGTGCTGGGGCACACAGTGTTGATTGGAGCATGGTGCTGGAGCACGGTGTTGGGGTGCACACTGTTGGTTGGAGCACAGTGCTGGAGCACGGTGTTGGGGCGCACAGTGTTGATTGGAGCACGGTGTTGGGGCGCACACTGTTGATTGGAGCACGGTGCTGGGGCGCACACTGTTGACTGGAGCACGGTGTTGGGGCGCACAGTGTGGGATTGGAGCACGGTGTTGGGGCGCACAGTGTTGGGGCACACACTGTTGATTGGAGCACGGTGTTGGGGGCACAGTGTAGGATTCCCATGGCCGGTCTCCTCAGTGTGTCATGTGCATCTGTGCTCACCCCATCCTCCCATCAGTTGCCCTCTCTCGCACTGCTGTCTTCCTTTACCCCAGTCTCATCTGCTTTCCAGGAAATACATGCATATGAATACATGATTTTATGTATCTGTAAGGAATTCTAGGGCACAAATGAGAGAAAACATACAATATTTATCTTTCGTGTCTGATTCATCTTGCTGAATATGATCATCTCCAGTTAAATCCATTTTCTAGCAAATGATGGTATTTGTGTGTGTGTGTGTGTGACTGCTGTGCATATAAACCCCATTTCTTTGTCCACCTGTCTAACCACAGATGATTTCAAAACATGGTACTTGTGAACAGTGGATGTTTGGGCATCTCTGACATACATTAATTTAGACCAGAAGTGGTATGTCTGGGTCATATGGTAGTTCCATTTTTAGGTTTTTGAAGAATTTCCATACAGATTTCACAGAGGCTGGACCGATTTCCATTCTTATCAACAGTGTATAAGGGAGTCTCAATGTGTAGAACTGGTGAGAGGGTGAAACAAAGGAGGAATTTCCTGTCATTTGAAGCCAGATAGGCACTGAGGGTCTGAGTCCGTGTGAATATGAAATTCAGCATCTTTAAGGTCTAACACTGTGAACCAGGGGGTTATGGACAGTACCTGCTCCAAGAAGGTGTAAGGATCAGAAACTATGGGTTATATTAGGACTATAGCCTCATTTGTGGTCCCCAGGTCAGAGACCAACCTGTAGAATTCATCTGGCTTCTTTAATGCCAAGATAAGGAGATTGCATGTGGAGTTACATGGGAACAGTCACCCAGAAGCTGGGGACTTATCCATGAGCAGCTGGGAGCTCTTTCTGCTTGGGCCTTCGAAGAAGCTGCTGGGCTCATCAGTGGTCATTGTGGAAGGAGCAGCTCTTAGCACTCAGAGAGGGAAGTAGCTCAGACACCACAGGGACAAGGATGATGCTCTAGTAAAGACTCTAGGTGTTAGAAAGGACGTAAAAGCGTCTGGAATTTCAAAAAACCTGCAATGGCCTGAAATTCAGACATGGTATCTCTACCGCAGAAATGGAGCCGCTTGGAAGAACCAGACAAGAATGAGTAGAAAGATGTTTGCCTATTGAACAGAATTGGTGGGAAGTGGGATGGATGGAGCTTCTGGTGAAGCAGGCACTGGATAGCCAACCACAGAAGGTGCTGGGGCAGGAAAGTCACTCCCTTATCAATGCGTGCTGTAATCTTGGTCCTTGGCAATCTAGGGTCACCCAAAGGTCATCTCTATGGAGATAGAAAATACAGAAGCCTTTTAGCCTCAGTGCCCTATCAGTCCTCTTCATGATGCTCTTTGTAGTTTAGGAATAAAGTCATGGATATTACATTTTTCCATTTTAACCTAATCATGGTTGGAGGTCAGGCTTCCCTCGTGTAGGAGGGAGGGGCTTTTACTTCCAATGGGTCTCCACTTTGAAGACTGGACATAGGCGGGGAGAGGCTTCTAGCCTGGGCACTTCAGACTGAAATGTGACCAACCTGACCACCAGGAAGTCTTTTGAGCAGAATCTGGTTTAGGTCCTGAGACTGAACGGTTCAGCCACTAGGTGGCGCTGTAGTATTTTCTGAGCTGGATAAGGAGGCAGCAGTCAGTCCTGCACTAAGGAAGATAGCTTGTCATGTTTAACCTTTCCATCCCTCCCGTTTGGTTTTTCTGGCTCTTGAGGTCTCCTGGTTATAAAAGAACATAAAGTCTGCATCTCATAAAGTGGGGAAAGGAGTCTGGGTCTCCGGTGTAGTATTTGAAACTATTGTCTGTTCTCTGAAGAAGTTTGGCTTATAAAATGTACAGCCAGGATGGATTAGCCTTCCTAACTATGGGAGTCCACACTGGTACACTTGTGCATGGTTTCAGCTAGCCTAAACTGAAAGAGACCAGGATTCTTGGCAGCTTCCTGGGTTGCTTTCTACAAGTTGTTATAGTTAATGGGTTTGATGATGACTGAAAGACCCTACCCCCTCCTCAAAACCCGCAGCTAGCATTGCTCCCGGGGGAACGTCCTGTTTGCTTTAAAAAAAAAAAAATTCTCCGGATCAGCAGCCAGCCTGCTCTCGTAAGAACATCCCACGTGCTTGAGAGAGCAGGATGTCTATGAGATAGGAAGACTGCAGGGCAGGATGTCAATAAGATAGGACATCAACAAAGCAGGTTGACTGCAAAACAGGATATCTATGAGATAGGAACAGTCATGCCCCCCCGCCTCATTCCGATAACCACGCTTTTGCTTCTGTAAACTTGCTTTTTGCTCTTCCCTATAAAAATCCCACTCTCCAGTTGGCAGGTGCATAAGTCCTCCGAAAGACTTTGCTGCCCGCAGGTACCTGTGTTTACTCAATAAACCCTTGCTAATTGCATCCTGTGGTCTGGACTCGGAGTGTCCTGGTTCTGGGGACTTCATTGGAGGAAAAGGTCCTCTCTGAGGGTCTTTCAATGACAATTCCCTTTAATACATAGATAATTATCTTATCTCAGTCCGTCCCTTGTCGTCAGTGCCCTCATATGGCCAGTGGGATCTCATAATAGTCACAGTCATGGAAGCTGGCCTGGCTGTATCTGGATGATGAACACAAACCTCAGCAGGCACATGCTAAGGACCAGATGAGGCTTCTCCTGTGTGCAGCAGGTGGAGAGAGTGATGGGGCTGCATTGCTAGCCTAGGGCAAAAGCTCAGTGACCCTTTGAATTCCTTAATGAAGCTGGGGGGATCATGACTAAAAGAGCCTGATTTGGGACAGATCAGGGGAAAGAGGATGTGTGTCTGAACGGTGCAAGGTCCTTATTAGCCACCTCATTGAGGGGAAAATTCTCTACAGGAGAAGGAATAATTTTTAATTGTTTATGTGTGCAGCAGATAATAAGAATTATGGAAGCCGCACAGTAGTGGCACACACCTGTAATCCCAGCAGTCTGTGCGTTTGAGGCCAGCCTGGTCTACAGAGTGAGTTCCAGAACAGCCAGAGGACTGCCACACAGAGAAACCCTGTTTTCAAAAACAAACAAGCAAACAAATTAGGTAGATGTTACTATGTTAGATCAAAGGTCACAATGAACCTTCTGAATTCCCTAATGCAGCGGAAGGCGTCCTGGCTGAACGATCCTAATTTGGATTGTGTTGGGGACCGACTGGGCATGGGAAAGGGACCGTGTAGCTGGAGGCACTGCGGTCCCCATTAGCTGCCTTGGAAGAGGAGAGGTGTTATCTGAAGAAGAGGAGAGGTGTTATCTGAAGGAGTGAACGGCTTTTATTGCTCCCTGAGTTCCTGAGCAAGTGTGTAATGGAGAGAATCTATCAATGTAAAGAGGGGTGTGGTAGAAAGGAGACCTGGGAGGAGAAGGAGGAGGAGGAATAGGAAAAGTTGAAGAGGGAGGTGAAGGAGTAGGTGGCAGGAGAGAAGCTGGAAGCTGAGCATGGACATATACAAAGGAGAGGCCAGCTATGACCGAGTTTAAGAAAAGTCACAAATGTAGGCAAATTTAGTAAAGTGCATAGGACATCCCTCCTGCATCTTAGGGTCTTGTGACAGCCATGAAGTGTATTTATGAGAAATATCAGAGTCCTTTCCTAAATTACAAAGAAATCTAATCACAAGGTGAAGTAATAGCTCAGTGCGCCCCAAGGCAGCCAGCATTATCCCTCTGAAAGTGGGTTAAGGGTCAAGGAAGTGGGTTAAAGGTCAAGTTTTCCTGTGAAGGAAATTGGTTTTCTTTTTCAGAGTCTGAGAATCAAATTTAGATCTGTTCCTTTTGTTGTGTTATTGTTTTTAGTTTAGTTTTGATTTTGAGACAGGGTTTCTCTATATAGCCCTGGCTGTCCTGGAACTTGCTTTGTAGACCAGGCTGGCCTCTTGAACTCACGGAGATCTGTCTGTCTTCTGAGTGCTGAGGTGAGTCAGAAGGGACAGAAAACACAGGATCTGTCATATGGGTCCCATAGAAGTCCAACATCTACCTGGGGCGGGGTGTGGGCAGCAGACTTCTCCTGTTGTCAGAGTGAGACCCAGTCTCACAGCTCTGAGTGGACCCAATTCCCAGAGGGGGATGCAGTTTCTCTCTGGAGCCAAACCAACAGCGTGGGTCAGGCTAGATTGACCTTGAAGAGAAAGCTCACAAATTAAAACTGTGACAAATTAGTACTTTGTGTCACACCCCAGTCATGAGGGAATGTGAAGGGGACTCCCTGTTCTGGAGAAAATGGAGACCTGGTTCCTAGTAGGTCTCTGGCTGGGACTTCCTGATACAAGCACAGCACTGTTGGCTGCAGCTCCTCCCCACTCTAGAGAGCTGTGATAAATGGTGTGGAGGAGGAGGAGGAGCGAGCTGGGGGTGGAGCCTTACAGTGTGTGCAGGTCATCTGAGAGAGCCATTGCTGCCGTCTGTGCCACACACAGAATGCGGGGTCTCCCTGGAGGAGCTAAAGTGCCTCTTATACCTTTGTGGGCTAGAGAAGGCCACTCCCCTTTACCATCGCCTTCAGGTGCTACTCAAGTTATGCCATGGCCAGGGGTCTTTTGTTGCAGATGGGAAATGAGTCTTCCCACAAGGGACAGAAAGGAACTCTTTCACCTCGATGGATAACAGCAGTCCAGAGTTAACAGACTGAAGGCCTTGGGGTATTCCTGGAGAGCAGCTCAGGAATGTTCTCTGCTGCCTTCAATATTCCGAAAGGGTCCAACTCATTGTCAAGTAGCAGGTGGAATCGGTTGGTGACCACACGACCTTCCTATAGGGACCAGGGCAAGATAGTGTCTCGGTGGCACATTCCTCGGATGACAGCGGACCATGCCTAATCAAAAGCTCCTATTTCAGCTCTTTCCACAAGATTCGTTGTCTAGTCTTCATCTATACAGTTACATCTGATTGGAGTTTAGTAGGTGACAATATAAACTGTGACTGCTCGTTAGCTTCCCGGCTTCCCAGACCTGAGCAATCGCACAGAAACTATATTAATTACAACACTGTTTGGTCAATAGCTTAGGCATATTCCTAACTAGCTCTTACACCTTAAATTAACCCCATTTCTATTAATCTCCATATCTCCATGAGGCTGTGGCCTACTGGTAAGGTTCTGGCATCTTTTCATGGGGTCTCCATGGCTCTGCCTTCTTTCTCTCAGCATTCAGTTTAGTTTTCCTGCCTAGTTCTAGTCTGCCCTGCCGTGGGCCAAAGAAGCTGCTTTTTATTAACCATGAAAACAAAGCACATTCACAGTATACAGAAGGGAATCCCACATCATGACTGATTATCTTCTTGACCAAGCTCTATCCCACTTCTGAGCCTACTTCTCATCTGGGCTCGACCTAGGACCATACAGGTTGGAAAACACAAACCCAGTAACATTCTAACACCTCAAGAGCCATGTCTCTAGGATGCCATGAGCCACCTTCTCCCACAAAATTTCATGCCAAAAATAAGGGATACCAAAGGAATCTTGTGCTACATAGCCCACACCTGAAAGCACAGCACTTGCTCTTTGGTCTCTGTGGGGAGATGGTGGTGTTGACATCACCAGTGACAAACTCAAACACATTCTGCTTCTATAATTTTCACTTCCCAGACTTCTTTATTGAGCTTCTGCTACCTCTTTTCTGTACCTTCCCATATATATATATATATATATATATATATATATATATATATATATTTCTATAATCAAAGTTTAGCTCAGTTCAGACCAGATTCTTTCTTGATACAATGTGAAGTATTGATTAAAATCTAGTCTTACTATTTAAAGTAGGATCTGACTTAAACAAAAATAATATGATTATCGAATTAAGATGGTAGATTGAGAAATAATACATTGTGGGTACAGTCATGTCTACTTGAGAAGCACATTTTACTCCTGAAAGATTGTGTGACGTTTAGTAATTATTCTGTGTGTGTGTGTGTGTGTTTTCCCTGGTAAATTAGGTAGTATTGTCATATTCAATCTATCTCAAAATGTACTTGCTGTGCTTAGCATGCTACTAATTACATGATAAGCATGCATAGGCTAAATTTCCTTCGCATGTTTTATTACTTCCCGGGGCATTGCTTTCAAAGCTCTCGTGTACAACTTAAGGAAACTATACCAATCCACGCAAAGGTTTTTTTCTTCCACTTGATATTTTTCAGAGTTCAAGTTCTACTTCACCTTGAACTTTGTTAAGTGGCAAGCCTTACATTTTCCTTGAAAACTGGAGGCCCATGGGGACAGAGGGCCACAGCCACCACTGCTGGAAGAAAAGACAGCCGTGCATGGTCCTTTTCTTGCAGTGCAGGCTCGCCTCCTAACGGCAGGGCAGCGCCAGTGTCTTTAAGACATCCAACACGCTTACAAAATGATTGGTCTATAGAAATTATTTTAAAGTGAGTCCTGAATTGAACTTCATCTCCTGTAAAGGTTTAGAAAAGGCTCTCTGTCATCACGGGAAAACATTCTGGTTTAAAGCTTGTAAGGGGAGATGGGGAGAGAAAAGTTAGAAGGGAAGGAGGTCGGGCCTTGGGAAAACAGGAGGATTGGGATAAAGGAAGGTTGGACAGGGGAGCACGGAACCACAATTCTTAGTTAAGGGAGCCACTTTAGGGTTGGCAAGAGACCTGACCCTAGAGGGGCTCCCAGGTGCCCAAGCTGAGGTCCCCAGTTTGTTCCTTGGGCAGTTGAGGATAGGGAACCTGAAATGACCCTATCCTAGAGCAATACTGACGAATACCTTGCATATCATCATAGAACCTTCATCTGGTGATGGATGGAGATAGAGACAGAGACCCACACAGGAGCACTGGATTGAGCTCCCAAGGTCCCAATGAGGAGCAGAAGGAGGGAGAACATGAGCAAAGAAGTCGGGACCACGAGGGATGCACCCACCCACTGAGACAGTGGAGCTGATAAATAAAATAAAAAAAAGATCAACAAAAACAAAATATGTAAGAAAATATCATAATAAATCCAATATATTTTATGCTAATTTAAAATTAATGAGTTAATAAAAATGTCTAATGGCAAAGAAAAAAAAAGGCCAGCTTGAGTAGGAGCGAGGAGATAACAGTGCGGTGGGTTGCTAACCCCAAGTTACTTTTGTGAGGGCCAAAGCAGAGAGGCTTCCTTACCAGACCAGCTAAAACTGGTCTGTTTGGGATTTAGGTGCCATCCTTCTCCAGATCCCTCAGAAATTCAGATAAAACAATTGTTTCCATTTACAGACGCGGAGTCTGGCACAAGTGACTCCATCCAGTTGTGCCTGGCAGTGGAACCGGATCTAAACCCCAAATAGTGGCTTGTTTTATTTAGCAGTCTGAACGTATGATCAAAATAGACATTGATTTCCACATGTCATCTCAAAAGCATACCTTATTGGACTTAGAGGTTTAGAGCTCATCAAAAGGCCACCAGGGAGCACACACACTCAGAGTTCCAGTCACTGCTTAAAAGACTTGAAATGAACATTTACTAATTACATTGCTCTACCAAAATAATAGCATAATATATACACATGCTATAAAATCCCAAATACCAGTGGCTGGCAAGCATTCCTGTTTAAAAGCAACTGGAAGGAAAGAGAGGGAAAAGAAGTAGCTCTTGACAGTCTAAAGCAAAACCTAATAAACCATGTTGAGCTTTAGTACGAACCAGGCTGAAAATTGAAGACTTCATTATAATTCTTTCCATCTATGCGACTGTGTTGTTCCCCAGCCGCTTCATAAAATAATGAGCAATATACAAAAGCAGATAATGATAATGAACTTGGAAGGAAAAAATTTTAACTCATTACCTCTTTTATATTTATTAGTTTTTGAGACAGAGTCTCTCTCTGTCTCCCATGCCAGCATAGACCTTATAATCCTCCTGCCTCTCTCCCAAAGGACTGGGATTGAGAGGTATGAGCCACCATACCTGGCTTCCATGACCTCTTTGTAGGAATTTTGTAAAATATCTTTTCTCTGACTCATCATGAAGTTTTTAAGACCTTGGTGGGATGACTTATTAGTGTGTTTTATCTTTCTGGAAACTGTATATGTCTTCCGTATTTGTTAGTGTTTTACAAATGGTACAAAACATTTCATAACCTCAGAAAGTTCAGTCTGCTCCCAAAGGCAACCGTGATTCTTGTCTTAATCAGGGGTTCAATGAAACACTACGCTTTGATGAAGCACTATGACCAAAAAGCAGGTGGGAAGGAAAGGATTTATTCAGCTTACATTTCCACATCGCTGATCAGCGCCAAAGGAAGTCAGGACAGGAACTCAAGCGTGGCTGGAACTTGGAGGCAGGAGCTAATGCAGAAACCATGGCTTATTGGCTTGCTCAACCTGCTTTTTTCTTTCTTAATAGACTCCAAGACCACCAGGTCAGGCATGGCCCCACCCACAATGGACTGGGCCCTCCTCCATTAATCACTAATTGAGAAAATGTGTTACAGCTGTATCTCACGGAGGCATTTCTTCAACTGAGGCTTCTCCCCCGCTGACGACTCTAGCTGACACAATACCAGCCAGTACAATTCTTTTTCCATCACCATTATTAACTTTTCCTGTTCTTGAATGCCAGATAAATTGAATCATTTGCTTTGTTGTTCATGATAGCACTGGCCTAGCACTGTATCTCAAAGATTCATCCATGCTCTTTTCTTCATAATTTAATTTTTAAAATTATATTACACCATTTCCAGCTTCCCCTTTCCTCCCTCCAGTAACCCCCTTGCTCACTCACCTTACTCGTGGCCTCTTTATCTTCAATTGTTGTTTCACACGCACACACACACGCACACACACACGCATGCAGGCATGCACACATATATCCCTAAATACATAACTACAACCTGCATAGTTTTGGCCTGATAAATTGATCTCTAGTTGCATCCATCTTGTGAATGTCATAATTTCATTCTTCCTCTCAGTGGAATAAAATGATTATTTTCTTCATGTACTCATTGCTTGATGGACATTTCAGCTGAGTCCCTGTCTTGACTGTTCTGATCAGGAAACGTGGGTGTTCAGTATTCACTGAGGTGGCTGGCTGGGCGAGGTTTCCCTGGCTCTCTGTGGGTGGAGCGGTGAGCTCTCCGTGTAGCTGTGATTGTGGCTGTCTCGGTGGTCTGAGCTGGAGGAGTCTGTGCTATGATGGTGACTGAACAGACTATTAGGGCAGGAGCTTTCAAAGATCCTTCTGCTCCTGTCTTTCTAATTGTGGGGAGCATTTGCTGAAGGCCTCCCTTTTGGTTTGTGAATGAATGGCTCAGGCAACCACGTTAGGATCCAGGACATGGTGGGTGGCTGTAGACTCAAATTATTGGGTTCATGGCCTTACAAAACTACCATAGTCTGGGACTTGAGATGTAATGTCACTCACTTTCCAGTACGTGAGTGAATGCAGATCTCCCATTAAACCAGGATCTGTTGCTCTGAGGTCTGGCGCTTCAGGTCCAGCTATCATTCTGACACTCGTTGGCCCAGAGGAAGAAATTCTTTGGACTGTCAGTCCCCAGGGATCAGGGTACCTATTCTGTGACCTAGCGCTGACAGCACAGGGACAGTCTGACTGCACCAGTGGATGAGGTACCCTAAGCTGTGTGACTCTAGACCCTGGGGTGTTGGACACAGTAGTAGCCCTGGCTTTGTGGGCCTGGGTGCAGCAGTGTGTACCTGAAGGTTCAGAAGCAGCACAAAGAACTACATTATTCTCTAGAGAGGTAGATTTCTCGGCAACTTGGAGCATGAGGGGCTAGTCCAGGGCCAGGTGAGCTGGGGAGTTATGACAGTTTGTCCTGTGTGAATGGATGTCATATGACACCTTGGGCAAGTGGCGCCTCTGGAACTTTGAGGGAGAGCATTAAATTAGGTAGAGTGTTCTTGTGGTCATGAAGCTGCTAATATTCATATGTTGGGGGCTGCAGACCCCTGGCCCCTTGACTTTGTTTGCCTGCCAGAGTGAACTGAGCAAAACAACTTGTTTACCTGTGCCTGCAGCTGTTCTGAGCACAGGACCCTGATAGCAGGGGAGTGAGTTCTGGTGAGACCTGCAGCTGAAAGATCCATAGAGCTGGGGCGTGGCTATCAGTTAGGGATCCCTATATAAGCTTCCCTGGAGCACAATAAAGTTGGCATTCTTGTATCAAGAATGACCCGTGTCTCTGTGCGTGCATGTTTTTAAGTCTCCAGCTTAGTTCCCGGTTCGCGTACCGCCTCGTAGTGCAGGCACTACATTCATATAGACAGGATGCTTGGGATCCCTGTGTAGCCAGGTGTTGGCTCAGCTCTGGACTAGAGGAGCTCTGGAAGACTCTGTGTTGGCTGGGGGACCACCTCAGTTCAGCCCTAAAGGAATGACGAATTATCTTCTGCAATGGAAGATAGACAACTCTGCAGTAGCCTGGCCCCAAGGGTAGGGCACGGAAATAATTTCATTTAGGGTTGTAGTGCTACTTGGTGGGCATAGTGCAGGGAGCCTACCAGTGGAGAGATGTGATGGCTAATTGCACCAGGAACGGGGCACATGGAAGGAGTAGCTCTAGTTCCTGGATGCTGCAGCTCAGAACTAATGCAAGAGGTGAAGCAAACTCATCTGGTGCGGGAGAATTATCTGCATTCTGTCAATCATGTTTTAAATAAACACTGATTGTCCAGGCAGGAAGTATAGGCGGGTCAACAAGACAGGAAGTAGAGGCGGGGCCATGAGAACAGGAATATTCTGGGAAGAAGGAAGCTCTCTCTTGCAGTCCAGCCCAGATCACAGAAGAAGCAAGATGTGACCTACCCCTGAAAAAGGTACTGAGTCATGTGGCTAACAGAGATAAAAATAGTGGGCTATATAATTTTTAAGAGTTAATAAGAAGCCGGGCGGTGGTGGCGCACGCCTTTAATCCCAGCACTCGGGAGGCAGAGGCAGGCGGATCTCTGTGAGTTTGAGACCAGCCTGGCCTACAAGAGCTAGTTCCAGGACAGGCTCCAAAACCACAGAGAAACCCTGTCTCGAAAAACCAAAAAAAAAAAAAAAAAAAGAGTTAATAAGAAGCCTAAGCTAATGGGCTAATCAGTTTTATACCTTATGTAGACTTCTGTGTGATTTTTCTTTTGGGGCTTACCAGCTGCAGGAACGGGGAAAGACAAACCCCAACAAGTCGGCCCTCATGTTACATAATGGCACCCAACCTAATGTTACACTCATCCACGCTTCTGGTGGAAGCTCAGTTCTGTGCCCGAGAACTAGGGGAGTCTCCAGTAGTTTACCCACAGTGTGACAGGCTGTTGGGGAATATTATTTTCAGATGTGTGACTCTTGTTTATGCTGCATTTGCTTAACTCTGTGAAGCTGTGTATCGGCGTAAATAAATGCAAGGCAAAAATTAAAGAATATATACAGTTTTAATGTTTAAATAAACTTACAGAACCGAGGTTCCCAAGGTAGGAAAGAAAAGGGCCAGCGGCCTCCCGCGCACCCGAGATTTATTCGTATGCATTTGCCCAAGGCAAACCCGCCCCCTAAAGAGGCTGGCTTAACCCTACAAAACTGTCTAAAACACCTGGTTCTAATAAAGAGATGGATGGCCAATAGTGAGGCAGGAGCAAGGACAGGTGGGGCTGGCAGGCAGAGAGGATAAATAGACGGAGAACTCTAGGAGAAGAGAGAACAGCAAGAGAACAAGGAGAGGAAGACATCAGGGGCAGCCACTCAGATGCACAGCAAGCCCTGGAGAAAGAAGCAAAGAGCCGGGCAGTGGTGGCGCACGCCTTTAATCCCAGCACTCGGGAGGCAGAGGCAGGTGGATCTCTGTGAGTTCGAGGCCAGCCTGGTCTACAAGAGCTAGTTCCAGGACAGGAACCAAAAGCTACGGAGAAACCCTGTCTTGAAAAATAAAAAATAAAAAAAAAGAAAGAAGCAAAGAAAAGTATAGAGAAATAGAAACATAAAAGCCCACAGTCAAAGGCAGCCAGGATAATTTAAGAGAAGCTGACAAGAAACAAGCCAAACTAGGGCCGGACATTCATAACTGTGAATAAGCCTCGGCGTGTGATTTATTTGGGAGTTGGCTAGTGGGCCCCTCAAAAGTCAACAGAGTAAAATATCCTACGACAGTTGGGGCTCTTCCTTATACTGCAGAGAGACCCCTTCCTGCTTGATGGGATGAGAGGTGGAAGCTCTTTCCTTCCCCAGTGGCTGCCCTGGGCTTCTGTGTTCCGCAGGGTGGCAGGGGCTGCTGCTTCACGGTTCCCCACTGTCTCTCAGTTAGTCTGGTTGAAATGTAGTTCTTTGTTCATTGTTTGGATGGGGAGCGGGGGTGGCGGGAAGAATGGTAGGAAGTTTTGGTCAGCCATCTTTCTAATGACACCCTCAAAATTCATGCTGTGATGTCAGTCTCAACAGATGTTACACAGGGCTGGACAGATGGCTCAGAGGTTAAGAGCACTGACTGTTCTTGCAGAGGTTCTGAGTTCAATTCCCAGCAACCACATGGTAGCTCATAACCCTCTGTGATGAGATCTGGTGTCCTCTTCTGGCCTGCAGGGATATGTGCAGACAGAACACTATATACACAAGAAATACATAAATCTTGAATATAAATAGTTTAAAAAAGATGTTACACAGCACAGAGTGTTATACACATTCAAAGCTGCCAGCCACCTAATGGGACCAGATGGTTTCGGCATCACCTGGGAACTCTTCACAAATGCTGCGTCTCCGCCTCCTCACCAAACTGCCGAACTAGAAGATCTTGGGTAAAGATATCAGTCTGCTCTTTACCAGCTCTCCGGGTAGTTTTGGTACATACTGGAGTCTGAGAAACAGTAACTAGTACGGCATTCCAAGTGCTAATATTGGAAAACTTTAAAAAATCATTTTCATGGATACACACACACACACACACACACACACACAGAGAGAGAGAGAGAGAGAGAGAGAGAGAGAGAGAGAGAGACTCTTAATCACTTAAGGCTTCCTTCTTAGTCTTTTTTGAGGCTGGTCCATATGTGTCTCCATTTTGTTCCATTTCACTGACCTCTGTGTTCTGGTATATTTATGTCACAATTTGTTTATTTGCTTACCTATTGATTGACATTTGGGGTTTTCCAGTTTGCCTGTTGTGAATAATGGTAGCCTGATGATTGATTTGCACTTTTATTGATTTATCTATTTGTTTTTTTTTGAGACAGGGTTTCTCTGTAACCCTGGCTGTACTGGAACTTACTCTGTAGACCAGGCAGGCTGACCTTGAACTCAGAGAATCTCCTGCCTCTGCCTCTCAAGTGCTGGGGTGAAAGGTGTGTGCTACCACCACCTGGATACACTTCTTTAAGTGCAGACTTGCTTTTTTAAAAATTTCCCTTAGGTAAGTATATGGGGATGCAATAATTAGCTGTATACTAGGCTCATTAGTTTTCTAGTGTTGCACAGCAGATACCCAGAAGCTGAAAGCAACAAAATGTGTCATCTCACTGTTTTGTTAGGTCAGAAATCGTGGGATGACTCAGTTAGTCAAGGGGTCAGCAGGGAGCTTGCTCACCTCAGGGATCACCTGCCTTAGACTCTACTCCTACCAGTCCTGGATGTCAATCACCTCCTGACAAGGTGTCTGACTTTCCTAGGAGTGAAACAGGCTGAGAGCAGACAAAGTACCCGAGAAGGAAGCCATTCTCTTTAAAATCCAGTCTTGGAAGTGCTTTTGATCATGCTGCCGTATTCTGGGCTGCACAAGAGAATAAGTCCAAGCCATATTGAGAGGGAAAAGATTGTCTGGGCTGTGAATGCTAGGAAGTAGAGCCCATGAGGCTCCACCTTGAGGGCTCTCCCCTGTAGTGGTGGTTGTAAGAAGCTATAGCACTCTTTTGTAAAGTCATTACTATTCTTGACACTCCCATCAAGAATGAGAACTGATTCATGGCCTTGTGCTTGTCTGACCGTTTTCTAACAGCTCTGTGGACTTCGTTGTGGCTTTACAGTCGCTGTAGTCTAAGGACTATGGTTTTGAGCACTTTCCCATGTGCTTATTAACCAGCTGTTCAATATCTTCCTTGGCAAAAAGACTTCACATTTCCTTCATTTTAAAACTGAGCCATCTTACCTCTGCAGTTTTTGAATACATGTATGTTAGATATAAGTGCTTCTTTGGATATGCACATAAACACCCTTCTTCCAACCTGTGGCGTGACTTTTTTTTTTTTGTCTTAATGGTTCTACACAGAAAGTAGCAGTTTTAATTTTGAGCAAATACAATTTTCTGTTCTTTTCTTTATAGTTCTTGGCTTTTGTTTATTTTTGATATGATATCTTGCTACTGTGTAGCCCAGGTTGGCCTCAGTGTGCAGTCTTCCAGTTTGTACCTCCTGAATGCTGGTGTTAGAGGAACCAGCATACTTGGCCAATTCATCTTTTGTTCATTTGTTTCTTTGTTGATTTTCTTTTTTCATTTATTTGTGGCAGGGGGCAGGGGGTGCCTGTGCCACAGTGCATTTGTAGACTCTGAAGACATCTGGCAGAAGATGAGTCTTTCCTTCCCACCATGTGGGTTCCTGAGATCAATATCAGGTCATCAGGCTTGGCAACAAGCACCATTATCCACCGAACCATCTTGCTGACCCTCTTTATTGATTTTCTAGCTAAACAATCCGTCCATTTTTGAAAGCGGGGGAAAGTTCCAAACTGTCGTTACATTAATCTTCCACTGTATATAGCCAATATGAAAAATGGAGGAGGGACTGGGTCAATATCTCAGTCAGGAAAGTGCTTGCTGCACAAACTGAAGCTGCTGCACCCGTGTGAACAAGTGGGTGTGGTAGTGCGCTGTTTGATTTTACATTAGGAAGGCAGAGACAGGCTGATCCCTCGGGATGATTGTCAGTCAGCCAAGCTGAATTGATGAGTTCCACAAGCAAACAGGATGGATCGTGGACTGTACCTATATGTGATACATGTATGCCTACTTTCACACACAGGCACTTGAATGCACCAGCATGTTTCCAAAAACACCAAAAGAGGGACATTATAAATTGCATAGGCAATAAAAAATAACAAATATGAATGAATGTTACAAATTTGACAACCATGGTGGAATGGACCAATGTCTTGAAGGATCCAATCTGACTCGCAGAGGAAGAAACAATTCGAATATATCTCTGTTAAGAAAATTGCACTGGTGGCTCATAACTATCCAAAACAGAAAGAACCAGCCCTAGATGACTCAGTGTGGTTTCTGTCGACACTAAGGGAAACAATACCAATTTTCTACAGTGGAAGCAAAAGAAATGCTTTCTAATTCATTCTGTAAGGTTCTTAGAGCCCTATTACAAAAACCAAGTGTGTTTCCAGATTTGTTTTTTAAAAAAAAACTGTCCTTTGTCTCCCATGAACAGGGATACAAGATCCCTCAATGTAATAAAGCCTAATGATGCATAAATAGAAACATATGTCACAACCAGTGGAATTTTCTGCCTTATATCAGGCTGATTCACCATTCTACAATGAAGTTCTGTAATCTATAACATCAACCAACTAATAGGAAAATCAATCAATAAATATATTTGACAAAGATTCAACATCCATTCATGAGAAAGACTTATCAAAAGCAAAGAGGAAGTTTTTCAGCCTATAAAGACCAGTTATCACCTGTTTACATGGTGAGAAGGCAGGAAGCCTTTTGCTGATACCAGGAATATGAAAAGATCCACTTTTACCTCTTTTCAACACAGCACTGGATGTACTAGCTGATGCATTAAGAGAAGAAAATAAAAATTAAAATATACTAATTGAGAAGGAAGAGTTAGCTATCTCTTTGTGCATAGAATGATTCTCTGTGAGTAATTCAAAAGAATAAAATCTTTACCTAGTAAGCAATTATAGCAAGGTTACAAGATTAGTCTGTAAAAGCCGATCATCGTCCTGTTTACTGTCATTGAACAAATATGAACAGAATTGGAAATTAAAAGGAAAATATTAACATTAACTCCCCCAAATAAGAACTATGCAGGCTTAAGTACAAAATATACATAAGGTTTATGATAAAACTCCAAAGTGGAAAACACAAGGAAGAACTGATAAAAACATTCAGTTTGATGAGAATTCATTTCTTCCAAGCCTAATCTACAGATCCAGTGAAAACCCAGTCAGAATTCCTAATCAGTTATTCTAACGGCATTGCTAAGCTAGTTCTGCAGTCTAATGGAGAGGTAAGGGACTCAGAATAGCCGGTGCTGTGCTGAATCAGGATAATATTGGATTTATACCACCTAATTTCTTTTTTTAAATTTATTTATTAAAAATTTCCACCTCCTCCCATCTTCCCATTTCCCTCCCCCTCCCCCTCTCTCTCCAGTCCTAAGAAAAGTCAGGGTGCCCTGCCCTGTGGGAAGTCCAAGACCCTTCCCCCTCCATCCAGGTCTAGGAAGGTGAGCATCCAAACAGACTAGGCCCCCAAAAAGCCAGTCCATGCAGTAGAATCAAAACCCAGCGTCATTATCATTGGCTTCTCAGTCTGCCCTCATTGCCAGCCACATTCAGAGAGTCCAGTTTGATCACATGCTCGTTCAGTCCCAGTCCAGCTGGCCTTGGTGAGCTCCCATTAGATCAGTCCCACCGTTTCTGTGGGTGGATGCACCCCTCATGGTCCTGACTTCCTTGCTCATGTTCTCCCTCCTTCTGCTCTTCATCTGGACCTTGGGAGCTCAGTCCAATGCTCCAGTGTGGGTCTCTGTCTCTATCTCCATCCATCGCCAGATGAAGGTTCCATGGTGATATGCAAGATATTCATCAGTTTGGCTATGGGAGAAGGCCAGTTCAGACACCCTATCATCTGCTGCCCAAGGACCTAGCTGGGGACATCCCCTTGGACACATGGGAACCCTCTAGAGACAAGTCTCTTACCAACCCTAAAATGGCTCCCTTAATTAAGATATCTTCTTCCCTGCTTCCATATCCACCCTTCCTCCATCTCAACCATCCCATTCCTCCAAGCTCTCCCCAATCCTCCCCTTCTCCCTTCTCTCTCCCCATCTCCCCTTCCCCCCAGTCCTCCCCTTTTCTCTCTCCCCATCTCCCCTTCCCCCCACTCCACCCTCACCCCTGCGCTCCGAACTTTTGCCCAGCAATCTTGTCTACTTCCAATATCCAGGAGGATAAATGTTTTTCTTTGGGTTCACCTTATTTAGCTTCTCTAGGATCACGAATTATAGGCTCAATGTCCTTTGGTTATGGCTAGAATTCACTTATAAGTGAGTACATATCATATTCATCTTTTTGGGTCTGGTCTGGGTTACCTCACTCAGTAAAGTGTTTTCTATTTCCATCCATTTGAATGCAAAATTCAAGATGTCATTGTTTTTTTAACTGCTGGGTAGAACTCTAAAGTGTATATTGCCACACCTTCTTTATCCATTCTATTATTGAGGGGCACCTAGGTTGTTTCCAGGTTCTAGCTATTACAAATAGTGCTGCTATGAATATAGTTGAACAAATGCTTTTGTAGTCTGATTGGGCATCTCTTGGGTAAATTCCCAAGAGTGGAATTGCTGGATCCTGAGAAACTGCCACACTGATTTCCAAAGTGGTTGCACAAATTTGCATTCCTACCAGCAATGGATGAGTGTTCCCCTTACTCCATATCCTCTCCAACATAGGCTATCATTGGTGTTTTTGATTTTAGCCATTCTGACAAGTGTAAGATGGAATCTCACAGTTGTTTTGATTTGCATTTCCCTGATCGCTAAGGAGGTTGAGCATGACCTTAAGTGTCTTTTGGCCATTTGAACAACTTCTGTTGAGAATTCTCTGTTCAGTTCAGCACCTCATTTTTTAATTGGGTTAATTAGAGTTTTAATGTCTAGTTTCTTGAGTTTTTTTTATATATTTAGGAGATCAGACCTTTGTCTGAAGCGGGGTTGGTGAAGATCTTCTCCCATTCAGTAGGTTGCCTTTTTGTCTTAAAGACAGTGTCCTTTGCATTACAGAATCTTTTCAGTTTCAGGAGGTCCCATTTATTCATTGTTGCTCTTATTGTCTGTGCTCCTGGGGTTCTACATAGGAAGTGGTCTCCTGTGCCCATGTGTTGAAGACTACTTCCCACTTTCTCTTCTATTAGGTTTAGTGTGGTCGGATTTATATTGAGGTCTTTAATCAATTTGGACTTGAGTTTTGTGCATGGTGATAGATATGGAGGTTCGTCCATTCATATGGACAAAATTATTAGTCTGTTTTTACTTGCAGTATTATATTCTCAGCTCTACTTTTGGACCCTTGTACATAAATTTAATGTCCCACTGTTATATTCAACTGACAGCATAATTTAAATTATCCGATCTTTTATATTTCTACTTAGTACCAAATGGTGAAGAATCTACAAAGGAAATAAAATGCTTTCTACTCTAAAGAGATACATAGGGGTACTGGAGAGATGGCTCAGTGGTTAAGAGCACTGCCTATTCTTCCAAAGGTCCTGAGTTCAATTCCCAGCAACCACATGGTGGCTCACAACCATTTGTAATGGGATCTGGTGCCCTCTTCTGGCCTGCAGGCATACATGCAGACAGAATACTGAGAATACTGTATACATAATAAGTAAAGAGATGCATAGTCTCACGTAGAGAAATGTGAGAAGTTGAGTAGCAGCATATAAGTGGTCATGCAAGGCAGTTTACATACACACATCAAAGAAATCCAATGAAAATGGGACTTCCACTGTGGTTATTGGCTCTAAATAAAGGGCTAGCAAAATTTCTGTAAACAGTCGTATGGTAAATATTTTAGGATTTTTAAACCATATAAACTTAGTTCTGTCTTAAATAACATTGCTATATAAATTGAAAGTGCTGCGAATATAGCTGCATTCTAGGTAATGACATTTCAGTCACTGTTGCACCACATGCAGAGTAATGGGTTTGCTGTATCTCTAAATATACAATAGTTGATGCTGTATAGCCAAATGTATAATAGTTATGCTGTATAGCCAACTGTACAGTGGGTATGCTGTATAACCAGATGTATAGAGTGTATGCTGTATAACCAGATGTATAGAGTGTATGCTATATAACCAGATGTATAGTGTGTGTGCTGTATAGTCAGATGTATAGTGTGTTTGCTGTATAACCAGATGGATAGTGTGTGTGCTGTATAACCAGATGGATAGTGTGTGTGCTGTATAACCAGATGGATAGTGTGTATGCTGTATAACCAGATGGATAGTGTGTGTGTGCTGTATAACCAGATGGATAGTGTGTGTGCTGTATAACCAGATGGATAGTGTGTGTGCTGTATAACCAGATGGATAGTGTGTGTGCTGTATAACCAGATGGATAGTGTGTGTGCTGTATAACCAGATGGATAGTGTGTGTGCTATATAACCAGATGTATAGTGTGTGTGCTGTATAACCAGATGGATAGTGTGTGTGCTGTATAACCAGTAGGCTGTGTCTTCTATGATCTTACAAGGATGAAACCAGTGACAGATGCGTTTCTTGGAAGGGATGCCTGTTAGTAAGCAACACATCACATGGCCGTGTTCCCACAGCTCTGGAGACTTGGAATCCAGTGTCAAGGTGCAAGTGAGAGAGAATGGTGAGGATGCTCTCAGCTGCTATGCTATAGCCTTGTTTCCAAGTCCTCCAGAGAAGAACATAGTGTCCTGGCATGAAGGGACAGAGGGTGACAAATCCGGATACTCTATAAAGCTTCTTTAAAAAAGAACATTTTAGAGTGTGTGTGTGTGTGTGTGTGTGTGTGTGAGAGAGAGAGAGAGAGAGAGAGAGAGAGAGAGAGAGAGAGAGACCGACCCACATGCACACACAGGTGTCTGTAGAGACCAGGAGAGGGTGTTGGAAGCACTGGAACTGGAGTTATAGACAGCTGTACATTTCCCTACTTCCCTACAGTGGATGCTGGGAGCTGAACTCTGGTCCTCTGTGAGAAGAGCCATCTCTCCAGTCCAAATCCTCTTTTATGATTTAGTCCCATTCATGAGGGAGGATCCCTTTCAAATCAATTGCCTTGTAGAAGCCTCTTAACATAGTGTCATTGGAAATTAAGGTTCAATATGAATTTTTAAAGGGATATAAACATACAAACCATAACAGCTTGTGTGACATATTTCTGTATGACTTTACATGTTTATAATCCTTAAATATTTTTAACCTGTTGGGTATTTCTGCCCCCCTCACATAGCATATCCCCCCAGTCATGCACTTGGGAGCTCAGGCAGGCTGCCGCAAGTCTAGGGCCAGCTTAGGCTCCACAGTTCCAGACCAGCTCCAACTAGTTGAGACCTTGTCTGAAGAAACAAACTCATCCCAGGTCCCACCCACACAAATATACATGCGTATGCTGCTCGTGATCAAGCCTCATACAGAAACACTTGGTCTAGTGTATGTCATGGGTTTACATCTGCTGTAAAAGAAGGTTCCTCTCTCTGTGTCATCTGATAGCTGGACTCTCTGTCAGTGGGCTCCTGGCCAGCTCTTCCCCAAAACAAAGCTGCCAGTCAAACGTTCTGCCCAGGTACAGGGAGTACAGAATGCTGGGCGTGAGGTCTGCTGGGAAGCAGATGTACTTTCGCAATATCGGCAGAATCGACACCTCTTATCTGGAAGTGCCAACCAAGAACAAACAGCTCAAACACGTGAGTAGTCGGGCTTCTCAAACAGGCCAGGAAAAACAACTTTGATTACGGATGATCCAGGCCTGGAAGTTATGAAATGAAGGGAACCAAACAGAACCTAGAAATACTTCTTAAAAGATTTTATTTTTAATTACGTGTATGTGCAGGTATAAGCATGTTTCAGGTAGTTATGACTGTCTGGTATGGATGCTGGGTCTTGAACTCTGGTTGGTCCTCTGGAAGAGCAGCTGTGTCTCCAGTATTAAAGATGTTTTTTAACTGGTATATTGTGAGAAATGAGAGAAGCTATTGCGTCCCTTAATTACAGCCATGGGAGAGATATGCAGTTAAAGATCTCTTGATATACCACTAAAGGCAAGAATACAACAAGGTACAGCTGGAAAACCCTCAACACATTGTCAAAAAATGGGCCATGTAAACAAATATAGATGTGAGGCGAGGAACCTGAACTCCCCAGATGGAGGCTGCAGAGAACGGTGGTGGAGGGGAGTAGCTTGACCAAGCCCATAATGGATGGCTGTGAAGCTCACCCAGGAATGCCCCACGTGGTTATCTAGCACTACTTGAAAACTTTTCCAAGGATAAGTTTAGGTAGCATTCTCAGGAAATGTTGGAACCTTCCACAGAAATAAAAGATCTCACATACTCAGGGGAGAGGAGAAAAGTAACTTATAAGGTTTTAATGACTGAGCAGGCACTATCCTCTGGTCTACACTGCTGGACACTAAAGATAGCAGTACAGTATCCAAATTGGGAGTTTTCAATGTACATTAATATAACCATATATAAATGCTATCATGTGTAAAGAGAAAAGAAAGATATCATTTGTCATGTAGGAACTCTAAGCGTTTACTGCACCCTGTTATAGGATGTTAGGTAATGGCTCCAGCCAAATGAGAGAGCAAATAAAATGGGAGATAGGGCCTCTAGGAAATGGGGATCAATCCAGGGAAGGGAAACTTTGAGATGACAGCTTGATTGTTCGGTAGCAGTTCTAGAGGGCAGCCAGTCAGATGCAGGGGTACAGGGGAGCTCTGGAAGAGAAGACATCTCGGGAAATGAAACGGAAATGCCTGAAATAAATAGCATGATTAAGATGCTAATATTTGTGATATTAAAATTATATTACTCTTTAACCTCCTATCTATAAAAAATCAAATAAGATGCAAACAAAATGCAAGATTATTTTAAACCATCTTCAAGAGGGTAAGAAAAGAGACCCTACTGCATGAGAAAAAGCTGTTTTATTGCAAACCTCATGAATCTGTCCACGAATACTAATTGGACAGTCTTAATAATCCAAGTACTTTTTTTTATTGTTTCTTAACTTTTAGAGTTAAAAGAGGCAAAATATAAGATAGTTCGTTAGGATGGTAGATCAGAATGTAAATGTTAAAATCATCACGATATAAGGGTGAAGACGCAGCTAAGAAAGAAGGGGAAATGGGACAGGGCAGACGTACTGTTATAAAAAGAAGTTAGTTTACGGGCTGGAGAGATGGCTCAGAAGTTAAGAGCACCACTTTTGTAGAGGACCCCAGTTCTATTCCCAGCACCCGCATGGTGACTCACAACCATCTCTTGACGATCACAATCACCAACCTGATTCCAGGGTGATCTGGTGCCCTCTTCTGGCCACTACAGGTACCAGGCACACATGTGATGCATTCACATACCTGAAAGTAAGACATTCCTATGTATGAAATAAATATTTAAAAATCAGTCTGTACGCTGACCCCCGCTTATGAAGATGTAGAGGTGTAGTTGGCACCCTTACCCAGTGGGCTCCATGCTTGCTGGGCTCTACACATGTGGATCCACTCAGGAGAAGTTACATCTGTGTTGACCGTGTAGAGGTTTATTTCTTGGGCAAGATCCTGTTCCCACTACCTACATAGTATTGGCATTGTGTTAGGTTAGATATTGTAAGTCATCTGGAAAAGATTAAAATATACAAAAAAGGATGCACATAGGAAATGTGCTCATGGATTGTGGTCTTTGTAAGAAGTCCTGGACCCAAGCCAGGTGGTGGTGGCGCCCGCCTTTGATTCCAGCAGGCGTATCTCTGTGAGTTCAAGGCCTGCCTGGTCTACAGAGCTAGTGCCAGAACAGGCACCAAAGCTACACAGAGAAACCTTGTCTCGAAAAAAAAAAAAAAAAGAAAAAGAAATCCTAGACTCAATCCCTGGCAAATACCAAGGGACCACCTATCTCATTTGAAATTACAAGTGTTGCCAAGAGGAGAAACAAGTAACTTATTAAATGTTGAAACGAAGAAAGGTTTAAAGAAGTGTGGGATAGTGTTAAGAGACTGGACCTTGTCTAGAGTGATAGACACAGAAATGAGGTTTTACATCTGAATTATAGAGGTAAACACTGGGAATCTGTTAGAAAGAGCTCGCCGCTGGGGAGAGGGACTATGGCTTTTCTCTTGTTCTTCTGCTTTCTTGGCCCTGCTTCAACCACCAGTGTTCAGTGCAGTAGACAGTACCTGGCCTGTCACACACATGCATAATAAAGGATCCAAGCCCAGAGGCCACCTTCTCTGGTCTTAATAAGGTTTCCTGAGTGGGAGACCTGCATTTTCAGACTCCTGTATGTCCTCAGGGCACTTGAAGACATACTAATGCCTAGGGAGCAGGAGAGGTGGCATTGAGACCACTTGATGCTCTTCCAGAGGACCCAAGTTTGGTTCCCAGCACCATGGTGTGATGCTCTCAACTGACTACAGCTCCAGGGGATCCGATGCCGTCTTCTAGGCCTGTGGTTTTCAACCGGATCGTAACCCCTTTGGGGGTTGCATATCAGATCTTTACGATTCATAGTGGTACCAAAATTACAGTTATAAAGTAGCAATTTATGGTTGGGGTTCACCATAACTTGGAGAACTGTATTAAAGGGTCACAGCATTAAGGCTGAGAACCACTGCTCTAGACTCTGCAGGTACTTTTTCACACATGGCATGCTCCCTCCGCCCACATGAATAAGTCTTTTAAAAGCTTAGTATGTCTGTCTTAAGGTTTCTTATGCTGTGAAGAGAAGACACCATGACCACAGCAACTCTAATAAAGGAAAACATTTCATTAGAACTGGCCACAGTTTCAGAGGTTTAGTCCAATGTCATGGTGGGAAGCATAGCAACAAGCAGACAGACATGGCTCTGGAGAGGTAGCTGAGATTCTACACCTGGATTTCTAGGGCAGCAGGAAGAGACCATATCCACTAGGCCTGGCTTGAGCTTTTGAAACCTCAAAGCCCCCCTTCCTCTTCCTGTAACACACTTCCTCCCAAAAGTAGAAATCTCCAATAATGCCCTCAATGAGTCTATGGGGGCCATTTTCCTTCAAAACATTACAGTATTTCAGGTAAGAATCATTATCTTACTCATGGATTATATTTCTGTATTCTCTTGTCTTCGACAGTAGAATTACACATGAGTCATTCTGTGACATTTTTACATTTACAGAGTTGTATAGCCATTTCCATAACCCAGTTCTGTAACAGTTTTGTCTCTCCGAAAAGATTGCTCATATTCACCTCTAGCTTATGGTTCTAGCCCAGGCAGCTACTACTCTACTGTTGTCTCTACAGATTTGCCTCTCTATGCATTTCACATAAGTAAAACCATGTGTGCTTTTCTGTAACTCACCTTTTCACTTAGCATGTTTAAGTTCATCCTTGTCTTAACATATATGAGCAGTGTTCCATTGCGTGCTCGCCCCACAGCTTGTTTATCCTTGTCAGCTGATGGATGTGTGGATACTTTGTAGTTTGAGGAAAGCAAGAATGGAGCTGTTTTGAAAACTTGCATAAAGGTCTTCGTGTAGACCTGTGCTTTCATTTCTTTCATATGCATTTATATGCTTAGTGTATACTTAACTTTTTTCCCCTGTGGCCCTGGGAATTGACTTGCTGGCCTTGCAAGCACTCTGTCACTGAGTTGTATTCCCAGCCCTTGTGTTTAACTTTTTCAAGAACTCCCAAAGTATTTCCCAAAGTAGATGTACTATTTCATAGTTTCGCCAGCCATGAGTGTGGGTCCTGGTTTCTCTGTATCCTTGTCAGAACTTGATATTGGCACTGTTGTGATTTAGCGATTCAAGTTGGTCTGAGGAGGCTTCTCGTCAGTTCATCTACCTGATAGTTAGACTGTGTTTAATTGCAGCAGCATTTGAAAACCACCTTTGATTCTTTTCTTCCTTACTCTGCTTTCTATGGTGTGCCTCTTAAGGATACCTTTTAATTGCTGTTCCTTATCCTGATTTCCATTTACTTTACTTCTCCACTATACTTGATTACTAAAATTAATAATATTTTTCTGATGCCAAATATTTTCTATACTATCATTAAAATGAACTTCCTAACTTGCCAATATGACCATGCAACTCCATTGCCAAAGACTCTTCAGGGACTTCCTGCTGCTCTTCGGATGATGTTTATGCCTGGGGTCCACCTTCCTTGTTCCTGGAACTGCCTTCTCCACCAAACTCACACTCCTGTGAACTGTAACCTACCACATATGTCCCCGAACACATCCCGGCCTCGGGCCTGCCAACAACTGGTTGACCACCTTGGCTTTTTGTGCTTTTGGACATTGTGTGTAATGTTCATTCATTTCTGCTTACAAATGCTTCTTTTTTCCCCAAGGTTACTTAAAAATAACACTGCTTTTGGAGTCGCTCACTTCTCCTCACTAGTTAACCCATATTATTGGGTTTGATGTGTGCTTCTGTAGTGCTATACAGCATGGGCTACACAACAAGAGTCTGTCTTAAATAATAAAATAGCACACATACATAGGAATTGGCAAGAATTGTAGATTGACTCACATGGAATTATCCTTGTTTTAAGTAAAAATCTCACGTGTGAGTTTTTGTTCAGCTTTCTGTCACTATGGAAACACTGAGAAAAGTAAAATAAAGAGGTTGTTTATTTTGGCTCACAGCCTTGGTCCGTAGTTAGTTGGCACTGTTACTTTTGGGCCTGTGGGAGACAGAACATCACCTCAGAGAACATGGAGCAAAGCCCTTCATCTCGGTGTCCAGGAAGCAGGAAGGGCCAGGGTCGCTATGTACCTGTGAGATGCACTAAGGGCCATCTCAAACGGACTAACTCCCTCCACTAGGTCCCATCTCCTAAAGGCTCCGACACCTCCCAGCCGTGCCATCAGATAGGAACCAACCATCCAACACATAAGCCTAAGATCCAAAGCACAACAATGACTCAGCCAGACACAGAGTTACTCGTTTATGCTTGTCGTTCCTGTGTCCAGCAGGAGGAGGGCATTTGTTTAAAAGAGCTCACCACTTAGCACACGTGTTCACAGTAAATGGAGACATTGTTCTTAAGTACCAAGGCTTCCATTCAGTGAAATGCCAGCTTGGAAATCCTATTTTCTAAGATGGAATCACATGCATCCAGGTAGCTCACATCTGCAAACTCAGCATTTGGGAGTTTAAGGCAAAAGGACTACAATTTTTAGGCAAGCCTGGGCTATACAGCAAGACTCTGTCTTAAATGATAAAATAAAGAATCACATAGTTCTCCTTGCTACTAATTTTTAGTGTATAAATGATACTCAGTACAAATTGTAATATTTCTCTTAATAAATGCATCTTGAATGGCGAAAAGCCACGTGATTTCCCACATGATCTTTAGTGCTCATTCCTATATTAATATATTGACATATGAAAACTATTGACAGTATAATAGCTTCCTAATTCAAATAAAATAGTGAAGGATATTTTTATCATCTCATTTTTAGTTTCAAATACTGTATGCTAAAATGATTTATGTATATATATGTACATATGTATGTAATTACTATAGCTATAAAAATTTCCTTTGAATGTGGGAGATAATATGTGGCAATGAAAATAAATCTATAGTCAAAAGCTTACTATATATATATAATATTATATATATATATATAGTAAGCTTTTGACGATAGCTATATATATTAGAGAACAAATGTGTTTGTCTCTGTGTTTTGTACCCATGAACTAATGATGTTATCTGAATTGTGATTTGTAGAAAACATCACCATCCAAATGCTTAGTATACTGTAGATAATTATGTGAAGGAAACACCCAGATTTCATTTAGACAGATCTATAGATTGATATTTTAAAACATGGTTTTTGGAACTTTTCTTAGTATATATATGAGGCTCAGGGATCGCATGCACTGAAGATGGTGGAAAGATTGTAAGAGCCAGAGGTGACGGATGGCTCCAAGGAGACAGCATTCTCCAGACACCACAGGACTGGACACACCAGGATTCAAGGAGACCGCGGCAGCGTGCTCAAATGGCTTTGTCTCGGTTCTCAGGTAGCTTATATTATCAGACCCACTAATTACACCATCCCCGGCTGGCACATAGGGGTGAGCTCAGTTACAGCTATTGTTGCCTTCAGTTTTGTAGGTCCAAGTCATTATGTATAAATATTACATAGTCTAGAAGGGAATTATTTTTTAAGCCTTGTAGTTCGCCTGCCCATTAGTTTCGCATCAAAATGCTTTTTTCCACAAGCTTACATAACACTCGCAAGTTAGCAGGGCACGCAGAGATGAGTAAAGACTCTAAAGAAAGCAGCTCAATTTCATAACTCTGAAACTTGGACCGTGCTTTAGGGTGCCACCTAGTGCAGCAAACTTCCTGGGTGAAATCCTGCCCGCTTGCAGTTTGGAAATATGTGGGAGTGGTTCCCTCAGCTGCCTGCTCCTGACCTCTGTGCACACCTTGGTCTGCCTTGACCTCGCCCACACTGAAGGGACATAAATCAGATTTTTGATTTTGTTGTAAAGTGCAAGTCACCGCTGCCGAAGTGCTCAGTATTCAAAAACTTGTGAAATGCTGCATGTCTAGCAAAATTTGCTTTTGTGTGGGAATATAAATGTTTGCTGAGGTAAGCCCTGTTCGTTGTGGGGGAGAAAAAAAAAAGAAGGAATCAGTTGATATACTTTTACTCTACTATGTGTTAGTTCTTGATTGTTTCTCTCTTTCTCCCTTCCCCCTTCTCCCTCCCTCCCTCTCTCCCTCACCCCCATCTGACTGTAAAAGAGATTGGTCAGGCGAAGACTTTGATATTGCACCTGTTCTTGTCTGAAGCAGTGGATTAAGCGTTCACTGCAGTGTCTGTACTAAGTCAGGAACCTGCCGTCACGATGTAAGTATGACAGCTTCAGCTCTTTTCCGAAGCCTTTGTTTCTGTTAGAGTAGCAAATGTCACACACAAGTCCCCTTATTTACCTTGCCTTGCCAAATGGCAGGCGCTGTTTAAAGCAAGGCATGTGTCAGTGGATTGACAGGCAGGGTGTGCGACCTCTACTAGACATGGAAGAGCACTTAGAAAAGTTTTACCATTGTAACCGAAGTGCAAAACTTTTTCGTGCTCTTGAGATTTTTCTCCAAGGAGGACCCATTTTCAACAAGTTGGAAAACTGGGAGGTATGGGTTCTTCTGGGAAGTTAGCTTTCTGAGAAGCCTCATGGAAAAGCACAGATGCTCCGAAATGACTCAATCGACCATGCTGCTGACGTCTTCATGCACGTTCGGCAACACTGAAGCCTTACCCAAAGCTAACCTTAGCGCTGGCCTTTGTTTGTTGGATTCATGTTTCAGCGGAATGTGTGTAGCTAAGACACTCAAATTCTGTCATGCACGTTTTTTCAACATTTTAGTTTTGCTGATTGAACATTTGACACTTTATAATGCCCTCAAAAGCAAGATAATTTCCCCTAAAATATAAATTTTAAATTATTTTAGGTGCTGTCTTTCAACCCTAATCCTTTCACCAAGAATGAAGCTATTTAAAAATTAAGATGCCAACAGGTAATTTCTTGTAAGCTCATACTTTTTGTCTATGTGTGAGTTTTGCTTAGCAATAAAACAGCAAATGTATATTGATATAAAGTTATATTGTCTCCCATGTAAAGTCTTCCAGAACATTCTAGTTTTAAAAGACCTCTATAACATACAACTATGTTACTTTTTACTTACATGTTTTATTGTTTGTTTGGTTTTTGTTGTTATTTTTACAAAGTGACAGATTCTAGCTTTCTCTCTTGTATCAACTTCTCAAATACGAACTGAATGAAATCAGGATAAAAGTATATTCAGAGGCAGTAATTCAAGTCAGACAAGTTTCCTTTACTGATAAAACAGCAGGTGTTACCGAGAGGTAACTTGTAATGCAGTTAAAGTCAAAGACATTGATTCCAGTGTGGCTGTCTCATTCCATCCTTAATCTTAAAATGTTGCCGTTCCTGGTTCTGTTGGAATGATAATTAGCATTACATTTTAGTCAAGTCACTCCTAAATTGTTACATAATGTCAGAAGTTAGATTATTAAGAAACATGGTATTGTATAAGAGAAGGGAGTAAAAAAAAACTAGTTTAGGCCAGTTTACTTTCTTTTTAAACACTTAAATCCTTTGTATGTCTGGGGTTTTTCCCTCTTTACTTTTTATACTTTTTAAAATATGCTTTCATAGTTGCCATGAGAAGCTGAACATATTTTTTCTCATTTCAAAGTAAAAGGAAAATTTAAACTTTAAAAATTCAGACTGGGATTTGGAGCTCCTTACAACTTTATCCTAACAGGCATCAGTAGTTTAGAGGCCAATATACTAGCAAGACTTTTTAGTGGCGTATTATATTTTAATTCCACATTGAATGCCAAATGGAAGTAATACCATTTTCTCTTGCACGTTAGATAAATCTAGATCATGTTTTGGACAGAAATAGTAAGGAACTAGCAACATGCAATCTTAAGGCGATATGATGGTCTCTTTAGGGAGAAGTTCTCAAGTTTCTCATAATAAATAGTAGTTGATGAAGACTGATTACAGAAAGGTCAAAGGTGAAAGAGAAAGTAAAGCTAGAGGAAAAGTAGGGAAAGAGGAAATCAGGAGAGAAGACATGGTTCCTTTCCTTGGTATTCTGAACATTTAGGCTGTGTTTAAGCAACAGTTTTAAGTTTTCAGTTTTCCTGAAGACCCTAGTTCAAGCTCTAGCTGAAATATCCTTGCAAATCAAACCTTATTCAATTATATTTCCTTTGAGTTTTGACATTGATATGTAAAGATTTTTTTTAGAAATTAGAGTCTGTTTCAATTATCTAATTTTTTTCCACTACAATTTCAGAATTTTTAAAATATATTTGAGTCATAAAAAGCAGAGTAAGAATCTAAATACCGCTTTGTTCAGGATGTGTCTGTATCACACGGGCTCTCCAGACTGTGCTGTTTTGTAGCAAGCCCCTCCCTCATCACTGTGCTGTAATCTGACTGCAGATTTCTGATTTCTGCTATACAGCTTCTAGATTTATTATTGTCAGCAGCCAGACCCTTAGAACAAAATGATCTCTCTTTCAAAGGGATAGACACCCTGGCCTAGGAAATAAGGAGTAAGATTTTTTTCACCTGAGAAAAAGAAAACTTCATTCTCTTGTAAATGCTGATTCGTTCTTAGGTTAGACAGTCCAGTTCCTGGTGGCATCAGAAAAGGTTAACCCGCTCTCTCTATTTCATATGCATGTGTGTTGTAGATCACGAGGAGCCCTGTGGCCCCAGTCTCAGGTCATTTTGCCTGAATGGGGGGATATGTTATGTGATTCCTACTATTCCCAGCCCATTCTGTAGGTGAGTGAAAGGGACTGGGGGAGAGGGTGACTGCAGTTCTCACTGTCTGAGGCCTTGAGAAGGGCCTTTAAAGGTAAAAAGGGCAAGGTGAAGGGGAGTGGGGATGCTCTGTTCTCTTTATGTAGGACAATTCGATGCTGGAAGAAAAACAGTCTCAGTGTGGTGTTCATTTTCAAAACGGGTTCGTGGTTATCAGCCTAGAGAGATTATAAAGAACACTGCGAGAACCTTCTGAAGTGTAGCAGTTTCAGAAAAGTGGTCTGTTCAACATTGCTAGCAAAACATCTCAAGAAATCATTAGTATGAAAAGCCAAACAAGACGTTTTGCTTTAATATAGAATACGTAAATACAAAATAACTAACTGGTCTTTGACCATCTCTTCTAATAGACAGTAGCTACTGTTTCAGGAGATTGGAAAGACTTTGTAGTTCATCCTCCAAATTCTAACCATTCAGTTTTGAGTTTAAATTTTCCATTGTGACTTTTTTTTACATCTGTATTTTTTTTTCTCTGTTATAATCCCCTAATGTGTGACTTAATCACATTGTGATCAGAACATTTGAACCACTGAGTTGTCTGCACTGAGTTAAAAGACAGCACTAAAGCCAGACATGGTGGAACATTCCTTTAATAGCAGAACTAGGGAGGTTGAGGCAGGCAGATCTCTATGAGTTCCAGGCCAGCCTAGGCTACCACAGTGAGACCCTGTCTCAAAACAAGACAGTATTAAAAACACCAGGACTCGGAGATTCATTAAAATGGGAAGGAAGCTCCATTGCCTGCAGCTTTTTTACTTGAATAAATGTGTTTTTAGTACATTTCCAAAAAGTTATTTTCAATGAACGAGAACAGGCAGTTTTCCTGGTAAAATACTAAATTTAAGAATCTTTTGAGTTTCTTCTTGATTTCCACTTTTGAGCAGCAATTCCTAAGTAGCTGACACCATGCTCTGAGTCCGTGGTGGGTGGAGAATAAAGGCTCTGGAGACTGGCCAGCACATCGTGTCTCTGTAAGAGCTTAGAGGGGCTGGTCCCATCAGGCAGGGGGTGAACCATGTGACCAAGAGTTGTTCAACACCCTGGAGGAAGGGGGATCGAGCTGCAGGAGATGGGAGGACAAGGAAGGCTGAAAGTCAAGGAATAGGGCATCTGAAGGCCAAGGGGAGTTGAATGATATTATATTTTAAATCATGTATTTTATAATAAAATAATTGCTTTCCAAGGACCTTAGGACTACATTTCTAATATTGTTCTCACCGACAGTGCAATAGCAACATCTGAGGATGGTAAATTCATTTTCCACACTTTCATATATTTCCTGTATTCCCAGTCATCTTGCCATCAAGAAACACAGACTCACTTCTGACTGGTATTGCTGGTTCAGCCAGTTGTCGGCAGGATTTCTTCTTTGCCCTATGTCCTTCAATCTCTCCACTCCTTTCTGTTTTCACTATTGGTCTCCTAGCTGAGACCTCCATGACCCCAGGCACAGTCTGCAGACTTAACTCCTGGAGCCGCAATCCACATCACTGCACCGGATACATCAAGAAACTTGAACAACAGACCCTGTGCCTACACGTCTACTACCTATGGGCCAAAGCTTCACTGTTTTGCCTAGTTTTTAGAGCCTTTTATAATTTGGTACCAAACCTACCTTTGCGGCCTTTGCTTCATGCTTGGTCAGTGCTCGGTCTAGAAGCACTGTTTGTGCTAAATACACTTTGATTATGTTGCTTACCTTAAATTTCCAACTATTCTGCCTCTTGTTACGTAGCCACATTCAAAACCTACTCATATTTTTAAGGCTACTTTCTCCCTAACCTTTCAGCCCATCACAAATCCACACTAACTTCTTCTCCCTGTGGACTTCTACAGAAACGTGGAAAAGTTATTACTTTATATTTGGGTCATTTATTTACTCATCACTCTTGTTGGAATATAAATAGCCCCATTCTATCTCACCACCTGTAGGCATGTCTTGTGTCTTGTGTTGACTCAATGATCCATTATCCATGCTGAAGTCTTAGAAATAATTTTATGTCTGAATCAGTGATTAGTATTCTTAGTGAAATAGCTAAGTGAATTAGAAAAAAGAAGGAAAGAAGATGGCAATGTCTGAATCTTCTTTATCCATCTGCTACAATCTCTCCCTGCAAACAGTAAATGGCATTTCCCTCTTGTCTATACTTCTCACTGAACTTTCTCAGAACATACTCTAGTTTTCTTTATATAATTTATCTAGTTAGTCTTTAAGTAAATGATTCAAGCTAGCATTTTAATTGAGTGACTGATATGAATTCCTCCATGTTATCTTGAGTGTGGTGCTCATACATTCTCAGTACTCAGGGGCTGGAGACAGAAGTGTTGCCGCTTCATGGCCCGCATGGGAGACAATGTGAGACTCTGTCTTAAAAAAAGAAAAAAAAATCTTTGGTGTGTATTAAAATTAGCTTTGAATTCTGGTTCATGGATAGAATTTGAAGTGGTCAACCTATGCTAGAGGGGGATGTGGGTTCTGAGTGACAGGTACAGGTTGTACGTGTCCCTTAGTCCAAGCTTCTTACTTCCCCAGTCTTCTATCTGCGTTTCTTATCTGTGTGGTTTGTCAATAGCTAAAGAGCTATGCCAAAAGTTCCTTCTGCGATTTTGAAATTTCAGGGGGTTTCTGCTAGTTTTTGCTTAAAATATTTTGAAGTAATATTATTAAGTCCATGTAAATAGATAATGGATTGTTTCCTGGTGAAATTCCCCTCACCATTGTGTGATAGTGGTCTTCTTTGTCCCCAATAGTGCTCCCTACCGCCCCACATCTATCTCATCGACATTAGGGTGGTTAAGCCAGTTGTCCCTTGTTGAGTATTTGACTAGTAGAATTTCCCTTCAGTTTTTTTATTAGGTGTGTCTGTAAATTATGCAAAATAAGCTTGAAAAAATCCAAATGTTTTTATGTCTAAAATGTTTTTCTTTTAATGAGAGTTAATCAAATTTTGTTTCTCTGGTTATAGTATTGAAATTTTAAACCTGTTTTTAACCATCTTCCCCTATGATTTCTACTGTACTTTAAAGATTCCTTCTGACCTTTTCAGTGTGTTTTGGTTCATTTTGTTTTGTGGCAAGATCTCACACTGGCCCAGGCTGGCCTGGAACTCTTATGTAACTAACCCAGGCTGGCCTGGAACTCTTACGTAACCCATGCTGGCGGGGATTCCAGGCGTATGCTACTGCCACGGCCAGCTCCGTACTTGCCTTTAGCTCTAGGACCTTGAGTTACATGTATTAAATTAGGATATATCGTGCACTGAGCCATGCTACTTCCCCGCCAGAGATGCTGTCCTCCGTCCGTGAGGTACATGACTTGCCTACTCTCTGTGAAGCCTCCTGCATCCTGTCTAAGCAGGTGTGGGGTCTCCTTCCCTTGCCCCTGCCATCCCAGTGTTACACTAGCATGAGGGCTGACGTGTGAAACGTTTTAATTCTTTATTAAGTCACAAGTATTTTTTCTCTGGTTGTCATATCTAAGGATTCATTGCCAGACCCCTGAAGCTTCCCCATGCTTTCTTCTGAATTGTCCCTACCTTATGTTTAGGTCTTTGATCTATTTTACATTAATGTTGTGTTTGGTATGAGTTTGTTGGTTTTTGTTTGTGCTGTTTTGTTTTTTTTTTTCTGTGTTTTTCTAATCTCACATGGTAAAAAGCTCTCTTTTCCTCATGGCATGGGCTTGGTGACTTGCCCATGTGTGTGAGGGCTTATTTTTGGGCTCTGTATTTCTACTCCATTTGGTCCATAGTCTGCATTTACATTTTTACCACAATTTAATATTTTAGCATATATTTATATGTTGGGAGATGTGCATGCTATGACCTGTATGGAGGTCAGAGGACAACTTGGCAGGACTTGGCTCTCTCCACCCTGTGAGATCCAGGAATCAAACTTAGGCTACCTTGCTTGGTGAAAACCACCCTTGCCCACTGGACAATCCTGCCAGCCCCTGTCACAATATTTTAATATTGTACTTGGAGTCCTCCAGTTTTCTTTCTCAAGAATGTTTTGGCTAATCAATATATCTTAAAAGTCCCTAAGGGTCTTAAGACGAGCCTGTTGTTGTTGTAGTATATAGAGGTGCTCAGTTTTGATGAGGTCACCTTGAGTACTTGTACAGCCATTTTATTTATGTATTTATTTTAGATAGGGGTTCACTATGTAATCCTGGCTGGCCTTGAACTCACAGAGATCTACCAGCTTCTGCCTCCCAAGTGCTGGGATTAAAGGCCTGCACCACCCTGCCTGGTCACTTATTTATTCTGTGTCAGACATTATATGTGGAAACTATAAAGGTCATTCAAGGCCTTTGGTGTTGCAGTTCTTCAGAGAGGATCTGCACATGCTTTGGTCAGGGAGTTGGAGGCAACAGTAATACTAGGTTGACCACTTGGTGATCGGGATTCTTTGCAGCTAGGCCTCAGCTCAATGTGGACTACCTCATCTGCTTTACCACTGTGTCGGAGATAAACGTTAGAATCATTTTTCCAACTTCCAAAATAAGAACAAAGACCCATAAGACTTTAAATGAGATTAAATCTTTAGATTATGTATAAGGAAAATTGGCATCTTAAAATCAAAGACTTCTGTTTTTAAAATGGGCATTTTAATAGTTTTTGGGTTGGTATTTTAAATGGTATTTAAAACTTTTATTTTTAAGTATTTACTTATTTTGTTTTTCAAGATGTTTTTTTTTGTCTTTTAAAAAAATTTATTGATTTTATTGAGCTATACATTTTTCTCTGCTCCCCTCTCTTTCTCTCCCCTCCCCTTCCACCCTCTCCCATGGTGCCCATGCTCCCAATTTACTCAGGAGATCTTGTCTTTTCCTACTTCCCATGTAGATTAGATCCATGTATAAATGACAGGGTTTTTAATGTGTAGCCCTGGCTGTCCTGGAACTCACTCTGTAGAACAGGTTGGCCTCAGACTCAGATCTGCCTGCCTCTGCCTCCCGAGTGCTGGGATTATGTTAATTATTTTTTCAAGCTTTTATTGTACCAAAATATGCATAACAAAAAATTTATTATTTTAACCACTTTCAAATGAACACATCAGTATATTAAATACACCCAACACTGTGCAATCATCATCGCTACCCATCTCTACGCTTACCTTGTGAAACTCACTGGGTACCTATTCAGCAATAGCTTATATCTACCCATTATGTAAAACACATTTCTGTGAGAGAGGTGGCTAGAGTGATTTTAATGTGTTACCACCTTGATCTCCAGAGGACTTTGGATATGATAGCCAGTTGAACTCTCACTAATAAGGTCTTTGGGTACCCATTTCTCCAGGTATACCCTTGAAAAAGAGAGCACAAACTTCTGGAGTTTTACCAGACTGATAAATAAAACATAGCATCTCAGGATCCTTTAAAATCATATTCTCCTGATCCTTCTTTGAGTTGACTATGTCACTGTTTAAGTATAATTAAAATATTTTATACTGTATTTGTTTATTTTAATAATTAGGGTTTTTATTCATTTCCTCTTAGAACTTCCATTATAAGTTTGGATATTTTTAAATATTATATCAGTTGTAGAAAATCATAGTTTATTCTTTCTTTTTAACCTAACCTATATATTTTTCCTTGTATTTGTTTTGTTTTCTTGAAGTCAAATTCTGTTACTTCTTAAAGCCCTTAGCATTTCAGTCATAGTAAGGAACGTCCTTCTTGGCCTACACTTATAAGGAATTTGCCCATGTTTGCTTTAGACAATTTTCTTCTCTTTAAATATTTGGGCCTTGTATATTATGTGGATACAGATCAAAGTTTACATTCTGTAAAATATTTGCTTAGTATGTTTGTGCTGCTCACAAGATATGTGAGACTGGATAAACAATAGAAATGTATTCCTCCCAGTTCTAGAGGTTACTAGATCCAAGAGCAAAGAACCGGCTTTTGGAGCCCTCACTGGGCCTGTGCTAGCTTGCTCCCGGGTATCAAGCACAGCTGCATCCTCAGTAGCACACAGTGAGGGGTAAGTCTGAACATGCATTTCAGAGGAGACGCATTGAAAGCACAACCCACTCTGTTCTCCCAGCATCGTGGCTCTGGCTGTCACAGTTCTCACCGGCCCCACGAGCACAGGGGCTGCATCTACTCCCTATTGCTGTGCCAGTAACGACCTCCCTTAGCCGCTGATGGTTTCTAGTGAGTTTAACATTCAATGAGTCTAGTCTTTGTCCTCTGCTCATAGATGTCCTTGCTTTTTTATTTTTTCATATGAACTTTAGAATCCATTTATCCGTTCAGAAGGAAAAGAACATGTTTCTTGGGTTTCAATTTAATTGCATTAAGTTTACTTAAGGAACATTTATTTGTTTATAATGCTGGAACTTCTTATCTAAGATTGAGAAATGTATTTCCATTTGTTCAAAGACCCCCTCATGTACTTCAGGAATGTCCTCAGCATGATATAAATGTTTTGAACATTCCTGAAGGGAGTTTATTCCATACATTTCATGTTTTATTATTAAAATCAGTTTCCCCTATGAATTTAAAAAGTAGGTTATTTCTATGCTTAGGACCTCCTGGATCCTTCTCATGCTGATAAAAGTCAGTGGCCTCTAAAGCCCTAGGGACACAGCCTCCTGCTCTGTTCTGACCTCTGAATCCTTACCCATCTCTTGAACCACAGTAGCCTCCCTGCTGTTCCCTGCACTGGGAGGGTCTGAGTTCAGGTACTCTCTATCACTTCCTTCCGTGCTTTCTCTTGATTTCTTCATAGAGTGTTTTCTCTAAGATTTCTTCACAGACGACCCCTTACTTCCTTCATGTTTTTTATCACCCTCTCCTTGGAAGCTGATACCCACTTTCACACTCCCACTGTTTCCCCACACCCTCACCATCTACTGATTTACTACTTAATGTTGATTCATTCTTTCCTTTCTAGCTCCCTCAGGTAGGATATAAGTTAAGTGGAAGAATGTTTTTATATGTTCTGTTTTATTTTTTTATTCGACATAGAATAGGTGTAGAACAGTTGCTGAGTAAGATTGACTTTGGAATAAACACCCTGCTACTTTGTTGAAGTCTTTTATTGTTTGTGAAGTTTCTGATAGTTGTTGAGTTCTCATCGTATAGGGTCAAAATTAATAGTGTGCTCTGAAACTCATCCAAGATTTCTCCCCTTTATGAAGGATATATGGGATATATATACACATGTAATATTCTCTTAAGATAGTTTACCATCCTCTAGGCTACCCACTCTTAGTGTCCAGTGTAGACTTGTCTGCTCCTCTCCATTTCCTAGTCTTGCTTGCATTTCAGTTGGGTCCATGTGACAGATCCTCCCCGTGGATATCAACAGAAGAGATGCCAGCCACTGGCAATTTTAGCTTTTAAAGCCATCTCCTGGAACACTGCAACCCTGGCTAGTCCTTCCCAGTGACCCGCGAGCCTTATTTTCCAGGAAGCAGAACCAGGAGGTTGAGAAGCTCACTGGGTTGGCACTGGGCATTAGACTGTATGGTGGATGGAGAAAAACTTGCTGCATTGACCTACTGGCATTTGAGTTTGCTTTCACGGCAACAAGAAGCAACTCGAGGGAGGGCACTGGTTAGCTGCTGCTGTGATGAACACTGTTACCTAGAGCAACTCGAGGAGGAAAGGGTTTATTTGATTCACACTGGCCCCTCACAGTCCATCAAACGGGAAAGCTGGGGCAGGAGCTGAAACAGAGACCCTGGGGAACAAAGTGATTCACTTCCTCTGGCCTGCTCAGCTACCTTTCTTGTGTAATCCAGGCCTCCCTACCTAAGACAGTACTGCTTTCAGTGGGCGGGGCCATCCTACCTCTGTTAGCAGGTGAGAAGGCTCCTCCATGGCATTCGCACAAACTGACTTGATGGAGGCATTTCCTCAGATGAGCATCCCTCTTCCCAAGTGATCCTGGGAACTGTGACAGGAGGGAGGGCTCATCCTGGCTTCTAGTTTGTAGGATCTTGACACAGCTGACTACATTGCATGCTCCATTGGGAAACAGAAATTAATGTTGATGTTCAATTTATTCTTTTTATTCAGTCTGTGACCACAGCCCACATTCAAGATAGGGCTTTCCTCTTCAGTCAAACCTTTCTGGAAACACCCTCATAGATATACATGGGGACGTGTTTCCATGGTGACTATAAATCTAGTCAAGTTGACAATATGAATAACTATCACAAATACCATGTGATGTAGTATGGTTTTAAATTTTCCATGAACTTGAATTGGTACCAAAAACTTTAAATCGTCTTGCTTTCTACCAGGGAAGCTAGTGGATAGACTTACCTCATAAAGTTTATTTGAGATTTTGTACAAGAATGTTACTGAACTGCGTTCAGTCTTATTTAGCTCACAGTTTCCTTCTCCCATTAACGAATCATCTCCTCAGAACTTCTCAGACTTTTTTTAGTCTGATAGAGTATGAAATTGAGAAAGTGCTTTAGTGGCAGGGGAGGAGGGAGCCTTAGGACGACTGACAGATAGTGTCCTCTGTTTTACACCTACTTCATCCTTTTTACAAATCATCTCAACCAATATGTGTGAAATGAAACTCCAAATATAGCAGCAATCCTGGTGATCAGATGGAAGTGTGCAATGCTGGTATTTATGGATCCTCATTATGCGGTACCCATAATGCATTTCATTGGAAATTTTTTGAGTTTTGAATTAGACCCTGTTTACTTTCATATTCTGATATAACCATTTCATCGGATTCCTACAAGATTATAAGCAGATAAAATAATAATAAACATGCTGATTAGTAGATCTAAATAAATAATTAGCCACTTTAGCAATAATTTGCTGGAAGTAATTTGGCACATTTTCCAATTTTGTGAATGAATTTCTTTTCTTGCTGCATCTAGGGAAATTTGTATGACTATCAACTAAATGAACTAATTAACTTAATCTCCCTGACTTCTCAGTGGACTTTTTCCCCAGCGTTATATCTTTATTCTTTGTCTGATGTAGTCAAGCATACATGGTACATTAAAAAACAAAGCTTAGCTGTACATAGTGGTACACGCCTTTAATCCCAGAACTTGGGAGGCAGAGGCAGATGGATCTCTGTGAGTTCAAGGCCAGCCTGGTCTACAGAGTGAGTTCCAGGACACCCAGTGCTACATAGTGAGAGCTTATCTCAAAAATAAACAACCAAGCAAACAAAAAACCTAAACCTTAATTGTTTAACAATACAAAAAATGAGTCTCAAGTTCTTATAGCTAAAACAAAATTTTCACTACTCAATGCAGTTAATATTCGGGTGTCTAGGGACTTAATGGTGTTGTAGACTGTGACGAGGGCTTTGTGGCCATAGTGCTGGACAGCTGACATTTCTGCACTGTGGTGGATCTCATCGGGATCAGACATACACTGAGTAGGCTTTACAGAAATTCATGTTGAAACTGAGCATGCTGACTTATAACTAATATAGACTTGAGTTAATGAGAGCCAGGCGTTTTCTCTCCCTAAGGTCTAACACAAGTAAGAAGCCATATTTATAATCCAGACCCTGGGCTACACCTTTAATCAGGGTGACACCTGCTGGAAGCCTATGTAAGGACAATGTAAGAAGAAAGGGTTCGTTTTGCCTGCTGGGCCTTGCCTACGTCAGCACTTCACATCCTTTTTCGGAATCCCAGCAGACCAGCTGAGATACCGAGCCTCATGGGACTGAGCAGTTACTAGATTCTTAGACTTTACATTCATAACTAGCCATTATTGATCTGCAACCTGTAACTCACTCCAATAAATTCATATATATGTGAATATATATGAACATATGTATGTATAGAGAGAATAACTTAAGGAATTTATTCGTTCCACAAACTCTATGACTCTAGAGAACACTAACACAATGCATATCAGACTATCTCTTGTGCTACAGCATAGGTAAGATACTTAGGACTATTTAAACCAAAGATGTATTGTGGGGCACATCATGCAGAGGCGTAATCCGTGACCACAGAGCACAGAGGAGCAGGTGTTGATGACATAGTAGGGCGGGAAGATGTTATGACAAATTAAGAAGTCATATTGCAGGGGCTGGAGAGATGGCTCAGTGGTTAAGAGAACTGACTGTTCTTCAAGACCCTGGTTCCATTCCCAGCACCGCATGGCAGCTCACACCTGTCTGTAACTCCAGGATCCAATACCCTCTCACAGAGGTAAATGCAGGCAAAGTATCAATATACATAAATTAGTAAAAATAAATAATAAAAAAGATTTTTAAAAATAATGAATATTACAACCTCAGGAACATAATACAGAGTTAACTGAAAGATCATGTTAGAATGAAATGCTAAAAACAATTCAGTCCAAAAGGAGGACGTGGAAACTCCACAGAGTAGCTGAGGTGCAAAGGGTGATGGTTCAGGGCAGACCGAGATCCACCTATCAACTTTGCTAACTGTGGGTGGACCAAACATGCCTGCTAAGAATGTACTAACAGTAGCACACATGGATGCAACAAGGCAGGAGAGAGAGGGGAGGATAGAAACTTTCACAAGCCACGGTAACGGATGAAGGAACAAAACCAGTTACAGCATGGAAACAGTAGGCCACGGCCGGAGTAATGATAGTGGTATCAGATGGACGTAAGCCTCAAAGCAGGGATCGCCTGAGGTGAGAGGAATGTCTTACTTTTTTGAAGTAGAAAATGTCATTTTATTTATTGTTTGAGATTTTATATGCGCATGTAATGTTTTGAGCTATTCCAGACTCCTTCTCCTCCCCTTTGGTTCTCCTGCTTCCCCTCCACCAGTTTGCCCTCCCAACTTCATATTACTCTGTTCCTTATTCAAAACCCACTGAGTCCTCTTAGTGCTGCCTGCATGTGCGTGGGGGTGGGGCCTCTGGAGCTTGAGTAGCTTCTCAGGGATCATACCTCAGAAGGAAACGGACTCTTCCCACAATAAACACCAACAGAAGTTAGCTGGTCAGCTAGGGTGGAGCCACACAAGCTCCTGAGATTTTGTGCTGGGGTTTTGCCTAACCTCATGTAGGCCTGATGCCAACAGCCACAGCCGCCATGAGTTCATGTGTGCAGTGGTGTGTCATCTGCCTGGACCTGTTTGCTGCAGATGTCCACGTCTTCCGGCTCTTAGAGCCTTTTTAGCAAAGATGAGTATTTTATAATGGAAAGAACTGTTAATTAGGGAGGCGCAAAAATCATAAATATGTATGAAAGTAGCAACAGAATTTGAAAATGCATGAAATATTTGAAAAATCAGTGAGGCAAATAGATAAGTCCACTAATTAGAGATTTTAATGTCCCTCTCTCAGTTGTTGGTAGACAGATTATCCTAAGAACTTCTACCAACCCCCGCTAGACCGAATTACTACTGGTAGAACTTATCATTTTTATTCTATTAAATGTTCATGATGCAGTTGCCAAGATATAACTTATGCTGAGCTAAGGAATCTCCTAGTGAATTTGTGATTGAATTTTTTCAGAACGAAGATCAGCAAGCCCATGGGCCAAATCTCTCCCTTTACCACTTTTTTTTCCTTTCTTTTTATTTTATTTATTTATTTATTTATTTTTGGATTTTCAAGACAGGGTTTCTCCGTAGCTTTTGGTTCCTGTCCTGGAACTAGCTCTTGTAGACCAGGCTGGCCTCGAACTCACAGAGATCTGCCTGCCTCTGCCTCCCGAGTGCTGGTATTAAAGGCATGCGCCACCACCACCCGGCCCTTCACCACTTTTTATAGACATCAGTTAATAATGGTTTTACATTTGAAAGTGTCTTTAAAGAGTATTTTCTGACATAGGTGATTTATATAAAATTCATACCTCCATTTTTGCAAATACTCTTATAACATCTATAACCTAGAGTACTGCTGCAGACACTATGAATCACAATGCCTAAAACGTCCACTTTATTTTTACAGAAAACATGTTTTCTGACCCTTGTCATAGAATATGTTCTCTTATTACAAAATATTTTTTTGAGACAAGAATACATATAGTATCCCAGGTTGGCCTGGAACTTACTATGTAGCCCAGGCTGGCCTCAAACTTAATGATAATCTTCCTGTTTCAGAACCCAAGAAAGAATAGATAAAATTGCCAATATCAACAATGAAAGAATAGCGATGTTACTGCAGAGATCCTGTGGCACTGAGTCTATGTCTTCTGCCTGATGGCATAGGTGGACTAGATTTGCTCTCTTAGATTTCTGTTCCTGTGATAAATATCATGACTAAAAGCAACTTAGGGAAGAAAGGATTTATTACCTCACATAGGTCACTGCCTTGAAGGGAAGTCGGGCCAGGATCCTGGAGGCATGATCTGAAGTGAAGGCCATGGAGGAACACTGATTACTGACATAGCTTTTTCAGTCAGCTTTTTGTACATCCCAGGACCTTCTGCCCAAGGACAGCACCATCCACAGTGGGCAGACCCCTCCCACTCCAGTTAGTAATCAATAAAATGTCCCACAGACATATATCTCCTATTTATATTATATATATATTATACATATGACATATATCCTATATTATAGAAATATACGTATATAAGAAGAATCAATGAGAACTAGAGTATTTTGTATTCTAAGACTTTTCTTATATTTAAATTTGTGTGCGTATGTGTGTGTCCTTGTACATGAGCCGTAGCACATATGGAGATCAGAGGACGGTTTGTAGGAGTCAGTTCTCTCCTTCCATCATGTAGATTCCAGGGATCAAACTAGGCCATCAGACTTGGTGGCAAACACTTTTCTCCACTACCTGACTCGCTGGCTGGCATTGAGATGCTGCAGATAAATCGTCATCGTTATGCTCCCAGTTAAAAGCAGTTCCTTGGCAACAGTAAATGGAGATCAGAAGGGGACAAGCATCCTGGTGTTGATCTGAGGCAAAACAGAGATGGTGTTCTTCTACTATTAGAAGTTTTTCTATGGTTCTGTGCAGCACTGTCTGGAATAAAGTCGTGTTTCTAGTCTCCCACAGGCTCCGTGGGTTCACATCTGTAGACCGATCCCACTGTCTTTAGCCAATAATCTTTCCCAGAGGTTAACACAGAAGCCGGCAGATTTGCATATTCAGATTAGAAGTGGGATGGCTGCTTGGTTCCTTGGATTTTTTAGTGTACGCCGAGCTCAGAAGTAATGGCCACTGTGACACACAGAACATGGAGCACTAACAGTTTTGTTTGTCCAGAGACCTACCAGTGTCCGGCAGAGACGTGAGCAGAGATTTTCCTTTAGCAGCCGTCTCCCGCCATTCCTTCAGTGTGGGTTCCAGAAGCTGCTGACATTCTTTTAAAAATGATGACAAATTCACAGGGCGTAAACAAATTCAAGCCATAGTGACGGGTCCGCCATGTGCAGTTTCACCTCTTCCTGCCTTGGACCTGTTTTCCATTCCCACGTGAGCGGTTTTAAAGCTTCTTTCTCTCCCAGCAGAAATCGATGCCTATCACTGCTCTCTGTTGCTCAATGACGGGGTGTGCTCTGATAAGTGTGTTACGCGATTGTGTCACTGTGCCAACATGATAGATAACGTGCTTGTGCAGACGTAGGTGGTGCAAGACGGGTCGCCTAACACAGCCTCTTTATGCCGTCAAGTGATGTGGTAAACACAAGTGCGTCATCTCACTGCCAGAGCAACACAGATCAGTTCTTAACAGAAAGCTTTGCAAGTAGACAGCTCACCGTCTATAGTGGTGCAATGTGTATTACAGTAAATACCTAAACCAGAGGCGATATTTGTTTTAGTGTCATCAAGTATTATATACTGTATGTGGTTATATATGTGATGTTTTTAACATTTGCTTCTTGTATATGTGTATGTATGGGAGGTGGGAACATGCATACCACAGTGCACCTGTGGAGGACAGCTTTGGGGAGTCAGTTCTCTTCTTCCACTCTGGGTTCTGGGGGTCCAACACAGGTCATCAGACTTGGTGGCAAGCTCTTTTACCCTTGAACCCGTCTATAGGCCCCGTGGATGTAGTAATTAATGGACTGGCAGGGCAATCACTTTTTTTGTTGTTGTTTTGGTTTGGTTTTTTGTTTTTTGTTTTTTTGAGACAGGATTTCCCTGTGTAATAGTACAAGCTGTCCTGACTAGCTGTTGTAGACCAGGCTGGCCTCAAACTCACAGGATTCACCTGCCTCTGCCTCCCGAGTGCTGGGATTAAAGGCGTGCGCCACCACCATCCAGTCAATCACTTTCTTTAAATGAGCATCAACACGAACATGAATATGTTAGTTTGGGTTGCTTTGCACAACAGTGCCACAATGGATAACCCTTTGTTTTACAGATGCAAGCACAGTTCAAGAATCTTCCTGGGCTGAAGGGTAGAGAGATATTTGTAATTCTGGTAGATGTTGTTGAGATGCTCCATGTGGGATCACAGTTCCTACCAGCTACATGTGGAAGCGCCTCATTATCAAGCAGAAATTTTTTTTACCTTTTTTTTTCTAACCCTTTGGTACATGACATGCGTCTTTACTTGCAAGTGTTCATTACAATAAGTCATTGGTCTAGTTCAAGGCCTCTGGCTTCTGCTATACTATCAACACGAGGACTTTTCTGGGACCCCTCGGGTATCCTGTTGTTCTGTGTCAGGGAGATCCTGCAGCTTTATATCTGTAGGTCCGCTGGTCTCTTCACATGCTCCAACAGTTCACAGATGAAGTGTATGTTGGGGTGGGCTAACTCGTAACCCTGGTTCTGGGCCTGGGTGGTATCTAGGCTGGTTAGCCACCTTAGCCCACCAGCTTTCCCTGATTATCACCACCAGGCAAGTTCCCCAGCACTGCCCCGGCTAGCTCACTCAATGCAGAAGGCAGCAAAAAAGCCAGGCTTTGTTTGTGTGTTTTGAGACAGGATTTCTCTGTAACAGCTCCAGCTGTTGCTTTGTAGACCAGGCTGGCCTTGAACTCACAGAGATCCACCTGCCTCTGCCTCCCAAGTGCTGGGATTAAAGATGTGTGCTACCCCTCCCCTCGGGCAGAACAATGATAACTCAGTGTTCCTCTAATTCACAGTTGTCACAGATGAGGTTGCCCTGTTTGTATTAGTCAAGAGTAGAGCTTGTGTGGCACACTTGAGACAGTCGCTCTTAGACAGGCCTGCTTGTTTGTACAGTACTTGGCAGGCACCCAGTTTTCTCTGTGTAAAACTTCTCTACATGGGGATGTCTCACTATGCAAGCCGTGTGGTTGGTCCTGAACACCTGCCTCCCTTTAGCAAGTCTGGGATGATGGTGTGTGTTAGACAGAGGTGAGGTCGTGATTGGCTGCCAGGAAAATCCTTGGGCATTGAGTCTCTGAGAAGTCTCTGTGGTAGACAGAACTTCACAAATGTTGTCATAGGTTGTTACTGGAGGAATTGGGTGTCTCCCTCATGCCTGCACTGGGGAAGATCTGGGAGCATGCGCCTGCAGGAACTGGGCCTCTCCCTCATTGCCTGCATGGGGGAGGACCTGGGAGCATGTGCCTGGTCTCTTCTGGACCAGTTCCTTTGCAATTTCACTTTATGTATGTTTGCTATAATAAAGGTTACCTTGGGGATGACTCTATGCTGATCCATTCTTAAGAAGTCGTCAAACCTGGGAATTACATTGGAACTTACCTCTACTTTCTTTCCCTGTTAGTAGTCTTTATTTTTTAAAGGGGCTTTTTTTTTCAAGGTAGTTTTATGTTCACAGAGAGCCAGACCAGAGGCTTCATCCCTCTTCGCCTTGCCCTGGCTTCACTGTCTCTTCTAAGGGCCTTGCATTAGAATAGTAATTTTCCCCGTGTCATTTTTCCTCTGAATTTTTTCTTGTTTGAAATTTTCATGTATTTATATAATGAGTCCTCTCCCAGATCCTTTCTCCCCAGCAAGTCCCCTCCACTTCCATGTCCTCTTGTGTGTGGTTTCTTGCCTGATCCTGGATGAGAGGTTATTTCTGGGAGCAAGAGCAACTTTCCGGTGACCACACCACTGAAGAAAATAACCATCCCCACAACAATCATTAACTGCCAATATTTCCTTGTGAGGGGAGCTCATGGGCCAGGACCCCTCCTCATCTGTGGTGGAGTGATGGGGGTCGATCATGTGCAGTGCAGGTGTTCTGCAGACAGCCGCAGTCACAGGGAATTCTCCAGTGTGATGCTGTGTTGTGTTCGGAGGAAATCCTTTTGCTGCCTCATCTCCTCATCCTTCGTCTTTAACATTCTCTCCGCTCCTTCTTGCACAGTGTTCCCTGAACCTTGGAGGGGGTGACAGAGGGCTGACCACTGCGCCATCACTTAGTCTTGGAACTTTGTCAGTTACTGGTGTCTGCGATGTACCGTCTGCTGCAGTATAAGAGGCTTCTCTGATGGCAGTGGGGGACATCACTGGTCTCAAACAGCAGACTGTCCCTGGGGACAATACAGCCATGCCCCCTTTAAAAACAAAACAAGACTCACAAAAAGTTAATGAACGTAAACAAAAAAGTCACAATCCATTATTTAATACTCAGCCCCCTGCTTCCATCCCTGAAAACTAGACATTTGGTTCTGCAAATCAAAATGAACTGGTTTGCCTTCAGGAAGGACATTCATTCATTGATTTATTCATACATTCATTCATACATTGAGACAGGGTCTCACTATGTAGCTCTGGCTGGACCGGAACTCACTATTTGGGCCAGGCTAGCCTCAAACTCACAGAGATCCCTGCCTCTCCTTTCTGAGTGCTGGGATTAAAGGTGTGCGCCACCACATCCAGCTCTGGAAGCATTAGCTTTTATTTACTTATTTATTATATTTCTTTTTCTTTGCTCCCCTCCCATTCTACCCTGTCCCATGATTTCCATGCTCCCATTTGCTCAGGAGATCTTGTCTTTTTCTACTTCTCATGTAGATTAGATCTACGTATGTCTCTGTTAGGTTCTCACAAAGTGAGACGGTATCTGCATAGCATTGGTAAGGAGTAAAGAACAGATGTGAACTTTCCAAGCTAAGGTATGAAATATCGCTCCTTTTCTGACTGACTTATTGGGAAGAACCTTAGTTATCTATAATGTCAACTATAATGTTTTCCTTAAGACTAATTCTTTCACCAATTGTTCAATATCTCTATAGTGAGATAAATATAGCCAGTAATTATTTGGGGGTTTTCTGAAATCAGATTTTATCACTGTGATAAAATGAAAACCAAGAAAAACAGTTAAAAGGGAGGAGTTGTTCTGGGGCAGCTTTAGCCATCTTGTTCCTCCGTGTCTGGTGAGAGTGGTGGGGCAGGAAGCAGAGGGCGCCCACACTAACAATTGTCCCCCTTTATTGCCCTAGAACTAGCCTGTCAGACGGTCCAACCATACCCAGGGCATGCCTTCTCCCTCAACTAATACTCCTTAAGGGTACCTAGAGGCATGAAAAATTAATAATTTAACAAATTTGACAATAACAACTATTAAAATGCAATATATTCAGTGTACTGACCTCTTCTATAAGTTAAACACAGTGAAATTGAAAATGATTGGCATTGGTGTGGGGAATTTGTTTTGGTGACTTTGGTCAGAATTTTACTGAACTAAAATAGTTATGATTCAAACAGGAAATGTAATAAACAAGAAATCTCAATAAAATTAAGTCCTTTAAGCCCATTTAATTTTAGCATTTTTTACCTTGACTAATAGTACTTTGAGATAAAATTGTGTGCTAAAATCTTTATATTCAAATAAATGTCAGTTTAAAAGCCTAATGACCCCACCCCCACCTGCCCCACCTGGAGCCCTCAAAAGGCGTCCAATTCGGAGAGAAGGAAAGAGAGTCTGACCAGTTTTGCTGACAGAGCACAGGCTGATGCTGTCATAGCCTAAGTATAGCCGTGCTGGGCTGTCCCAAGGTTGCCCAGCTGGCAGCATTTCTGCTAGGGCCACATGCTGGGAAAAATTTACCTAAGTTACGATCTGGAATAAAAGCAAGCGATTGTCTTTGCACTCCAACTGAGGACAGCAACCCAACAGGGAGAAAATGCAGGACAAATTTTAGATATTTAATTACATTTTTAGCTTTTTACACACTTAGAATTGTGACCATCTAAAACTTAGAGAAAGTGCAGAAAATGGGATGATTATTATGCCTTTATCGATTTTATGTAAATATTGCTTTTTCAAATGTTCTGTACATATGCAATTTATTCCAGTTTTATACATAAACTTAAGGATTAGATGAGAATTTTGTTTAGTGTTTCAAAATTTGCATTGTTGGGCTGGGGTGTAGCTCACGGGTAGAGCATGTAATTAACATGTATAAACTGCATTAACCCTCTGGCAACAAGAAAAATCTTTATATTATCTCTTTCTCTATTTTGTCTTTTGTTTCTAAGCCATTTCCTGCTTAAATCATTCCTACAATGAGCACCTTGGCGTGCTGCATGCTTCCAAAACAGTTCATCCCTCTGGGCCGCCTCAAGGTGGATATGAGACTCCAGATACCAATGACTTATTTCAGGCAGTTTTCCTTTATCCTGCAGCTCAGCTGTTTGCTGTGCGTCTCAGCCCTGTGCTTGGGAGCACTCACCCTGCAGACAACCCAAGAAAAGTGGCTGCTGTTAGGAATCAGCTGGGAGACAGCAGGAGCCACTTCTCTTGTCTCTTCTTAGGTCATGACTTCCCCCTTATACTGTGCATTCCTTCTGAAAATCTCCAGTCACCCTAACGTATAAACGTCACCAAGTAGCCTAATGTCTTTCGCTGGCTACACGGGTTCTGCAGCTGAACTGGGAGCAGAAGCAGACGGCGGCCCCAGCTCTCCAGTCCTCCGTAGATTTCTTCAGGGCTGATGGGAACCTTGTTGGGTCTGTTCCCAGTGGATTTTACCAACCTACCGCCTGATTCGTCATAAAACGAATAGAGTTTTTAATCGCTTTATTGTTTGCCATTCTTTTTAAAATTTACTTTTGAGATTTCTCTCCTGCCCATGGGTGCAGTGTACATATAGCAGAAAATTAACCTATAGAATATTGTAAATCTGAAAGAATTCTCATTTTTAATTTTATATTTTTAGTTATTAGAGGTAGGATGGCAAGTGAACGAAACTTTAAAAGTATGATTCTTCATTAGTTCTTTTAAGTCTTGACCCAGGGTAATTTGTTTTGTCCTGACTTTTGTCTTCCTAACTTCTCATGCTGAACTAGCTTCCTGAACGCTGGAATTCAGTCCTCAGTCAGATGCTAGAAATCTGTGATATATTGTGATGCCCAAACACCAAGTGACAGTGTGTAGTCTTCTGTCCCCTTCTCCATGGCAGCTCAGTCAGGGCATAAGAATTCCAAGGTTCTGGAACCCTTAAAATTTTTTTGTTTTGTTTTGTTTTCCAAGTCCAGGTTTCTCTGTATCTTCTGTAATTAACTCTTGTAGATCAGGTTGGCCTCGAACTTAAAGAAATCTGCCTGCCTCTGCCTCCTGAATGCTGGGATTAAAGGCTTGTGCCACCACCACCTGGCTACCCTTTAAAATATTGTTTTGAAAAGGTAAAAGCATAGTCATACAAATATAAACAAACTTTCCAAAGATTTTAACTGGATAGTGACTTAGGAAATCAATAAGATGTTATCAACAGCTCAAAAATTCAAGCAACAGATGTATATATAGATATTAGGGATTCTGAAAAGAACTTATAAATTGATCAATATTTGCAGGTCATTAATCATTTGTGCCTCACCAGGCAGAATTTATTTGTATTTCTGCAGAAAAGAGTCCCTTGCCATGTTATACGCTGTCTACAAACCTCAGACTTGTGACCCAGCACATTGAGCAGCCCCCTCAGCCCACCACACAGGCCCCCAGGACTTCTCGGGAGATGGGTTCCAGCAGCTCAGGCTGGCTTTGAACTCTTTTGGTCCTCCCTCCCCCGGCCTCCCAAATGCTGGGGTCATAGGTGTGTACCATTATGCCCAGGTCCCAGGAATCTTTTACATCTTGTTGTTGTTGTTTTGTTTTTACCCATTCCAAATTCTTTCATAATTTTTATAAACATCTTGTCATGATTATAGTAATCTCCAAAGTTATTTATTTTTTTCAGTACTAGAGATTGAATGTAGGGCCTTGTTCACGTGTGCATGACTACTGAAGTATTTCCCTACCCCTTCAATTACATTCAGAGTGTGTGTGTGGGGGGGGTGCATGAGTATGCATTCCTGCATCAGTGTACTGTGTGTGTATGTGTGTGTGCGTTCCTGTGTGTGCTGTGTGTGTATGTGTGTATGTGTGTGTGCGTTCCTGTGTGAGTGTGCTGTGTGTGTATGTGTGTATGTGTGTGTGCGTTCCTGTGTGAGTGTGCTGTGTGTGTATGTGTGTATGTGTGTGTGCATTCCTGTGTGAGTGTGCTGTGTGTGCATGTGCAGGTGTGTTTTTGTATGTGTGTATGTATGCATGTGTGCGCACACACACATGTCATGGCACATATGTAGAGACAACAGGCAGGAGTCAGTTGTCTCCTTTTCACATATGGGTTCCTGGGAACTAACTAGGCTGTCATGTTTGGCAGTGTTTTTATCAGTTGAACTATTTTGCTGTTTTTAAGTTATTAATCTTTGGGGGTTGGCACACAAAGCCATAGGTGTTATGGGTACATCCTCACACATGCATGTTTTGTATTTGTTCTTGGTTGTCACTCTGCCCCCGCCCCCTGCTATCTCCTGTGCTCCCTAGACCTCTCTGACTGGTCCCTTTCTTCCTTTTCCCAGTTAGCCCCACTTCTAGTTTAATGTCACATGAATTCTCTTCTCTCAGGATCCCACCCCCATGCATGCATACGAGTGAGCACACACACACACACACACACACACTCATAGATCTAGGTTCTGCGTATAAGAGAACACGTATTTATCTCTAAATCTGGCGTGTTTTGTTTAATATAATTATTTCCAATTCCATTCACTTTCCCACAAATGTCATGATTTCATTTTTCTTTGTGATTGCTCAAAATTCCACTGGACTGCACTGTATTTGCTTTGTCTGCCCAGCTGTTGATGGATGGCTAAGCTGATTGTGTCGCCTTGCCACCGTGAATAGTGTAGCAATGGGATGGATATGCGTGTATCTTTGCAGTAGGGCACATCGTTTTCGGGCGTGTGTCCAGGAGTGGGATAGCTGAGTACACCGTGAGTGTGTGTGAGTGTACCGTAGTTCTATTTTTAGTTTCTTGAGGCCCCTACTGCTGGTTTCTATGGCGACCGCACTGGTTACACTTTAAGCGGCAGTGAACAGGAACTCCTTTCCTTGCATCTTCTTCAACATTTGTCGTCGTTTGTTTCCCTGACGGCTGAGGGTAGCCATTCTGACTAAAACGCCGTGGATCCCAAAGCGGCTCTGATCTGCATTTCAGATGGTTTAAGGACGTCGAACACTTGTTGAGCTCTTACTGACCACCTGTGCACCTCCCTTTGAGAGTTATCAATTCAGTTCATCAGCCTACTCATTGATTAAATGATTTGGGGTTTCTGGTGTTTAATTTTTGCATATTTTAAGAAAGCTTTTTAAAATATTTATTTTTAGATGTTTTTATTTTATGTGAATGGGTATTTTGTCTGTAAGAATGTATCTACACCACAGGCATGCCTTGCCCCATGAAACTGGAATTATAGGTGGTTGTGAGCCACTACATGGGTCCTGGGAACTGAATCTGGGTCCTTTGCAAGGGCAGCTGATGCTCTTAGCTGCTGAGCCAGTTTTCCAACCCAGGTTTCTTGTTTCTGTTTTAAAAAATTAAAACTCTTTATTTTGAGACAGGTTTTTGATAAGTAGTCCAGGTCAGGCTAGCCTTGAAGTTGTGATCTTCCCCCAGCCATTTCCAGTAGCTGTGATGTGATGCTCCATTGTTCTTGGTCATACACGTCTGGTGTGGACTTTTGTGAATGAGGAAGAGTCTTGACAGCACTGTGAGTTTGTTCTTACGAGTCTTAGCCACTCAGTAATGAATCTATGAGAGTTACAGCACTCACTTTTCCCTAAGCATTTCAATAAGGGTCTTGGAGCAGAGTTCCAAAGGCCTCTTGGCTGTTATGAGGTCAGGAAACCACGCCTAAGAGACTATCCTCCAGATTTCACAGGCAGTACTGAAATATAAGTGAATTCTTCTTGTCTTGAAATCACCCAGTTTTCTGAGGTTCACAGCCTGGTAGCCAAGGACATTCTTGTCTTCAGGGCCTGTAAGCCAGGGACCAGGCTGTTCGTCCTGAGTGGGCTTGGTTAGATGCGAGACCTGCAAGTAAAAACAGTGTTGTTCTATAGGAATAGATGCTAGATAATGCAAGTCAACAAAAATCAGGTAATTCAAATATTTAGTTTTAGTATATATATATATATATTTACATATATACATACATACACACAACACACACATACATATACATATACATACACACACACATATATACATATATATTTGGTTTTTCAAGACGGGGTTTCTCTGTAGCTTTGGAGCCTGTCCTGGAACTAGCTCTTGTAGACCAGGCTGGTCTCGAACTCACAGATCCACCTGCCTCTGCCTCCCGAGTGCTGGGATTAAAATCATGAGCCACCACCGCCCAGCTTAGTTTTAGTTTATAAAAGCAATTTTTAGCAAATTTTTGTAGGCTATAGATACCCTCTGAAGAAAGAGAAAAAAAATAATGTAAAAAGAATATGGCATTAAAATATTAATAGCAATCTAAGCAAGTGTCTGTAACAGTTATCCCTCGGTGGCTTGTGCTGTCCTGTGCTCTTCATGACTGGAGTTAACGAGCTGCCTTCCTAAGCAGTCTACTGTGCAATGGATCCTGGGAAATCCTGACTCAGCCGGTTGGGTCTGTGTGAATGTTCTATAAATACCTATCATCTTAGAATCTTGTTCCCAAGAATCTCTTCTTTGAAGAATTAAGCTGTACCTGTCATTTATTTCCCATGTGACTCAGAGCCTTTCCAAGCACCCGATTAAAACAAACTGAGCTGGAGACGGCTCAGAGAGTAGGATACTTGCAGTGCGCTTTCCTGTCGTTCTAATTCTCAAGCCAGGTCTGTGTAGCCCTAGTGCTAGGAAGGCAGAGAGGAAAGGATCCTGGGAGCTCACTGCCTGATCGCTGCAGCCTCAATGGTGAGCTCCTTCGCGTTCAGAAAATACAATGGAGAGTGATTAAAGAAAGGCACCCAGCATCAACCTCTGGCCTGTGCACACATGTACCCATGCACATGAACATACGCACACACATACGCCGCGCACCAGAAGAGAAACACGAGACGTTTAGGTGGCAGGTAATGGCTGTGGTTCATTTCTTCCTATAACCAATAATATCATAATGGAGAAGGGCAAACATCTCCACTGGAGTGTATTGTGTAACTATTTCACATGGGTTCTGATCTGTATGGTAAACCTTTCGTGACATCTGAGCATGGTGGTACATGCTTGTGACAATAGCTACTCAGGAGGTAGAGACGGGAGTCACTCTGGCCCTGGTGATCAAGAAGGGCATAATTCCATCTTAAAACAGACAAGCAAAGACACAAACATATGGAATAGAGTGTGTTGAGAAAGCTCCAGGAACATCTAGAGATTTTAACTTGATGTGTTCCTCTCTCTCTACCATTTTTATTTTTATTTTTATAATGTAAAAGACAGTGATTTTTAAGGTTTTTTAAAAGGTATGTGAAGGGTCTAGAAATAAGAATGAAAATATATGAATAGAAATATAGATACCAGAGTTTAGAATACAGAAACTCAGGATATAGGAAGAAAGACACATAAATCTGTAAACCTAAGCAGACTACCAACAGCTTTCTCAGCAGATCAAGGATCAGTCTTCACGGTGAGCTATTTTCTCAGCTGCTTAAGAAGCCTCCATCAGCTTAGGTCATCTCATTTTATAACTGGCTGATCTATTCACAAGGCCAGAGCTTCTCTCTTAGTTTCCTGGCCATCCTTGATCAACGACAGATATGAGCTGAGTTAAGAGCTAGGGGGACCTCTGATTAGGCATTGTCCCTGCTATGGGAAACTGGCAGCATCAAGGGGAGAGCACAGGGTTTCAGTAAACACCACGTGGAAGTACCAGGATGAAGATCGTAAAGTAAGACAATCTGTGTCTGAGTTTTACCTTCAGATTATAAGGATTCCTTTATTCAGACCTAATGCTTGGTACTCCTTACTATAAGAAGGGGACCTCGAGGACTCTTTTTTTGCTACAACTTCAGAAGCCCAAACTCTGTCTGTGGTCTCAGCTAGCTGGTAAGCTTCTTGCTCCGTGGTGTTTTTCTTTTGCTTTTTTTCTTTTTAAGTTTGCTTCTGGTTTTCCTGAAATCTGGTTTCTGGAATAAAGTTTGCTTCTGGTTTAGACTTTGGTGGTCTGTCCCCATTGTTGTGCGGCCTCGCTGGGCCCAAGAGTATGAATGATATTTTGATTTTTTTTTTCTGTGTTCAAGGTTCAATTTGAGGGAAGCAAGATTTAAAACTTAGTGAGGAGACTGGAGCCCTTGGCTATAGTATCGTGGGTGCCCAAGAAAGAGTTCTTGGATGTCTCTTTCCTCAAAGGGACAGCAAACATTTAAAATAAAAGTAGAAAGCATCAGTCATAAAGAGCTTTAGTCACTGCCTCCTCCTTCCCTCCCTCCCTTCTTTTTGAGTTAATTTTTTTCTTCCCATAAATAATCCAGAATGTAAAATTCAGCATTAAGCACAGAAAAGCATCCTAGACAGATGCTGAATCACTGTTTTCTGGACAGACAACAGTGGCTCATCCCCTGAAAGCCAGTCATCAGGGTACTGGGAACTGAGAACACACTTTATAGGATACAAGAAAGAAATTCCCTTAACAAACAAATCGTTTTAGAGTCTAAAAAACCTCAGTGAGCCCCAGGCAGCAACCATTTAATCATTAACGCTGAGGTGGTGTGTGTGTGTGTGTGTGTGTGTGTAGCCACCCTCTTATTCAAATGAATCAGCAACTGTTCTTCTTTGTGCTTCTATGTTCTGTGCCAGCAGTTCCTAGCCTGGGTTAGTTTACCATCTTTGGCTTTGAGGTAAAAAAAACAACCAAGAACTGCTGTTTTCAAAACTACTTTTCTTTAAAAGCAGAAGTGTGTGTGCTCACTGGAGTCTCCGTCCATCACAGTTGTTCCTAGTAGTCTCCCTGCTCACAGCAGCTGTAACTTTTAACCCAGTAACTGGTTCCCATTTCACAAGGAGAGCTAGGTTCAGGGTCATTTGGAACTGTCTAGCGGAAGAGGCAGTTTCGTGGACAGGCACAAGTCACAAACACACACATTGCACACCTTACACTCAACCTCTACACACATCCTTTTAAGATTTTAATTTTTTAATGTTTCTTTCTGCTATCTGTGTGTGGGTGTGTGAGTGAGTGCATAGGGTGCCCCAACTTCTGTGTGGACCTCAGAAGACAGCTTGTAGGAGGGCCTTCTCTGCTTCCACCATGCAGGTTCTGGGGATGGAACTCAGTCCATCAGGCTTGCCAGCAAGTGACTTCACCCTGCTGGGACTTGCCACCACTACCCACTGTCCACTGCCCGGCAGTGCGTGCCTTTGATCCCAGCACTCGGACAGGGCAAGTGGAGCTCTGAATTCGTGCCCAGCCTGGTCTACAGAGCAAGTTCCAGGCAAGGCTGTAACACAGAGAAGCCCTGTCTTGAGAAAAACGAATAAATACTGAGTGAATAAGGGATTTGTATTATGTTAATAAAGATGGTGCCTCTGTTGTGGGCTGTATAGGGCTATGTTGTCTTGAGGGGACAGCTCAGTGATGAGAACCTGCTCAGCATGCAGGGTGCTCTGAGTTTTATCCCTAGCATCACTTAAAGGGAAAAGGAGCAAAATTAGAATGACCCCCATCTCTAAACCCAAACATCAAGTCCAATGAGAGGGCTCAGAAGGTAAAGGCACTTGCTGTCAAGCAAGTAAAGCAGAAAAATAATGATTTCATTGAACAGTTTTACATTCTTAACATTTTTAACCATATGTAAGAGGTAATAGCTTATTTGATCAGTGAACCCACATAAGTTTAGAGAACAGATCTTAAGTCAAATAAAACGTAGGCATGTACTCAGTCTTCTAAATCAGAGAAAAGTCTATTTATATTAAGTCAAATTAAGCTAATCTTACTTAACAAAGATCTATTAATATAACTTGAGTTCTTAAACTGTTTTGTGGTTTTGATAAGAATAACTTTCTTAAGTTTGTTATATTTAAGGTATTAGAATATTAGATATATTTCTTATTGTCCTACAATGAACTTTCAGAACTGGTCAGTATATATGTCAGGCCAAACAGAGTTCTTTGAATTTGAGAGATTTTCTGCTCTAAGAATCTCCTCTATGTATACATCTTCTTCCTTGTGTGATCATTCTCTCTCCGTAAAGATACTCTTGGGCATCAGCCACCTGCTCATATGTTTGGATAGTCCAGCCAGGGCCTTCCGCATGGTCTTACTAACGGGAAGCAAACTGTTAAGCACAAGTGAACCCCAACAACTAACAACAAAACCCATAAGATAAATGATAGTGGATGGGAAGCCCAGAATATGAGGGAACCGGCATGTCTGAAGCTCTGCTTCCTTGAGTTCACCTCTGAGAACTGGGAGAAGATACCCAGCACGCAGGCCCAGTGTGCAGGCTTCCCTGGCAATATAAGGCCCCAGTGTGCAGTCATCCCCGGGTGCCCCCATTCATCCCACTCTACCCAGTGAGTCTACTGAGCATTTCACCAAATAGTCTCTAAAAGTTTTAAAATTTATAAAAGAGACAATCGATTTTCACAAACCAAAAATGAGCATGTGTCAGAGGTGTATTTGAGGATCTTCTTATTTACAAGAAGATCAAGAGATGTTGCAGCTGACTCAGGAAAGTTCAGTAATGTGTGAATAGGCATGGAATTGATGTGGACCCGCACAGCGAACTCTTGTATTCCAAGCAGAATTTACTTGTAGCCTCCTAAGGTTTGCAGTTTACAGGGTTGTAAAATAGCTCAAAGGTAAAGTACAGGTCTCCGTGGAGGCAGATAACTCAGAAAGTATGTTTGCCATGCATCTGGGAATGTGTTTTGTGGTTGATGTCAAAGTCTTTCTCTGAAGAACAATCTAGACAGGAGCCTTCTAGCCTTTGGCATCTTGGACAGTTTAGACACAAAGGCAGCCAAGTAGAACTTCCAACCAGAACGTACTATGGTGAAGCCACAAGAGTGGAGGAGAGATCTGTCTTCACCTGTGCCTGCATCACTAGCTGGGCCAGGCCCCGTGGGCTGCCCTGCTTTCCTCTATATTTTGTGACTTGTCCAGAGATCACCTCAGAGCCAACCAGTACATGGTGTTCAGCTTTGTGATTGGAGGAAGTTAACTTGGCGAAGCATTATCTAGTGTGAACAGTCACCCACTGAGACTTAGTAAGTTCTGATTCCACCAGGACTCTGCCAAAATGTAGGTTGCTCACATGGCCACAGATCTAACCAGAGTGGCTTCCTGCTTCTGTGACTTAGCTGAGCTCTGTTGCCCCCCTGGAGCAGTGGCGATGCTATTCTTGGGCAGGTAGAAACCACTGTCGTGTGATTGTACGGACCAAGGACTGTTTAGAAAAACAATCATGTAATCTATAAAAGACTATGCAAAGGCATGCAAAAATAAGACAAAGGAGGGCTGGATAGATGACTTAGGGGGGCTGGAGAGATGGCTCAGAGGTTAAGAGCACTGGCTGCTCTTTCAGAGGTCCTGAGTTCAATTCCTAGCAACCACATGGTGGCTCACAACCATCCAAAATGAGATCTGGTGCCCTCTTCTGGCCTGCAGGCACACACGCAGGCAGAACACTGTATACGTAAACAATAAATTAAAAAGATGAAAATCTATTGTGCTTCCGTAGTTGGCACATCATCTCATTTACTTGTAGGTTGTCTTTTTGTCCCAGCTTTGCTGGACCCCACCTGACTTAGTGTTCTATTTCTGTGAAGAGACCACAACAATGCTTATAAAAGAAGGAATTTAACTGGGGCTTGCTTATAGTTTCAGATGTTCAGTCCATTGTCATGGTGGGGAACATGGAGGTATGCAGCTATACATGCAAGCAGGCATGGTACTGCAGAAGTAGCTGAGAGTTCTACACCCAGATCAGTGGGCAGCAGGAAGAGAGAGACAGTGGGCCTGAGTTGGGTTTTTGAAACCCAGGCCAGAACAGAGCACCAAATCTCATCTTGGTTGGTTGTGAGCCACTATATGGTTGCTGGAAATTGAGCTCAGAACCTCTGGAAGAGCCGCCAGTGCTCTTAACTGCTGAGCCATCTCTCCAGCCCCCTTAAGGTCAGTTCTTAATGGGGTGATCCTCAGATGAGATTCAGCCTCTGGGTCTCTGAGTTAGTAGAAGGTTGTACTTCAAGGAAGAATTTCAAAATGTCTCTGGTATTAAACTCAGCAAAGTCCTTTTGCTTTGATCTTTGACACTGTGTCGTATGTTTTATTAAACATCTGGAATTAGGCTGATCTTTAGAACACCTTTACGGAGCAGAAATAACAGCCTGGGTGCTTATAATAGAACAGATGCAAATGCCTCCAGCAGCTGCTCCATTTATGCATTTTGTTAATGCTTTTTATTTTAGTAACCTTCCTTCTGATTATAGACTCCCTCATTAGTGTTCTCAGCAGAAACAACGGATGCATACCTCTCGACCTCAGCGTTTAGAACAGAACTTAGGAGCATAAATCTCCCGACCCTCTGACTTTGTCTGCTGACACCTCTCTCACAGCGCAAGCTGTGGCTGAGAGCAGTGCACACATTGCTCTGTCACATTCATCTTCCTGGCTTGCCTTACCAAGAGCTGAACTCACCCCTCACCACCAACGCGGTCAGCCCCCTGCTCGCTTCTTATTGTTGCATAATGGAGTTGACACAATTATGTCTTGGTGCCTGGATTTTGATTATCCCTTGGGTACCTGTGTTTATCATCCCTCATCTCCTTTGGAGTACAGCCAAATAGAATTCAATTATCATCTGTAAGACTTAGTTTCTACACGGAACACTAACAGCCGTGACTTCACGTAGCTCTACCCTTAACTTCTTCTGTCAGGAAGTGAACTGATGCTGGCTTCTCTTTGTCTTATTCCAGTTGGGTCATGAGGTTTTCCCTGCAGCCTGGGAAGGTAAGATGTCAGCATAAACACTGTACATTTAAACCTCTGCTTGAACGACTCCAGTCTTTCCAGATGTTCCTACTTGATGGTGTTAATGAACCCTTCAAAGACATGAACAGGGGAAAATGTCTATAGTTGGAAGGCCCACTTATCTATTATTTATATTCAAATAGACTTTACATAAACTGAAAATATTTCTTAAGGGAAAACGTGACAATAATTTTACATATAAATGCTATATATATATATATATAATCTCTAAGACATAAGTGATGGAAAGTATACATATGTTTTTTGTTTGAGACTAAGTCTATCTAGCCCAGGATGGACTCAAACTTCACAGTGTAGCTGAGGCTACCCTTGAACTAACTCTCTCTCTGTTTTGATTTATTTATTTTTATTTTATGCATGGCTGTTTTATCAGCATACATCTGTGTACCATGTGCAGTACCTGAGGAAGCCAGGAGAGGCACCAGACCCCTTGGAACTGTAGTTATAGACAGTTGTAGGTGCTGGACTCTTAACTGGGGTCCTCTGGAAGAGCAGCAGCCAGTGGCCTTCTCTGCTGAGCCCTGCCTTGCTCTTGAGCTCTTTACCCCTCCTCCATCCTGAATGCTGCTATTGCAGGCATGTGCCACTGTGCCTTGTATGCGTATTTTTTATTTTTAGTTTTACTTTATCTTTTGACATTTTAAAAAGCAATACACTTTAGTTTGGGTTGAGGGACTTTTGGAATTTTCTCCCTGATCTTAATTTTGAGGTAAGCAAAATAGCGAAGACAGAGATTCAGATAGTTTTGTTAGCATGGAGAAAGAAGACAATATTATGAAAGCTCACAAACCACAGAGTTTTGTCTCAGTATTCCTGTGAAGTAGTGTGTAGGCCCTTCTCCCAGAATTCACTGGGACAGACTGGCCTGTGCACACTTGGGGATGAAGGTTGTGTTCACAGCCTATGACTTGCTCATTGCCTGCTGTATTTCATTGGGCTTTAGCTACTTTAAGAAAATATTTGAAATTTTTCCATGGTTTACTTAAAGTAAATTTTATAAATCTACAAGCAGTAACTTACCCAATGGCAAGCATGATGGTTCTCCGTGCGGACAGTGTGGCCATTTCTATCCAGATACTCCCTGAAACTCATCCCACACGTGAGTTAGCTGGCTGACAATCAATCCTGAAGGAATCTAAGATTTGCTTTTAAATTGGGCTAGCCCACTTGAAGTGCCCATAATTATCTATGCTTGGTGGTGCAAATGTTACAATATGACATAAACAGCCATTTCTACAAGAGTGGGTCTTAGCTGAATCTCTCTAGGCATAATCAAGCTGGAAAATGCTGAATGCGTTTGTGGTGCCAGGTAATGAGAGGCAAAGCCTGTGCGCCAGTCATCTTTGCATTCTTGGCCTATGCAGTGTTGTTGGGTTTTTTTATACTCTTTTCACTCTTCTGGCTGTTTCGGGGGCCTGCCACCCAACTCCCAAATAAATACACAGAGGCTTATTTTTAGTTATGAATTTCCAGTCTTAACTTGGCTTGTTTCTAGCCAACTTTTCTTAATTTAAATTATCCCATCTATCTTTTGTCTCTGGGCTTTTGCCTTTCTCTATTTCTGTACGCCTTTCTTTACTTCTTTCTCCATGGTTTGCATGTAGCTGGGTGACTGGCCTGTGATATCCTCCTCTCCTTGATCTTGCTCCTTCTTCCTTTCCTCCTAAATTTCCTCCTTCTATTTATTCTCTCTGCCTGCCAGCCCCGCCTATCCTTTCTCCTGACTCGCTATTGGCCTTTCAGTTTATTATTAGACCAATCAGGTGTTTTAGACAAAGTAACACAGCTTCACAGAGTTAAATAAATGTAACATAAAAGAATGCAACACACTTTTGCATTATTAAACAAATGCTCCACAGCATAAACAAATGTAACACAACTTAAAATAATGTCCCACAACAGTACAGATCTGGTTGGCATTTTACAGAATTTTGGCCATGTATTTTTGTACCGTAAGGAGTAGAATTAGTGGATCTAAGACGTGCTGTCAGTGTATTTTCTTGAATGCTTGTAAATATTTTATTTTTGGATTGTTCTCATTTTTCATGAGTTTCAGGCTGAACTTTGATTGTCATAGAGTATTGGTAAAGTGGGGTCAGCTCTGGGGATCACAGTGGTAGAATTGTTCTCCCAGGGTATCTCTGTCTGAATGACATGGCTTTGGTGTTGAGTCTTCCTTCATTAGTGACTCTTAGAGCGTGGTACTTGTGTCTTGTTTCGGGGGCTGTAATAGTCATGTGTTTATTGACCACTGTGCTCCTAGCTTCCTGCCTGGAGTCCAGCATTGGTGTAAATGTGGCTTTCGTAAAGAGACATTCCTCTTTCACCTGCATGCTGCCGTGCTAGCCTAAGGCACGGCTAGATGTCTTGTTGGTGAAAATGGCTAAATGAAATAATTGAGGCGGGAGTTGTTACTTTGACTTTGTGTTTTAAAGCTTGAGTGACAATAGAAACAGAAGTGGATGGGGGCAGGGGGAGGTAGGGGAGAGACTGGGAGGAGAGGAGGGAGAGGAAACTGTGATTAGGCTGTAAAATACATAAATACTTTTAAACGTTTTTAAAGACTTTTATCTATTCAATGTTCTGCCTGCACATATGCCTGAAGGCCGGAAGAGGGCACCAGATCTCATTTTGGATGGTTGTGAGCCACCACGTGGTTGCTGGGAATTGAACTCAGGACTTGTGGAAGAGCAGTCAGTGTTCTTAACTGCTGAGCCATCTCTCCAGCCCCAATACTTTTAAAAATCATAAAGCATAAGTGGCATACACAGCAAGCACGATGGGGTCAGGGAACTAGCTTTTTCAGCCTGAAGTCCAGTGTTTGGTCTTTGGAACACAGCAGCTCTGCTCAGGAGTACAACTTCTTGATTGTTTTTGTTTCTGAAGAGGGTCACCGCCAAATGTCCGGGCTGGCCTTGAACCTGCACTAGTCCTCCTGTCTAAGTCTCACAAGGAAGTTTGATTCCTTCACTCTTGCTGAAGGCCTTCAATGTCATAACAACTTTCCCTGACCACTATAATCAGATGAACTCTTTTCAAGCCCAGCATATTAAACGCGGCTTCTTTACTGACATTGAGGCTCTTGGTGCATCTGGAAGATGCTGTATAATGTGGATTCTGAGTCTGGAAGGTTCTGTGTCCCTGGGTGTTTGCACCCGTTCCAGGAAAGTGTTTTATCACATGGTGTTTACCAAATTCGATGACACAGCCTCTTGGTACTTGGCAGCCTGTATAGAAGTAAACCCCAGGAATGCTTTAGCAAGAGTTAATTCCACAAAAACAGAGGCTGCTTAGCTCTGTGCACTTGACCTGCCCGTGCCTTTCTTCAGCTCCCACTAGCTCTAGTCCCGGTCCGCTCTGTCTGCCCTCTGCTCTCCCCAACTTACGTTTGCTTTAAGTCTAACATTTGTGTTACAGCCGAGGCCATAACATCTTCCTAAGTTAGCTGGAGCTTTCAGAACAGACTTCTTGCGCACAGCACTGGGCACGCAGTGTTCCCTGTTTATATAATAAATATCTGGAAAATAAAATTCACCAGTAGGCTAACCCAGCAGCACACTGTGTCTCTGCCTTTCTCAGAGTTCTCTTTTAATGAGGTGAAGAATGACAAGGTTTGGGTTTTTTCTTGACATTATTTTGCTTAAAATTTCCATCAGTGTTTTACTTTCTTGCCAGATGTGGATGGTAGGGAACTCCATCGATTGCTTCTCTCTCTGCCATACCTTTTCCAGTCTGCTCCAGTCCTTGATCTGATGGCCGAACTTCTGCACATTTCATTCCAGACGGTCCAGGACTTTCCCTCAGTGGCTAAATTCTCTTTCTTTTTAAAATCTTCTGTAAGGCATACATGTTAACCGAATTCTATTTAAATAGAAAATAATTTTAAGGAAATCATGGGGGAGTTTTTATTGCATTCTCATGCCTCTAGCGCAACTTTTGGAACTGAAATTTACAGCAGAGTTTTATCTCGTGGAAACCCACCTCTTCCTGAGTTTGTTTCGTACTGTGTGTGTTGGATGTCATGGGCCCATTGGGTTACTCTCTAGGGTAGGCAGTTGATTAGTAATCAGCTCTCCCACCCCCCACTACCCCTTTTCTCCTAAGACATTTCTCCCTGACCCTATGTAGATAAGTATATAAAATTATACTGCATGCCAAGAATTTGTATTTTAAAACAATTCTTGACTAAAATAATTTTTCCATTTATTAGTGATTAAAGCAAATTTACATATTAATGAGATGCATGTGCTTACTTATTTTTGCAGAAAGAATTAAACCTTAGCTGCGTATTTGGTACTGAATGCCATGAAGCATCTTCAACACTTTTCATAATAATGGAAACTTTGATCCTCAATGCAGAGACTTCTTCACCATGATATGTAGTACAGAATGGTAGAGGCATGCTTAGGGCCATTTCAAAAATTACTGGAAATTCTATCTCAATCCCAATCCAAATTCATTTAATTACCTTTTATAAAAAAAAAGTTAGCAAGTTAAATGGCAATTTCAAATTCAAATGTTCTAACAGTACTATCCAAAGATATACTCTTTTGATATTTTCATGCTTCGGAACAACAGTAGGAAAATATCAAAGCCTTTGTTTCCTGTAATTCCTTTGTATGCACAATAAAAATGCAACAGTTTATAACATACAATGATCTTGGGGGCTGGAGAGATGGCTCAGAGGTTAAGAGCACTGGCTGCTCTTCCAGAGGTCCTGAGTTCAATTCCCAGCAACCACATGGTGGCTCACAACCATCTGTAATGAGATCTGGCGCTCTCCTCTGGCGCGCGGGCATACACTGAGGCAGAATGTTGTATACATAATAAATAAGTAAATCTTTAAAAAAAAATACAATGATCTTAAATCAGAGCCGAGGTGGAACAGGCAGCAGCTGTCGGAGCTGCGTGCCAACTCCATGTGCAGTGTAAAGTGTGTGTGGTGTGTGTTCGGAATGAAGCTGCCTTGAGAGGACATGAGCCCTGCCAGAATCACCAACAATTTTACTGCAAATTGTGTTGTGGTCTTTGCCTGTTCAGAACTCTTTTATTTTTTGCCCAAATTTTTATAACCCCACGCACTAAGTTATGTGACCTCATACAAGGATATGAACTACAGCTTATGATGTTGTATTCTGAAGAATGCGTGTATGTGTATCTGTCTGTCTGTCTGTCCTGGGAAGCGGGAAGTAAAATTAGAGAAGAATGAAATGAATTTTTACTTATCTTTTTTCTTTCATGTGTGTTTAATTTAGTCTATGAAAATAATAGTACATTCACATTTTCCTCATTTATCTGATGTGTATGAGTGAGTTGTTCACATGTCTGCCTGCCTGCACCGTGTGCGTGTCTGGTGCAGAGACCAGAAGAAGGCATTAGGTCCTCAAGGACTAGAGGTATAGATGGCTGTGAACCTCCATGTGAGTAGTGGGAATTGAACCCACATCCTCTGGAAGAGCAGTCAGTGTTCTTAACTACTTGAGCCATCTCTCCAGTCCAAGGAAAAATAGTATTTTAATGTTTGTACTGTAAGTAATTATGAGCTTTCCCCCAAATACCTCTTACTCGATGCTTCAGTTTGTCGCTTGTATATTGCCCTCACATTCCTTTCGTGTCTCTACAAGCCAATCTTTGTGATAATTTCAGAGAGCTGCTACACTGTTTAAAGCTTCCCGCGAAGCCAACAGCAGCAACCTCCTGCCTTCATCAGGATGACATGAGGCTCATAAAACATCGGCTATTTGGTCACCAAAATCACTCCATGTGCTAAAATTACTGTTCCCCCCTCTTATTTTTATGTGGCTATTAGTTATCCTGTCACATTGGTTGTTAAAACCAATTAGTTCACATGGAGTTTTCTAGGCCTCCTGTCCTTATCAGTGTAAGTGGGAGGCCGAGAAAATAGATTTCTAAATACCTGACTAATCTGAAAAAGGGGAGGAGGAAAATTAATTTTGCAAAATCACTCTTTCATTTTTTTTGGTAAAAGAATAACTTAAAGTGTGTATGCATGTATGTGTATGTACATACACTCTTTTTTTTTTTTGATTTTTCAAAACAGGGTTTCTCTGTAGCTTTGGAGCCTGTCCTGGAACTAGCTCTAGTAGACCAGGCTGGCCTCGAACTCACAGAAATCCGCCTGCCTCTGCCTCCTGAGTGCTGGGATTAAAGGCGTGCGCCACCACTGCCCGGCCACACTCATTTTATTACATATACTTTGTAAATTTCCTACATAACTTCTTGAGTTACTTTATAAATAAATGTTCATATTGAAAAGAAAAAAAATTTTTTTTGAGATAGAGTTTCACACTCCAGCCTTGCCTGGCCTAAAACTCATCAAGTAGCCCAGGCTGGCCTCAAGTTTTAGTGGATCCTTCTGCCTCAGTTTACCAAGTGCTAAGACTATAGTTGCCTGCCACCATTTCCAGCTAAAATACTTTTATTTTACATTCAGCTGGAAATAAATTGATGGGATGCTGAATAGCATAATTCTTATTAATGTATATTAATTCCTTGAGCGTGTTAAGAGGGGAAAGGAGCTGGCTGCTTATACCAGAGGCCTTGTGGTATCCTTTGCTGTTTCGTGCTGTCTCTGAAGAAAGATAGAAATGCTCTTAGTCATAAAAAGCTGACGTGTGTTCCACAAGGCACTGCTGAGCAGTAGGGAAGGGATGTCGTACTCAACAACTGAGTTTGGAAGAAACAAAAATTTTGAGGAAAAGTTGCATTCATTTACACATCTATGTAAAATACAATAAATTGCAGGTGAATTTGAGTTATATACTGACAGTTACACCATTGAAAATGCAGACTTTAAGCCCTGGTGGCATGCACCTGCAGTCTCAGCTACTTGGAAAGCTGAGGCAGGAGGATCATTTGAGTCAGGGGGTTGAGGACAACTAGAACAGTATCGCAAGACACATCTGCAAAAGTTGGCAGGAAGATCCGTGTGGATAGCGGCTTCACCGCCGACCGCAGGGCCATGGCTGGAACGCTGGTGCGCAAAGCGGCGGATTATGTGCAGAGCAAGGACTTCCGGGACTATCTCATGAGTACGCACTTTTGGGGCCCAGTTGCCAATTGGGGTCTCCCCATTGCTGCTATCAATGACATGAAGAAGTCTCCGGAGATCATCAGTGGGCGCATGACCTTCGCCCTCTGCTGCTATTCTTTGACATTCATGAGATTTGCCTACAAGTTGCAGCCTCGAAACTGGCTTCTGTTTGCGTGCCATGTAACAAACGAGGTGGCCCAGCTGATTCAGGGAGCACGGCTCATCAACTACGAGATGAGTAAGAAGGCAACTGCGTAGCAGTGCGAGGATCGGCTCTGGAAAGGGACAGAGCCCCAGCACTGCTGCCACGATGGCCACAGGTCGCATCGGCATCGATGGTCTTGCTGAGAAGAACACGGAATACCGTCTTTAATTACCATGCCAACATTATAGAAAAGGGAGAGTCCCCAAACCAACTCTCTCCTGCCTTATCAATGCTGAAATTTGTCTTCATCAAGAGTAGTTCAAAATATGCAACTAATTTCATAATTTTGAATGATGGTTTTATCTGTAGTAATGTGTATATTATCTATTGGGATTTGTGTAATAAAAATCTAAGGAACAAAGTTTTATAACTATAAGCACTTACATTCTTGACTTTTCTTTAATGACTACAGTGTATCCCTCAGTCGGCCACACGTCTACCCATGCTTTCCAGTGGTGACAAGTGTTTTCCATAGTGTGCAGGTTCAGATCTGTAACTTAATGGCAATAAATGATTTAAATATTAAAAAAAAAGTTGGCAGGAAGACAAGACAAGCCTAGAAGGCATCGACACTGTCTGCACATGGAGTCTGAATACTACCCAGTTCCTCTCAATTCTAAGCTGCTGAAGAGCTGGAAAGAGACGGAGGCAGGTGTAGGATAATGCACTTGTCTCTCCCCGTGGCTCTTTGAGCGTCACTTCAAGCCTTTTTGCTCCATATTCACAGACTGAAACGTAGAGGCCTTTCCCTTCATTCCAGCTGGGGACCTTGTGTTGTCCACAGACACAGAGGGAACAGATTTGATCTTTATCTGAACTTCTATCCTACAGGTGCATTGAGAATTACACAGGAGCTCGTTGCGAAGAGGTTTTTCTCCCAAGCGCCAGCATCCAAAGCAGAAGTAACCTGTCGGCAGCAATCGTGGCCCTGGCGATCCTGCTCACGCTAGCCATTGCAGCGCTCTGCCTTCTGTGCAGGTAACTGAAGTGGAGACACAAGGCCGCGGTCTCTGAGTAACGCGCATGCTCTTTACTTCCAGACGTTTCTCTAGATACTGTTTTATGCCCGCCGTTATCATTTGAATACAATTTTGTTATAAATCATAAATCATTTTAAAAACATCTTAAGCAAGTCAACTCATTCCTTGCCACCGACATCATCTCTTTCTGTGATGTCTCTAAGCCAGGAGAACCCACCCTCCCTACAGTAATTATACTTATGTCGTCACACAAGGCTTTAGGGGAGGTGTTTTTAAAGAAGTCTAGAGTACTAAAGGCTACGTGACTCACACAGTGCTTTAGAAGCTTAAAGCACATGGCTGATGTGTGTTGTCAGTCTTTTCTCTAACATTTGTTATGTGCCAGACACAATGATCATAGTGGCCAAGAAGGTAGACATGTTGCCTAAACTCATGAGCTATTTAAATCTAGAGCGACAGATAAAGAAGCAGAAGGTTAAATTGGAGAAACTGGCATCTTCTAAGAGAAACAAAAGGGAAAAATGACATGTTTCAAGGCTACACACATCAAAGATTACTTGCATTGATTCCTTTTTATTGCTCTTCAATGTTTTTTGAAATTTATTTTTAAAAGCGAGCATGAAATTAAGTTTAGTAGTTATTTTGTATTGATTAATAAGTATTAAATATGCATGGGTTACTCTCATCTGGTTATGAAAATGGAGCTTATGGTCATTGTAAAACAATCCAAGTTGTCTTGAGAAGTTAATATTCTAAGAATAATGTGTAGATTAAATAATCTCATAAACCCTTATTAAAATTGTGAGGGACTTTGCTCTTTTTAAATGTGTATTATGTCATGTACATTATGGTGTGCTTTATTCCAAAGTATCATTTAAGAAACCCATAATTTTTGCATCTGGAGTGTTTCAGGTACAAAACTTACCAGCCCATTGCATCGGATTGCGTTTCCTGTGTGATCGGCCATTTACAAGCGCCCTTCCTCAGTGTGACCTTGCCACTCAACCAGCAAGAGTTAGAATTTGGTCCTAGGGCTCTGCAGTTCAGACATGGTGTGCTTGTCCGGCAGTCATAGCGTTCTGGGTCCAAGCCATTGAATGGCGATAAGAAATAGAATTTATTTCTTTAGAAGGTACAACAAGTGCTTTAGTCATGAACATTGGGTAAATGTTACAGCTGATCACACAGCCTTTGAGTGGACCAAAAGCTCCATCTTTGAATCAGTCAGTGTCTTGTAAGAAACCTAAGCAGAGAAAAGAAAGAGCTCCAGCTCGATTCTCAGTCAGCAGCAATTGCTAGTCATCTCTGAATGAGCCTCCCTAAGCATCCTGCTTACTGGAACTTTCTGGTGGCTCATGTTATCTACTGGTTGCCTGCAAACACAGAGAGGCTCTAATAGGGGGAAAGAGCTTAGCAGTCAACCAATAGAACCACGAGAGAGAAAATTTTAATCTAGTGCGTTTAGAGTAGCATGTTACAAAGTAGACATGAGTCATCATGGGACTGTACCCTTCACTCTGAATCCCTCTATTATGTTTTCCAGCAAAATATGCCAAAAGATAAGCTTATCTAATCCTAATTTTTCTGACTTGCTGCTCGGTCTCACAATGTGATACCCTGTGTCATACCATGACCCAGTTAGATAGTTCTTACCTGATGAACAGTTGTCAACGCCGTGGTCTTAGACACCTCAGTGTCTGGAACCATGAGTTAAATGAACATCTGTTCTTTGTAAATTACCCAGTCAAGGGTATTTGTATAGCAACAGAAAAAGATTGATGCAACCTTACAGTTTAATGGCTTAAAAATCAAAGCTTTCTTATTCCTCATATGTAATCATTATGGGTTAGTGCATGGATTGGATATGGTTGTGCTATACATAGTCTATAGTCTATAGTTTATAAAGTGAGACCCTGGCACAAAAAGAAGAAAATTCTAATCTGAAGTATCCTATACCATGCTTTACCAACTCATAAACACTTTCAGTAATGTAACAGGGTACAAGATTAACTCAAAACAATCAGTAGCCCTCCTGTACATAGATGATAAATGGGCCGAAAAAGAAATCAGAGAAACATCACCCTTCACAATAGCCACAAATAGCATAAAATATCTCAGAGTAACTCTAACCAAACAAGTGGAAGACTTGTATGACAAGAACTTTAAATCTTTGAAGAAAGAAATTGAAGAAGACACCAGAAAGTGGAAAGATCTCCCATGCTCTTGTGTAGGTAGAATTAACATAGTAAAAATGGCAATCTTGGGGCTGGAGAGATGGCTCAAAGGTTAAGAGCATTGCCTGCTCTTCCAAAGGTCCTGAGTTCAATTCCCAGCAACCACATGGTCGCTCACAACCATCTATAATGGGGTCTGGTGCCCTCTTCTGGCCTTCAGGCATACACACAGACAGAATATTGTATATATAATAAATAAATATTTTTTAAAATGGCAGGCTTACCAAAAGCAATCTACAGATTCAATGCAATACCCATCAAAAGCCATGAAAAAGTTTCACAGACCTCGAAAGAATGGTACTCAACTTCATATGGAAAAGCAAGAAAACCAGGATAGCCAAAACAATCCTGTACAATAAAAGAACTTCTGGAGGCATCACATCCCTGACTTCAAACTCTACTACAGAGCTAGAGCTACAGTATTGAAAACAGCTTGGTATTAGCATAAAAATAGACAGGAGGACCAAATCGAAGACCCGGATATTAACCCACACACCTTCAAACACCTGATTTTTGACAAAGAAGCACAAACATATCAAATGGAAAAAAGAAAGCATATTTAACAAATGGTGCTGGCATAACTGGATATCAACATGTAGAAGAATGAAAATAGATCCATATCTATCACCATGCACAAAACTCAAGTCCAAATGGATCAAAGACCTCAACATAAAGCCAGCTACACTGAACCTCAAAGAAAAAGTGGGAAGTACACTTGAACGCATTGGCACAGAAGACCATTTCCTAAATATAACCCCCGTAGCACAGACACTGAGAGAAACAATAAATGGGGCCTCCTGAAACTGAAAAACTTCTGTAAAGAAAAGGACACGGTCAACAAGACAAAATGACAGCCTACAGAATGGGAAAAGATCTTCACTAACACCACATCATACATTGGTCTGATCTCCAAAATATACAAAGAACTCAAGAAACTGGTCATCAAAAGAACAAATAATCCAATAAAAAAAAATGGAGTCCAGACCTAAACAGAGAACTCTCAAAGAGGAATATAAAATGACTGAAAGATACTTAAGGAAATGCTCAACATCCTTAGTCATCAGAGAAATGCAAATCAAAACAAATCTGAGATTCCATCTTATACCTGTAAGAATGCCCAAGATCAGCTGGAGAGATGGCTCAGTGGTTAAGAGCACTGGCTGCTCTTCCAGAGGTCCTGAGTTCAATTCCCAGCAACCACATGGTGGCTCACAACCATCTGTAATGAGGTCTGGCACCCTCTTCTGGCCAGATAGAGGCAGAATGTTGTATACATAAAAAAATCTTAAAAAAAAGAATGGCCAAGATCAAAAACACTGATGACAACTTATGCTGAGAGGTTATGGGGTAAAGGGAACACTCCTGTATTGTTGGTGTGAGCACAAGCTGGTACAACCCCTTTGGATATCAGTATGTTGATTTCTCAGAAAATTAGAAAACAACCTTTCTCAAGACCCAGCAATACCACTTTCGGATATATACCCAAAGGATGCTCAATCGTGCCACAAGGACATGTGCTCAACTATGTTCATAGCAGCATTGTTTGTCATAGCCAGAACCTGGAAACTCCCCAACCGAAGAATGGATAAGGAAAATGTGTTATATTTACACAATGGAGTACTACACAGTGGAAAAATATGATGACATCTTGAAATTTGCAAGCAAATGGGTGGAGCTAGAAGACATCATATTGAATGAGGTAACCCAGACCCAGAAAGACAATTATCGTATGTACTCACTCATAAGTGTTTTTTAAACATAAAGCAAAGAAAACCAGCCTACAAATCACAATTCCAGAGAACCTAGACAACAATGAGGACCCTAAGAGAGACTTACATAGATCTAATCTACATGTGAAGTAGAAAAAGACAAGATCTCCTGAGTAAATTAGGAGCATAGGGACCTTGGGGGAAGGGTTGAAGGGGAGAGGAGAGGCAGGGAGGGGAGCAGAGAAAAATGTAGAACTCAATAAAAATCAGTTAAATAAAAAACTTAGAAAAAAAAAGACCAAAAAGGCCTTGTCTCAAGGGAGTTAGGCAGGGAACGATAGGGAGGACACTGACATTCTCATGTCTCCACATGGGCAAACATGCACAACACACATACACACACACATATACACATACACATACACACACACACATATACACATACACATATATACACACATACATATGCATATACATACACATATGCACACACTCATATACACATAAACACATACATACACATGCACACATATATATACACATACACACATACATATGCATACACATATACACATATACACATATACACATACATATGAATATACATACACATATACACATACATATGCATATACACACAAACACACATGCATACACATATATACACATACACACATACACACACACATACACACACACACATACACGATGGCAGAGAAGGAGGAAAAGAAAGGGAGGGGGAAAATATTTAATAAATGAAAAAAGAATGGAAGCAAACAATTCTTTGACTGAACCCGCTGGTAGCTGAAAGTGCTTTGACCTGAGGGCCTTTTGGATTTTCCATAACTTAGGAAATGATGCCACTTGAATGAGGTCAAGATGCCCCCAACCCCCAATGCTAAAACATCTTCTAGAATTGGCATTTTAGGGTAGAGGTTGGTGTGCTTTTAGAAAATGTCATGTTGCTATGGCTATATGATGTAAATTCATTTTCACTAATGTAAGTTACTACATTAGGTTTGGCATATTGAAAAAAATAAACCACTTTTACATTTTATTTTTATTTAATAGTTTTATCTAAGGTTATAGTCAGATGACCCAAAGTTGATGGTGTTTAATGTCGCAAATTAGAATTGTTCACTAAAGCCACCCATGGTTCACAAAGGGTCCACAATGGTGTTAGAGAAACAGCTCTGACATCGCATCTCTGCCACGCCATAGGCTCCGCAGCACCCCCAGCAGCATCTGGGCCACGCCGCAGGCTCAGCAGCTCCCCAGCAGCATCTCTGCCATGCCATAGGCTCCGCAGCACCCCCAGCAGCATCTGGGCCACGCCGCAGGCTCAGCAGCTCCCCAGCAGCATCTGGACCACACCGTAGGCTCCCATGCCGCAGGCTCAGCAGCACCCCAAGTGTCACTGTGGCCTCTGCTGGTGGGGTGCTTAAATGCGGGTACAACATTAGGGCAGCCCTACGATTTTAGGAAGTTCTAGAAAGAGAATGAGCTTCCAAATACTCAAGCTTAATTTTCTTTCTGATTCTTCTGGCGTGTTTTCCAATCACCCCTTTCCCATTTGGCTTTCTCTTCTCTTTGATGCAGGAAGGGCCACTTTCAGAGGGCCAGTTCAGTCCAGTGTGAGATCAGCCTGGTGGAGAGAAACACCGGGGCCCACCACAGTGAGTACGGGAAGTATGGAATGTTTAGAGGTGTGGATGAGATCTTCATTGCTCTGTTCACGGACTTGTGTTCACAAGCGTTCAAAAACTTTTCCATGGCTTTTGTGTTAATCATTATTTTGCACATGAGGATAAATTTATTATCAGTATGACAGAAGTAGTATTTTCCCCCAAAATATTATGAAATTATATGAATTTCCACCGTGAAATGATTGTATCCGCTGTAATGTGCTACGGCAGATCTGAGGACCAGGGTTGCAGAAGCATTCTGATGTGGGCTGTGCTGGGGAGGCTGTGGCGGGGAGGTACCTTAGGAGTGAGCCAATCTTTGGGAGAACTGTGGATAAACCAGTTTTTAAGCTTTCTTGAGGTTTCTGGCTAAACAGCAAGTGCTAGATTTCCTTCCTCTTACTTGAAAACAACGAGAAATGGACAGGCTGAAGCAGCGGCTGACCTCCGCTCTCAATATGCACGCACACACACACTTTAGAATAAATCTTTAAAGAATCTGGCATTGGTGGCAGGCTCCTATAGTCCTACTGTGGGAAAATCAGAAACAGGAAGAGCTCTGGGGTTTGCTGGCCACATAATCTCAATGCATCAGTAAGACCCAGGCTGAGATGACACCCTGTGTCCAAAAAATACTGTTAATTCAGGGGGGAAATGCCAGGAGTTAGCAACATCAACAACAATAAAGGTTGGGTGACATTCCTACCAATACTACAACAGGGTGATAGAAGATTTGGCATAATTTAAATAGACAAATTGAAGAATAAAAACTACCAAAGAAGGGTCATTTAAGGAGCTGCAGATGCAGTTCATGCACCGAGTGCCTGCCTAGCCTACAAGATGCCCTGGTTCTGTCCTCAGCACTGCATATAACCAGGGATGGTTATGTGGACCTATAGTTACAGCCCCTAAGAAGAAATACAGACAGGAAGAACAAAAGTTCAAGGATATCTTCAGCTACAATGAGGCTAGCCTAGGCTACATGCACTCTGTTTTCAAAAAAAAATCTGAAGAGTGATATGTAAAATTAAGTTTTTAATGATAATTCAAACAGTTCCATATCCATTGATTGAATTTGTATAGAAACATTTCTTCAATGACAGTCCACCCCCAAATAGCTGAACTTATGCCAAGCTTTCAATTCTACATAAGTTCATCTAGAAACACTGAAGGGAGTACAGTATATGAGACCAGCTGGTACTTTATCAATCTTGCAAGATAGAGCATTAATATTAAAAGTAAAGTATATTTCCATATATCGGAAATGTCTAGGTAAAGAAACTTTTAAAACAAACATTTGTAACACATCTCAAAATATGAACTTGTTCAACTGAAGTTGAGACCAACTCAGTAACAGAAACAACTGAACTAAACTGTGGGCATTTACCAAGAAAATACACAAAATACTACTAAGCACATGAAAAATACTTGACACTGTAATCCATTAAAAGATTGAAAAGTCAAAATACCAGTTAACATACTACCGCTGCTGTGATTTATTTCTTTAAAGTCTGTAGGATATGGGGACGCACAGTTCGTTGTTGTTGTAAGTATGAAATGGTGCAGACGGTTTCTTAAGGAACAAGTTTGTATGGCAATTCCCTTCCTCGTCAGCTACCCAAGTAAATGAGAGCTTGGGTTTGCAATATGAACCCAAATATTCACAACCGCATTCCTCCCTGTAACCAGGGAGTGGCAATCACCCAAATGTCCATTGCCGTGCCCATAAAATGGAGAGTCATACCTGTCCAAGCACCGCATGTTTGCACACGCTGTCTGTCACACGGTCACAGTCAGCTGTGCTGTGTGGTAGAAGCTTCAGGATGCCCCGTGTGCATTTACCTTTATACTAAGATAGGCGAGTGGGCTCCTAAGGTAATGACTGCAAACAGCCCTGGAAAGTACCCCCAGGCGATGGATCTGTTTAAAAACTGGGTCATAGTTGTGGCCAGATGACTGTAATCTTTTCAAGCCAGTGAATAGGATATGAAAGTGAATGTAAAGTTGTAAGTTGTGGGTTATATCTTAGTAAACTTGGTAGAAGTCAAATTTTCAACTAACCATGTCAGGCTGGGTGTGAATCTACTAAAACACGAAGCTGCACCACTAGTACCATATGAACTCCGGGCGAACGAGACTCCACAGAAGACCCAAAATTCTAAGACTCCAGCAAACTCGGAGAAGTACTCTACGAAGCTTGACTTGGCAATGGTTTCTTGTAAACAACACTTAAACATAGTCAACTAAGGAAATCTAGATAATTTGGACTTCATCAAAATTAAAAGTTGATGAAATTAAAGGACACTGTGTACAAAGAGGCAGTCCACAGGACAGGATAAGAGACTTTCGACCCCTGCAGCTGTGGGATTAATGAAGAGAATTCATTACATGTGTGCATATGTGTGCATGAAAACAGACAGGAAACTTTTTGAGTGGTGTGGGACTTTCCTGGAAAAGTTGTAAAGAAACATCTATTTACCTCGAACAAACACAGAGAGACCCAAGAAAGATTCTGCCAGTTTCAGCTTGGCGTGATTAAGTTCATTGGGGTCACTTATAGGGCCGTAAGGACTCACAGATACATCAAAGGCCCAAGCCTCAGTCACTGAGCTCTGATTCCATATGGTTTAGTTGGCACCAGAATTGATACAAACTTGGGCTCAAGAGTGCTACCTAGTGTTAAGTCAGGAGAGGTGACTGTGGCTCAGGCAACAAGTCACAGATAAAGCAGATCTAGGAAAGTTAGTGTCCATGGGGATGCTGCCTTTTCTTTTGCTGAGGTTTGCTGGTCTTAACAAACACTGACCAACTCTAGGAAGGCACGTAGAACATTTAAATAGCATCTTACTGCAAGATGGAGTTACTCTGCCAGTGCTCAGGGGACTAATCCCACTACAGAGAGGAGGAAGGGGGACAGGGCAGGGTGCAAGACATTGAAGGTCGTAGTGGGGCAAATATGAGCAACATTAATGATACACATATATGAAAATGCCATAATGAAACCTATTGTTTTAATAGCAACTTAAAATTAATTACAAGAAATAATCCGGAATAAATAACTCATAACAAATAAAAGCAACCCAGTTCAAAAACTGGGAGAGGATTTCAATAGACATTTCTCCAAGAGCATGTGAGGTGTTCAGCCTCACTGACCACTGGGGAGATAAAAAGGGAATTGTGGACCCCTCCCACATTAGGGCAGGGGCTGTTTAATGACCATGTGTTGGCTATGATGTATAGAATCTGGAGCCCTTGTGTATTGCTGGTAAGAATATAAAATGTTATGGTCACTGTGCTAAATGGAATGACTGGTCTTAAAACCAGAATCACAGCCAGGTGGTGGTGGTGCACACCTTTAATCCTAGCACTTGGGAGACAAAGTCAGGCAGATCTCTGTGAGTTTGGGGCCAGCCTGGTCTACAAGAGCTAATTCCAGGACAGGCTCCAAAGCTACAGAGAAACCCTGTCTCAAAAACCACCACTACAGAATTACCCTTTTTTAAAAAGATTTATTTACTTATTTAATGTACACTGGTGTTTTGCCTCTGTATATATGTGTGAGGATGTCAGATCCCCTAGAACTGAAAATACAGATAATTGTGAGTTGCCATGTGGGTGCTGGGAATTGAACCTAGGTCCTCTGAAAGAGCAGTCAGTGCTCTTAACCTCTGAGCCATCTCTCCAGCTGCCAGAATCACTGTTTTATCCAACAGTTGACTACTGGGGGTTACACACATAAGCAAATATCTTTACACCTGCACTCATAGGAGCTGAATTCTTAATAGTCAAAAGGTGGAAAGCCACTCATCTGTCCAGTGATGTATGAATTGATAAGTAGAAACACATAAATGGAGCATTACTTAGCCTTAAAAGGGAATAATTCTAATGGCTGGATTCTGAGGACATTACACTTAGTGAAAAAGCCAGATGCCAAAGTAAGCACTGTGTAACTCCACTAAATGAGATGCTAGAGCAGTCAGACCCACAGAGGCAGAAATCGTAACTGTGGTTACCAGGGACTGTGGAGAGAGTTATTGTTTAATGTGTAAGGTTCAGTTTGGGATAATGAAAACATTCCTGGAGATGATGACTATTCCTGTTATATGATTTTACCTAATGTCACTGAACTTGACAGTAGTTAAGATGGTAAATTTTTTACGTATTTCACAATGAAGGACACGCCATCGTGAATAATGTTACCAGACAATGCCCTGAGCTCCCATGTGCTCAACACCATCAGTTCCAAGACGCCAAAAAGATGTGTCCCTTACAAACTGTGCACAGATAAAACACACTATCCCTTTCCTATGTGCAAAGACACATTTGTAAAAATAAGAGGAGGAGGTGGCGAGATGGTCCTGGTTAAGAGCACATACTGATCTTACTGTTCAGCCACCAGCACCTATCTGCAGCTCACAATCACCTGTAACTCCAGCTCCCAGAGGGTCCTAGCCCTCTGACCCCATGAACACAGAAACCATCCCATACCACATACACATAATAAAAGAACAGGAAGCAATCTCACAGCCTTTCTATATATAAAATACACCCTACACTGGGGAAAAGTTTAAATTCAAATTGCATTGCTTTTTTCTTGACATATTAGTTAAAAATAATAAAAAAATAAAAAAATATCTCTCTGAGATTGTTGCCCTCCAGAGCTCAGGATGCCCTGGGGCTCACCGTGGGGCTCTGACGTGCCTCAAACTTGAAACAATCCCATTGCCTCCACCTCCCCAAGCGCTGGTGTTACAGGTGTGAGCCTCCGCGCCTGGATACAGTGGGTATTTTTTAAAAGATTTATTTATTTTTATTTTATGTGCATTGATGTTTTGCCTGTATGTATATCTGTGTGAGGATATCAGATCCTCAGGAACTGGAGTTACAGACAGGTGTGAGCTGCCATGTGGGCGCAGGGAATTGAACCTGGGTCCTCTGGAAGAGCAGCTAGTGGTCTTAACTGCTGAACCATCTTTCTAGCCCCAAATGAGTCTTTTTTAATGGAGGAAAAAAAGACAGCCAGACCACAACACCACCCAAAAACCAAAATAGGATGAGTTCTGGGCTTAGTTTACAAAATTAGCTTATCGGACTAGGCATTTCTCTGGCCAAGCAATGTTAGTGTCTAAGACCATAGCACCGCAAAGGAGATGAGGTCTTCAGGCTGAGATAAAAGCTGCCCTCTGAGATGAGCCCATTACAGACACCAGGACAAACTCAGCAGCCTCAGCTCTGACCTGTGCTGTGAAAATTACAAAGGTCAGAGGTCATAGTCAACCCTGGTGCTGAAAACCACCACTCCCAAAGCCTCGATTCAGTCCATCAGGGACCAGAACAGGGCATTCTGGGATGAGGCTTCTTGGCAACCCTCCTTACTAGTTCAGTGAGAGAACCCACAGCTTCAAGTCCCCAGCATGTGTTCCATGGTTCGTGTCCCTACAGCCTGTGACTTAATCACGAGCCCCCGTGCCTATGTGTGCTTGTCACTGTGCTTGTTTCAGATGGACCATTTCTGAGAGTCTGGTTCAGAGGTACGTTCTATACAAAGGAAAATGGAGGCTCAGAGGTCAAGCCCAGATGTGTCTGGCTTCCAAACCCATGCTTTTCTGTCTTTCCTCTGTAAGAGTGGGGGTGTGCAGAGATCACAGGACACTATTACGGGATCAGTTCTGCTCCTTGCATGGCTGGGTGTGTTGCCGGCCTCCAAGCCCAAGTTCCCCTATGCATTTATTTGGTCTTCAGCGGCAGGTCCTTGGGAATGCTGACTAGAGCAGCTTTGTCTCCAGGACTCTCCCATCCTTGTGTTTGCTGTTTCTACCATGTTTGGGATCTGCTGCTGTCTTTGTTATCAGCGACTTGCCCTGGGCTGGACCCTCACCCAGCCCTTTGTAATTGTGAATATTTTTTTTTTCTTCTCAGATCACGCTTTAATGGAATTGTGAATATTTTAGAACAGTCATTAAGCTTGTTAGAACTTCAGGCAGCAGGAAGACAGAAGTGTGCACTTGAAAGACTAGCATGGGGATGCTGACCCACTGTGCACAGGTGCTGTAGGGCAGCTGCTGCGGATGCAGGTGTCTGAGGTAAGTTCACCTCAAGCAGAAGCTGCAGGTTTATACATGCAGATAAGAGGGTAGGTGGGCATGTATATGCAGAAAACCGGGTGCACAAGTACAATCTTACTTTCCACAGGTCACAGAGATCACTGAAGGCACACCCAGTGAAGGGCACTATTGCGGTCACCTTACACAGGCAGAAAGTAAACTGCACGGCGAGAGAAGGTAACACTTTAGTTCTCCTTTCCTTATCATAGCTCTGATCAAACACGATACCAAAAGCAGCTTGGGGAGGAAAGGGTTTATTTGACTTTCTTATCCTGGACCACAGTCCACTGAGGAAAGTCAAAGCAAGAATTCAAACCTGGAGGCAGGAGCTGATGCAGAGGCCGGGGGGGGGGGGGGGGGGGGGGCACTGCTTATTGGCCTGCTCCGCGTGGCCTGTCCACCATCTTCCTTATAGAACCTAAGACTTCCAGCCCTGACCCAGGATCACCAGCTGGGGTGTTCCACCCACAGTGGGTGGGCATGCTCCCATCAACCACTAATTAAGAAAATGCCCTGCAGGGCTTCAATAGCCAAATCTCAGGGAGGCATTTCTCTCAATTGAGGTTCCCTGCCTCTCAGATGACTGTGTCAAGTTGACATAGAATTATTCAGAACATTTACCAAGTTCCAGACCTATTTTCATCACCTGACCTGTAATTTCATTTATTGTGTGTAGTGTTTTATCTGTGTGTGTGCCTGCAGGCCAGAAGAGGGCACCAGATCTCATTGCAGATGGCTGTGAGCCACCATTTGATTGCTGGGAATCGTACTCATGACTTAAGAACAGGCAGTGTTCTTAACCACTGGGCCATCTCTCCAGCCCCCTGACCTGTAATTTTTTTAGTGCATATTTTGCAGAAAGCAAATTTCATTTCTTTGGAGGAGGCAACAATTGTGTGTCACACAGCCTCCCCTCACCCAATCGTCACTTAACAAACCAGGAGTGTCAGGGGTTGAGGTAGTGGAAAGTGACCCTCACATGTTCAACTAAACTACTTTAGAAGACTTGATTGAGAGGCAGCCCCCACCTCAGTTTAATTCAATGGTGGTCCACTGGCAGCTGTGCCACATTAGTGAAGCTGGTACTCATCCTGTAGAAACTGAGTATCTTTCCAAAGCTCAAAATATGTGGTAAGATATCGTCATTGGGTGCTGGCCATCAGCAGCACACTATCTCACGATTCCATTCATCTATGATCAGGACAGCCGTGGATGCCACAGGGTTTTGTTAGGTGAAGTGTGTATTAAATGATTCATGAATATTCTCAGCTTCTAGAAGGTTGGGCAGGCTATGACTCCGTAGTAAGTGGAGGCTTGCTCAAGAAATCCGAGCAGGCGGTGTAGTTCCTACCTACCTCTTCCCACTCAGCTCCTTAGTAAACAGTTTTTGACAAATGCCTGTTGTGTGTCCACCATCACAGGTCACCGAGTCTCCTTCCCTAAACAGCTCTCCTGTTCCCAAATTCAACTCTCCCTCTCCCCGTGGACCTGTGACAACCACTGATGTCTTCACTTCGTATTTTCCGGACTCTAGCGCTGCAATCATATGGTAAGGAGTCTCAGACTGGCCTCTTCCCCACCGTCCGCCATCTAAGAGTCTTTCCCTTTTAGAGTTCACAGCTGTATTTTCCATTTTAATGGCTGGAGTTTGTTTCTCTTATTTGATGGCTTTACATTTTTTTCTGAGAATTTTATGTATTTTGTGTATGTGCATATGTGTGTGTATATATATATGAATATATATATATATATTCATATATATATACACACACACACACACTTATGAATACAACCTGCTGTGTCGTAGGAAGGCAGAGAGTGGAAGAGAGACAGGGAGAAGGAAGACAGTCACCATCCTAACGGGGTGATGTCTCATTGGAGTTTAACCTGCATTCTCCCGTGCATCAGTGTGTGTTAGTCATCTATGTATCTTTCATGGAGACCTGTTTAAGTCCCAGGCCACTTTTTAATTAGACGTGTGTGGTTGTACATTAGTTCTGTATTCTGGATATTAAGTCCTTATTCATGGGCTGCAAGTATAGCTACCAAGTCTATGTATGGTTTTTTTGCTCTTTAAGTATGATCTACTTTCATGTCATGCACAAAATTTTAATTTTTGATTAATTCCATTATGTCTAATTTTTGATCCCTGAAAATCTGGTAACAACTCCACAAAATCTCTGTAAAATCCATTATCCTGATGTTTTCCACCGTTTTCTTCCAAGAGTTGGACAGTTTTTTTTAACCTACTATTGTTTTTAAAACCTATTTTGAGTTAATTTTAATATATGACATTATTTAAGTTCCTAATTCTAGCACTGTTTTCTGGAAAATTGTATCTTCCTTATTGAAAAATCTTGGTCCCTTCCCTAAGCGTTTCTGTCCCATTAGTTTATCTTGAAGCCAGAATCACTGTTCTGGAATCAGATGACTCACCCTACTTTAATATTCAAGATTTGGCCACTCCTTGTCCCTTGAGATTGTACTTGAACCTTAAGGTGTATTTTCTGTCTGAACAAACCAAACCAGTACTACAAGGTCATGTTTTGCTAGGGATTACACTGACCCTGTAGATTGCCTTGGGAATCCCTGTAGATTCCCAGCCCATCAACATGGATGTGCTCCATCATTTCTGTGGCAGTTCCCACCTCTGGTTAACCTCCCAGTATTTTACTGTTTTTGATGCTGCTGTAGAAAGAACTGCTCTAATGTTTGTTCACTGCTGAAGTACAGAAATGATGCTGGTTTCCTGTGTTGACCTTGTGCCCTGCTTCTATGAGTACTTTACTGATTCTGAAAGTCTCCTGTGAAATCTTTAGTTTTCTGTATGTAAGATCATAAGATTTGTGAACAGGTAATTTTATTTTTGTCCCATTTGACACCAGCCGCTCCAGCCAGTCCATGTTGACTAGCAATGGTGCAGGCAAGCATCCTTCCACCAGACAGGAAGTTCACCGTATGTTCTCATGGTGGCCTTTTTGTTGACATAGTTTCCCTGTACTCCTAGTTGGTTTTATTTTTAATCACAAAAGAATGATTTTTACCAAATGGCTTTCCTAGTTTTTCTTGAAGACAGCAGTGCTGATTGGGCAGTGGTCTGTATCTATCACACAAATCCTTCACACTGGGTTCACCTGTTTATACTCTTCCAGTTCCAGTGGCCTCTGAAAGTCTCTGGTGAGGTCATTTGGTTTTTTTAGGAGATGTGGGGGCTTTTCCTAACTTCCTCTTTGTAGACACTGATTCTGTCCCTTCTCATCTTCTGTAGTTGCTGTGAGCACATTGAATGAGGTCTCTAGGTTTCACGTTGGACTTTCACTAGAGAAAGTACCAGCTTATCTTCCTTTTCAATTATGTGTTCAAATTCTCAAATGCATGCCACAGCATATGTGTGGAGGTCAAAGGACAGCTCTCTTCTTCCATCACGTGTGTCGTGGACATCAAACTCAGCTGAGCAACTTGGCTGGCATTTGATTCTTTGAATAGACCTCATTTCTCTGTTCCTCTGAGATCTGTTACTTTTCATTTTGGGTATGCCATTATTTTAATAATATCATCCCCCACCCTATCCCACCTCTGCCCCCTCTCTATCTCTAGGTTTGCTGGTTTGTCTTTTAACAAAAGATTATCACCCACTTGTTTACTCTCCAAACCTTCTACAGGTTTGTCATTTGACAACCCCCCCCCAACACACACACCTTGTATTCAACTATTTATACAGCATTCTCTCTTTATGCCAGTTTCCCCAAAACTGGCTGGGAAATCCTTTGACAGGCAGTTGGTCCCTGAGCTTAGGGGGCAGGCACAGTAGAAAGGTCAGGGTGTTAGAACAGTGGCTTCTCTGGGTGTTTGTGTGGTGGCTTTCGAATGTCCTAATGTTTCTCCTCAAATGGTCAATTCTGCATCTCCACCCATTTCTCTTGACTCTGGCTGGCATTTGTGGATCCTTGCAGCTTTTACAAGCAGTGCCCACCAACTCCCAAGTGAGACAAAAATCAAAAGAATCCAACCAACCTAGCACCTCTAATACTATCTAGAGGGCTACAGCTGTACACAACTCTACAGATGGGGGGAGGGTCTCTTCCACTTCATCCAGTTCATGAATGAGAACTGGGCTTCTATGGTTTTAAGAATCTTTGTCACAAGGGAGAAAGGAGCTGAAAACATCACAGAACCTAGCAACCACTTTGAAGATGGATTGTCTTGGCCAGGGTGCTTCACTGCGGTCTGTAGCTCTGATTTGGGGAGACTGTGGATGAGGTGTTTACTGAGTAAACACAGGGTGACTGAACCTTGGACAGTAAGAAAAATGTAAAAACAGTGGTCTCAAATTGTTTCTCAGCCAAATCATTTTCTATTAAAACTAACGCCATCATGCTGTTTTTGTCTGCTACTGACCTGAACAAAAAATAGGACAAAAATTTGCCTTAAATGCAACACTCTTATCTCCAAAACACCTGCCCTATAACTTTCTTGATTTCTGCCAGGAATTTTTTACTTCATACTGGCACAATGTTTTAGAAACTTATCTCTAGATGTGGCACAGGAAAGAAGTGAACTATCCATAACAAAACCACATCTGGCGCACGTCACTGCTCGCCCCTAAAAGGAGCCGATATTAACTTTGGTAACTGTACACAGTAACAATGTCGCTCTGCCTGTTAAACACAGGCTCTTACTATAGAGCCTACTAGGTTTCATTCACATTTCCAACCCAACATCAACCCAATTCATACCCAGCTTACAACTGAAAATAAGGGAAATTACCTTTATTTTCATGGGTTTGGGAGTCTTCTGCTTCCATCGAAACTGAAATTACAGTGAGGTTAATTTGAGCCAGACTTTGTGGTTATAAAATGAAAAAAAGCATTTTTTTTCTATTGAAAAATTTCAAGTGTCTAGAAAGCACTCCGATTTCTAAGTTTATTTTTACTGAAATTCTTTGCATGTTCATTTTGTTAGATTTGCAGCACAAACCACTTGTCTTTTGCTACTGGCCTCGTAAATCAATTTTAAACAAAACTGGGAAAACTAAGGTAAGAAGACTCCTACTGGACACGCCCCTCATACCCTTCACAGGAGCATTCTGCCTGCTGAACCGTTTCTGCACTCCATGCTAAGGTTCCACTCCCTTTCTCTTGGACCAAAGGGATGGAAATGTATTCCTGGAGGCAGCCCTCCTGAACAAACTAGAGTCCCCACTGCATTTTCACTTGGCGGTGTAGAGAAGTCGGTGATTTCAAAGCCTTGCTGCTGGCGATCTCCTGAGTCTCTACTGAGAGGCAGCTCAGTATGTGGACACACCTTCACTGCCGTGCTCATTCGGCGTTGGTTAAATCTGATTACTTTTGCAGCTTTATATATATCTGCAGCAGTTGCCACTTCTAGGCATGTTTGTTTTTTGACAAACTGCAATTATTTCTTTTAATACTTGTATTTGATTTTCCCTACCAATTATCTAGTGTCCTTTTAGTAGAAACCACTGACCAGTACAGAAATGTCACCTTGTAAGCATATCCTCCAACAACGACCTGGTGCAATCCATGTTAACGTCCACCCTGTACAAGTCTAGGAACAGGCAGCACAAGTCCATTACGGGAATACAGGAGAAGACACCCAGGATCCCTGTGGTCCTCGCTGCAATGGAGTACTGACTTCTCTGTAGTGTCCAAGGTGACTCATGACCTACCCATATTCCAAGCAGTAAGGAGAAAGGGACAATCCAAGGTCATGCGCTATTAAGGACACAGTCCCATCACGTGCTCTGTAAGTGCCAATGCTCAGGGGAAACCAGCGTTTCCTCACTTCTCTCTCCACTCCAGGCTCTCAGCGGAATAGCTGACAACCGTCATGTCTCATCAAAAGCAGCGAATATACTAGTTGGTGGGTTTTCAAGTGTATTTTATTGGTATAAAACCAAAATATGGTGATATAATTTTCAGGACTATGTGAAAAAGATTGTTCCCTTACAGTCTCTTTACCGTGAAGAGGAAAATGCTAACTTACCTACGAGAACAACTTTATATAGTACGAAAACAAAGGTAGTTCTTCATCAGAAAAGTAAAAAGTCAGTAAATTTGTTACAGCTCCTGAGAAAACTGAAAAGCAGGAAAAAAGACTCCACCATCTCTTTAATTTTCGCCTTTAAGGGAAAATAAAGTCATGATTCTGCTACATGTTCATCAGTAACTACAGGTTACTGATCCTCCTGGTGGCCTCCTCCCACTTTCTGATCTGTGAACAAAGCTGTCCTTCATCTATGTATTAAAACTCACTCAACATGATCTCAGAGCACCAAAGCTTCAAAGCACAAGGAGCTAGTTTGGTTTTAAAATACTTATATCCCAAGTTTCCATTTTTCTGAAAAAGGCAACCCCCCAAAGTTACATCCTGTGAGAGCCAGTCTCCACAAGACATCCTATTTAGAGGCCCCCAGGTGAATGAGCGCCATGATGGTCGTGTAGCTATGGAACAGGTCCTCTTCCTTTACCTCATTACACCTCCTCAGTATGAAGTTCCCGGTGACTATCCGGTCACATCCAATCTCCCCATTTCCGAAGAAACCGAATAAGGGGACGCTGGGAAAAAACTTCCTAAAGGCGTCGGCTTCCACGTTCCCCTTGGCTCTGTAGTACTGAAAGCCCCGGCCCACGCAAGCGAACATGAAGCCGATGGTGTTCTCTTCGGGGATGTTGGCGGCTTTGAGACGCTGCATGGCTGCCTCAGCCGTCTTGTCATCAGTCACATCCTCACTGAGGAGAACCGTGGCGCTCTGGATTCGCTGTCCACTAAACGACAGTCCAACCACACCTGTGGCATCAATATCCAGAGGCTTCCTAGAAACAGAAAATCATTAACTAAGAAGGGAGCTCTGCTGCCTTTGCAGCTTATGCTCTACTCCGAGACTTCTCGTCCCAGACAGATCTGCACCGGGTCTGTGGTGGAGGTGCTGACAAGCACTCTGACACGAACTGACAGTCCTATCCCATGGAGTATGACTGACATTATGGCATCGCACCCCATCATCCACTGATAAATTATGAAAAAGATGCACTCAGGTGGATCTCTGAGTTCGAGCTCAGCCTGGTCTATAAAGTGAGTTACAGGATGACCACGGCTGTTTCTCAAGAAACCAAACAAAAATATATATAATCATGGTGGATGATTTTCAACTCTGCAGGTTTTAGCTTTGTGTTAACTAGCCTTTAAAGAACTATGATTTCAATGCTTCCTGTCTTATTGTTTTGAGCCTGAGTTTGAATTTTAAAATTTCACAACTGGGGGGAGGGATGGAGAGGTGGCTCAGAAGTTAGGAGTGTGTTCTGCTTATACAGAGATCCCAGTCTGATTCTCAGCACCCCACAACAGGGATTCATAACCTAATACCTCTGGTCCTTGAGGGCACCTTCACTCATGTAACAGACACACACATATCTTTCCTGCCCTTTTCCTATGACACTGATTTTGTGTGCAAGTCTGGTGAGCATGCATACAGCATGGCATATGGACGGAGAGCAAAGGAGTCCTTCCTCTTTCCACCATGTGGGTCCCAAGGATTGCACTTACATTCTCAGCCCTGGTGGCGAGTGCCTCATCAGCCCTGTAAAGACTTATTTCAATCAAACATTTTATGCTTAGTAAAGCTATAAAGCACACAGTGAACACCCGCTGGGAGGAAACAGACACCTTAAGTACCCATTACATTTATCAACAACTGAATCTACAGAATGCATGAGATCTCCAGGTTAGCAAGAAACTAAGATACGGAGGCACCAAGCATCAGTGGTGCATATACACACACACACACAAAATAAATAAAATCTAGTATATAGGTCCCAAAACTGAAGGCCAAGGAACACCAGTAAGATACCACTGCTGTTCCCTGGAGAAGAGCAGGGAGATGCCACCCCACCCTGAGTGTTAGAGCCTGACGAGTTTTGTCAGAAACACTTGACCCATGTACCTCCTTCTCAAGGAAACACTTTAAATGGCTACAATCTGATCAAGAGAGAATTTGAGACCCACAGAGAGCATCTTTGAGAGTAGAAGTTTGTTTCAAAGTATTCAGAGATGAGATTGCAAAGTCCCGCTGCAAGTTTCCAACCCCAGGATTTGACTCAAAGTGACCTTCAGCTTAGTGTACGCACAGACCCTAGCGGCAGTCCATTCTCAGCTCACTCAAAACTCCACACAAGGGCATAAACAAGCTGCTTCAACCTCACCTTAGTTCTTTTCCTTTAAAAACCTAGTCTTCCTTATTTCTATGAAACCTCTATTGTAGTAATAGGAGCGATGGAGCTGCGTCCCCAGCACCCCAGCCGCCTGGCTAGCTTATGCCCCGAAACAACAACACACAAATTGTATTCACTTAAGTACTGCTTGGCCCATTATATCTAGCCTCTTCTCGGCTAATTCTCACATATTAATTTAGCCCATTTCTAACCATCTGTGTAGCACCGCTAGGTGCGCTTACCGGGAAGATTCTAGCCTACGTCCATCCTGGGTTGGAGCTTCATCGCATCTGCCCGCGAGAGGGGAGCATGGTGTCTCTGAGCTCACTTCCTCTTCCTCCCAGCATTCTGTTCTGTTTATTCCTCCCACCTATGTTTTAACCTATGAGGCCAAGCAGTTTCTTTATTACTTAACCAATGACCTTCCTCCATCACTCTATCTCCCAGTTAGCAACTCAACTCTATACTGAAATAAGCCTTATGCATTTATTTTAGCCTCATTAGTGACTTCTCTGTTTGCAGGAGCAACATCACAAGGAGGACCAGTGCTGTAAAATTTATCAACAGGCGGTGCTGAAGGAGCCTAATGCTGATGTTCTTAAAGGACAATAAATACAAGTTTAGTTTTTTTGACTGCAAGCAGAGTTGTGTTCAGTGAGCCTCTTGGCAACAGCAAAATTGAATGAATTGGTACATTAGCAATTCCTTTTCTATTTTTTGAGACAGGCTGTCACTTTGTAGCCTTGTCTGGCCTGGCAGTCATCAGTGTAGACCAAGCTGGTACTGAATTCAAGAAATTCTCCTGCCTCATAGTACTGGCATACAATACCACACTGATTCCTCGAATTTGTTGCAAGAACCTGAAGCCGTTTCCATTCACCCTGGGAGAAAAGCAAAGTGCACAGGCTTACTTCTCAGAAGTCAGTGAAGACAAGTTGTCCACCTGGCCTCCAGCCAGGATGATGTTCATATTGCTGAAAGTGCTGACCACTCGCTGCAGGTAATTATTGGCTCCCACCTTACAGCAGTTATAGCCAAAGACAAGGACCACGCGAAGCTCAGGGTTATCCAGAAGACCTGCAGAGGAGTTAGAGATAAGACAGCCTTAAACCACAACGAGCTGTTATTCCTGCTGACTGACTGGCACCAGAGGTGCTGCGCAGCACTGAAGTTCCTGGCTTTCCATTAATAAAAACCTAAGCGGTATTTGAATATAATCCAGTCAACGCCTCACACAAGCAAGGACAGTTATAGACAGAACAGCAGCCTAGCGGACCATGTTGGGTTGTTCCACATTCCAAGTCCACAAGGGCCAATGACCTAGAGTTTATAACGTGGTCTAAAAGCAGCTCTACCACTAGCAGGCAGCAAGGCTCAAGGGACCAGTAGTGTCTCATTCCCAGAGCGCCACGCTTCCACCCGAGTCTCCGGCAGCCTGTTTTCACAGCAGCCATTTGAAACCGAACAGTATTACAACAGGTGGCTTCTGGGACAGGAAGAAAATGCAGCCCCTAACTACACAGATGCTTCCATTTAACTCAGCCACATGCCTTCCATGGTGATAAAAGGAAGGGTCCCTTAGCAAGACTGAAGCAGGCTAGAAAGAAAGGGAAAGGAGCCCCGCCGACCACAATGCTCAGGCTTGAACAATTAAGAATCAAGACTCCCAGCACATTAGCATCTAACTCCATGCTGGTGACCTAGAGTTCTGTCTTATCAAATGCCTGTCCTGCATCCCAGCTTAACTTCTCAGCAATCCTTTAGTGACAGTTTTTGTAAAGACAATGACATGTGACCTTTTTTCTGAGTAGCCCACATCCACTCTCCCTGAATATCTCTCAACCCCCATGCTGAAATTTATATTAAAAACCTTCTTTAATAAACTAACTATGCTTTACACTAGCACATCCTGGAATTCTTTTTTGTGCTGAAATCTAGGAAACTTTACCTTTAGGTCACAGCATGGAGCTGCTGACAAGACAATCAATTACGGACAAATAAAACTTTAGACTCTGCCCCTGGGTCAGTTCTAACTCTCCACATAGTAAACCTCAGGTTTGCACAGTTCTGAAGGGTCCTCCCTCATACAGATGAGTCGGGCACATCGAGACTCTTTTCTTTTGTGGAACATATTTTTCTGAGTAGGAAGAAGTCTGTGGAACAACATTCAAGTCTAGTTTAGAAATGGGTGTCACTTCCAGGACGTGATCACTTGGGCCAATGGCATGGCTATTCAAGAGAAGTCAGTGTCAAGAGACACTGACACCAACCTCTGGTCTCCACACAAATGCACTGCAACATGCATGCACATGGAAAAAGGGGAAGTAGTCTCAACCATCCTGGAAGCCATCCTGAAGCTCAAGCCTGTTTTCTAAATAGTCCCACTATGGGGACAGAGTGCCTGCACCTGTCCAGCCTTCTACGGAGCCCACATGCAGGGCTTCGAGCATTGGCTGCCCACACCTTACTGCTCGGCTCCATCCCTTCCACAGCCACTCTAACTCTCCTGTTTACAGACGGTGTAAAAGCCGTTCTCAGTATGTATATTCCGTCCTTTGAGCCACAAACCCAAACTTTCCCATTTTTCTATTGCTGGTCTTTAAGTTGGGACAAGCTTAACTTTTCCAAACCTATTTCCTTGTCTGTAAAGTGAAACGAACCTATAAAAGTTCAAGGACTCAACAGCTGATTTGCATATCAGCAACAAGGAAACCTGACAGGCAGGGAATTGATTATTACGTGACATGTCTGCGTGCTAATACATCACGGAGGGAGACGATGAAAAGCCTTCACACTGCGTTGCTGGAGTAGCCAGCTGCCTATGTATCGAGTAAGTTTCCCCATCAAAGTCTGACACTAGACCTACTTCAATCCGTCCACACTTGTTTTCTCAAACTTGGGAGCAATCCTGACTGTGTATTTCCTCACACTTCAAGTCCCGTGCCTTCTCTTCCAGCGCCAACCTTTTTCTTCTAAAAACTTGTATAATAAATGGTTACTAGGGATATTTTTAAATGTTAGGTTTTTCTGTTTTAAATAACAAAAATAAGGCAAAATTATTGCTAAAAGTCTACTGAAGATCAAGATTCAAAATTCAGCTACGATTAAACACATGCATGCATTCACGGATCTTACAACTGTCTATAATTCTAGTTCCAGGGAATCTATGTCCTCGTCTGCTCTCCATGGGCAGCAGACACACACACACACAGTACATATACTTACATACATGCAAGTAAAATACTCATGCGCAAGCTTAGCAACAGAATACTTATATAAAAGGTGTTCGTCTCGGGTCATCTAGGACTTCATGGCAATAAAACAATTTGAAATGAATTGGACCAATCACCAGCCTTGTCAACAGTGGCCTAGAAGTCACTAGCTAGCCAGAATTAAAACAGATGAAGTTAATCAACAAATGGGCAATTAATAATAAATAACAATGCTGAGTATGTGCCATGTACCTGTGAAACCTCAGCACTCAGGAGGCAAAGGCAAGAAGATTCTGAAATCAAGGCCAACCAGAAATATGTAGTGAGACCCTATCTCAAAAAACCAAGTAAGTAAGTAAAAACAGTAAATAACAACTTACCCACTTCAGCAAGCTGATGTCGTTCGAGTGTTAAATTCTTGGGGTCCTTAATAAAATGAAAGGGCCGAATTTTTATCCCTTCAATTTGAGGAAATAATAAAGCAAAACCAGATTCTCCAATTTCTATTTCCTGAGGTCGGTTGTTACCTGATCCCATTGGCGTCACTAGAGAGAAAACAACAGCGTCATGAGGACAGCCAACAGAAACTGGCGTTAGTAAGAACCTTCATCAACCCACTGCATCCTCCTAACAGAAACTGGCGTTAGTAAGAACCTTCATCAGCCCACTGCATTCTCCTAACAGAAACTGGCGTTAGTAAGAACCTTCATCAGCCCACTGCATCCTCCTAACAGAAACTGGCGTTAGTAAGAACCTTCATCAGCCCACTGCATCCTCCTAACAGAAACTGGCGTTAGTAAGAACCTTCATCAGCCCACTGCATCCTCCTAACTGCAGGCTAGGCTGTTATCAAACAGATGCTCTTAGAGCAAACAAGGTTCTTTGGCAATTTTAGGGTTGTGATCCCTGCACCACACACTTTCAAATATGTTCAGAAAGAAAAGCTTTCAAAAAGCTGAGCGCACGCCTTTAATTCCAGCACTTGGGAGGCAGAGGCAGGAGGATCTCTGTGAGTTCGAGGCCAGCTTGGTCTACAAGAGCTAGTTCCAGGACAGGCTCCAAAGCTACAGAGAATCCCTGTCTCGAAAAAACAAACAAAAGAAATGCTTTTATAAACAGAGAAAAAGCAGGTATACAAATTGTCCGCAGTCACTGAGTCAAGATGACCAAGGTTTAGCTCCTGTCACACAGAGCTGGCCACAACTGTCTAACTCTGGTTCCAAGGGATCTGATGCCCCCTTCTGGTCTCTATGAGCACCACACGTGCACATGGTACACACATACACGAAGGCACAACGCCACACACAAATTTTTTTTAAGTGTTAAGTTTCTAGAAATGCAAACCACAGTGTGGGGGAAGGGGCTGAGGGATGGTGGGATGGGAGTGGGGGGTGGGGGTGGGGGGCGGTATTCGAAGAGAAGAACCCAAAAGACACACCCCACACGATTCACAGACTGTATATTTAAAACATGAAAAGAAAGAAGCAAGTTCATGGTAGGCCTGAGCTAGTGCCTCAGGTTAAGTTGACCGGGTTGCAGGCCGACCGTCCCAGAGCCTGGAGTCCTGCGGCCAAGCAGCAGCTACAGTCCTTTTCTGCTCCTTCAGTAAGGACGCAGCATGACCTGCTTCCTCAAGATTCTGCCGCATGACTCCCCACCAAGATGCACCTTCCAACTGCAAACTAAGAAAGTTCCCCACCCCACTGCATTCGGCCAGTATTTTGTTCCAACAGCAACAACAAACAACCCCTACAGAGTGCAGGAGGAAACACAAACAGTGTTTAAATGTGAGTAGATGCAGGACAGTCCACATTAAAACCACAGCAGAGTGAGCCAGCCCTGTCACAAGCCAAAGACAAGTACCCAGTGAGCATACAACTAGTCCTTAGCATCCAAGAGTATCTTCACATCTACCAGCCTGACTAACGGTCACAGCAACTGCACCCTCCAACCATTGCTCCTGAGCACAGAATGGCAGAACCTTGGAAAACTTGCCTTTCTTTTTAGGTCAGTGCTAAAACCAAGAAAGTCCAACTCCTTAAGTTTCAGAGAAACTTATAAAACTTACACAAAAAAACCCAGACTCATTCACAATACCTAGAATCAGAAAAACCACAGCCTATCAAAACAAGAATGGGAAAATAAATCTTGTCCCATTTATATCATAGAAAGACTCGAACACTTAAATGAAGGGGGGGCATGGCTCAGCTGATAAAATATCTGCTGTACGGGCATGAAGACCAGAGTCTTCCAAACCAGACCCCAGACACACACTAAGGTCAGGCAAAGTGGGAAGTAGAGAAAGGCAAACCCCTGGAGTTCACTGACCAGCCAGTCTAGCTAGAACAGTGAGCCTCAAGTTCAGTGAGAGACCCTGTCTCAAAAGAACAACAGAAGATGACACTTGACAACCTCTGACCTGCACATGCAAGCACACAGCTTTAAAGGAATTACTTATAATGTAACAAATCCATCTCAGAGACGTGTTAAATATTTATACCCAGTAAAGAGCCAAAACACAAAAAGAGAACAACCATGTATAAGACACTGACCTGGCAAAACTACCTTAGCACCACAGAAGTCAGAATAGGGGTTGTGGCAGGGACTGTCAGGCCAAAAGTAAAGAAACAGCTAAGCTCAAAGCATCAGCAGTGAAGACCAGAAGCCTGGTAAGACCAGTATCTTAGCCACTGTCCTACTGCTGTGTAGAAACACGACGACCAAGGCAGCTCTTACAAAAGGAAGCTTCAACTGGAGGCTTGTGCAGTTTCCGAGGCTGACGATCATCATGGCAGAAAGCGTGGAAGCAGCAAGAGTGGTCCTGGAGAAGTCACTGAAAACCACACCCTGGCTTGCAGGCAGAGAAGGAAGCCCATCCCCTGCTATGGAACAATCCTTTTCTACACTATGATAGGTACTGCTCATATTCACATGACAGACCAGTAGCGGATAGCCAGAGTCAGAGGATACTGGGACGAAGAAGGGCGGAGTCAGGGAGATGCCAGCCAGCTGCCAAGCAAGCAGGTTATGTAGAAAATGAGGTAACAAGTCATCAGCCATGTGGTAAAGCATAGGTAGAAATATGGGTTAATTTAAATTTAAAAGTTAGCTAATACCAAGCCTGAGCTATCAGCAGAGCATTTGCTCAGCCCCATCAAGTAGAGTGGCCATGGTGCCCTTCACTGCCGGGCACAGCATAACCAGGGAAGCAGCGGAGAGGCAGCCACCCTGGCTCTCCTGAAGGCAGCCTCGCAGCACCATGGTCTCCTGCCGAAGTCTCCTGCACGATCCTCCACACAATTCCTGCAGCTTGGCCAGCTTGGCATGCTCCACAGGCGATTAATCCTCTAAGTCGGTTATTTGGGACCAGGCACTTGAGACAGGAAGTGTCCTTTTACAATCCCCAATCACAAACTTCCTCCAACAAAACAGAGCCACACCTCCTAATCTTTGTAATCCTTTCAAACAATTTCACTCTCTGGATACCAAGCACTCAAAAGTCTATGAACATGTGGGGGCCATTCTTATTTAAATGACTGCAACTAGTATGAGGAGGGCCCAGCAAACATCAGAGCCATACCATGACCAAAGCAGATGGAATGGTATTTAACCACAAACATAAGACCATGGGGACATAAAGCAACACAAAGCCTAAGCTGCTCAGAACAAGGCAGTGACTAAGGAGAGCTGGGATTGCGACTGCTTACTGGGGAGGCAGGATGCCACCAAGGCTGCCTTCCCTTTCTTGCCCCTATTCCTACAGCAGATAACTTTAAGAAGCACAGTTGTGTTCAAGTAAAGGCAGTGGATATAATGAGAGCCGAGAAAAAAGATGTGAGGAAGGTGCCCGACTCTACATTAGTATCCAACAGTGACCAGTGATGAGGTGAAGGCTACCAGCTATTTAAAGTCAACTCAAAAGTTGGAAGAAAACCACAGTCACCGCTATTGCTTCATTAGTCCAAGTGTGTACAGAGCTACAGCAGCCCTGCGGTAAGGAGCTGGTGAGCTGGTGGGGCAGAGAAGAGCAGGCCCTATTCATTTGCAAACACCCAGAACCCTTTGTGCTTCACTGCACAGGACTCTGAGATGCAAACCAAAAGTCTTTCAGGGTGCTTGTATGGGAGTCCAGAGCTGATGAGGGCCTCTATGCCTGTGCAGCAGACACTTTACCAACTAACCACCTGCAAGGCTCCAGAAAACAACAGCTGACATCTTGCTGCATGGTTTGCTCTAAAGGCCACAGATGTGCTGGGTCACTGCATCTTCACAGCCCTCCTAAGAAGGCGCTTTCCCATTTCCCTGATGAGGACACTCAAGTCTCATGGACGTCAGGTAAGCTATACAAAGTAACACAGACACTAAGTGGTACAGCTGGAATCCTGATCCAGTTATCTTAACCACTGGACCACCGCTACATCAACAGGAAACAATTCAAACAGTAACAGCAAAAATTCATGTGCCATGCTGGCAGCATGCAGAGAAACAAGTCTCTCCGTAAGACGCACTGTAACCTGTCACTCTCAGCTGCCCCGCCTGCAGGAAACAAGAGTGGGTGAACTGACCAGACAGGAATGGGGCAGGCACAATGAGACCCTTCCTTCCCTGGAAAGGCTAAGGAAGTCAGGTTATATGCTGCTCTTAGGCAGCCCTGTGATCTGAACTGTGAACCTCAACAACTTGACACCGAGGACAAGGTTCCACCAGGACAGATGTCTACTGCTCTTGGTTTTACATGCCACCAGAAAGGTGAATGTGTGCTCTCCAGCTATAATTAGTTCACCAATCCACGGGACCCCACATTAAACTAAGCAAAAAATAAGTCGTTAATTTCTCTCACCTATAATTCCCGGGGTCACAATCCCAAGGATCTGACACTGTTTGGGAAACAGCTTCTCGAGGGCAAACGCTGTCTCCATGGTAGTTCTTTTCCTCGCTGTAACAATAAAGCAGCACAATTATTAAATATCCACTTTTCATTGTCAAACCTAACAGTGTTAAAAAAAAAAAAGACAGACACAAAAAGTAATATTTAACAACCGAAAAGGTTATGAGGCTGGGGGCATAACTCAATTGGTAGAGGACCAGCCTAGCATGCAAGAAGCCTAGGTTCGATCGGTCAATCATCAGCCATGGTGCTACATGAACCCCAAAGTGGTGCATGCTGTGGTCCTAGCACTTGAAGATAGAAGCAAGATGGTGTAGGAGGTCCTTCTTTCTATGTGTTGCTTACATTGGTTAATGAATAAAGAAACTGCTTTGGGCCTGGTGATAGGGCAGAACTTAGGCAGGGAGACAGAACTTAATGCTGGGTGGAAGAAAGCGAGTCAGAGAAGCCATGGATCCTCCACCTTAGATGTACACTGATTAGAATCTCCAGTAAGCCACTACCACATGGCGATACACAGATTAATAGAGATGGGTTAAACTGAGATGTAAGAGATAGCCAATAAGAAGTTAGAGCTAATGGGCCAGGCAGTGTTTTAATCAATACAGTTTCTGTGTGATTATTTCAGATGTAAGCTAGCCGGGTGCTGGAATGAACAAGTCCTCCTCCAACAGCAAGATAATCAGAAGTTCAAGGTAATCTCTTAGCTATACAGTGAGTTTTTGAGGCCAGCCTGGGCTACATGTGACCTTATCTCAAAGAAAAAGGAAGAAGCAATTGAAGGAGGGAGGGAGGAAAGAGGGAGGAAAGGAAGGAGATAGGAAGGGAGGGAGTAAAGAGGGAGAAAGTGAGGGAGAGTGGGAGGGAGGGAAGAAGGAAAGAAGGAAGGAAGGAAGGGAGGGAGGGAGGGAGGGAGGGAGGAAGGAAAGGGAGGGAGAAAGGAAGAGAGGGAGGGAGGAAGAGAGGGAGGGAGGGAGGGAGGGAGGGAGGGAGGGAGGGAGGACCTTAGATTTGTTTTGTACACAAGGTTTCTCTCAGTAACAGTACTGGCTGTCCTTGAACTGACTTCTGTAGACCAGGCTAGCCTTGAACTCAAGGAGATCCACCTGCCTCTGCCTCCTGAGAACTCGGAATAAAGGCATGTGCCGCCACCTGGCAAGCTTGAATATTTTGATTAAAATAAGCGGTTTCCCCATTTTTGTGTCTGTTTTATTCGAATTCTAAACCTACCCTTTGCCATTAATAGTTTGCCCTTGTCCTTACTTTTGCCCAAAGGCATCAACTTTGGCGCAGCACTGAGTCTGAGAGGTGCTATTATTTATGGGATCTCTGTTCAGCTGGTGTCATGGCACAACTACTACTGGACTCCAGTCAGTCAGATTCAGGCCAGACAATGTACAAATCAAAGTCTGTGCCAAAGGGCCCCATCTTGTGTTCTTGAGCTGGGTTCCCCTTAGCAAGTCAAGAATGCAGAGTGTCTGCAAACAGCTTTGGAATCCCATAGCGCTGCATCATACATGAACAGGCTTGGATAACCAAAGCCAGGCTCCTGTTTTAACAAAGGGAAGTACAACTGGAGGCTTAGAGTATTTCAAAACAAAAATCTTTCTGAAAAACTTTGTTCCAGTTAGACCAGGAGGTCAGACATCAATCTGCACACAAAGGGCTCCTTAGCTCAAGCCAAACAGAGGCATGAGTACAGGAACGGCGCCCCAAAGCCCTGGAAGGCTTGCACTTAGCAGTAGGAAATGTTGGAAACAAAAGCCCAACCCTTTTTTCTACATATACCTCTTTTATGGCCACGGCACTCCTCCAGGCTAATGAAAGTTTCAGAATCTGCCATGTAGAGGACGGTCCGTGGTAAGATGCGAACATTCTGCAAAGAAAAAGATAATTGGATCTGACTCTGTAAATGCTTCTGTGCTCCCCAAGTATCCGCCACTATCCCTAAGGACAAAAAAGCTACTGCCTCCCTCCCCATCCCAGTCCTCACTGCTCCCTCCACCCTGAGTCCTCACTGCTGCCTCCCTCCTTTCCTCCCTTCCCCGAGTCCTATTACTTCTCATGGGTCATTCCTACTCTTATCAGTTTATTTACTGAGTAGCAGTATTTTTTTTTTTTCACATCAAATTTATCTCAGGCCTCAAGAAGTTCATTTACTCTTTTAGAACAGATATTTGGTTTACCAGTTAAAGTTGTCTCTCACTTTACTTAACAGGAACGGAAATAAGAAGCATCCCGATGGCGGCAGCAGGTGCATAGGTTGAACCCCCCTTCTGGTTTTCCTTTCCAGCTCCAAGCTCAGTATTACCAGACCTGCCCACACTTAAACATGTTCCCTAGCTGCCAAGCACCTTAAACTTGTTTCCTTTAACGTACCCTAGAACAAACCTCTCAACGCCTGCTCCTAGATGCCACACCCTTTGTACTGGGGACTTCCATGTGACATCCTTACAGCTTGTGCTGTGTCCACTCTGAGCAGGGTTCTTCAGACCACTGGTTTTCCTACGCCTCCCATCATAGACACGTGTGCACTAAATGGAAAAGCCTTCTATCAAGTGCTTTTCTATCAGAATGGAATAATGTGCAGATTATGGAGCACAACTTCACTGCCTTGCAGTCTGGAGGTGGTTTACATGTTTCAGAGTAGGTTCTAGATAAACCAATGAAAGACACTGAATACTATTCTGTGGGCTGGGTAAGACCTATGACCTATGGATACAAATTCTTGGTTTTATCGGGCGTTTCTGTTTGTTTTGGTTTTCGAGACAGGGTTTCCCTGTAGCTTTGGAACCTGTCCTGGAACTAGCTCTTGTAGACCAGGCTGGTCTCAAACTCACAGAGATCCACCTGCCTCTGCCTCCCGAGTGCTGGGATTAAAGGCGTGCACCACCACCGCCCGGATCAACTGACATTTTTTTTTTTTTTTAAAGATTTTATTTATTATGTATACAATACAGTGTGTTGCCTCCATGTATGACTGCAGGCCAGAAGAGGGCACCAGATCTCATTGTAGATGGTTGTGAGCCACCATGTGGTTGCTGGGAATTGAACTCAGGACCTCTGGAAGAACAGTCAGCGTCCTTAACCTCTGAGCCATCTCTCCAGCCCCTCAACTGACATTTTTTAAAGTAACTACTTGACACAATTTAAATTTCCAGAGTTCGTACATATTTTGGGAAGCCCTTTTAGATAAAACACTGGCAACACTCAGACTGCTTGCCTTTCAGCTATGGCTAGGCAGACCGTCCAGTACCTCCAACTCCACTGAGCTACCAGACCCACTTGGTCTATTGGATTAATAATCATAATAAACCGTGGGATTATTTCACCCAGAAATTTTGCTGAGTGAAGGAGTCAGAGCCTGCTTCTGCCTCTGCCATAACCAGTGGTAAATTTCAAAGTAGTCAGGCCTTGAGCGTCCTGTGTTTAGATAAATATACAAGCCTCGTCTTGAGATTCTAAGGTTCTTTTTTTCTGGCACTCACACGTCTCCATTTCCCTTCCTATTTCTCACTAGGAACTACGCCAAGCCTCAAACACTCTCACTGTAGCACAAGGAGCCTGGGACTACACTATTCAAACAAGTTACAAATGGCAAGCTGGCTTATAAAAAAGTTCAAAATATTTCTAAGGACGTTAAGGAACTCCCCTTATATCTGTATTAAAATACTCTATCCACAAGATGATTTGGAAAACACAGAGAAAGCAGCATGTATCACTTAGAGACTATGCTTCTGTCTCAAGAGTTTGATTTCTTTAGGGCTACTACTAACTGAACTTTAATAGTGATATGACAATTCTTAATATCCATCGAAAATTTATAGCCATATATTATAAATAACATGTAATATACATTATCTTTTTGCCATTTAATCCTTAGACAAACCCAATAAACACACAAAAGAATTATTGCTCTCCCTTTTCAATTTATAAAAATGGAACCTAAGGCTCAGAGAGGTCAAAGCTACATTGCCAGCTTGAGCCAAAAATGGGTCTAAGACTCTCTGTATATAACAACCACTACAATGTATGAAATTCACAGCCAAAAAATAATGCCTACTGTGGTAAAAAGTTGAAAACAGCCACAGGTAGTTTAAAAGAGCATTAAAAAAAAAAAATCACAGGACTAGATGACACTAAGTATATAATTTAATAATCTGTTTTCCAACATTTTAAACTTTTTATTTCTTATGTATGTGTCCAAATGTGTGCTATGTGTGTGCAGGTGCCCTCAGAAACCAGTTGTTACAGGCATTTGTGACTGGGAACTGAACTTAGGTCCTCTGAACAGCAGACAATGCTCTTAACCACAGAGCCATCCCTCCAGCCCCTTTATGAAGATCTTATCACTGAATGTACCTTGCAATTTATAATTTCATGACTTCTTTTACTGAACAGTGAGTTGTTTTAAGCTCCCTCACTGTATATGATGCTCCAGAAAACACTTCTGTGGAAAAAGCTTTGCTAGTATTTTGAATTTTCCCAAATAACAGATTTTGACAAACAAACTGCAGGGTTTTGATCAGAGAGAACAATACTCCCACAGGCCTGGGAGAGGCTAGCCAGCCTTCTGGGTATGAGTCCAAGAGTCCAAAGAGCAAAGAAGAAAACCTACACAAGATTAGCATGGAACTGAGGACAGCACACTTGGGACAGGCACATTAAAGACAAGAGCCAGGGCCGGAGAGATGCTGGAGAGATCAGATCGACTGCTGTTCTTTCAGAGGACAGAGTTCACAATCAACTGTTAACTCCAGCTCCAAAAGATCCGATGCATTCTTCTGACCTCCATGGGCACCTGCACACATGTACACATATATAGACAGACACAAAAATAAAAGCTTTGTTTTTTTAAGAGCTAGGTTTCCCACTGTCAAAAAGGGAGATATAAACATGAGAGGAAGTGAGACAAAATCTTAGGTAGGATTGGACACATTGCATTTAAAGAAACGCAAGAGTTTCCATGCACAGATAGAAACATAGTTTCAGATACACATCTGGTCAGCTTTCCACCTCTCTCTTCATTCAAGGACTCAAATGTGGCTATTTAAAAAAAGGGGGTGGGCGCATCTCTAATGAGTATGTACAAACTTTTTCTTGTCATTATTTACTTATATAGTCTACTTAGATTAGGTATAAATAATCTGGAGATTTAAATTTAAATATGAGGGTGAGCTATGCAGGTTAATACAAATACTATGCCACTTTATTTATTTTTAAATATTTATTTATTATGTATATGATATTCTGTGTGTATACCTGCAGACCAGAAGAGGGCACGAGACCCCATTACAGATGGTTGTGAGCCACCATGTGGTTGCTGGGAATTGAACTCAGGACCTTTGGTAGAGCAGGCAATGCTCTTAACCATCTCTCCAGCCCCACTATGCCACTTTATGAGGGACTTGAGCATCTGTGGACTTCAATATGGGGCAACGAATACCCTGACAATACCAAAGAACAACTATATGCAGATACATACATGTACTCCTATCTGGGCTAAAGTAGAGGCAGCAAACCCCTCAGCAGCAGTGAGTACTTACACAGTACAAATCTTAGTTCTAAATACCAACTTCCACTAAAAGCAATCAAGACTACTAGAGAAACCACTAATTTCCCAAATGAAGCAGGCAAAAAACAAGCTAAAAACATCTGGTACTAAAAAAGTAAGGTCATCCCTAAAAGACACTGAAGCTGGATTGGGAGCTCACTAGTCAAACCAAAGACAGTGTAAGCACAAGATAGACACAGTAACAGATATAGCTTTGAATAAGAGACTAGCAGCATGTGCAAATATACATATATATATATATGAACAAAAGGAAAGAGAAGACTAAGTTTCAAAGTTTCTATCCAGAAATACTTATTCATTGCAGGCCAGAAAATTTAAAGGTAGAGGCTTCTGGTAGATATCACCTGAATCAAATAATTTAAAATAATGAGACAAATGAAAACCAGAGGCCACCTGGAAGAATACTGGGAGAACACACCCTTGCTTTCCCATCATTCCTGACGAAATCTAATCAACCTCAGTCACACTCAATTTGTGAATGTTCTACAAATTAACTAGCCTTAGATTTTCTTAAGTGTTCTGGCAGGAAAAGACAAGCTGGTGAAACTGAACAAATCAAAGAAACATTTTAGTTAAAGAAACTTTTAGGGCTGGAGAGATGGCTCAGTGGTTAAGAGCACTGCCTGCTCTTCCAAAGGTCCTGAGTTCAATTCCCAGCAACCACATGGTGGCTCACAACCATCTGTAATGAGGTCTGGTGCCCTCTTCTGGCCTGCAGACATATACACAGACAGAATATTGTATATATAATAAACAAATAAATAAATGATTTTTTTTTTAAAAAAAGAAACTTTTAGTTAAAGTTACTGGGAGTTGAATCCTTTTGCTATCAAGAACAGTAATGGGGCAAAATCTGAATGGGAGTCTGAAAACTAGACAACAGTATGTCTGCAGTCTCTTACTGAAGGATGCATTTATTACTATCATCTTTTATTTTAATGCTAAAGTTATCTCCAATTTGACTAGTGAAAGTCCCTTTCAGGCCAACCTCAGATGTCTTTTTAGGTAACGTATTATCTTAGTTTAGTTTCTATTGCTGTGGTACTGACCAGCACCGAAAGCAATCTGGGGAGGAAAGGGCTTATTTGGCTTACATATCCCTGATGACAGTTCACAGAAGGAAACCAAGGCAGGAACCTGGAGGCAGAAACTGAAGCAGAAGACACAGAGGAGCCATCTTTACTGGTTTGCTCTCCATGGCTTGCTCAGTGTGTTTTCTCATATACCCCAGAACCACCTGCCCAGGGCTGGTACAGCCCACAGTGAGCTGGACCTTCTCACACCAAACACGAATAAAGAAGATGCTCTACAAACTAGTCTACAGGGCAATTTGATGATGGCATTCACTTGAGGTTCCCTCTTTCTAGCTTGTGTTCAGTTGAAAAAACAAAACAAAAACAAACTCTAATAAACTCATGTATTGATGATAATTTTCCAATCTGGAGGTGACACTGTCGTTGAATAGAACATTCATGTTTGCATATTATACATACTAAGGGAGATGTAATGGGCCGTCAAATTGGCAATTTCCTCTCAAGGGTATCTGCCTCTCAGTGAGATACCGGAACTTCACTACCGGCTCTATAATCTGTCTTCACCTCCCGGTGTAATGACTTTCCTGGATCCAGGGACGCAAATGAGATAAGGGCTGTGACTTAAGTAATTTAGGTATAAATTTTAGTTTATTTCTAGTGTGTGACCCTGATAAGAATGCCTTCATTGCAAAACAGAGACAAGTGAAGGAAGGGTCTGCAGAAGTTTTAACAACGACACCTGTTAACTTCAATTGCCCAACATCTAATGAGCATCTGCAGCACGCCCTTACAACACCTGATGTTTACTACAAAGTCTTTCCGGACCACGAGCAAAGGTCCCCAAATTAAAAGCAAAAGCATGTATCATAATCGTGATTTAAAAAAAAAGTTCTGAAAGATGGCCCACCAGTCCTGCAAATGACTGTCCACGGCACACACCCATACTTGCCTCAAGCGCCTCTGCTACCACGCGGACCAAGCAATGTCCTTCCAGGTGGCCGGCCTCCGCCACTCCTGCGGAGATCCAGGTCACGCTGCGGTGGGTCCGCAGCACTCTGCGAACACACTCCCTCCATAGGCGGCACACTCTGGGGACGCAAAAGCACAAAAGGTTGCCGCCGGGAGGACCGCTCCCGCCGTCTGCAGCGCTGCAGGGGCCGAGCGCCAGGAGACCTGTGCAGGGATCCCGGTCTGGGCAGACCCGCCACCCAAGGGGACGAAAGTCTTCTCCCGCGCCATTCGCCCTCACCCGGCTACCCGCAGCAGCGCCTTGGCGGGCAGGAAGGTGAACACACGCTCCACCACCTCCGCGAGGTTACTCAGCACGAAGGTACTTCGCGGGTCGGTGGAGGAGGAGCCGCCGCCGCCCACCGGCTCCATTCCTCGCCTACCGGCCAGAAGCCCTACGGAAGCTCAGAAGCCGAGCGCCGGGCACACTGCCGCCCACCCGGGCCCACTGAGCAGGCGCGCGCTCCACTTCCGGCGGACAGCTTCCGGCACTGGTCTTACGGCAGCCACTGTGCGCCGCGTTGTAACGCCTGCGCTGTTCGCCCGGAAAGAAACGGTGCAGCTTGGCCCTTGAGCCGGCTGCAAACACTCGATATATTCAGTGAATCTGGTTAACACGTTAGCCCTTAAATTTTAAACGAGTATTTTAAATAGCACTCGCTATTCTTTGGCCACTATAATTGCTGCTAGAACCATACACCAAAGCAGACCGACATTTTCAAAATAGGAAGAATGCTTTTGCTCGTACTAGATCTTCATCTTCATTCATTTCAGGGCTACTGAAAAACAGGAGACGAGGCCCAAGAGTCTATTTTAACAAACCTTCCCGTGGTTCACATACATATTCTGAACCATAAATGAAAAGAACAGATTCAACTTCATTCCAACTGAATCCAGTTGTTTCCTGATTGAAGGGGTTTTGGTTCCCATCTACTTGGTTTGACCTGGTGCTTCTTGTTTTGGCCTCATAACCCCTGACACTGATATATTTACATTTTGAGGTGAGCATGGTGGTGCATGACTAATCCAGCAAGATGGAGGCAGGAGGTTCACAAGGCGAAAACCTGAGCTTCTCAAGAAAATTTAACGTGGGATAATCTAAACACATTAACAACTTAAGTTTTTGTTTGTTTTGTTTTTCGAGACAGGGTTTCTCTGTAGCTTTGGAGCCTGTCCTGGACCTAGCTCTTGTAGACCAGGCTGGCCTCGAACTCACTGAGATCAGCCTGCCTCTGCCTCCCGCGTACTGGGATTAAAGGCGTGTGCCACCACCGTCCGGCTTTGTTTTGTTTTTAATGTAGAAAAACCTCTTTAAAAGCACCCTGCCCCTCAGTAACAAACTGCCACTTTACTCTGGAAACCTTATGGCTACTTAATAGCAAACATAGATGGCAAACAGTCTCCAAACACTTCACTGTACCTCGAGAATGTGTGAAACCCCAAATGCGTTCTGATAATAAAAACCCCAGCAGGTCCCAGGGTCTCCAGGAATCCCAAAGTCTTACTTTCAGGACTATAGGCCCCAAACTATTCAATGGACCCATTGGGGGTGAACAGCGGCATGTGATGAGGACCAAGGGAAAGCGAAGGCAGTGTGTTAAAGAGGAGGACTTCTAAAGATTCCCACACCTAAGAGGACCTTCGGAGTGGGCCACTGTTTCTGAATGAAGTAGGGTGGATGGCATTCAAATAAAACATCCAAACCAAAGATGAATGGCAAATTTCAGTCACGGAGAAAAAGAGTATTATCCAAACATACTGAGCTAAAGCCTGTAAGATAAACTGTCAGCGGTGTGTATAAGGATCATAAGACAATAGAGGGAGTGTGCTATCAGTATCCTGAGAAAATTAGGGATATAATTAAAATAGTACTTGAGCCACAATATCCCTGCCAGATAGCCTGGGCTGGAAAATGAGACAAAAACAAAAACGACAACAGCAACAACCCCCCCCCAAAAAAACAAAAAACAAACAAACAAACAAACCCACAAGCATTTGAGTTTAAAGACTGTAAAGGGAATGGCTAAAGAAAAATTGAGTGCACTGATTGTGCATACCAATTCTAGGTTCCCTACCTCTCTCATTAAATCAGCCTTCATCTTCACCCCTGAAATCTCTCCACACCCATCCTCTCTTAAATACCCTACACTAGAATTTTAGTAGAGCTAGAGACACCTGAATCACAGCATTTCTTATGAGGGAAAGGTGACAAAGTGATTTTTAAATGGTTCTTTATTCATAAACTTGATGCAAGTTTACAAAATTTACTGTACATTGCCAAATAAATCTGCAATGAAAAATAAAATCCAAAAAACAAAGCATGCCAAATGTGCAGCTGTCAAATCCGCTAGCCACTAGGATATTAAAGAATTCAATAATGTATTCAAGATTTTGCCTTAAGGCTTAAGGAACTTTATACTGCTTTGAAGAATTCTGCCTTGTCACTGCTATCCGAGCACTGACAATCATTTAAAGGGAACCAAGTGAGCAAAAATACCACGTATCTTTAACCTGTCCTCTTAACCAACAAAACAGAATCAGGAAAAATTAAAAACACAAAATGCACAGTGCCAAGTTTCCTGAATGTGGTTTGCAAAGTTTAAAAAAGAAAAAGAAAAGAATCTAAAATCAAATGTGTAAGAAACACCTTCTGAGTCAGGTGATGGTGGCACGTGCCTTTAGTCCCAACACTCCTCTGTGAGTTCAAGGCCAGCTGTTACACACAGAAATCTCGAAAATCAAAAACAAAAGCAAAAAGAAAACAAGAAGGAAAAATACTCTGTACTGGTTTGTGCAGGAAAATGTGCTTCTGGGTTTCTTCTTAAAAGTGCTTAATAGATAGAGTTTATATTTAAATCAAATTCAGGATTATTAAAAAAAAACTATTACCAACAAAGAGTACTGATTCAGGTAAGGTGGTAAAATGGAAAGCACATTGACTTGTGTCACATCGTATAAAAGATTAACATATGCAGAATTCGTACTGGTCTTCTGATGGAAAAGCACTGTATGGCTATAGCAAAAAAATTTAATGGTCTCCAATTTAGGTATCTTTTATACTTTTGCTCAAGGAGTCTTTGTACCAATCAGTTTAGAAGTTTATCAGTTTATCAACAATTGCAACACCCCGTTAATAAGTGGAAAGGTAAAATAACTTCATAGTTTAGAACTTCGGGCTCTACACTGTGGCTCTTCCCAAAAAATGCTGAACCGGAGGAGGCAGGTTCAGCACAGCAGGGGAAAGCACTGCTCACAAATGGCTCACTTTGCTTTCCCTAATATGAAAGAATATAACTATTCAAACAGAAACAGTTCAAACTTTCACACAACCATGAAAAAGTTAACAATTTAATGAAGAGGCTTCCTGTCATAATTTTGGCAATAAAAAGATTTCAGACCTGAAAAGGCTATGGTTTAGAAGACCTAAAATTCCTAAACCAGTATTGACCATCAGTTAAACTTTTATTGGCTCTAAACGAACAAGATTTTGCAAATCTTCATACCCCATAGGCTCAATATAAGAAGGTTACTGTAAATTCACAGCTGCAGTAAACTGATGCTGACTTCCCTGCTTGCTTAAAAGATTTCACTTTTCAAGAAAGAGGTGGTAGGGAGTGGCTATTGTGTGTACTTAATAGGAAAAATACAGTAAAGGCCCCACTGTTCAGTCCAAGATACCTAAAGTGAGCAAAATGAAAAGGCTGTATCTGGATGTCAGTTGACAGATTATCCGCTATATAATCTATTAGCTAATGTCTTCGGTACTGCTGTTATACGGGCACTCAAAAGCTTATGTCTGCACGTTGGAACGATTTTCTTTAAAGCGACATTGGTCCAGACATATGTCAGTGTAGTTAGCCATCTTCCTTTGGAGGTGTGTACCAGCCTAAAATAAAAAGGAAACAACATTAACTACTTCAATCCTTGAAGCAACTAGGAAAAGGCACTACTAAGATCAGGTCCAGTCTCTACTCATAATTTTGTTGTTTAACACTACTGTAGAAACTTAAACTTGTGTTTTGGCTACTAACCCAGCATTCATATATGCTCACTGTATCAAGTCACTGCATATGAATAAACCACACTTGAGTTTCCAACACCTATATATGAATGGTATTCCTAGTTGATAATGACAGCATGAACTAAGAGTAGTCTACATGCTAACCTTCCATTTCAATTTTGTATTTAAAAAGCACCTGGCAATTACAATTAAAAAAAAATACTGGTAGGTAAAGTGTTGTCATGACATAAGATTCTAAGTATGTGAGGAAGTCTATCACAGTTAGTAATCTCATAATGTATGTCCAAACATCAAGTTACACATGATAAGCACACAATTTTGTCAATTTAAAACAAATAAAAAGATGTAAAACTTTGGAAACTAGAATTGTTTTCTGATACTGAACCCACTACTCTTTTATCAATGCAAGGCTTACACACACACACAACATTTTCTATAAATATCTTTGAATGTCAATTGTAGGGTTTGCCTTAAGAAAGAAAAGGGAGCAAAGAGGACTGTTGCTCTTACTCCACATAAGTCTAAACTCTCATAGAAAGGCAATTAGATGCTCAGTCATGCCTGCCTGGCACAAAGTAGGCATTGGAACACACTGATATACTAGAAATTGTAAGACCTTCCTTTAAGACTTGGTTTTGACTATTATTTCTAAAAGTATCACTGAAAAAGTGACAAGTGGCATTGTTATTAAAATAAGCGTACAAGACACAAATTTAATCTTAGAAACGAACATACATATGTAAGTTGAGTGTGCATAGGCCAGAGGCCAACATCCTGTTTCTTCCTCAACTGCTCTCCCTTTTTTTGAGACGGTCTCAACCTAGAGCTCAATGATTCAGATTGGCTGGCCAGAGAGTTCTCTGTCTCTCCACAGGTGGGATCAGAGGCATCTGCTGTCATACCTGGCTTTTCATGTGGGTTCTGGGAACAAACTCAGGGCCTCATGCTTGCACGGTTAACTTCCCAGCTCAACTAACATATTTCTAGAAAGTTAAGACCATTTACTACAGATGCTGACCCTTAGGAAAGTTACTTCCTTCTACTCTGCACAAAAGAGCATTAGCTTCCCTCCCATGCTACAATGAACTCTTTGTTCAGGGCACTTGGTTACAAAGTACGCTGCATGGGTACTATTCTTTTTCTTCCTGTTTATTAAAGGACACTTTGCCAACTTTAGAGATGAGGAAACAGGAGCTAAAAGAGATCACAGAAATGGCTCAGTGGGTGAAGGCAATTGTCACAAAGCCAGAAAACCTGAGTTTGATTCTCAGAACCCACATGGTATGTGTGGTGACAAGCACATACACACAAAACACATATTTCTTTTCTAAATAAATCATAGGACTAAATAAAAAAAAAAAACAGAGCTAGGAAGACACATAAATGGCACTTACAAACAAGTCTTCCAAGCCAGGCCAGGCGATGCAGACCTAAAATCCCAGCTACTGGGGAGACCGAAGCAGAAGGATTCAAAATTCAAGGCCTGCCTGAACTGCAGAGTGATCTCAGAACCAGCCAGGGCAACTTAGTGTGATCCTATCTTAAAAAGTGAAACAAAAAAGGAAAAAAAAGAAAGAAAGAAAAGAAAAGCAAGAACAAGGGCAAGACTTGTTCAAACAGTAAACCTATATCTCAGCAATAGAATGTTTTGCCTGGTGGGGTTCTGGGTTTGACCCTGAGAGAGGAAGGAAGGAAGGTCTACCAAAGTACGAAGCTGAAGATGTTTCAGAAGCAGATGGTTATGATCCTGTTATGCTTGCTCAAGCACAGTGAGAGCTCCTACACAGAGTTGCTCGCACAATTCCTTTAGTTACAGAATATGTTTCAAGTGAGCAACGGGATTTATCCACTAAGCTGAATTCTTGGTTCAGACTCAAAGGCATTTAGGTCAAGTCTTCAGGGTACAGAAAGAAGCAATGTTAAGATTTATTGAGAAATTATGAATACAGCAAAAGTATGCCCACTATAATTAACAATATTTGATAAAAAATTAAGACAGAAACACAGGAATAAACAAGGCAAACAACAGCATGCTGTGTACAACTTCATGAATGGCACTAAGTACTTATTGAATTAAACATACCATTTTTCTCATGTATCTGTACAATGGAATTATAGGATTGTTGGGCCCGTGCTAGATTATACTGATTCTGAAAAAGAAATACACATTATTAAATCAAAACTGCAGCCAGATGAAAGCCATCAGAGTAAACTTACAGATGCATCACTGCTGAGCTTAAAAGGACATTTTCATTTCCAGAGGATTTGTGTTACTAACTTTCCATAATTGCTACAATTTTATAAGAATAACAAAACCAGAATTGTACTTCACCAAACCCCACAAACTTCAGAGTTGTTGTTTAAAGTCTTCCTACCACTGGTCAAGCAGGAAAGTTTATAATCCTAGTATGTGTCTCCACACTATCTGATCAAGTCAAAGGAAACATATTTAGATGAGTAACGCCCCAACTCTTCCTTCTTACATCCAAAAGGACAGTCCATGAGATGCTGCTTCCAGACAAGAAGACACTAAGCTCAGGTGCCATGCATCTAAATATTTGTAGTTAGAAATATAAAGAATGCTCACAATTGCCACCAAGTCACCTCCTTTGACTAAAATAAGGAATTTTGTCTAAGGCACCAAGGGACTGAATTTTGTTCCTCAGGCATGGATGGCCTACACCTAACTTCAATTACTATCAGACACACCTACAGTAGCACATCATACAGCCTGCTGCAGAACAAACACACAGTAATGAACAATGACAAGATGTAGATAGAGACATTATCCCTTCCTGATATGGGATGCCCCTCTGTATGCTGTGATTACCATTAATGAATAAAGAAACTGCTTTAGACCTGTAGCAGGGCAGAACTTAGGTATGTGGAGAAAACTAAACTGAATACTGGGAGGGAGAAGGTAGAGACAGAGAGAAACCATGGAGCTGTCGGAGAGAAAAGCCAGTTGGAATCTTGCCAGAAAGCTACAGCCACGTAGCGATACACAGATTAATAGAAATGGGCTAAATTAATATGTAAGAATTAGCCAATAAGAAGCTAAAGCTGATGGGCCTGGCAGTGATTTAATTAATGCAGTTTCTGTGTGATTATTTTGGGGCTGAGCAGCCAGGAACGAACAAGTGGCCTCCTCTCCAACACCTTCCCATCCCCACTTCCCTTACTCAAGTTAGCTACATTTTCTAGTTTCTTGTACTTTTCAAGGGTGAATGCTGTTGTCCAAAGACCAACCCTGTATACATTTGCCAAATGGTAAAAACACCTAGAGAGGAGCTGCTGCGTCAGGACCCAGCCTTTGCCATGCTGAGGCTTTGCTCAAGTGTTCCATTATGACTGCCAAGACCATCTGTATGCATCCCTACAGAACTTCCCAGAAGTCCCTCACCACTGACTAAAGCCACACCCTCCCTATGGTCTCATTTGCTGGTTTACTATTCAGTACAGCTGACCAAGTCTATGCATTTGTGAGTCCCTTATTTTCATTTCTGTACCAGTTGTAAACAGATGCTGTTTTCTACAGAGTAATCTAAAGCCCTGCCATCAGGCACCTAACACACACGCACACACACACACACACACACACACACACCACATGGCAGCAAAGAAAAATTTTAAAATACTTTCATGGGCTATGGTTCAGAACACTTGCTGCTCTTCCTGAGCACCAAGGTTTGATTACTAGAACCCCATATGGTGGCTTCCCACTCCAGTTCCAGGGATCTGAGGTCCTCTTCTGGACTCTGAGGACACCAAGCATGCATATGGTGCATTGACATATAAGAAATTTAGACAAAAACATCCATACACATTAATTTTTTTCCAGAAAGAGAAAAATAAAAGAGAAACAGACTAAGCATAACAAAATATACACAACATACTCTCAAATGATCATGGGATACTGTGCCCACTCTGCCTCTACCATTCTGGACAGCAGACACAGTTGATGGTTAACCTCCACTTTAAGGTCAGCAGCAGACGTCTGCTTACACCTTCAATAATCTCTCCCTTTTCTTTTAGTTGGTTTGACTCCTTTGTAACAGTGAGTTGGATTTTTGATCTGTTGTTATTTTCTGTTTTTATTTTTTAATTAGCATACAAGAAACTACGTACCAACATTTTTTAACAAGATAGGTTTTGGTGGATTCTGCTCTCTCTCACCTTCCCTAGCCTAGTAACTTCATTGCCTCCAGTCTCTCTTCTTCCTCTTCCATGTCCGAGGAGGTTGTCCTTTCTCCTCCTCTTTCACTACCGTTCTGAGCCCTCCTTTAGCCCTGCACTGTTGCTGCTGTCCCAGACACTGCAGAATTTTATTTTTAAATCCCATTTAAGCAAAGGGCTGTATAAATCTGAAATTATACAGAACACCATGTATTTCTGGCATACTAACTTACCAGTCTTATTTAACTAAACTAGGGATCAGAGAGTATCTGTCTTTTTTTTTTCTTTTCAGCATTATGGATTGGCTTCACTCAACAACTTTAGGAGGGTTTTTTAGAATTTTACTATTGCCATTGTAGTTAAAAATTATTTTTACCTTTATATTTGATTTTTAACTATAATTCAGAAAGGCACTTAATTTCCAAATTCATCTGTCCTTTAATTGGTCTCTTCATTATTATCTTCTAACTTAATTTCATATTTGAATAATATGGTTTGGAAGGTAGCAAACCACAAGCTTTTTGTATTGTTTGCCTTGTCTTATAAAATAATCTGCTGTGATTTTTTTCTATTTTCCACGTATGGCTGGGAAGGAGACAGGGATCCAGTACTGGGCACAGGGCTCTGTTGGTTCCCAGACAGCCTGCTTGCTAGTACTCAAAGTCACACATGCAGACCTCTTTCTTTGCTGGCAGACTGGTCTATTTCTCCCTGTGGTTTAATTGAGGTTTTTCTCTTTAATTTTAAGCTACTTTGTATGTTCTGTTAAATTCTTCTTCAGATCTCTCTTAACACCATTCCTGGTCTTATTAAATGATCAATTTCACTATTCTGTTTTTAAATGTTTTCTTTCCTTTGGCTTTAAGGGTCTCATGTAGCTCAGCCTGGCCTTGATTTCACTATGTAGCCAAAATTACCTTGAATTTCTGATTGTCCTGCCTCCACCTTCTAAGTGCTGGGGTGATAGGCATGTGACCATGTGCCCAACTTCAACATTTCATAAATTATATTGCACTTCAAAATAAAGTTGCTATTTTGTTCTGTTTTTGTGTTTTGCGGCATTGGGGAGTGAACACACACTAAGTAAGCACTCAATCACTAGCCTCTAACCCAGTCCTTACCCCTATCTATGATCGGGTGCCTGGGTGGCCTAGTTGTAATCTTTAATTGAATTCCCTGTTTGTTTGATTTTAATCTTTGGGAAGCCTACAAGCTTCAATTAGAAACATGTTTCTGTGGAGGATGAGTCTGCTTCTGTGAGAGCTGTGACTGCAGCTCACAGGGAACCACAACAGAGCCTGTGGAGACCAACGTTCTTATATTTGGCACCACAACCTGGCTCATTATAAATACTAGACGAGGCTGCTTAGTCACTCCCTAGCACCGGAAAAGATGAAAATAAAACAGATCTTTCCTGGGCTTGTGAGCACCACTCAGGGTTCCACAAGAGGATGATGGAAACAAAGGGACACCTGTCCTGAGTGTAGAAGCAGGGTCAGCACTGCCCCGAAGACTGTGTACCCCAGGACTTCACTACTATTCACTAATGTTCCCTCTGTAACATGCACACTATGTACTTCAGCATGCCCTATTTTATGGTTTTGGAGATAGGGTCTCCTTACATATATCCCAGTTGAGCCTAGAATTCCTGTGTAGCCTGCTGGCCTCAAATTTGCAATCTTCCTTAGCTTCCCAAGTGCTGGGAACTACCTTTTCCGGAACAGGACTCTGTAAAGATTTATTACTTGTATAGCCAGCCTCCAGTTAATGCTACAGTTTTTATTTCCTACTAACTGAACAGGAAACAGCCTGGCTACCATCCTTCTAAGGCCATGCTTGTTCTCACTGAAGACAGACTGGACATCCACCTCTCCCAAGGCTGCTGCTTGCACAGAGCTACCAAGTTTTCAGCCCATTCTTCTAACCTGACCTTGATCATATCTGCTGAGAGGAACTCTGTTTTCCAGCATGTGTAAATTTATGTCAGTTAATTCAGCTTTTAGAAAGCATGTATATTCAATTACTTTCAATTAATAACTGACAAGATCATTTAAAATATTATATTTTGTTTTCTTGACTAAGACCAAGTGTAAATATTTAAAATACTCTAAAGTAATAAAAAAAATAAAAAATAAAAAAAATACTCTAAAGTAATAAATATATGGCAAAAACAAATTTGAAGAACACAAAATTCAAACCTCATCCCTAATCTGACCCCATCAGTATTTCAAAACACTTTATTAGAAACAATAGTTCTTAACACTTGAATGTCCTTCCAAAGACAGTCTCTATACTGATACATATTTACAGAGCTCCAGTCCTCCCCATTGCTGTCCCTACTACATACACATGCACCCACCGACATACATCAACAGCATGTTTTTAACACTACTGTATGTGCATGTGTGTGGGCACACGTCTCGGCATCCGTGTGCAATCAGAAGACAACTGTGCAGTTAGGATGTGACATTTTACAATAATGAGCTCAAACTAAACATGTCTGTGAATATGAAAGACTAAGTGGGGTTAAGGGACTGCAGTGAGCATCTTGTCTTACACATGTGCTTCCTGCCTTCACTCTCTAAAACAAGAAAATCAAATGAAAATTCAGCTGTCTCAAAAATAATTGAGACGGGGGCTGGAGAGATGACTCATCAGTTAAAAGCATTTGTTCTTGGAGAGGATCGGAGTTCAGTTCTGATTCCCACGTGGTGACTCACAACTGTCTATAACTGCAGTTCATCCAATGTCCTCTTCTGGCCTTTGAGGGCACCAGGCACACATGTGGTCCACAGCACATACATCCAGGCAAAACACTCATAGGTATAAAAATAACTAAACGTCAAAACTAGAATCAAGACAGAAATATGCCTCACACGTGACCTACGCTAGCTTGAGGGCACCTCAGCATGTCTGTGGAATTCTGAAGTACGTACCTTATTTGCTCCAAACTGCACCCGGGCCTTTCCTTTCACCAAGGTGGCATTGATCTGCATGATGACTGATTCTATAGAGTAGGCGCTGCTCCAGCCCTACAGGAAGAAAAAACACAGTGGTCTTCATAGTTCCCACTCAGGAAAACCTAATGAAACATCACAGAAGAACCCACTGACAGCAAACCCGTGCTAAAAAATTTGTAGCAAAGAGGAAAATATTGGACAATTTCTAGGATCATATAAACAATCCTGTGTCCTAAACATCTAAACCTAAATGAATTATAATTTTAAATAGACATTACTCTCAGTGGTTGTTCCAGCATGGACTGAGCTCAAAGTACAACGAAATTTTACCAGTTTACCTTAGATTTTGTTTATTAAAGTTGGTGCTACTAACATTTTTTTAAAAAAATTTAAGCTGCTACATTTAAGAACTTTGTTCTTAGAACCCAGATAATTTATGGAAATAGTCCACCAAGACTGAGAATTGTGCACAAGAGTTACCTGTTTTGTAAGAAGTTCCATACATAATGCTCCTCCACCCAACACGTACCTTTAAAAAAGAAAGCAAGCATACAAAATCCTTTAAATATAAATATTCCTTAACTTCTAAAGCATTACTAAGAAATCACACACACAAAATTACAAGGTAACATATAACAATGAAACTGTTGTTAGGGACATAAGACTGGGGCCCATTTCAAATGTTTATAATTGTTACTCTAATACAATCAACTTGTCAAACAAATTGAACAGAATAATTATAAACTTTTCCAATGTCAAAACTGTTTTCTTAGCTGGCATTCAAGTGTTCCTCTGTCCCTGCAGCTCTCCCTGCACCCTGTGGCAAGGCTGCAAACTCTGCTCTGCTGTCTGCCCTCTCCAGAGTTACACACAGCAGCAGGGAGCTGTACAGTCTGAACTGCTTTAGCTGCTTTGTTGAGGCAGCACAGTAGAGTGTGTCCCCACCCCAACACACTGAGACTCCACAGTGGAGCCCACAAACCACCTAACATAGCTTCACAAAATTTAAACTGTCTTCTTGGACTGAAAGTTGTGTTTTAGACATACTTCAGAAATTTTCAGTCAGCAGTTTTCCTCTTAGTAGTTGGACTACAAAAACAAAGCTATTTTGACTTTGCCTGGCAGTTTCTGCCACTGAACCCTAAGACAATAGTAGCATGGGGGTCTCTCAACTAGCATCACATCACCATCCTAAACTCTTAGTACGGTCAGAGGATCCGTCTCTCTAGAATGTTTTTCCTTTCTTTTGTGTATTATGTGGTGCATGTCTGTTATGTATACATGTTGGTATGAAGGCCAGAAATAAACCTCAGCTGCCTTCTCAATGAACCTGGTGCTCACCAATTTGGCTAGACTGGCTAGCCAATCAGTTTCAAGGATTTCTCCTTGGCCCCACTTCCCCAGTGCTAGAATTAAAAGCACAAACCACCATACCTAGATTTTATGTGGGTTCTGGGGATCTGAGCTCAGGTCCTAGTTTCTCAGCACACATTTTACCAACTGAGTCATCTCTTCCATTCCTAGAACATTTTTTAAATTGTTATTTCCTTTTTCCTATACCATTTAATGACAGGTGGATCCAATATCCATGGTTAAGTGTGCTTACCAGAGAAAGGAGGGGAAAATGACTTGTTACACAATTTATAATGTTATAGCAATTTTAGTGTTGCTATACTTGGCTAGGTGAAGGCTAGTGTTTTTAGCAAGAGATACAAAAGTTTAAAAATCGCCATTTATTTCCACCCTATGTTTATTTTGTGTATGTAAATATTTGGTTAGGTTACCTAATATTCTCCTTCCAAAAATGGCCCAAGTTTTATGGTAGAAAAGCTACTTTCCCTGCCTAATCCAAAAGCATGTAGGGAACGTTTAAAAGTAACAAAACGAATCTTACAATTCTAAACGTCTTTGTTCTGTGCTCTTAGCCTATGATCTCTACTCATTCTAACAGTATCTGTGAACAGCACTATAACAGCTTGCCAAAAGTAACAACAAGATCCCTAAGGGTTCACTTCAGCTTTTCTGAACATCACTCAGGACTTTGGGATTCTGACAGTGCAACACTTCCCAAACAACAAACCAGAGGACACCATCTCCTGAGATGCCAAAGTGAAGGGGGAAAAAAGACTAAAGAAATTTAGAATAAGTTATTTAGCATCTTTGTGGAAGAGAGATTTAGAAGAAATTATTTAGTGTCTCTGGAAAATCACATCAAGTCTCCAAGAAGTACCTTTGGAAAGAATATCACTTAGTCTGGTGTCCAAAATGCCTATTAATATACCACAGAACTTTTTGGGAGATACGGCAAAGAATTGGGCCACAGGCAGCTAAGTCAACTTTTAAAGGCGTATTCCCAGATCATGTTGTAGACATCTAAATGGCTCAATACATCACAAAAATGGATTTAAGGCCATGTTTTCTGTTTGTTTTTCTATTTAGCTGAGCTTTAAAGACACTATTGGCCAGTTCTGCAATATTCTGCAGTCCCATCATCAGTTCATACATATTCTGACTACACTGAGAAATCTTAGCAGGATGTGATCTCAAAAACATAGCATCTATACTTATTTGCTTTGCAGATTTGTTTCTATATTACAAGAGACTATTCTAAGAAGTTTTGAAGTCTGTCTTTAGGAGTCACCAGTACTATAAACAAAATGTAACCTACTACTCTCTCAAACACATAAATGATCAGCCTAGGGACAATATTTTTAGATTTTATTATTACAGTAGGAATCGCTTCACAAAGTGGAATTAGCTGAATACTTGAAAATTCTCAAAGAATTTTTCTTAAAAGATTTATTTTCATCCGTGTGTGCATATGCCTGCAGAAGCCAGAAGAGGGCGTTAAATCCCTTGAAACTAGAGTGACATGCAGCTGGAAGCCAACTCACGTGGATGCTGGAAACTGAAGTCAGGTTCTTAGGAAGGGAAACAACTGCTCTATAACTGAGCCATCTCTCCTGCTCCCCTACAAGCAGTTTAATGATTCCTATATGGGGGACTATGAAACATTTCATAACTAACTTGATCTTTTCCATGCCTCCCATAGCCTCCTAACTACAAAAAGAAGCAATATAAAATTCAGTATGGCTGTATGGCAAACACCTATCTACACTGGGATCAGCTCCAGTCAACTCAGGTTTCCCAGTTATCACTGTGACTGCACTCAATATCACAGGCCTATGGGAACCACAATAACTATAACTTTCCTGAAATCCTCAATGATCTATATTTGAAAATGCTTTTTCAAAAGACAGGATCTTAATAAATATTGACTACATTACCTAATATCCATATCTGGATGGATGGATGGATGGATGGATGGATGGATGGATGGATACTGTACAGCCAAGGCTAGCCTGAAACTCACAATCCTGATCAGATTCTGACAGTTTGGGATTACAGGCAGGCATACTCAGCTAAAAACCAATTCTTAAGGATCGATATCTATAAATAAAATCCATTATGATATCTACTTATAAATAACTAATTTGTACCAGCCTGAATGTGGACCCCAAGTCAGCGCTCTCAGTTTCATCTGGGGATGTCTTAGAAATGTAAATCCTCTGGCTCCCTCAACTGACTTGACACAAAATTGAAAAAATTCAGCAATCCTACCGTCCCAGTGTCCAGCCAGTTCTGTAAAGGACCCTGACACGCACAATCATAGAAAAGTAAATATGTATGTAACTTACCCTCCTGAGAGAACAGGTAACACCACTCGAACAAATGGAGGATCAAATGGAAAATTATCCTAGAAAAATGCAAGTTTAATCAATTTTAAGAACATCATTTTTAATTATGCAATATTTAGAAGGTTTTCAAGTAATCAATAAAAAATGTATCCTCCTATTATCTGGTAACATAAAGGTCATAAAAGTGAAATTAGTACCAAACTAAAGATGAGAAACAGGTAACTAAAAATGTCAAATATGGAATTCAAGTCAGGATAGAATAGGGCAGAACTGCATTAACTCACATTGTACACTAAGTAGCATGGCTGTGGGTAGGCCCAGAAGAGGAATGGAAGTTAGCAAACTGCAGAATGCAGACTCGCAGCAAGGAGGCAAGAGAAGGGGCTGGAACACACCAAAGAAAGACCTGGGCCTTCTGCACGTCAGGCTGGGCCCTAAGGGAAACAACAGCCAACTGCCCTCACAGGGAGTCAAGTCTGGCTCTCAGCCCTCTCCATCGCTGATTCTCTACATGTCCCCACTGCCTGTGGCCCTGGCAGGGGCAAATGTTAATCCCCCCGGGGAAGAATACAATACCGTAAACCCCTCTGCAATCTTTCACATATAATGTGCATCTTACTAAGACTTAAGACAAAAGGACAACACAATGAGAAGACAGAAGCAGAGCAGCAAAACCAGAGTCAGCAGGCACATGTTAGAGTAACCAAACAGCTGAGAGGAAGAGAAGAAGCAGCCAAACCTCGGCAGAACTGCATATAGTAAAACGGAATCCATAGGTTCTGGACTCTGGAGCTACAAGAACTAACAACCTAATGAGTGACTGAGACTACAGCAGCAAACTGCAGAAAAGAGATTCAGTAGATAGAAAAACACATCACAAATATCACAAACATCCAAAATGAAGTTAGAAAAGGTCAAAAGAGGTAGAAAGGGTGGGAAAATGCAAAAAAAAAAAAAAATAACAAGTCACAAGTTTTATCACACATTTAAGCCTTAGAAAGAGAACAGGGCAGAAAAACTGGATAAGAATTTTTCAAAGACCCCTGAAGTTTGGCCACTGTGAGCACTTTCAGGAAAGACTAGAGGTGAAAGGTATCTTCAGAGTTAGCAACTTGCCAACCTAAAAAATCTATATTCCTCAAGCATGCAGTTAAAGCCAGCCAAAGCAGCACATGCCTGTAACTCCAGCAATCAGGAAGAGTTTGAGACCAATCTGTGCTTCATAGCAAGACCTTGTCTCAAAGAAAAATCAAATCAAATCAAATTTTACCATCTACAAACTGTACTAAAAAGAAATACTCAACAATATTTTTCAGGCAAGAAAAAGATCATGCTATATACAACCTGAGAATAAGGAACATGAAAATTCCGAATCTGTCTGGTCCCAGAATCCAAGTGTAGAATGTAAATCCATATGTTGAGTACATGAACTCAAATGTTCTAAGGCTATGAGACTACAAGAGCAAAAAATGAATACTGGACTTTGACAATTCGAGGATATATATGGGAGGAGTAAGAGAACTAAGCTAAAAGGCAGGAAATGGTAGAGTCTAAAGAGTGAAAAATCTAAAGGGGTGGGGGACATAGCACAATAAAGTAGAAAATCACCTATAATGTGGTAGATTTAAGCCCAATATCAATAGTAACATTCAAAACAATAGCTAAGTGGCTTCAAAAAGTCAAAGATGATGCTGAAGAGATGCCTGGACCAAGGGAAGTCAGGTATGTCAGCACATACCGGTGACTCCAGCACTAGGGAGACAGGGACAGGGGGATCTCAGTCTAGGCAGAGGACCTGTCCCTTCTCTGACCCTAAAAAGGTGGAAAAACATCTCATCATGCGGATAGTAGCTAAAGCTACCAAGAGTGTTAGAAATTAGTTTCCTGACAACCAGGCCGGTAAAGCCACCCATAACTTCCCACAGCAGCTGGAAGGTGAAACGACTTCCTGCTCCTGTTGAAGAGAGACCAAGGGATGCTAATAGAAATTATGTCCACGATTGAAAGGGAAGTGATGCTATTTTTAAAACTCATTTTGAGGCAAGATAGGAACAAATATGCTTTATCCAATTATTTCCAAGAGGACAAAAAGTTGAAAAACAATTATCATACTTTCAGTAACTTTCCCTGCCTGCTCACAAGCTTTCCAGGAACATAAAAATTATCAAAATTGGCTGGGCGGTGGTGGTGCACACCTTTAATCCCAGCACTGGGAAAGGCAGAGGTAGGTGTATCTCTGTGAGTTCAAAGTCAACCTAGTCAACAAGAGCTAGTTCCAGGACAGCTAGGGCTGTTTCACATAGAAATCCTGTCTTTAAAAAAAAAAAAAAAAAATTCAATCCTCCCAGCAGAAGAGGCTCATTTCTAGTGGCTACAATGGATTATCTTAGATTTCTACTGCAAGTTAGAAAGACATCTGCCCTTTCATACATACAGCCAACTTTCAATTCTATCTCTAATTTAACAGATTAACAAAAACGTGGGACACACAGCTTGGAAGAACAGAACTATTATTAGAACGATCTCTAAACACATGATCCTGAATGATTAACTATAAAATCTCTTTTGATTACTTGAGAACTGCCTTCAGTTTCAAAAAGTAAGTCTACATCAGAGTTTAGAGACTTCTCCATAAACTGTGCTCTGGGATTCAATTAATAAAGATCTTTATAAATTCTAAATATGAAGAGACTATTCTTTAATATTTTCGTTTCTTCCTTCAAAAAATCTTAAATCCTGTTTCACCTACTGTACCACCAACACCATAAACAAGCTCTATACCATTTCTGGCTAGGACTACAGTCAAAGCCTCCAACTGGTCTCCTGGAAATTACTAGACACTATTCCCCAGCACTGCTGAAAGCGTGATGACTGTTCACGACAAAACTAGAAGCTGAGCAGACACTAAAACCCTCCATGAATGGTTTATACCACAAAGGGCAGATCCCAGACACTGTACGCTTGCCATGTTCTTCTCCACAGCCCAACAGCCAGCTCCCTTGTCCCCAGAAAGACAAATCCAGAGCCTTAAAGAACATGAGACAATTCAAAGTCACTTGGGTAAAGGAATGTGGACCGACAAACAATGTAACTGTGACAACTGCTACACTAGTCCTCTTCAACTCAGAAGAACAAGGCAAAGAGAAGCCCTGCATCACTTCAACGTAAATCCTCAAAACACCTCAATCTAGCGGAGGTTCTCAATCATTAGATTTTATTATATTATACATTAAATCACAACATTTTATCTAGATCTTTTCTTAACTTTTATTTTTAACATCTTCAAAATAACCAAGTGTAACACAAACTCAGAAAAGAACATAAATATACACCTTTACAAAGTATTGTAAAGTGGATGCCCACGTGACCAACACTCTAGTAGGTGAAAGTCTGCAAGCAGGATGCCCACAGATGTCCCTTTCTACTCAGCAGCTCCTTGCCCTAATATGTATAGTGACTGCCCCTTTGCTCTCTAGTTCTGCTGCCCAGGTATGAGCCTCAACTTCAGTGTTTCTGAGCTTTCTTCTTGCTGTTGCTTACCTAAAAAGTCTTCCTAGAATTTTTTTTTTCTAATTTTACCAGGTTCCCCTGCCCCATGCAATTTCAGTACAGTAGAAGTATGTATGTTTTATGGCTAAAGACCATTATAATGTCTAAGAATATCTCATTTAAAGGACCAATTTTCACCTACCTATACTGACAATGTGTATCCTATACAATACTAGTTTTACAAACTTTTGAACTCTATACAAATGGAACTAAACAAAATGACTAGGAATTGAGCCTAGTTCCTTCTGCTTAACACTGTATAGAAGACTGGCTTATCTTCTCAAATATGTGTATCATACAGATTCCACACTCTCCACTTTATGTAACTTGGGTTATTTTTGTTTTAGAGTTATGACAAGCAATGCTACTCTGAACACTCTCATTTATGTTTCCTCGTCTGTCTAAGCACTCACGTCTTGTGGAATATATATATCTCATAAATTTCCTGTAACTAGACAGGTCCAGTATCAACTTTTAATCCTAGCACTCGGGAGGCAGAGGCATGCAGACCTCTGAGTTGGAGGCCAGTCTGGTCTAGATAACAAGCTCCAGACGAGTCAAGGCTACACAGTGAGACATAAATCAAACAATCAATCAATCTATCAATCAATGCTGAACTATATAGGATATGAATATATTCTAGTTTCCAAGGCAGCTGAACCCATTAGAAGAACATGGAATCCCATTACAATATTCTTACCTTAAAAGAGAAGTTAAGCAAAATATATTCTATGCCTTCTTTTTCTTTTAAGATCTGAAGATCACTGTGCAAAGGACTATCAGAGTCAACCCTAAGAATAAAACAAAAGCCAGTTCAAACAAGGTTAGAAAACCCTTTCTTACTAAATTCCAACTGAACCAGTCCAAGAGGGACAACAGAGCCCCAGAGTAAGCTCAAACAGAAGTTCTAAAGTGATCCACAGTTCCAGAAAAAGATGGGTCACAATGGGCTCTAGTTCCTTGGGAACAAAGGGAATTTAAAATTAACAGTCATTTCAAAGAACAACAGCGGGATACATGTAATTTTTCAAACTCAAAAACGTTCTGATGATATACTTTCTTAAAATTATAATTTTAGCCAAGGAGTTTAAGGAAATAAATTTACCACTAGTAAAACCATGAAAAGTAGATCACTGCAAAAAATTCTTTAACACTTCTATACGTACCGCCTACACCTCCTTACTTCACAGAGCAACAGTACTGCACAGTTCCATATTGTTTCTAAGTTGTCACTGTCTTAAAATACTCAACCTTCCTCCCTGACTTTACTCAGGAAGCCTCAGAAACAGCTTCCTTAATCAATCTAACAACTACTTCCAGAGTAGTAATGTCCAGGTAAATGCCAGAATATAAAAGTATAAAATTGATGAGGCAAAAAAAAAAAAAAAAATTTCATTGTAGAAAGTAGATCTGCATAAGAGGCACTTACTTGTGTAGTTTGACATGCCAGTCATATAAGCTGTCATTTATTAGTTCCACTGAATAAATCCCTGTGAAGACACAGGCACATTGGTTATTCTTCATTTGATTATGTATTACTCTAGTGTAAATAAATTTACATATTAAATATACTAAATATCCAGTAACAGTCAATTTTTACTATTAAAATAATTAAAGCTGAGGTGGTGGGTGGTGGCTCTCGCCTTTAATCCCAGCACTCGGGAGGCAGAGGCAGGTGGATCTCTGTGAGTTAGAGGCCAGCCTGGTCTACAAGAGCTAGTTCCAGGACAGGCTCCAAAGCAACACAGAGAAACCCTGTCTCCAAAAAACAAAACCCAAAAAATAATAAAAAAATAAAGCTATCAACTAAAAGATACTTTAATGAATTAAAAAAACTGATTACTACTCACTTTCACTTAAAACATATTATGCAAATAATTTTTCTATGTATGCAGATACTTCTAAGAAAATAGAATCCTTCTATATAAACTACTTTAATCTTCACCTTTGAGATGTCTTTTTTCTCTGTCAGTCTTTTTACAGCATACATGTAACTTATTTTTTATTATTTGTATTATTTTATATATGTGTGTATCAATCTATGCCACATATGTGCATGCCTGTGGAGGCCATCATGGGCTCAGACACCCTAGACCTGGAGTTAGAGGCAGCTGGGAGCCTCTGACATGAGTGTTGGGACCTGAACATGGACCCTCCACAGAAGCTAAGTGCTCTAAACCACTCTCTAGTCCTTAGCCACACCCTAGCCAATCTTTAAAACAACTTCACATTAATTTTTGATGAATCCAGAATAATTGAGCCAATTATTCCTAAATTGGTTATTTCTTGCCTATTAATACTGCAATAATTTTTTCCCTCGGGCTCTATAGCACTCAAATCTTTTTTTTTTTTTAAGATTTATTTATTTATTATGTATACAGTATTCTGTCTGCATGTGTGTCTGCAGGCCAGAAGAGGGCGCCAGATCTCATTACAGATGGTTGTGAGCCACCATGTGGTTGCTGGGAATTGAACTCAGGACCTTTGGAAGAGCAGGAAGCACTCTTAACCTCTGAGCCATCTCTCCAGCCCAGCACTCAAATCTTACTGGATAATAAAGACTTTTCTCTTAATTCATACTGCTGAGGAATGAATCCCAGGGCCCCATGCACTATACAAATGTTCTACCAATGAGCTACATCTCCAGCCCTGAAAATGAACATTTTCTTCATACAATTATGAAATGGGGAAATCCATCAATTTTGAAAAGAATACCACTCCTATGTTTAAGTTTTATTGTTTCAGAAGAAAACTATAAAAATAAATTCAGCAAGTTTTTTCTAGTACAACAAAATATATTAACCTTACTTATTTTAAAAAGTAGTACTACTCATGCTTTTGACAGAAGATAAAAATCATAAATTTATCCCCATCAAGAAGAAGGCAAAAGAAAAATTATGGTGTCTTTGTATAATTTTTTTAAATACAAAAAATTAAACTAATTTTATCTCCTACATCTTTTAGAATTTCATTAAATCTGAGTTTTGCATCCCTAAAATAAAGTCAATACAAATTTCTAACTCTGTCTTCCTACATTAATGGGTGTGAGGCACACATGTCTAATCCCATCACGATTAAACAAAAAAAATAATGAGTTCAAAGCCAGTTTAGGCTAAATGGTCCTCCATCACTCCCCCGAGAGAACAAATGGCCAGCAGAACCAGGGCCTCACCTGCCTTGTAGCTCTGTGATCTGTAGACGTCCCTGAGCTCCTTCATCAGTCGATCTGATGCTTGCACTGACCCAGACACTGCACCCTGAAACAACACGTAATTAAAAGCTTAAGATATCAGAGTCTGATGTAAAACTTTACAATGACATTGGGGAAACAACATTCAACATTAAGAAGTAAAGATGTACCACACAGTAGTGGAACTACCTTTAATCCCAACTGGGAGGCAAAGGCAGGCAGATCTCTGACTTCACGGCCAAACTAGTCTACAGAGTGAGTTCCAGAACAGCCAGGGTTACACAGAGAAACCCTGTCTGGTGGGGGGGAGGGGGGAGGAAAGAAAAAGAGGGGAGGGAGAGGGGAGGAAAGAAGAAAAAGGAAAGGAAACGAAACGAAAGAAAAGGAGGGCAAGAAGCTCAACTGAATAAAGAATTATGAAGTAACAAGAAAAACAAAAATCTGAAGACATGTCTAGCTTGTTCATATCATGAGGATGCCTCACAGTATGCCCAGAACACCGCAGATTCTGTTATAGCTTAGAGTTCAGTATGAGTCTATTTCAAACCACAACTTCTAAAAATGTTAGAAGGTCCTCACCATGACACGGCATGGACTGAAACAGGATTCCAGTTAATAAGACAAGATGTTACACTTGACGTCTAGCTACATCATAAGAAAACAGCACACTCTCTTCACACAGCTTGGTTTTCCTTCACAGCACTGGGACATTTCCAAAGATGAAGCTGAATGCAAATTTTTTTCATTAAATAAAAATGAAGATTTTAGACTGAGAGGGCTCAGCAGGTAAGGCAGTTGTTACCAAGTCTGATGACCTCAGTTTGCTTCCCAGGGCCCACAATGTACAAGGAGAAAACTGATATCCACAAGTTGTCCTCTGATTCATGTGTGTGCTAGCGCAGGCACCCTCCTCCCATACACACATGCAAAAATAATTTTTTTAAAAAAAAATCACAAAGCTTAAAGTTTGTTAAAAAAGTTACAAAGGTCTATTTCCCAGCTATATGATTCTGAACTAGTTTTTTTAATGTATATATGTATGGTATACATGTGATCTGCATACCTGTAGCACACTCATGTGTAGGAGCAAATGTACATGTGTACTCATGCATGTACAGGCCCAAAGCTGATGTGTGCAGTAGATGGTTCTTGATTGCCTTGCAACTTATTCAGTGAGGTAGGATCTTTTAATTGAACTACAGTCTAGTGTAACTAGCCAGCTTGCTCAGGAGATTCTGTTTCTGCCTTCTCAGTTGAGAAATATAGGCTGGCCACAATACACTTATGTGGCTTCTAGGGATCTGAACACCAACCCTAACACTCTCTGCTCGGAAGCAACCACTTTAACCATTGAGCCATCTCCCAGTCCTTGAGCTGGTTTTAAGCCCTGGTTTTTGCATCTATAAAATATGAAGGGTGCCTAATTCCTACAACAGCTATGAAGATTCTATGAAGATTAAATGGGAAGGTAATATAAAGCACTTAAGTCTTATATTATCATGTCAGAGTATCCAATAATACGTAGCTGGTCTAACTATATAAAGCATACAAACGAGAGCCCATCATAAGACATAGCAAGTAAAGTATTAGTTCAGATGCTACAAACTTACTTTAATAATAAAGATGTGGGCTTAAAATTAAAGTTCTCTTCAATAAAAGTGCCAATTAAATTAGCATATGAAATATGATTGAAGGAAGGATAAGACTTTATTTGTTACAATTCTTGATATTAACTTGCATAACAAGTTATTCACAGTGTTTGCCCACCGGGCCCTGACATCATGGAGTTTAATAAGCTGCTCTAATTCAGGGCAGTAGGTGTCAAATAACCAGAGTACCATTACATACTTCCCTTGTCTGGGCAACACACACACACACACACACACACACACTTACTTACTTCATTTTTCGTAAGTTATCCAAAGGCTATGCACTGTTTGCCTACATTTTAAAGCTGAACAATCTGAGGCCACACAAGCGTTGTTTGTCACCAAACAATGAACCTCATACTGCTATGTTGCTTCTCACAAAAGGCATGATAAATCACCTGACATAGTGGTGCATACCTTTAAGCCCAGCACTCAGGAGGTAGAAACAGGCAGATCTCTGAATTGAAGGCCATCCTGGTCTATGCAGAGTTCCAGGCTATCCAGAGCTACATAGTAAGACTTTGTAGAGCGTGAGGGGTGGGGTTAAGTAAATCCAAAGAGAAAAATTACTTCTGGGTTGGTTAAACATGAAAGACAGAGGTCAGATTAATGGGGAGACAGAGTCCCAGTAATACTCTGTAGGAGGCTGAATCTAAACATACAGAAACCATGGTAGGGGAGCAAGTAAAGAAGCAACAATAGGATGAAAAGAGGGGTTTTCTCTAGGTTCGTTTCTGTCATTGTGATAAAAATACCCTAGCAAAAACTAACTTATGGAAAGAATGGGGTTTATTTCAATCTACAATTCCATGTCACAGTCTATCACTTTGGATAAGCCGAGAAAAGAACTTCAAATAGGTAGTCATACCACACCTACAGTCAAGAGCAGAGAGAAATGAACGCGTACATGCTCACCCACTTGCTTGCTTGATTGTGGTTTGCTTTTGTCTTCTCTACAAAACTCAAGACTCCCTACCTAGGGAATGGTGTCACCCAAAATAGGCTGAGTCTTTCCACATCAGTTAACTTAGTAAGACAGTTCCTTGACAGGCATGCCTACAAGCCAATTCAATGTAAATAACCCCTCACTGAGATTCTTCCCATCTTAATTCTAGGTTATATCAAGTTGACAATTAACCATCAGAGGATTATTATATAGAGATAGCAGTATATGTTTCCAAGATATGAAGAACAGATGAACAGGGTAGAAAGTAGCTGTCAACAATCAGGAGAAGCATACTGGCCAGGGGCTCCGCTTACAAAATGCCCTCGCTCTGTTCACTGGCTTTGTGGGAGCCTAGGCAGTTTGGATGCTCACCTTACTAGACCTGGACGGAGGTGGGTGGTCCTTGGACTTCCCACAGGGCAGGGAACCCTGATTGCTCTTTGGGCTGACGAGGGAGGGGGATTTGGTTGGGGGAGGGGAGGGAAATGGGAGGTCGTGGCGGGGAAGAGACAGAAATCTTTAATAAATAAACAAACAAACAATCAGGAGAAGCAGCCTAGGTCAACAAAACAAATGACTGAATCCACCACTTAAGGCTGGAAACAGAGGACAGTTGAGACTGGTATATTAATGAATTACCCAATTATTACTTGTAACTATTTAACCAGAGTCCACGTTCTAGATACTTAGTCACACTTACATTTAAATGGTCTTGCCTTTGAGTCTTCCTAATTTTCTCCAATATTGCCAAATTTTCTTTTTCAATCCCTTCGTCCTCTGACTTTTTCCCATTAATAGGCTCTTCTTCCTTCATCTCATAGTGATCCAAGTCTTCTATATCCTACAAAGAAAAAAACAGGCTCATTCAGGTTTCTCTTCTTCGCTAGTGAAGAAGCTAGACAAAAGATAATTTTGAATGGAATAAAAAGAGTAAAAGAAAGGAAGGCTGCATCTACTCTATGAGGACAAGGAACCCACATTCCATTCCGAAGTCCTCTTCTTCAATGCCTTCTGTTAGGAGGAAAGCAGGGTTAATACAGCAGGTTTCACAGCTTCATAAAGTCATGACTATTGCCAAATATGCCATCTTTCAAAATCTATTATGAGGAACTTCTCAAACAATCTAGTGACAGGTGTTAAGAACTTCAGCTATTTATACTTTGTTCTAGAAACCTGACCTCCAGTATTTTATTCTAAGAAATGTGAACACTAATTTAGGCTTAACTACATCTACTTCGTTCTAATAATTACAAAAAAAAAATCTACACATACCCAAAAAAAGCAAAACAGTTAATTCAGTGGATCATCTATCATATGGTCATTAAAATACTAAAAACAACCTAATTCTCTTTATTTTTGAGACATGTTCTTATGTAGCACAGGCTGGCTCAAACTCCCTATGTAGCTAAAGATGACCCAGATCTTTTGATACCTCTATGTCTCCTGAGGCTAAGATTACAGGCAAGTGCCACCATGCTGTTTTATATGGTGCTTGGGGACCATATGGTGTTGTGGACCATATGGGTTATATGGTGTTGTATACTGTATGTTGGCAAAAGTGTCACACCGCACAACAAACCTCACTCAAGAGATTTATTGGGAAGAAAAGAATCCAGGAGCCTACCTGTAGGGTGAGAAGCAGCTGCAGACTGAATAGGGTACAGAGCTTATATAGGATTTGGGAGCTTTCCAGGGTGGCTTGGGATTGGTGGGTTTTTGCAGCCTGACTCTGTGGCAAGCACAGAAATTGGTGGGATTTCAAGCCCTGGTCTTGGGGTCAAGTCAGGGTCAGGGTGTTTTTCTTTGGATCAGTTCTCTGGTCTAGTCAGGGAGCCGGGTATTTTTTTCCTTGGCCCCTTTCACTGCACACTGTTTTATGTGATGCTCAGGGACCAAGGTCAGTACTTTAACAGCCAAGCTATAGACAGACACATAATTATTTTTTTTCTATCAATTAAACACCCGGAAATAAAAAAAAAACATGGAATATATAGAATCTCCATGCTATCAAAACAAGAACTGAAACAGAAAATGCTAGAAAGGCTTTGAGATCTACATTTAGTGCTTCAAATTATCTGTGGTAAGCACCTACGGACTTCTATAATCGGGTGATGTGGTAATGAGGCGACCGCCACAGATAGGTAAAGACCCTCCTACATCAGGGTGAAGTTTTCAAAAACGGAATTTGAAAAATATCCGCAGACCAACAACTCTCCCAGTCCATTCTGCTCTTTCCCCATTTCATCTGCTCTAACATATACAAAAATCTATGCCCAAGCTTTCTGACCCTACTGTTCTCAAGCATCTGCTATTCTAAGATACAGTCACCAAGACCTCTGCAGCAGTCTTTATTCAACACTTTGGATTGCATATTTTTCCTGCAAATTGGACTGAGGTTAGTGACTATCTTCAATCCAAAACAAACCTAGTGGTCTCCTTCAGCCCTTTACATTCTATTCTTGACAGATTCTGCACAGGGCTTCATGTCCTTAAGCTTCTCTCCTATCCTATACTTATTGTCTTCAAAATTTCAATGACTGCCTCCTTAGGCTATATGGCACCCTCCCCCGAACTCAACTCGACCTCAACTCATTTCCATCCACACACTTTGCTTGAATTTTAATCAGCAAATCCGAAATATACCTTATCTTTCAATATTCACAGCACTCTATTCTCTGCTTATGGTCTCCTGATCAACAACCTTATGAAACAAAAATGTTTGTCTCTTACTCTTTGTCTTTTCTATCCAGTTATGTACAACAACAGAACTCCATCTCTCCTCTCCCTTAGAGGATAGCATCCAGTACCCTGAATCACACCACACCCAACATTACCCATGTTAATTCAAATAAAATGAAAATGTCATCCTTTTTACCTGTCTTAATCTAACATCTCCTAAGTCACTTCCCTAAACATCACTGTTCTCTATAAATCTTTTTGGGTTGTTTTTCAAGAAAGGGTTTCTCTGTATAACAGTCCTAGCTGTCCTGGAACCCAGAGAGCTGCCTGCCTCTGCCTCCCAAGTGCTGAGATTAAAGTTATACGCCACCACTCAGCCCTGTCAATCTAATATTATTTTTCTGTATACCGAATGGGACAGGAGGAAGTTTAATGCTCTCATGCAGTTTGTTCCACCAGGTTAAAGTGCAAGAAAACAGTAAAGCAAGCAGTCTACCAACCATAGTCAGTCTAAACGAATAATTTTAGGAATTATTCTGCTGCCAGATACAAAAAAGTGACTACTTCTTTAGCTTTGAAATATTCTCAAAGTACATTTTAAATAGATTTTTTTCAAATAAAGTCTGAATAAATTATAAGATCCAAAACAAAACCCAATTATTTTAAAGGTCATGAAATTCATATTCATTTTATCTGGTCAATGGAGGACTGGATCTTTGTTTCAAAACCTGAATTTAAATTCAAAGCTTCGAGGTCTAAAACTCTTTTGGTGACTGATAATTACTTAATGCCTTGGAAAGTTACTCTAAAATTTGTTATTTGAGTGTGTCCTCTCCAAAAATCAGGTATGGTGATATGCTGATTTTAAAGAGACCTTCCCTATTGCTGACAACACCACATACTTGGGAGCTGGATCTCACCAGGAGCCTCCGTCCTGTCTACCCTCCATGGTTCCAGTAAATACTATGCAAGCTGCCAAGGAAGTGGAGCAATTAAAGCAGCCCTCCCCAAGTGCAAGGCACAATTTCAATTATGGCAAAATATGCATAAAGGTGCAATAAATGGCATTCATATGTTGGAGGCAACCAACAGCTGTCTATCTAGATGAAAGGCCCACTCAATAGTAGAGTAATCGTGCCTGGTACTAGACACCTAGGCGGCTTTCCTGGAACTAGTGAAGCCATGTACTTTAGAAAAAAGTGAACTACTGCAACTTTACTAAATCAGTGTAATTCCTTACTATATTCTAAATCATCTTTTCCTCTTACCCACACATGTAGCTACCACCCCTCATGAAAACAGCCGTTCTTTACAGCAAATGGGGACCATCAAAGAAAACTATGACTGGACACAATGCAAAGATCAATGGATCCTGCGAAGCCCAGCCTCAGTGGAAACATCTGTATCACAGCTCCTGCATCTCTGGCTCAGGGAACATCACAGAAAGGGGGGGCAGAAAGACTGTAAAAGCCAAAGTAACAAAAAAAATCCATTGTGAAAGTCTCTCTTAAAAAGAGATTAATAAAAAAGACTAGAACAATGACAATATTAATGGACATGTAAAATAGAAGAGGAAAATTTTCAGGGGTTCCCACTCCTAGACAAAGACCTACAAGCAATTACTGACTGTTGGGAGAGGGAAAATTATATATATATATATATATATATATATATATATATATATATATATACACACACAAACAGCATATATATATACACATATACATACATGTGATACACATACATATACTCATACTCAGCAAATATACATACTTGTGCAAACACATATATTCATATATACCAATAATAAAGAAAAAGAAGCTATCAACTTTGGAGTGGGAGAACATGGGTGAGGTTCGAGGGAAAGCAATGTTATTCTATTTCAATTAAGATCACAATAAAATATAAAAATTGAAAAGATTCAAAGAGTCAGGCAGTGGTAGCTCATACCTTTAATCCCAGTACTCACAAGGCAGAGGCAGGATCTCTGAGTTGGAGACCAGCATGGTATAGAGCAAGTTCCAGATAGCCAGGGCTATACAGAGAAACTGTCTTGAAAAACAAATGGTGGAAAGAAATATGGCCTGTAACAGAAGTCTCCTTCCTCAATGATGAAATCAAACCCTCTATAAAGGAAGCTGAACAGGTCATTTGGCTAGGGTGTTCTCCACTTCTGATTTCTACCCTTTGAAGACACAGCATGGAAGTCCTCACAAGACACTACATGCTAGCTAGCACTCTGATTCTAAACGTCATAGCTTCCAGAACTGTGCAAACATTTATTACCCAGTCTTGAGTATTCTAATTCCAGCAGCACAAAACAGACTAAAAGAAAGTCCTTTATTTTCAGCAAGCAGTCCCTGTGATATCCTTGAATTTTCCTTTCATTCAAATATAAAACTGTGTATGTTTATACTGTGTTCGTGTGGTTATGGAGACTAAATGTGTTGTGAAATATTCCTTTAAACTGTATGAAGATGTTTCACTGTGATTGGTTTAATAAAGAGCTGAGTGTCCATGAGCTAGGCAGGAAGAGATTAGGTAGGACCTGGGGACAGAGAGCTCTGGGAAAATGAAAGGAGGAAGATCAGCCAAACACAGAGGAAGCAGGATGGGTCAAATGGAGATGAAACAAGCACATGAAAGAATATAGATTTTAAAATATGAGTTAATTTAAGTTTAAGAGCCAATGGTACGAGCCTAAGCTATGGCCAAGCTTTCATAATTAATAATAAGTCTCTGTCACTTTTTGTGAGTTGGTAGCACAAAAGGAAAAAAAATCCATTTATAAATGGCATCCAACAGGGGGCTCAAATATCCAAACACAAGGCCCAAGAAAGCTAAGAAAAGTTCTAGACAAGGAGCTGAACATAATTTCCTAGACCAACAGTCTCTCTAGCAGGCTGATGCTTAGCAGCATAGAGCGGCATGGCTACCAGCTGCTGCCTGAGGCTAGAGCCAGCTGCCAGTGGCATATACCAGTGCCATGTACTAAGCTGAACCATGCAGTGGCTGACATAGCAGTTTAAGATTTGTCTCACATCACACCATCAGAGAACAATACAAACGCTCAGTAAAGACAGATCCAGACCCGCCCCCCAAAAAACCTCTAACTATAGTGTGTTTTAAAAAATGTGTGTATGCTTTAAAAAATTGGGTATAGACAGCCATAGAAAAAAATAGTTTATAAATAATAAGATAAAGTCTTTAAAGAGAGAATACAACAATATAAAAAGGATTAGCCACATAAAAATACAGTGTGGATCCTATATGGTATCTTGTTGACTTTAAATTTTTTGACTGCTAATAAGCAAACATTAGCTGCTGAGGCACTGGATTATGAAAACTCCTAAATTAAACCAAACTATAAATTTAAAAATGTCTTCCACTTCAAAATGGAAATCAAAAAATATGTTGTATTGGAGAATAGGTTATGCTTTTATTTCCAAGAAAATGAAAAGCCAGCTATCTAGAATAATAAAGAAATTCAGGTTAGTAGTTAGTCACCTATAACAATCAAAACTTGTAGTCATGTTAGGTATGTTTTCAAGGTCAAACATATATTTTAGATAGGTGGTTTTCAAACACTTCAGAGATCTACAGAATATGGCATTTAACATATTTAATAATGTAAGGCTTTTCATAACAGTGAGACATGTCTGCATCAAAGAACCTCCATATGGAGTTTGCTTTCTCTATGGGAAAAGGTAGCCCCTGGGCAAAGAAAGTTCCCTTGCTTCAACTGCTGGCAGTATGCTGTCCAAACTGGACCAGCAGGACACAAAGGAAAGCATCTGCCTAACTTTGCCAAGATAGGGTAGGACAGTCCTTCAAAAATTTCCTGCTTCACAGAGAAGTCTGCCAGATATTCTAGGCCTGTAGGCCAAAGATAGATGCCCTAACATTGTAGAGGAACCTTGGATGACTGTCGGGAAGCCAAACATCTCTGTTATTTCAGTTTTGGAAATTGCTTGCTCTGCATTTCTTGTTTACTCGGGCAATAGTATATCCTTGTGGGGTCTTTGATGGGGTTAAAGACAGATAGTTATAGTTTTCCTTAGTTATGCTAGGTGGTAAACTAGGCACAAAACTTTGGACTCACCACGATAATATTAATAATGTGGTATTTTCTCTGAATTTGCCAAATGCCAATGGACTGGGCATTGTAAATGTAATTTTTACCTGACAATTGTTCTTATCTTATATAATTTTACTATGTTAGTGTTAAAACCTTTCCTTTTTATTTAGACAAAAAAGAGGAACTATAGGATGTTCCTTTACACTGTGTGAAGATGCCTCACTGTGGTTGATTTAATAAAGAGTTGAATGGCCATTAGTTAGGCAAGAAGTGGTTAGGCGGGACTTCCAGGGACAGAGAGCTCTGGGAAGATAAAAGGAGGATAGCCAGAAATTTGCTATAGAGGCTGGGCCAAATAGAGATGAAGTAATGAGCACGTGGAAGAATATAGATTTAAAAATATGGGTTAACTTAAGTTGTAAGAGCTAGTAAGGACAGACCTAAGCTAAGGCCAAACTTTCAAATTAGTAAATCCTTTTTTTGTAAGCTGGGGGCCCAATCATTCTTACCAATTTTCAGTCTTCCTCAATCACTCTCTACCTTATCTTTTTCAGACAAAGTCTCACTGAGTCAATCTAGCTGACTATCTGGCTAAGAGTCACAGATTCCCCCATCTTTACCTTCCCAGAGCTGGAGTTATAGATGCAAGCCATACCACCAAGCTCTTTCTATTTTAAACATGAGTTGCTGAAATCTGAACTCAGTACTTTACTGACTGAGGCATCTTCCCAGCTGTAAACACAAATGTTAAACTTAGTAGTTCTTCCTAAAATTAACCAAACTATAAGCTAAATACTATTATTAAATATAAAGATTTTTTACTGCCCTCAGATAAAATAATTTGTTCAAAGGCATAACTTAGTTAGATGCAAAGCCAGGGTTTAGAAAGTATATCCCATTTGAAATACAAATGTTATTCAATATTAACACTACTTCAAAAAGGAGATTTAAGAATTACTAAAATGTGTCAAACACTAATATATGCATGAGCTGTGACCCACTGTGATGTATAGATGAGCTGGTAAAGGCAACTGCCTGAAAATCTGATGACTTGAGTTCAATCCTTGAAAAACAGAGAATGGACTTCCAAATGTTGCCCCCTGACCACTAAGTGCATGCCATAGCACAAACACACAGACCAAAAATAATAAAAATTAAATGGAGAAAATTATAAATATTCATGGAATATTATTCTTATATAAATACCTACTTCAGCCATCTCCTCCTCTTCTTCCTCTTCTGAAGTTACCTCTTCAGTTGTCCCATTCTGAAACAGAGAAAGAATGTGCCAAAGCTACACAGAACACAGACACACAGAACACATCACAAAGCTGGCCACCATTAACCACTGTCACTGCAGTCCCATGAGCAGAGCTTAGATGCCTTAAGAATTAACAAAAGCAATCAAATATAAAGAAAATTCAAAAAATGTTTACTTTTATAGCTATATGTATATGGTCAAAGGCTTCTGCATATAATAAATGCTCCAAATTATTATTTCCTTTATCTATCTACTCCTTTAACCTGAAAAACCTTAATCTTTCAATAAATCCACCTGCCTTACAATCTTTATTTAAAAGGTCAGGTAGGTCACAAAGAAACAGACACTATAAGGCTGTGACTGAAGCGCCGGTCTGCCTGGGATGAAATACCTCTCCTAAGACACAGTTTACTATTCACTTGCACAGGAGTCAAATGGGGTTTAAGAAAGGGTCTTTATAAACAGTAATACATGAAGTCTCCGGCCAGAGCAAAGTTTGCCAGCTCTCAATATGGAAATTTATATTCATAAAGGTGGGTTTAGTTTGGAACTAGATATCTAAAATATCAAGAAACTAGGACCAGAGATCAAATCAGACCAACCAGGACCCTCAGAAGCCTCAAGGTATATTGTTCCTAGATGCTCCAAGAACACAAGTCTTAAGCGGAAAAAAAAGTTCATTGTCACAGAGCACATTACTCTTCAGTGAGCTGGAAAATGTGTACAGGTATAGACAGCATAAGCTTAGGCCTGTTTTAAATCCAAATCTCTTTAAACACTTATCATTCCTTTCCTTGGGACTAAATGAGAAAAGTAAGCAGTTCCCAAAATTATTGTGGTTCACCCTTTTCTTCATTTCCAAACCAGATTATTTTTGGTATCTTTTCAAAAACAAAAAGAAAACATAGCCACCCAAATAATCCCAAGGTCCCAAATACAAGTCTGAGTGACCGAGGGTGAAAAGCATTTTTGAAATCTAATTTCAGAACCTATCCCAAAGTATCTGTCTTCAAATACACTTTAATGCAAGACTTAGAGATCATTATAGAAAGCCACAACCAATCAAACTGCAAAGAACAAACAAGTGAGCTGGTCGTGTCCAGCCCTAAACGGCAGCCTACAACACAACTCATGCATCAAGGCTCAGGCATAGCAAAGAAGGGTCAGTAAGACTGTAAGAGCCAAAGAAAAGAAAAAGAAGTTTGCTATGAGATTTTGGTCCCCTAGAAATATCACAGAGGCCACATTCATGAAGTCTTACCATCATGGCTACCTAAGTAAGCTCTGAACATGAGTGACACCAACAGAAACATTAACGTTGAAGGGGCACTGACAAAGAACTATCGAACAACAGGAGAAATAATCCTCCCCACGGAAGAGCACAACATGGTCTGCCCTGAAAAACATGTACAAGTGACTAAACCAGTATTTGTCTAACATTTTATAAGTGAGTAAGATGAGCAATACTCTTTCCTAAAGGATTGGTAATTTGACAAAAACACAAAGCCAATTAGGCACATGAAATCCTAAGGCCTTCATTTGAACATGTTGATAGGCTTCTTTCCAAAAGCAGACTGAAAACACACACAGTAGGGCAAGCCTGTGAACCCAGCAGGGAGGACTGATTTGAGTTCAAGGTCAGCTACTTTGTGAGTTCTAGGATAGCCTGAGCAGGGGACAGAAACTCCAGTCTCAAAACAAAAACAAAACAGGGTTTGGGGGAGGTGATGGACTTTGATAAAAACAGTATTGCTACATTAGAAAATAGTGTACAGACCCACAACTACAAGACAACAGCAGACATAAAGCAAATGGATACTATTGTTACTAACAAAGTTTTAGCCAACCTGGCTGAGAAAGCCACAGGAGTCTAGCATGAGCAACTGCTAAGTTAAGGTGTCTCACTTAATATTATCGCTCTATTCTACAGGAACCGTATCTATTCTACAGGAACCATATCTAAACCGATGGCCTCTCAACTACTACATGTGTTAAAACCAAAGAGAAAAGAAGAAATCCTTTCAGTATAACTCAACACAACAGTGGAATTTTCTAGCAGACTCCGGAGTTGGAAGCCACAATTGCCAGGACTGCCCCATCCTCTGTCTTCAGGAGAGTACGGGTTCTACATACTGGACAACAGAGAAAAGTAACTATCCTGTGGACAGCTCTATGGGCAACTGTACTAACTGATGCCATACTTTCCTAAAATGAGCAAATAACCAAGTACCACAAATAGAAAACTGATCCTGAAAGGTGCCACACGGAAAGGCCAAACAAGAGATCTAAGGCAAGGCAAGACAGAGCTAAAGTCTTACTGAAATCATTAGCACTGTTGAGAACAAACCAAGAACAAGTTACAAAAAAAAAAAAAGACAAGGTAGTCTTGGGAAATAAAAAACATTTGAAGAAAAACAGTAAAAAGCCACAGAGCTCCTCTAAACAAAGCATTTATAATGAAGACAACCAAGCTGACAAGAGTATGAAGAAAGGAGATGAGTGGCAGCCTGAGCAGTTAGAAATAAAGCATTTGAGAGATGCAGAGGACAAAAATATAAAGGTCTAATATTCATCCAGAGAATGAAAGGAAGAGACAAACGGTGGCAAGATCTGAGAAAGAGTTTATCGTATTAAGTGACTCTGGATACTCCAGAGAAATACTAAAAAGCAAAACAGAGTCCACAGTTACAGAGGAAACCAAACCAACATTCTGACAGGAACAATGAAACACACAGAAATAGTTATCACACAGTCACTAGAGTTTCATCTATAACAATAAATATAAGAGGTAAAAATGTAAATAACTGGGAAACCCCCAAAAAGAACTTTGAACTCTGTAACTAGCTCCATCAGAAAGAGCTGTGTGTGCTAGTGGATTCCCTATACAACACACTAAAAACTGACACCAAGTATACAACACTCTCCATGCACACCATACACATCTCCATAAACCAAACCTTTCTAGGAAAAACAAGGCTAGAATGTATTATTTAGGGGTCTGCCTGAGCAATAAGAGCAATTACACCAATAGCACAGTCTACATAACTGTTGATAATGCAGTTGAGGTTACATGTACTTATGAACAAAAGCAAAAGTAGCCCCCAGAGTCAGCTGAAAGAAAGTTTTGTCTAGATAACTCTTGTTTTTTGTTTTTTAAAAAATAGACATTCATGTCCTAGCAAAGCAAAGTAACTCCTACATATGTGCCCCAGGGAAATGACTGCATAGGAGTATCCAGAAATACAAACAAAATAGATAATCCACAATAAGATTCTTCCTAAGGTGGGGAGGGGGGTGCTGGCTAGAAACAACCTAAACATCCATCAACACTCAAATGGCAAATAGGTAAACATTCTACCTGAACAATGAATAAAAAAGGAATTGAAAAAGAAAACATGAACTACACAGTGTGACTCTTAACATGGAGCTCAAAAACAGGCAACACTAAATTACACAAGAATGGACACATGATGATAACAGCAGAGAAGATGGCTAGCTATGCAGACCTGAAGGAGTACAATGAAGGCTTCTGTTCTGTTAACAACCTTCCAACTCTTCCCCTGGGGTAGCTGAAGAACAGCTCCCAGGGATTCACTGTAACCAAACATTATGCTAAGCTTAAAGTTTCCATATTTTCAACATATGTTGTATTTCATACTATAGTCTTAATAGGCATGTGACTAGATGGTGGAGCAGACCGATGACATACTAGCTATTCAAACACACAAAAGTGTTAACCTTGTTCACATGACGTCAACCAGCACTCAAACACAATATACAGCTTTGCACTGTGTTAAGACGTTGATGTTAAGAGCTGAGGAGATGGCCCAGTGAGTAAAGCCCTTGTTATGTAAGCACAGGGCCTGAGTGGGGATCCTCACTACCTGTGTCCAAGTCAGACATAGCAGATCACTGGACAGCAGCCTCACCTACTGGATAAGATCCAGGCCAGTGAGAAGCTCTGTCTCAAAAAAGGGGGCTGAGGGCCGGAGAGACAGCCATTTAACAAGAATTAGCAACAGACTGGATTAGGTTCCCAGCACCCACATGGTGGCTAACAAGCCATTGCAACTCCAGTTCCAGGGAATCTGGTGCCATCTTCAGGCCTCCAAGAACACGAGGCACACAGAGAGCACTTACATAGGGTAAAAGACTTATACACATAAAAACAAATAAATTTTAAGGAAATTTAAAAGGACGGGCACCTGAGAAACACCCATGGTTGTTCTCTGGCCTTCACACAGAACATGTACACACATATACAGAGAAGCAATTTTAATGACAACAATCCAATAAAAGTAGAAGGCAGAAGGTAGAGCTAATTAAAATACAGGGGGAAGGGAAAGCGGGGGGATGAAAAAGATAACACATTATATTTTTAAAAGAACTGATTCCTCCAAGGGTCTAAGATATTAAAACAGAAAAGCCTCTGGTTAATCATCAGAATAAAACAGTTTCAGAAATGGATCAGGCTTGACCATATTAAAACCAGGTTTATCCACTTGAGCAATGTTGACATACTCAACCAGCTACTACTCTATTGTGGGGTTCTACACCTCATCACAGCACTTTAAAAGCATCCTATCAAATCATAATATACCAACAGCATCCCACCTCTCTGCTACAGCTAGGGATGACAACCCAAAATGCTTCCAGGTATTTCCAAATGTCCAATGGAAGCAAACTGCTTTTGTTTGAAATTTACTAAATTTAAACTGTATAATGGAAAAAAGACACAAAGCTTCCTAAGTCATAACCTTGACATAGAAATAGAAGCCTAAAAAGAAACAAAACCATTCTATAATCTCAGAGTCTAAGTAAAATTAGGAAAAAAAAAATACCATATCTATCCTAGCAATGTTTACTAGAAAAATGCAAAGATGATTCAAAATCAAGGCATTTTGTTACATAATTCACAAATAATCTTAGATATCTCCATGAGCTTCCTATGTACAATCAGGAGAAACAAGGCAGACTTCAAGTCCAGGATATATTGTAGGTAAAAAAATTAAACCACAGACACTGTAGAAAATAAAAGTTGAACAGATACAAAATTAAAACCTTTTTCTTATCATCTCTTAGGCTCCACTAAATTACAAAAGAATAAACATTGTATAGATAAAAAATATAAAAAAAAGAAAAGGGAATGGGTCTACCAGGAGCGGTAAGACTCCATCGCCCTTAGATGGCTGCAAACAGGAACTAATCAATGGAGAAGCTGCAGGTCAGGGGACAGCAATGACAAAAGCACATCTGTAAAGCACCCTGAAGAAGATACCGCATACACCGCCAACAGGGACAGCAAGCAAGACAGAAGCCTACAGACTCACATACAAAGCATTCCCACCTCCACCTCCTTACGCAAAACCTGGGGAAGATTTATCTGTCAGACAAAAGTGCACTCAGTACTAAGAAGTAGGAAAGTAGGGGGAAGAGTGGCTGAGAATCAGCATAATGCTATAAGGTCTTGACTATAAGGAATGCCAAATCATTCATCGGTACAAAAGAAAAATATGTAAAAAGCAATTAAAATGTGAATGAACAAACAAAGAATACAAAAATATTTCAGGACAGGCTTTACAATGTATAAAACAAGACATAATTAAACTGAGAAAATACAAGTAAATAGAAAATAGAGACACCAGAGAGGACGAAAGTGTTAAAACACACAGCTTCATGAATATCACACCTAGACAACAAATACAGACTGCTATGAAGAAGGGGTTATCAGAAGCTCCTGATCTCAGGCTCACATTCAGAAACTGGAGAAGAATCACTCCCCTGGCATTCAAAGCCTGTGGTGTCCCAGCCCACAGAGAACCCGGGCTGGTCTGAGACTTGCTTTAACTCACAGACTGCTGGATCTGTTCCAGGTTGAAGCCTTAAGAATGTGCAGAATGCCCACTCTTGTGTTCTTGGAGAGTTCCGAAGGACCTCGGAAGAAACAGAAGCCTTCTGAAGAGGCCATTGAGAAATGACGCCACGTACAGAAAGAAACCATGTGAAGAAATGCCAAAGATGCCAGATACACGAGGAGTGGGGGGGGGGGGGCGCAAAGAAAAAAGAAGACATGGTGGACACCTGAATGCAGCTGGGGGATAAAGATCACTCTAGTTGTCCACAGCCATACTATGCTGAACGTGCATAATAATAATTTTCAAATGGAGCAGGCAGACACTACCCACCTAAACCTCGATAATCCCCCCAATAGCAAAAACTACTATTTTAAGGCATCAAGGTTTTGTTTTGTTTTAATTTTTTGAGACAAAGTCTCATTGTGTAGCCCCGACTGGCCTCAAATGCAAGAGATTTGCCTGTCTCTGCTTCCCAAATGCCCCATGGGATTAAAGGTGTACACCACCATGCCCAGCCTGTCTTCATCTGTAGGTTAGCTCGGCCTCAACAACATTCACTCTGCCTCAGCCTCCCAAGTGCTGAGTTCTACACTTGTGCCACCATATCCACCTCAAAACCATCCCGCTTTGAAAACATGTGGTAAACAGATACATATATTAAAAACAAAACTGAGGGGCTAAAGAGGTGGCTCAGCGGTTAAGAGAACTTGCTGCTCTTGCAGAGGGCTAGGGTTTGATTCCCAGTGCCCACATAGGAGCTCACAACCATCTGTAATTCCATTTCCAGTGGATCCAACAGGTTTTTCTGATTTCTGCAGGTACTACACACATATAGTGCACATACATATATGTAGGCAAAACATTCATACACATAAAAGCATTTATTTTTAAAAAACCTTAAAAGTTACTATTGTCCATATAAAAACAGTAAAAGTTGAAAGAACAGCAAGATCTTTTAAGAGAAAAAGTGAAATGGCTCAGTGAATAAAGGTATCTGATGCCAAACCTAACCACATGGGGTTAAACCCTGGGACGAAGATGATGGAGAGAAACAACTCCTGTAATGTGTGTACCAATACATACACAACGTGCACACACAAATAAAAATATAGTAAAATTAACAAAAGGAATAATACAAAAGATGTAAAGACTCAAACTAAGAAATCTAAAATCTAAAAGTAGCCAGGCATGGTGGCACAAGTCTGTAATTCTAGCATTTAAGGTGCAGACACAAGAGGGTCATCAGCCTCAGTTACATAGGGTTTTTGGAGGCCAGCCTGAACTATAAGAGACCTTGTCTCTAAAAAATGAAATCAAAAATTTAAAAGTCCAATCAGTAAATTCCAAATAATCAAGATGGAAAAGCAAAGTTAATGTACAAAAATAGATAAGAAGATCGAAACTCAAATCTGAGAAGGAATATCCTTACTAATGCCTAGCACAATGAAAGAAAAAAGACCCAAAGTTAAGGACACCATTGTAGTACTTCATTACACCAAAGAAAGCACAAATTTCCTGAAGCTTCCAGAAGTAAGATTCCGGATGGCATCAGCCTCAGCAGCAACACTGGCTAGAAGGCAACAACACACTCTTGAAATTTTGAGGCAAAATTTTCATCCTAGATGTATGACTTCATCAAACATTGAGTAAAAAGAGAACATAGCGGCAGTTAATACTAAGGATGTCCCAGACAATTCTCATGTACTTCACTGACCACTATTTCCAGAATATCCCACAGTGCTGCCAAACTATTAAAACTATTTTGTGCAAATAAGAAATGATCAGAGTGATTAGGAGAATGGCTCAAGAACCCAAGAACTTGAGCTAGTAAGCAGAACCAAGACCAGTGTGGGCTTGTTGTGAAACCCCAACTCTGAACCAGATTTTCCAAAAGCTAACTCAGAAATAAGCCATTCCTTCATGCTTTGGCTCTGATCTGACAATGTAATAAGAGACAAACACGAGAGGGAAAGCCAACAGAGATGACATGAGATCCAGGAATCAATGGATTCACTCTAGGAGAGTTTATAAGAAAGACCTCAAGGTGACAACTGTACAGTCAGCCCAGAGAATGGCTCATTAGAACTAATACAGAAGAGCCAATGGCTCCAAAGAGAGAAAACCATAGAAAGAGAACGTAACTTTAGAAGCTAAGAAGTATTATTATAAAAGACACTGAGAAACAAAACATGGTCACAGGTAAGGAAATGCCCTAACAGAAAACACCAATGTCCTGATGGCAAACTGATCGTTCATAATGAAACAATGTTTTGGAAGCATTGGATGGTTAGGTAGGTAATATAAGAGCTAAATCCTGACTTATTATAATAAAAAGTCAGTAACTGTTAGCTAAACAGATAAGTCTAGAAGTCATGAGTAACTGCTCAATTGGTGGAAATTTTCATTGCTTAGGAGAGGTAACTTTGCATTCGACCTTAAGAAGCACAGACAGACTTATGGACATGGTATGTCAAGGGAAGGTAACTGACAAGCAAACAATCAAAGAAGAAACACAAAAATCAGAAATTTTAACAGAAACCAAAATAGTGGGGTCTGGGAACAAATGCTCACCTGTCACAATAAAACACAACTCCAAGAAATGAAAAGGCTGTTTTAGTACCTAAAGCAATTTACTAAGGACACAAAACTAACTTCCAAACAGGTTGTATAATAATTTTTGAATTATCCTAGTTAATTTGTGATTAAGACAATTGATTTCAGCTCAACACTAGAGAACGTTTACTTTACCTGACCCGTGGGTAGTGGTTGATCTAGCATCTCAACATCCAGGTGCTTAGGGAGGTTATATAATCTGCAGAGTTCACATATCAACCACTTCAATTGCTGACGAAGCTACAAAACACATTTCAGTAAATAAGCATTATGTTAAAGAGCCCTTAGAAGACATTGAATAATGCTACAACTACTGTTAATCAATCCAGAAGGAAATGAAAATGTGTTCCTGCTCAACTGCAGCCTACGGATGGAGTAACAGTCTTTTACACATTTTAGAGCGGCTGGTATAAGAAAATCACTATTCTTAAAGAGTTACTACAGCTTAGTATGTCCTTACAACATGGTAACTAGAAATAACACCAACAGAAAGGCACAGAAGGAAGGTTCAGACATTGTCTAGTGTCTAGTAGCTAACATCCTGGAAACTTGCAGCTTTAGACAAGAGAACATTAGTGCATTCATAAGACTATAAAAAATTATAAAAAAAAAACCTAAAGGAAACGTTGCATGTGGATTATGAAATTACATATGCAACAGTCATATTTGTTTAAAGTCATATTTGTATAAAGACAAGTGTGACCTAGTAGATTGAGCCCTGAAATAACCTTGTATACCTAAGCTCCTGGCTTTAGTCTCCCCATCTGCAAAACAAAGAAATAAAGACTGTCTCAGGACAGACAGTAAGGAGTAAATTAAAATTAAAATTAACACTCTCCAAAAGAAAAGAAAGAAACCATTAGGAAAACTGACATAATAGAATCAGCTCTTTAAATTTCCATTTTAAATTTTGTAGGTATATATACTTTAAGGAAGTAAATAAGGCAAACTATGTTTAGACATACTTTTTATTATTCTGGGCTTTTAAATCCCAACATAGAAGATGAGCAATACTTTGATTTAGATAGGAGCTTACTACACTGGACAGCTCAGTGTCTCTGACCAAGAAAAGATACGAAGAAGAAGCAGTCTATGGAGGACTAAGAAAACAGAAACGGGATTAGAATGGGTTAAACCCAGCAAAGAGCAAGCCTTTCCAAAGTGGATAAGGACCAAGTGGACATGAGGAAGGCTAAACACTAAATCTGACCAAACAAATGTCCTCATGCTTGAAGGGAAGTAAAGGGCCCACCACTGTGGATTTGCTCTCCATCCAGTAAGTCAGAATGTGTAGTACATAATGAGATGAGATAGGGTGACCAGGACAGGATCCTGCAGGAGTACTGTAGGCGACAGCAGTGTGATGGCATCATACCAGGCAACAGGAAAAACAGGGTGTTCATCTTCCAGGAAGTTAATTTTTAATACTTCCCTCCTCTTCAGGGACTGTGGAAGAAACTAAGATCATAGGGAGGGACTTAGAAGGTAGATGGACAAGTCTTTGGTGCTTACTAGAGAGTTTATGGTTAGGGGAACGGAAGTATAAAAAAAAATTCTTAAGTTCCCAGGGCCAGGCACAGACGACCAGTATCTTTATTTCATTTCTACAAAGAGAATTAGTGAGGGAAAGCATGACAAGCTGATGGAGACTAATGTAAACTGATATTCACCTCCCACAGCACATCCAAGCAAGATCCCCTGGACACAGAGGATCTATATATGTAAGCGTATGGATTTCAAACTCTGAAGACAAACTTTGGCTAGAGCTACAGAGTTAGGAATCCCTGCAATAATAAAAGTATGACTTAAGTAATGCGAGTAAGAGAAAGCACAGAATAAAAAGATAATAAAGAGACATACCAAGGAAGAGCATCTCAGGAGACCAAGAAAAGATAATAAGAAATAGAATCAGGGAATGGTGGTCTCATAGAAGTCCCCACTAGGTTAGCAATTTGCTCAGGACAAACACATCTTGTCTTTGAATACACATCACTTATCACAGAGCTTCAGAGAAGCTAATCAATGTTCTTAAAATACTTTTCTGTGTTCCGTTAACAGCTTCCTACAATTACGGGAAGGAAGGAGTAGGCACAGAGAAAGCCAGCACTAATATGTATTTTACAACACTGTATACTAAAGAGGACAATTACTTAGTATTCTATGCCTTCTATCTTGGAATGTCCTATGTGTACTATGGGGAAAGACTGGGTGCACTCCTTGTTACTACAGTGGAGTATTTAACTATATGTCACATTTTTAAATTTAACAAATTCTTTATTGGTTGGCATTAAGTAATACATGTTCAAGAAGAATATTTCAATCACAGAAAAAACAATTTGAATAATAAAAAAAAGGAGCCACTAGATTGGGCAAGTAATAAATAAGTGTCCATAAAATAGCAGAGTCTAGACTCTAGTAAGTAAATTAAAAAGTCAAAACAAAACAACTCCTCTCTCTAGAAACCAGGTTATTATGAGAAACTGGCAGAGGCTATGAGTGAAATGTGTTGCTTTTTCCTTCAGTATTTACTTTCTATAATTAGGTCCAATGTTAACTCCTGTTCCAGTTAACTTGACAAGTCTATTTGTTTTTTTTTTGCTAGTACCAGAGATTATGCCTTGGATCCTTCATAAGGTAGGTGGGCATTTTCCCACTGAGTTACAGTTTCAACCATCTTCTTACTTTTGAGACAGGATCTCAACTTGTTGACCAGACTGGCCTTGAACTTGCAATCTCCGTGCCTTAACTCCAAAGTAGCTGGGATTTGGGGCCTGTGCCACCAGGCCTAGCTCAGAAGCAATCTGAGGAACAGGGGGCTGTGTCTGTCTTTCTTTCCCATCACCTCTGCTGGAGATGTCAACACGTACCTGCCTAGCTTTTCTAACTTACCTCCTACTTTCACGGCTCTTAAGATTTAAACTCTTTTAAAACTTTTCAAACTTAGGTTCTTCATTTTTTTTTCCTGAATTTTTTACACTTATGGAGGTTGCGGGGTGATGGACGACATGTGCCCAACACACGTGTGGGGATCAGAGGACAACTTCTCTCCTACTATATGGGACTCAGAGACTGAACTCAGATTCTCAATCTTGTAGGCAAGTGCCTTCACCTGCTAAGCCATTTCAATAGCCACAGTGTTCCGAATTTTAAGAATAAGTTCAAACCATCTATAATTTATTATGACAAGTTAAAGAATTAATGAGTCTAACTTCCTATCTATAGAAAGATCTTTCCTTCTTGAGTTAAAATATCAGCTTTACTTATTCAAATTCTCATTTGCATGACTGTTTCTAAACTTCGATTGTCTGATGGTCTAGTTCCAATATTCAATATTTTATTTCATTTAGTATCTGTTTGGATAAATCTTTTACCTTTCTAAATTTTGTATTTTATTATTTATTCTTAGAGTCATTCTGTTAATACCACAAACAAATCTGTTGGTTTTGTTACACATAGTGACACAGCTTGTAATCGCAGTACTGGAAAGGCTGAGGTAAGAGGCTTGCAAGTTCCTGGCCAGCCAGAAATACACAGCAAGATCCTGTCTTCAAAAGTCAAAATAAATAAGTAATTTTTAGTGATACTGCATTAGATTTATAAATATAAATACACGGAGGTAAATGACATTTGTAACATCTTAGACATCTGTCTTCCCATCCAGGAACATAATATCAAAGTCATTACATTCTGCTGGGGAAAAATTTGTAGTTTTCTTCATGTAAGTCTCCCACATTTAAGTTTATTCTCTAGGTGTTTAGTTTTTATTGTAATCCTCAATAAAATAACATTGTATTTTCTATCTGGTAATCAGCGACATTTGGAAAAATATATATTTTTATAAAATTCACTTCAAGAAAACAATTTAATTGCTTTTCTCTAGCTGCTCTCTTTACAGTTTATAGGGGTCTGAGAGGGTTATTTAAAAAAAAACACGATATCTACAAAGAACAATTATTTTTCCATTAGGATTTAATGAAAAAAACAAAGTAACTTCAAAAGAGATGTAAGACTACAAACTATGACCCCAACTATTTAAACACATATGAAATAGTATATGTATTTTGCTAGCAAAGAAAAAACTGGCAGAAAAATATCTATTGTGTCAACAGTGGTCATATTACGTAGAAAATTATAGGAACGCTAAATGTTCTCTTTTTGTCTACAACTTATTAGTTTTCTCACAACGGGTAACTTTCAAATTTACAAAGAATAAATAAGCATTTTTAATTAAAAAAAAGGATACTTTTTACAAGATTTGTGTGTGTGTGTGTGTGTGTGTGTGTGTGTGTGTGTGTGTGCGTGCTGTACACCTGAGTACAATGCCTATAGAGACCAGAAAGCATCAGATCCCCTGGAGCTAAGGTTACAAGCAGGTGTAACTGCCCAACTTTGGTCTTGGGAACTGACCTCAGCTCCTCTGCAAGAGTAGGAAGTGCTCTAAACTCCTGAGCCATCTCTCCAGCCCCAAAAGATAAATCTCTTTACACAGCTGTTCCCCTTTACTCCCAGATAAACATTCTACAATTTTAGTTTTCCAGGGGTAATAATCAAGGTCCACATACGCTAACTAGACAACTTTTGAAGTATTTTTTAACATGGAGCCTGGTATTCACTATTCTGCTTTACTACTGGCTACCACTAATCTCTTAGTGTTCCATGTACTGAAGAAAACCTGTTTACATAGAGCTCAGAGTTACTCACAGACCTGGATTTCTACTAGGGGTCTTGGAATGTGTGGACAGGTGGACAAACAAAAACAAACAAACAAACCTTTCTTCAATAAATTTGGCTTTTACTGCAGACTCGTGAGCCCTGTCAGCAAAGGAACCCCTAACACTAACTGATGCTATTCTCTCATGACCTCCCTTCACAGCCAGTCTATCAAAAATGTCTGCTTTGTTTAACAGTTAGAATGAAAGAAAAAAGAACCTCAATTCCTAATGTAAAAAGGAAATATATCTATGGAAAGAGGGAGATGGACTTCAAAAGCTGTAGCTAAAATTATAATTATTAAATATGCTGTAACAACTTGTGTCACGATCTAAGAAGGGATGGAAAATATAAGGAAAAGGAAATAAATGAAGTAAAGTTTAATTTGATAAACTTTTTTATCATATTACCTCTTAATACTTAATTTCTATTATAAGACCATGAGAAGGAAAAAAGGAAAGACTGGTTCATCTCCTTACCAAATTGTTGTTCTTAGTGTCTTCTAGGCGTTCCAGAACTGATGTCAGATTTGGGTCATCAGAGTCCACAAACCATATTGGTGAAGAAGATGGGTAAGATTCCTGTTATCGAGACAGCAGGTGAAACACACTTACAAACAGACCGGCCCAGATATGCAGTTAAAAGCACACCACTAAACACAAGGAGATTATGATCTACACAAAATGCATCAAAGGGAGAAAGGCAACATGAAATTCATGTGGAGAGACCAGATACCTCTGTGGAGTTTAAAAATTAAAGTTGCTAAGTTTAACAGTTTAATCTTGCCTCGTCCATGTTATACAATTTGTAAGTTTAAAATCAAACAACAGAGCTTTTTTACCAAATGAGCAGGATGACTAAAAATCAAATATACCTTAAGCGTTCCTTTTACCAAAGAGGAGGAAATGTACTCAAGCACCACTCAAGACTGCAATAGCAGGTCTAGCCTGACCTGAATCTCTAGCTTTCACCTTTTTTCCAGGGCTTGAAAATATGAATCACAATAATTTCTCAAAGTGAAAAGGCAAGTTAAAAAGAAATCCCACTTTAAAATTCAGTCTATAAATTTTAACAGTACCTTTTACCTTTTAATAATGCGACATTCCTAAATTTTATCTAGTTCTGAATTTTTAAAATAAATACAAGGAATACATGTCTCCAAATCTTCACAAATGCTCCAAACACTACTTTTCAAGATGTTCCACTCACAGTGTTCTGACCTTCCAAGTAGTGTAATTACAGAAACTACTTGGCAGTTTTCTTTTTCCTGCACCAGTATAAAATGTATTACACTGAGCCAGGCTTGGGAGTGGAAACCTTAGGGGCTGGGGTAGGAAGCCCATGAGTTTGATGCCAGTCTGGATACACACAGAATCTCTGTCTCAAAAAGGGAGGTGGGGGTAAGCTGGAGAGATGGTTCTCTGGTTAAGATCATGTACTACTCATCCCAGCACCCATGTCAGGTGGCTCACAAAGGATATGGCACACTTGTACTCATGTGCACATACCCACCACTTCACCTCCACACACCACACACACCCACCACTCCACCTCCACACACCACACACACCCACCACTCCACCTCCACACACCACACACACCCACCACTCCACCTCCACACACCACACACACCCACCACTCCACCTCCACACACACCACACACACCCACCACTCCACCTCCACACACACCACACACACCCACCACTCCACCTCCACACACACCACACACACCCACCACTCCACCTCCACACACCACACATACCCACCACTCCACCTCCACACACCACACATACCCACCACTCCACCTCCACACACCACACACACCCACCACTCCACCTCCACACACCACACACACCCACCACTCCACCTCCACACACACCACACACACCCACCACTCCACCTCCACACACACCACACACACCCACCACTCCACCTCCACACACCACACATACCCACCACTCCACCTCCACACACACCCACCACTCCACCTCCACACACACCACACACACCCACCACTCCACCTCCACACACACCACACACACCCACCACTCCACCTCCACACACACCACAAACGCATAATTAAAAATAAGGAAAATGAAATCTAAAGGTGGAACTTACTCCATTTATTTTTCCATCCCTTCTTAGACTATAACAGAGAATGTAATTTATTTCTTTGGTTTTTCCTTTTGTTTTCTGAAGCCAGGTCTCAATATGTAAACTCAAATTTGACCATCCTTCTACCTCAGCTTCCTAAGTACTAGGATTACAGACTGGCTTTAGAATACAATTTTATAAAGAACAGACATATTAAATGAAGATTACCTTCATCTGATCTTGCCTAACCCTTTTCTTGATGTTGATAGTTTCTCCTACCTGTTTTGTTTCTGGGGTTTGAGGATCAAACATAAAGCCACGCCTAGGTTCATGCTCCACCACTGACCTACATCAGCATTAAAGACTGCTTTCTAAATAAAGCAGGTGTTAGAAGCAGCATGAACAGCAGCACAGGGCTGCCACAGTCCTCATTTAGATTTCACCTGCCACGCAAGTGTGTTTCTGAGTTAGCCATTTTAATACAGACACCATCAATGGTATTCTCAAACACTCTATCAGGCAGCCTCTAAATACCAGGTAGGCCCCAATTAATTCTCACCTCTTTGTACTCACACCCCTGTAAAAATCCCCTTCCTTGGACTAAGCCACTCATTTCTCTCTCTCTTTTTTTTTTGGTTTTTCAAGACAGGGTTTCTCTGTGGTTTTGGAGCCTGTCCTGGAACTAGCTCTTGTAGACCAGGCTGGTTTTGAACTCACAGAGATCTGCCTGCCTCTGCCTCCCGAGTGCTGGGATTAAAGGCGTGCGCCACCACCACCCGGCTAAGCCACTCATTTCTAAACACAGCAAAAGTACCAATATCACTTTCGAAATCAAGTTACAAAAACACAACTCTTGTCTTGCAATTAATCCTGGTGATGTAAATCAGTGCCACATGGTGAGCTACCCTATGGAGAATTCTGAGCCACAAGAAATTGAAAAAGAGATCTAAGAATGAAACCAAAATCCTCAGATTAAGCCAACAGTCTATGAGAAGAATCCTGCCAACAACTAAGACCTTTCCAGCCTTCTGATCACTGTAGCCTCCACCAACATGTTCCTGCGCCAGGAAAGAGCACAGGCCAGAGAACCAAGGGAAGTGGTGCACAGATACTGATCCACAGAAACTGAGTAAAGTTTGTTGTCTAAAGACTCTAAACTTAGGAGGCTGAAGTCATGGTTCCGTGGTTAAAGAGCACTTGCTGCTCTTTGCAAAGGAGCATGGTTCAGTTCCCAGCACCCACAAGGCAGTTCACAGCCAGCTGCAATTCCAGTTCCAAGGATCCCAACACCTGGTTTCTACAGGCTCCTGAACACATATGGTGTACTCATGCAAGCAAGCATATGCTCCTTTTTTCCCCAAAGGTCTAATTGGCTCGGCAGTTAAGAAAACTGACTGCTCTTCCAGGAGACCCAGATTCATTGCTCACAACCACCAGTAACTCCAGTTCTAGGAGATCTGATGCTCTTCTGACTTTGCATTACATACATGGTACACAAACATACATGCAGGCAGAACACTTATACACATAAAATAAATTAAGTAAAACAAACTTCTAAATTTGATAAAAAGAAATAATACATCTATTGCTAATCAAATAATAAAATTCTAATATCCTATCACACAAAGTACTACTGAGAAATGCTACTACTATTTTTTTTAATTTTAAGTTTTTTTCAAGTGAGTTAATGAAGGAAGCATTACATCCTTTAATCCACTAACAGACATTTTTTTTTTCTCCTTTGTACTGTTTTCTACTGGGACTCTGGGAAAATACATTATTGGTGGATATCAGCTACTGAATACACTTTTGTAGTTGAAAACTGCATTACACAAATAGTTCTTTAGCACTATATAGGAACTATAACCTCATTATAACAGAACCAGCAGCACAAAAACTAAAAAATTTTAAAGCATTTTACCAAATCCTAGGAAAAAAAAAAAAAACAACTACTGAAATTAGTGGTCAGTAGTGGTATCTACATGTATGCCCAGCAATGGCTGGTTTATTTTTGTGTTCTCATTCATTTCTTTCTTTTCCCCTTCACCTCACACACACACAACTTTGGTTTTAAGAGACAGGGTTTCTCTGTAGCTTTGGAGTCTGTCCTGGAACTAGCTTTTGAAGACCAGGCTGGCCTCGAACTCACAGAGATCTGCCTGCCTCTGCCTCCCGAGAGCTGGGATTAAAGGCGTGCGTCACCACCACCTGGCTTTCATTCATTTTTTTATTGGCTCCAAATCTCTTCACAGGCTAAAAGGTAAAGTATCTTCAGAATTAATCCTGTTCTTAAAGAAAGGCACTTACTGAGTAGTGTAATTTCATTCTTCTGCCTAGTTTGGGAATATAGCATCTAGACCATTTTTACTGCTTGGTTTTTATATTTCCTTTAGCTTTTAAAAACTAAAAATAGATCTGCAAGTTCACTGTATAGATTAGTGTTTATCTAGTAAACGTCCAAATGAATAAGCATATGAGCTATTGATGTAGAGTGAAATATCCACACCACATTAAGAGAAATTTAGGGAGAGGAGATCAGTTCCCCCTGAGATGTTATATTTTAAATCCTATACATGAAAAGACAGGCTAGGTAGCAAGTCTAAGCACTCATTTCAGTGTTTCTCAGAGGCCTTAGACCCCTCAGTACAAGAAGACTACACCGTTGATGGTCTTCTTTATTCTACTCAATTTTCACTAGGGCACGAGAAATTCAGCAGCGGTAAAACTGCTGCTACCTTTGCACAAGCGGAGGTCCTAACTCCAGTGGGCCAGAATCTTGCACTGCTAGTATTTAAACAGACAAAGCTGTGACAAGACCGGGTTTTACTTCAGAACGCCTGTGCTGAAGCAGTGAAGGTGATATCCATTCCATCTTCTATAGCTTTACTATTGTGCTAATGAGACAGGAGCAGACCCGAGCATCCCGGACGACACCCGAGTAGGCATGTGTGACTCATCTGAGATGAACTGACATGAGCAGACACTTTTACTTGAAAAGACGACAGTGCAAGGCTTCTTCCAACTTGGCTTTTGGGGAGATGTCGTCTCAAAAATAAGAGACAGTCTGTCACTTCCAAAACAAAGGATGGTACATTTTCCCAATAGTAAAGTCAAACTTTAGAGAAAAACACGCAAACCCTGGAACACTTACCCACCAGTGTAAGCTAGAAGTTCCACAGAGTATTATGAAAAGACTGGTGGTGAGATTAGATTTTAATATTGTATAGTGAAACTTATCACTGTCTAAAGATATGTCAACCAAATATTTTCCCAATGATCAATGAATGATACTATAATAGCATGCCAGAATAAGATCAAGGTTTTGTGAAGTATCACACACACACACACACACACACACACAAATATTCACAAGCTGGGAAAGCTGCTCAGTGGTAATAACACTTGTTTAGCATGCTTGAGGCCCTAGGTTTCATTCCCAGAATAAGAATAGGGATCCCAATTATTTAAAGAGGCTATTGCTATTAAAATATTTCTTTTCCAACCAGTTATCTGAGGTTGAGTTTTGTTCACATTACTTCAATTAAAGCATCAAAAAACTGGGCTGGAGAGATGGCTCAGAGGTTAAGAGCATGGCTGTTCTTCCAGGATCTGGGTTCAATTTCTACCACCCACATAGTGGTTCATAACCATCTCTAACTCCAGTTCCAGGAAATATAACATTCTCTTCTGGCCTTTTTAGGCACCAGACATGCACATGATACACAGGCATACATAGAGACAAAACATTTACATAAAATACAGTTAATACAATGTATTTTTTTTAAATTCAAACAAACTAAATGTAGAAACAAAGACAGAACATGCACCAAAGAAACCTGTACTATGTAAGACTAGTTTTCGTTGTTAATGTTTTAATAATCTTTTTTAACTTTATTTTTCCATTCAAAAATTTACACTTCCTCCCCTCCTCCCATCCCCTCCTGCTCCCCCACTCACCCTCCTCCCTCCCACTCCCTCCCCTTAAGAGAGGGCTGTTTTAATAATTTCTAATGATAAATACCAAAAGTATAACTGATAAAAATGAGTTTAAGTCCTGACCCCCAAAATATTGAGAACTGCTGCTTCACCTTCTCTCCTGCCAAATCCCTTATCCTTCATCAATCCTTTCCTTCTCCATTCTCCATTAACCTACATGTGCCACTGGGGCAGGCTTTGCTACCTTCCTCCCTTGACACAAGGTCTAGCCAAAGAAGTCCAGAGTTCTGTCTTAGTTAGCGTTATTATTGCTGCGATGAAACACCAGTACTAAAACCAAGTTGGGGAGGAAGGGTTTATTTGGATATCCTGAGTCACAGTCCACTGAAAGAAGTCTGCACAGGAACTCAAACAGGGTAGAAAACCTGGGAGCAGGAGCTGATGCAGAGAGGCCATGGAAGTATGCTGCTTACTGGCTTGCTCAATCTGCTTTCTTATAGAACACAGAACCATTAGCCCAGGGATGCCACCACCCACAATGGTCTGGACCCTCCCCCAATCAATCAGTAACTAAGAAAATGCTCTACAAGCGTGCATACAGTCCAATCATATATAGGAGGCATTTTCTCAACTGAGGTTCTCTCCTCAGATACCTCTAGCCTGTGCCAAGTTGACATAAAACTAGCCAGAATGCCACTTCCACTGATGAGCTGGTCAGGTGGGAAAGCCATGAAAATCTGTGTCTTCTCTCAGACTAAAAGTCTTTTTCTGGGACAACTGGGGTCACAGGTATAATTCTGGCTAGCCTGGGGTAATCAGTATTCACCTTGCCCTAACTGAGAGAATTCACAAGGTCAAATTTCTTCCCAGAGGGCTGTAGATAACTATGTCTGTCTGTCATGACATGTAGTTATGTCTGTGGTGATGTTCAGTCCTTACCCAATGCTAACAGTTTTACCAATCTGATAACTAAAAGCTGGTAGCTGGAAAGAAAAGTTTCTATACAGTACAATATAATCTGTTCTACCTTCAGAAACCAAATCAGCAACAAGAATTACAAGCAACCATCTCTAGGAAAATTTCCAAGGACATTTTCTATATACACAAGGATTCCATCTACTGATGCTCAGAGCATTACTTAAAATGGGGGAGGGGGAGAGAAGAAACCACCACCTGCATGTCCAATACTAGGAGACAGAATTCATTAGATGATTCTGTCAGTATCACAGAAGAGGAGACACTGGAGAAGGACCTCAGGAAAACAAATCCACTGCTAAGTGAGAAAAATGTCACAAACCAATCTCGTTTACTATTTTTCAAAAGAGTAGTCAGGTATGATAGTATATATATACTGCAAATTCAAGAGGCAGAGGTGGAGATCTCTTGTGAATTTGAGGCCAATCTGGTCTAAACAGAGTTCTAGGGCTACACAGAAAGATCTTGACTCAAAAAATTTTTAAAAAATCAGCACATAACACTGAGGGAAAAGATAATCAGAAAGATACGACACCAAAATTCAGAGCAATGGGTGCTAAAATTAGAGAGTTGGTTTTTTTTGGTTTTTATCCCCCCAGTTCTGATTCTCTGGTTTCTAAATTTCTCACAATAACAATGTTTTGTTTACCATGTTACAAATATCCACCACTGGAAACAACTTTCAGCATAAACTCTGCATCATGTTCTAAAAACTGTTTCAATATCCAAAGTAGAGAACAAACCACAGCTTCTCAGAACATCTTCCTAAGTGAACTGAGGCAAATAAAATAATGAAGATGATCTGAAATCAACTGTGCTGCAAATTCTCTGGATGATTTCAGTAGTTCTGATTAGGCACTGTTTTACATAATTATCATTAGAAGCAATTAGAGACTTCTAGTACAAAAGCCTTGAGGGTCAAGGGGGAAGCCTTGTTATGTTTCTCTCCAGTAATGTTTTCTATTTGGCAATATCTATTTCCATTCAATCTCTACACCTTACCTAACACTACCCCTTCCCAGGTCTAAGCTCAACACTCCCATCCTACAGACACCACCAAAAAAAAAAAGTTACTAAAGTATATACCATCATTCACAAAAAGGAAACCCAACCTCTCCATAATTTCATTTCTCTCAAGAAAGTGCATAAAAACAGAGATGGAGAAGCCAGATAAGCACAAGGAATCTGATCCTATATTATTAGCTGGTCAAGCAAATGAAAACAATGGCTCTTTCTGGTCTCAAAGTACTATTCAGGAGCTTAACATGACAGCTCTGGTATTTCCAACAGCTTCTCTACAAATTCAATGTGAAAGGTAATCTGTTGTGAGAGAATAAGCCAAAGAAAGATTCTTAGACCCTGCAGTCATTTTGTTCATTATTTCCTTGGTACAAGTTTGACTGAACTACTTTTTATCAGTATAAAGACCAGAAAAACAAAACATGAATAGATATTTACCAAGAATAGATATTACAAAGCAGATAATTTATGTCCTTCCTTTCTTTGTAGCTTGGTCTTGAACTCAGGGTCTTGCACATGCTCGGCAAGATGGAGTACTCTTCCCCTGAGCTATCCAGCACAAAGTATTTTTAAAATAATGGTTATCGCTTTCTCATTTGTATGGTATAGTACAGTACTGTTGACAAGAAGCTTTCCAATAATATTCCAGAGCAAAAAGGGACTGTTTTATGGAGAAACACAATAAGTGAAATGATTTAAGATCCTAAAAATTAAGTAATGCCTAACCTCTCCCTCCCAGATTCAGAGCTAACATTTGTTAATTTAGTAGCTTGCTGTTGAGGGAGAGACTTCTAGCAATTATGAAAGAAATTAGCTAAACAAAAATTATTCACCAAAACTAGCCTGACAATCATTCATGAAGAAACACCAATATGTATACAAGTAATATAAAGAATAATTTTATACCAACTAATTTACTTCCTGTGGGAGATTTTTTTTTTTAATTCTGAAACAGCAATTTACTCCCAAGAGTCTCCAGCTGCTGCTGGGTGTGTGGTACAGCATGCACACACAGAGGGGAGGAGTTTCAGGCCAGCCTGAACTACGCTGAATAAGACTCTTTTAAAAAGGAGGTGGAGGAGGATGGACAGCTCAGATGGGAGTTTGCAACAAAAGCATGACAGCCTGAATTTGATTCTCAGAATGCACATAAAGCCAGACAGATGTGGTGGTATATTTGTATAACCCCAGTGTGGGGGAGACAGAAACAAGTTGGGCTCATGAGCCAACTACCTAGGCCAATTATCAAGCCTCACAATAGTGAAAAACTCTCTCAGCAAGATGGCTCAGCAGGTAAAACTGTTTGTCATGCATGTCTGACCACCGGAGTTTAGACCCCCAAACTAGATAGCACCTTGCCTATATAATCCAAGCCAGCATTAATCTGGTGAAATGGGAGGTGGGAACAGGAGGATACGCCTATATACTGGTGTACCTAGTGAAGCAGCAAACAATAAGACTCTCCCTCTAAAAAGGCAGAAGGCAAGAAGAACCAAAAGCCGAGATTGTCCTCTGACCTACACACACACACACACACACACACACACACAGTACAGGGACTTGGGAGATGGCTCAGACTATAAAGTACCTGCCACACAAGCATGAAGACCTGAGTTTGATTTCCAGAATCCATGTTTAAAAAAAAAGGGGGGGGGGGCATGTTGACATACTCTATTAAGCACAGCACCAAAGACGTAACAATAGATGGAGCCTTGGAGCCCACTGGATAGCCACCTAACTAATTGGTGAGCCCCAAGTCAAAGAACCTTGTCTCAAAGAAAGTAGATAGCAAAAAAAAAAAAAAAAAAAAAAAAAAAAAAACACACCTAAAGCTGATTTCTGGCCTCTGCCTGTATCCACAAACACATGTACCCACATGAACACATACACACTCATACTCATACTCCTAAAATTCCAACGAGTCTATACAAGAAGCAATGGAGCCAGACAGTTTTCCATGACCCCAGCACTCTAAAGGCAGGTATGAAGTTTCAGGCCCAGCTTGGTCTACATAGCAAGTTTCAAGACAGCCAAGGCAATATAGGGAGACCCTATCTCAACATCCCTTTACTCCCCAAAAAGACATAATGGAACTACCAGCTTAAGTAGTTTTAAAAGACTAAAAGAAAGCCATATCCCAACTCCCAAAACAGTCATACAGGCTATTAAAGAAGCTGCTTTGCTTAGAGGATGAGTATAACAACTGGGTATTAGTACTGACTGACAACCAAGCCTGTTAACTGAAATGAAAAAAAAACAATACCTAAGTTTATATAACAGATAACCTTTCATGAGTTCACAGAAAAGAAATAAAGACTCCTTGAGGTTCATATTCAAGAGCAGGACAAATTTATAAAACATGATGGGGAAAAGAAAACAAAACAGCCCAGTTTCCATGGACTAGAAAGGAAAACACTTATGCCTGAGTTTTTACTTCTGACACTATTCTTCATATGTAGCCAAATTACAGATTTCCTATCAAGTCCTCAGTGACATCTTAAGCATTTGTATACTACTACCCATGATACTTTCTGATGTTCTCTGTAGTAATAGGAGCGGCGGGGCTGCGTCCCCGGCCCCCGGCCGCCCCCACGGCTAGCTTTACCCAAAATAATTACACGGAAACTGTATTCTTTTAATCACTGGCTTGGCCCATTTCTATCTAGCCTCTTCTAGGCTAATTCTCACATATTAATTTAGCCCATATCTAATCATCTGTGTAGCGCCCCTAGGTGTGCTTACCGGGAAGATTCTAGCCTATGTCCATCCTGGGTCGGAGCTTCATCGCGTGCCTCTGCCTGGGAGCTGGGAGCATAGCGTCTCTCTGAGGCGTCTGCTCCCAAGAGGAGAGCTGTGGAGTCTGAGCTCACTTCCTCTTCCTCCCAGCGTTCTGTTCTGTTTACTCCTCCCACCTATCTTCTAACCAATGAGGGCCAAGCAGTTTCTTTTTATTTAACCAATGACCTTCCTCCATCAGTTCTCACTCTTTCCGATAAAATTCTTAGCAGTTAGCTTTCAAGATAGGGAAAATTCTCTTCTAAAACATAATATAATTAGAACAGTGGTCATGGGTTGGGGATTTAGCTCAGTGGTAGAGTGTTTGCCTAGCAAGTGCAAGGCCCTAGGTTCAGTCCTCAGTGGCTGTAGTCAATAAAACAAGTATGAATGTGAAGAAAAGATAAGGCATAAAATTATAATTACACAATGTTCTCCCGACACCATTAAGAACTAGCTTGGAGAAAAGATAATCAGAACTATGAGAGAACATGAGAAACCATAAAGCAGAAATAAAACCTAAAGGGAGGAATGGGAAATGTTACCATGAACTGCACATGACCCACAAAGAGTCTTGAGGGGCAATCAACCATGGAACAGGCAGACTGGGAAGGGTACAAGGCAGGAGTCAGGAGCACATTCTACAACAGGAAGAACAGCTGACCAGAAGGTTAGGAGGAAAAGTGGGCACAGCATCCTCAGAGGATTATCCAGAAACTGTACATAAGTATATAAAAGTGAGGTGTCATCAACCAAACATCACAGAAACTGCACAAGGATGCTTTTTGGTAGCTTGGTGACCTGGTGTGTCGAGTGCTCAATAAATACTCCTGCTATCTAAAGAAGGAAAGTTAAAGAATGGGTCAAACTCACTATATTCAGGACCTATAACTCTTTACAAAATAACAAATCACAAACCTAGTAGACAGGGTCATTGTATTTAAATTCTACCCACATTTTTTCACTTGCTATTTCCCTTCTGAGCAAAAAAAAAAAAAAAAAACCTAAATAAGCAGACCCCATAGATTATCAAAACACTATTTTAAAAGTATACCTTTTATAAGCACATACCAAAATGTTAGCAGAAAAAAAAGTATGTCCGAAGCACACTTCAAATTAATCCAACAGGAGTACACATGGAATAAAATAATAAATAAATAAGCTGAGCCTGGGTACACAATGTCTCTGTTTAGCTCTGGGTGTTTGTTAGCTTTCCATAGTGAAGTTAACATACACTCCTACTGAGAATTTGTAATTGTCTTCTGATAACGTCTGCTCATTACTCACTAGCAGCTCAACTGTGACAAGGTCTACTAACAACAATGTTGCACCAGTACAGATCAATGCATCCTTTCACCTAGAATATGAGTCTTCATTTCCATTGCCACTGCCTAATCCAAGTCATCATTATCCTTTCTCTGTCCTATATTTGTCTCCAAAATGGTTCTCCATGGGATGCTGCTGGCATTTTAGGTCAGATAATTCTTTGCCATGGCAGACTGCCCAACATTACACAACATTAGCATCCCTGTACCCATGGTAGTAAATGCCAGCATGCCAAGAGCATCAGCCAACACCCACTGGAATAAACAAAACCATACATTCATGTATTTTCTAATATCACACCATTATTAAGAGTTCTGAAAGCTGACATATTTTCTCAATTTACCAGAATGAAAGTGTGGCTCGCCAGTCTACAAGATTTAGTACCCTATCATTTAGATCAGTTGTACCTTGTCCTGGTACCTTCAACTTCTACCTGAATAATACCCTCCAACTGTTCAGGCCAATGTACTTAGCCATCTACTTCACAGTGACTACTACTGTCTACCTTCCATGTTTGGGAAATCTTCACCAGCCTACAAGCCTGGGCTTCTCAAGTCTGTGCATTAACTGTCCGCTCCTAGGATCTCAACTCTCTCAAGCTTCAGCGTCTCATCCGGGTGAAATTTCCTCTCTGGAACACCCTTCCTCTAGCCTTCCGAGTTTGAACTCACATGTCCAGCCCCTCCAAGCTTCCCGAGGCACACCTTCAGTTCCTGTCTAAGGGTGTCTGTTGCTGTGCTAAAACAACCTGCTGGGGAAGGGGCCTTCACTGAGGGAAGTCGGAGCAGGAACTCAAACAGGAAATGAAGCAGAAGTCATGGAGGAAGAGGAGTACTCCTTACTGGCTCCATGGCTTGATCACTTCGTTAACTACATTACAGGACCACCTGCCCAGGATCAGCACCACCACAATGGTCTGGGCCCTTTCTCATCAATCATTAATGAAGAAAATGCCCCCATAGGCTTGTCTACGGGTCAATCTTAAGGAGGTATTTCCACTGAGGTTCCCCTAGGGCTCTACCTTTGCCAAGTTGTCAAAAAACTAGTCGGCACAGCTCCCTACTCAAAATTAGATGCTCCCGTTAAGAGTTCATAACACCGCAGTAGTTGTCATGGTTATATAAAACTCTCCAAGAAGTGTGAGTTCTCCAAGTAGGCACTGGTTTGCCAAGCTCTCAAACACCAATACCCACAACAACATAACCAGATATTCAGAAAGTGCATTCTCTCCTCACTAAAGCACATTGGGGCAGCTGTTTTTTTTGTTTTTTTGGTGTTTTGGTTTTTTTTTTGTTTTTTTTTTTTTGTATTTTGGTTTTTCGGACATAACAGTAACTAACAGGACAAACAGTATCCACCTTCTCCTGTAGAATCTGGTAACTATGTTAAGGTCAATTAGCATAATGCCAAGGCCTTTGCAAACTCCCACACTTGGGAGTTAGGTATTGAATTAACAGAAGGAATCTTAGCCATATATTTAAACTTCCACTCTAACTCCTGTTGTTATACAGTATATTCTGCACATAACGTCAAGTCAACAATAAATAGCCAGCCTCATGATACACTTCGATGGGGGAAGGAGTTCACTGAAAATTCGGTATTTCACCATGTACGTTTCTAATGAGCTTTTCGCTTAAATAGAAAGAAGTTTCCACGTGTCTCTCCAGCTTTCTATTCCAACCTGATTCTTTCCGGGTAGTAAACTAGACAGCATCTCCTTTCCCCTCCTGGTAATGTCCAAGCTTCAACACAAGTGGGACAGCTCGCACACTCGCCACACCACCTGCCGCGTGGAAGGTTCCATGAGCTTTTTCGAAACGCCTTAGCGCAGAGCCAGGTCAGGGCTACACGATGGTTCACACCATCCCCGGGGCTGCGTCCTAAACTTTTTCCTTAAATGCAAAAGCTTTCGGCGTTCATCTGTCCTCCGAGACCAACACAGAAACAAAAAAACTGGTCCAACAAGCAAGGAGAAGGGGTTTGAAACCTGACGGGGAAATGAGGAGCTAAAAAAGACCCGAGCGCCTCTCCACCTGGGCTGCCGACGGGAGCCCACCGACGCGCCGCGGTCCCCAGAGCAGGCCGGCTGCGGGCGGCCATGGCGACCTCGGAGCCCGACGGGGGCCGCAAGGGGCCAACAGCGCAAAGCCGGCCCGCGCAGAGCCGAGACGCGCCTCCGCCGCCTCCCAGCCACGCAGCCCCGAGCTCCCGGTCGGGCCCGGGGCCCAGCCGCCAACCGGCCGCGCCCGGGGCGCCGGGGGTCTCCGGAGCAGGCGCCCTTTGTCCCGGGACTGCGGCGCCCCCCGTCCGCCCTCGCCCGGCCCCGAGGGGCTGCGGCCCGGCGCCTCACCGTGATGTTGCAGTGGAGTGTGAGCGGTGGCGGCGGCGGCGGCGGCGAGTGCGGGCTGCCCGGCGGCGGCGGCGGCGGCGGCACCAGGAACTGGCAGTGCAGCTCGTCCAGCTTCCAGCTGACGATGCGGAATCGCTCGTGGTTCTTGTCGAAGATGGACGCCAGGAACTTCAGCTCGGCCTTGAGCCCTGACACGGACATCTTCCCCTCATCTCCGGCGGGAGGGGTGAGGAAAGGGAGCCGGGGCCGGGAGCCGCCGTCACGGCCGCGACCGCCCCGCGGGGCCGGCCCGGGCCGCGCTCTCGCGGCTCCGCCTCTCCCCCGCCGCCGCGACCCGCGACCGAGCACGGCTGGAAAATGGCGAGGAGCGCGAGGCCTCGGCGGGCGGGCGGGCGGGCGGGCGGACGGGCGAGCGAGCGGACGGGCGAGCGAGCGGACGGGCGTGCGGGAGCCGGGGCCGGCTCCTGCCTTTGTAACCGACTCCACCCGCAGGAGGCGGCGGCCCCGCGGCTTAAAAGGGCAACAGCGACGCCGCCCCCGCCGCCGCCTGCGAGAGGGCTGCCCCCGCCCCGGCGCGCGCCCGCCAGCTCCGTGCGCGCTCCCGACCGCCCCCTCCTCTCATGACCCAGCCCCCTTCCGCCCCGCGGCTGGGCTCCTGCGCCCGGCACCCGCAGCCCGGAGGATCTGGGCCGGCAGCACCACACGCGGGCGGACGAGCCTGAAGCCCCCGCGCGCCTCTGCGCCCGGGCCTCCGGCCAGACACGTGCGCGGCCTATCGCGCCGGCCACGTCGGCTCCAGCAGGAAGCGCGCGGGCCCCTGGAGGTGGCTCCTCCGCGTGGTTGTCCGCGGGCCACCCACTCACCTGGGCTGGGCGCGGCCAGGATGGGGAGAGGAGGGATGCCTGCACGCCTCGCTGCTTCACCTCTGCTGCTCTCGCTCAGCGCTGAGCCACCCACCACTTTTCTAAGTGTGGCTCCTGAAAGGTCCTTCTCGCCCCACTTATGCTCCCTCCTTCGCTCCCGTTTGCCAGAGATGATGATGATGGAGCCTGCGTGCTTCTGCTTCATTATTTCAGTCTTTCTCGGAAACGTTTCTGTGCTCACGCTAACACAGAGACTCGGCGTCCTGAGTTCCTACTGTGCTGCACGGGCTGGCCGGTTTGTTGAAGTCGCAGCTCAAATGTGTCAAACTGATTCTTACTGACCAACCAAGCTAAGGGAGCCATGTAGATACCCTGTATCCCATCACTACGTTAACTTGTTTCTGTTTGTTGCTTGTCACTTGCTTACACTGAAATCTAATTCAGGGCAGCATTCCCAGGATGGAGAGAGCCTAGTAGACACCAGTGTCATTTAGTGAATACTCGCTCTTATCCAGAATCCCCAGTGCTTGACACAGTTCCTGGCACATTCGAGGTGCCCTCACTAAGAGAAGAAAGACTGCATTGCAGTCTAAAGGAATACCATGTAATTAGGAAGGCACATATAAATGTAGTCATGTGTTCCAGAGGTAGGACCAGCTTCCTGCGCATGCAACCTATACAGTACCAGGGCTCCTAGCTTAGTAAGGCCCCGGGCCTAGTTTAATGCCCTGCTGTCACCATCTTGAAATTCTTTGTTTTTATTTTTCGAGACAGGGTTTCTCTATGTAGCTCTGGCTGTCCAGGAACTCACTCTGTAGTCCAGGCTGGCCTTGCCTTTGCCTCTGGAGTGCTGGAATTAAAGGTGTGACCCACTACATCCAGCTTTGTAATTCTAATATTTTAGATAAGGGACCCTGCTTTTCCCCTTTACACTGATCTTGAGGTACCTTAGCCTTGCCGCCTAAATGCCTCCTACTTCAGACTCCTGAAATTATAAGATAACAACACAGAGTGACATTTTGGGGGGTTTTTATTTTCATTTCTGAGGTACCATGTTGTGGTGCTTCAGAAGGGTCGTGGTTTTCACTGAGGACCTAAAAAATGTTGCAGTCTTATCTTTCCAGAAAATTACTTTCCCCTGTGAAACTTGTAGAGCCTTGTGGCCGCAGCACCCATCATGCACCGGGCTGAAAGAAGGCTTTCCAGTCCTGGGTTCTGAGCTAGAAGTACCATACTGCGCTGCTGTGAGTGCTGCCCTAAGCACAGATGTAACCTGTCATTCATTTTTTCTTTCAGCCCCTGGTCCTCAAGATCCTGACAGACATAGTAGTTATAAACAAGGATTGGAGACAAAGGGGACCATTCTGGTCAGAACCAGGTATTGCTAAACAAGCTAAGGTTTATTTGGTCATCTCTAAGTGCTATAAGATGATACAAAGCTTCTGTACTGCGACCGATCTTATCTATGATATCTCAGAGATGTGTACAAATATTTATCACATAATTATTTTGTCATAGGGATCTGTGTGCCCCAAGCCCTAACAGCATAAGATGAGGAGAGTGTCTGAACTCAAGAAGCTTAGTATAAAATATCAAAAGGAAAAATACTGTCTCCTGGTATGTTGTGATGCAAATAACAAGAATGGGGTTGAAAATGGCATAATCAATAAAGAAATATATTGTTTCATGTAATGAGATATCAAAAAGCAAAGTTGTCTGCAGGATTGGTTGGGTTGGTGCTTTTTTTTTAATATTTATTTATTTACTTATTATGTATACAATATTTTGTCTACATGTATGCCTGCAGGCCAGAAGAGGGTACCAGACCTTATTATAGATGGTTGTGAGCCACCATGTGGTTGCCAGGAATTGAACTCAGGAACTTGGAAGAGCAGGCAATGCTCTTAACCACTGAGCCATCTCTCCAGCCCCCAAGGGTTGGTGCTTAATAATATCAAGAACTCAGGTTTTGCTGGGTGGTGGTGGCACATGCCTTTAATCCCAGCACTTAGAAAGCAGAGGCAGGGAGATTTCTGTGCAGTCGAGGCCAGCCTGGTCTACAGAGCGAGTTCCACCACTGGCTCCATAGCTACTGGAAAACCCTATCTCGAGAAACAAAAGAAAAAGAAAAAAAAGAAGGGAGGGAGAGAGGGCGGGAGAGGGGGCGGGAGGAAGAAAAGAAAAGGAGGAAGAAAGGAAAAAGAGCAAGCTGTAAGAACTCAGATTCTTTGAAAGGGGTAAAGGGGTCTACCAGACTGACTGTCTGGTCATATCCAGACCAAGTATCCAGAGATAGAAAGGTTTATTATCACAGGTCTCCTTCTGAGACATGGGAACCTTGTCAAGAACCCTCCCAGTAGACATCCTTCCTGTGTACACTACAGACAGGGGCCAGGAGAAAGGTCAAGCTGAGATATGTCATTTGTGACTAGATTTTGAAGCCTTGGCATATATGCCAGTAACTATAGTTTCATCTAGTGAGAGTCACCACATTTAAAGTAAATTGGCATTACTATACAAAAAGGATTAATGCTGGTTTAAGAGGACAAAATCACCATCAAAGGGAGACAATAAACCCAGATTCTCAAGATTTGGTCTGCCCCTAGTTGTTTTTTTTTTTTAATTATTGTTTAATGTGTATGTTTATGTGTTGTGTGTTTGTGTGCGCGCACACACATACGCACACCAAGGTCTCAATCTGTGGTGACATTCCTCAGAGATGTCCATCTTGCTTTTTGAGATAGGGTGCCTTACAGGTGTGGGACTTGCACATGCATGCTTCTAAACTGGCTGGCTGGCCATTAAGCCAAGAATCCTTCTGTCTCCAACACGTGCCCAGACTTTTACATGGGCTCTGGGGTTCAAATTGAGGTCTTCATGCTGATGTGACAAGCACTTTTCCAAGTGACCTAGCTCACTAGTTTCCTACGCCTAATCCAGCAGAGCAGTTTATACCCATCCGTGAGGCTCTCCAACTCCAAACAACACTGAGCCTTTGATGGCAGTCACCACTGACTGGGGTGAGATAGAAAAGAGGGTTGTGGAAAAGAGAAGAAATCCTAAGGTGAGCAGGGCTAATAGAACATATGGGAATAGGAAGGGGACATTCTCAGGACTGGGAGTTAGGAAGAAGACATGAGCAAAATGCAACGGCACACGTCATCATGGAGGCTGGGGAGACGGCACACTTGGGAAAGTGTTTACTTTGCAAGCACAGTGGGCCTAAATTTGATATCTAGAACCCCTCAGGGGGAAAACCAGGTATTGGCCAGCAAGATGGCTCAGCAGGTAAACACACCTGCTGGCCTTGCAGCCTGGCAATTCCTGGAACCTATGTAAAACTAGAAAGAGAAAACTGGCTCCTCAAAGTTGTCCCATTCCCCACCCCCACCCCACCTCACCCCGGACTCTGACTGTCTGTCTCACCTCCCCACCTTAACCCCCCCCCCGACCCCCAGCCATCCTCCATGGTCTGTGCACAGGCCCCTGACCCGTTTAGCTTTGTTTGTTTGTTTTGTCAACTTGATACAAACTGGAGTCCTTTAAGAAGAGGGAGTCCTCAGCTGAGAAAATGTCCCCACAAGTTGATGGTGAACAAACCTGTGGGGCAGGCTTTGTTGTGGATTGATGTGGAAGGCCTAGTCCACTGGGGGTGGTACCACCCCTGCTGAGAGTCCTGAGTGATAAAATAAAACAGGATGCGCAAGCCATGAGGAGCAAGCCAGTAGGCAGCACTCCTCCATGGCCTCTGTGTCACCTCTTGCCTCCAGTATCCAGTGTCCTGCCTTGAATCCCTTCCCTGACTTCCCTGAGTGATGGACTGCAAGCTGAAAGCTGGAGGAAACCCTTTGATCCCCAAGTTGCTTTTGGTCATAGTGTTTTATCACAACAATAGAAAGCTAGGATACCTCCAAAAAGAATTTTTTGTTTAAATTAAAAGCTAGGTATAGTAGTACATGCTTTTAATTCCATCACTAGGGAAGCAGAGACAGGCACACTCCTTGGGGGTCACTGGCTAGTCGGCCTAACATACCAGGCCAATGAAAGACTATAAAATAGTGGCTAAATCCTGATGAGCAACACCTGAGGTAGTCCTCTGACTTCTACATGCACACACACACACAGTTCAGAGAGAGACAGAGACAGAATGCTAGGGTAAAATGATTACTTTATACATTAACTAAAACCATTTTGGTTTTTTTAAAAAGAGGCTTTGGATCAGCCCAAGTCAGTAGTGAGAAAAAACTGAAGCAAGTTGAGTATCAGTGAGACTAGAAACTATCACACCAGTTCAGGAGATGTCGTTTATGGCCCCACTGGATCTGAGAGACAATAATAGTCCATAGAGAGCTTTATTCAAAGGAACCTTGAAAAATCTGGAAGACGTGGTGGGACGGCAGTGGTGTCTGCACTCAGCCTAAGGAGGTGCTGGATCTGTCCACCTCACACCTGGAGTTAGTTAAACCTTTAAAATCTGGGCTTGATAACGTGAAACTAATCCCAGCATGGAGAGGCAAATGGAAGATTCTCCGGGGCTTCCTGGCCAGCCAGAGCAACTGAGTCAGTGAGCTCCAGATTCAGTGAAAGACCCTGTCTCAAAAAATAAGGTTGAAAACAATTGAGCAAGATGTCTGGTGTTGACTTCTTATCTTCATACAGCACATGCACACTCACTCTCTCTCTCTCTTTCTCTCTCTCTCTCTCTCTCTCTCACACACACACACACACAAATATGTGTATAGAGGAACACTTTTATTATTGTAAAAGACAAAAAAGGAAGCCAGGCGGTGGTGGCGCACGCCTTTAATCCCAGCATTCAGGAGGCAGAAGTAGGAGGATCTCTGTGAGTTCAAAGCCAGCCTGGTCTAAAAGAGCTAGTTCCAGGACAGCTAGGGTTGTTACACTCTGTCTCAAAACAAAAAACAAAGAAACAAACGAACAAAAAAGGATCCAGAGTCTTAGAACCGGACCTTTCAAACATTTGGGTCTACCTACCCAATGGAATAACTGAGAGCCTTTAGAAAGGCTGTATAGATACCTGGGAGAATGTGCCATCGTATTAATAATGTACATTTCTTGGCAATCATTTTCAGACTATTTCAATTTTCCATCTGCTTATTTATATTTTCCAAAATATTGGTATTGAATAGATACATGTCAGTAACATAAATACATAATTTTAAGTTAGTCTATTCATATATAAGGTAGAGAGATGTCAGTCATAGAAGAATTTTGCAAAGAAATTTTAAAGAGCCAATACATAGTGCTTTGGTTTGGTGTGTGTGTGTTTGTGTGTGTACTTGTTGGTGTGTGTGTGTGTGTACTTGTTGGTGTGTGTGTTTGTGTGTGTACTTGTTGGTGTGTGTGTTTGTGTGTGTACTTGTTGGTGTGTGTGTTTGTGTGTGTACTTGTTGGTGTGTGTGTTTGTGTGTGTACTTGTTGGTGTGTGTGTGCTTGGATGCATGTGCATGTGGAGACCAGAAGTCAGCAATAGGTCTCTTCCTGTATTACTCTCCACCTAATTTTGGGGTGGTGGTGGTACTGGGGTTTGAACCCAGGCACTCACAGATTGCTAGGTAAGCACTCCGCCACTGTACCACCTTCCAGCCCCACCTTACTTTTTTAAGGTCTCTCACTGAGCCTGAAGCTTGGAGACTGAGCTAGACTGGCTCGCCAGCAAACTCGGGAGAGCTCCTGTATCTGCCTCCCTTGCTCTGGGGTTACAGGCTTGTACCACTACACCCATATTTTTTTTTGGTTTTTCACCCATATTTTCTATGTGACTGCTGGGGATCAAATTCAGGACCTCATGTTTACACTGCTGGGCACTTGAATCACTGAGCTACTTCCCCAGCTCCTGGTTTGATCTGTTTTCTAATCACAAAAGGACACTTGAAATAGAAGTGACTCAGAGGTTGAATTACAAACACCTGAACTTCAGGCTCCTAGACAAACAGCTAATTCACTGACACTTCACGAGTGGTATCCTGTTTCAGAAAAAGTCCTTCTCCCTCGACCAAGCAGAGTAAGGGCCCTTGATCCTTTGGGTTTGGGTTAAGGGATCTTCCTCTTCTGGCATCAGGATCGAGGAGGCATCAAGGGGTGTGATTTCCAGGAGAAATTCTTGGAAGCAAGAGCTTGATTCCGCTTGTGGTTTTCCATAATCGGTGAAGGCATTACAGGATTTTGAATAGCTTGAAATCAATAGATCATCTCTCTAGTTACATTTAGGTCTCATCTTGCAAGATATGAAAAATTAAGTAGTAACAAGCACAGTTCTCCAGACCTCATGGCCAAGAGAGAAATAAGCTATGTTGGGTTCTTTATTCCCCTCCTGTTCCCTCACCAGCATGCTCCTCTCAGGCCCCTTTGGCTTTCCTTCTGGCCTTACTGTGTTACTCTTTCTGGATTGTGTCCTTCCTGGAAAGACACAAGACACAAAGTGAAAGGAAAAGAACAAATAAAGCCCTGTTACTGGTGTTTGCCTTACCCATCGCTGCCAATCATTCTTTAAACAATCTCTTTATTTGGGGGCAGGTTCTGACTATGACCAATAAAGCCACCAGACAGTAGTTAAAGTGATGAAAACAGGTTTTATTCAGTGACTTCTGACAACAGTAGAAAAAGCCAAGCTCCATTCCAGCTTTGCAGAGGTGACTGGGCATGTCAGAATGGCGGATAAAGGGGTAGAGGAGGGAGGAAACAGGTTCTAAGAGGAGAGTTTGCTGAAGGCTACATAAGTGTAATTGTGTCGGCTGTGTCTGTTGGCTGGTCACTATCACAGCTAGGATTCTCTCCTCCCTGTCCATCCCGGTGACTACATCACAAAGGAATGACTTTCCGGTCCATGAGCAAAACAGTCCTGGGTTGAAGGCTACAAACACAGACACACACAGACACACACAGGTCTATCTCAGGTGTTAGCCAGAAAAGATCAGATAATGCTGTTTCTTTTTTAACAATTCTGAGCTGTTCCATACAAAAATAGAAAGAAAGAAAGAAAGAAGGAAGGAAGGAAAGAAAGAGAAAGAAAGAAAGAAAGAAAGAAAGAAAGAAGGAAGGAAGGAAAGAAAGGAAAAGAAGACTGGGGCAGGAGGAGCTGAGAGGATAACTTAGTCAGTATAGGCTAACCATAAAAGCATTCAGACTGGAGTTTGATACCCAGAACCCATGGGGACTGAGTTTGATACCCAGAACCCATGGGGACCTGAATTTGATACCCAGAACCCATGGGGACTGAGTTTGATACCCAGAACCCATGGGGACTGAGTTTGATACCAAGAACCCATGGGGACTGAGTTTAATACCCAGAACCCATGGGGACCTGAGTTTGATACCCAGAACCCATGTTAAAAAAAAAAAAAAAGCCAGGTGTGGTCAGATTCCTGAAGCCCAGCTCTGGGAAAATAGAGACAGTTGAAGTCCTGGAGCTTGCTGTTCATCCAGTCTAGTCTAGCCTAATTGGTGAACTCTAACCATTAAAATACCATGTCTCAAAAAACAAAGGAGGCTTCCTGCTGAATGGGGGTGTCATTAATTAGGTCTTTCATGGTATAACCTGTGTGCTAGTTTCATCTCAGTTGGCAGTTGAGCAAAGCAATTTTCTGAAGGTGTTCACAGCAACCTTTCAGGAGGGCGTGGTCCATCATACCATATTGGAATAGAAGAAATCCACAGACTCTCACCCTCTGTGAAAACAAAATAAGAAACTCCTTTCCAAAGCATCATGTCCTTAGATCCAAATTTAAAAGCCAAGGCATTTTCAAAATATCTATTTTGGATTAGTTCAGCAGCATTTATAAACGAATATCTTTTAGCAGTTGTTGCTCCTTTCTCAGCATTCAAACAATTCAAAGAGAGCATAATAGCATACAGTATCAAGATTCTCTGTGTATTTTCCATCTTTGTGTGGCTTTATTTTAACTCTATTTTGTATATTTTTACTTTTATTTTTTGCTTTTTTTGGGGGGGGGGGCAAAGAGAGAATTTTATTTGATGAAGACAGACATCCAGAAGAGACCAGATGGCAAGGTGCTGTGACAAGGGAGCCTAGGAGGGGCCACAGGGAGATCCCACACTGGGCAAGGCACAGGCTCGGGGTCTGGAAATGTCCTCAGCCGTTCAGCACCATCCGGACAAGCTCTTCATAGTTGATACAACCGTTGCTGTCCTCATGACCCACCACCAGCATCTCCACTTCCTCCTCTGTCATCTTCTCTCCCAGTGTGACGAGGACATGCCAGATTTCAGCACCCATGACGGTACCATTCCCTTCCTTGTTGAACACACGAAGGCCTTCGACATAGTCCTCATAAGTTCCCTGGTCCTTGTTCTTGGCCACAGTCTGCAGCATGGCAGGAAGTGCTCGAAGTCCAGCACCTTCACATTCATCTCATCACTCTTGGGGTTCCCCAGGACCTTGAGCACCTCAGTGTTGGTAGGGTTCTGGCCCAGGGCCCTCATCACGTCCCCACATTGGCTGTACAGGATCTTGCCATCACCTGTTCGGTCAAACAGCTGGAAAGCCTCCTTGAACTCTGCGGTCTGGTCCTCGGTGAAGTCACACATCTTGGCTGCTCAGCTCTGCAGGACCTTTTCCGGCAGTAATGGCCTATTTTTTGCTTTTTGAGACAGGTTCTCTGTATCTTTGACCTGGAATAACTCTGTAGACCAGGCTGTCCTTGAACTCTCAGAGATCCGCCCGTCTCTGCCTCCCAGGCATTGGGATTAAAGATGTGTGCTACTACACCTTGAGCTCACAGAGATCTGTTGTCTCTGCCTTCTAGGCACTGGGATTAAAGGCCTGTGCTATCACACCTAGAAGTCACAGAGGTCAATCTCCCTCTGCCTCCCAAGTGTTGGGATTAAAGGTGTGTACTACCACACCCAACAACTCTCTTCCTTTTTTTTTTTTACTTTAAGAACTTCAACTTTTAGCCTGCATATATTTTTAACACACAGTAAGCCATTTAGAAATTTTCATTGTCTTTGAATCTCTCTTTACTATATATCTCTCTTTTTCTGAACACATGAGTCTTCAATTTACCAAACAATATCAGTAGGACTAAAGCTGTGGCTTTGCCGGCTAGATGTAACCCATTCCTTAGCTTTCTGCCATTCCAACCTTGTGGCTGAGGTACCAGCCAGAGCCGCATTCAGTGCCACAAGTCTACAGTGTTTGATGGTCCTTGCCATCAAACAAGCTACAACAGACAACACTCAAGTCCTCTCTCTGTAGCCGGCCCTCCTGCCTCAAACAGTCAGAGTTTGCCCTGGCAGGACGGCCCAGAAAGCCGGCATTTTAAAACAACACAGGTTTTTTCCTGCTGCTGAGTCAGGAAAATTTCAAAATGGAGGACGTACCATTTTGTGCTAGCTCTGGGGCCGCCAGGTAGGAGCAGCACTCAGCACTTTAATTCTGAGACTGAGCGTGCAGCACAGAAATTCTTTTCATCCAAGTTACAGCCAAATCTGACACGCAGAGCACTGCGCAGTCTGAAAACGCGTCTCTGTATGGCGGCAGGAATCTGCCATGCTCTTCTGCCTGCCTAAGCCTGATTCGGCTGGCTGCCCAGGTGCAGGCGGGGAGCACTGAGCCATCAGCACGGTCTCAGAGCACTCTCCTAACGATCCCAAGTGGGAACACAAACATCCAGTCCCATAAAAGCCACTGAAATGCTTTCAAGCCAGAGTTCACGCTGGCAGCACAGCCCCAAGAAGCTGCGCTTTAAATTGACACAGCGTTTTTTCTGCTGCTGTTGCCGAATCAGGAAATCTCTCTACAGCACGCCACCAACAAACAGCAAAAATCTGTGTTAAACTCTCTCTCCCTTATTTTTAAGCCTTCTCAGGTTTTTAAGTGGATTTAGTCCATCACGTCTGGGCGCCACTCTGTTGTAATAGGAGCGGCGAGGCTGCGTCCCCAGCACCCGGCTGCCCGCATGGCTAGCTTATACCTCGAAATAACAACACACAAACTGTATTCATTCAAATAACCCTGAGAGTCACTCCCAATGCCGCCCCTCCTCCCTATTTTCACATTCATTACCAAGTTTTGTTCTAAATATCTTATATCTCCTTCACTCCTCGCCATCCATCAGCCCCACCTGAGGCGAGTCCTCTTCTCTCTCCTGTGAGCTGTTGCAGTCACCCTTGTGACTCCTGGCATCCTCTTTGGCTCCCCCCAGGGCACTCAGCTCAGTGAGCTTTAAAGCTCTGGTTATAACACTTGGGCTTGAAAACCTTCCAATGGTTCTGATAAAATCCAGAATCCTGACCACCATTTGGCAGACTTTCAGTGGCCCAGCTAACTCCTCTCTTCCAAACCCATTTCATTTTCCTAGACCATCTGTAGTTTAGGCTCCAGATCCTGTTTTCTGTTATTTCGAAGTTCCACCTCTTTCCTGCCTCAGACCCTTTGCATATTCTTTCTCTCGGCCTCAAATTCTCTTCCCCTCTCCCTTCACCTCACTATCAAAAGCATTTTGGGGAGCAAGGGGTTTTTTGGTTTACAAGTTACAGTCCATCATCAGGAGAAACCAAGAGAGGAACTCAAGGCAGCAACACCGAGGCATGAACTGAAGTAGAGGTCATGGGATAACAGTATTTACTGCCTTGTTCCCCAGGAAACGCGATTTGCTCAGTCTGCACTCACTCCCTTACTCTCTCTCTCTCTTGCTCTTCCTCTCTCTTTTGTACCCCTGCTCTGATCTTTTTGTTTGTGTTGTTTCTGTTACTGTTTTATTTTGTTTTGTTGGGTTTTTTCCCAATCAGGTCTCACACATACCTAGCAGTAGCTGACCTGGATGGAACTCACTACACAGGGCAAGCTGGCCTCGAACTCACAGAGCTCTGCCTGCCTCTGCCTCCTGGGAAAGGTATGAATGTACTACTACACCCTGGCTCAGCCTGTGTTCTTATAAAACCCAGGACTATGCCCAGGGTTGGCTCCACCCCCAGCAGTCTGGTCCCTCCCACATCTATCATCACTCAAGAAAATGCCCTACAGACTTGCCTCCATGCAATCTGACAGGCAATTGAGGTTGTCTTCCCAGATAACTCCAGCTTGTGTCATCTTGACAAACAAACAAACAACAAACAAAAACTAGCCAGTTTACTCACTATCACCTCCCCAGGGCCAAGCTAGGTCTGTGAGGTCTGGTATCATTGGCACACTCAAATTCATTGTTTATTATTTAGTCACCTGCTTACTGTGTCTTATAACATCTAAACTTTATGGCTCTAGATCTATATGTTTATATCACAGGGTCAACTCATAGTAGTGTTCAGTAAGTACTGGGTAAATGAATGAATGGAAGAATGATGAACAAATGAATGGAGAGAATGATACATTGTATGCCAGCAGAGCGTTCTAGAAGGCACACTGAACTAGCAGCCATGAGACCCGGATTCTAATCCTGACTTTATCATTTCCTGGGTAATCTTCAGCAGTAATACATTTCTTTGAGTTTCAGTGTCCCCATCTTTAAAACAAAGGGGCAGTGGTCTCAGAACTCTTTTTTAGCTTCCAAGATGCTGAGAATTCATTCCTTTCCAGTGCTGATTCCAGCGGCTGCAGGGAAAGGTGTTTCTCTGCAGGCCCCAGAGCAAGCCCTTCCCCCTGTCTCCCAGATGCGCCATCCCATGTCCTCCCAGGGTCACCACTTTTGATTTGATTACAGAGTAAATATTCCTGTCATTACCAGTGAACCAACAGTTGACCAATCTGCTTAAGCAATTAAGAAATAATAGAAGCTAAGGTGTGTTAGCTGCCAGCAAAGGCAGGGCACCAGTTCCTCTGAAACAGCCTCCCCTGTTGAAAACCAAGGGGTCGATCTCCTGCACGCCTCTCAGCCATTTCTCATGTGAACTCTCACCGATGCTCTCCCGGGGGGGGGGGGGCATGCTGTTTATTGCAGAGTAGGAAGTGGCACTGAGAGCAGAAGCCACACAAACCCTCCGCTGGTTAACAGAAGGTCCCTGGGATGGGTTGAGGCCCGCTTGCTTGTGGGTGTGTCAGGCATTCTGGGAATTCATGTCAACCCAAATCACTCCCTCTACAACTGGAAGGTCTGAATCACAAGGCCCTGACAGTTGTTTGGTTTCCTCACCCGCTCTCCTGAACACCTCCTTCCTGCTCCCTAGCCCACTCCTGAGATCTACACACCCACTGTGGGAGTGAAGCAGCATTCTAGCCAGAAAGAACTGGTTTACAGTGCCAGCTCTCCCCCACTCTGCCCCCTAGAGCAGCTCTTAGTCACAGGCAGGCAGCACAGGGTCTCTCAGGTGGTGTGGGAGTCCCCTCTGTATGCTGTGAATATGCGTTATTACCATTGGTTAATGAATAAAGCTCTTTCGGCCAATGGCTTAGCACAGCAAAGCCAGGTGGGAAGTCCAAACAGAAATATTTAGAGAGAGTAGGAAGAGTCAAGGAGACGCCACGTAACTGCCAAAGAAAAAAGACGCTGCCAGCGGAACCTTTTCAGTAAGCCACAGCCTTGTGGCAATACACAGATTAATAGAAATAGATTAATTTAAGATATAAGATCTAGCTAGAAATATCCAGGAACCTTTGACCAAACAGTGTTATTGTAATTAAAATAGTTTCTGTGTGATTATTTGGATCTGAGTGGGAGGAAGCAGAAGAGCACTTTTTGGTTACAAGGTGCACCAACGTGGGGCAACTGCATCCACACACAACCTGAGAGAGCTTGGGAAGGGATTCCAGACACAAAAGAACAGAGCTAAGCATAGCTTCTTGGCAGCTGCATTTTTTCAGATAGGCTCTATTTGCTGGCAGCAAGCAGAGGTGTGGCTCCTTTAAAAGATTTCCTGACTCAGCTTTAGTGGCAAAAAAAACGGTACTGGCTTTTTTATGGGAAGACTCCCTGGTTCATGCTAGCGGCATGAACTCTGGCTCTTTTGGGAGGTCCTGCATTTAAATGGGGTTTGTGAGCAGTGTGCTACTATAGACCTGCTGTGTCCCTGGAGCTAGGGCAGTGCGCATGATTGCATGGTTCGCAGAGGCAGTGAGCATACCTCTGCCATGTTGGATGGGGCAGCAAACAGGCAGTGCTGCAGAGCTGGTCCTAGCCACACCTGCTTAGCATTTTTTTTAAAAAAAAAGCACTCCTGGTCAGAAAATGATTACAGATATGCAATAAAGACAGATTCAGATGAAAAAGACCTCTGAATGGGTCACAGTGTTGGATAAATGTACATAGGCTTGGGAGAGAGAAGAAAAAGAGTATAGACAGTTATGAAAAGAAATAGGTTTAAAAAATAAAACAAAGTCTTTAAAGAGACAGTAAAAGTAATATAAAAGAGTACAAACAATCATAGATTAAAGGAGCAAAGAAAAATAAGCCATGTAAAGATCAAATATACACAGAGAGTCTGGGTTATGTATATTATTGTATTCTTTTTGAATTTTTTGACTGCAGAGAGACATTTGATTCTGGGGGCTGTTAAGCTAAACCAAAATATATAATTTAAAGGTATCTTCAAAATTTAATATTCAAAATTTTAGTTTAGGGATACACGTTGCTTTGGAAAAGAGGTTCTGCTTTTCTTTCCACAGAAGATGGGTACCTGTGGATTCCTTCCAGGCTAATGTGGTTTGATGGAACAAGAACCACCTGAAAGATCTCCATGAACCCTAAAAATATTTTGCCCAAAAAACAGCAGGAGGCAGTTTAAAGAAAACTATGCCCAAATTCCCGAATGATTGCTTATAAATGCTTGTTTTCATTTAAAAGGGATTGGATATAAATGGTTAAATGGTCACAGTCAATCTCTTTTTTTAGAAAGAAGTGTGAGACATGATATAGAGACGAATACTTTACATTGGTATAGACTTTGGTCTATCAATACAAATTTAAGGTCAATTTTGTTATATGTATATTTATACTCTTATTTAAGATATTATGTTTATACACTCATTTAAAAATGTAATGTATAATTAAATACAAATTATTAGATAGTCATTTATAATAGTCAAACTTGTAGTTATGATAGTTAGGTTTTCTAGATGTAAAGAAATATATTGCAGATGGATAGGTATTCTTCAAATCTTTCAAAGACCTACAGAACATAGCATTTAAAATGTTTTAAGAACTTAGACTTTTCTCAACAGTGAGGCATGTCTGCTTCTGGCAGCACTAATTACTTCAGAGAAGTTGATGGGCATTAAAGAAACTTGTTATGGAATCTGCCTTCAATGTGACAAGTGTAGCCATTTGGGCAAGAAACTGCTTTTGCCTATGCTGCTTTATGGTATATGCTGTACAAAATGGATGTACAGGACTCACAGAAAAATGATTGCTGAACTTACCTAAAGCAGGCAAGATGGCCCTTCAGGGTTCTTGCTTTACAGAAAAAAAAAAACTGTCAGACATTCTGTAGGACACAGAAGAAAACAACTTATGAACTTTGCCAGTACAAGAACAGATCTTCAAATTTCCTGCTTCATGGAAAAGTCTCCTGGATACTATGGGCCTGTAGGCTGAAGATGGATGCTCCAACATTACAGAAGAACTTTGGGTGACTGTCCAGGCAGCAAGATGTCTCTGTCAATTCTAGAACTTTGTAAATTGCTTACAATGCACTAGGAAGCAATGCATTTATTTAGGTAATATTATATCCTTCTGGAATATAGTATCTTATCTTTATTATATAATATTTGAATAGTTGAAGACAGATAGTTATAGTTTTCCTTAGTTATAATAAGAGATGAATTAGATCCTTGCTTGATAACTATTTTGTTACATGTCATTATTCTGTGTTAAAGTTAAAACCTTCCTCTTTAATTAGACAAAAAGGGGAGATGATGTGTGATTCCCCTCTGTATGCTGTGAATATACTTTATTACCATTGGTTAATGAATAAAGCTGTTTTGGCTAATTGCTTAGCAGAGCAAAGCCAGGTGGGAAATTAGAACAGGGATAAAAAGAGAGAGTAGGCAGAGTCAGGGAGTCACCATGTAGCTGCCAAAGGAAAAATATGCCAGTTTGGAAACCTTTCTTTTGGTCATTCCCTCATGGCGATACACAGATCAATAGAAATGGGTTAATTTAAGATATAAGAGCTAGTTAGAAATGCATTTGAGCCATTGACCAAACAGTGTTGTAATTAATATAGATTCTGTGTGATTATTTGGGTCTAGTGGCCAGGAAATGAAAGAGCAGTCTCTGGTTACATTTGGCCCTCCCAAAAGTGGCATGGTTATATTCAGAACATAAGTAGTTGCTCCCAGAACTCCTGTGTCCCTCAAACTACAATATTACTTATTTGTATTATGCCAGCAAATACTGTCCTCTTCTATTCAAGAAGCTAAAGAAGAAATGCATGGGGAAAGATCATCCTGCAAACAAGAATAACATATTTCCACAGATTCTGAGTAGCAGAAGACTGCCCCAGAGAATCACACTTAGTATGTCACTATCTAAGATGGAATGACCCAAGACTGTATGCATAGCTTGTCAGGTCGTAGTACCGCACACCTTTAATCCCAGCACTCAGAGGCAGAGGCAGGCAGATCTCTGTGAGTTCAAGGCCAGCCTGGTCTACAAGAGCTAGTTTCAGGACAGGCTCCAAAAGCTACAGAGAAACCCTGTCTCATGAAAGAAAGAAAGAAAGAAAGAAAGAAAGAAAGAAGAAAGGAGTGCCTGGATTGGGGGACTCCACACTTCAAGTCCTAGGACTCAGAGGGGCTGTGTCCTTCCAAAACCCGTGTCTTATTCCAACTTATACAAAAGTAGTAATGGCCCTGCCAAAGACTCCAGATTCAGAGGAAAAAGGACGTTTTAGGAGTCCCCCAGGCTACTCTTAGTCTATTTGACCTCCTTCTAAACATGATCTTATTTCTTCAAAACAGTTATCCAATCATTTACCCAGTGAACACATATCACCTGTCTTTGCTGTGACTGGTAAAATGCTACATTAATAGGTTTTATCAAAGGCATTTTCAAAGAGAACATAAACAGAAATCCTAGGCTAATTCAAGGAGGAACTTTATTTAAAAACCCAAGATAACAACTGTGGAGAATTGTAGTGATCGATCAGTGTGTAAAGTGCTTGCCATACAAACACGAAGACCTGAGTTCAGATCCCCAGCACTCGCATGAAAAGCTGAGTGTGCACCTGTTAGCCCAGCGCTGGGGAGGCAGAGACAGGAAGAACGCCAAGGCCATGCTGGCCAGCCAGTCTAGCCAAATTGTCAAGCCACAGGTTCCATAAGAGAGGCTGTCTTAATAATGATAATAATAATAATTATTGATCATTATAATTATATTATAATACATTATATCATGATAATGATGGTGATGATGTAGAGGTAATAGAAGAAGACACCTGAAGTCAACCCTGACCTTCACCCATGTGCACATGCATGTGTATACCTAAAGCTAGATGTGGTGATACATGCCTTTAATCCCAACACTTGGAAAGCAGAGACAGGCAGAGTTCTATGAGTTAGAGCCCAACTTGATTTATATAGTGAGTTACGGGCCAGCCAAGGCTACATAGTAAGACCTTGTTTCTTTAAAAGTACATAAAAGATAATAATTTATGAAGGTGTGATTGTGAGGGTCCCATGCAGAAGAGAGCAGGAGCCTAGAGAGACCAAAGTAGAGGAGAAAGTGTGGGTGTCCTGGAGTTGGAAATAAGGGAATCAGGTGGAGAGATATCATTTGAAGTGTGACATGCAGAGCTGTGTGGCTCTGTGTGCTGCCACCAGTCTGTGCTGAGATGTGGATGGCAATCACAAGTGGACATTTAGAACATTGTAAAGTAGTTGGCCATTAACAGAACATCAAAGTACATGACTGTGTCAGCTGATGCCGCTAGGTTCCATGTGGGAAGACTGGTAATGTGGCAGAGATTACAGGCAAATGGCCCCAAGTCTGTATTCAGATTAAGACACTTGCAGCAGAATGTGTGTCAACATGTGGTCCCCTTCACAGGGGACATCATGCTCCTAACCCAACCTCTGCAAACGTTTGGTATGCTAGAATACATAGCAAAGATCCATCAAGGCTGAGTAATGTGTTCAGTTTGAGATACCTTCATGTGATGATATGGGAAGCTGTGCTTACATGCTGAGGTCTGCTGGTTGTCTCAGGAAACATTCTATCAAGAGTTGAATGATAGCCAACCTCTTAGTGTTTCATCTGGTACCAAAACTGTCAGCTTGTGAACCACCAGACTTGCCTTTTGGCTTAAGATCTTGAGTATGGATTTTCATGTGAGGAAAGAATAGACACTTTGAAAGTGGACCTTCTACCAGTTCAAGCAGCAAGTTCCATTATTTACCAGAGATGCTGACACTAATTTTGACTATTATCGTTTTGCTGATCTTTCTGTCACCTGGGTACCCTGCCCCTTTAAGACATAAGCTCCACCCACTCCCAACCTCTCCCCCTTCTGCTGAGGCAAGTGGATCCCCAGGCTTCTCAACAGCCTGATCTCTCTCTCTCTTCCTGTCTCTCTTCTGAAGAGGTAACTACTGTCCCTCTCCTTTCTTCCCCCTTCTCCCCTCTTTTCCCTTTCCCTCTTCCCCTTTTCTTTTTCCCTCCATAACCCACTAAATAAACTCTATACCCAAACTCTCTCTATGGTGTGTCTGTCTGTTTCTCACCCACCGCGGTCTCCCACCTGCCAAGGGGATGCACCGAGGCCTCACGTGGCCCACCACTGCCCCTCACGGGACAGCTGCCCCTAGTGGCACCAGCCTCCCTCCCACCATATGTTTATAAATAATAACACTGACGTGGCACATCACATGTAATGAAACCTTGACACCAAACACATCATGCAATTGATAGAACATATTCAACTCAACAGCACTGGATTCCCATATCAAAAGGGGTCACACAGGAAATGAATGAATCCAGAACTATGATTTCATAGGAATTACTGCTCATATTGACTGATGACAGAGATTAGAAATGAATTTTTAAATCAGAATCATTTGCATCATTTAGAAATTAAAAAGTAAATAGTCCAAGCTTTCTAAAATTGCTTAGGGTCCTTCTTCCATGAATGTCTATCTTAATTTGCTTTCTGTTGCTGTGATAAACACCATGACCAAAAGCAACCTGGGGAGGAAAGAGTTTATCTCGGGCTGGAGAGATGGCTCAGCGGTTAAGAGCACTGGCTGCTCTTCCAGAGGTCCTGAGTTCAGTTCCCAGCAACCACATGGTGGTTCACAACCATCTGTACTGAGATCTGGCACCCTCCTCTGGCGTGTGGGCATACATGGAAGCAGAATGTTGTATATATAATAAATAAATAAATCTTTAAAAAAAGAAAACATAACCACAAACTTGATTTAAAAAAAAGAGTTTATCTCCACATATATCTTATAGTTCATCAATCATTTCATCTCTAAGGGAAGCCCAGGAAGGAACTCAGGGTAGGAACCCAGAGGTAAGAGCTGCAGCAGAGACGATGCAAAATCGCACTACTTACTGGTTTGCTCTGCATAACTTGCTCAGCTTGCTCTCTTATAAAACCTGCTAGGGATGGCACCACCCCCAGTGGGCTGGGACCTCCCACATCAATCACTATCAAGAAAATACCCTACAGACTTGCTTACAAGCCAATCTGATGGAGCTGTTTTCTTAACTGAAGTTCCCTCTTCCCAGATAACTCTAGCTTGTGTCAAGTTGGGGAAAAAAAAAAAAACTAACCAGGATAGAGCCAACATACTTTTTTGTGGCTTTTTGAGACAGGGTTTCTCTGTAGCTTTGGAGCTTCTTCTAGAACTAGCTCTTGTAGACCAGGATGGCCTCAAACTCAGAGAGATACACCTGCCTCTGCCTCTTGAGTGCTGGGATTAAAGATGTGGGCCACCACCACCTGGCTCAACATACATTGTTAATACTGATCTTTCTATTACTAGTGTAATTCTTTAAATATTAATTTTTTATACATATATTAGTTTTATCACTCCAACCTAGGTTAGATAAATTAACAAAACAAAAAATTTTCAATGTAAGGTGATGATATCCACATTGTTTTGTCAGAATACGGGTATCTTAGTTAGGGCTTCTATTGCTGTGAAGAGACACCATGACCACAGCAACTCTTATAGAGGAAAACATTTAGTTGAGGTGGTGGTTTATAGTTCAGAGGTTCAGCTCATTATCATTATGGTGGGGAGCACGGCCATGTGTAGGCAGACCTGGTTCTGGCTACATCTTTATTAGAGGGCAACAAGAAAGTCAACTGTGTCACTGGGCAATATTCTGAGCATAGAAAACCTCAAAGCCTGTCCCCACAGTAACACACTACCTCCAACAAGGCCACACCTATTCCAACAAAGCCACACCTCCTAATAGTGCCACACTCTATGATCTCATGGGGTCTAGTTACGTTCAAACTACCACAGTGAGTAAGCATTCAATATGGGCAACTGGGCAACCTCATGATGCCTTGGTTTAGAGCTGACTGTGCCATGACAAGGTCCTAGCAGAGTAGCAGCAAGTCCCCATAGTTGCCACCGTATGCACTTTCACTGAGTAACATGCATGGTTTTGGCAGTTATACTATCTGTTATGTTTCTTCTGGTTATGTGCTCAAATATGACTATGACTTTGAGTCTAGTAATAAAACCCCATCTTACATTTGCTAGTCATTTTTTTATTTTATCTTTGTGTGTATTTGTGTTCATATATGTACATGTAGGAGGTGGGGCATATGTGTGTGGGTATATGCATGAAGAGGCCAGAGGCAGTTGTTCAGTGTCTTCCTTAATCTCTCTTTACTTTATTTTTTTTTTAACAGGGTCCCTCACTGAACCTGGAGCTTGTTTGCCTAGACTAGCTGGCCAGTGAGCACTAGGGATCTTCATGGCCACCTCCTCCCCAGCACTGGGATTACAGGTGTGTCAGGCTTTTTTTCACACCTGCTAGGGATCGAACTCAGATCCTCATGCTTGCAGGATAAACACTTTACCCATTGAGCCATCTCCCTGGCCTCTAGTCAGTGCTTTTTAATCTTTCTATTAGTATTTTAACAGTTCATGTTTTACATATGAAAATTATTGAGGTTCCTCAACAGGGGAAGACAAGACCCCAAGAAAGAGATGGGAGAGAAGCCTGGAATCAGGTGGCAGGCTCCTTCCATCGCCCTGCTCAAGTGGCTGAGCCAAAGGGAGCTTGTGGAAGCAAGTTTCCTTCCCACAGCAGTTCCTTATCTTTCTGTGTCACCTGATTCAAAGTTGATTTCTCTGCAAATGACTCTCTCTCTCTCTCTCTCTCTCTCTCTCTCGTGTGTGTGGTGTGTGTGTGTGTGTGTGTGTGTGTGTGTGTGTGTGTCTGTCTGTCTGTCTGTCTCTCTCTTTTTCAAGACAGGGTTTCTCTGTGTACCCCTGGCTGTCCTGAAACTTGCTCTGTAGACCAGGCTGTCCTGGAACTCAGAGACCCGCCTGTCTCTGCCTCCCAAGTGCTGGGATTAAAAGCATGTGCCACCACTGCCTGGTGAAATGCTCATCTCTTAACCCAAGGTAGTCACTGATTTCACATAGGCGGCACAAACAAGCAGTGTGTGTGTGTGTCCCAGGAACAGGCACAGCTGGCTACAGGCTGACTAGTGACTCAAGATCTGCCAGCAAAAGACAATCACAAGAAAGCCACCATCTTCATCTCTTGTAGTGGCATCATGTGGCTTTTGTTTTACGTTTTTCAGAGAGCCTTAGTTTTTTACTGTTCTCAGCTCATCTCAACCTTTATGGCTTGTCGGAGTAGAATTCTTCCAAACTCACAGTCCCTACTTTAGAAGTAGTTGAAAACACACACACCCCTCTAATTTTGTGTAGCTGAGTTTAGATTTTTCATGGCCAGTGGCACAGGAGCTGAGCTCAAAGGTGGCTCAGCGCACACAAGCTGTGACATACACAACAGTTTACTGTCTTCGTTTCTTGATATGTGAAGTGGGGTTATTAACAGAGACAGGCATAAAAAACCAGCACACTCCCTGGTTCACAGCACAGCCATTGTCTTGTATAATAAATGAAGTGGACACAATGCCCTGCTTTAGTTTTAGCAGGAAAGTGGTTCGTTGGGTAGAGTACTTGCTATGGAAGCGCAAGTGTCTGTGTTTGCATCTCCGCCACTGAGTAAAAAGCAGGACATGGTGGTACTCCCCTGAAGTCCCAGCCCTGGGGAGGTGGAGACAGGATGATCCCGGGGCCCCACTGTTGAGCCAGCCTGACCAGGATCAGTACGAGACCCAATCTCAAAAAATAAGGAGGAAAGCGAGAGAAGAAGATACATGAAGTCAGCACAGGTGAACGCATCTGGGGACACACACACATACACACACACACACACACACACACACACACGAGAAGAACATGCCTCAGTTAACTTGGGGAAGAATAGTGAATTATCATGTTGAAATATGGAAAATAAACATCTGGGGGAGTCACTAAACCAAAAAAGGGGACTGGTGTAGTTGGGTTTTTTTTCTTCTTTTGGCTCTTTACTTTTTGGGGGACCCACTATCCACCTCCTAAATAAATCACACACACGGAAGCTAACTATTTCTTTTAAATGCCCAGGTTTAGGTAGGATTGTTTCTAGCCAGCTTTTTTTTTTTTTAACTTAAATTATCCCATCTATCTTTTGCCTCTGGGCTTTTACCTTTCTCTCTTTCTGTATACCTCTTATTAACTCTTACTCCGTGGCTGGCTGTGTAGCTGGGTGGCTGGCCCTGATGTCCTCCTCCTTCTTTTCTCGTTCCTTCTCCCCCTTTGCTCTTTTCTCCTATTCATTCTCTCTGCCAGCCAGCCTTGCCTATCCTTTCTCGGCCTTGCCTTCAGCCGTTTGTTCAGCTTTTTATTAGACCAATCAGGTGTTAGACAGGCAAAGTAACTCAGTTTTACAGAGTTAAACAAATGCAACAGAAAAGAATGCAACACATCTTTGCAGCATTAAACAAATGTTCCACAGCATAAACAAACGTAACACATCTTAAACGAATACTTTACAGCAAATTGGAATCCCTCATGGAGTCAGTCCAGCCCAACCTCTGTTCCTCCAGGCACCTCTCTGAAACTAAGCCAGACCCCAAGTTGCACGTGTTAAGGGACCACTGGCAGCTCCAGCCATCTGTGAGAGGGAAGCAGAGGGCAACATCTGTTTAAGCAGAAGACATGCTGGGACATGGCTTGGGGCAGCATGTACAGATGGCATACTTGGGCTCTGAGACTGGGGGGCGTGTCCGTGATAATGCTAACGTTAGACGGTATCTCCACATCGCCTGCTGCTTAGGGAGTCTTTGAAAACAACAGACAACTGGTGGAAAAGTCAAGCGGCCTCTTGCGATGGTGATGGCCAGGCTGTGCTATGCTGCCTCTGACCCATATCTGAGAACAGCGCTGTAAGCCTGAAGGCCACCTTGGGAAACCCTTCCATACATGGACACACCAGGGCCTGCAGAAACGGATGTGGAGGAGGGCTCTTTTGGCTTGGAGCATTGCTCTAGAAGTTTCCCTTGAAAGTGCCTGCGAAGAGGAAGGGCTGCTGCTTTGTTTGCTGTATGAAAGATGGGCATTTGCTATTTTTAGGGCACGTGGAGAAAGGTTCATTGGCAGCGAACTAGCCTGAGCCCTCAGACATTGCTTGCTTTTACTGGGGGATCGGTTTTGGGGTCCTGGGTTTTAATGCTGTCCCAGCTGTTCTCCAGCTGTGTGTCGACCATGCTGAGCCTTGGCTCCTCATCTATGGATGGAGATAACACAGCTGGTTGGGGTACACTGTTACGAACAGTGGCAGGATGATGCCAATGAAATGACGTAATATGGCGTAGCACACTGTCAGCTATGGTAGGTGCTTGGTAAATGGTCACCCCAATAAACTCAACAGGGTTTTGAGGGGATAAGCACCTCTTGGATTCACCTGAGTGACCCAAGTGGTCACGAAGTCTGGTTTTTAGTGTGTCTGTATTCTAGAGGGACCTATTTCTCTCTCTCTTTGTCCCCCCTCACCCAGTACCTGGCCATTTGCTCAGTGGGTCTCAGGGGACCCCCATCTGCTCTGCTCTTGTTTGGGTCTGTAGCGATTGTCCCACAGCTGAGCATGAGGGTCACCAAAGTACTGACAGCTGCAAGACTTCTGTCCTCAAGCTAATCACAGGAGAATTCCTGGCATCGCATGACTAGAGGAAAGGCAGGAGAAAGAAAACCTTCCTGCTGAACCGCGGTGCAGCCAGCTGCTCTCGGCTGACCCTTCCGCTACCGCCGGCTGAGCTGTTGGGGGCATTCTGCGAATACGTCTCTGGTTTCACGCAGGCAGGAGCTTCCCCATGTGGAGAGGCACTGTCGGGGTGTGAGGTGCAGAGACATTGACCTCCTGAAGCCGAGATAAGCTACTTTCCTGAGTGGCCACACCAGCTCGTACCCAAGAGGCAGTGTGAGCAGCCTCAGGCTCTGCACCCTCTGGTATGTCACAGAGCAATTAAAAAGAACCCGCAGAGCAAGAAGTACAGACCTTAGCAATGACAGCTAGTGGAAAAAGGGAAGTTCCTCAAGGAGGAAGAAGACGGCATTCTTTTTAACAGTGGAGAGGGTGTGTGGATACGCTGTGGGGTTATACACAGATAAAACAAACAAAACGATCTAAAGGAACTCAAGAGGACGGAGAGTGGAGTGTCCACCCTCATGGCAGAACGCCTTACAGTTCCATGTTAATGCTTTTACTTTCTCTTGATGCAGAAGGCTTATTCAACATAGCTGAGAGGTGTAAGCCAACAGGGTGCTATTGATGGATGGATAAACAAAGGTGTCCACATATACAATGGGCTATTATTTGACCATAAAAGGGAAGAAGACTGTGACCCATGCTCTAGCAAGGACAGACCTTCAGAATGCTACACTAAGGATGCTTACGTAAAGCCACATCCTGTGTGATTCACCTTATTTCAGATGTTTAGTCAAACACAGAAAAACAGTAGAGTGGGTAGAAGTCAGGGAAGAGGACTTAGGATTGTTTACCTGGCAGTTTCAGTTTCGTACGAAGAGGGTTCAAGAAACTGTGTAGCACTTTTAGCATATGTTATACTGTCGAATTGCACACTTGAAAATGGTCATAATGGCTGGGTAGTGGTGACGCACGCCTTTAATCCCAGCAATTGGGAGGCAGAGGCAGATGGATCTCTGTGAGTTCGAGGCCAGCCTGGTCTACCAAGTGAGTTCCAGGGCAGTCATGACTGTTACACAGAAAAACCCTGTATTGAAAAAAGAAAGAAAGAAAAGAAATAAAGAAAAGAAAAGAAAAGAAAAGAAAGGAAAGGAAAAAAGAAAGACAGTAAAAAGAAAATGGTCATAATGGTATGATGGTCAGCTTTCCAATTTCATGTATTTATTTGTGTGTATGGTGGGGCTGATTGTGTGTAGTGTGTACACGCTTGTGCATATGGATGTGGAGGCCCGAGGTCGGTGCAGGGTGTCTTTCTACATCATTTGCTACCCCTATCTTCTGCAACAGGGTCTCTTGTGGAACCTGATACTCATCAGTTTGGTGAGGCTGCCTGACCAATGAGCTTCAGGGATCTGTCTATCTCCACGTCAAGGCTGAGGTCACAGGTGTGGGCTGCCATACCTGGCTTGTCATGTGTTCTGGGGATCCAAATCCAGGTCCTAAGGCTTGTCGAGCAGGCCTTCTGCTGAGTCATTTTTCACCCCAGCTTTTCAAGCTATAGTAAAACAGCTGGGATGGTCATCTGAAAGAGTGAGGAGCTTGTCCTGGCTTATAGTTTGTGGGTTTCTGTCAGGAAACCTCATGGCAATCAGGATGCGAGACAGGGAGGAGAAACCGGGGTCCCGCATCTCCTTCAAGGGCACACCTGCCAACCCCAGATCCCATGGCCAACCTGGAGCAGTTTCCCTGTTATTGCCTAAGGTGGCTCCTCCCACCATCTGCATCCATGAAGGCCAGAGCAGTATTCTTCAGGCAAACCTATTCACTCCAAAGTGTTGGACAAATGAAATGAGATAGAATTGTAGGAATCTGTGAACCAGTCTCCGTGTAGTAGCTGCAGAGGCTGGAGGGAAGATCTGGTACCTTTTGAGATTGCCTTTAAGGAGGATGCTGTCCGGAGCTGGGGACGGCCAACTTTAGTGCCCCAAACTGGCAGCCTTTTACCTCTGAGAGGTCATGGGGGAGGAGAAGGCTAACGTCTATATCCTCCCTGAATGATGGGAGGACACATCAAAACCTTGACAGCTGCCTCGGTTCAACTTAACATAAAGTGAACCAGCCTCTCTTCCAGGTGGAAACAGCATTCCTCTGTTGAGAGCCCCCGGGGAAGGCTTGGGAAGGAGCTGGCCTGGTCTCATTCTTTGCACAAGAGGAAGTAGGACTCAGGTAACACAGGTCATAAGCACTGAGGTAGTCGGAGCCTGTGGTGTGTGTTCAGGCTCTTCCCCAACACACGTATCAAAGACAGTGGGCCTTGTTCAGGTGCGCCCGGGCAAGACAATACTACATAGCATGAAGACACCTACAACTTGAACGCTAGCATACTGGGGACACTCTGCTGCTGGTGACTACCAAAAATGAATAATCTTACTGGAGAATGAGAGGCCTGGAACAGACAAGCCTGCTGTGTGCTGACATGGTGCATGCCGTGTGGGCATTCCCTTTTCTGGCCTCATTAGAAATGAGGCAGGGGCTGGAGAGGTGGTCCATGATTACGAGCACTGGCTGCTCTTCCAGAGATCCTTAGTTCAATTTCTAGCACCCACATGGCTGCTCACAACCACCTATAAACTGTAGTCCCACAGAATCTGATGCCCTTTTCTGGTATGCAGACACAACACCCTTACACACAAAATTAATAAGTAATTTTAAAAAGAAAAGAAAAGAAAAGAAATGCGGCCATTGTACCCACTTAATGAATGATAAGAAGCCTTGGGGACAGTAGGTAGCTTGTCTAAGATGGCCTCGTTAGATGGTGGCTGTGCTATCCCACCTCAGGTTAGTTCTCTCCCCAATGTTCTCTCCCAGGCCACAGAAGCCAAGCCACACCCCCAGAAATCAATCGGAACCTCCAATTTAGGTAGGGATATGTCTGGACACTTTTAGGAAGACCCCAGGTGAGCAAATACTTTTGCAGGTGGGCATGGGAGACTTGAGCTCATTCTGTGTATATGTCTGTGCTTGAGTGTGTGTATGCACATCACATGTGTGCAATGCCTGCAGAGGCCAGAAGGGGGCATCAGATCCCCTTCTACAATTGGAGTTACAGACATTTGTAAGGCACCAAGTGGGTGCTGAGAACTGAACCCTGGTCCTCTGTAGGAGTGGCAAGTGCTCTAAGCCATCCCTCCAGCCCTGAGACCTGATTTTTCTAATCCTCTTAGAAGAATAAAATATTCTTGAATCATCAGACAGTTGCTATTTTTACAGAATTATTCTATAATAAGCTATTGTGACTATTTCTCTGACCTATATGTTCGAAAAAAAGAGAAAGCTTTGTGTTTGATGTTTGAAACAAAATACCTATTTTTAAAAGGAATACTGTTTATATCTTTGCACAAATTAGAAGGATATAGGAAACTGGGCATACTCTGAGAGCTGTAGGGCAGGAAGACCACACTTCAAGCTGTTCAGAACAGGACAGGGAATTGTGAGGGAGCTGAATGCCCAATACACTCAACAGTTACCTTGTTTGCGGATTGTGCACATTGCTTTTGTCCTTTAGACTACTGTTAACTGTAGTGTAACAAGCATCTCCCATTTAAGTTCTCTCTGGTATGCAACAATAAATTATTAGTAGTTACTGATTAAATTTCATATATCAGACTATATAGGAAGTATAGGATGCTAGTGTTTACATTTGTACAGCAGGAGACAAATGTCCTTTCCTCAAGCCCTCCTGAAGGTTAGGCTTGGTTTTCCCTTTTATTATTACTAGTGAAACTGAATACTGCTGGTGTGTGTGTGTGTGTGTGTGTGTGTGTGTGTGTGTGTGATGTACATGCTACAGTGGGCATGATGAGGTCAGAAGATAATATTTAGTGTCCATCCTCACCTTCCATTTTGAGACAGGGACTCTATGTTGCTTGCTGCCACATAAGCCAGGCTTTCTGGCCTGTGAGTTCCTGGGATTCTATCCACCACCTTCCCATAGGAGCTCGGGGATTGAAGACACTTGCATTACACAGCTGGCTTTTCCATGGCTTTGGGGATTTGAACTTAAGTCTTCGTATTTGTACAACAAATGCTTCTACCCACTGAACCAGCCCTTCACTGCCTACATGCGTGTGTGTGTGTGTGTTTGTGTGTGTGTTTGTGTGTGTGTGTGAGTTTGTGTCTTCTTTGCTGAATTGTCCATTCCTTTTCTTGATCAAATTTTCATTAATAGACCCATCTTTTCCCCCATCAGTTGATAAGAATTTTTTATATTATAGTGGGAGTATCCACACTGATATATTTATTACGTAAAATCCAAAACTTCTACATGTTGTGAAAATATCAGAAAAAAGGGTAGAAGAGACATTGAGAGAAAACAATACGATAGTGGTTTGGCTTTCCTTATAATTCCTGTTCTGAATATTTAGCATACAAAGTCTGTTATCTTCTCCAAGACCATATAAGCACCCATATCTTCCTCTTCTGCTGGTTGGTAATGCATTTACAGTTCTGTGTCAGCTACACCTTCAGAATAGAGGCTGTTAATCTGGGGTATGTCCCTAAAGGCAAGGATGATTCTAAGTTGATTTCCTTCCAGGCAGTTAAAAAAAAATGCTTAAATAGAATGTATTGACCAATTTCCCTTCTCAGTGATCTTTTGGGGGGATTTGTGCATGGTGTATGTGGGCACATGTGTTTGTTTGTGTATGTGAAGGCCAGAGGTCAACCTTGTGCCTTGTGTATGTTGTTCCCTGGGTGCAATTGATCTTAGATTTTGAGACAGGGTCTCTCATTGGTCTGGAGCTCACCAATTAGGCTAGGTGTTAGCAGGGAGCCCTAGGGCCCTGCCTGTTTCTGTTCCCCGGTGCTAGCATTACAAGCATGTGCCACCACAGGAGGCTTCCTATGTGTGTTCTGGGGACTTGAACTCAGGTCCTTGTGGGCAGCAAGCACTTTACTAACTGGCCACCTTGCTCTCTTCATGGGGGTTTTATGTCCTCTCAGTCCAATATATATTCTTCTACAGATTCAGGTTTGCTTCTGGATTTGAACCTCTTGTTCTGTGATCTCTTATTACTTCTAATGCTGTCGCTGTTTCAACAAGGACCCAAATGTTCAGAAACAGTTTGCATGACTTTGGGAATCTATGCTCATTTATGCCTTCTGCACCAGACAGCATCTTCCTTCAGGCTAGGGTCCTGCTTTATTCCTTTTTGTGCTTAGAGAGCCTAGGATAGCGTGCAGTGGAGGTTAGGCATGGCAGCAAGCAGTATAGGAATGGAACAAGCCCCAGCGTGAAGACTGAGAGATTGAGCAAGGAACAGGATGTCCAGCTAAACTAGAATAGTGAATAAGCACCAAGTCATTTGGGGGGGGTAGAGTAAGTGTGCCCCATGCAATATTTGGGACACACTTGATCCTTAAAGGTAGTCAGGTGCCTCCACTGGAATGTTCAACCTCCTCGTACCCTGTCACCCCGCTTGCCCCAGAGTCAAGTTGATGAGCAAGGGGTTCATCTTTTACTCGTCTAATTCTTCTGCTAGCGCAGCTCAAGTGTGAAGTGCCAGTGACTGAGTGTGAGGATGAGAAGTGTGACCTTCCACACCTGTAGAGGCAGCGCTGAAGGCCCTGGAGGGTGACTCACAGCCCTTCCCCAGGCCCCAAGAGCCTCAACTGGAGTGGAGCAGAGCAGACATTCTGCAACCCTGCATCTGAGTCTTCATTCTCTTTTGCTTTTTCCTCTCCTAGGAAGAGAAAGCAGGGTTCAGCCCCCAGCTCCTGACACCTGCAGCACCTGGCACCTGCAGCTCACGACACCACACTAGAACCACTCAGTAGAGCAATCACCTGTTTTAAGTCATATTTGCAAGAGTGACACAAGTCTGCATAGCCTATGCGCTTGATCAGGCTTGGGCCTGATACACCTCCAAGTAATAGGGCTACAATAGTAAATGAAATACGAATGACCCTTGTCTCATGGGAGAGATAACATGTTTAAATGAAAAAAAAATCTGAGGAGGTGTGTGGTGGTTTGAAAGAAAATGACCCCCACAGGGAGTGGCACTCCTACCTAGGAGGTGTGGCTTTGTTGGAGTTGGTATGACCTTGTTGGAGGAGTGTGTCACTGTGGGAATGGGCTTTGAGGTCTCCTATGTTCATGCTATGCCTTGTTCGGTTGACTTCTTGTTGCCTGTGGATCAAGATATAGAACTTTTAGCTTCTTCTCCAGTCCTATGTCTGCATGCATGCTACCATGTTTCACCATGATAATGGACTAAACCTCATTGAAGGTTTAGTAAATGAAACTGTAAGTCACCCCAATTTAATATTTTCCTTTGTAAGAGTTGCTGGTCATGGTGTCTCTCCACAGCAATAGAAATCCTAACTAAGACAGAAGTTGGTACCAGGAATGGGGTATTGCTGTGATAGGCCTGACTATGTTTTTGTTTGGAGGAATTTGGACTTTGGTACTTTGGGTTAGGAAAGCAGATAAATGCTTTAAGCACTGCTCAATGGAACATACTAGTAGGAACATGGATTGAGCAAAATTTGAACTGTGGGGGTCTGGCTCAAGAGGTTTCAGTGGAGAATTTTAGTATGTTGAATTCTCAGTTGTCCATTAGGAAACAGGCCTTGGTTTGCTCAGTTTTTATGAAGGAAAGCACTTGGTGCAGTGACTGGTCTACTAAGAGAATCAGCAAGGGACATTGGGTACAACCTTTCCTACGTATGCCCCTCCAGGTGCCCACACTCAAGAGTGAGGAGTTTCAGGGCACGGACTGAGTGTGCTGTACATGTTGAGGTTGCCCTGGCTGGGCTCGGCTCCTTTGCTGCCCCAGGTCCTGCCCTCAGGAACTCTGGGGAGGCTTGCAGGGAACCCTATTAGAGTCTGGGCTTTTGGCAGCTTACCTATGGCTTCCTAGTATACAATGAGAAAGGTCTGGCCTGAAGACACAGAGAGCTGGAGAATTAACAATAGCTATAAATGACCCCTGTCAATAGTTACTTTACGGAGACAAAGTCCAAGCAGGGGAGACAGGTTTCCAGTCAGGATAAACGTAGGTAAGGAAACCTCCTATGGACAGAGGGAAACTTCATAGACCCAGTAATTCTGTAAAGAACACCCTGAAAACTAGTGAGCCCAGAACTCGCTTGTCTGCACCACCCAAGACCTTTAGGACCCACAGCAGTCACAGTCGGGGTTTACTTAAAGTCCTAGGAGATTTTCCATATTAATAATTCCAGGCCAAAGGAAAGACATTATCTTTATTCACAACACAGCCTCATGTGGGCCAATAATAGATTTCTTCCCCCATGAGGCTTTTGGTTTTTGCAACTTTGAAATATTGCTCAAATTAGGGCCAGCTTCACAAAAGCTCCCGAGTTCAAATTCCAGCCGAGAAGAGTACCCATCCAGACCCTGCTAGCTCCGCTCAGCTTGCTGGCTCTCCTTCCTAACTTTTTTGTTAAGGTTCTGGAGACAAATTAAGAAGGGGCTAGGAGGCTACAGCAGGGGCACCACAAACCTGCGCATTAAATAGACTTTCTTTTCCCTTCTGGAAAATTACAGAGAACAAGAATAAGTGAAAGCACTTAGTTTGGTAGGCTTCAGCTGGGTCTTCCTTAATCTGGGCTTTACTGCAGGTTCGGGATCATATGGTTTAGCTAAAAGCACGGTTTGTGGCCGGGGAGGCAATTCCCGAACATGTCCTGCAGGTGGCACCAGAACAACGCGGAAGATGACCTCCCTAGTCCAGCTGTCTCAGCGAAGGGCCTTGATGGGGAAGGGAGCAGGGCGGGACTAGGACGAGTGAGGCGGGCAGAGGCGGGACCTAGACCAGGCCGGGATTAGGCGGACTGTCAGTCCGGTCCATCCACACCCATTCAAAAACCTGGGTCCTTTGGCGAGTTTTATCTGTGAAGGACGTTCCTGTGATTAGCACCCAAATCTATACATTTCCGAAAGTGGAAAGAGGCCACTATTAAGAATTTCAGGACCAGGCTCCAAAACCACAGAGAAACCCTGTCTCGAAAAACAAAAAAAAAAAAAAAAAAAAAAAAGAATTTCAGGACAGCAGATATAAACTTACTCACCGGCCCTCTGGTCACCTTTTCTCCAGTTTTCACTCTTCCTTTTCATTTTGTTTCCTCGTTACAAACATCTAACGTTCGGTCCCAAGCGTCCCTGTCTTTGAAAGTGACCTGGCAACGGCAGACGTCACCCCTGCAGTTTCCAAGGTCGAATCACCCACCCCAAGGACTATGTTAACTTCTAGTTAGAACACAGCCCCTCGGTTACGATCCCTAGCGAATGAGAAAACAGAGTTGTTGGGGTGAAACCTTAACCCTTATCTCGATTTCTGCCTATTCTGGTCCCCCTTACTAAATTTGTTTCTCTCGTTTTGTTCTGAGTAGCCTCCTTTATCTCTGAATTTAAGTATACTGGCTTGTTGAACTGCAATTAGGCAAGTTCCATTAGGAATGATTCTTAAATTTCCAAGAGTGTCCCATTACCCCATTCAGCACCGAATTAGCAAGCCATTTATCCCGTGTTCCGGAACCCTCTTCAGTAAATAGCCGCAAACACCCATCCACAGCAGAAAGGGCTAGAACTTTCCTCGTGTCCATTTTTAGATGTTTCTTTGCTATCCAAGCAAAGAATTTGAAGGAGTCTTGTATTGAAAGTCCTGCCCTAGTACTTGCTTCTACAGCTGGATTGTGCTAGTTCATGGTCTCTCTGGCATGCATACATTGCTACAAATGACCTTGGGTTTCTGTCCTAACAAATCTAAGTTAGAAATTGTGGGTCTATAGTCAGGTGGTTGAAGTAATAAGGGCAGCGGAGGGGCTGCGTCCCCAACACCCCAGCCGCCTGCCCGGCTAGCTTATGCCCCTAAATAATTACACGGACACTGTATTCTTTTAAACACTGCTGCCCATTTCTAATCATCTGTGTATGGCACCCCAAGGTGCGCTTACCGGGGAGATTCTAGCCTATGTCCATCCTGGGTTGGAGCTTCATCCCGGGAGCGGGGCATGGCGTCTCTCTCAGGCGTCTGCTCCCGAGAGGAGAGATGTCGAGACTGACCTCACTTCCTCTTCCTCCCAGCGTCCTGTTCTGTTTACTCCTCCCACCTATCCTCTAACCAATAAAATGGGCCAAGGCAGTTCCTTTATTAGCCAATGACCTTCCTCCATCATTTCCCCTTTTTCGGTTTAAATTAAAAAAAAGGCTTTAACTTTAACATAGCAAAATTACATATAACAAAACAGTTATCAAGTAAAAGTTACAATAATCTTTATCATAACTAAGGAAAACTATAACTATAACTAACTATTCTTAACTCCATCAAAGACTCCAGAAAAATATAATATTACCTAAGTAAACAAGAACTAAGAAACTTCAAACTCTAGAAATGACAAAGACATCTCGCTGCCTGGACAGTCACCCAAAGTTCTTTTGTACCGTTGGGGCATCCATCTTCAGCCTTCAGGCCCATGCTATCCAGCAGACATTTCCATAAAGCAGGAAAATTCAAAGTCAGTTCAGTCACTATCTGTTGTGTCCTGCAGAATGTCTCACAGACTCTTTCATGAATCAGGAACCCGGAAAGATCATCTCACCTTAGGCAAGTTCAGTAGTCCTCTCTCTGCGGGTTCTCTGTGTCCAGTTTATGCAATAGTCCAGGCAAGAGCAGTTTCTTGCCCAAATGGCTATCAAACTCCATAAGGATCCTCTTCGATGCCCATCTTCCTCTTGAAGTAGATTGGTGCTGCCAGGAGCAGAGTGTCTCATTGTCATGAAAAGTCCTAAATTATTAAAACATTTAAAATGCCATATTCTATAATCTTTGAAAAATATGAAGAATGCCTATCTAAAATGTATCTATGTACATCTAGAAAATCTTAACTAACATGACTACACACTTGACTATTATGATTATCTATTAATAATCTATATTTCTAATTATACATTACATTTTTAAATGAACTACACAATCACAGTTCCTTAATCAAGATCAGAAACACATATACATATAACAAAATTGACCTTAAATCACTAAAACAAAATCCATATCAATGTAAATTATTCATATCTCTATCATATCCCCCTTTAAATGTAAAAGAACATTTATAAACAATATTTGGGAATATGGGCGCAGTTATTTCTCTCCAAACTGCTTCCTGCTGAATGGGGGCGTCGTTAATTAGGTCTTTCATGGTATAACCTGTGTGTTAGTTTCATCTCAGTTGGCAGTTGAGCGAAGCAATTTTCTGAAGATGTTCACAACAATCCTTCAGGAGGGCGTGGTCCATCATACCAAATCGGAATAGAAGAAATGAACAGCGTCTCATCCTCTGTGAAAACAAAATAAGAAACTCTTTTCCAAAGCATCATGTCCTTAGATCCAAATTTCAAAGTCAAGGCATCAAAATATCTATGTCGGATTAGTTCAGCAGCATTTATAAATAAATATCTTTTAGCAGCTGTTGCTCCTTCCTCAGCATTCAAACAATTCAAAGAGAGCATAATAGCATACAGTATCAAGATTCTCTGTGTATTTTCCATCTTTGTACAGCTTTGTTTTAACCTCTATTTTGTTTATTTTTACTTTTAACTCTTTGCTTTTTGAGACAGGTTCTCTGTGTCTTTGACCTGAAGTAACTCTGTAGACCAGGCTGTCTTTGAACTCTCAGAGATCCGCCTGTCTCTGCCTCCCAGGCATTCGGGATTAAAGGTGTAAGCTAATACACCTTGAACTCACAGAGATCTGTTTGCCTCTGCCTTCTAGGCACTGGGATTAAAGGCGTGTGCTACCACACACAACAACTCTCTTCCTTTTTTTTTGTTACTTTAAGAACTTTAAATTTTAGTCTGCATATATTTTTAACACACTTCAAACCATTTAGAAATTTTCTCTGTCTTTGAATCTCTCTTTACTGTATATCTCTCTTTTTCTGACCACATGAATCTTTAATTTACCAAGCAATATCAGTAGGATTAAAGGCGTGGTTTTGCCGGCTGGATCCAGCCCATTCCTTAGCTTTCCAGCCTCATGGCTGAGGTACTGGCTATAGCCAGCAAGCGAGCTTCAGCAGCCTGTGCTTGCAAACCGCACAAACCGCCTGTGTAAAAGAGTCAGAGTTTGTCCTGGCAGGACAGCCCAGAAAGCCGGCATTTTTAAACGGCGCAGCTCTTTTCCTGCTACGGCTGAAAACCGAAAAGCATGCGTTCAGCTTTTTGTCAACACCATTTAAGTGTTTCGTGGCAGGACCTCTTCAGAGCTGCAGGGTTTTTCAGCTGAAGCTGAGTCAGGAAGCCTCTCTTAGATGAGGCACTTGCTTGTTAGCAAGCAGAGCAGACCCGAGAACACAGCGAGTCTAGTTGCCATCAAACAAATCGTAGCACTTTACTCCAAATGCTCTATTCAAAAGCTCTGTCTCCCGCAGGAGCCAGACAGAGATTGCAATGGCGGCACAGCCCCAGGAAGTCGCGCTTTAAAATGACACAGCGTTTTTTCTGCTACTGTTGCCGAATCAGGAAATATCTCTACAGCATGCCACCAACAAACAGCAAAAATCTGTGTTAAACTCTCTCTCCCTTGGTGCACACCTTTATTCCCAGCACTGGGGAGGCAGAGGCAAGTGGATCTCTGTGAGTTTGAGGCCAGCCTGGTCTACAGAGCGAGTTCCAGGATAGTTAAGGCTGTTACAAAGAGAAACCTTGTCTCAAAAAACCAGAAATTGTGGATTTATATCAATAATATAAGTATGAGAAGCTTCAGAAACCACTGAAACCCTTCTCTAAGAAGGACCTCAGGGTTGCTAGCACATGACAAGCAAGACATTGGGCTATAAATACATAAAATCCAAGGAAAGGCCACATTCAGAGACAAGATTTACCTTTTTGTTTCTTGGTGTGTATGTGTGTGTTTGTTTAAGACCAGATAGTACTAAGTAGTCCAAGAACGGACTTAATTTGTAGCCAGGCTGGTCTCAAAATTGAAGCCCCTCTTCAGGCTCCTGAGGGCTGGAACCACAGGAATGTGCCGCTACACCTACTCCCGTGGCCTTTCCTTTTCAGTGAAATATCGCTTCTGACATTTTAGTGTTTGTATTTCCTGAAATTCATGTTGAAACTTAATCTCTAGTGATGACATTAGGGACAATTACATTGGGGAGGACAGGAGAGATAACGTAGAGTTAAGGTTAGGGGCCAATTCAGGTCCTTGGCAGAAGCCAGAACCCGTGCTGGATGGAAGCCAGAAAAGCCAGAAAGACTCTGGTCAGTGGTCTGATTCCTGATTGATTTGGGGTCTCTGCTCTTGAGGAATGAATGTTAGAAACACCAGCCTTGTATAAGCCATTGACAGACCCCACCTTGTGTTTTTCCTTGTAGCTCTAGAAAGGGCAGCCCACTTTCAGGATCTCCTTTACGTGAGAAATGGTGGTAGCATCCAGGCATTGCTAAGTCCCTGTAAGATAAAGAAAAGAGCCTAGGGCTCCCCAGCAAATCCCTGTCTCAAAAAACACCAAAAATAAGCCGGGCGGTGGTAGTGCACACCTTTAATCCCAGCACTCCGGAGGCAGAGGCAGACAGATCTCTGGAAGTTCGAGGCCAGCCTGGTCTACAAGAGCTAGTTCCAGGACAGGCTCCAAAGCTACAGAGAAACTGGCTCAAAAAAGAAAGAAAAAGAAAGAAAGAAAGAAAGAAAGAAAGAAAGAGCCTAAATTCTTCCCCTGGCTCTGGATATGGAGACCTGACATTCTAAACTACCCAAACATTGCATACTAGTTTCTTCCTTTTTAAGAGTTAATCTGGGGGGGGGGGTGGCTGGAGAGATGGCTCAGAGGTTAAGAGCATTGCCTGCTCTTCCAGAGGTCCTGAGTTTAATTCCCAGCAACCACATGGTGGCTCCCAACCATCTGTAATGAGATCTCTGGCACTGTATCCTGGAAAGTGTATATATAAAAAACAAATAATTTTTTTTTAAAAAAAAGAGTTAATTCACCTGGCCCCGCCAATCAGCTGGTGAAGAACCACCTCCTATCCTCTCCCCCCCCCCCCGTCCCAAAAGAAAGCTGATTCACCTAAAGACATGTTAAGGGCATGAGGGGACTAATTACCTCCACAATGAGCTCACGCGCTCATCCTCCCCAGAACACTGGGGTCCAATAGTTTCTGCCAGTCTCTAAAGGCAGCAGGCACACATGGAATACATATATACGCAGGCGAACACACCACACACACACACACACACACACACACACACACACAGCATAACACACTACCGCCAGTATGGTTGCCTGCAGAGCATTCATCAAGCAACACTGAATTCTCAGAAAACCGTTTGATTTTTTTTTTCTTTTTTCTATTCTTTTCCTTTGTATACTGGCAAAAATCCTAAATCCTAAATTAGCTTTCCCCAACACTGGGCCTCTCTCTGAGGCTCTCCCACCCTCCTGCCATCTAACTGCTGGGCTAACACTCAGCTGCTTGCTAACCTCCATTGCTGAACCTGCTTGTTTTCTTGGGCCATAACTTAAGTAGCTCCCTCCCTCCCTCATCTCTGTCTCCCTCCTCCTGGCAGCAGGCAGGATTTTCAACTTGCCTGTCCTGGTGTTTTTTCTCAAGCTCTAGTAAAAATACCCTCAAGTTTCTTCTGATTCCATTTCTAAATTCCCTTATTAAATTAGGCTAAGAACCCCCAAGGGGGAACCCCTCTCTTGGTAACAAAATTATGAGGCAGAATGCTCATGAGATAAACTTCAGTGACGTGGGAGAGTTTGTGCAGGTCCAGCAGCTAGTTGTTTTTCCTTGGATTAGCTTTAACCTCCTGAATAGCCACTCCGTGTCAGAACTAACATCCTGTCACTAACAGATAAAACCTTTTGGAATATATTAATAGGTTTTTCTGAACCCCTCCCCCATAATCAGTTTTTCTGTCAACACAGTAAGGGAGACCAAGCTGAGTTGGAAAAGTATAAGAACAGGGATATTGAGCAAAGCCACTCCCAGGAGAGTTCTCCAACCCCAGAGATAGAGGCAAAGAAGTTGTACCCCCACGCTAAAGCAGAGAAGTTTTATAGGTTGTAGTCAAGAGATAATGTGTTCAATACAAGCCAGGTTTGTGCCCAAGTATGGTCAAAGCTGAGCACTGCTTTTGATGGGGACTTGGACGATTGGCAACTTGGTGGGGAGTCAGGGAGCTGTAGTAGCAGCTAAGAAGGCAGAACTGGGCTTTTTGGAACCTTTCCTTTGTTTGTAGACTCTCTGAGCAGGTGGGGTTTGGAGAGAGGGGGGGGAGGGAGGAGGAGAGAAGGAGAGAAAGAGGAAGGGAGAGAGAGAGTGAGAGAGAGAGGGAAAGAGGGAGAGAGAGGGGGGAGAGAGGGGGGGGGAGAGAGAGAGAGAGAGAGAGAGAGAGAGAGAGAGAGAGAGAGAGAGAAATGAGGCTTTCCAGACCATGCAGGGGGAGAGCTGGAGGTTCTAGCTGAACATCTATAAACATTAACTTCCACAACCCAAAAGTTAAGCCTGTCATCTAAGACCAGCAGGCCAGACCCCCCTCACCTTGCTGTAACCACCTCTCTGAAGGACCCACCAACGCATTTTAAACTTGCCTTGATTTCTATCTTTCTCTGTTCTCCTCTATGAAACTGCTTCCACAAGGGAACACAGAAGCTGGGATGACTTTGTTCCATGGTCACTCAATTTTAGCTCCGGAATAAACTGTCTCTTATTCCCTTGAGACGAGAACTAATATTCTTTGCACCAACAAGCCAAGACCCAAACTATCCTATCTCTGACCAGGTCCCTCCTCCTGCCAGCCTCTGTGATTCTTCCTTGTGTGGTTGCTGAGAATTTAAGGAACTCTTCTTCACTGGGACATCAGCCTAAGGATGCCTGTTATCTGGGTAAGATGTTAGATGTTCACTTCTTATTGTGTGTGTATGCACACAAGTGCATATATGCATGTGGGGGGGGGACTGTGGAGCTCAGAGGATAACTGGTAGGAGTCAGTTCTTTCCTTCTACCGTGTGGGTCCGAGGAATCAAACTCAAGCCATCAGACTTGGCAGCAAGTGTCCCTACCTGCCAAGGCATCTCACTGGTCAGAGACTCACACCAGAAATTGAAATAAAAATAGTGAAAGCTTTCTCAGCAGTTGGTATGGTTCCTGGTGTTTTTACACACATGCTTGTTATTTAACCTTATCAACAGCTCTATGAACTGGATACTCTTATCTGTAGCACCAGTCATCAGATGGGGAAATCGAGGCACACAGTAGTGAAGCTGAGATTTGAACCCACTGTAATCTGGCTTCAGAGCTCGTGTCCTTCACCGCCATACTGCACTGGAATGCGGGATATTTTGAGTATTTTTTATTAGCCTGGGAGCATTTTGTGCATAATTCAGATCTTATAAATTTCCTTCAAAGAAGGCAGCTAAATCAGAATGGGAGATCTAATGTGTGGCATTCATGAATAAATTATAGGGCTCTCTGGTTTTAAATAAAAATGATTTGCTTATCCTGTGACTGCAATCAGACAGGACTGTGATAGGCCAAGCTTAATTTTCTCTCTCCTTAATATGAGGAGCTGGTCTCAGCATGGGGATAACTCAGACTCTGCCTGGCCCTTTGTGGAACGATGTGGGGTGGGAGGGGCGTTGTGGAACCCTAGTTTGTTGAGAAAGAGAGAATGCTACTTAAGTACTTAAGAAAGATGATTTTTTAAGTGGGGTCATTTGAGCTTTGTCCATTAACATGTGATCAGTGATTTCCTGGTGCCGGGGAAGTAATTTCCTGGCCGGGGAAGGAAATGAGCCTTTATTACATTTTTTTTTGATTTGTGTGTGTACATGTGTGTGTGTGTGTGTGTGTGTACGTGTGTGTGTGTGTGCTCAGGCACATGTGCACACATATGTGAGAGCATGCCAGTTCTCTCCTAGGGCTCGAACTCAGGTCATCAGACTTAGCAGCAAGCATTTTTACCTGCTGAGGTTGCGCATCAGCCCTAGGAAGTGAATTTTTCAACTGAACTTTATCTAAGATCCAGCAACCTTAGAAGACCAGACTAGGCTCCTGAAATTCTGTCTTGCTTCCCATCTTTACCAACAGTTTATTTAGGGAGGGGAAACAAAGGTAGTCTGTCAATCCACAGCTTAGTCCCGCCTCTCTGGTCATGAGGTTGGCTTTGTGGCTGAGATTCTGCTTTTCCTTCATTCTCATCTCTCTGTAGAAGGGGAGCAAGGTGGTGCTTACACCAAGGCTACCAAGTCTCACATGGCCCCTGAGCGGCCTTCTGGACAACACCGAGACTTAGACTAGCTCAGAACAAACAAGACGGTGTGTAGAGAGTCTTTTCTACAGAATAAACTATGAATGCGCTCTTTAAAAAAGTTAAATGTTTATGTATATGTTCATCTGTATGTGCAGGGGCCCGTGCTCTTTAAAAAATTAAATGTTTATTATATGTTCATCTGTGTGTATACCATGTATGTGCCGAGGCTTGTGGAGGCCAAAAGATGACACTGAATCCCTTGAAGAGGTTGTGCCTCTTCTGCCATGGGTGCTGGGAACCGACTCAAGTCCTCTGGAAGAGCAGCAAGTACCCTTAACAACTAAGCCGTCTCTCCAGGTCCTGAGAGGTACTCTTACAGACGCGGAAGAATGTCTATCAATGTGACCAGAGTTCCAGATGAAATTCTCTTCAAGTTTCATTCCGCTGCCTAACTGTTAGATAGACTTTAAAAAAAACAGGATTCCTCTACAGAGCCTGGAATGGCTTTCAGCTTACTGTCCTTCTTCCTTGACTCCCAAGAACTACAGTCACAGGCATGTGCCACCACACTTGGCTCTGTATTTATCTTACAAACAAACTCACTTATTTTCACATTTGATTTCTTGATAAATGGTATGTATATTAGTGCATGTACATGTGTGTATGTGTGTGTGCATATGCTTGTGTTCGTGTGCACTGTGTACAACAGTGTGTATGTGGAAGTCAGAGGACAATTTTGTGCCGTCTGCTCTCCCCTTTTACCTTTGTGGGGGTGCCAAGGATAAAACTCAGGTCGTTGACAGACAGTGGTGGAGCACACTTTAACCCAGCACTCAGGAGGCAGAGGCAGGAGAATTTCTGAGTTCAAGGCCAGCCTGGTCTACAGAGTGAGTTCCAGGACAGCCAGGGCTACACAGAGAAACCCTGTCTTGAAAAACTAAAAACCAAACAAGAACAACAACAAAAGCCAAACTCAGGTCATCACGAGGCTTGTGTGGTGAGCGCTTTATGCACTGAGCCAGCTTCAGGGTCCTGCTTCCTCAGGTTTGATTAGACACATCTCTGCCTCATTGTGCTGTGCTGTGTGCTTTTCCACTCAGCCTCAGGATTGTTTTCTTCCATATGTAAGATGGATCACTGAGAGTTTGTCTTTCTTTAGTGTGTTGCTGAGATATAAACATACACATTAACAAGACTCAGACAACACTCTGTGACAGACACATTGACACCCCCAACAGACACCCACATTCTTAGGAGTCAGGGCCCTCTAAGAATGGAAACGTGTGTGTGTGTGTGTGTGTGTGAAATGTGTGTGAAATGTCACTCATGCAACCTTTCCACATCTCGGTTTTCTCATCTATGAAATGAAAGCTAACAATACCACCTGCCTTAGTTAGCATTTTTATTGCTGTGAAGAGAACCATGACCAAGACAACTCTTTTTTTTTTAAATATTTATTTATTTATTATGTATACAATATTCTGTCTGTATGCCTGAAGGCCAGAAGAGGGCGCCAGACCTCTTTACAGATGGTTGTGAGCCACCATGTGGTTGCTGGGAATTGAACTCAGGACCTTTGGAAGAGCAGGCAATGCTCTTAACCACTGAGCCATCTCTCCAGCCCCCCCAAGACAACTCTTATAAAGGAAAAAAAATCTTTCTTTGGGGTGGCTTACATTTTCAGAGGTTTAGTCCATTATCATCATGGTGTGACATGGTAGTGTGCAGACAGACATTGTGCTGGAGTAGGAGTTGAGAGTCTGACATTTTGACCCTTGTAGGCAACAGGAAGTGGTCTGAGACGCTGGATGTGACTTGAGCATATATGAGACCTCAAAGCTGGCCTCCACAGTGACACATTTACTCCAACAAGGCTACACCTACTCCAACAAAGCCACACCTCCCAATAGTGCCACTCCCTTTGGGGGCCATTTTCTTTCAAACCAGCACACCATCCTTAGCAAGTCGGTTAAAGATACTTTGATGATGTGGGAAAGACAACAAAGTGGTGGCATGGAACATATAAAACATTTGTTCTTACTTCTGAAAAGGTCTGGCCTTTGTTCTCAGCTCCAGGGAGACAATCTCCAGTAGTAACACCCCTTTAAAGCATTGGTGTTTCATGGCGGGGGTCTCATGTCCCAAAGGATAATCTACTAATATAATTTAGAGTGGGGGTTGGGATTACTGGATGGTTGTGTGGCAGTTTAGGACCTTCGGGTTGGTGATCACAGTCACCTGTCAAGGCTAGGGAGTGGTCATTCTGATTACCTGGGGAGGGGGCAAGAGGGGCTCCGTGCCTAGGGCTTTTCTGGCCCCTGGATGATTTATTCTACTCCTTTCCTGTTATAAACCACAGTGTGACTCTAACAGTTTGCAGTCTCCTTAGATGTCCTGGAAGCCTGCTAAGGCAAGGACTGAAGGGGTCTAGTGGATCTTCTGCTTCAACTCTCTGTTCAGGTGTTGAGTCCAAGACGGATGTCACTCTGCACGAGCTGAACCCATCGTCCCAGCTCTGTGGGAAAATAACTAGAAGCTGGTGTCTGCTTTCCCTAGACTCTCGCGTGCTTCTTTCTTCTTGCTGTGCTTTGTTTGTTTGTTTAAAAAGAGTCTCCCAGAGCTCAGCTGAGGGTGACATCGATCTTCTGATCTTCCCGTCTCCACCTCCTGAGTGCCAGCACACAAGTAGGTACCGTCATAGCCGGTTTGGGTGGCACTGGGGGGGGGGGTGGAAGTCAGGGCTTCGTTGAGCATAGTCCTTTCTCCAGAAAATACAGGTGGGTTCATTTCTCTCTGTGTCTGTCTCTTCTTCTGTCTGTCTCTCTTTTTTAATCTCTCTCTCTCTCTCTCTCTCTTTCTCTCTCTCTCTCTCATTTTGTGTGTGTGTGTGTCCATTCAAATTTTCATATAGCTCAGGGTGGAGGTCTGAATGGGATAGCACCCACATTCTTGTGCATTTGAATTCTTGGTCCCCGGTTGGTGGCCCTATTTGGGGGAGGATTAGGAGGTGCGGTCTTGTTAGAAGAATAGCATGGAGGGGGCAGGCTTTGAAAGTCCGAAAGACTCGTGCCATTCCAGTGTACCCTCTTTGCTTCCTGTTTGCGGTTGGAGATGTGAGCTCTCAGCTGCTGCTCCACCATCACGGAAACTTCTGGAACCATAAGCCTCCAATAAACTTCTTCTAGACACTGACTTGGTCATGATATTTTATCATAGTAACCGAAAAGTAACTAAGACACTCAGACTGTCCTCATATTTACTGTGCAGCCAAGGATGACCTTGAATTTCTGATCCTCCTGCCTCCGCCTTCTGAGTGCTGGGGTTACAGCTGAACACCCCCAGTTTTCTATGGTGCTAGGGACCAAATCCAGGGCTTAATGCGCATTAGGCAACCTCTTTGCTAATTGAGCTACGTGCACATAATTACAGCTTCGCTTTGAAGGACCACTCCAGAGCTCTCAAATGATAAAGACGATGCCTGCACCAACCATTTAGGTTTGAATCATTATCTCCAAAGGCCATTAAGACCATTCCTCTGCCTTTGTGACTGGCAGTGCCAAGTCCTTCTTTCCAGGCCATTTCCTGTCTCTCTAGGGAGCCTCTGCTCTGGTCCCGCTGGTACCTGATTGATTGTCTCCATCGGGCCTTGATGATACCACTTCTGAGATCTTTCTGTCTCCATCCTGTGCCTGTGCAGACTTCTTGTTCTCTAAAAGTCCCTGATGGGAACCTTCCCTGATTGTGGCCCTCAGAACTCCTGTAGCATTCATGACTTGTTCTACTTTGTCCGTTCATGTACTCATTCCAGTTACTGGGTGCTGTGATGTGCTAGGTGTATAGAGTACCCACATGGACAGATAGTAAGAGAAGCTCTTATTTGGGGGACCTAGCATATAATCCATGTCCTTGAAATGAAGAGGGATGGAGAAAGATGCCAATTGTTGACCTCTGGCCTCTACACTTCCTAGTGTACGTGAAACCCTGAGTGTGTGGGCAGCAAGGATGGACAGCAGGAAGCCTGGCTGCCTGAGCAGCCTGTTGTTCTAGCCAGCTCTCAGATATCTATCACAGATTATCACAGACCTCTGGGTTTATACCACAGACTTTGACTTCCTACAATCCTGGGAGCTACCGGTCTAAGACCAGGCCACCAGCATGGTCGAGTTCTGGTGGACAATGATCCCCATTCCCTCAGACAGATGTCTTCTTGGAGAGCAAACTCTTGAGTCTTTTCTTCTTAGGGCACCAATCCTTCGTGAGAAATGCAGACACCAAGCTCATGAGTCCTGCACTCAGGAAGGCATAGAGAAGCCTGAAACCCATGGCCTGGCCTCGACCACTCCCCTCTTCCTCCTCATTGCCTTCCAGCTCCCTGCTTCTCCAGAGACTTTGTTCACAGAAGCAGGAGGAGCTTCCTGGACTGGCTGGGCTGTCAAGATCTGAGGGTGGGATTCAGTTCTGGGTCTTGCTGGCCCCATCCTTCAGCGGTTTGGCGGTTGTGGTTAGCTCTCGAGTCTGGACCTTGACCTTGGGCACTCTAAGCATTAAAGAAATTTTATCCCATGAAAAAACATGGGATAAAACCAGACTTGCTGAACATAGTGGACAATGAGGACTACTGAGAAGTCAAGAACAATGGCAATGGGTTTTTGATCCTACTGCACGGACTGGCTTTGTGGGAGCCTAGGCAGTTTGGATGCTCACCTTACTAGACCTGGATGGAGGTGGGTGGTCCTTGGATCCTGATCGCTCTTCGGGCTGATGAGGGAGGGGGACTTGATCGGGGGAGGGGGAGGGAAATGGGAGGCGGTGGCGGGGAGGAGGCAGAAATCTTTAATAAATAAATAAAAAATTTTAGTGTCTCTCCCAAAGGGATCTTTCAAATGAAAGCATACCAGTAATTCAGCAAAACCTTTCTATTTATGCTTCAAAGACACTGGCTTTTTCTCCTGAAAATTTCTGTTCACAAAAGTCTGAATAAATATTTGGAAACAGATTATTTTTTTGTAGAATCAAATGCCTACCCCTGAACTCAACTAGAGTTTCCAAAGAACAAGCGTTGTATTTACCCTGCACCTGCCTTGATTTACCCATTTCATGCATCTCTCACCCTGGGGGCTTTTGGAACCACCACGCATACCAAGGGGTGGGTAGCCTCTAGTGGCTTTTGCTGGGGATGGGGAGCACACAGACATTCCCTGTGTTCCTACTATTCAGCACCTTTCCACTCTGACCACACCCTAACAGCCCAACAAGTTCATTCACGGAGGTCACACCGTCTCATCTGGGGTCACCAGGCCAGTTTGCTGACTTGGACCTCAAGGTATGCTAGAGCTGAGCTGGGGTCAGGGAAAATCCAGGTGAACAGAAGAATCCCCAGCTTGGACCCAGAGCAGGAAGGAGAGACAATTTTGATCAGCACTGTTCTTATTGCGTGGGCTGCAAGCACCCAGAAGCTCGGAGATTATGAGGCCACTTTGACACTACCCTAAAATCTTCTGAGAGTGATGCTTGGGAAGCAGGGAGAATGAGCTATTAACGCTGCAGCAGAGACACAAGTACACGGCAACAGTGGGCGCAGTGTAGGATGACTGGGCAGAGCACATGCCAAGAACTCAAAAGTTAACAGTTGAAGCAAATTCCCTCCAATGGAACACATTCAAAGCTGGGTGGTGGCATACACCTTTAATCCCAGTACTTGGGAAGCAGAGACAGGTGGATCTCAAATTCAAGGCTAGCCTGGTCTACAGGGCAAGTTCCAGTACAGACTCCAAAGCTATACAGATAAACCCTGTCTTGAAAAAAAATAGCAAAACAGAACACATTCAGGGTCACCAAGAACACCCTGATACCCTTTCCCACCATGCTGAGGTTCTGCCATAGTGACACCAAGGACCTGGGACTGCCCATGACATGAAGGCAGTGGGCTTCTCTCAGCCGTAACCCTGGTGCCCCTCTAGCCTCAACCACATACCACCTCCACGCAGCTGCTTCTGTCCTGAGAGAACACTGGGTAGGAGTGTGGCCCTAGAAGCTGTCGATTCAATCTCAGTACACTGATGCTAAACACTAACCATGCCAGCTCAGGTAAACGGCTTAGCGCTGGGAGCCTCAATCCACAGGCCCTGCTTCATGGAGAGGGACAGTCAATCTCTGTTCTCAGGGGGAGCATAGCATGGTTGTTTGTCTGGCATGTAACAATGTTAAACATTTTAACCCATGATGGAGCTGAAGAATATATAATTATAGTTTTCCTTAGTTATGATGAAAGATAAAGTAGATATAAATACTGTAACTGTAATTCTTGCTTGATAACTCTTTTGTTATATGTAATTTTACTATGTTAAAGTTAAAACCTTCCTTTTTATTTAAACAGAAAAGGGGAGGTTATGTGGGATTTCCCTCTGTATGCTCTGAATATGACTGGTTAATGAATAAAGAATCTGCCTTGGTCTGTGATAGGATAGAGTAGAGCTAGGTGGGAAAAACTAAACTAAATGCTGAGAGAAAGAAGGTGGAGTAGAGATACGCCATGGAGCCACCAGAGGAGAAAGACTCAAGCTGCAAGATGAAACCTTGCTGATAGGCCATGAGCTTCATGGTAAAATATAAAATAATAGAAACGGGTTAATTTAATATGTAAGAGCTTGCTAGGAATATGCTATAGTGATTGGCCAAACAGTGATTTAATTAATACAGTTTTTGTGTGGTTATTTCGGGAGTCTGGGCAGCCAGGAAATGAGCAACAAGAATCCTGCCCTATTTGGGTTTTAGTCCTGACTTCCTTCGGTGATGAATAGCGATGTGGAAGCATAAGCCAAATAAACCCTCTCCTCCCCAACTTGCTTTTCCGTCACAGTGTTTTGTCACAGCAGTAGAAACCCTAAGACACTTGGCTTGTCTGGTCCCAGGAGGTACTCACTGGGGGCTGCACTGAGCATTTCCTTGCCTCTCTGGCCACTCAACAAACATGGGGTACACAGCTGACACTAGGACCTTTGCCCCACATTGAGCGATGCCTTTACTAGGAGACCCCTGCACCCTACTGCCCTCTCATTATAACATGAACCTTGGCGCTTGAGTGGCAACTTCTTTCTTCATGAATCCCAGCATCAATGAACACACACGTGTGAGCGCACACACACACACACACACACATCTTTACAAATTCTACAAGCCAAACAAGGGGAAAGGGATGACCAGTCATCTAACGCGAAAGGACCATGAGTTTGAAGCCATTTTATTGCACAGCAAGAGTCTATCAAAGAAAAGCAATAGATGAGGACAATTATGACACTGTGAATGACTGAGAAAAAAAAACCCCAAACAATTTACATGTTTATACATAGCAAGATGGATAAATGATGGCACATTTATCTGTAGTTGTTGAAAAGACTGAAGTGGACCCAAATGCAGAGAAAGCAAGCCTCAGGATGCTGTCAGAAATATCAACAAGATGCCAAAAGAACATGTCTGGTTTTTCCACCCTGGTGTGAATATGAGCTTACAGATGCCTCATAATCATGAGTGCAGAGTGCTCAGACACCCAGGAAGGACGCACAGAATCCCAGCAGCGGCTGTCGTGGGAGGGGAGCTGAGGCAGGGAGAGCAGATGGAGAGACTTGTTCTGCATGCTAGGTCCTCTGCCTCATCTTGGTTTTTGCTGTTGTGTGTTGTGTGTGTGTGTGTGTGTGTGTGTGTGTGTGTGTGTAAGCGTGTGTATGCATGTGGGGACCAGAGGACAATCTCAGGTGTCATCTTCAGGAACACCATCGTCCATCTCACTGGTCAGACTGGAGCTTATCAGTTAGGCTAGACTGGCTCTGGCCAGTAAGCTCCTCTTTGTCCTCCGTATTGGGATTGCTGGTGAGTGCCCCTATACCCAGCATTTTTGCACAGGTTCTGCTATCAACTCAGGTCCTGTGCCTGCAAAGTAAGCACTTGACGGATGCACTGCCTCCCAGCCCTCCTTTGTCCCTTCTGACTTTTGAACTCTGTGTGTCCGTCTTCTCTAGAAACAAACAGTGGCGTATTACTTGGCTTTGAAAAAGAAATCCTGATACACCCTTGATATGCATGGGTCTTAAGAACAGCACGCTAATAAAATAAGGATGAAGACAGAGTGCTTCCCACTTGGGGGAGGCAGAAAGTCAGTTAGTTAGCAGCTGGGGTGGAAGGGGGTCAGGGTTCATGTTGAGCTGCAAGTTTCTTTTTGGAATGATGAAAGTTCTGGAATAGGGCAGGAATGATGGTTGCATAGCCACTGAATTGCCCTCTTTAAAATGTCTAGATGAACCATTTTGTGAATGTTTTATGACAAAGCTGGTATATTTTATTTTAATATATATATTTCTCAACTTCGTCATCTAATAATCTGAAGTATAAATCTATTTAATCTTATCAATTAAAAAAAGATATCAGGGTAAAAACCTGAAAGACCAGAGGAGCAGGGGAGCAGTCACCAGTGACTTCCTACCTCTACAAAAGGGGCCTAGATCCCCTCTCTGCCCTGCCTTATCACTTCCTGTCTCCTCTCTGTATAGACCTCCAGACTGCTGTGGTTAACTAATGGCTAACTCTGCCCTCTGACTCCAAGCAAATTTTATTTGTCAGAATACAAAATATCACACAGCAATAACCACGGTTTAAAAATCTCCCTCACACCCACTAAAGCGTACAGCATCTGAGACTATACCTTCCAAGTCTGACTGAACTACACTGGCTTCTGGCTCTAGCATTTACTAGTTTTATAACCTGTGGGAACTAAGCTTTCTAGATCAAGGTCAGCAAGCGTGGTTTGTGAAAAGTCAGGTTTAAATGCTGTAGGCTTTAAAGGTCATACATGTCTGCTACACACAACTGCTTAGTGCCAACGAAGAGGCCACCCGTGGCACAGACCTGTCTGAGTGTAACTGCATTCCCGTCAGGCAGGCAGTAGCAGCCCCAGGGGGCCACCTTCTACTTTACAAGTAAGCAGTTGCTTCATTTCGAAGGTGGAGGACAGACACCAAACCCATGCTGTAGGGTTGCATGGGAATTCAGTGGGGGTAATGAGTCGGATGCTTTGCTCACTACCTTATATTTAATGGGGAGCCATAAATGTTTGCTATTGTTTGCAGTCTGTCTTTGTCAGTGTTCCATTGCCGTGAAGAGACACCATGGCCATGGCAACTCTTTTTTTTTAGTTTTTTGGAGCCTGTCCTGGAACTAGCTCTTGTAGACCAGGCTGGCCTCGAACTCACAGAGATCCGCCTGCCTCTGCCTCCTGAGTGCTGGGATTAAAGGTGTGTGCCACCACCGCCCAGTGCTCTTAAAGAAAACATTTAATTGGGGGCTGGCTTACATTTTCAGAAGATCAGCTCAGTATCATCATGGCCGGGAGCATGACAACAGACTTGTTGCTGGAACAGTAGCTAAGAGCCACATCCTGATCCAAAAGCAGAGAGACAGAGAGACTGGGCCTGGCATAATCTTGAGAAACCTTGAAGTCCATCCCTAGTGACACATTTTCTCCAATGAGGCTGCATCTACTCCACCAAGACCACATCTACTCCAACAAGGCCACACCTACTCCAATAAGGCCACACCTACTCCAACAAGGACACACCTACTCCAACAAGGACACACCTACTCCAACAAGGACACACCTACTCCAACAAGGCCACACCTACTCCAACAAGGACACACCTACTCCAACAAGGACACACCTACTCCAACAAGGACACACAAACTCAAAGACCACAACCTTCTAATCCTCAAGATGGTGCCACTCACTTGAGCCTGTGGGAGTCATTCTCATTTAAGCCACTCCATGGTTGCTGAGGTAGATTCTGAGAATGAAAAATCAAGTCCTCTTTATTGATTTCCTACTTTGTACATAGGCATGTCCTAAAACAAAAGGACTTAATACTGTTTCTGTTATTACTCTTTTTTTTTTTTTTTTTTTTGGTTTTTCGAGACAGGGTTTCTCTGTGGCTTTGGAGCCTGTCCTGGAACTCCCTTTGTAGACCAGGCTGGTCTCGAACTCACAGAGATCCGCCTGCCTCTGCCTCCCGAGTGCTGGGATTAAAGGCGTGCGCCGCCATCTCCCGGCTTCTGTTATTAATCTTTAATTTTTTTTTTCAAGACAAGGTTTTGCTGTAGCTTTGGAGCCTGTCCTGGAAACCAGCTCTTGTAGACCAGGCTGGCCTGGAACTCAAAGAGATCCGCCTGTCTCTGCCTCCTGAGTGCTGGGATTAAAAGCATGCACCACCACCACCCGACTTCTTTAAAAATATTTTGTGTTGGCATAGAGTCTTGTGTTTTTAACCCACCAACTCATGTCACAGTCATAATTACTCTCTGGGGTAAAATTTCTAGATCTGGAAGCCACACTTTCAAATCTATTCTGCTAGGGAAAGCTTGGCTCCTCAGGCGACTTACTCCAAACGCCATATTCTCAGCTTACTGACGGGAGAACAGACCACTGTTCCCACCACCACTGGGGCTTTGGAAATAACTGGGGCTTTAAAGAATGAGGAGGAACAACGAGGGCTTAGTGGCCAGGGTCATGAATGTTAAAGGCCTCATGGTACCATTTACGCATCTGTAAAACTGTGTGCCAGGGATGCCCCATGGAGGAACATCCTCTATTGTGCTGTCAGGAGGGATCCCCTGATCAGCTCACAGCCCCAGTGGAGATGGGTTCTCTGAGCGTCAAGCGGGTAGTGCCCAGTGTCTACAGGGCACTGAGGGAGTGCATGAGAGAAAGGGCACTGGAAGCTGTGCTGGGAGAAGAACTGGCTGGGAGCAGTTGGTGAATACTAAGTTTCAACTGTCCTTTTCTCTTCTCTCTCTCTCTCTCTCTCTCTCTCTCTCTCTCTCTCTCTCTCTCCTTTCTATAGCGTCTCACGTGTCCCAAGTTGTCCTTGAATTCACTCACAGCCCTGACCCTTAACTTCTGATTCCCCTGCTTCTACCTCTCAAATACTGGAATTAGAGGCATATGCTACCATAGCTGGTTCACGGAGTGCTGGGAAACAAATCCAGGGTTTTGTAAGCACTCTGCCAACTGAGCAACCTCTACAGCCCGAGTCTTTTAGTTTTTTTCTCTATTTGCAGGAAGGAAGCAGTATGGTGTGTAGAGAGAGGTCTCCTTCAGAGGCTAGAAGCAGTGGCTTGACTCACCAGGTAGCTAACCAACCTGGTAGCTAGAAGCATTGACTTGACCAGGTAGCTAACCACCAGGTAGCTAACCAACCTGCTCTCGCTGGGCTCTGCTAATTCCCAGGCTTCCACTCCAGCACAAGCCTGATTCTTTCAGGTCTGTCTCTAGGGCCAGATGAACCAACAGAACAAAAGCACACAGTTCGAAAACAAGGGAGGGGGCATTGAATTGGAAAGCTGTCAAGGAAGCCATCCCTCTCCAGTCTTGAGAGCACACTAGGAAAAGGTGAAAGGGCATGCAGAAGTTCCCCGAGCAGCCCCGGTATGCAGCTTGCTGCCATCTGCCCCTTCGGCTCACCCACCGAGACCTAGCTCTGACTGCCTTTCCAACCAAACAGCCAGGGTGACAAATGAGCCCAGGAACAGCAGCTGCCCTTCCTCTCAGGGTTGTGTCCTAGAGAAAGACGTGAAGCAAGGCAAGGGCTTCAAACAGCTTGATGGGGTCACCTGCCGGTCAGGCCTATGGGAGGGGAAGGGTTAACCGTTCCTTTAGTCCAAATGTCAAACTGGAATTAATCTGTATAAACGTCAAGCCTCCTCTGTGTGCAAGGGGCAGATGTTTTTCTCTGCAAGGCTATGATTTCAGCCATCAGCCTGGCCCCTGCCTCTTGATATCTCGCAACCTGTGGTCTTAAATCAGCAATGGCACATGGGTGAGACCATCCTCAAACCATCTGCAAGGGTCTGGGCTGCTTTTGCTGGTCCGTCCTGTAAGCCTCTGTCCACTCAACCACAAAACTAGGTCCTTCCTCTCCTTCTATAGACAACAGAAACCCGGCCCGTTGTGCTGACATACTCCTTTATCCTAGTGCTCAGGAAATCACTTTCACCTCTGGCTTTTGCACTTTCACAAGACTGCCAAGCTCAATAACTAAAATGCTGTTCTAAGGGCTGGATTAGATTCACCATGTAAATGGCAGGTACACAGTGTGTGCCTGTTTCGATTAGAACTCTTTCAGCTACAAATTGGTTTAAGCAGGGGGAATGTGTAGACTGGCCAGTAAAATCTGGCAACCGGTCAAAGTTTGATTGGGACCTCGGGGAGTGTTTCATGACTTCCCCAGGGATTGGCGCTCTTCTGAATAGCCATTTACTTTTCCGTCCAGCTTTCCTCCCAATCACACAATGGCAGAAGCCGCTTCAGGACTCATCCCCCGCCCCCTTTCCTCCTCCTTCTTCTGCTTCTTCTAGACAGGTCTCTCTACACAGCCCTGGCAGTCCTGGAACTTACTGGCTGCACACTCACGGTAAAGCATTAAAGGCATGTGCCACCACATCCAGCTTAGGTCTCGTTTCTACCCTCTGCGTAGTCCAGAGTACAGCATCCTAAACTGAGAGACGGAAACCCCGTATGGGATCACATTGATAAATATGGGGCTTGCAAAAAGTTGACAACGGTGGGAGGTTTCTGTAAAACAATGTAAAACAATTCACATTGCTAATAATGCAAATTCAGATCTATAAAGAAGCCAAGGTGGTTCTGGATACACTTGCCTGTGACCTATTACAGAACTTCACTGAAACTTTGGTTCTGAACGCACGTGCCAATAAATGCTTGTTAACATCTGGCTTAGATTCAAGATTATTGTATATTATGATTGTTCTTACTGTACAAACAAATTTTTTTACTTTTAGAAAATGATTTGTTTTTTAAAAAGCAAAGACTTATAATGTTTTTCTACCAGCATCCCTCAGCACAAAAGTACCAAATTAGTCTATGTTTTGGCTGTATTGCATTATAATTTTGGTTTTGAAAATTTCTGTTTGATGGGCTGGAGAGATGGTACAGCAATTAAGAGCACCGACTGTTCTTCCAGAAGATCCAGTTCCAGTTCCTGGCACTCACATTATAGCTCTGTCAATAGCTACGGTTTCTGGGGGTCTGACACCCTCTTTTTGATCTGCATGGAAGCGGTGCATATTCATGTAGGCAAAATACTCATACTAGTAAAATAAAATTAAACAGTTTTTTTTTTTAAATTTCTGTTTAAGCTGGGCATAGTGGTATATTCCCAGTACCCAAGGGGTAAAGAAAGGTAGATCTCTATGAGTTAGAGGCCAGCCTGGTCTAGTAAGTTCCAGACCAGACAGGGCTACCTAGTGGGACTCTGTCTTAAACAAACAAAAAAGCAGCTTAGAAAAATTGCTGATAGAGTAACTGACTTGAACTTCATAAAATATCAAGCGAACTTAGGTTTAGTGTGTCATAGCATTGACATGCCAGTGAGGGATGAGAAATGAAAGAATTCACTAAGATAGAAAAAGACACAAGCAGAGAGTTTATTTGATCCACTGAGGCAAGATAGCAGAGGGAAGCTCTGCAGCCTCCTTCTGAGCAGTTTTTATGGGGTGGGGGAAAGGGGTGGGGTAGGGCAGATAAGGGAGCCAGTGTTTCCATGTCGGTATCCTAGCGATTTAGGGCTTACTGGATGGACACCTGTGTAAAGCTCATAGCTGGGTGATTCGATGGATGTTTCACTAATTTTTATGTTTAGTTATTGTGTGTGTGCACACACATGCACATGACACAGAGTTCGTGTGAGGTCAAAGGACAACTTGTGGCAATAGGTTCTGTCCTTCTACGTGGAGATTGTAACTCAGATCGTTAGATTTGAAGGCAAATCCCTTCACCCATGGAGCAATCTTGCCAGCCTAGGAAGACTTTTTATAGTATGGGTTGCTTCTTCTTGGAACTGGCGATCTGTGTAAGATACCATGGGCCACTAGGGACCAACCAGATAATCCAAACCTGCCCATTAACTAACGTGTGGAATTCTCTACGGTAGCACCGTGACGCTCAGAGACAGATCATTGTAAGGGCAATGTCTCTTGGATCTTGCTTAGAGTACAGACCCCTTGCTCCGAGCCCCTCCTGCAGAATCTGCCCCAGAATAGCTTCAACAATCACAACAGAGTTTCCCAATTCTGTAATGAGCCTAAACATACTGCTTCCATTTTTGTACTGAATATTTATGTAAAGTGGCATTCTCAGCCTTGCAAATTACAGAATCAAAATATCAACCAACTCTAAAACTCATCAAAGATGCTCTGTGTCCCGCAGCATCAGTCAAGATTTAATTCCTTGTATAAAAATAAATAAGCAGATTTACCTCATGTGGTATACGACTTTGTGTTCATCTCTTATAGCTGCTAAAACTGTCTGTATACTAAATATTTGTTTTAAAATAAGTTTATTTGTGATTTATTATCAGTAAATGTTTGACTTATATACCTACCTACCCAGGCTGCATACAACTTCCTCTGGTGAAAAGGTTCCTAGTGAGAAAGACTGTGAGTCCTGATCTAAAAAAGGAAACTTTCATTTTTCTTTAACTATTAAATGAATATTAAAAGAATATGTGTGTCTGTGTGTTCATTTTCTAAACTACTAAACGAAAGTTTTAGTTTTGACTCTGACAGAACACTTCAGGTCAAGAGCCTACTTCCCAAGGTGATCATTAGGGCTGGGGGTATGCCAAGACTCTGATTGGCTTAGCTATAGACTACAACGGGTGAGATTGGTGTGTCCTGAGGTACCCTAATTTCTAGGCTCATCCGTGTGGACTCCTGTCCTCATACATGTCCTACAAAACCTACTGATGATGTAGACACTCAGGAGAAACTGAAGCAATATCATTAAGTGAGGACTGCAGAATCTAAAGAGAGAATACGTGTATGTGTTCATTTTTCTAAAGCTGTTGTGCAGTTAGTGGCCATTTCCTAACGAAAGCCAACAAAGCCTTTGCCTCTTCCCAGCAAGCTGATTCCATCTTCCAGCAGCACCAGTGAGAGCCTCAAGAACCCCTTGCTAGGCATCACACTGCATTACGAGGCTGCCTAGTGTTGGCTTGACACTGCTCATTTCAGCCAGGGAGTGTGAGAATTAAAATTCCAATTTCAGATTTAGTCATTGAGGTCAAAAAGAAGATTAAATTTATCTTGAAGTGGTCTTTTTTATGGAAATGAAAAAGAAATTGAGATTTGAAAGGGCAGGACTTTAGTTTTTCTAATCTAATGGGTGGGGGCTGAGTCCTAGTTTTTCATTCTGAGACGCATTCTCTGAAGCCAGCACAGAGACCCTGGCAGACCGCGGGCACAGAATCCAGGGCAGCAGAGCCGTGGTGCCGAGCCCCAAGCAAAGACACTTGCTCTGCTGTGGGATGGAGAAGCAGATGGCTTCTCATCTCCTCTTCTCTGCTTAAGCAGGAGGCGAAGGACTGTAGTGCGTACCAAACACCACTTAGCCTCGCTGCCTTACTTCTCCACTGCCGTCACTGAGCAAGGGGTGGATGGGATCCCCAAGTAAAGGATGTAAGCCTAGGATTCTGTCTGACTCATCGGCCTTTCTGGTCATTTCCTGCATTGCTTCTCAGGCACTCATGTTCAAACACAATCCCATCACTCTTTTCAAACCCACTGTGAGGCCCTTTCCTAGTCCAGCCATCAGACTTCCCATTGGGGCATAATTCTAGATCCCTCTCCCATCGGCTATGGCTGCAGTTTACGTGACTGTTGGCTGTACCATCCCAACCTCTGTGATGAGTGTCTTCTCCATGCTCCCCTAGCCCTTAGCATCTGGTTTGGGTCTCAGCCCCTCTAGCCTTCTCTCCATGGTGTCTCCAGCTCTGTTACCTCCTCAAAAGTCTCCAGTGACTCTCCACGGCTAGCAGAGGTCTGCCTAACGCCCACAGCTCTTGTCATTTCTAACACATGACGATTCCCTCGCAGCAGATGCCCCCTGTGTCTAATCTTCACCTGTGTGGCTTCATGCACTAGGCCAGCCTTCCTCCTTCCTCCTTCCTCCTCCTTCCCCAAGTTCCTGGTGCAGGGGTGGAGGTGGGGGTGTGTATGTGACTGTTTTCCCTTCTTCCATGTGCCCCTTGCTGGTGACAATTGCACACTGTTAGCCATTTTTCCTGCAGCAAAGAAGGCAGTACGTGTCCATGAATGGAAGACTAACCAGTTCTCTGTACCAGCTCTGGAGAGGTTATATACACACAGGATTTCATTCCAGACCCAGCTAAGAGAGGGAACTTCCCCTCCCCCCCACCTCGACAGACAAAGATGTGTGATACGGATGCATCTCTGGCAGGAGGCCAGTGAAGTTACTCCTCCACTGCCTGTACAAGTCAGCCCCTGGGCTGGGAGGGCCCCCTGGACGCTCATCTGTTATCAGTTTTATTTAAAGGGCCCTTGAGTTTTACAGCAGCTGGCAGGACACACTCCCGTGATCACTAATTCATATTTGTCCTCCCTCTCAGGCCCTGGCCTCGGAGGCCCACCATGAATCAGGGCCGCGGGCCCATGGCTGAGCAGGTCCGCATAATTTCCTGAATGTCACCAGGCCCATCTGTCATCCCCTCAGCTTCCCAAATGCCATCCCTGGAGAACTCAGGAGGCACTGAGCCATATGGCCTAGGAACCCCAGTGTGAAAGCCCATTACTGCTCTCAGCCAATTAGCTTTAAAGCAAGCAGAGTAATTAGGAAGGGGCTGTGGGAAGCACACCATAGGGAGGGCTCTGAACTTCCCGGTACCCTCCCCATTGAGACTTCATGTCTACAGATACCTCCCTTCTGGCCCAGGAGGGCCACTGCTGGGGGGAGGCGGAGGGATACTCAGGGAAATGACTCCACTCCCACATGGACGTAATTGTAACAGGATCACGTCCTGGTCCTGAGATATCCACTTTTCTCTGCTTCTGTTCTCTCTTTTGTTCCCCAGGCAGGGGCAGCTCACCTCACTGATAGGGATGGGGTGGGATATGACAAAGTAGAGGGAGGGAGCTAGAAACAGGGTGGACTCCTGACCATAGGACCAGCATGCCCCCCCCCAATTAACCATCAGCAGTGTAGAATATCAAAAATGACCCTAAGCTCCCCCACAGAATAGAAATGATGTCTGGAAATATGGCCGTCTCAGGAGCAAGCTGGGTAGAGAGACAAAGGTGTCTCTTCTTCTTCTCTGCATGCTACAAGTTCCTAACCTTGCGTTGGACCACAGACTTAAGGGCCAACTGACTGCCCAGGGGAAAAAAAAAATTTGTTCCAGAAATTCAAAGGCTTCATTTGAGATCAAGGGTGGGGGCTGGGGAGGTAAGTGTATAAGGTCCATGTTGTGTAAGCAAGAGAACCTGAAGCCAAACTCGGGAACCCAAGCAAGAAGCTGGACACGATCATGCACGCTCCTGTAAGCCTAGCACTGGGGTCAGGGCAGCAGAGACCAGAGGATTATTGGGAGCTGCTGGCTAGCCAGTCTAGCTTCCGGTTCAATAAGAGATACTGTCTAAAGGAAACAAGGCAAAGAGCAATGGAGCAGGCCACCCAATGTCCCCCCTAGGCTCTAAGAGTGCATAGGCATGCGCACATGCATGCTCTCTCTCTCTCTCTCTCTCTCTCTCTCTCTCTCTCTCTCTCTCTCTCTCACACACACACACACACACACACACACACTAGCTGTGCACCCAAGTTCTGGGTTGGCATTTCAAGGCCACATTGAACTGAGTGTGGGGTTATCATATTGCATCTATTCTCTCTGTCCTCCCAGCAGCCCACAGAGGAAGACATAACTGCCTCATTTCAGAAGTGGCCAGAAGCCATAATGAGGCCATTGAGAAAAGAAATAGGCTCATTGACTCTAAGACTGAACTGTGATTAGGTCAAGGACCTACATCTTCCCAGAAGGCCACATTGGCAGGGCTAGAGCTGGCTGGAGTGGACACAGACACAAGCCTGTTGCAAGGAGACCGTTTGGTCATTCCTGGGGCTGCTCAGTCCCAAAATAATCACACAGAAACTATATTATTTAAATCACTGCTTGGCCCATTAGCTCTTCCTTCTTATTGGCTAGCTCTTACATCTTAATTTAATCTATTTCCATTAATCTATGCATCACCACAAGGTCATGGCCTGCCAGCAAAGTTTCAAAACTTCTGTCTCTGGCTTCTCTCTGCCTCTGCCTCCTTTCTCCCAGCATTCAGTTTAGTTTTCCCCGCCAGCTCTGTTCCCCTATAGTTCTGCTGCAGGCACAAAGCAGTTTCTTTATTCACCAATGGTATTCACAGCATACAGAGGGGAATCCCACATCACAAGCCTCCAGTGTTGCTGGAGTAATGCAAGCATTCCCACTATGGAGGAACTTTTTATACTAAGGACATCTATTCTGCTGGTCCCGGTAGCCTGTCCCTGGTTGGAATCTTGTGACTGCCACAGTGACCCAGTATACATAAGGCAGGCAGAGGAAGCTTTACATCTGTTCTTCAGCAGGTATAAGGGAACCTGGGGAAAAGTCCTGGCGTCCAAGAAGTAGAAGCCTATGGATAAGGAGCAGGAAGGAGTGAGGTGCCTCAGTTGGCAGCATAGGACCCCATCCAGTTTATCCTCTGGATGGAATGTTTCTCTATTCAGGAGACCCTGGACTAGGTAGATGGAGTTCCAGAGGTGACCGGTAAGGTGTCTCCCCCTCGGACAGACTTTTAAAGTGGTTAACATAACCTGCAGAACAGGAAACTCAGTATCTGGCAAATTGAGCAGCGACAAAACCTACTGAAGAGGCTTCTGTGCAATTCAGACAGAGCTAAGCCAATAAATACAATACCAGAAAAAATAGCCAACCCAAGAGCAAAAGTGCCAAACTAGAACAGAATTTCCCAGCCCTGGTTTCCTGGGGATCCACAGAGGAGGGACTGATGTCACATACTACACTGTGCAATCCAGCATCCCTCACGTCTCCTCTAAGTACTGCTGTCTCCAAGCCTAGGCCTTTCAGAAGTGTTCAGATCTTACTCTCTCTTCATTGTTTTCACTGAAACGCAACACCCAGCGCTGGCTTCACCCCCCCCCCCCCCCCCCCCCCCCCCGTCACAGCAGGCCAACCCCTGTCCTCCCAGCCATCCTTTAGTTCCCCTCAAATGGCCTGGCTTTGCCTCTCCCAGCTTCTGTTCTGCCCCCTTTCGCCACACAACAACATCTAGGAGGCCAAGAAGCACAAGCAAAGGGTCCGAGGAGGGATGAAGAGAAATGTTTGTTTGTGGTTTGTTTTTTTGCTGTGCCTGTTTACACAGGCGGCGCAGAGCCTCAGGCCTGGGAAGAGCACAGAACCCAGCCCCCTGTGCCGCAGTAGGAAAGGGTGCACTGATCAAGAAGATGGAGGGACATTCATGCAGCTCTCCTCTCCTGCTTCCAGATGGGGATGTGGAAGACCCAAGAGACTCAGAGGCCTTCATGATATTTCACAGGCCTCCTCAGGTCTAGACTAGTGTCACCTATGTGGCACAGGGATGAAGTCACCCCTAAACTAGAGGAGGGCAGATGGCCTGGGTTGTGGAAATGAATGAAATAGAAAATGCAAATTCTGCATCCTCTGTGGTTATTTGCATTTTAAATGGACCACAAACATGGAAACATCTTTCTGACTCAGGCAAAGCCACAGAGATACTACCTGGGGGAGGGGTTGGGGAGTGACATTTCTTGGGTTTGGATTTCTTTTGAAATAAGAAGGTTCTGGAGCTAGATGGGGTGATGGTTACCCAACAGAAAGCATCAGTGGAGTCTACACTGACAAGATTCGAATAGTAAGTTTTGTGTGTATTTTACCACAATTAAAAAGAACTCTCTTGAGCCGAGCATAGTGGTGCATGATCCCAGCACTTGAGAGGCAGGAGGGCAGGAGGATCTGGAGCTTGAAGTCAATCTTGGCTAAAGTCCTCACACAGTGAGATCCCATTTCAAAAACCAACCAGCCAATCAACAAACCAACCCTGCCCAACTAAGACACACCCACACCCCATATCCCCCAACACCCCCACATCTCACACACACCCCTCCCCGCAACCCCAAGTGAGAGTTAAGGTCAATTTGTTTTGTCTTGTCCTTTCCCTCCTTCCTGGCCTCACCAGATCTACCCTGGAGCTCCAGGTCTAAGGAAGGAACCCCACCAGTACACAGGACAAGCACTACACGATCCATTCAGGGGTAATGTGCTAAGAAACAAAGGAAAAAGCCTCAGAGCTTCTGAGACAGGGGAGGGAGCCCAGATGAAGCTGCTCTTCTATGATAACAGTATAAGATGGGGGCTACAGAATGCAAAGCCATTGTCAGTTCCGGGGAGTGGGCCTCTGAAGCTCACCTACACTCCTCAGCTACACCCCTGTCTTTTCCTGCCTCTCTTCTCTGGGAAAACACTCCTCCAACCTGCCTCCCCCACCACACACAAGCCTTGTTCTTCTTAGCCCTCTTAGAAGAACACAGGGCCAGGAAGCTTTATAAACATTTACCTGCCTCCTCTAAAGGTTTTAACACCAGGCAATTTCCCACCTGTTTAGTCTTAAGATAGTATTCCTTCCTTCTCCTCTTCCTTCTCCTCCTCTTCATCCTCCTCCTCCTCTTCTTCTTCCTCTTCTTTTCTTCTCCTCCTCCTCCTCATTATCATCATCATTATCATCATCATCATCATCTTATTATTATTATTATTATTATTATTATTATTATTATTATTATTATTATTGCTTTTAGAAGCAGAGATGGTGTTTCTTCTCCACTCCCCTACTACACTTTGTACCACACCTAGAACTGCATCTGTCCTCTGTGATGGGTCTGGTGGGTCTAATACCTGCAGACAGTCCAGAACCAGAGAAAGCACAGGGCTGGCAGAAGGCTCTGCCCACCCCCAGAGACCGAGTTCTCTAGTGGATGTTAGATTTGTGATGCAAGGTGTGATGTCGAGAGTCAGATGGGAAAGTTGTCTCCTCATGGAGGCCGATTCCCGAGATCAATCAGCTGTGCCTTCCCTCTTCCCACTCCTTCCTCCCCTAAAGCTCTATATCAGACCAGGGACTGGCGCCCCTAGGGTTGTCCCGAGCTCTGGAGGAAGGCGACAGGTCTAACCTCTCTTGGTTTCTCCACCTAGCGTGCATGGACCACACTGGCACACTGAGCTGTCTGCTTCCTCCTCCCACAGGGCACATCTGCATCTCCTGGCAGTTTCCTGGCTACTGGTGGGTGGTCATAACTTGTCTCCCTTCTTTGAACTTGTGTTCCTGGTTGTGTGGTGGGGCTAGCAGACGTAGTCAACTCTTACTCTGTCTAGAGTTTGCTGTCACTCAAATGGCCACTCCCATCTGTGGTCAAATGAGGAGACTGGGGTGAATGGCCTTTGGAGACTGGCCACTCCTTGTTCCTCAGATGGCTCTACTGTACCACCGCTCTGCCCCTGGTACACTCGTGCCCCTGGACACCAAATCCTCCAGGGACCAGGCCCAGTGACCTGCTTGCTAATGACACTGTCAGATGACCACGGGGAAGCTTTTATAATAGTCTGTAGAGAGCACTTCCTTGGAACTCTGCAGTCCATCTGGGAAGAGCTCTGACCTCTTTAGTTGCATTAGCCATTAGTTCTGGAGGTCTGGACCTTGCAGGCCTGGGCATTGCTGGGAGGGTGAAGCTGGGTAACCAACTGCCCTCTAGAGGCTCTGATTAGTTTTGCCCAGGCCTAGCTTCTGGGAACTGACCACTCGGGGTATTTTTCTCTGAAAGTGAGAGAATTACAAATGCAGGAAGCCAGTGAGACTCAGAGACAGGAAGGGACTTTCCGAGGCCTTTGTAGTGACAGGGATTCCTCCCTCAGTACCAGGAGGTACTCAGGCCTGAGCTCTTAGAGCATTAACTTGGGGGCAGTTCAGGAAAGAACCAACCCCTCTGCCTCCCTGGGAGCGGATGTGTCAGCAGGAACATAGTGGGAGCCCTGAAGAGTCTCTCTGAGAGGGACAGAACAGTCACCCCTGGGCCAGTGAGGTAAAGCATGCAGAGGTGTAGAGGGTACCAATCATCACCCTGCCCTCCTGTCTGTCTCACCCAGCTGAAGCCAACACTTAGGGCCTCTGTCAATAAGCCATGGCTCAGCCGGGCAGTGGTGGCGCACGCCTTTAATCCCAGCACTCGGGAGGCAGAGGCAGGCAGATCTCTGGGAGTTCAAGGCCAGCCTGGTCTACAACAGCTAGTTCCAGGACAGGAACCAAAAGCTACGGAGAAATTCTGTCTCGAAAAATCCAAAGGAAAAAAAAAAATAAGCCATGGCTCAGGAATACCAGATCTTCATTAAATGTATGCATTCCTTCACAACCTCATGCTATATATACTTGGCTCAAATTCCCCTCAGGATGCTCTTCCCCCTCCCGCCAAATCTCCTCTTTCCAATAAGTCCTCCATCTACTTTCATGGTTTTTCTTTTCTTTTATAAAAAAAGTTTTAGGTTTATGTACTTTATTTTACATGTATGTTCTGTTACAAATGTATGTGCAGCGTGCCATGCCTGCAGAAGACAAGAGAGGGTGTCAGATTCCGGGATTTGGAGTTACAGATGGTTGTGAGCCACCATGTGTGTGCTGGGAAGCAAACCTGGGTTCTCTGCAAGAGCAGCCAATGCTCTCAACACCTGAACCATCTCTCCAGCCCTCTCCTTGTCATTTTTCTTGTCACCCCACCGAGTGACCCACTGCATTTAATCAGGGGAGCTTGCACAAGCGCAGATGAGGTTTAATTAACAACTTACCAGTGGGTGCACCCCTGAAGAATGACTTCCCCTTCTTCTACAGCCGTTAACTGCTCAGGTCTCCTCAGGGAGGAATAGGTATTATGGAGCTCCTCACCAGCGATGGAAAAGATGATGGGTTTGTTTTTTTGTTTTTGTTTGTTTTATTTTTGTTTTTGTTTTTGTTTTTCAAGACATTATTTTCCTATAACTTTGGAGCCTGTCCTGGACTCCTTTTGACTTCGAACTCAAAGATATCCACCTGCTTCTGCCTCCGAGTGCTGGGATTAAAGATCTGCATCGTCAACGCCCAGCTGGGTCCAGTCTTCTGTTGGTCTTGCACAGACAGCCACTGTTGCTATGAGTTCATGGGTAAAACAGCCACGTCCACGTCATGTCAAGAAAACAGTGATTTCCCGCATTCCTCCCACCCTCCAAGGCACGCATTCTTTCTGTCCTCTCTTCTACAATGCTCCCTCTTCCTGGGGATGGGTGATAGAGATGTCACAACAGGGCCCAGCACTCAACAGTCACTTATGCTCAGCACTTTGACCATTGCCTACTGCAAACAGACGTTTTTCCAACCAAGACCAAAGGCAGCATTAATATACGGGCATAAGCATAAAGATTCATTGAGACAGCAGTTTGATACCATGTCCATGTAATAAAGCAACAGTTTTTCCCTGGGACGTGGGCCTTTCCCAGTCATGGGCGAGATTACAGCCCTGGGAAAGAAGTTCCTCTGTGGAGTGGGCCTCCAATTTCATCAGAAAGCAGTTGGTTATGCCCATAACAGTCATGCCAGCATGACTGCATGTAGCACCAGTGGGCACATCTTGCCTCAAAGGTTGGTATTGTTGCTCCTGGGGGCCACAGCTTGGGAAGATCATCAATGACTTTACTTCCAAGAATGGCGTTTTCTGACACTATGAAAGACTGCAGGAAGCTTCCAATTCAGCTCCGGGTCTATTTCTCTGTGTCACACAATCAAAGTGTGACATTGGTTCTTTATCCTGAGTATACATTAGGATCCTCTGGGAGCTTTAAAAAGTTCCTGAATCCCGGATCATACCTCAGACCAACTATAGCAGGGTATCTGGGGGTGGGATTCTGGTGCTGGTTGCCTTTAAAACTCCCCAGAAGGGTCTGAGGTGATGGCTCAGTGGATAAAATCACTGGTTATACAAGCAATAAAAACTAAGTTCAGATCACTAGAACTCCCATAAAAACCAGACACGTAAACCAGGCAGTGGTGGCACACGCTTTTAAACCCAGCACTCGGGAAGCAGAGGCAGGCAGATCTCTGTGAGTTCGAGGCCGGCCTGGTCTACAGAGTGAGTTCCAGCACAGACCCCAAAGCTACACAGAGAAACTCTGTCTAGAAAAAAACAAAACAAACAAAACAAAAACCCCCAAAAGAACAGACATGTAACTTGAGTGTCTATAATCCCGGCATCTCTGTGGGATTGAGAGGGAAATGAGAGGCAGTCAGGAGACTCCCCAAAAGCTTGTGAACCAGCTAGGGTGATAGACACAGTAGAAAAACAGCAAAGACCCTGTCTCACACAAGGTGGAAAGCAAGGACTGACTGTTGCCCAAGGGGGTCCTCTGAGCTACACACAAGCACACAGAGCACACACTTATCTGCACTCTCATACACACTCATAGATACTCAAATCTTTAAAACACTCCCCAGGGGATGGTAGTCCAGACTGAGGCCCACTAACTGGGCTATGGAGCTGTGTGTCAGGAGAGAAGTTTAGGCCTGCAACACCCCTGTCCCCGGGAGCTCCCATGTGCCTGAGAGGACTGGTTGCTATGGGCAGGAGAAGGTCACCTGGGGTAGGAATGGATTGGGATAGGGTGGGAACCTGTAAACAAGCTGCTGGAAGGAGTAGGGTTGGACATCTGCCTACCAGAGAGCCCTGCATTGTGCACAGTCCCTCTAGGCTCTGTGGGTCTGCTCCCTGGGAAGGAGGGCCTGAAAGAATCACAAGAGAAGTCTTAGGTGACAGAATTGGACACAGAAGAACCAAGAGACTCCCCGCATATGATTCTTGAATGAAGAAATAAATGAAAAGAAAGGACATGACTGTTCCTAGGTGTGGTGGAGGGGAAAGTTTATTTAGATAAAAGGAGCAGAGACAGAGGCAGGGACATCTGGGAGAGTCCAGAATGAATTTGACCCTAAGCCATGTGAGGAGAGAGGGAGGAAAGAGTCAGGAGACCAAGAGGCCAGGAGGGTAAAAAGTAAACAAAAGACCAGCTAACCAACTGGATTATACAGGGAAGGGCAGATGGGTGAAGGGCAGCCCAGCCCCTGGGCTGGTAGGAGATGGAGTATGCCAGCCTCACCCTGTAGGGACTGAGGGATGCTGGGAGAGAGAACCTGCTTTGATATGTTAAATAGGCACCTCAGTTAGCCATAGGTTTCCCCACTTCCTCTGGGAGGAAGGACTAGCTGAAAGTGATAAAGGACTAACTTTGGCTTTACATGTCAATCAGAACTATGGGGGATAATATGCAGGCTTGAAAGCACCTGTCCATCATAGCTCTGACAGGCCCAGAACTGGGCTGGCTTAGAGAGTCTTTGTCAAACTGTGCCACCTACATCATAATGTAAGGTTCTGTGCCCAGGGAATAAAGCAAGTGAGAGAGGCAGGAAGACAGAATAAGAGTAAGAACCCAAGAATAAAGGAAATGTGGCTGTTTAAAACCTTTATTAGTCTTGATGGAGGCAGGAAAAGTCTTAAAGAATCCTCTAGTCAGGAAGAACATTTGCCTTCTGAGATGATCTGGCCTCATAGAATAATACAGCCAAGACTTAACAATTACCCTGATTTTCTCAAAGTTTCCTCAAAGATTAATAGCACCCCCAGTTAACAGGAAGTAGTCTAAAAAACTATGCCCATATTCCCAAAAAATGGGTTATAGATATTTATTATCATTTAAGGGGGTGGTGGTTATAAGTTGTTATTAGTAATGGTCAGGAGAAAAGCTAAACAAAGAAGATTAGATTCAGGGATCTCATTCTTAAAAGAAAAGGGGGCATGTATAGAAATGATAGAATAAAAGAATAGATTATTGAATCTACATTAATCCAGAAACAATTATTAATCTTAAATATTTTACATTGGTATGGATTTTGTTTATTGATACAAATTTAAAGATATTATTGTTAGGCTGTACCTATAATTCTACTCTTGCTTGAGGTATTGTGCTCATGTAGCTCATTTAAAAATGTAATGTATATTTAAGGAATACAGATTAATAGTCATCTATAATAGCCAAAATTATGGTCATGTTAGGTTTGTTTTTAAGGTTATACACAGATATATTTAGACAGATAGATGATCTTCAAACACTTCAAAGACCTACAGAATATGGCATTTTAATATGTTTAAAAACCCAAGACTTTTAATGACTATAAGACACATCTGCCTCTGGAAGCACCAATCTACTTCAGAGAAGGTGGTGGGCTTTGAAGAAACTCCATATGGAGTTTGCTTTCTTTATAGCAAAAGTTAGTCACACGTGCAAAGAAACTGCCCTTGCCTCAATTGCCGACAGATACTGTCCAAACTAAACCAGTAGGATGCAATAAAGGTGACTGCCAAATTCTGCCAAGACAGGGTAGGACAATCCTTCAGAATTTCCTGCTTCTGAAAAAGAAAATCTGTCAGATATGCTAGGCCTATAGGCCAGAGTCAGATGCCCCAACATTACAGAGGATCTCTGGGCAACTATCCAAAGAGTGAGATGTCCCTGTCATTAGGTAACATTTCACCCTTCTGGGTTCTCTGATGGAGTTGAAGACGAGATTGTTATGGTTTTCCTTAGTTATGATAAAAGGTAAATTAGATACAAAACTTTGGATTCACAAAAATAAGATAGATGGTAGAGTATTTTCTCTAATTTTGTCAAATCCAAATGGACTGGATACGTAACTGTAATTCTTAATAACTGATAACTGTTCTGCTATGTGTGTAGTTTTACTATGTTAAAAAGCACTTCTTTTTTAGTTACATAAGACAGGGGAAGCCTGTGGAATAATCCTTCTGTACACTGTGAATATGTATCATGCTCCTTGGTTACTAAAAAGCTGACAGACCAGTAGCCAGGCAGGAAATATACATGGGACAGCCAGACACAGAGTACTCTGGGGAGAAGAAGGAGGAGTCAGAGGAGATGCCAATCAGCCATGGAGGAAGCAGGACATGTAGAAAAATGAGGTAACAAGCCATGAACCACATGGTAAAGCATAGATAAGAAATACTGGTTAATTAAAGTTCAAGAGTTATCTAGTAATAAGCCCGAGCTACCAGTCAAGCATTTGTAATTAATATTAAGCCTCTGTGTTGGTTATTTGGGAGCAGGTAGTTGGGACAAGGAAGCATCTGCCTACAATGGCCATCCCTACAGCCACCCCAGCAACGACTATTTTGCTCCCAGCCATGGCTGAATTCTCCCACCATCCAAACCTCACCTGCCTCTCCTCCAGAAGTCCCATTTACCAGTTCAAGCCCTGCTCCAGGCTCCCTTGGTTGCTTTCACTTCCAGGTTTCTCTGCCTTCCTGCCTGCCTCCCTTACTTTGGACTCTCCCTCCCTCCTCTCTTCTCTTTCTAAGCTGCCTATATCCCTTCTGTCCTGTTTTGTGTAGATGTCCCTCTCTGCCGCTTCTTTCTCTGCACGTTCCTCTGTCACCATCCTGAGGGTCTCTTTTGCACTCTGGTGAACCCTGCCCATCTTCTTTTTTGTCAGCCTCTCCCATCCCATTTCCTGACTACTCTTTTGCTTTCTTAATAGACTGTGACAGTTCTCAGAAACATGAATGCCTGGGCTGAAGAATCACCCACAGGCATTCCCATACTATAGCAAGCTAACGCCCACCTGAAGACTGAGATTTTCCTAGTCCTAACTGCTATTCACTATTGGTTGGCAGGATTGTCAATACACTGCTGACAGAGATCAGGTGCCAGGCACAAAGCTCCTTGAGTTGGGCCACAAGGAGGGCCCAGGCAGCACAGGGCTGTAGCCTAGGAGCCAGAGTCTCAGTTCTTCAGGCTCACGGCTCCAGCCTTCCAAGTCTTGTTTCTGGGAAGCCAGATTGAATTAGTTGCTGAACCCATCTGGCCAGCTCTTGGCCTAATACCTTTTGGCAGCTCATGCCTCAACACCAACCCCAGCCCCCTGGCCTCAGGGCCAGAAATCCAATTTTCCAGAGCTTAATTGAGCCCTGGACTCCCCAGGGCATTGGCCCTCAGGCCCTCCTGTTCATCCAGCAGCAGATTTCCCGGTGATTAGCAGAGGAGGGAAAATCGGCAGGAGCCAAGTTAATTTCAATTACCCCCATTTTCTCCCTGGAGCAGTGCAGCTAAGTGCATCTTTGTGTCCGTGGCTTCCGCTGCTGATAAGTATTAAGCATTTGGAACTCTGGGTGCCCCAGACACCTCGATTTATCTGCCGGTTCCGGAGTGCGGGCTGTACCTCCCCTCCACCTGTTGGCTCTCCACATTTAGCTGTATTTTACAAACCCCACAAAAGCAGGCTGGGATGCAGTCAATGACACACAGGAAGAAAAGGAGTCATGCCTTAATCATTCTTGCAGATAATAGTGGATTTTTTAAAATTGGCACAAAAACTCAACAGGTAGTATATACTTCTTCAAAATTAGTTGCAATGTGGACTTGGAAAGTCCATTAGTGAAACTGGGTATTCTGCTGCTTTAAGATCCCCTGTGTTTGGAAAGAAATTAGGAAGCAAGATTTGTAAAAGAAACTTCTTTTGTACAGTCTGGCCTAGTTGGAGAAAGACTCCCGGTTTCTCCCCACCTTTCCTATGCCAGTGTTATAGCTTTATAGAAAAGATGAAATCGGAGCGGTGAGATTGCCAGTGGCTAAAGGTATTTTCTCTTAAGTTTGATGACCTGAGTTTAGTTTCTACAGGCTAGAAGGAAAGAACAAACTTCTGCACATTGTCCTCATACCTCTACTTGCTATGGCATGCACATGTACATACATACATACATGCACACACAAAAAAATTAAATAAATGTAATACTTTTTTTTAGAAAAGAGGAAATATGCATATATTAACTATGGAAGACTAACCCCAACTTGGCAAGTCATGGAGAGCTTTCTTGAGATGAGCAGCTGAAGACCTAGAAAGTGGTGTGTAGTAAGATGAGAATCTAGGGATGTTTCATTGATGGATGTCCCTCTACACTCAAGGAAACAATGAGGCTGGAGTATAAGGGTTCCTTCCCCTAACACAGGCTTTGAACTATCCAGGAATAAAAGGAGCGAAAGGGCACTCCATGCAGTGGCCAGCATGGGCCAAGCTGGGAGGTTGCTAAGAAAGCATGGCTCACTGAGAAGCTACAAAGAAGACTAGGCAGAGGCCAGTTCTCCAAAGGCCTCTAATGTCATGCTAAGGGCAGCAATGCTGACCCGACTTGCTCTAAAGGTCAGGGAAGCACTGAGCATCTGTGTATCTGGAAGGCCTCTGGCTGTGGTAGTGTGAGTAGAAAGGCATCTGGAGGTGGCAGGACCAAGGTGGTCCTGGGCAGGAAAGTGGGTCTGATGGGGTAGCAACCTCTGGGATCTGCGGCAGTGGAGGAAAAAGCACTGGCAATTTCCCCAGTGTGGGGTACAGAAACCTTACCTGGTGTAAAGTACCACGATTTCACTTTTATCTGGTGCCAATCCCAGCCCTGTGACTTCTGGACAAGCACCAAGGACACATGGCAAGCAGGATCCAATCCAAGTAATAGATCCATGGTTTTTCTTTTAAAGTTGAAGCTTAGAAACAGAGTGCAGAAGGAGATTGTTTGTAAATATATGGTTTCAAAGCAGCTATGAAAACTGGGAAGGAAATAAAGACCTTAGGAGCAGAACATGGGAACAGAAACCCAGAAAAGGCACAGAGGTGCTGGCCCATTGCCAGGGACTGCTAGGGAGTTTCTGGGCCCCGGGTCAGGTGTCACAGAGGCAGGGAAAATGAAGATCTGGATGAGGAGAGCTCATGTCCCTTCCTTCAGGTCATGGCTGCAGAGGGTCCTACTCTAAGGGAGAAACTCAGGGCACTCTATAAAGAGAACACGTTTCCTGCCTAACGAGAGGGGAGCTGCTGGTGTGATGCTCTCATGAAGTACACGCTCCTCACTGAAGGCTGGAGGGTCCCTACGACTTTGCTTCCTCTTGTGTTTGCTCTCAGCTCTGCAAGTTACATATATAACCTTAAATGTGAAAGACCCTTTGGTAGCCACAGTCATTTGTAAAGCACTTTTAGCACAATGGGGAAAGAGCTAAAGTCCTCAGAGAAAATTCAAAAGAGGAAAAAGAAAAAAGAAAGGCAATTTTTGTTCTTGGGCAATCTCAGGAAAATACCAGATATTATACACACTAGAGGAGCATCCTGCTGTCCCAGGCAAGTCCTTTGCACGTGGTGGCACAGTCCTATACTCTTGGGAGGATGAAGCGGGAGGATATCTTGAGCTCAGGAGATCCAAACCAGTCTGGCAGAATGCACATACACACACCACACACACACCACACGCACACACACACACAGGCACACACACACACACAAACCAGCCTGGACCATATGAACACACATGCACACACACACATACACGCACACACACACAAACAAACGCACACACACACACACACACCAGCCTGGGCCATATGAACACACACACATGCACGCACACACGCATGCACACACACACATACACGCACACACACACACAAACCAGCCTGGGCCATATGAACACACACACATACACACACGCACGCACGCACACACACACACAAACCAGCCTGGGCCATATGAACACACACACACATACACGCACGCACGCACACACGCACACACGCACATACCCCACTTTGCGATGTATGATTCGGTGCTTACCTTGCTCTAACACCATCATCTCCACAACTTTTTTAACCTTGCAACAAACAATAACTTGTTACACAATGACTCTTTTTCCCCCTTCCCCTTTGCCTCCTTGCTATCATCCTAAAAGTAAGGAGCCAGGTATTAGAAACCAAAGCAAAACAATTTCCACACAGGGTTGTTGAAGGAGGACAAGTTTGAGGCCAGTCTGGGAAATTTCATGAGACATTATTTTAAAAATAGAAACTAAAGTATCTCCTCGTAGAAACAGGAAGTGTTTTCTATTTCCTTCTACACACCAGAGAACAAAGCACAGATGAAATCCTAGCAGCCACTGCCTTCTGGTTTTAGAACTAGAAAGCTTAAGAGTTTTCCTACCACTGCCACACTAGGGGGCGCTATGAGACTCAGGGCAGAGAAATACTGGGTTGGGACTCTTTAGGTGAAATCACAGCCACTCTGGTTCCCTCAAATCTGACTGGAGGACTGAAGTGACCTTGGGAGAGCTGGAGGAGAGGTGACTGGGATTGGGACTACACATCTGGGCAGTTCCCATTTTCCAAGCCCGCCCGGTACCATTGTGATGGAAGCTCCTTGCTTTCCGTATGCCTGGTCACCTCTGTAGGAACCAGATTTAGAAACGAAAGTTCTGATACCAGCAGATGGAAGGTTCTAGGGCTTTGACCGCACATCCAACAGTGACAAAGTGCCAGCAGGGGGTGTGTCTCTTATTCAAAGTCTCCCCTCCCCTAATGTCCTTCTTGCATTATCTTTCTGAGCTCTGGCAGCTTGGCAGATATAAATGCATATCTCATGACTCTGGCTGCATTTTTAAAAGTTACTAGTACAGTTACAAATGGTTCATATACTTTCTGGTTATTCATATGTATTGTTGTTAGGCCACACATCCAAGCTGTATGCTCTGCCCTAATGTCTTCTTGTTTTGTTTTGTTTGTTTTTGAGGCAGGGTTTCTCTGTAGCTTTGGAGTCTGTCCTGGAACTAGCTCTTGTAGACCAGGCTGGCCTCAAACTCACAGAGATCCACCTGCTTCTGCCTCCCAATTTCTGGGATTAAAGGCGTGCACCACCACCACCGGGCTCCTAATGTCTTTTTCCTATTGATTTGTGCTGTTATGAACCCTGTTGTAACCAGAGACTGCTCTTTTGGTCCTGGCCATCCAGACCCAGATAATCACACAGAAACTATATTAATTATAATGCTGCTTGGCCAATAGCTTAGGCATATTCCTAGCTAGCTCTTATATCGTAAATTAGCCCATTTCTATTAATCAGTATATCACCTGATATACTGGCTGTGGCTTACCAGGAAGGTTCCAGAGTCTGTGTCCTATTTTCTGCCTACTCTTTCTCTCTATCTCTGTTCAGATTTCCTGCCTGGCTTTGCTCTGATAAGCCATTGGCTAAAACAATTTTATTCATTAACCAATAAAAGCAACACATATACAGAAGAAAATCCCACATCATCCTGTGTTCAATATTGTTGAATTCTTTACTACAGGCCTGTTGCATATGATATTTTTCATGTACAAAAACATTTCTGGTCACATTTTCAATCTTTCCTATAGAATGTCTGATCTCCTTGCTAAACTGGAATTTGAAAGTGATTTTATAAAATGCTACCTAAATCTTTTTTGTCTGTTAGATTGGTTTTAGTTCCTTGAGACGGGATCCTTGCTATACTTAGCCCAGGCTGATCTCCCTCCCTCAGCTGGCTTGTTTTATTCTATTATCTTTTTAGTATCATTTTTCCACATTTTATCATTTATCCCATTTCAAGTTTATGTTAATAGGTGGGTTGGAGAAAAATCAAATCCTGATTTTTTTTCATATTTATTTAGTTTCTACCCATTTCAAAACTTTTATTTTCTTACATTTTTTTAATTTATTTTGCGGTGGTGGGGATGAGATGAGCATGCCACAGCACACTCGAGTGGAGGTCCAGAGGACTCAGTCCTGTCTTTGCCCCAAGTGGGTCCTTGGTATTGTGTTTGGGCTGCATAGAAAGTAACTTTACCAGCTGAACCATCATGCCAGACCCTGTTCCCCACCCCACCTCTCTCTCTCTCTCTCTCTCTCTCTCTCTCTCTCTCTGTGTGTGTGTGTGTGTGTGTGTGTGTGCGTGTACATGCACAAATAAGTAAATACCACAAGTTAATTCTACCAAGACTCAGGACAAAGCAAGTACCCCCGTGGTGCTGTGGTGGGAAGCAGGGGAAGGCCCCCTGAGGTAAGCATGCACCTTCACTATCTGCTAGCACTCAGGGCCCAGCACAGCCTTGCCTCTTTACCCGCCTTAGAGAATTCACTAGGCTGAGGTAAAACTGTGTGAGTTATGCACTAAAGGACCTACCGTGGGAATCAGACTTCACACAACTGTGGAGGGATGGGAAGTAGAGGTGTGGGTAGGAAGGGAATTGGGGGTCTAGGGAGAGTCAGTCTTAGAAACCTGAACATGCCAAGTCATTGAGCTCTGGACCATGCATGAGTACCCAGGTCGCTGGACAACTGTGCCTCCCAGGGTCCCTTGTCTGGGGTGTGGTGATTAAATGTTTCATTGCTGGAATAAACACCCAAGCAAGGCAACCCCAAGAAAGATTCGCTCTGGTTTACATTTTCAGAGGCTTTGCATCTAGGTTTGTTGAACCCATTCTTAAGGCCTGAGCTTAGATGGAATACGGTGGTAGGGGGACCCTGTGGAAGAAGCTGTTCACTTCATGGCTGACAGGGAGGAAAGGAGGTTTGGGTGTAGGAACACACCCAGGAGAAAATAAAGCCGCTCAGTGATAAGGGTCGGCAACTGGAGGGAGCAGCCAGATGCAGGGCAGAGAAGAGACTAAACTGGCACCCGTTGGTATGTGGCATCTATCATGCTAAAGCCATGGCAGACAGTGGTGACCCTCCTTCTTCTCTGCCTCATGAATCCCACACATGGTCCTCTTTCAGCCAGTTCTTCCTCTCTGGGGCCCCTCCAGGCGCATCAGCTCTGATAGGAAGGCAGGCAAAGGCCGTGCAGAATGAAGACAAAAGCCAGGCACTTTTAGGCTGGCGTCTGCTCAGTCCCTGTTGCCATGGTTTAAAGACAGAGCTCAGGATGTGAGTTGCCCAATGCCCCAGACCCCTGGGAAACAGAGCTGGATGACTTGTTGAAGACCATAACACCCAACATTTTAAGTGTGGATTGAGGCATCGGGCCCTTGCCTGCTGCTGGACACTGTGGCAGACCCTAGACTGGCTGCCAGTCTGCATCCTCAGCCAGCACCCTGCAGCCAGGGCCTCAGCTGGCAAGCCGCTGGCTCCTCCCACACTCAGGCAACTGCAAAAAACCAAAACAAAACAAAAAAGCCTGCCACTGTGAGCAGAGCCCTAGGCCAGGCCATCAACCTGCCTATCTGGTTATGGACAACTGCACAGCCTACAGCTAGAGTCAGGCCAGGCCAGCTGGGCCAGCCAGGCACCAAGCGCAAAGCTGGGAGAGGGAGGCAGCAGGTCCATCTGCTGAGTACCCTCACACATGGAACTTTTTTTTAAATAGAAAAGTGTTTTAACTATCACAAATATTTCAAATACATATAAATCTGTAGCAATCACATACCCACCACCTGGGTCCCAGCATCCAGTGCTACCAACATTTACATGTTTGCCCCAGGTCTTGTTTTATGAAGCCAAACATTTCAGAAAGAAATAGGACCTCTCCTTTGGCTCACCCCACTTCCTGATGAATCTCGAGCAATTGCATAGTCCTGTTACTTACATGGGTATCCTTAAGGATGTTTTAACATGTCAACTCATGTGTGCATGTCCACATGTGTAATAATGTCTTGGAACTGGTATATCATTTATGCTTTTTTCTGTTTTTTTTAAATATGTGCATGTTCACATGTGTATGTATGCACATACTAGTGCATATATGCAGAGGTCAATCTTGTATGTCATTCTACCTTACTTTTGAGACAGGCCCATCATTGGGGTCTGGGGCTCATCAATTAGACTAGGCTGACTAGCCAACAAGCCCCAGGGATGCTCCTGTTTCTGCTGTCTCAGTGCTGGGATTGTGAGTATATACCACCACGTTTGACTTTATACATGAGTGCTGGGAATCTAACTTGGTCCTCCTGCTTTCGTGGCAAGGACTTTTCCAGGTGAGCCATCTCCTCCACCTGTCCCTGTCTCTTAGAAGGACGGTCCCTGGGTGTTACCTGTGACTCTAGGTTAAGGATCAGCAAGCCCCTGTGTGGAAAGTCAGCCTGTAAAATGCTTGAGGTTTGGCAGATCAAGAGGGCCTCTGTTACACAGTCTTGTTTTGCTGCTGGCTTTTCATTTGTCCAGCTACTTAATAACATAGGCCACTTAATTACATACTAGGCTGCACAGAAACAGGCTGTTGGGCAGATAGGTGGGGGTTTGCCAGCCCCCACTCAAGGGCTCTCTCCATTGTGCAGATATCCCAGTGCTAAATGACGGCCTGTGACGTCACTTCTCTTGGTTACTACTACACATACATAACAATGTGCATACTGTGTGAGGGTGTGGACCTATGGGTGGAAAGGGTGGGCCATGGGCATGTGCATGTTTTGTTGGATTGAGTGGAAGTTTCAACAGTTATAGGTGTCAAGTTTAAAACAAGTAGAATCTAAAGCATCATTTTTCTTTTGAGTGTGTCCTTTTGGTATGCCCTTTTTGGCATTTGCTTTTGTTTAAGAAATTTCTTTCAGAGGCTAGGGATTTAGTGTAGTAGATGCTTGCCTAGCTTGCACGAAGCCCTAGGTTCCATCCCTAGCACAGCACAAACTGGGCATGATAGAGTCTTCTGTAATCTAGCTCTTGGAATGTAGAAGCCAAGAAATCAGTCATTCTCAGTTACATAGAGTTCTAGATGCGTCTGGGAGACACAGACCCTTTCTGGAAATCAAGTAAACAAAAGTTGCTTACTATTTTGTATGGACAAAGTTCATACGTTAAACCCCCAGCCCCAAGGAATGGTATAAGGAAGTGGGGCCTCTGGGGGTGGCTGGGGTACAAGAATGGAGCTGCTGTGGTGGGGTTAGAGCCTCCTGAGGCAAGATGTAAAACAGTCCACTTGCTGGCTCTCTGTCCTTGCTTTCCAACATGTGAGGATACAAGCAACCCTCCTGATGCAGGAGGGGGTCACTTACCAGGAGCCGAGCAGGCTGGCACCCTGGCCTTACAGAAAGGCTAGCCTAGAATCTGTAAGGTTCTTGCCTTATCAGGCAAAGTTCTGTTTTGTTTTGTTGTGCTGTGCTGTGCTGTGCTGTGCTGGAGACAGTCCAGGCTTTGCACATGGAGGGAGGTCAGCACTCCACCTCTCAGCTCAGCAAAGGCCCATTTGTTTGTTTGTATTGTAGCCCATTTTATTTCTCATGGGTTTTATGATTAGTCTGTCATTTACCATGAAAAGTCCTATGGGGATTTGGGCAGAAATTTAATTGACTTTGTAGATTAATTTGGTGAGAAGTGATACAATTATAATACGGAATCTTCCTATTCAGAATGTGTATAGTATAAATTTCCATTGGTCATTCCTTGTCTAATTCTTAGGTTTTATACTGCTGTAGCAAAATGCCCAAAACTGGATAATTTATAAACAATTTATTTTCTCAAAGCTCTGGAGAACACACAAAGTTCCAGGATCAAGGTCTCAGCAAGTTTGGTGTCAGGTGAGAGCCAGTCTCTGCTTCAAAGACTGTATCTAGAATGTGGCATCCTCTGGAGGGGTCAAAGGTGGAATAGACAGGCTCAGCCCCACCCCAAGCACTTCATAAAGCCCTTGTCCCATCTATGAGGAATCTGCCCTCACAACTTCATCCCTTCCAAAAGGCTCATATCTGAATTCTCACACTGGTGATTAAGCTTCAGGACATGAAATTCAGGCCATAGCGATACTGGTTATGAAAGGTCAGGCATAATTTTTCTCAATGTATTCTAAGGATTTTATTGTTACTATAAATAGAACCTATTCCCTGTCACATTTTCTAGTCTTTTTATTTTGCTTTGGAGACAGGGCCTCATACATCCTGAACGGCCTGTATGTACACAAGGATAACCTTTAACTTCTGATCCTCCTGCCTCCACCTCCCCAGTGCTAGTGTTACAGGCACCACCAAGCCAAGTTTATGCATCATTGGGATTGAACCCAGGGATTCAGGCATGTTAGACAAGTGCACTGCCAATGAAGCTGCAGCCCCAGCCTTTCACCACATTTTCTAATATTATTACAGGTGTACAGGAACACAAATAACTCTTTAAAGATTTTATTATTTGTGTGTCTGAATGTGTGCCTATGCCCATGTGTGTGTGAACCGGTGGAGGCCAGACTAGGTTGTTGGATCTCCTGGAGTTGGAGGCGCAGGCAGTGGTGAGACACCTGGTGTAGGTGCTGGGAATCAAACTCTGGTCCTCTGTAAAAGCAGCAAGTGCTCTTAACTACTGAGTCATTTCTCCAGACGCCTGTGGGATACGAATCATTTTTAAGTTGATCTTGAACACAGCAACCTTCCTAGCTCTCTCACTAGTCCTAATAATTTATCTGTTTGATAATTCATCTCTTGGATCTTCTATAGAGCATTCATATTGTCTGCAAATACGAGTAGTTTTTTTTCCTCTCCAATTCTTAAAATTTATTGCCTTTATCTGCTTCTATTATAGGTTAGATCACATAAATTGCTGATTTGGGGAGCTTGTGACCTAAAAAAAAATTGGCAATTTCATTTACTTTAACTTAGCACATCGCCTAAGACCTCCAGTGCAGGGCTAAACAAAAACGGTGATAGAAGATAGCCTTTTTCCATCTGACTCGAATGGAAATTGCTTGTAAAGTTTTTTTCATTTACCATACTCCGGGTTTATTGAGTTAAGGAAGCAGTGTGTGAGGGTTGCATCAGATGAATAATTTGTTAAGGTTACACATTACATTAATGAATTACCTGACTGAACTCGCCCCTGTATTCTAGGGAGAAAGCCCACATTTCCATGAACCTTTCTCTTCCCTCTGTGCACTGCTGTGCCCGACTTGGTATTATCTTATTTAGAATTTTAGAATCTATGTTCGTAATAGACAGTAACAGCTAACATTTATTAAGTTTTATGTGTTCCGGGCCTATTAAGCAGCATTAAGGTACTTTCCATGACTTATTTCCTTTCATCCTTTGAAGGCCTACTGGGAGGCTAGTTCCTCTGTTTAAATATGAAAGAAGGAAGGCAGAGAGCAGGCAATCACTTCTTCAAGGTCACATAGGAGATTAGTTTGTAGTAAAAAATCCCAGTTATCAGACTCAGGAGGTCACGTGGTCCCCTGGGTTAGAGACCCGCAGACTGGCCCACTTATACGTGCTTGTTCCAGCTCAACGTCAAGGTTATGCTATCTCCTGGAAGGTAGCTGGATAATTCTACCTCTTTTCTCTTATTAAAAAAAAAAAATCTGGGTCTGAGGAAATGGCTCTGTGGGTAGGAGCATGTGCTGTGCCAGCATGAGGACCTGAGTTTGAATCTTCAGCACCCGTGGAAAAAATCTGCGTGTGGTTCCACAGTCCTGTAACCTCAGTCCAATGGCTCTTGCTGCCCTCCAGGCAGCTCCAAGTACTGAGAGACCCTGCCTCAAAGGAACACAGTGGGGAGTTATAGAGCAGGACCTGAAGGCTTCCTCTGGCCTCCACGTTGATGCGTGGTAGCATGTACATGTAACTGCACACATGTATCTGCATGTACCACATAGGAGGATCGACTCTTGCTCAGACTTCGGAAGAAATATTTTGCCTGGAGTGAATTCACCAATTCTTATTTTATTGTAGGTCTGATTGCTTAATTTGCTTGTAGCTCTTTGTTTGTGAGCATATTTTGATGTTCTATACATCTGAGATTTATAGGAAAACTACAAGTATCACACAAAGAGCTTATTTCATTGTGCCATTAAAAAAAATCATTCCAAGTTGTTTTTTTGTAGTTTATTTGATTAATAAATTGAAAATCAGCGATTGAATAGCATATGTAAGAAACATTTTACTGTGACAGTAAAATGGATGTTTCTTGACTAGAGGGCTTTACTTTTTAAGAAAGTTTACATCTTGTGCCTTTTAAACCTTTTGTATTGATATATATTAGTTACTTTTTAGAATAAGTTTGAGCTGCTGGGTATAGTGGCCCATGCCTTTAATTCCAGCACTCAGGAGGCAGAGTCAAGGGGATCTCTGAGTTTGAGGCCAGCCTGGCCTACAGAGCAAGTTCCAGAACAGCCTTGATTACATAGTGAAAACCTGCCCCACTCCAGAAAAAGAGTGTTCACTATGATATTGTCATATACATGTAATGTATGTATGCTATGCTTTGGTCACTGATCACATTGATCAAGTACTCTCTTTTGTCTCCTTCCCCATCCCTTTGGTCCTTTGTCTTTTTCCAGACCCCCTCCCCCATATGCTCTCTCTCCTCCTCTATCCCCCCACCCTTACTGTGGCACATCAAAGATAATACATACTCTAGTCAGCCAAGGTTGTGAACAGCTAACAGCAAGCAGGCTTTCCACCCCTCCCAGCATCCCCTCAAGGACTGGGGTGTACTCTGGCTTCAACTAAGACTCTGCTAATTCCCCTTCATGGGAAGTCCCTACTATTGCTCTTAGCTCCCAAAGTCGCCCACGTCACAGGCCTCAGCCCTTTGCATCTCTTTCTTGGGTTTGGTCTTATTTTCAGTCCAGTTATATCTTTGGCTTCACTTTATGAATCTGACCTATTGCTGCTGCCGTTTAAAGAGCAGACGAGTCGCTCAAACCTAAATCCCCCCAACCATCCCTAAGGGGGAAGGCAGTTCATTTCATCAACTTCGTTTTGCTTGTTCGTTTGCTTTTGTTTTTAAAAACTCGGGCCCAACATGCCAGGTTATAGCTAGAAGCCACTGGTGAAGGTGCCTGGACCTCTGTCTTCTTTTGGCATTTTCTCCTCCAGGTCCGACTGGGCTCACTGTTCCTGAAGCTGATGGTTGCCTCTAGGGAGGAGGTGCGGGGCTGGGAGAGCCAGCCTAGGCTTTAGCAAGCCTCCAGCCTGAAAGGGTGGTGGTAATGGTGTGTGTGGGGTGTGTGTGTGTGGGGGGGGGGGGGTGTTAGGGTGTCCCTGTGGCACTGACGCCTGTTTTGTTTTGTCCTCTAACTCTAGATTCCGAAACTTAGCTGTGGACCACCTAGAAGGGGAGAGATTACTTTTTGCAGTCACTCAAGTTGCATCTGGAATGCCCAGTCTAATTCGGTGAGGGAATGCAGCCAGCCCCCTCTGACCCTCCCTCAACCCATAACTCCCAGTCTCCAAGGAAGACAAGAGCTAGTCCACCTTCCTGAATGCCATACACTGGCCGGCTCCTGAGTGTGCGAAAGTTCAGGACCAACGTCCTTAGCCTCAGGTCCCAATGGACACACCCAGTCCCAGGTCTCCCCTTAACTTGGGTTCAGTGCCCTGAATGGGCGGGACCCACAGCTGCTTCCCAAGCGGGCGCGCACGGGCTCCCCTGGGTCCTAGTGCTGCCTGTCAAACAGACTGCCGACCCGGACAGTCGCTTATTCGCAGCTCCAGTGCAGGGTGACCGGCAGCCACCGGACCGGCCATGAGGGGCACACCCCTGCTCCTCGTCTTTCTGTTCGCCCTGCTTCGGTGGCGTGGTGAGTTATTTTCGGGGAAGGAGGGAGGGACAAGGGTCGCGGTGTGGGAGGAGTGGCCCGACCGGCTGGAGCGTGGGCGGGGCAAGCCCAGTGGGGTTGCAGGCAGGCCTGGGTGGTGGTCAGGTGAGGTTTGGGGTCCCTGCCACCTTCCTCTGCACTGCAGGTCACTATTGATGGTGAGTGTCTTCAGGCCGGGCATTCAGCTCTGTCCCTGCGCTAAGAGGTCCCCACCAGGCCCGTAGAGGATCTTTTCCTCTCCAGTGAAGTGACAAACTTGCTAAACTGTAAATAAATGTGTGGGAACAAACCTGCTGTTTGGCGAGAGAGGTCATCCCAACACCACCATCCCATATGTGGGAAGTAGTTTTTCACTTTGGGAAATCACATATTTGGCAGGCACTGCCTCCTCTAGTCCGCTAACCCTGCTTAGCTGAAGGCAGGTTAGTGAACTTGGGTCTGCATTCACAAACCTACCACTGTCACTGGAAGACAGACCTCCTTAGCCTTCACCCCCAGGTTCAGCTCAGACATAGTGAGAGCTGTTTCTTCCAGACTCAGTTGCCCCACCTAAATTCCAAGGTATTCTTCTTCGTCCCCCCCCCCACCGCCCACACACCCTCATCTGGACCAGCTTGTCTTCTGAGCCCCAGGGGACCCTGAGGACCAAGGCTGCATCTTCCGCCCACAGAGACCACCTCCAGAAGGTTCTAGAACTGGGAATAGTGAGCCATTCAAGATTCCCTACTCTTAACCATTGGCACAGTGTGTATTATGGCTTTGCGTCCCTGCTGGGTGCCCTTATTCCATTGCCCCCTCTCAATTCCCCTATCTGCTCCATGACATCAATCTGCCTTGCCTGTCTTCGGGCGAACATTTGCAGTATTTCTGAAGTGCGGTCCCACTAGGCTGTCTGTGTCTTCCTGTACAGACTCCTGGACCTTGAGCGCGAGGGATCCGAATCTCTGGAAATAGGGCTTGGGACTCTGCTTTTGTGTAGCCAGGTGATTCCTACCTGTGATTGGAGAAGCACTGATAGTCTACGGCAAATCTCCTCTAAGACAGCGTTTGGCGTTTCTAAGATGCTACCCTTTAAAAGCACACACCCTCACCTGAGGAGCCCTGCCTTTCAGATACGCACTTGCCAATGAGATTCTATTAACCATGGCATCCCCAGACAGTAAGATAGCTTTCCACTTCTTGACTGGATATGCATTCTCAGACTGGACATGCCACAACTGTTCATAGTTTCACTACGGTCTCTATCGGATCCTTAACCCCTTCCGTCGAGGGAGCCCTCTTGCCAAGGAAAACCTACAAAGGCAAGACCCTGGGCCAAGGCCAATGGGGCCGCTTTTTATCAGCATCATTGTATCGTGATGACCTCTAGTGGTGGCTTCTCTGCTTAACCGTTTAAAAATTTGCTCCAAGGAAAGCCCTACTGAAAGCCCTGCCAATTCCTCGGAGGCTGGGGGTCAGCTCTGTCTTTTGTCTGACAGACTCTGGTAAGCATTAGGAATAGAAGGCAACTCCTAAGCATGTCCTATTGGGGTACCCCTCTACTTTGTGGGTGAAAAGAAGAGGTGCATTCCAGCTGTACCAGCCCTGCTGGTAGCCATTCCACCCCTCCGTGTATCCACAGACATACTAACAAACACGCACCGATGATAGCCTTAGCAGGGCAGCCTCACTCGGGGCAGGCTAACAGGGTCAGGGAGGGCCTCTGTGTTAAAGACTTCCCTGGACATGGATGGCTTTGTCTGACTTGCTAGGAGTCCTAAGTGGTCTAATGCAATGGCTCTCAATCTTCCTGATGCTGAGATCCTTGAATGCAGTTTCTCATGTTATGGTGACCCCCCCCCCAATTATAAAATTATTTTTGCTGCTACTCCATAACTGTAATGTTGCTATTGTTATGAATCAATTATGTAAATGATATGTTATGTAAATATCTGATATGCAGGATATCTGATATGTGACCTCTAGAGAGGTCATGGCCCACAGGTTGAGAACCACTGGAGTCCATAGCTGGTCCATGAGATGGGAAGAGTCTGTGAGTCAGGTGAATACTAAAGAGGATGAGTTGAAGTTGACAAAGCCAAGTACTCCAGGTGGGCTCAGAGATCAAGCATAAGCCTCCCCCCCATAACCCGCCGAGCAACCTGGAACCTTCGGTCCAGTTGCACCAGCCTCCTGGGGCAGCAGAGATGGATCCAACCTCTCCTGGCATTGCAGGACTGGAGGCTGGGAATTGCAGAGCCTACCCCAGTGCTGCCAGAGAGTGCCAGGTGGGTCTGGACAAGTCAGATTCCTCTCTATGAGATGAGAGGTCATCCTAAATAACCCAAAGACTGTGAGAGGGACCAGGTATCTCCTGTAGCTACAGACTGGTGGCTTGTGGAGAGGGAATTCAAGATGTGAGGAGCTAAGCTCAGTCTTGAGTCCAGACATCTGCTGAACAGCCCTCCCACCCGACCCCCCAACTCAGCCTGGGGGAGGGGCAGCAGGCAGCAGGTGTGCCGGGAGCATCTTTCTCAAGGCACTAAATATTGCATCTGTTCTAGATAGGCAATGAACTGGAAAGTGCATGGCGCAGGCAGGGCAGCGGCTGCTCACGTAAACATGTGGCCAGCCCAGCCCCCACCCAGAAGTCCACCTCACTTCTGCTAGACTGGAGTGATTCATGTCCTAACTACTCTGGCTCCATCCAAAGAGGGGGGATTTTTGGAAGATGTGAAGGCTCTTTAGGGAAGATATAACCAGACTCCTGGGCTTGGTGAGACAGGCAGCCCCTCATCAGTACCGCCATCCCCACCTCTGTAGGGCCACCTCCTCTTTTAGCCTTCTGCCTGCTCTCCTGCTCCAACAGTGTTTCCTCTGTCCACTCATCTCTTTTCCTGCTCCTGGGCCCCCTGCTCATCCAACTCCCATCTCCCACCCTATCTGACACAGTCTCCTTAAAGATACCATAGCACACAACCAAGTCCTTAAATTTCACCTTCCCTCCCAAACACACGAGGGGCAATGAAACAAAGACCCAGGTACCACTTGGCAAGCAATCGAGGATGCACAGGGAAGACAGGGCGTGGGCTGTGAGTGCTCCGAGGGATGACGGCTGCCTGGGGCTCCCTGCAAGAGGCTGTGCTGGAGCTGGTCCTGAATGTGGCTTAGAGCCAAGAACTCTGTCTTACCAGAAAACAGCTGCCAGCTGGGCCACTCCGTTTGGTGTCTCAAAGAGACCTTGTGTTCTCTAAGTCAAAGTTCAGATCCAAAACAGCCTCCCCAGCCCCACCCTGTTTTCTTCTTATTTTCTTATTCGTGTGTGTGTGTGTGTGTGTGTGTGTGTGTGTGTGTGTGTAGTGTTGCAGATATACATTGGTGTCTTTCTCAAGCATTCTCCACCTTTATTTCTTTGAGACAGGGTCTCTCACTGAACCCCAAGCTCACTAGTTTGGGCTACCAGCCAGTAAGATTCAGGGATCTGTGTAGTTCTGCTCCCCTACCCCCAAGGCTATTTTGTGTGGGTTTGGGGATTCACACTTGGGTCCTTCTGCTTGCGTGTCAATGCCACTCAACTTACTGACAGAGCCATATTTTCCAGCCTCAGTTTGGCTTTTTATCCCCCTCTGGGAAAATGCTACCACGTGCCCAGTTCTGCTGACAAGCCCACATTTCAGGAAGTGTCCCTGGTACAAGCTACCCACACACTTCCCTTGGGGGCCGGGAACTGCTCCTGGGGTTTGCGGTTAGGTTATCCTCCACGCGCATACAGCACAGCACCTGGTACAGACTCCACTCAGACCTTTGGGTGTTGGTGGGCTGGGAACAGTCCTGGCAGAAGAAAGAGTGTGCTAGAAGACCCAGAAATGAGATGGGGGAGAGGCTAGCAGTGGTACGGCCACTGGGGTCAGTGGAGGTGGAAAAGTGAGGAAAAAATCTTAAGGCGAGTGAAAAAAAGCCATTGCTAAGGGCAAAGGCCTCAGGTCAAGCTGAAGCATTCTTGGTTTAACTGCCTTTAGCTCAGAGAGGCTGTGGGTGGGGCAGAGCCCCCACCCAGTGTTCTGTAGGAAAACTACCTGGCTATGTAGGGGCAAGCTAGAGCAGGTGATGTGGGAAGAACAGGGAGACTGCTGGGACCGAGAGGCAAAGGAAGGCAGCCAAGAGGGGGAAACAGGAGGGCAAAGGAGGAGAGTTGGGGAGTAGAACAGATAGGGATATGCAGCCCTATTGGGACGGTGGGAGGGTGGGGGAAGGACAGGAAGAAACAGATGCCCGAGCTTGGGCCTGGGTGTCTGGAGCATGGAACACCATTCACTTCCAGGAAGAGCTGGAGGAAGTGGCCTGGCCCAGAGGAAAGAATGACCCCGGCAAGCCTGCTGGCAACTACTCCCCCAACACAGTCCCAAGGGCTCCTGCTCTCTGCTTCCCACAGCCCCTCCCCCCTTCACAGCTGCAGTAGGGTTCCTCCAGACAAGGGCCCAAAAGGTCTGACTGTATGATTTCCCAGGGGACTGCCGCCTGGCCAATGCAGAGGAGAAGCTGATGGATGACCTCCTGAACAAAACCCGCTACAACAACCTGATCCGCCCAGCCACCAGTGCCTCTCAGCTCATTTCCATCCACCTGGAGCTATTACTGTCCCAGCTCATCAGTGTGGTAGGTGCCTGCGTGACTGTGGCTTGGGGCTTAGCAGAAGGGCAGGGCTTGTTTCTGGTTGCCCTCGGAGTCTTGGGGAAAGCAATGGATGGCCGTCAGGGTACAGGACTGGGAATTAGATGATTAAAATGTTACTTCTGACCTTGCCAGATGGGTAACATCCCAGACTGCTAATCTTTTCCTCTACTATTTCTAAAAATATATAGTAGTATATATATTTGATAGACACAGAGTAATTTTCTTTCATGGGATACAGTGTGACACTGCATTCATATGTGTAAGAACCATGTCCAGGGTCATTGGCATACCTAGAACTTCAGGCATTTATAATTTCTTTGTGTTGGGAATATTCCAAATTCCCCCTATTACTATTTTGAAATATCCATTTAATTCTTACCAACCATTGGTACCAACTGTGTGTCTTGCTAGCCAGCTCCCCCCCATGCCCATCTCTCCATCCCTCCTCCCTGGCATGGCCTGTTGTAAACAAACACTCAACACTACTTTTCAGACAATCGGGCCTTTCCCTCATAGGTTTAACAGTTTACCTAAACTACTAAAGTGCTGAGCTGCCTTCCAGGCTAGGATCCTTCAACCAAAAATGTATTGCCTATCCACATGCTGTTCTTCTTGCCTGGGGTGTCCTGTCCTGTCTGTGCCCCTATGACTCATAGTTGAAGCCATTTGAAAACCCACACTCTCAATAGCAATAAAAACCGTCTTGGCATTCAGTAAGAGGACATCCAGCTGAGAGTGGCTACAACAGAAAGGGCATCTATCACAATCACCTAACCAGGAGCAGACCAAGGCTTGTGGTGTTGGCTAACTCAATAGTTCAATGATGTCAGGAACCCGGGGTATTGCCAGTGATGCCAATAGCTATGGGAAATCTTCTGGATCCCTTTGGGACAACAATAACAACAAAACTCTCTCAGAGTCCTGCCCTCTTGATAGACACATCTCATTGACCAGGGTTAGTAACTCACATCCAAGCCTAACCAATTATTGGCCAGAGGAATAGAATTAGGCTGGTTTAGATCTGTCAGTATGTGGCAAGGAGGCTGGAGAAGGTCCATGCTGTGTAGTTGTCAAAGAGGAAAGGGTCAGGCATCCTGTGGCCCCGTCATGGACTCTGCTCACCGGGTCTCCAACACTCACTGACTCCAAGCTTGCTAGGGATAGCCTCCCACATCGCTTATTTAGTGGGGGAAATAGGAACAAGGCCAGGAGAAGTGCTGGGTACAGAGGCTCAGGGGTGGGGCTGAGAAATGGGGATGAGGGTCCGAACAAGCACAGGAGGTGCTACAGGTGTGGTAGAGAGGCTGACAGCATTCCAGGTGTTGAAAGCTGGAGTAAAGCATGAGGGGGTGCTGAGGAAGGTGACAGAGATTGGAATTTCCTCCCGTGCTCCTCACACCTGTCTCAGAGGAGGGGTGTCTGAAGGAGCCTCCCCAAGTCCCAAGGGTTAGAAGCCTCGCCCCTGGAAGCAAGTCTGAGGAAGTGAACGCAGAGGTGCTGTGTCCAGCCATCAGGAGCTAACTGAAGAGGTGGGCCTCCTCTGGGCAGTGCCATCTCCCCTTCCCCTCCCTGAAGACCATGAGTCCTACATGCTCAGATTCTACCATCCGTAGTGCTTAGGAAGGCTTTGCTCAAATTGGTGGCTGCCTCTATCTCTTAGGAGGAAGCCTAACCCCAGAATGGGGAGGGGAATACACCCTTTCCCCACCACAGGAAGCTGAAAGCAGTGAGGGCTTCTGGCCAGGCCGAGCTAACACCACTGTCTGAGCATCCTGACCTGCAGAGAAAGGCCTTGTGCTTAATCAGGCAAGGCAGCTGCCTGCTCTGGCAAGGGCGGACAGGCAGGCAGTTCTGGTCACACTGCTAGGCTCAGGCTGCCCCTGCCAGATCTGAGCTGTGGGCCCTGTGGAGTGATAGAGGCTTCCAGAAACAGGAGAGAACACAGCCTTCAGCTTCCCTTCTGCAAGCACCCATGTGGCCTGTCATAGTCCCAAAAGCCGCGTCTAAAGGAGATGCTTGGCTGTAGGAGGGAGGTCTCCTTTCTGGATTTTTGGGAGGTACTTGATTGTGAGGAGGGAGTTTAGAGATGGAATGTCTAGGGAATAGACGAGGGGTTTGTGCTGGAGGGGCAAGCGGGCTGTCCCTACGCTTCCTTTTGTGGAGTGACAGCCAGGGTCCTACACCAATATTCTGTCACATGCAGAAGACACTAGTAGAAATGTAAGGGGCAGGGCAAATGCACAAGAGAAATTTCTGGAAGATAGAAAAGTCTCATATCTTGAAATGAGGTAAGAGGCTGGGGAGCCAGCTCAGTGGACAAAGTTCTTTGCCAAACAGTATGACGACCAGAATCTGGATCGCCAGAGCCCACTTAAAATCTAAGCAGACACAATGTCTACCTCGGGAAGCAGAGAGAGAGGATTCCCAGGGCAACTGGACTCCGTAGAATAGCTTGAATCAGTGAGTTCCAGGTTCAGCGAGAGACCCTGCCTCACTAAGTAGAGACGACTTCTGTTTTGAAGCCCACACATACACCTGCACATGTGCGCACTCATGCATGCACACACAAAAACAAAACAATGAGAGTACCCTTGATGGCATTGTGGTCACCATGGAAACCATGGTTCCACATAAAACTGTCTTGTTCAGGGAAAAGTGCTCTCTATGCAGCCCTGTCTAGACTTTAACTCAAGAGCCTCCTGACTTGGCTCCCCGGATGCTAGGATTATAGATGTGCACTAACATGCCTTGCTTAAAAATATTTTAAAAAGATAAATTAAGGTTTCCAGCTTTCATTGATGGTAGAGATGCTGGGAGATTAGCTCTTCTGGAGAACAATTAAAAGGGCTGGACAAAGTGCTGGAGGGCCAAAGGGATCAGCTTTAAGGTAATTGGAGGCCCCAGCCAGGACTTGAGTGGCTCGGCCCCAGGAGACTACCATGGCAGTCTCTGGGACTCTTCCCCACCCTTGATGACTGGCCAACAGTATCTGGCCAAGAAGCTAAGACCTAGAACAGTAAGTGGCAGCTGAGGAGCTGGGTCACCCAGGCTGAAAGGATGCGAGATGGCGGTCTGGATCTGACCAAGGATGTGGGACCCTGACGGGGCTTCCAGCAGGGTCACCCTAGTACTGAAAATGAACAACAAAAACAATAGAAGCGCAGCCCTCACAAAAGACAGTGTTCCTTCCAAACTGGCTCAGCCAGACTAGATTAAGATGATCCCCTTTGCTGCCTGCTGTAGAGCCTTGGGAGGTAGGTGTAGGGAAAGGGAATGGGGAGATGGTGCAGTCAGCCGCGCAAGCACGAGGACCTGAGTTCAGATCCTCAGCAAGTTGTCCTCTGACCCCCACTCTCATGTCATGACATGCACATGTATGAGCATACATACAAATAGATGAATGTAATAAAAAGTTTAAACATTAAGTTTTATGCTAAGTGTATTTTGCCATAATTTAAAATAAAAAGGACTTTTTTGTTTTTTGAGACAGAGTTTCTCTTTTTGTTTTGTTTTGAGTTTTTTGTTTTGTTTTGTTTTTTTGTTTGTTTGTTTTGTTTTCAAGACAGGGTTTTTCTGTGTTGCTTTGGAGCCTGTTCTGCAACTAGCTTTTGTAGACCAGGCTGGCTTCGAACTCACAGAGATCCGCCTGCCTCTGCCTCCTGAGTGCTGGGATTAAAAGTGCACACCACCACCACCCAGCAAAAAGACTTCTTAAAATGAAAATAGCTGTCATTAATATGTTCAAGGAATGATAATGGAAAATTTCTTCAGAGAGCTAGAAATTTTTAAAAAGAACCAAAGGTTATTTCTAGAACTCAAAACATATAAGAACTTTAAAACTCACTGAAAAAAAAAACTTATCAAACATTCATCTTTTCTTCCTTTTCCTCCTTCACAACAGCCTGGACCATGGGCAAGGTGACTGGAATCCCACTGGCCATATCGAACTTGTAGGTGAGGGCCACACACACCCTAGTGTGAGCAAAGAGAGCTGGAAGGAAGCTGGATAGTTTTGTAGAGCAAACACGCATATGTGTGAAAAATATCACATCATGTACCAACCTTTGTACTGATGCAATTACCTAGTTGAATTGCTTGAGGAAGTACCCTGCTGCAATCAGAACATCAGAAGTTAGTTATTGAAGAGGAAGCAGGGAAAAGTATACAGAGAGGACAAGATACAGTCAAAGAACAAAGGAAGGCCAAGAGGGCTGGGGCACAGAGTAGGGGAGTCCAGCGCAGTAAAATGAGGCTGGGGGAATTACCCTGGAGGAAAAAAGTGACCTAAATAGCGGTAAGATTGAAGGGGAAACAGGAACTTTAGCAAACTCATTCTTGCTGCAGAAGAAATTAAATGGGGGGAGTGTGTGTGTGTGTGTGTGTGTGTGTGTGAGAGAGAGAGAGAGAGAGAGAGAGAGAGAGAGAGAGAGAGAGGCAGAATGGATTTAGATCAATTAGATTGTTCAGTGGTCCAGGTGAGGGTAGATGGTACTGGACCATATTGTGATAATAGAATTAATTTATTCATCCAGAACTATTTATCAGGTATCTCACATATCCCTGTTGCTCTAAGCTTTTGTTGTCTCCTCAGGGTCCTTGGATCCTAGTGGGAGGTAGGGATAGTACACAGGATGGCCGATGGTGTCCGGTAGGAGTGTTGTGAAGACAGTGCAGGGTGTGCGTGGTGAGGGAGGCAGGGTGCTAGTTTATGTAGGAAGGCTGGAGGTTTCTCTAATAAGGTGACATTTCTGAGACTTGGAAAAAGCTAAGTCAAAGCTACATGAGTCTCCAGGGAAGGGAAAGAGTGTGTGCCAAGTCAGAAGTGAAGAAACAAGCAAGGCCACCGTGGGCAGTCAGGTGTATCACAGATCCTGGGTAGGACTTCGGCTTCTACTCTGGGGAGGAACTTGGGAAATAGTAGATTTCCCAAACAGAGAATTCTGGTCTGAGAAGCTGAGATTCAAGGGACTATGAGAATACCAGCTGGGAAGCTACAGCCATTATCCAAGCAACAGATAATAGCAGCAATGGAGACAGAGAGAAGTGGACAATTTTGAGTTGGAGGAAATACACCTGAAAGGTTTGATAGACCAGGAAATGGTGTACCAGAACTTCTGGGGGCAGGGGGGAGGTGGGTCATGAGCTTCATCTATGATGTGCTGGGTGTGAACTATCTTTGAATTATCTCATATGGTTGGAGTGTAAAGTGGTCATGTGTAAGAACACTTGGTCTCTAGCTAGTGACGCTCATTTGAGCGTTTGCGGGACATGTAAACAGTAAGGCGTGCCTGGCAGAAGTGGGTCACTGAGGTGGGTTGTTTACAGATGTTAGCCTGGCTCTCGCTGTGCGCGTGAATACCTATCATCCATTACCATCACATGCGGAACCAGCCACAGTTTCCACAGGAAAGCCAAAGCCCCAGCTGTTCCGCCCCCCTTGCCATGAAACTGTTCTCCCCTCTTAGCCACTTGTCACGCATTTGGTGGCAGTGATGAATAAAATACCTAATACAGAAAATTGGAACTGGGAAGCGGGCTTATTGCTGAGATAAACCTGACCAGGTTGTTCATAAGCCCTTGGAACTGAGTTACACGGGGATTTGGGGGCGGTATGCATAGCTACAGAATGAGAGAAACCCTAGCACGCTGTAAGAAGTTAATGGATCATTTGAGTGAGCTTGTGGAAGACCACAGGAGGGAGGGTAGGGGGAGGGAGGAAGGGAAGGAAAGGAGGGGGGGACTGACAGGAAAAACTAGGTTCATGTCAGAAGGGAACAAAGACTCAGACTCAGTTGGGAGCTAGACTGCAGGCTATTTGTGCTATATTCTGGGGGGGAAATCTGGCCTGTTTTGCCCGTGTCCTAACAATTTGAATTTAGCTACGTTAAAAAGTTATGGGCTACGTTGCTTGGCAGAGGAAATATGGAGGTAGTATAGCTTTCCTATCATGGCAGGGTTATTGCTTACTGTGTTTAATGGGCTTTATAATGAAAATTCAAGCCAGGAAGATCTGAAAAACATACTTGGGAGCAAGACTCCGCCCACTAAAGGCCCCTGCAAGTTCATTTGAAAGTAGACAGCATGAACTAAAAATGCTGAGAGATCGTGAAGCCTTGAAGAGGTGAGGAGATAGATAGGTTGTCCTGAGCAGGCTTGTGGGGATCCCTGGAGATAGGTTGTCCTGAGCAGGCTTGTGGGGATCCCTTCTTTCCACCTGCCCCTATAGTATGGCCAGGCACAAGCTCCACATGAAGTCCAGAGCCCCAGCCACCACACCATCCTCACCAGGAAACTGCAAAAATCAACTCCTCCCCCTAGGCTTCTTGTCAGCATGTGGTTGCAGCAATGCAAAAAGTCACCAATACATTACCTAAGAGATATTTCGGTGACAGCTGGTCACACAGGCCAGGACCTCAGAACCTTTTTGTCTGAGCAAAACTGTCTATTTGTGGGGGCCTCTCTTTCCACATGAATTGATCCCCTCGTTTCCCTCCCCAGAATGAGCGAGAACAAATCATGACCACCAACATCTGGCTGAAACAGGTAAGCGCCTTGGAGGGTCCCCAGTCTAGGTGATGTTTCCTCTGGGGCTGCTCTTTGGTAACAGAGCGGACCCACAGGTGATGTGGCCTTGTCTGTGTTCTCAGGAATGGACTGACTACCGCCTGGCCTGGAACAGCTCCTATTATGAAGGGGTGAACATTCTGAGGATCCCCGCAAAGCGTGTCTGGTTGCCTGACATCGTGTTGTATAACAAGTGAGTGGTGGGGTAAAGTTAGTGGGGGTCAGGCCAGAGCAGCAAGCCAGCTTCCAGGGCCATCTATACCTGAGTTCAACTCCGTCCTTCCTCGTCTACACTGCACTCAGACTTCTAGGCCATGGAGCTAGAGGATTAGAGTCGGTGGAGACAGAGACTTCTGAGTGGGAGGGTGGGTAAGGAAGCCCAGAGAGGAGACAGGCCTTGTCCTGCTCAGGACAGCAGGGAGTGAGCCAGCCTTCAGACCGTTGGGCCAGTCCCTTACCATTCCTGCCTAGCTGTTTTTTCTTTTTGTGACTGGGTGGCTTTGTCAGAGTTGGGGGGCTGCAACATTGACTTGTCAGGTCTCAATACCGTGGGTACGCTAGTGTGGTAGCAGTTATTTGAGAGGCTGAGGCAGGAGGATGAGGAACCCAGGAGTTTGAGATCAGCCTGGGCCAAAGGCAGCAAGTGTGAGGGAGAAAGAATAGACAGCCAAGGCTGGAACAAGACGAAGGTTCATAGCTCATCTCTGCTGCTTACTAGTCTAAGGAGCTCGATAACATCCTCCAGCTTCCCCAAGCCTTGCTTTCCGAGCTATAAAATGAAGAACACAATAGAAGCGTTGCTTCCTAGGACTCTCATGAGGCTTAACTGAGCTAATTCCGTGAGAGGCCTTTGGTGCCTCATGGTAGAGAGTCACTAAGAAAAGCAGACCTGTTTCAGTGAGGACGGCAGATAACCCCCAAGGACTCTTTGGGGCTTTTGAGAACAAGCCAGTCTTCTATAGATTGGTGACGTTCTCCTCTGTGCCCTGCCCCACCCCAGTGCCGATGGGACCTACGAAGTGTCCTTCTATGCCAACGTCATCGTGCGGTCCAATGGCAGCATCCAGTGGCTGCCCCCTGCCATCTACAAGAGCGCCTGCAAGATTGAGGTGAAGCACTTTCCTTTTGACCAGCAGAACTGCACTCTCAAGTTCCGCTCCTGGACCTACGACCACACAGAGATCGACATGGTCCTTAAATCGCCTACGGCTGTCATGGATGACTTTACCCCCAGTGGCGAGTGGGACATCGTGGCCCTCCCGGGACGAAGGACAGTGAACCCCCAGGACCCCAGCTATGTGGATGTGACCTATGACTTCATCATCAAGCGCAAGCCGCTCTTCTACACCATCAACCTCATCATCCCCTGTGTGCTCATCACCTCGCTGGCCATCCTGGTCTTCTACCTGCCCTCCGATTGTGGAGAGAAGATGACGCTCTGCATCTCCGTGCTGCTGGCGCTCACATTCTTCTTGCTGCTCATCTCCAAGATTGTGCCTCCCACCTCCCTTGACGTACCACTCATTGGCAAGTACCTCCTGTTTACCATGGTGCTGGTCACCTTTTCCATCGTCACCACTGTCTGCGTCCTCAACGTGCACCACCGCTCACCCAGCACTCACACCATGGCTTCCTGGGTCAAGGAGTGCTTCCTGCACAAGCTGCCTACCTTCCTCTTCATGAAGCGCCCAGGTCTCAAAGTTAACCCAGCCGGGATCCCTCATCCCAGCCAGTTGCATCTGACTGCAGCTGATGCTGCCACTACGTCTGCCTTAGGCCCCACCAGCCCATCTAACGTCTATGGGCACTCCATGTACTTTGTGAACCCTGTCCTTGCTGCTCCCAAGTCTGCAGTCAGTTCCCACACAGCAGGCAACCCCAGGGACGCCCGCCTGAGGTCCTCGGGGAGGTTCCGGCAGGACCTACAGGAAGCTTTAGAGGGCGTCAACTTCATCGCCCAGCATCTGAAGAGTGACGACCAAGATCAGAGCGTAAGTCACCAGCCCTTCCCCCACCACCCGAGTAAGCCACTCCAAAGGGAAATGCTTTATTATAGCTTCATAGGCGAGGAAGAAACACCGATCTTTCTGTGTTGCGCCTGGGTTCTCTCAAAGCCAAGTCTGAGATGGGGTTTAAGTACAGAGAGCTTACTTGTGATGTAACCCTAGGAAGAACACAGGGCGTAGAGAAAGCAAACCAAAGGGAAAGAGGGGCCCTGCTGTAGGGTATCAGTGAGCCTGCTGCTGCGGGTGCAGCATAGAGACCCCCAAGGGCCCAGACAACTGGCCTCAGGATCATCTGGATGGAGGCCGGAGTCTTTATCCCCCAGCTCCCATCCCCCTCCAGCTGACCGGAGCCCTGGAATGTGATCTTCCCTATCTTCCAGTCATGCCAGAGCAAGCACCCTCTGTGGTAGAGAGAGCCCTAAGGCGGAGCAGAGAAGAGCTGCCTGCCCTGGAGACGGGTTCTTGGTGGATGTGAAGGCGCTTCAGCCATCCTAAGAGCACAGCTTGGGTTGGGTGGCATGGGGTATTTGCTCCCACCTTTTCAGACTTGCAAAGAAGCCCTGTGAGAAGCCCAGCTCCCTTTCAGGAGCATAGAGACATCAGTTAAAGTGTTACTGTTACCAGGCTAATGCATTATGATGTAGGGCGACAAGAATTACAGATTTTCTAAACTGAGGTTAAGTTCTGGTGGCTGTGCTTCTCAAACGACTCCTCTGAGCCAAGGGCGTGTCTGTTTTAGTTTCATTCTGTTGCTGTGACAAACACTACAATCAGCAGCAACTTCGGAGAGAAAGGAATTTATTTGGCTTATATTTACAAGCCATAGGAACTCAGGGCAGGAGCCTGAAGCCAGGCCTGCTTGCTATTCCAGCAGAATTACCCCTGGCTCACTAAGAAGAATAACAAAAAACCTTGGAGGAAGGCTGTTTGCTGGCTCACTCACAGATTCACGCTTAGCTAGCTTCCGTATACATCCCAGGCCACCTGCCCAGGGAATGGTGCTGCCCACAGTGGGCTGGGCCCTCCTCTATCAGTTAACAATCAAGACAGTCTCCATGGACATGCCCACAAGCCACTCCGGTCAGGCCAATCCCTCAGCTGAGACTCCCTTCTCGGTGATTCAAGGCTGGATCAAGGTGGCAATGAAAACTAACTAGAGTTGGGCGGTGGTGGCGCACGCCTTTAATCCCAGCACTTGGGAGGCAGAGGCAGGCGGATCTCTGTGAGTTCGAGACCAGCCTGGTCTACAAGAGCTAGTTCCAGGACAGGCTCCAAAACCACAGAGAAACCCTGTCTCGAAAAAAAAAAAAAAGAAAAGAAAAGAAAAGAATACTAACTAGAATAATGTATAAAGGAGATTTTTATAATAAAAAGCTACACGGAGACCATCATGGTTAGACCTTGATGCATTTCTCTACCTAAAAGAGCACGCATCATAAGCCCGAGAATGTTTCCATTTCAAGGCAAATCCTCTCAGATTCCTTAAACAACATTTTTTTTGTTGCAACATTGTGTCTCCCCACCGGCAGCTGCAGGAACAGAAGAGGACTTCTTCCTTCTTGCCCTTCTGCAATCCCTTCCCACCAACTAGACTCTCAGGAGAGAACTCTGGTGTTCAGTTAGTCAGCACCAACTGTAGTGCAGAGGCACACTGCGAGGAAAGAAGAGAATGGCGAAGAAAAAGGACAGCGGGCCTGTGGGTCACCGGCCTGCTGCTCAGAGAGGAGCTCCCAGTCCTGCAGCAGCCTCACCTAGAACACGTTAGACACCAAAATTCCTAGCAGGCCTCCAACTCAGAATTTTAACCAGATCTCTGAGGCCTCCTGGGTCCATTGCAGTCAGAAGCACAAATGTAATTAATAATGCTAGTCTTTCTTTCATTCCCCTCCCCCATCTCTGTCTAGCCTAGGCTGGACTTGAACTCACTACATAGCTGAAGGTGACCTTTGAAAACAACATTACTAACTCTACCCTTAGAGCCAGCCTCATGGTCAACACGTGTTCACTCCAACCTGTGCTGAGCCTCGCAGTCCTTCTTGTGTACATCAAGATTCATGCTGAGTCCTGAGTTCTCACTGTTTCTGTGTCCTCTACTGCTTCAGTCAAAAGCACACAAAGTGCTAATGAGCTTTTTGTTTGTTGTTTGTTTGGTTGGTTGGTTTTGTTTGTTTCTGAGACAGTCTTTGACGGACCCCAGCCTGGTCTCAAACTCACTATGTAGCTGAGGATAACTGTGAAGTTAATTCTACTCCTCTTGCCTGTGCGTCCCCAGTGCTGGGATTTTAGGCTTGCACCCCCACCTAGCTTTGATTCTAGTGCTGGTGATCAAACCCAGGGCTTTGTGCATGCCAGACAAACAGCCATCCCTAAGCCACATCCCCCGGACTGACCTTGGACTTGATCTTCCTGCTCCCGTCTTCCCAGTAGCTAGAATTACGTCTTCGACTGAGACAGGATTTCTGGAGGAAGCTTTAGGAGCCACCTCTCAAACTCCTGTGGGGTCCTGAGCACATCCTGGTTGAGAGGCACTGGTCTCTTGCACTCCTGACTGAGCGAGCAGCCCCCACCCTGAGCTCTTTCCCTGAGGACCTCACCACCCGCTGGCACTGGCAGGCCTCCTCAGTTAATATGGAGCCCTGAGAGGGAAGGAGCCAGACAGAACTCGGTGGGATTATAACCACTTGTGTGCCTGTGGCGCCAATCACATCAGGTGCTCTGGTAGGAGTGGGCAGACAATCCCAACTTCCCCAGGAATCCTGGGAAGTAGCTTTTACTAGAGCCCTTATTTCGCTAATGGGAAACCGAGGCAGAGAATAATCCTCGGACTTGTCTGGTCACATAGCTGCCATCCTGAAAGTCTGGGCCCCCTCTGAGGGTCTTGATCTGCCCTGTGAAGAGCTTGCTGACTAAGTGATTTCCTCATTTGTAGTTAGAGATCTGTTTTTCCTCGCACGGCAGGCCCACTGCTAAGCCATCCCAGGAATGGTTTCTTATCTCCAGCATTTCTGCTCTCCATAACGACTAACTGGTCACTGTAAGTAGCACAAAAACAGGAAAAGATGGGAGCGTGCTTGACGCGAATTCCTCCAACCCTAATATCACAGTGCGCAGTGGCCCGCTTGCCTTCCCGACCTTAGGAACAGGAACAATCCGTGTTTGAGGGAGTGGAGTTTGATCTGATTTAGGATTATCCCGGAGTGTAACACACAACGTTGATGAAGCCCTGGCAATTGGATCACTGACGTCAGCTTGCCCGTTGCTGTTGGTTTCTAACTCCTGAGTCTTACCTGAACACTCTCAGCCTGGAGTGGAGGAGGGAGGGCAGGATGCTGGTCACATGACCACTCTCTGGGGGTCTCACCCCACGGCTGGGTCTGAGGAGACGAAGTGTGTGCAGAGCGAGAGGGTGGGAATGCCAGAGTCAGATGATGAGGCCAGAGGAGGCGGAGCCTAGATCACAGGAAACAGCAGATGCTGCTGGAAATGAGTGGAACTCATTAAACTGCGGGGTTTCCAGGTGTTCTGCAAGCTCTTGTCAGGCAGGTGGGCCCTCATCTCGCTCTCTCCAGAGCCAGCCAAGATAGATGCTTTGGGGTAAAAACAAGAAGAGGAACCTAATGATCCCTAAGCCACAACCTCCTTTACCCATAACCAGATTTGGCTTTAAATTCACCATGTGTGATGTCTTTGGGTCTCTGTTTCTGCATCCATGGATTCCTCTGACGGTGGTAAAAATAATGGGTAGAAAATGTGTCTGCACCAACATGTGTGTTCCCCTCCTTGTCACGTCCCCCAAATACAGGACACTGACTACTTACATAGCATTTACCTTACGTTAGGCATTCACATGGCCTATAGGCATTGTAAATACAGGGGAGGATTTCTTGATGTCTTAGGTTTATATTGCTGCGATGACCTCCATGACCAAAAGCAACTTGGTATAGAAAATCTGGCTTACATATTCTGAGTCATAGTTCACTGAGGAAAGCCAAGGTTGGAACTCCAGGTGAGAACTGAAGCAGAGCCTTAGAGAAAAGAAGCACTCTCCACTTGCTTGCTCCTCATGACTAAATCAGTCTGCTTTCTTCTGTGACCCAGGACCACCTGCCCAGGAGTGGCCACACCCACAGTGGGCTGGACCCTCCCACATCAATAATTAACCAAGAAAATGCCCTACAGACTTGCCTGCAGACAAATATGATAGAGGCATTTTTTTTTTCAGTTGAGATTCCCTCTTCCCGGAAGACTCTAGCTTGGATCAAGTTGTTCAAAATCTAATTAGGATGCCTGAGCTGTGTTCAGATATTGCACCCTTTCTGTGAGGTCTTGAGCAGCATCAGGGTTGCGGTGTTCAAAGGGGATCTAAGGAGACTGAGAAACAACCGTCCAGCCCAAGTTCCATGGTTTTGCTACTCCCTCCTCCAACCCTGGTCAGGTAGGGTGGGGTTGGAGAACACCAGGAAAAGCACCACACTTGCCCGATGGAGGCCAGCCTTGGATTCAGAGGCTGCACACCTGTGTATGATTCCAAGCCCCGTATCTCCTGTGGGGGCCTAGCCAGCAGGTGAAGGTGTGATTCAGAGGGAGGACGTGCTCTGTGCTTGGCACCTGTAACCAGTCCCCCTCCCCCCGTCTGTCTGCAGGTCATCGAGGACTGGAAATTCGTAGCAATGGTCGTCGACCGCCTGTTCCTGTGGGTGTTTGTGTTCGTGTGCATCCTGGGCACCGTGGGGCTCTTCCTTCCTCCCCTCTTTCAGACCCACGCACCTTCCAAGGGCACCTAGGCTCCCCAGCCTGCCAAGGGCCTCTGGGTTACAGTAAGATGATGTGAGAAGCCAAGTGGGCAGTTTACTGCTTCCTCTGGGTCCCAGCTAATGAGATCCCAAGTAAAGACGTGACCACTGGCAGTCAACCCCATGAAACCAGGCACGGCCGTGAGAAGGACAGGATGGCTAGCTGCACTGCCCCCTCTGATGCCTTTGAGTAAGTCCCCGAAGGAGCAGATAAGGCTGTGGACGTTCAGCCTGGCATCCTTCCTTCCCTGTGTCTGGCCCTGGAGTCAGTCATCCGAGCAGCATCTGCTGTGCCATGTCCCATGCCATCATACGCCAGCCTGCTTCCCATCCATCTCCCTCCACCCCCAGCTGCCCAGTAGATTCCTGCCTCTTCCTCCATCTCCTCACACTTCCAGATCCCCAGGTCAGAATCTCTATATCTGCTGTGGTTCCTGCCCAAATCCTCAGACTCTTACTTCCCAAGCTCTTCACATGGCTGTACTAGTCAGGGTTCTGCTCCCATGATCCTCTGCTCCATTATCTTGTCTTGTAGAAGCCTTCCCTACTCATGCATTCTGAAGTAGTGTCTCCCATAACTGCATTAAACTTCCAGCTTGCTGGAATGCCCCCATCAGTACCTAGGCTCTTAGTTGGTGGCACACCAGTCACCTATACCTTGCCCGTGGGAGTGTATGCTCCACAAGGCGAGGGCTTGAGAGAGTGCTCTGCACACAGAAGGTGAAAAATAAATGTTTGTTGAATGAATGGGTGTCTCCTGTTTTCCTCCAAACTCACGTGCTCCCTCTGAGTAGCTGTCCTTGGTTCCCACCTCTAGAAAGAGTGTCCTCCTCCGGACATCACTCTGGCTGCTTTCTGCCTTCACATCATGGTTGGTTCGGGCCTGTCTCTGTCACACACACACACACACACACACACACTTGGTTCAGGTCTGTTTCTGCCACACACACACACACACACACACACACACAGTTGGTTCAAGTCTGTTTCTGCCACACACACACACACACACACATATAGTTGGTTCAGGTCTGTCTCTGTCACACACACACACACACACACACACACACACACACACAGTTGGTTCAAGTCTGTTTCTGCCACACACACACACACACATATAGTTGGTTCAGGTCTGTCTCTGTCACACACACACACACACACACACACACAGTTGGTTCAAGTCTGTTTCTGCCACACACACACACACACACATATAGTTGGTTCAGGTCTGTCTCTGTCACACACACACGCACACACACACACAGTTGGTTCAGGTCTGTTTCTGCCACACACACACACACACACATATAGTTGGTTCAGGTCTGTCTCTGTCACACACACACACACACACACACACACACACACTTGGTTCAGGCCTGTCTCTGTCACACACACCGATCTCACAGTACTAGCCCCATTGTTGGCACGCAAGATATTTCTGGAATTAAGGAGAAGATTGTTGAGGTTTTAAAGATGTTTTGTCTTCATGCATTTGTGTGAACCATGCACATGCCTGGTGCCCCTGGTGGGCAGAAAGGGACTCTGGAATCCCTGGAACTGGACTTACAGACATGAGCCACTATATTAAGTGCTGGGAATCAAACCTGGATCCTCTGGAAGGCCAGCCAGTGCTCCTGACTATCCCTGAAGAAGAATATTTTAAAGAGTTTTGTTCTCAGAATTATCATAAAGTTGACTTCTTTGTGTATAATCCTTTCAATTTTAACAAAGTATATATTTGCATAACCATCACTGCCACTAGGGCAAATGAAAAGTGTCTCACTCACGTTCTGCTACGGTTCTGTAGTGTGTCAGGTCCTGCACACTTAGCCCTGGCACCCCATACCTTCCCTCTATCACTCTAGTTCAGAACCTTCTAGCCTACTGTTTGAATAGAGACCTACCAGGTGTAACCTTCAGAGACTAGCTTCTTTCTGCTGCATCTTTAAAAAGAACTTCCTGGGGCCAGTAAGACAGCTCAGTGAGCGAGGGTACCTGAATCTCATCCCTGGAAGCCCTGTAAAGATGGAAGGAGAGAACAGGCTCCACAAAGTTGTCCTTCAGCTTCCTTGTGTATGCACGCCCACTTACCGGCTCGCGCACCCATGTATGAGCATGCGCAAACACACACAGTAAAAAAAAATCTTTTAAAAAGAAACACTTTTATTGAAGTATAATTTACACACCATAAAATTCAGTCATTTTCAGTGGACAGATCCGTGCGCTTTAGTATGTTCATCATCTCTCTTTCACACTAACAAGGTCCCTAATAACCATCAAGGAAGCCTCCGAGTTCCAAGTCATCCCTGGTGGGTGGCCAGAGAGGCCAAGGGACCCCAGGGCACCTACCTTGTCACTGCCTATTCCTGGGACACCCAGGCTAGCAGGCGGCAGTGAGACAATGGAGGGTCTACAAGGGTCAGGTGGAAAGCCAGATGCTCGCTCGCTCTCTATGCTTCACTTTCTTATAAAAGTATTTATTTGCTATACGGGGGATCAAAACATGGGCTTTTGCTAGGCAAGTCCTCTCCTGCTGAGCAGGAACCTCCAGCGTTGTTCTATGTTTTATTAAGGAGCATTCCTAGCATAGTCTAAATAAAGAGAAAAATATAAGACCTCCCGTATGTCATCACCTGGCCATGATAACTCATCGCCAATATTGTTTTGACTCCAACCCATCTATTTCCCCTTAACTATATGCTGTATGTATGTATTATACACACCAGTGTCATACTGAAAATAGTTACTTTAAGAACATCAACTTCCACAGTCTCCTTTTGAGTTGCGCCAGAGCCAGCACCGCCTTGTGGTGGTCCCCCCAGCCGTCCTCGGAGCTGCACGTGCCCAGGAAGCCCTGGTCAGAGATTTGGTCCTTTTATCCTGCCTCGGTGACAGTGCCTGCTCTGGTCTGGTCCTTTGCCTAGCGGTTTCCAGATCCAGGGCTGCTCAGGGCGAGGCAGGGACCCGACGCCCCTCCCACCTCGGCGGGTGCAGCTCCCGCCTCGGCCTCCCCGCCCCGCGGCAGCTCGCAGTGTTTAGCTGCCCGGGATTCGTGCGTTTCGGGGGCTCAGGTGCACCGGAGCTCGGCTACCCGAAGCCGGGAAGAGCCCCGCGGTCCCTGCTGTCCCCGCGCCCGCATAGCTGGGCGTCGGCGGTCAGCACCCGAGTGGATCCCGCCCTGTCCGCGCGGTCTCCAGACATGGACGCTGTACCGCTCTGGTCGCCTCTGTCATTGCTGATACTGCTGCTTCTGTCAGGTATGCGCGGAGAACGGTCGGGTCAGGAGCCCGGGCGGGTGGTGGGCCAGGGGCTCGCACTGCAACCCTGGCCTCTGCTTTCCCCACACCGCTTCGGCCACCAGCCCCTTAGAAGTCTAGGCGCCCATCTGCCTTGGGTCTCAGCGTGGTCCCAAGCTTCTGACAGTGCACGCGCATCCCAGTCCCTACCTCGCTGAGCCCCTTGGGTACTTCCTTTGTTCCCAAGCCTCTCAGTTTGAGGAGGCGCGTGGCGAGCCCAGAGCCGGCCCTCTAGGTCTGAGCCGGAGTTAGAGGTTTGAGTCGCGGTCCCGAACGTCCCGAACGTCGCCCTGCTGCAGGGACCCGCAGTCCCGCTTCCAATATCTGCCTCTTGCTCACCGTTTGGTTTTGTGGACCGTGGGAAAAACTGTGCCAAAGAAGAGACTTGTTTGGAGCTGGAGCTGGACCAAGGCTCTGGTTCTAGTCGTTCGTCTCTGCACAATGACCGCGTTGCCTAGAGATCTTCGACGTGATTGTTCCTCCCAGGCCGTTGCAGAGGCTCTAGAGGAGTCGATTAGGAGGAAGCCCTTCCAGAGACCCTAGGTGGACGAGGCAGAAGGCAGTTACAATGTCCCCTGAAGGCGGGTAGGACCTGCAATTTAAGCGGGATGGGGGGAGCTTGCATCATTATGGTCTGCACTTCTGTGAGGGGCCCACCCAAATCATGGCCTGAAGAACGTGGGTTATACTTCCCCCAGAAGACTGTCCCTCGACTGACCCCCCCCCCCCCCAGTACTGTAAGTAGGAAGCAGCCGACAGCTTGAGCCAAGATGTCTCACTTAGTTGGGGGTGGGCTTGTGAACAAAAGAGGGTGCCCAGGAGCCTCCGAGGTAAGGAGTTGGAGTGAGGACGTGAAGACAGCACTGGCAGAAACCCGTGGGCACCTTGGCTCCTAAGACGTTCATAACCAAACCCCTGCAGATTGTGGGAGGATGGAGGAAGGGGCTGCAGTCTTCCGCATAGTGGGAAGTGGGGTCTGGCCTAAGGAGACCCTAAGTGGCCCCGCCCCCGCCCATGGGTTGGGTGAGTCATCTTTCAACCTGGGCAGCAGGGGTACCTTCCTTGGAGTAGCAATAAAGGTTTGAGCCTCTAATAGTTCTTTCATTATTATTATTATTATTATTATTATTATTATTATTATTATTATTAAAAGCACAGTTGGGTGACTTATGTAAAGAAAGGTTAGAGTTTTACTAAGAAAAAAATATCTGGTTCAGCTGGTAAAGACACTCGCCACCCTGCCTGATGTCCTGAGTTTGATTCCCAGGACCCTCATGGTGGAAGGAGAGAGCTGAGTTTTAAAGGGTGCCCTCTGAACCCCACACACATGCACCCCTCTCCTGTAATGTAATAAAAAATTAAAGAAGAAAAAAGGTAATCTTTCCTTAAATTTAAGAGAGAGGAGGAGAGGGAGAGAGAAAGCTAAGAAAATAGCAGTAACACACACACAAGTGTGGCTGTCTGAAGAGAGTCCCACGAAGCTAACAGTTCTTGAGCGCCTGCCACAGGTCCCTGAACCAAGCACTTTACCCCAATTCTTGAGGTGCATTCATGCATACTCTTTACTTTGGTAGATTCAAAGAAAAAAAAAACAAACAAACAAGGTTCAGAGAGTTTAAGTTACTAGTCTAAGCTTACACAGATTCCCACGTTTGCAGGGCTTCTAAGCCCCTGAATGTGTGTGACCTGGTAGAATTCTTGTCCCTCCTGAGCCCCAGTTTCCCAGTTTGTAACTGGAAAGCATCATTAGCCTGGAAGCCAGGGTTTGCAGAGTGCCCTGGCGGATGGGAATCTGTAGGCAGGATGTCTTTGCCGAGAGAGGTAAGCAACCATTTCTCCAGAAACTGACAGGAATGCCTCCCTCAGTGGCCAGTGCCTCAGAAGCGGAACACCGCCTGTTCCAGTACCTGTTCGAAGATTACAACGAGATCATTCGGCCTGTGGCGAACGTGTCCCATCCCGTTGTCATCCAGTTTGAGGTGTCCATGTCTCAGCTGGTGAAGGTGGTAAGTGCTGGAGCCACAAGATGTGGCCGTGGGGATCTCTGGAGCCTGCCTGGAGTCAGCCTTATTTCTATCATTCAACTGTCAACTTCAATCTCACTTTCTAGGATGAAGTAAACCAGATCATGGAGACCAACCTGTGGCTGAAGCAAGTACGTGCGCGCAGATTCTGTGTACTGCTGCCCCCTGGTGGTAATCGCTTTATTTGCTGATGGGAAACAAAAGGGGCTGCCCTCTTGCTGAACCTGGAGCTCGATGATTCTGCTGGTCTAGGGAGCCAGGTTACCCTGGGAATTCCTTCTCCACCCCCTGGGATTGTGAGATGGGAAGGTTGTGTGGGTGCTGGGGGTCCAGTTGTCACACTTTCACAATCATTGCTTTATTCACGGAGCAACCCCCTCTTGTCCCATTTGAGACATTGTAGCCCAGGATGGCCTGGAACTTCCTGTACAGCTTAAACTGTAACCCTCTTGCCTCCACCTCCTGGCCCTCTGCCTGGCGTGGAGAGTAAGCTCGAGGTATGTAAAGAATAGGAGTTTAATGTAGGGAGCTGTCAGAAGTCCCGAAGGCCGAACCTTGGTTAATGTATTCAGAGAAGGCACCGATGAATGGCTCCTGATTGGTTGACAAGGGTTGAACTCCCCTAACCGTGAGGTCTGACTTCCTAGGGCAGGGGCAACCTTCAGACTTAGCCCATGCTGTTTGCCCTGCTACCTCCAAGTTGCTCCCTTGGTCCAACATACTTTGCCGCAGGGAAATGGCTCAGTGACCCAAAGCAGAGGTGACCGGCCTGCCAGTCACTGTGATGGCCATGATGCAGTGTCAGGAGAAAGCCTGGCTGGTCCTTCCACTACCTTCTATCTCCCCGCCTCCTTCCACCAGATCTGGAACGACTATAAGCTGAAATGGAAGCCCTCTGACTACCAAGGGGTGGAGTTCATACGCGTCCCCGCGGAGAAGATCTGGAAACCAGACATCGTGCTTTATAACAAGTAAGGAACTGGCTGTCCCAACCTCTGGTCGGGCAGACTGGGCTCTGTGTCCTCCAGCCACTCAATGGCCAGCCTTCCTTGGCCTTTCCCTCTGCAGGCTCTGGGCGGTACTGGGTACCATAGATGCCAGCAAGCCACAGAGCGGCAGGATGCGGAGTGATTCCTAAGAGAATGATGTGTGCCTGGAGGAGGGGAAAGGTCACCAGGGAAGCTGCTGGGAGGAAATGTCATTAAAGTGGGCCTTGAAGGTCACATGGGATCTGGAACAGGGGAACAGCAGCAGGAAGGTCCAGGGAGGCAGGAGAATGTGTCATGGGTAGCTGCACTGTGGGGTAGAAGGCTGGAGGATCAGGGAGAGCCCTGTCTATGGGGGGGGGGGGAGGGGTCTGGGACGGCAGGGGAGGGCCTTGCATGTGGCACCATTACTAGCTCCGCGGCAGGGATGGGAGTAAATGGCCGTCTTGCCCTATTTAAAAGAGGATACTCATGGGAGAGAGAAAGGCTGGGCAAGACTCACAGATTGTCCTAGGTTCCCGAGCTAGTAACCAGCTAGCCACCGAGGAGCCGCTAAGCACACAGCTGCTCCGAGGTTAGACTATTTTCTTTTTTGTGGCTTGTTCTTTAGCATGGCTATGCACCGGATTTTTACCTGCCTCAATTCATCCCAGTATCCGCCATGGGCAACTTCTTCTGCATGGGTCTGAAAGAGAGTTTTGGGGGAGGGGGTGTTGAGAGTTCTGAGAGCTCCGAAAACTGGCCCCAGCCTTGGCTCATTTCTCCACAACCCTCTGTGCGTTCTCACTGTAAAGTTTGATTTTTTTATGTTTATTTATTTGTGCTGGGGGTGGAAGGAGGTAAAGATGGAAGGAGGGAGAGAAGGAGGGAAGAAAGGGGGAAGGAAGGGAGAGAGAGGGTGAGCCTATGTGGAGGTCAGAGGACAATTGCAAGAGTCAGTTCCTGGATTCCACCATGTAGGTCAGTGGTCTGAGAACAGATCCCAGGCCATCAGACTTGGTGGCATCTTTACCAGGTGAACCACATTACCAGGTCTCTGCCATTTTTTAAAAAATTCCCAAATGCAAATTTCAGTATTGAATCAGGTCGTCTTTTTGAGACAGGATCTCACTGTGTAGCCCAGGTTGGCTTCAAACTCATGATTCTCCTGCCTTGGTGTCCCATGTGCTGGGAGTCTAGGGTGTGTATACCATACCTTCCACATATGATCCTTGTCTTTGATGGGCAGGTATTTCTTCTTCGTTTCTGACGCTAAGATTAACTCCTAGGGTGCTGGAACCCCATTTCCCCCTCCCCGGGCTGCCTCCAGTCAGCGGCCATCCCTCTGGCCTGCAATTCTCATGGTTCTCCAGCTCTGTGCTCTTGTGTGCTGATGTTCACGGGACACTGAAACCCCCACTGAAGGCATGGACAGTGGGCTCGTTCTGCTATCCAAGGTGCCCCATTTTTCTGAAGGAATCTTAGTTTTTCTCGAGTTTCTGCTGTTCGGAGGTTTTTCCCACCCTCGCCCCATTTCCACACATAATTTTCTGCATATGCATGAGCATGTCAGCGGGAGGGCGGGGCGCCCCTCTGCATATTCATGAGGATCGGTGGGTCGAGCCTCTGCCTGTTCATTAGGGTTACAGAGGGGTCAGAGAGTTCATTAGGGTTACAGAGAGTCAGACTCTCCAGAGCAAGTTGACCAGCCTCATCATCCCTCTGGGTTTGATTGAGCAACCCTTGGTAAGCTCTGGGTTTGATTGATAGACCCTGCCTCGGTGAATAAGGATGAAAGAACAATCAAGGATAATTCCTGACATTGATTTCAGGCCTCTACATGCACTGCATACATGGGCATCCCACACGTGTGACCACATACACACAGATAGACATATGCTTCATGCATAACACAAACACACACAAACAGAAAAGAAAAACGGTGGAAATACGGAAGGGCAGTGTCTTAGTTAGAGTTACTACTATTGCTATGAGCAAACACCATCATCAAAAGCGGTGAGGACTGGAGCTCACTCGTGGTGGGAACCTGGAGTCAGGAGCTGATGCAGAGAATTGTCACTTACTTGACCGCTTCCAGGGCTTGCTCAGTCTGCTTTCCTAGAGAAGCCAGGATTACCAGTCCAGGGGTGGCCCCACCCACCACGGCCTGGGCCCTCCCTCATCAATCACTAAGAAAATACTCTGCAGGCTTGCTTATAGCCTGATATTATGGAGACATTTTCTCAACGAGGTTCCCTCCTCTCTGATGTCAAGTTGACATAAACTAGCCAGCACAGGCAGGTTTGTGGCCACAGTTTGCCAATGCCTGGACTTGGCCCTGAACTTTGAAGTAGGTCGCTTCCTTCTCTGACATTTGTTGATCCTTGCTCAGGAGGCCCCTGTGTTATGTAGGGTCTTCAAGGTTCTCACAGAACCCTGGGGCTGGGGGTGGTGGCGCTGGTACTGAGTCTGAGTTTCCCTGGAGGCTGAGGAGAGCTCTCTTTCCTCGTACTGCTCCTTTCCTCTGGAGTCATCAGGGATTAAGGTTCTGGAAACCCAGGAAGGAAAACCAGCCAGCTGGAGCAGACATGGGTAGGAGCTCAGGCTCTGAATTGTCACGTGCAACAGCTGTGTGCCCAGTGGAAGGACGGAGACCAGCAGGGAGGAATGATCTCCACCAGAGCGCTGCCTTTCCAACAGCAACACAAGGCCATCCTGAAGCTTTAGAATTCTGTCTCTTTCAGATTTTCACCTGGCCACCAAAAGGGCCATGAAACCCAAGGATGCCTCCCACTGTTGCAGGCTAAGAGACCCAGGGAGTTGGTTCCAGAGGTCAAGAGTCTTCAGTGGGGGTGCATGCTTGTAATCCCAGCATTTAGGAGGCTAAAGCGGAAGGATCGTGAGTTTGAGTCTAGCCTGAGCTACAGTAGCATGTCTTTATCCACAAAGGAAGAAATCCTTCTGTGGGTGGGACACTAGTGAGAACCACATGACCTTGCTACCAGATGGCTTCCGTGGGTCAGAGATAGATTGCTGAATGCAAGCTCTGCAGGGAACTGAGAGTGTCACCAGTTCTCCTGTGAAGACCTCAGCATATAGACATCAACAGGACGACCCTCAGAAAAGTGTGTTATCTAGAGAAAAAGAAGCGAGGTGCATAATAAGGCTAAAAAAGAGCAGACATGGGAGTAAGTGGAGACAGACAGGGAGGGAAGTGAAGACCAACCAGTTCGCTGAGTTTTACTTGAAAGTGTGTTCTTTTTTTTTTTTTGATTTAGTTATTTATTGTGTGTACAGTATTCTGTCTGCATGTATGCCTGCTGGCCAGAAGAGGGCATCAGATCTCATTACAGATGGTTGTGAGTCACCATGTGGTTGCTGGGAGTGCTCTTAGCCACCGAACCATCTCTCCAGCCCGAAAGTGTGTTCAATGAAATCAGAAAACGTGTTTGTTTTTATTGGAGAACAGTATTGGGAGGAAAGGGGGCAGTAGAAGAACTGGAGGAAGAGGGGGCAGGGGTAGAACTGGAGGAGGGGATGGGGTAGAACTGGAGGAAGGGGCAGTGGTAGAACTGGAGGAAGGGGCAGGGGTAGAACTGGAGGAAGAGGAGGCAGGGGTAGAACTGGAGGAGGGGGCAGGGGTAGAACTGGAGGAGGGGATGGGGTAGAACTGGAGGAAGGGGCAGTGGTAGAACTGGAGGAAGGGGCAGGGGTAGAACTGGAGGAAGAGGGGGCAGGGGTAGAACTGGGGCCTGACGGAAGAAGTGAGCTTCCTTGCAAGGGTGAGTTTTACAGCATCAGCATCCGTGGCTGATCCATGAAGCCATTTCTCCATCTGCTGTGGGCTTCCATACATGTATCAGGTAAGGTACCCCGCGGAGACTGAGAAAGGGATGTTGACAAGGCCCTGCCTGCTAATATCCCCAAAGGCTGCTGAAACACCCACCTCCAGGATAACATTCATCACAAATTCAGAGCAACAGTGGGTCCCATTTTTGGCATTTAGGAGTCTCTATAACCATCCACCTAGGAAGTGTACACTGTGGAATGTACTGGCCGTATGACCAGCATGGCAGAGTGTGTGATGGAGAGGTCCTGGAGGTGGTGACGATGTGTGGGCAGAGTGTGTGATGGGGGGTTCCTGGAGGTGGTGATGATGTACTGATGTACTGATGCCTAGGCCTCAGTATCTCCCCTGGAGAATGGGGTAATTGGCCCAGTGACCTCTTATGGTCCTTTGAACTCTCATATCCCACTGTTGACAAGTCATTACTTGTCATTGTCTTGGTAACCACGTGGGAAGCCAGGCTGAGTGGCCATATAGTGGTGATGGTGAGTTGTGTGCCCCACTGTGTCTTCACAGCGCTGATGGGGATTTCCAGGTTGGCGATAAGACCAAAGCTCTACTCAAGTATACTGGAGAAGTGACTTGGATCCCTCCAGCCATCTTTAAGAGCTCATGCAAAATCGATGTGACCTACTTCCCATTTGACTACCAAAACTGCACCATGAAGTTTGGCACCTGGTCCTATGACAAGGCAAAGGTCGACCTGGTCCTCATCGGCTCCTCCATGAACCTCAAGGACTACTGGGAAAGTGGCGAGTGGGCCATCATCAAAGCCCCAGGCTACAAACACGAGATCAAGTACAACTGCTGCGAGGAGATCTACCAAGACATCACCTACTCGCTGTACATCCGCCGCCTGCCGCTGTTTTACACCATCAACCTCATCATCCCCTGCCTGCTCATCTCCTTCCTCACGGTGCTCGTCTTCTACCTGCCCTCCGACTGTGGCGAGAAGGTAACGCTCTGCATCTCCGTGCTCCTCTCCCTGACCGTCTTCCTCCTAGTGATCACCGAGACCATCCCTTCCACCTCGCTGGTCATCCCCCTGATGGGGGAGTACCTCCTCTTCACGATGATCTTTGTCACCTTGTCCATCGTCATCACGGTCTTCGTGCTCAATGTGCACTACAGGACTCCGACCACCCACACGATGCCCACGTGGGTCAAGGCCGTGTTCCTAAACCTGCTCCCCAGGGTCATGTTCATGACGCGGCCAACCAGCAGCGAGGGAGATGCTCAGAAGCCAAGGGCCTTCTACAGTGCTGAGCTCTCAAACCTGAACTGCTTCAACCGCGCAGACTCCAAAAGCTGCAAGGAAGGCTACCCATGCCAAGACGGGGCATGCAGCTACTGCCACCACCGTAGGGTGAAGATCTCAAATTTCAATGCTAATCTCACGAGAAGCTCCAGCTCTGAGTCTGTCGACGCCATGTTGTCCCTCTCTGCTCTGTCACCAGAAATGAAAGAGGCCATCCAAAGTGTGAAGTATATCGCTGAAAACATGAAAGCTCAGAATGTAGCCAAAGAGGTAAATATGTGGTTTTTATTACAGCTTCCTTGTACAGCGATGCATGGGACAGAGGTTAGAAAATTAGACTCTTAGGGGCTGGCGAGATGGCCTAGAAGTTAGAAGCACTTGCTACTCTTGGGGAGGATACAAACTTAGTTCCTAGTACCCACATCGGATGACCCCCAATGTCCATAACTCTCACTCCAGGGAATCCAACACCTTCCTTTGGCCTCCTCAGATACCCACGCACACATGTGCACGGGGACACACACACACACACACGTGTATGTACACTCACACAGAGAAATTATTTAAATTTTTTTTAAATTTATTCTTCTAATATGAGCAATTTATTTTTCATAAAGAATTGGACTGTTGTGTCAGCAGCTCCCATTCAGGCCGGCTGGACGTCCTTGGGTACATTAGTTTTCTCACCTGTAGTCCAGGCTGACCTTGAACTCACTGTCTCAGTTCCCCCCAGTAGTGGGACTCTAGGCCCATGTTGTCATTGTATCCAGTTTATAGATTTATCCAGGGATAAGGGCCACTTCTTAAGTCAGCATCGATAGTAAAAGTATTCACTAAGGAGTCTGCATAAGCAACCCTGAGATTGCACTATCTTTAGCCCCATTTTTCGGATGAAGACGTTGAGATAAAATTTACTCAGATTCTTTTTTTTTTTTTTTTAAGATTTATTTATTTAAGCCGGGCGGTGGTGGCGCACACCTTTAATCCCAGCACTCGGGAGGCAGAGGCAGGCGGATCTCTGTGAGTTCCAGGCCAGCCTGGTCTACAAGAGCTAGTTCCAGGACAGGAATCAAAAAAGCTACAGAGAAACCCTGTCTCGAAAAATAAAAAAAAAAAAAAAGATTTATTTATTTATTTTTATTTATTTATTTATGTACAATGGTGTTTTGCTGCATGTATATTTGTGTGAGGGTGCTGGATGCCCTGGAACTATAGTTACAGAGAGTTGTGAGCTGCCACGTGGGAGCTGGGAATTGAAACCAGGATCTCTAGAAGAGCAGCCAGTGCCCTTAACTGCCGAGCCATCTCTCCATCCCCTTACTCAGATCCTTACGCCTAGAAAGGCGCAGAGCTGGAGTAGAAACAGTTTGTCTCCAGCTGTTTCCTACCTGCTGCCTCGCAGAGTCACGGGAGTGGCGGGAGTGGTGTTATGTATCCTGCAGAGGGGCGGGTAAGACTCGGGCTGTGGACTTGAAGTGCTTACAGACAAGTCTTGGATATCCCCACAGAGTAACATGTCAAACAGGGCATGAGGAGTCTAAGTTTACCATGACTGTGACTTTCAGGGTGCCACGGAAAGAACACATTTACTCGAGCTCAGAAAGGGGAAATAAAACCCACATCTCCCAGCCCCTTTTCAGGGTGTGTAACTGAATTATAAAATTACGCACTGCTTCTTCATTATGTGATTATTGCTTCAAGATCATGGGCTCTCTCTCAACCCAGTTGCGGTTTCTTTGCTTTCCGAATTGTCTCGGAGTTTAATTACCGTAGATTCTCCTTCCTGTGTCAAGCCTAATTTGAAGCTCATTATATATAATTATTCTTGCTCTTTCTCCCGCCTTTCACTCCATTGTCAGCCATTACGTCTGCTGTTTATCCCGTCTGGCCTTACAAATGAGGATGACATTTGGTCAGGTGGGCAATTTTGAAGGGGCGTGCTGAGAAAGAAAAATGTCATGCTTACTCCACTTTGAAACAGATGTTAAACAGAAATTAGTATCCCAAACCAGACATGAATGAGTACTTTGAAACAATGTCAGATGATGTTGGAGTGTAGTCGCCGTCCTAACAAAGACTCCAGATCCTCCCGTAGAAGCACGCAAGCTTTAGTCATGGAATTCAACTCAGAAAAAAAATAAGAGATATATATGTATATATTTAGATGTGTATATACGCATGTATGTACATATATAGGTATACACATGCATACTTCTGAGTGGTGATACATACCTGTAATCACAGCCCTCAAGAGGCTGTGACAGGATGATCAATAATTTGGGGCCAATCTAAACTGTTTGGACATGAAGACCATACCTTGCTTTCCTCAAACAAAAGTTCTCATTTGAAACGGAGCTAACATGGCCATATATTTCACCTGTTTCTCCAAACACAACATTAGAGGTTGTTCACTGTACCAGTATTTCTTTAACTGCTGTGACCATCTGCCTGGAAGAAGCAGCTTGGGGATGTCTGTTCAGACTCATGGTTGCGGGGAAGAAGGTCCATCGTGTGGAGAAGGCATGGCGGCAGGAGCTGCCAGGCTGCATCCACAGTCAGGAAGCAGAGAGATGACTGCCACATCTCCACTGACTCTCATCTTTACTCAGTCTAGGGCCTGAGCACACGGAGTGGTGCCATCCACAGTTGAGGTGGGCCTTTCCACCGTTAGCAGTCCAGGCAGTCCCTCAGAGTCACCCCCAGAGGCTAACCTAATTTAGATAATCCTTCACGAGCATGCTCGGCAGCTCATCTCCCAGGGTTTCTGGATCCTGCCAAGTTGACAATCATTATTAATCATCACCATAGATTTCCTCGGATCACATCCGTAAGAGTCCCTGTCTATGACATCAAATGGTTTCTCTACCATAACAGGATTAAATACTGAAAATGACCTCTCCTTCATGTTCTTTTCTTTCATCATTTTTTGTTTTTCAGATTCAAGATGACTGGAAGTATGTTGCCATGGTGATTGACCGTATCTTTCTCTGGGTTTTCATCCTGGTGTGCATATTAGGGACAGCAGGACTATTTCTACAGCCCTTGATGGCCAGAGATGACACATAAATCGTGATCGGTGCTCCCCGAGGCTCGCAGGTGCTGATGCAGGGCACCGTCTCCATAGCACCACATTTTACCCAGTCACCAGCTTTGGGTTTGCTATCTCAAGGGTTAGTTACTCAACTCATCTTGATTTTTGGCAAAAAGAAAAAAAAATGTAGAAGAAAAATGTCTAGTTATTTACTATGGATAAATGAACACTTAACTAGCCTTGCTGGTAGAACATGGCAGAAGACTCCTTTTCTTGTGGTTGAAAATTAACTAGATAGAAAATCTTCCCATTCACAAATACTAAATCCACTAGCTCAGTATCTCTCTAGATTTCCTCATTTCTTTAGCCCATAGTCTCCTTGAAATTGTAGGCTATTTCAGCAGTGCCCACACCGATTCCTGCTTCTTACTGTCTCTCCAAGCCCAAGGGCTGGTCTTCCGTTTCAGTGTTTGTGTTGCTGTTAAACTGCACAGTATTGCACCCTGAGGATTGCACCCGCTCTCACCCTCATTTGCTAATAGGCTACCCTCATCTTATTCAAGTTGCTAATTTAGGAGAGCATCCTGTAGAGCCCTGCATGGCTTTAATCTCAGCACTCAGGAGGCAGAGACAGAGGCAGGTGAATCTCTGTGAGATTTGAGTTTTGAGGCCAGCCTGGTCTAGACAGTGAGTTCCCAGCTAGCAAGGGCTGCATAGTGAATGCTATCTCAAAACAAGACAAATCCCACAAACTGGACAATTTAGACACAAAGATTTTTCTCACAGTTTAGGAGCCTGAGAAGTCTAAGACCAAGGCTCCAGGAAGACTGTCTCGGGAGGAACCTTCCTCATAAACGTACCTTCCAGTGTGTCTCCAAGTGGCTGAAAGGGCTGGATTTTCTGGAGTCTTTTACAAGAGCACTAAGCCCACTCATGAGGGTAGGACCCCAGAACTAAGAGCCTCCCAGAGAGCACTGCATGGGAAGTTCACATGTGAGCTGTAAGGAACCATCCAGACCACAGGAGGAGCCGTCAGAGCAGGGCTTCACCACTTAGCACAAGGCTTTGGGTTCAGAGTTGTGCCAGGGACTTAGCAGCCCTGTGGCTTCTGCCCCTGGAGCCAATAGCAAACCTCCCACCTTAGCAGTGGGGATGCCTGGAATGTAGAAGGGTGTCATCAGAATTGGTTCTGCTTAAGGAACTGATTTGCACCAACTGAGTTTCCCGTATTAACACTTCTGACTTGGAACCACAACTGGGAACAATAATTCACAGAGACCATTGGAGTAGTCTCATTAGCTGTGTTTTTTCTCTATGCAAAATAAAACCTGACCATTTCAATTCACTGCGGCTCATATTTCAATAAATCAAAAGGAAGAGTTCTATAAAATTTGTTGGGTTAAAAATATCTTAACAGTAATGAAGATATAAGAGATGATCAATCTATACAAACTAGGGTAGCTAACAAGAGATTTATCTCAAACCAGATTTTAATAGCATTCCCTCATGATAACAAAATGCCTGAGATAATCAACTTAACGAGTTGAAACGTAGCTGGGTGGTGGTGGTGGTACACTCCTTTAATCCCAGCACTGGGGTGGGGGGGGGGGCAGAGGCTTCTCAGATGAGAGCCGAGGATGCATCATCTATGGGTGTAACGGTAAATGGCTAGGTGTCAGTTTAATATTATGTCCATTTAGCAGAGTAACAGTAATAGATTCTCCCCTAGAGCCTATGACCTCCCTATGACCTGTGTAGCCATGGTTCTTGGTCTGCTGATAATGCCAGGTGTAGGTTCTATCTCATGGAACAGGATTTAAATTCAATCAAAAGTGGCTGGCTATTCCTATGATGTTCGAATACTATCGTGCCAAAGAGCATGTCTGGCCAAACACTCATTATTGTAGCTCATTAGGCTCACAGCCAGCCAAGACTGATGACGACTTTGCTCCCCGTAGCGTGTTTATCACCTCTTAGCACCACGAAAACCAGTCAGCAGGGATGAAGCTTCCAAGTCAGCACCAGCTTCATTTTCCCATGTCCTATGACTCAAGTATGTGGTACTTCAGGAACAGGGTCTTACCCTCAGGCTCTAGACAGCCTGGGATGTCTGGCCTTAGTCCTTACAGAAGATCCTATTAACCCATGCTGACACATCCTAGGCTTTCTCTAACTTGCTTCTTCAGACTTTTCCAGATTCCTTCTACAAATTGATTCTAACGGCTTCAGAGCTACACCGTCAATCACAATAGCTACCCTGCTGTGTGGCTTCAATTTCATCCAAATTGAAACATTCCCTCCTGGAGGGAAGAGGGAAGCTCAGCAGATTCATGAAACTCACAAGAGACTAGTGGACTCCCAAGGTTCACTCCTGAGTTTATAAAAACAGAAACGACGGCCTGGAAAGAGGAAACTTCCCGGTACTGTGTCCTGCAAGTTGCACAGGTTACCCAGGCTAGGGCGGGCTTTCCATGATGTAGCTTCCCAAGTCACCCATGGTCCTGGAAGAAACCCCTCCCCCACATTCCTGTAAGTAGCCACAGTGAACTCACTGGTTCTCCAAGCTGGATTCAGGCAGAACTGTTTCTTTGTTCTATTCCTACCCTTTTATCTAGGATGACTAGAAGCAGACTCCCTGGAAAGGTCACACAACAGATTCCACTTTGGGGAACTGATAACCTATTAGCTCTCTGTTCTTATGGGAAAATATTCGAGATAACCAACTTAACCAAGAGAAAAGTTTGTTGTAGTTCACGGTTTCAGAGGCCGTGGTTGGAGGGCCCACCGCTTTGAAGTCAGTGGCAAAACAGCATATAATGCTAGGGAAACACAAGGGAGCAAAGCTGTCTACCTCGTGGTGGCTGAGAAGCAAAAGGAAGGGCTAGAGTCTCAAAATCCTCCTCAAGGGCACACCACTAGGGACCCAACTTCCTTCTGCTAGGGCCTACTCCTAAAGGTTCCACTGCCTCCCAAAAGCACCTACGTCCAAGCGTCCAAGCTTTCAACAGATGGGTCTGTGAGGGACATTTATCTAGAGCACAGACCTTCACTTACTCTAACATTATTAGAAAATGCAAACTCTACAGGGTCCATCCTCCAGAGAATGCTTACTTGAGTTTAAGCAGTGAATATATTAGCAATAAATGAGGATTTTGCTAACTTAACAGCTAAGAGTTTGAAAGCAAATGCAAGGTTTTGGGAGATAGGTGAGTTGGGGCCTTTGGGATGAAGTTGAACTGCTTTATCCATGATACAGTATACTGTCCTGACTGATGACATACCTGGTAATAGGCTAAAACTAGATTATAACTAAAGCATCCAGCATGTTGTGGGGTATTATTTTAAGATGTGTTACATTTGTTTATGCTGTGGAACATTTGTTTAATGACGCACAGCTATGTTGCATTCTTTTATGTTGCATTTGTTTAACTCTGTGAAGCTGTGCTTCTTTGCCTGTCTAAAACACCTGATGGGTTAATAAAGAGCTGAATGGCCAACAGCGAGGCAGGAGCAAGGATAGGTGATGCTGGGCAGAAATAGGAGGAGAAATCTGGGAGGAGAGAAGAATGAGCAAAAGAGATCAAGGAGTAAGAAAAGAAGGGGCCAGCTGTGGAGTCAGAGTGAAGGTAAGATTACAGAAGTAAGAAAAGGAAAAAACTCAGAGGCAAAAGGTAGATGGGAGAATTTAAGTTAAGAAAAGCTGGTTACAAACAAGCCAAGCGGAGGCTGGGCATTTATAAGAATAAGCCTCCGTGTATGGTTTATTTGGAGCTGGGTGGTGGCCCCCCCAAAAGCCAAAAGAGTAAAACAACCAACAATACCAGCTCTAAGATTTTATGATTATAATCGCTGGGGTGAAAGATAATAAAACATTATAAGATATGACAATGTGCTTACCTCAACTCAGAAGAGCAATTTTTGTTAGCTTTTGAAACAGGGTCTCATAATGTAACTCAGACTGACCTAGAACTCACAGCAATTCCCCTGCCACTGCCTCCTAAAAGTAGAGACAACAGGTGTGAGACACCATATCCAGCTGAGAATACACCTTTAAGCTTGGAAGATGGTTCTTCCAAAGAATTATCAAAGCAAAGATATGCCTCCTTTGAGATGGGATCGACGTAACTGCAGTCTGCTGTTCTGGGGTCAGGGATGAACCATGCACATAAACAACTCTATTAACCAGAGAAGGGGGGCGGGAGGACTGAAGTCATTACGAAGGATATGTCACTGTGTCTGCAGGAGTTACTTACCTGTTGTAAGTTTACAACGGAAGATAGCTTCAAACTTGAGCCATTCCACTTGAGCATCTAAAGAATAAAGTGACCTAGGGAGTTTCTAGTCACTCTTTTTCACTTATGAAAAAGAAAAATGTTGGTAAAGAGCCAGGCAGTGGTGGTGCATGCCTTTAATCCCAGCACTTAGGAGGCAGATACAGGCAGATCTCTATGAGTTTAAGGCCAGCCTGGTCTACAAAGCGAGTTCCAGGACAGCCAAAGCTGTTATACAAATAAATCCTGTCTCAAAACAAAACAAAATAATAGCTTCGTATTAAGTGTGGTGGTTTGATTAGGAATGGTTCCCATAGACTCACAGATTTAAATGTTTGATCACTAGGGAGTGGCACTATTAGGAGCTGTGTCCTTATTGGAAGAAGTGTGTCACTGGGGATGGACTTTGAGATTTCAGAAGCTCAGCCAGGCCCAGTAGCTCATTCTCTCTTCCTGTTGCCTGCTGATCCAGAAACAGAACTCTGAGCTACTTTTCCATGCTGCCATGATTCCTGCAATGACAATAATGTATTAAATCTCTGAATCTGTAAGCCAGCCACAAATAGATGTTTTCCTTTATAAAAAGTTGATGTGCAGGGCTGGAGAGATGGCTCAACAGCTAAGAGGACTGGCTGCCCTTCTAGAGGTCCTGAGTTCAATTTCCAGCAACCACATGGTGGTTTACAGCCATCTATAGTGGGACCTGATGCCCTCTTCTGGCCATAAAGTCATACATGCTGATAAAGCACTCTACACATAAAATAAATAAAGAAATCTTTTTTAAAAAAGTTGCTGTGGTCATGGTGTCTCTTCACAACAATATTAACTAAGACATTAAACCATCATTAAACCAAGTAATTGGCTTAATTCATATAGAAGTATTATGTATCACACATCCATGAATACAGGACAGATAGAATTTTAAAATATATATATGAGTTGGGCAGGGTGGAACACACCCATAGTCCCGGGTACTTAGGATGCTGAGACAGGAGGTTCACTGGAGTCCAGGAGTTTGGGGCCAGCCTGAATAATTTAAGAAGGCCCATTCTGAAAATACAAAACCACACAATTATAAGCTTTTACTAAATTTGGAAAAAGTTCTAAACGGTCTTCAACTATAACTGTATTTGCTAACACTCCAAAGATGAACTTCCTCATGGGTTCCACGTCAGAAGGCTTTCACCAATGCAGCTGGACAATGTTCTGTTGCTACCTGCTTTTATTACTTCAGTTCTAATGGACAATATTAAGCCAGGTTAGAAATTACTAATCTGTTACAGCCTATATCAAATTGAAAATAATTTCCCATTTTCATAACTGTATACATGTCCTAAGAGATGTGTGGTTGCTCACTAAACCCATAGTAATTTCTTGGCTTCACTTAATTGTATTTCCGATGTGAACCGGGACTATGATATTGGCCCATTTATAAATAACAGGAACAAAAAGCCCCAGAGTCCCAATGACCGAAACCAGAAGAAAAGTCCACAGAAACATCCGGTCAAGAACTTGTGCTATGAATTTCCAGTCTTCAACAACCTGTTAAAAAACAAACATTAAATACAAATATCAAACTTGTACACATTTTAAGAATAAAAAAAAAACCCAGAAGATAATCATTTGCTGTCTTCAAAGCATAAGCAATCCTGTGCCCAGGTCTCTGAGATAAACTGGTATAACTTATTAAATTCCATTCCAGTCTAAATCATTAGCTGACAAATATTCTCCCCTTTTAACAGTCCACTAATAGTTAAAACCCTTATAATGATGCTTTAATTATACCACCACCACATACTACAACCAACAAGTTAGTTAGAAGTGAACTAGGCAGGGTGGCACATGTATGTGGTACCAGCTACTTGGAAGACTGAAGCAGGAGAAGCCTGAACAACAAGTGGGACCACATCTCAAACAACAACAAAAAGTTAACTCAAAGTTATTCCCTGGACATAGTGGTGCTTGCTGTAAGCCCAGCATTCAGGGGGCTAAAGTAAGAGGATTGAGAGTTCAAGGCTAACCTGAGCTACATAGCAAAACGCTGTCTAAAAAAAAAAAAAAACAGTCTAGGGGAACAGGCGATGGGGGTTCTCAGTGTAGAGGTGGTACGAGCCTTTAATTCCAAAATGTGAATGAATTTCTGTTAGTTTGGAGTCAGCCTGGTCTTCACAGCAAGTCTCAGGCAAGCCTCAAAAAGGGGGGGGGGGGGTTAGAAGGGAGGGAGGGGAAGAGAAGGAGAGGGTAAGGAGAGAAGAAGGAAGAAAGAGAAGGAAGGAGAGAGAGAAGAACAGAGGGAGGGAGGGAGGGAGGGAGGGAGGGAAGGAGGGAAGGAGGGAAGAGACAAAGGCTGGCAGGGCAAGGACAGCTGGGAGCTTCAGACTATGAAACAGTAGTAAAGACTGCACTGCTATTTTATCAGATTCATTGCATCTACGACTCGCACCTGATAGAAAAATCTCCATTTAAAAACCTTCAGAAATTAGAATTAGGGAGCTGGTGAGATGGCTCAGCAGTTAGGAGCATTTATTGCTCCTGTAGACCAGGGCTCAGTTCCCAGCACCCACACCGTGGCTCACAAGCATCTGTAACTCCAGTTCAAGGGCCTCTGAAGCCCTCTTCAGACTTCCTCAGGCTCCAGGCACACATGTAATGCACACACAATCAGGCAGAAAAACACTCATACACATAAAATAAGGAAATAAATCTGGAAAAGGATTAATAGAAATATATTAGAATTTACATAATCTTAATGGGACCATTAAATATAAATTCAGTTATAAAATATTAATAGGCATAACTTTAAAAATATCATATAATAGAAAAAAGGAAAATAGTGGCCATTGAAAATCAGAAAAAAACCCAGCAGTTCAACACTATAAATTGATAAAACACATGTCCAATATTTGCATCTCAAATGTCAATTAACCTTTACAAGCCAACCAAACTTATTTTCTGTAAGGCTTTAAACAAATTTTGTTTCAAGCACATTAGATACTATTACTGCCTCACAGGAAAACCTTGACGTATGAACATAACACATGAGAACACCTAACTCCTTTTCTCTTTTTATGGTTTTTAAATTTCATTTTGCTTTTATGAGATGTAGTCTCCCTATGGAGTCTAGACTGACCTTGAACTTGCTAAGTAGCCCAAGACTTTCTCAATCCTCCTGCCACAGCCCCTGAATGGTGGGATTACAGGTATGCACCTTATTCTTTCAATTTTACTAATGAAAAACTTTACTAATTTTGTAAATGAGCCACAATAAGATGTTTTTCTAGAAAAGTATCTTGCCTGTACTTATAAAACTAGATTAGGCTCTTTCTTCAAAAAGAAATAACTTTTGATAAATTATAATGCCAAATTTCAGAAACAAAGTTACTAAAGAGAAATCCAAATCAGTAAATCATCCCATTCCAGAGCCAAAAGTTATAGCGAAAAATTACTATCCCCCCCCCCAAAAAAAATTACTATCCCGTCAAATGCATAGTGAAGCTTTCTTTATAGTCATTCAAGATGCTCTGGGGAAATGGAAAAGTGAGACGGGCAGATGCCCCATTTTGGCTTTGCAGGGCAGCAGACTGAATACCCGCCACAGACCTCTCGGACGTCGTTCTCTTTCCTGACATGTCTCGTGATGTAGCGGATGCAGCCGAGTGCAGCTTCCAAGGTGTTCCTAGACTTCGGTCCACTGCCATCCTCGGTTTCTTCCCTCTGAGTGAAGTACCTGTCGACATGACTTCTCATGCAGAGCAGTTTGGGGAGCTTGTGAAGAAATATCTTACGGACCCACGGTGCCATAGCATTGTGTGTTGAGGAAGAGCGGTGGTGGATGTTGATGGCAAAGACAGTCACCATAATGGAGAGTGTCACGAAAATCATGGTAAACACCAAGTACTCCCCAATCAGAGGTATGACTTTGGACGACGAGGGTATGATCTCTTCAATAACCAGAAGGAAGACGGTCAGAGAGACGAGCACTGACGTGCACAGGCTGATCTTTTCACCTTCGTTTGACGGGAGATAGAAGACGACCACAGTCAGAAATGAGAGCCCGATGCAGGGGATAATGAGAAATAAGGTATAGAAGAGAGGCAGCCGCTTAATCACAAAAGAGTACGTGACATAAGGGTACCAACAGCAGCTGTCCGTTCTGTTCCCTTTGATCCCCGTGGCACTCATGATTTCCCATTCTCCGTTGTCAAAAAAGTCGGTTCTGTCTACATTTTGGTCCTCTAGGATTATATCAACCTGGGATCCATCATACGTCCAAGAGCCGAATTTCATGGAACAATTCTGGAGATCGAATGGGAAAAACGTGACATCGATAGTACAGGAACTTTTGTAGTTTGCTGGTTGTGTCCAGGTGACGGTGCCATTGTACTTGACAATCGTTTTCGTGCTGGCCCCTTCAAAACGTCCATCTGCACTAAAAGAAACACACAGTAACGGTGCCTAAATTAAACAACCCAAGCACACATTTTATAAGCCCAATATAAAAGGAAACCTGTGGGTAACAGCATGAAATAAGTTTGAAATTACTAAGTGCCCAAATGCCTGCTCCAGCCACGGGTCCTCGCTTTCTGGACATCTTCCTGACATGTATGATTCTGCTGGAACTAAGCCTACTCTCCCCTTTGTATTATGAGATGAGCAAATCCATGTTTATCAAAATGCTGAGATTTTTATAGTTGAAAAGACCTCACTTGACATGCAAATAGAATCAGGCTGTTTCTATACCAGGCACGCACAGAGGCAGAGCCTGACTCTTTATCTCCAGACTTCCTCTTCCACCAGAGAATTTGCACCAGGCAAGGCCCGCCTGAACCTGCACTAAAGAGGCACAGCAGCAGGTAGAAGCCCCAGTGCCCGAGTCCTTCACAACAGTTCTGCTGTGTATCTTCAGGTTCAGTTACAGAGAGCAGCCAATGCTCAGGGAGCTGCCCCGTGCTACATTACAAGCTTTCTTCATCCTCCCATATTGAGGAACACGAAAGTAAAAGGATCCAAAAGATTGTTTTTGCCCAGCATTTGCTGTCCTTATGCCAAGGCCTTTGTGCAAACAGGACAGAATGCTTTCAGCTGCTGAGGGAGCTGATGTACAGGGAGCCGCCCCGTGCTACCTTTCGCGCTTTCTTCATCCTCCCATATAGAGGAACATGAGGTAAAAGGTTCCAAAAGATCATATTTTGCATAGCATTTGTTCTAAAAAGCCTTTGTGCAAATAGGAGAGGTGCTTTAGCATAAATGCAAGCAAGCTCTCCCATTTACTCTGAGAGGGCCCTGGGTGGGGGAAAATGCAGCTGGTACTGGCAATTACCCTCAAAACACTCCTAGAGAGGCTGCTCATGCATGGGTTAAAAATTAACCCCGAGCTCCTCACCGTGGGAAAATGGCAATATTGTGCTATTAGGATGCCAATCTCTAGAAAATATTAGAAGACAGTGTTGAACATAAACTGTAACCTCAACTAAAAACAAATCCCCGCAAACGTGGAAGTCTGACTTGAATAAGGAAGCAAATGGGGACATCACAGTGTCTTGGGGTGAAACCTCTCTCCGCCACATGAGAGCTTTGTGACCCTAGCAAAGCGTAACTGCCGTAGGTCCATGTCAGACAGTCGGTGCACCCCGCATTTAAAACTGTTGTGAACACATGGCCAACCACGTAAAAGCTTCCTGTCTATGTAAGCTAATCACAAGCATGACCTCTCTCCTCACCCTCCCTTATTCCTTTCTATGTTTGCCAAGTCCTTTTTTCTTATTTCAGAAACCAGGTGACACGTTTCTGATAAAAATAACACACTAAAAAGACAAAGGATACACAGCACCCATGAAACAAATAAGCACAAATCCAAGTCATTTGATTTCATAGCTAAACAATTTGCAGACGCGAGGGAAAAGGTTACTAGTGCCTGGTAGCAGTACAAGGTTTTTTTTTTTTTGGAAATGTAAGGTAATATTTAGAATATAACTTACTTGTCAAACAAAACGATGTCTGGGATCCACAGAGAGTCTGATGGGACGCGTATAATTTTTATTCCACCATAGTCATCAGGATTCCATCTTAATTTTACATCTATCCATTCCTGTAAAATGAGAAATTCAACTCCATTTCAATCAATACATTATAAAATAAGTTAAAGATATACTTCCTGTCATATCCAGAACCTTTAGACATAAATCATTTCTGTTCCCAATTCAGAAAACCTTCTCAAGAATAACATCCTGCCCCACTGTACACTGACTCCAGCTGTGGTCCTGATGAGGCACAGGGGAGGACCCGTACTGATGCATTCACGGTTCTCTACTTGTCAGGCATAAACAATCATGAGAAAGAGAAAGAATAAACAATGGAAAATATTCAACAACACCTGGAGACATACGTATGATGGTCCACAATTAAAATAATTCATTACAGAGAGATCACTAGGGAATAGGAGGGGTGCTGGAAGAGGAGGGTCATAACATAGGGATGGAGGGACATACATGCTGTATGTATGGATGACACTATCACAGGGAATCCCAATAATGTGTAGTTAGCATGCTAATAACTATAATAATGACTAATTGCATTCCTGTCCATTCCTGTTGCACTCAAATTAAAAGCCAAATCCTGGGGCTAGGCAGTCGGCTCAGTAGCTAAGAGCACTTGAAGTTTTTGTAGACAGGTCCAGTTCCCAGCCTCCGCATGGCAGCTGACAACCCCCTATAATGCCAGTTCCTGGTGATGCAATGCCCTCTTTTGGCCTCCTTGGGCATTTCATGTACATGTATATTTAGATGCATGCACACTAAATGCTCATACATAAAAATAAACATTTTTTTAAATAAAAAGTAAAAATCCAAATCCTTACAGGGTCCTATAAGTTACTATTCTACTGGCTTCTCATTGTTCTTTTGACTCCCCATCTCCACGGGGCTCCCCATGGCTCACACACCTTTACCCACAATTACTGGATACAGCTCAGCCTCTGGACCTTTTGCTTGCTGGTCCTCTACCCAGAACACTCTTCTCCCCTAGATGCCCATAAGGCTTGCTTCTTCTCCCCTGAGACTTTCTATGAGCTTTGCCTTTTTGGCCACGGAGGACCTAAAATAAGAAGTGGGCAAGCTGCTAGCTGGGCACCTGCTTGATTGGTATACACACCTGTTTCAACCAGACGTTTGTTGTCATTAGCTGGTTTTTCTCATCCTATTTAAAAAGAAAGAGAAGAAGAAAGGTTGGTTGTTTCCATTCCACAGCAGTAATTCCTTAAGAGCTTGAACATGGTGGCAGTTGCTGACTGTCACTGCTAAGCCTGAGCTCTAACTCAGAAAAGGCACCTTTCTTACCCTTTTATTTCATCTTTGAATATCAGCTGAAACCCCAAGTATGCTTTTCCAGACACTCTGGCTTCTCAGTTTTTCTGAAGACCCTACCCACTTTCTATAGCGGCTGCAGTCTTCCATGGCTGCCCCTATCTCAAAAGGAGTGGCTTCGGGTCCATGTTCCTCCTTCCTGAACCTGCTGAGATTTACAGCTTCCCTGCCTGCCCTGTTTGTGTGTTCTCCCTCTCTCATTCTCCCCCCCCCCTCCCCCTCTCTCGCTCTCGCTCTCTCCTAATATGGTCCTTAAACTTTAAAAAGTTAAACATTTCGGCTGGGTGGTGGTGATGCACGCCTTTAATCCCAGCACTTGGGAGGCAGAGGCAGGCGGATCTCTGTGAGTTCGAGACCAGCCTGGTCTACAGAGCTAGTTCCAGGACAGGCTCCAAAGCCACAGAGAAACCCTGTCTCAAAAAACAAAAAAACAAACAAACAAAAAAAAGTTAAACATTTCGATAAAAATGCTCCTTTCCATATAGAATGAACACCTGCTAATTGTTCTCACTCTAAAAAACAAGATTAAGCTCATATTATTACTCTAAACATTCTGTCGTTCAGGTAAACTTCTCCAAAGCTTATCACTTGCGATTCTATATTTAGTTTTCATGGTCTCAACTACTACAGTTTCTCAATTTTTTTCTTATTTTCCGAGACAGGGTTTCTCTGTGCAGCCTTGGCTGTCCTGGAACTCACTCTGAAGACGAGGCTGGCCTCAAACTCACAGAGTTCTGCCTGCCTCTGCCTCCTGAGTGCTGGGATTAAAGGCACACACCACCACTGCCTGGCACATTTCCTCAAACTTAAGAAGATCTAAGATATGAGAACAACATTATTCACTTTGCCCTAAAAGGGTGTGATGACACACACCATGTACTCAACCTGCCTTTCTTAAAGGAGGGAGAAATTCAGACATTTGTGTACAAATGTCATTAGAAGAAAATTGGACAATTTTCTGCCAATAGAAATATGAATAAATTATATGAGGATTTTAACATAACTAGGAGAAAAAACAGTAAGCAAAATGATATCAAAAACACATTCCAGGGACTGGAGAGTTGGCTCAGTGGTTAAGAGTGCCTTTTGTTCTTGCAAAGGACCCAGGTTGGATTCCTAGTACCCACATGGAAGCTTACCACTTCCTTAGGCACCAGCCATGCTTGTGGTGCACAGACATACATGCAGGCAAAACACTCATACACACAAAATAAAATAAATCTAAATAGCAAGACAAAACAAAAGCCCACACATTCCAAGTTTGTAAAACAGGCACAAAGAAAAAAATGGCAAGAAACACAACAAATAGGGCTTTTTGTTTTTATACTGGTCTCAGTAGCTCAGGCTGGCTTCAAACTCTCCCTGTAGTAGGGGATAACCCAGAATTCCTTATTCTCCTGCTTCTACTCCCAAGTGCTGGGATTACAGGTGTGTACCTCCCCCCACAGACACCTCAGCAATCAATTGTTAACATCAGTCATCTACAAATGGTAGAATTAGAATCACTTTTTATCTGGTTTTTTTTTTTTACACTTTTAAAAAAAATCTCTACAAAATCATGTGCTACTTCTGTAACCATAAAATAAATGCACGCTCATGGTATTTTAATATATGTAAATATTTGATCACGATCCTAAATATAATTATTGGCATGATCAGAACAAGAAGAAATTAGTTTTAGAAGTGTGACTTTCTTAGGGTAAACACTAAGAATCACCGGGCGGTGGCGGCAATGCACGCCTCTGCCTCCCAGCCCTCAGGAAGCAGAGTGAAATGGATCTCTAGGAGTTCAAGGCCAGGCTGGTCTACAGAGTGAGTTCCAGGACAGCCAGAGCTATCTCAAAAACAAACAAAACAAAAAATAAAAATGAAATAAAGAGAGAGAGGGAGGGAGGAAGAGAAAGAGAATGTGTGTGCCTGGTGCCTGTGGTGGTCAGAAGAGGGTGTCAGATTCTCTGAAACTGGAGTTATCAAGGTCTGTGAACACTATGTGGTTGCTGAGAAGTGATGTGGGAGTCTTCTGTTTTGTGTTGATTTCATTGGTTAAATAAAGAAACTGCCTTAGCCCTTTAATAGGACAGAAAATTAGGTAAGCGGAGTAGACAGAACAGAATGCTGGGAGAAAGAAGCCGAGTCAGGCAGTTGCCATGATTCTCCCACTCCAGACAGACGCAGGTTAAGATCTTTCCTGGTAAGCCAGCTCATGGTGCTACACAGAATATTAGAAATGGGTTAGATCAATATGTAAGAGCTAGCCAATAAGAGGTTAAAACTAATGGACCAAGCAGTATTTAAAAGAATACAGTTTCTGTGTAATTATTTTGGATAAAGCTAGTCGTGCGGGGGGCCGGGTGCCAGGAACATAGCCCACCACTCCTATTACAACAGAGAAGTCACCATGGGTCCTTTGCCAAGAGCAGCCAGATCTCTTAACCACTGAGCCCTTTCTCTAGCCCCTGATATGTCTCAAGTGTCATCTTGAAATAATTTCTGGTCCTCAGAAGCTATGATTCTATTCTTGGACTATTAATCAAACCTTCTAGTGCATGCTTATGTACAATATAAAATGTTTTGGTTTTTCTTATTATTTTTTTTATTTTACATACCAACCACGGTTTTCCCTCTGTTCTCCCCTTCCCACATCCTTTGAAACCCTCCCATCTAGTCCTCAGAAAGTCAGAAAGGGTATAGCCTCCCATGGGAGTCAACAAAGCATGGCATATGCCTTGAATGCATTGGCACAGGAGACTACTTTTTAAATATAATCCCAGTAGCAAAACACTTAGATGACAATTAGTAAATGGGACCTCCTGAAACTGAAAAGCTTCTGTAAAGCAAAGGACACAGTCAATAAGACAAAATGGCAGCCTATAGAATGGGAAAATATCTTCACCAACCCCACATCTAATGGAGGCAGAATATATAAAAAACTCAAGAAACTAGACATCAAAATACCAAATAATTCAATTTAAAAAATAGGGTACAGATCTAAACACAGAGTTCTCAGCATTAGAAACTCAAATGGCTAAAAAACATTTAAGAAATTGCTCAGCATCCTCAGTCATCAGGGAAATGCAAATCAAAATGACTCTGAGATATCATCTTATACCTGTCAGAATGACTAAAATCAAGAACACTGATGACAGCTTATGTTGGAGAGGATGTGGAGTCAGGGGAACACTTCTCCACTGCTGGTGTGAGTGCAAACTTGTACAACCACAAGTTTGGAAATCGGTATGACGGTTTCTCAGAAAATCGGTAATCAATCTACCTCAAGACCCCACGATACTACTCCTTGGCATATACCCCAAAGATGCTATTTATCACAAGGAGACTTGCTGAACTATGTTCATAGAAGCATTATTCGTAATAGCCAGAACCTGGAAACAACATAGATGCCCCTCAATCGAATAATGGATAAAGAAAATGTGGTACATTTACACAATGGAGTATTACTCTGTGATTAAAAAAAAAAAGACATCATGAAGTTTGCAGGCAACTGGATGGAACTAGAAAAAAATCATCCTGAGTGAGGTAACCCAGACCCAGAATCACAAATTTGGTATGTGCTCACTCATAAGTGGATATTAGATGTAAAGAAAAGAATAACCAGGCTACAATCCACAGCCCTAGAGAAACTAGATAACAAGAAGGACCCTAAGAGGGATGCATGGATCGCCCTGGGAAGGGGAAATAGATGAGATCTCCTGGGCAAACTGGGGGTGGGAGGGTGGTGGGGAGAGGACAGGGGATGGGAACATGAGGGATCGGGATGGTTGAGTTGGGGAAGGGACAGAGAGGAAGAGCAACGAAAGAAATATCTTGATAGAGAGAGTCATTGTAGGGTTAGAGAGAAACCTGGTGCTAGGGAAACTCCCAGAATCCACAAGGATGACCCCAACTAAGACTCCTAGCAATAGTGGAGAGGGTGCCTGAAATGGCTTTCTCCTGTAATCAGATTGATGACTACCCTAATAGTCATTATAGAACCTCATCTGGTAATTTATGGAAGCTGATGCAGAAATTCACAGCCAAGCACTATGTCCAGCTGAAGGGATGGAGGAGGGATTACATAAGCGGTGTGTGTGTGTGTGTGTGTGTGTGTGTGTGTGTGTGTGAAGATCATGATGAGGAAACCCACAGAGACAGCTGACCTGGGCTTGTAGGAGCTCACAGACACTGGACCGACAGCTGGAAAAGCTACATGGGATGGAACTAGGCCCTTTGCATGTGGGTGACAGTTGTGTAGCTTGGTCTGTTTATTTGAGGATCCTCTAGCAGTGGGACCAGGATCCACCCCTGGCACACAAGCTGGCATTTTGGAACCTATTCCCTGTGGTGAGATGCCTCGCTCTACCTCGATGCCGTGGGGATCGCTTGGTCCTGCCGCAGCTTGATAAAATGTTTTAATATCTTTGAATTTGATTAAGGACAGACCTAGCATTAGCAAATGAAATAAGATTATTTACTACACAACAACATAGAAACAGAGTATCACTATACCTGTGGCACACTAGTCACTGTTCCCTGGTCAGCTCCTTGTGGCAAAGGGCTACGTCTGGTCACCTTGGTAACCTCTGGTGTCTGACATGCATCTGGGAAAAAACTGACTTTACCTAAAATTGGTGTGAAATGGACTTCGTAAGAGCAGGCAGACTTACCACGTCCACCAACTGAGATATTGCAAGGCCAAACTTGATCTTTATTTTGTCACTCAGGTGTTCCACAGGACGAACCCACCTTTCGTAGTCTTCAAATAAATCCTTAAATAAACGGTCTTCGTGTTTTGCAGCAGAGGACAGTTCAGGCAATCCTGCATAACAAGTTTTAAGAAATTAGCACGCTGGCTGCTCTCCGTAAATACCTATACTTTAAGAAATCAACACTGTTAATGGTCCAATTAAAATTTAAGATATTATTGTTTTAGGTTTGTTTGTTTGTTTGTAACAGGATATCATGTAGCCCTGGCTCCCCTTGGATTCCCTATGTAACCAAGTAACCAAGTATAGCCTTCAACTCCTAATCCTCCTGCCTCTATCACCCAAGTGCTGAAATTACAGGCATCCATCACTGTATTCATCCAGCTAATTTTTAAGATTTATTTTTATTTTAAATTGGGGGGATGTGTGCACCCCCATGAATGTAAATGCTCCAAAAGTTCAGAGGTGTCTGATTTCTCTTAGAGCAGGAGTTATAGGCAGCTGTGAGCAGCTTGATGTAGGTGCTAGGATTCAAACTCAGGTCTTTTGCAGGAACAGCATGTGCTCTTAACAGATGAGCCATCTCTCTAGTCCCCTGATGTGGCTTTCAAAATGAAATATTAACACAAACGCTATTAGAGATACTCTGGGTCAGATATAATTCTTAGTTAATCATATTACTCACTATAGAAATATGCCAAATTTTTAAATAAACACTCAGTACTTAATACAGAGCAACTTAATAACATTTAGGTACCAAGGGCTGCGGGGTGTTTTTCTGTGGTGGACTGCAAGAATCAGCCCCGGGGTCAATCCCTCACACCGACAAAACAAAGAGGAGTAAAGGCCTTTCAATTGTCAGGGCTATGGATGGGGTCGATATCAAAATCCTAGAAAACAAACATACCTAATAAATTCTAACTGCTTCATAAAAGGAAAATAGATATACTGAAGTAAAATTCATCTATTAACTGGAAATATAAAGACATGTACTTTACTTCGCATAATTTTATATATAAAATATTGAATGAATTATTTAGATTCGTATTGTATATTTGTATAAAACTACTTTAGGCCCTAAGTCTTGAGGAGGCGCTGCAGTGTTGGAACTTCTACTCAATCTATTTATAGAGAGAATTCCATGAGATCATTTCCAAGAGCATAATCATAATCTCCCCCCACCCCCCGTCAGTTTTTCCCATCACAGTAAGTGGCTCTATCACCTGTCTGGTTCTGTCGTCTAAAAATTATGACTCACACTTGACACCACTTTCTCCCTTACAGCTGCACACAATCCACAAGCATGCTGTTGGCCTTGCCCCTAAAACTTCATGACCCTAAATGCATGTATTCCCCACTTTCTCTGTTGTCACCCGCCTACCACAAGCTAGCTGAATCCCTCCCCAGGACTAGGAAAAGTCTGTCGCTAAAAGTAATCTCCAGGGGCAGGAGAGATGGCTCAGCTGTTAGGAGCACTTGTTACTCTTGGAGGAGACCTGAGTTCAGTCCTCAGCACTCACATGGTGGCTCACTCCCATCCATAACTCCAATTCCAGAGGCTCCTACACCTCTTCTGACCACCCAGGACACCAGGCACACATACAGGACACATACATACATGCAAACAAAATACTCATAAACATATTATGTAATAAATAAATCTAAAAATAACCAAACTGTACTCTAGTTGTTCCAAATGAGGGGCCTCCCCATGTCCTGGGGCACTGAGCGGCATTAAGTACTGTTAAAGTCAGTTACCACTATTAGTTAAGGACAGGGTCTTCAAACGTATATTGTACGCATCCCTTCTGCTCTCATTGTCGGATTAAATAAGCACACACTGGGGCATGGGGATAGCGGAGGCCCTAATTAGCAGCTCCTGGATGCTGCCTTGATCCTCTGGATGTCTTAAACGAAAGAGCTAATGGGACTGACAGCTAACCAGACTGCTCTGAACACTCTACAGATACCTCCAGAACGCAGCTGGATGACGCAGCTGATCACTGCGGCTCCTGACAGCACTGTTTGAAACAATTTGTACCAGATACTTTGTTCCCATAAACCTCAGTGAACTCTAGCCCACCCTTCAACCGTTTCCACTTTGGCCAGAAGGGGAGAACTCCCACTGTTACTTTAGCAGAGGGATTTCGTGACTGGTGACAAGGCCTGGGAGGTAAAGGCACAGGCCACCAAGCATAATGGCCTGAGCTCCATCCTTGGGTCCTGCACAGCGGAAGAAGACCGACTCCTGAAAGTTGTCTTCCTGAGTCGCCTCCACAAGCATCCTAGACAGCATCACTGGAAACAGGCACCCTGAATGGTCCCAGCAGAGGCCAAGCTGTGGCAGCCAAACTGGGGTAGCCAAACAGATCAAGAACAGCCAATAAAGAAAAACAAACAAACAAAACAAAGAGAGGCAGAAACAGAAATAGCAAGAGAACAGAAAGCTGAAATGAAGAATACAGGCTGTAAGGGGCCAGAGAGGAGAACCTGCAGGCTCTGGTTGGCAGAAGAGGTCCAGAGAACTCTCAGGTCTTCAGAGCTGAAGTCTGTCAGCCCCTAGGCTGAGAGCTGTAACCACAGCCATTGCCAAGGGCCAAGAGTTCTGATGCCTGAAGGAGGGAGCACTAGCGGATGCCGCTTGATATCTGAAGGATGGAGCACTAGCGGATGCCGCTTGACTACTGCTGCCAAACATTGCCAGGAGCGAAAGCTGCTCGACGCCAGCATTTGAGGAGTTCTCTGCCTGCTGCAGGCTTCTGTCCAGGTAGAGAAGAGAACCATGAGCCAACTGAGCTGTGACAGAGCCAGCTCTGCAGCTCCTCACCTGCTCACCATGGCTTGGTTCTCTGCAGAGACCCAGGCAATCTTTTCAAAACATGGACTGACTGATGCTAAACGTTGGCCTAACGGATTTCTTCAGCTTTCCAATGTCCCTGGCCCCTGCTGGCATTGCTCTCCTTGGTTCCAACTGTACTGAAGGATCAGTTTCTGCCACACACGTTCCCATCAACGAGGCACATGCCCTCCCTTCCCCTGCCCTGGCCAAGTCAGGCATTCTTCAGACCTCAGCTGACAGGTTTTCCTGAAAACCTCTTTCCTACTCCAGTTCACACTGCATTAGCGCCATGTCCCTCATCTTTATCGTAGCTATGTGGATCTTGTGTGGTTATGATTAAAGTCTGTCTTCTTCACTGCTTTTCTCACCGCTCTCTCTAGCCCTGAGTAACAACACTTCAGGGTTCAGTCTATTCACTGAGTGAATATATGGCTGGATAAGTGATCCGGTATTCACTTATTGCCATATGCTAACCCTCATTTTTTTTGTTGTTTTTGGTTTTTGAGATAGGGTTTCCCCGTGTAACAGTCCTAGCTGTTCTGGAACTAGCTCTTGTAGACCAGGCTGGCCTCAAACTCACAGAGATCCACCTGCTTCTGCCTCCCGAGTGCTGGGATTAAAGGCGTGTGCCACCACCACCGGGCCGCTACCCATTTTCCTCTAATGATTTTAGAATGTTATCTTTGGTTAGGGAACAACCGGCATGAAAGCCGTCTTCATTTTCTCTGAAGTTCACTAGACTCATCTTAAAATTAGAGACGCTGCCGTACTCAGATTTGAACATAAAGAGCACCGTAACCCAGCCGATAAGAGTTGAGAATGGTATCATGGCATTAGGGACTCAAGGGCAGAGATTCTCAACCTTCCTAATGCTATGACCCTTTAGTACAGTTCCTTAGGTTGTAGTGAAGCCAGTCATAAAATTATTTTCCTTGCTACTTTGTAACTGTAATTTTGCTACTCTCATGAATGTAAACATCTGATTTGCAACCCCTGTGAAAGGGACATTTGAAGCCAGGCGGTGGTGGTGCACGCCTTTAATCCCAGCACTTGGGAGGCAGAGGCAGGTGGATCTCTGTGAGTTTGAGACCAGCCTGGTCTACAAGAGCTAGTTCCAGGACAGGCTCCAAAACCACAGAGAAACCCTGTCTCAAAAATACAACAACAACAAAAAAAAAGGGGTCATTTGATCCTCAAAGGAGTCAAGACCAACAGGCTGAGAACCACTGCTCAACTCCGACAGGAGAATCACTTGAGCCCAAGGGCCATCCAGACCCCATCTCAAAAGCAAAACTTGGAATTTTAAAATGTCCAGGCTAGATTCTATTCTGGTTCCTAATATTTATGAAGTGATTCAAGGCAAGTCACCTAGCCTGTTTGCATCTCAGTTTCTATGCCCATGAAAACAGGCACAGGACAGCAGCACCTACCCTATAGGGCTGCTGAGAAGGCTGTGCGTGTGTGACAGGCACCTGCACCAGCTCACTCTTACTATTCTGACAAACAATTGCTACGGCAGTGGAAAGTTCTAGGCCTGCAGAGGCAATCACACAAAAACACTGCAATGAAAGCAAGCCACCCCCACAGAGACTATCTGAAGCCTGCCAATGTCCAACAAGGATAGTTTCCTGGCAGCCCAAGGCAACAGAACCTTGCAAATATGCAGAGGAAAAAGTGCCTGTGGCACAAGGCACTCAGTGTACGATGACAGAGCTTTCTCCAAGTCTCCTGGGTGAAGGTGGTTGCTTAGGGGTTTTTTGCTTTGTTTTAAATTTTGAGCCAGTGTCTTACTCTGCAACCTAGGTTAGCATTCTTGTTCTAGCCGACTCTACTTCCTACCATTAAATGAGCCTCTACTCATTAAAGCTAACAACTATATTATCAGTGTACTAATTGCTCAGAAATCACATATCCTGGAAAAGAACAGGGAACCAAGTAGTTAAGCAGACTAGAAGGACATAAACATTTCATGGGATAATTCTCCTGGAGTCTTTAAGAGAACAACAAAAGAAAAACTGAGCTGAACAGCTAACACGTGGAAATCCACGTATCACTAACACCTTGAAAGATTTAGATTTTGGTTTTATACAGTCAGTTTTAATTGTGAATACCAACTGTGTCAAGTTGGAAGAATTGGAATAATATTTAAATTTTTTCATAAAACCAGGGATGGTGGCACCTGTAGGCACTGGGTAGCTAAGGTAGGAATATCAAAACTTCCAGTCCCACACAGGCTACACAGCAAGTCCAAGGTCAACCTGGGCTGTCTAAAAGCAAAAGACAAAGTCTCACAATTCAGTAGAACTATATTTATTTTCAAAGAAATAGTCCTGCTCCTTAATTTTACTATGGTGAAGAAGAAAGAACACAGAGCTGCAGAGCTGAAAGCCTCCACGGAAGGCTTGGCATTCCTCCAAGGCTTTGACCTCTGCATGCTACAACTTCTAATCTATACAAAATAGGGACATCTCATTGGCAAAATAGGTAATCGTGTACAGAAAGAACTCTGAATCCATCACACCAGACCTTCCCTTCCCCTCAAGCTGGCACACCCCAGGTACAGAGACTTGATCTAAGACCTTCTATCTGCTAGAGAAGTGTCTATCTACCACTGAGCCACACCCTGAGCCCTCCTCTTGCTTCCTGAGACAGGCTCTCTGTGAATTACTCCCCCTGAGCCTTAAGACTCACTCTGTAGCCCAGGCAGGCCCAGAAACTGTGACCTCCTATTGAGGTTTATGTTAGAGCTAAGCCCCACGAAACCTCTCAAGATTCAGGAGGGCAAAAACTGGCTAAAGGTATCTGAGGGTGGGCAAATACAATGTTAGCTCACATACGTCTTTTTTTTTTAAATTTATTTATTTATTAAAGATTTTGTCTCTTCCCCGCCACCACCTCCCATTTCCATCCCCCTCCCCCAACTAACCCCCCCTCAGCCCGAAAAGCAATCAGGGTTCCCTATCCTATGGGAAGTCCAAGGAACCCCCACCTCCATCCAGGTCTAGTAAGTTGAGCATCCAAACTGCCTAGGCTCCCACAAAGCCAGTATGTGCAGTAGGATCAGAAACCCATTGCCATTGTTCTTGAGTTCTCAGTAGTCCTCATTGTCTGCTATGTTCAGAGAGTCCGGTTTTATCCCAGGCTTTTCCAGACCCAGGCCAGCTGGCCTTGGTGAGTTCCCAGTAGAACATCCCCATTGTCTCAGTATGTGGGTGCACCCCTCGCGGTCCTGAGTTCCTTGCTCGTGCTCTCTCTCCTTCTGCTCCTGATTTGGACCTTGAGATTTCAGTCCTGTGCTCCAATGTGGGTCTCTGTCTCCTTTCATCGCCTGCTGAAGGTTCACATACGTCTTTTTATCATGTTCCATTTACTCTATGCTCTCTCGATATTCCCCTTATGATGGTCCTGGCTGTTCTTTCTCACTGCTGTTCCTCTCGTCCCACAAGGTTTCAAGTTTACATAGACATACAGAGAGAGCTAGCAATTCTATAGGCGATAACAATAGTATCAAGCATGCTTTTTTTGTTGTTGTTGTTGTTTTTTTTTTTTTTTTTTAGAGCTAACTGGATGAACAAAGGACTAACAAGGTAGGTGCCTTATGTCTCAGAAGGGGTGCAGCTGTGAAACGCCCCAGAAGATATCAGGAGGATTAGAATGGAGCGCGTCCCTGGGCCAAGCATCCTGTGCTGTATCTGCTGGCACCCAGGTGAGAAGGAATTTCTTTCTCTGGAGCTTGTTTAGCAACCTAAGCTTTTTTCCTGTATATTTCAGGGGTAAAGGCACAAACAGTTAATTTCCTAGACTAAGACCTCATGTCAAATGAAAGGTAAAGGTAAGTGCAGAATATTAATAGCTTGTTAGGGCAGAGCAAAGACCAGCAGGCTATACTCTCCTGACTCGGCTGTGAGAGAATTCAGGGCCACCCAGACCTGTGTAGGAGCAGACATATTGTCTCTCTGTTCAGTGTCTCCTGCTCAAGGTTCCTTTCTTGTCAATAAGTCCTGTCAATAAGGATAATTGTGGTGGTCCAGCTTTTTGTAGATTTGACCATTAGAACAAGGGTTTGGCTGAGTGAATGCTTTCACACCAGGGCCCCATGGTGTCAGAGAAGGTATACAGTTGCCAGTACAGGAGAAGTTGGGTTTAAAGAATGATTTATATACTGCTGGGGTATTTCAGGATGAATGCCATTATGGAAAAGAGAAGTGCCATGATTCCACAATATTTCTACAGAATTGACAGTGACTATCCAAAAGACAAGTGTTCCCGAAGCTCTGCAAACCGGGTTGCTCATTAGAGTGGACACTCCCGTGAGTCTGTCTAGTGCTCTGTCAGCTGTACTTCCGCTGTATAGGACTTGTGGCTCACATCAGCCTCCTGCCAAAGTTTCTCATACGGCTGATACTACAGGCCTGGGCTACTTAGGACTGACTACACCAGACCAATTTTTATAAGTTTTAATTTTTATTATAAAATATTAATAAGCTGGAGTGGTGATACACACTTTTTACTCCAAAATGAGGGAGGCTGAGGCAGGAGGATCATGAGTTTAAGGCCAGTCTGGGCTACAGTGTAAGACCCTGTCTCTAAATAACATTAATTTGGGCTAGAGAGATGGCTCAGTGGTTAAGAGCATTGCCTGCTCTTCTAAAGGTCCTGAGTTTAATTCCCAGCAACCACATGGTGGCTCACAGCCATCTGCAATGAGGTCTGGTGCCCTCTTCTGGCCTGCAGGAATACATGTAGACAGAATATTGTATACATAATAAATAAATATTTTTTTTAAAAAAAGAGCCGGGTGGTGGTGGCGCACGCCTTTAATCCCAGCACTTGGGAGGCAGAGGCAGGCGGATCTCTGTGAGTTCGAGGCCAGCCTGGTCTACAAGAGCTAGTTCCAGGACTGGCTCCAAAACCACAGAGTAGAGAAACCTTGTCTCGAAAAACCAAAATAAATAAACAAACAAATAAATAAATAACATTAATTTAAAAAAGGATAACCTATGCGTAGCTGTTTCACTGTTGTGCAAATCAAATAAAATTAAATACATTTTCTTAGTCTATCGGGTATTAAGTAGTTTACATATTTATTTAATTAGTTTTCTATATGGCTACCCAAGTGCACAGCTGTGAAGTGTGTGCAGTGCCTACACAGGCCATACAAGGGCAGTAGATCCCTGGAAGCTGGAGTTACAGACAGCTGTGAGCCACCCTGTGGGTGCTGGACATCAAATCCCAGTCCTCTGGAACAGCAGCTGAGCTCTTACCACTGAGCCATCTCTCCAGGTCCATGTCTGAGAAATTTCTTAAAGTTATATCTTTTCCTCTTTGAGTCTACATAGTCAAAAAAAAAAAAAAAGGTAGTAGGATTTTTAAAAGCCACTTCTAGGAAGGCTTGATAGTATTCTTGACTGGCATTTTTTTCATAAAGAATAATGATTTTTTCATTAAAAAGTAAGAATTCTGGAAAAAGTTACCAAGATGTTCTGCAACTAAATATGGGTGTCACCAATTTTTTCCAACTTACAGGCAGAAATGAAGACATCTGCTGTCATGTTTAGTTCCTTCCAAAGGTTCTTACATCGTCTACATCTGCAACAAATTGGAAATCCCAGAGCCCAAGGTGGTACCTCCCTCAGTGTATCCATTCAACAGCGGCTGCGACCACAGTAGCCTCTGTACTAGGGGCAGAACAGAACACAAGGACACAGTACTTGCCCTCCTGGGACGTGAACCTGTACATGTCAGATAAAGGTCTGTTGCCATGCAGAAAGCACCCACAATGAGAATGACACCCCCTGACATTGATCCAATAGACAACCTGCAAGGTTAATCATGGCTATAACCTTCTAATCTAAACACATGACTTCTGAACTTGGCATTACTGACATTTTGAGACAAGTGATTCTTTGCTGTGTGGGAGCTATCATGGACCTGTATATGTGTGTTTGTAATTAAAATCTGTACACCTGAAATTTACCAATGATTAGCCCTCGAATCGGGAAGAGAGAAAGGAGGACAAGATTCCCTACTAAACGAGCTTCTGGGTTTGAACTGTAATAGTGATGATGCCTTATTTTTATAGTGAAAGCATCATTTGCAGAGTGAAGTACCAACAAACTGGGGCCAATTCTGCCTCTGCTTCTCACTCGGTACTGTTAGAGCAGCGCTTCTCAGAGAGGAGTGTTTTGATGCATGTTCAGAGGAAGAACAAACGCTGCCCTTTTAAAGTTCTATGGCTTTTTTTTCCCCATTCAAATATGTTAGTGGTTATCCATTCATCTCTTGCCTTTCTTCATAAGCACACAGTACATGTGTATATTATGGACACATGTCATACTTGAAGCTTTCACAGATGAGCGTCTACGTTGTGTTCATTTTGGATTATTTCTGATAACGGTACTATAGAAAATGACGTAGCATCCTTGTGCGTTTGTCTTCCCCTTCTTGTGCAGGCTCTGACTCTTAGAAGTGGGACAGCTGAGTCAAGGGTATGCACGCTTTAAATTGGGAGAGGTACTGCTAAGAGCCTTCCCTAACCTCTTCACGGGTCACCGAAGGAGTGAAATAAATCGTGTATCTACAAAGATTTGTAAGAATGGTAGCTGTATCTCCGATCTACAATGGAGGCATTCCTGGAGTAGTTAACCCCCTCCAAGTCTCCTTGTGTCGTTTTCTACGTTAAGGAAAAAGTTCTTGCTGCAGTCCCACAAGAGCTATTTTAGGAGACGTCAAGATAAAGCAGTGAACAAAACCATTTAGGTAATTCGGGAAAATAAATAAGTTCTCGCTCAGCACTTTCCGTGTGACAAATCGGGAAAGGACGCTTACTAATCGCTACTGCAGAGGGCGTTGTTCTCGCTCTGTATTGATTCCTAATGGAGAATTACGGCACAGTTAACGCTGCAGCTGCCCTGCTTTCCCTGACTCTCAGAACAGGAGGAGCAACACACCGACCTTAGGCAGCGTTAAATTTAGGCCCAGTCGATAGTCCTCAAGGAGTTCAAAAAAAGTTTAAGCATTATTAAATCAAATAAATGCAGAGGTCACTGTTTTAAATTGACATCAGAGATCTTTCGGTAGGTAATAAATACACCTTTAAGTCAGTACATTTACAGCATTAGGAAATATAACAGGTAATAGCGTCAAGAAGCCGTGAAGCCTATATGACCTTGATAAGACTCTTGCAAATTTCTTGCCTAGAGCCAAGGCAGGGTACAACCCTGTGACCTCAGCATTTCTGAGGTAGAGGCGGGGCAGTCAGGAATGAAAGTCATTTTTGGCTACAAAGCTGAGATAGGTCTGGGTGACAGCAGACCTTGCCTCACAGATATTTTTTCAGAATTGTCCAGTTATGACAAATAATGCCTCAAGGAAACACAAAAGGTTGCAGATAAGAACCAAGAACAGTGGCGTGCGCCTACTACCCCAACACTCATGCATGGGGCTGATGCAAGATCTTTCAGGGGTTTTGTGGTTGTTTTCTTGGTATTTAAATTTTTATCAGGGCAGTGGTGGCACAGGCCTTTAATCCTAGCACTCGGGAGGCAGAGGCAGGCTGGTCTCTGTGAGTTCGAGTTTGAGGCCAGCCTGGCCTACAAGACAGGACAGGCTCCAAAGCTACAGAGAAACTCTGTCTCAACAAACCAAACAAAGAATTTAAAATTTTATTTGTATGGGAATTTTGCCTGCATGCATATATGTGCACCACATGAATGCCTGGTGCCCTCGGAGGTCAGAAAGGAGAACTGGATCCCCTGGAACTGCAGTGTGGAGGTTGCAAGCCACTATAAGGACACTGGGAGTTGAACCCAGGTCATTTGCAAGAACAACTGCTCCAGTCCTTGAGATTGAGGTTGGCCTTGGCTACCCAGTGAGTTTAAGACCAGCCTAGGCTACAAAGTCACAGTGAGACCTTACTTAAAGAAACAGAGAAAAGAAAAGGGGGGATAGCAGCTGATTTGTGTGAATGGGGGTTGATGCTTATTTTCTGGGTTTCTATGAGTTTTTTCAGATTTTTAAACAATCTACGTGTAGGCGTGTGCCACACTGTGAGGCTGTCTACAGAGGCTAGAAGTGAGCACTGGATTCTCTGGAGTTTGAGTTACAAGTGATGACTACTTGATGTTGGTGCTGGGAACCACATTAGGTCCTCTGGCAGAGCAGCAAGCGCTCTTTACTGCTAGCCGTCTCTCCAGCCCCAGGTTTATCCTAGTTTGTCGTTTGTAGTTTGTTTGTTTGTTTTCCCCAGACAGCGTTTCTCTGCTTAGCCCTGGCTGTCCAGGAACTCACTCTGAAAACCAGGTTGGCCTTGAACTCACAGACACCCACCGCCTGTAGCTACCTCCCTAAGCCCCAGGTTTGTAGTACTCTTATGTCATTTAGGAAGAAAAAGCTACTTGCATAATTACTTTCCTCAGATCCTGCGAATGACAATAATTGACACGAATGGGGGATTACCTTCCTGCTTAAAGTGTGTTACTTTCAGCAACAGTGGCTACATATACAAACAATGTCAGCCTGGGCTACCGGAGACCCTGTCTCAAAAAAACAAGGAGGCAAGCAAGCAAACAAAACCCAAGTATAGCCAATACACCATGAATTTCAGATTTCCCTTGGAAGCATCTGAGACATGAGAGCCTCAGGCCCTGCCTCTGACGTTCTGAATCCCCATGTGTCCTTAACAAAACCCCAAGGGATCCCCTCACACAGTCAACTATGAGAGGCTCTGCCACAAAACCACAAGGACCCTACATAAAGTGGGAAAGAATAATCGGTCCCATAGGAAACACATGAAAATCTCTGGAGGTGTTTTCAATGGGGTGCTGGTTGTAGCTCACAAACAGAGGTCAGGGACACTGTAAAAACAGTAGAAAACCAGAACCCCTTTCTACAGGGATGCTGTATGTTAACACTAGATGACCAGGACTTTTTCCTTCAGGGATGCTGTTAACACTAGATGGCCAGGACCCCTTCCTACAGAGATGCTATATGTTTACACTAGATGGCCAGGACCTTTTCCTTCAGGGATGCTGTGAACACACTAGATGACCAGGACCCTTTCCTACAGGGATGCTGTAAGCACACTAGATGGCCAGGACCCTTTCCTACAGGGATGCTGTAAACAAACACACTAGATGGCCAGGACCCTTTCCTACAGGGATGCTTGTAAGCACACTAGATGGCCAGGACCCTTTCCTCCCAACAACAAATACTTCCCGAGCCCAAAGTTTTAGAGGTTGAGAAACTTCAACACAGAAGAAAAGTTCTGCCTAATTCAACACATATCACTAGCAATTTTAAAGGAAATAATTTTTAGTTAAAAATTTCATAACTATCCCTCTTGTCAGATCATCTGACGTCGCATCTGTTTCTACTGGTAAAGGGCTTATCCCCTTCTCCTCAATCTTGCTTTACAGAAAAGCATGTAAGGTTATGGAATTCAAGGCCATTGGCAAAAAGATACCATGTTATCTTAAATTACATAAAAAAAACTTAAATTAAAATCATAGCCATGTATGGTGGCACAAGCCTTTAATCCTGGTACTCCCAAGGCAGGTGGATCTCTGGATTCAAGGCCAGCTCTGTCTATAGTTTCAATTCCAGGACAACCAGGACTACACAGAGAAACCCGGTCTCGAATAAAAAACCCAGAACCAGGGATTAGTTACTTGCCTCTCTTCTAGAGGACCTAAGATTGATTCCCATCACCCACTTGAAGGCTCACAACTGCCCATAGCTCCATCTCCAGAAAACCTGACACCCCTGGCCACTTTAGGCACCCACACTCATCTGCACATACACAGACAGACAGATACACACACACACACACACACACACACACACACCATTAAAACTAGATTTAAAACATGATTTTTTCCATCACACTGTTTCCACTGTTCCAGAGAAAACTCCAAAAGAAACAAATTATAACTTCTTCCTAAACTATTCTAACCTCAACATGTCTGTATCAACTTGCTTATTTAATTTTAAACTAAAAATACCATTATCTAAAAGAATTCAATTCTGCTATAAAAAGAAAAACAATTGTACAAGAAGAAAAATGTTATGCTGAAATTACTCTACTGAAAGCTCAGCCTAATTTTTAAAAATTGCTTGATATAATTTGTAATTACGGATGAGAAGGAACCGTCTATCTGACAATCATATCAGAGTCCCATCAGCAGGCCTTTAGTAAACCCAGGCACAAGCACAGTGAAGGACAGCTGCAGTTCCAGCATGTGGAAGTGGAGGGAAGATGAGCCAGAGTCCGAGGTCATCCTGGACCATACGTCAAATTGAGGCCAACTTGGCCTCCAGGAAACCTGTCTCCATAAACAGATACTCAGGTACAACGGCACTCTCCAGCGGACTGTGACCCCACCTTCTAAGTGTTCATACTCTAAGTCATAGTGCATATTCAGCATTTTCAAGAAAACGGTTTTCTTTTTGTAAGACAAGATCTGCCAAGCCCAAGTTGACCATGAACTTTAAAAAGCATTTTACTGGGGTACAGTCATTGTGCATCGTGATGAGTTTCAAGCAAACATTTCCATCCAAGTATATCATGTGCATTGACCACACCCATCTCCAAATCCTTGTCCTCCCCACCCTCTCTTGCTGGCCCTTTCCTTACCCCAGACAATCTCACTTCTCTTTTCACAGCTGTCCTTCTCACACACACAATTTTAGGTAGATTTTATCTATGTAAAATTTAGTATAACGAAGAGAGAAAAACACGTTATTTGTCTTTGTGAGTATATTTCAATATGCTCTCTGGTTCCATTCATTTTCCTGCAAAGGACACAGCTTGCTTAGTTTTTAAGGCTGGAAAAAAAAGTGAGACATTTTCCTCATTCATCTGTTGACTGAACACAGGCTGATTACATAACAGCCACTGAGATCAGAGCTGGAATAAACACAGAAATGAATGTTTCTCTGAAATATGTTGATGGAGAGTCCTGCAGTAAACACCTAAGGGGGATCTGGGTAATATGGAAGTTCTATTTTCAGGTCTCTTGAGGAATGTCCACATTGATTTCCACAGTCATTGGACTAAATTCCATTCCCATATAGGGACGTGTGTGTGTGTGTGTGTGTGTGTGTGTGTGTGTGTGTACAGGTACCTGTGGAAGCCAGAGGAAACCATCATATCCTTTGGCACCAGAGTTACAGGTGGTTATGAGTTTGCTGGAAACCCTGGTCCTCTGCAAGACTGCAAGCATTCTTAACTGCTGAGTCTTCTTGCCAGCTTCCAGCATCCATACTTTTCTTAACGACTCCCTTCTAAATAGAAAGGGTATCAGTATAGTTTTAATTTGTGTTTCCCTGAGGAAATGTGGAACATTTTTATATGTGTGCTGGCAATTTATTATTTCATCTTTTGAGAATTAAATGCTCATTGAACTAGCCCATTTATCAACAGGATTGAGTTTTTTGCATTTACTTTTTTTTAAGTTCTTTGTACATTCTTGGTCTTAATCTTCTATCAGATGAATAGCTAGCAAAACTTTTTTCCATTCTTTATGGCCTTGAACTCTTCTTGCCTCAGACTCTCAAGTTCTGGGAATACAGGCGAGTATCACCAAACCTGGCCAAAAGAAATTTTACTTTAAAAATAAACCATGTGAAAGGTTAGATATAAGCATATGTACAAACATGACAAAAGTGGCTCCCACCCTGCATCCCTGGGTCTCTGCTAAACCTTGGTGCAGACCAACTACGCTTCTCTCTTAAGACCTTCTCAGCCCTCCCCTCTAGTTCATTCCCATTCCTCTGTCAGCTCCATTCATTGGAGACTCCAGCTCTTGATACAGACCCAGGAAGCCCCTGCCTCTTGGTATGGACAAGATCCCCTTAGCTCTCTCCCATGGACCCTCTTGGGCTGTTCCCATAAACCACCTCCATTCCTCTCCACCACCCACCAACCTGCAGAAGCACTCTCTATCAGGGAACCCACAGCCACCACATTTTCCTGAGATCTAGAGAGAGCAATAGAAACCAAGGAGTGGAACACCCAACCCAAACACACACACACACACACACCAGATACCAACACCTAGAATCACCTCTATCATTTTTATCCCATACAAATATGAAAAAAATCTAGATAGAGTCACTAAATAACAGATGTTCATCTAATTGAGTCACTGGCTAAAGGGCCATCATGGAAATCCCCAACTATCTCAGGCTATTGCCAAGGCTGCGGGTTGTTTTCCACAAACCAATAGTAAGGTCTTACTGCTGAAGACAGCATTTACATAACTCACTGAACACAGATAAGTCCAGCTGGTGCCTAACAAGAGCCTCACACTCACTGACTAATGTTCACGGTACTGGAAGGTACTATGCAATCTACCAGGGGAGAAAGATAACCACACCCTGCACTCTGCAACAGTGACCTGCCTGCAGGACAATGCTAGTACAGTAGGGCACAAACATCGTAGGCGTTACTAATCATTCCCCTGCTCCACAAAACAGAAGCCATGCCTAATACTTGCTCTGGTAGCCAAGAACCTGAGACTGCACAGGTCACTGGCCAGGACAACACCAAATACTGTAATTCTGCTAAAGGAATGTAGCAATAATGATTCCTAATGACATTCTACTATACCCATAGATCAGTGTCTCACTCAGCTATCATCAGAGAAGCTTCCTTTTGCAGTAGATGCGAACTAACACAGGGACCCACAGTTGAAAAGTGTACAGAGACAGAGATTTTGGGACATTCAATCCAAATTGGAATGTCTTTGTCAAGCTCCTCCTGTGGTAGTATGAAGGAAATTGCCCCCATAAGCTCATCAAGAGTGGCACTATTCAGAGGTGTGACTTTGTTGGAGTAGATGTGGCCTTGTTAGAGGAACAGTGTCACTGTGGGGGAAAGCTTTGGGGTTTCCTATGCTCAAGATATGCCTAGTGTCTCAGATCACTTCCTATTGCCTGCAGGTCAAGATGTAAGAACTCAACTCCTTCTCCAGCACCATCTCTGCATGCATGTTGCCTTGCTTCCTGCCACAATGGTAATGGACTAAACCTCTGAGCTGTAAGTAAGCATTTTCATTTAGAAGAGTTGTCATGGTCATGGCATCTCCTCACAGGAATAGGACCCCTTCCCTAGGGCTCAGGGAACTATACAGAAGTGTAACATGAACGGCCAGGCCTTGCTTGTTGTTGGGGAAAATCATATACATAGTTTGACTGCTTCATCCATGTTGACTGATTAAAATACTGAGAATATTACTTAAAAGCAAGTCCCCAAGCAGACTACCCAAGTTCAAATCCAGATTCTTTCATCCACTAACTGTTGCCTAGATCAAATCATATAAATTACTTGTATGTCAACCTCATCATCTGTTAACTCAAGCTCTAAAAGGCAGCGACCTTGTTTACTGTCCTATCACCAACACTTAAAACATTGACTTGTCCTAAATAAATCATGCAGGTGGAGTCAGTGGGAATACTTCACACATTATGGTTGTTTCATGGGAGTCAAAATACACAAAGCACCGGGCAGTGGTGGTGCATGCCTTTAATCCCAGCACTTGGGAGGCAGAAGCAGGTAGACTCTGTGAGCTTGAGAGGCTAGCCTGGTCTACAGAGTGAGTTCCAAGACGTGCTCCAAAGCTACACAGAGAAACCCTGTCTTAAAGAACAACAACAAAAAAAAAAACTACAAACAACAAAAAACACAAACATACAAAGTCAGAGCACTGAGAGCATGGCCAATAAATGTCAAAAGTGAATAAATGGGGGCGCTAGAGAGAAGGCTCAGAAGTTAAGAGCACTGACTGCTCTTCCAGAGGTCCAGAGTTCAATTCCTAGCAATGGCATGGTGGCTCACAACCATTTGTGATGAGATCTGATGCCCTCTTCTGACCTTCAGGAATACGCGAAAGCAAAACACTGTATACATGCAGGCAGAACTATATTAAGAACTATATTAAGTCTTTAAAAGGTGAGTAGCTGACTTCCGTGAAGTCGATGGCCACCTTGTGCATCTCTGTTAGTGTCCGGAAGTGTAAATGAGAGAACTAAAAACGAGAAGAAAACGCATTTAGAGCTTTTATCTTCCTTTGACTGAAGATCATACACTAAAATGTCACACAGCTAAGAAGTATACCTAATGACTGACTAATTTCCATGAACATCCTCGTCGCAGGTCAGTTCAAAAGGCTCATATTATCTTAATGTCTAGCAAATTATATTCCACTGCAGACGAAATTGCCTTCCAGGCTACTTTCCACAGCTCTGTGACCTTCAGTCCGCCAAACAGGTATGGCTGGTGGCTGACTAGACAAGACTTTCTGTCTGGGAACTGGTTCACAGGAAACCATAAGAGTTATGTTGAAACTCTAAGACGAACATGAAAACAATAAAACATAAAATCAATTTCCAAAAAACATCCACCTCTACTCTACTATCTTAAAGGGAGAGAGGGAGTCAGCCAAGTTGAATATGCCCCAAAAAACAAAGCCAGTTAATAATAGGCTTCTCCTCTCCACACAGCACATCAGCCACTGTGAATTCAAAGGCGGCAGAACGCAAAGGCTTATTATTTGCCAGTGTGCATTTATATCAGCCCGTATCACTATCTTCTTCACGATGCTTACACAGAACTTAAGATTAGAGCTGGAGACAGGAACAGTTAACGGCCTTTTCTTATAAGTGAGAAAATATCCAGGGAGATTATGGCTCTATTCATTCACTTATAAACATCACCAGTCTCCTATAATAAACTAGGTATTGAGGACACATAAGGCATCGCAGCTCTTGGAGGCTGGAAGCTGACCTGTAAGGTGCCTGTGGCACAAGAACAAAGACCTGCATTTGACCCCCGTAAAATGGAAAAGGTCTAGCAAGGAGCCTTTTCAATGTAACAGATGCCCTGGTCATTCGACATTAGGAAGGCAGAGACAGGCAGATCTCTGAAATTCAGCAGGATTGTCAGCAGCCTATCCTAATCCATGAGCCCCAGGTCACAGTGAGAGACTGTCACAAACAAAAACCAACCAAAGTGGATGGCCCTGGAGGGACAATACCCACGGCTGACCTCTGGCCTCTTCTAGCATATGTGAATACCCACACACAAAGGAAGCTCTTAAGGCGCTCACATGGTAAAACAAACCAAAAAACTGTTAACACAACAAGATGGTTATTATTAAAGAAATACCACTGAGTGGGAGCCGAAAGGAGGTCATTCACCTTGGTTAAAACTCCAAACCCTGCACAAGAGTTAGCTATGTACACCATCGAAGACTCAGCAACAATGATTTATCTTAAAACTGAGAAACCTGCTCAAATTCCCAGCACCGCCAGAGAGACAGGGACTACCATCTTCTAGGCTACCAGACACTGCCTGGCATTTTATACGTACCAGTCAATCCTGAAAACGGCTGGGGAAAGTAAGCTGTGTTGTCCTCAGTTTCCAAATAAGGAAAACTGCGGCGAGAACCATGTTCTAAGGCACATTGGAGACATGTTCTGAGACCAGGACATCCTTCTCTTTCCCTAAACTGTAATGCTCTTTGCAAAGATTTCACTGCTTCAGTAGACCCACCCTGAAATCGGGAATTCTAGTCCACAAAGTTACCACTTCCTAAAGAAAATCAGGACTCACAGTTTAAGAATCTTAACGAAGCCTGGGGCACTGGTGTCCCATGCCTTTAATCCCAGCACTCAGAAGGCAGAAGCAGGTGGATCTGGTGGTTCTCTGTGAGTTCGAAGCCAGTCTGGTCTGCAAACCAGAACAGCCAAGGCTACACAAAGAAACCCTGTCTCAAACAAAAAAAAAAACAAAACAACAACAACAAACAACAACAACAAAAAAAAAACAAAAACAACAAGAAGAAAATCATAACGAAAGAAAGACAGGTAAAGGACCTCCAGTCTTCCTCTTCTCACTAAAAGCGAGCTTCAGGTGCAGCGACCCTCTGTCGCCCCTGCTCTAGTAAAGGACACATCACAGGAGCTCCAGAAACACCATTTTTCTACAAAGTACTGAAAGGGCTAACTAAAATATGTTAAAACACTGGAAATTCAAAGTACTAGGCTCTGCTTGTTTGTTTGTTTGTTTGTTTGTTTCTATCCCAATCCACAACATCTTGAAACACTGACGGGGTGGGAGGAAGGGAACACCATGCTCCAAAGAAGCGAAGAACCCAAAAGTCAAGCCATGAGTCCGGAAGCCAGGGGTGTGGACTACCTAGCATTTCTTCAGCAAACGTTTGCATCTCCTGACAAAAGGAAAGATGCTGCAGAAGTGAGGTAGAAGAGGGTGGTCTATAAAGTCTCAAAGACCATTAAGCCCCTAGTCTCCACGTCGTGAACCATCAGGGAAGCGGGAAGCCCTATGACAGCGGCACGCTCTAAAGAGAAAGTTGTACCGAGGCACACCCTACACCAGCCGCCCCAACGACTCGAGCCAACAAACCCCCAAACTGGCCTTTTCTTTGCATCGAGATGAACAGAGCTGGGCGCTAACCTAGAAATCCGCACCCGTCCCCCCGAAGAAAGAGCAAGGCGGCGGAGCCCCGCTGCGCGACCCCGCGGCCCGCGACCCCGCCCGGGCTCACCTCCCCGCGCGCCCCGCGCCGCCCCGGCTGGCCGCCAGCGCCCCACCAGCAGCTGCACCACCAAGAGCAGGCGCAGCGCGCCCCGCCGCGACCCCCGCGCCGCCATTGCTCGCCCGTAGACGGCTGCCTTTCGGAGAACGCGGGCCGCCGCCGAACTCCGCTCGTGCCTTGAGAGCCGCCAGCTGCAAGTTCTGCTCCTGAAGGAAGCCCACCTCGCGGCACGGCGGAGGGGCGGTAGCGCCCGGGGGCGGAGCCCGCGGCGCTTGGCCCCGCCCCCGGGAGGCCGCACCCAGTTTGCCTAGGCTCCGCCCCTGATCCAGCCCCATCAACTCGTAGCTCCGCCTTTTCCACACCTGGCCCTCTTTTGTCAACCGGCCCCCCACACACACTCCAGCGCGAATTCTGACAGGTGCGAAGGCTGTCCTGACTTTTGTTTCGGGGCGGTTTGGTTTCGTGTTGTACTGTAACTCAGTCAGGCTTCGAACCCACGGTAGCCCTCTTGCGGCAGTCTGCCGAACGCTGGATTCCCGCGTGAGCCATTAAGACCATCCCTACCGCTGCCTCTCACGCCCCTGTTGTAGATTCTATATTCAAGGCCATCCTGGTCGAATCATCCTTCCTTGAGGGTCTATTTTTCTCTTCCTTTTAAATGAGATGGATAACTAGAGTTCTCTGAAGGACAGTTGTGACAGACAGCTCTGACATTCATTCAAGCCACCTAGCGAAATGATAGGCAGTTGCTTCCAGAGTAGTCTATGCTGTCCGTGCTGTCACTTAGCAATGTAAATATTAGTACCTTCGTAGGCCACAGTCTCCGAGCAATTTTGATGGCGATTGATGCTGACTGGGTCTCAAAGCCCTTCGCACCCTTACACTGTATCTCATTGCTTCTGTTCATAATTGATTAGAAAGCTTCGTCTGGTTGAAGAGATTCAGGCAAATTATCTTTCAACTTCAGTGGCAGAGTGTGCCAGATTTTTCACAGAAAATTATGGAGTTGGCACTTCTTCAATTCATTATAGGCAGAAATCTCACTCCACGCTTCAGCCTGCATCAGTCTGTTAAAAGTGAGATCTGGTTGAAAGAATCTCAGAGGCAAAATCCATTTAAGACTTTTTCCCTGGGTCCAAGTATAACCAGGGAAATGGAAACAATATTCAAAGGAGTTCATTGGATTAAGCAGGTGGGCGAAGGAGCCAGAAAATAAAAGATGTGCATGGTGCTAATAAGGCAAGTCACTAAAGAGACCTGCACAGAAATGGGACAGTGCCTAACCCTACACTGCACATTCACACTTTGAGGAATGTATGGAACTTACAGCCACGTCTACCATTTGTCCTAGCTAGTGTTTGGATGACTTGAAATTGTTGATTCTACTATACGGCGAAGGGATTTGGAGACAGGAGTTAGATAACTGCACAATACCTGTCAGTGGTAAAACTGGGATGAAATGGTTGTTAGCTCAGCCACAGGGAGCGTAATTGGAACTTCTGGACCGTGCCAAAGTGTTACATCCACAATGATGAGAAGACAGTTAGCTACATCATCTCTGCAAAATGCCGTTGTCAGGTGAGCAACCGCGCAGCGTGTAATGTCTTGGACACACGAAAACCCAGGCAAATAATCACAAGACATAATGCATTCGTCTTGGATGGTTTCCCTCCTGCAAGGTGCGCTGATTCTTCACACTTGCCAGGTGTGTGGCTGCCGCTAATTTTTGACAGGCATCTTCACATTGCTAGGAGACGCTGGCTGATCAAATGACAATAAAAGCTGCTGTTGTTGCCAAAGCCACCACCAAAGTATCTATCCACTGAATTTCCAGGATTTAGCTAAAGGATATCATACAACTTCTTATTTTGTTTTGTACTGCTTTGCTTTTATTTATGTTTATGTCTGTGTGTATTTGATTGTGCATATGGATGTCCAAGGAGGCCAAAAAGAGGGAGTTGGGTACCTTGGAGCTGGAGTTATAGGCTGTTGTAAGCTGGAAATGGATTTGGCTGCTGTTGAACTCTAGTCTTCTGGAAGAATAGCAAGTTCTCTTAAGACCTGAGCTTGAATCCCAGAAGCATCATAAAAAGCTGATGTGACTGCATGAGCCCTCCTAGAACTCCAGAACTGTGTGGGATGGAGACAGGGGAATCGCTTTCCGGACCCTAGCCCTAATCTAGGTTCAGTGAGAGACTCTGTCTCAACAGAAAAGGGGATGGGTGATAGAGCAGGACACTGATCTCCTTCTCTGGCTTCTGAAACTCTCAAGCATCCACACACAGATTCACGTGCATATACCCACAGCCCAGAAAAGACATGAAGTAGAACTTAATAATTATCATATTGACCCAGCTAAGTATGGGGATGTAATAAGTATTTTTTAAATATGCAAGAATTTACTGTCAAGCAGCACTATTGGGAGGTACAATTATTACCCCCATTTGTCTTGATTAATCCTTTACCCTTTGCATGTTCCTCCCATTCAGAAGCCTGTTGGTGTCAGAGGCCATGTGAGGGGACCAATGAGCAGCTCTGGACCTCATAGAACACAGATGGGCTGTTGGCAAAGCCACACCTGAGTGAGCCTTGAGCAGGCAAAGCCTACATGCCCTGGGGACCTCATGCTGTTGGAGCATAGCTCTGATTGCTACCTTCATGCTCATCATATCCCCATGGGTTGTATGAAAATTCTCAGGGGGGTTTCTAACCCCTCAGTGGGCAGTGTTACTGGTACTTACAATAATAGTGATTGACTTTTTCTGAGCATTGCTGCTGGAGCAGATTAAGGATTCAATCACCACCCTTATAAAGAATTTAGACACATAGAATTGTTAGTGAGGTTAGGTTAAGATGGTTTTGTTAATGACTTTGAAGTAGAAAATGTTGAGAAACCATTTAAAGTTTATAAAGACACACTTTTAATAATGGGACAAGGGACTCGTTGAGGTCAGGGAACAGAAACAATGGCACCCTGAGGATTGATGGCTGCTGTAACTTTCTTGTTAGGATGGATTAATGATCAAGGGTGATGATTAATTGCCCTCAGCTTCCTGATATAAAAAATAAAATGTTGATAAGTAGGCCTGCACCCTCAGGATTACAATAGAGCTGACTGGTTGTTTTTCATATATAAAAGTTTATATTTGTGACTTTTTTATAATATTACCTTTTGAAACCAGGTGTTATGGCACAAGCCTTTAATCCCAGCACTCAGGAGGCAGAGGCAGGCAGATCTCTGTGAGTTTGAGGCCAGCTTGGTCTACAAAGCGAGTTCCAGGACAACCAGGGCTGTTACACAGAAAAACCGTGTATCAAAAAAAATAAATAAAAAAAAAAACAAAAAAGAAAAGAAAAAAGATTACTTTTGGAGGTAAATAAAAATGATCGATCCTTTCTTTGTAACCACAAAATGCAGTCTGCCAGTAAAATCTGGCTGAAAAAAAATCCCTTGATTGCTTACACTCTGTTAATCAAGTTGCTTGGGCAAGAATGTATGTAGGGCCAGGCGATGGTGGCACACGCCTTTAATCCCAGCACTTGGGAGGCAGAGGCAGGCGGATCTCTGTGAGTTCGAGACCAGCCTGGTCTACAGAGCTAGTGCCAGGACAGGCTCCAAAGCCACAGAGAAACCCTGTCTCGAAAAACCAAAAAAAAAAAAAAAAAAAAAAGAATGTATGTAGGTTCTTGGAGATAGTTTGTTTTTCACCTGTAATACATAAATGCTTACTCATGTAAGGGATATGGAAAACATGTTTTTTACTTGTATTCATTGTAATCATTCACATAAAAATAGATTGTAACCACACTGAAATTTTTATACTGCTTGAAAGATTTTGCTGAGGTATATAAGCTGTAAGGAGAAAAAGTTAGAAGGAAAAATCAAGAAAGATAGAAAGGATACATCTGGATAGAGGGAAGAAAAATAAAGGAGAAGATGAGGAAGAGACCCTATGTATATTTGTTTCTTCCCTTTTGCTCTTTCCCCAGAAAGTTAAGTTTTGCCTCCCTCACCAGCCCCAGAGTTGCTTCGCTCTCTCAGATAGAAGAGTCAAGTTGAGTGATTAGCTTGCCCTCTCCGTGGCTCCCCCCAGCCCCTGTGCTGCTGCAGGCTGGTCCTTATGGCAGCAATACATTGGCTTCAGTAGTCTTCTCTGTTTTCCTAGATAAATGCCACTACATACATGCTGGGCAGAGTGGTGCATGACGACTGTAACCTTAGCACTCAGGACTGGCTGAGGCAGAGCCATCGTGGGTCCATACTAGCTTAGGTTGCACAGGGAGAAACACACACACACACACACACACACACACCAAAAAAGACCAGATCAATAATTACCATTCTCAGAAAGACAATGCCTAGATGCACACTCAGGTGTTGATCTTACCTCGGGCTCCAGTGAGTCTGAGTACACTTGAAATCATTAATGTTGAACATCACTTACTGTATCCCAAACTTCTTTCCTGTTAGTCTTCCCATTACTACCTAACTGTCACACTCAGAACCTGGGAATCAACCTCTTCCTCCCCTGCTTCACTTACTGAGTTACTATCAACCTTAAGTGCAGGGGGCAGAACCAGAAACATCTGAGAAACTACATCCTAAATTTTTGCCGTGACTTTTGAGAGAGTCCTGCTGCCTTCAATAACTCTGCATCAATCCCTTTCCCCTGCTCTAAGCTCCAGCCACATTCACTCCTTCTGTGGCCAGAAGAAGCAATCCTGATTCTGCCAGGGGACGTCCACAGATGCTGGGAACTCTGCCTGGACCTTTCTCCTCTTGTTCTTCCTGTTCCCTGCTTTGCCTAATTCCTAGTCCAGCCTCCACCCTGGCATTACCTGTCATCCCTTTAAAGACAAGTCAACCTGTCTAAGTTGAGTCCTCTGCTCCCTCTGGCTGACTGTCAGTCTCTATCATGCTCCCACGTTCCATTCTTCACTACTGTGTGAGTCAGACTGCCGTCCTTGTAAGGAAGAAGAAAGAAGGGAGGAAGAAGAAAAGAAAGAAAGGAGGGAGGAAGGAAGGAAGGAAGGAAGGAGAGAGGGAGCAAAGGAGGAAGGAAGGAAGGAAGGAAGGAAGGAAGGAAGGAAGGAAGGACAACTTGAAAGGAAAAATGACGTGTTTTGGCTCCCGGGTTTCAGAGGCTTTGGCTATGGCTTCCCAGCCACGCCGCATTGGGTCTATGTCAGCACATCACACCACAATGGAAGCAGCGGTGGGAGAAAGCTGCTGAGTTCCTGATGGCTGCAAGCAAACTGAAAGAGAGGAGGGGGCCAGGAGCCCAGCATCCTCTTCAACAGAATGCCCTCAATTGCATAGCTTTCTTTAATCAGTCTCCCTCTCTGAAAAGCACTGTGAGGTAGGGACTAAACTTTCAAGAGTCTTTGGGGGACGTTTAGGATTCAAACGGTAAAGACCACATTTGTTACAATTTATAATTCTCTGAGCTCTTGAGTGTCTGATTTCCCCTGATGCCTTCTGATAGGAGCAGCTGTGCCTGCCGTAGTTGCCAGCTCATGCCCAGCATATTGAGCACATGCTGGATGCTCCAAATGTTCATTGGATGAATAAATGAATGCTAATTGGTTGATCCGCTGTTTCAGAGCTGGGGAGCGAGAAGGCTGGGTAGCGATTCCGATCCAGGTGACCTGAGTTCAAAGACTTCACAGTTTGCTGAAGTGAGCTTGATCTCTCCCCTTAAGACCTGTTAATAATCTTTAACATGGTCCCTTAAAATGTGTTCTATGGAAAATAAAATCTGTAGGGTGTTTAGCACAGCATCCAAGGGTTCAATAGATAGTAGCTATAGTAATTTATGTGACGATTGTTTTCAGATGTGCTTTTACACTTACCAAAATCCTAAGCAAAGGGAATTTGGTGCTTAAGAGTTAAAATAAAATGGAAATGGAATTAAGAGGTCAAAAAATTAAAAATATAAGAAGTCAAAAATAAACATTGTCATATGCAACTGGTATGACCTAATGAGTTGTCTTTTATATTGATGGTATTGTTGGCTTTTCCTCTCTATAACGGGGTCATCTGAGCTAAATTCAGAGCTAAGCGGTGTCCTCAAATCTTTCATTCACCGCTTTCATTACAGCTTGGTGATAAATTCTGCTGTGAACCTCTAAAATGAAAGCCAAACTGAGAAGTTAATTAAAAATAAAAATGGATTCTGTCTACTTTATTGCTGAAAGTAAATGAGTTGTCTCAGATTGGAGAAAAGAAGAGCAAGAATTGATAGGATATTAAAATTCAGCTCCTCAAAACAAATGCTGTAGGAAGCAAAGGCGAGGGTTATTTCAATACCACAGTCAAATGTTAGATTCCAAACATAGATTCATGTAGAGATCTTGGTTTTATTATATTTATCCTTGGTTTACATGTGTGTAACCAAGCATACATGGAAGTTAGAGGACAAATTGTCAGTTCTCTTTCTAATATGTGGGTCCCAGGGGTCAAACTTATACTTTTATTAAATTGAAATAACTATATTTAATTATGTTTAATTAAATATGATAAGTATATTTATATGATTAAATATATAAATTAAATAAATATACTCAAATATATTTTATATATAAGCCATCCATAAAACCCAAGTATCCTACTGGAATAATAATTACATAGCATACTGTCATAGATTTGATTGCCATTAGAAAAACAAGTATTAACAAGCAAATGGTAACTCACCTAATAGAACAGTAAGTTATAATGTATCTTGAACAGAAGTCAGCTCTTGCTTACAATGAAGAGACTGGGGAAGTGGCTAAGTGGGTAGAGGTCCCCTGTGCAAGAATGAAGAGCTGAGTTTAGAATTTCTGCCCCACAGAGGAAGCTGTGCGTGGTAGCACAATCTGTAAGTCCTGTCTTGGGCAGGTAGAGACAGGCAGGTCCCTGCGGTAGAGACCCCAGATCGCTGGCCAAATAGTCTAGCCAAAATGTTAAGCTTGAGACAGAGAGAGACCATCTGTCAAAAAAGAATTGGGAGAAAGAAAGAGAGAGAGAGGAAAGAGACCTGACATGAAGGTCTGGCTCCACTGTGTAGTGAGCACACCTGCACATAGATGGCACCCACATAAAACACGCGCGCACGCGCGCGCGCACACACACACACACACACACACGCGCGCGCGCACACACACACACACACACACGAGTAAAGATGTTATTCCCAAGTTAGGAAGGTACAATATTCCAATATTCCAAGTGTTAGGATCCTTTAGATTGGCAGTGATGAACCACATTATGAAAGAGTTTTTCTTTTAAGACCAGTCTGGATTCCTGTAGCTAAAGTCTCTCAGCCGATCTGCAGTCACAGTCCTGCACTGCTTAACCACAAAAAGCTGTTCCCAGGAACGCGCTCCTAGGTAATTCCTTTATCGTGAGAGCACCATAGAGTGCGCTTTCACAAACGAAGGCAGCCATGACCCATTAACTGATGTCATCTTGAGGGATTAATATGTCACTTGTGGAGTCCCTTGTTAATGAGGACATTGTTTTACTCAGGGTATGTTGTCTGAGGTTTCCTGTCCTGTCCAGTCCTTATTCTGCCTGGTTCCTGCAGTTGTTAAGTCCCAAGGAAGTCACACAGAGGTCTACATTAACTATAAACTGATTGGGCCATTAGCTCAGGCTTCTTATTAACTCATAACTTATATTAGCCCATTATTCTTGTCTATGCTAGCCACATGGCTGAGTACCTTTTTTCAGCGAGGCAATCACATCTTGCTTCTTCTGTGGTGGGCTTACAACTGCACAAAGAGCTTCCTTCTTCCCAGAATACTCCTGTTCTCATTGACCTGCCTCCACTTCCTGTCTGGTTGTCCTGCCTATACTTCCTGCCTGGCTACTGACCATTCAGCATTTATTTAAAATATAATTGACAGAATACAGTTGTCCCACACCAAGGGTAGGAATGGGTTTAGTATTTAAGAACCCAACATTTATTATCAATAAAGACAATTTATTGCAAATATTTTGTGTTAAAAGATGGTTCTCCATCAATGATACTGTTATAAGTTTAAACAAATATATCAGGCCGTTATTTTAATCTGTACAAGATGCCAGTGTAAATATCGAGTCTATGTAAAGGATAAAATTTAAATATTCTTACTAAGTGCATACTCTATCTCTTTCTCCATCTTCTTGTTCTAGAGAGACTACTTATCTATAGCTACTACTATGTATGTGAAAAGTGAATCCAAAGTAGCCATTATACTGCAGGTGTAGCTACAGATGTTCCAGTTGTTTGCAGTTGCACACCAGAACTGCCATCTCAGGATGTAACTCATGGAACCAGGCAATCCTAATGTGTGGTAGGCAAGAGGATTAAGAGCTCTAGGTTGTACACAGGCTTCAAGATAGCCTGGGTTGCATGAGACCCTGTGCAAAATGACTGCCTGCAAGGTGACTCAGTGGGTAAGGACACAAGCCTGGGAACCCGAGTGTGATCCCTGGAGCCACACCCATGTGGAAGAAGGAGAGAACTGTGCCCACAAAGCTCTCCTCTGATTTCCATGGGCACACTGGCACACTTGCTCCCACTCCAACAATAATAAACAAAAGTTTTAAATTAATTTGATTGCCAGTTTAGTTCCCAGAGTATTCCCATGGTATTGATTTACTTATTTATTTATTTATTGTTTTAGCGTTTATTTATGTTTGTCTGTGTTTGTGTGGGCGTACGGTGCCACCACAGCACATGTGGAGGTCAGAGGGCAGCTTTTAAGGAGCAGCTCTTCTTTTCCACCTTGTTCAGAGGCTGGGTCTCTCTTGTTTCTGCAGCCTGTTGCTGGATTTCTGATACATACTGTTGAATCTGGCTTTTTATGTGGGTTTGAGAATTGAACTCGGGCCTAGCCCTTTAACTTGCTAACCTATCTCCCTGGTCCTAAAATCTGATCTTCAAAAAGCCACAAAAGTTACAATTAAACTTATTTCACTTACGTGTGCAATGTGTAAACTATCTGTATCAACTCTCCTTGTTGCTCTCACCAGATACAGAAAGGAGCAGCCGCAGGAAAGATTCAGTTAGGTGCATTAGATACAGTCCAGAACGGCGGGGAAAGCATGGCTGCAGGCAGCCCCAACAGCCAGAACCCATCCCTGGGACGGCTAGCCCACTCAGCAGATCAGGAAGCAGCGAAAACCGAATGCTTATCAGGCTCTCTCCTTTTCTCCATTGTATTTGGCCCCGGCTACCAGTCTCTGCTATGGTGCCGGCCATATTTAGGGTGAATCCTCCCGCCTTCACTTAAGCCTCTCTGGAAATGCTCGCACAGACGCTCTCAAGAGATGTCTTCTGTGTGGTTATAAATCTGGTCCGGCTGATGACGAAGTTACCATCACATCACACTGTAACTCTTGCAGGGAAGTCAAGATAAGAGACCCAAATGCACCACTTCCGGGACCTGCTTTGAATCTCCTCTCGTCCACTCCTCTAATTGATTTAGCCAGGGTTCCTTTCCTATCTAGCTTCGTTTCCTGTGGAATAGTAATTAACATCAAAAACAAACACTCCCTTGCAAGGTTGGAGTAATGGATGGCATTAATGGTTCCGGTGAATTGATTATCTTTAATCCAATTCAGCCACCTGATCCAACGATCTTAAAATTGGAAATTAGTTGGTAATTCCCAGTCCCACAGCAGCCTCGTGGAAGGCAGGTGTGTCGTGTGTGTGTGTGTGTGTGTGTGTGTGTGTGTCCCCCTCCCCCCCCCCCCCCCCCGTCTTCTGATAACCTGTCCCATTAATTTGAGGTGTTTCTCATTATTTTTTGAAAAATGACAATTTCTTGAAGTCACCTATAGGAAGAAGGTTATTTTAATATTTATTTTTATTTGGTCTTTTTTTAAAAAGATTTATTTGTTTATTAAGTATACAATGATCTGCCTGCCTGCAGGCCAGAAGAGGGAACCAGATCTCATTACAGATCATTGTGAGCCACCATGTGGTTGCTGGTAATTGAACTTAGGACCTTTGGAAGAGCAAGCAGTGCTCTTAACCTCTGAGCCATCTCTCCAGCCCCTTATTTGGTCTTCTCAGTTGTTGGTGAAGCAAAGTAACAATTGTTTCACACACACACACACACACACACACACACACACACACCACCATAGTCTATATCTATCTATTTATCTAATTCATCCATCTATCATCTATCTCTCCATCCGTCCATCCATCCCTCCATCTAGCTAGCTAGCTATCCATCTATCTTTCCAATACTCTGTGGGTTGATACATTGGAAAAGACAGCCCTCTCCTGGAGTATTAGGAACTGTTCAGCCTTTACTCTGACTTCTGATAAACCTGAGTTCGCATCTTCACTCTCTCACGTTCTAGCTATTCATTCACTCAATAAACATTTGAGGACTACCCACATAACAAATTCAATGGAGGACACAAAAGCAAACAGAAAATGATCCTGTCTTCATAGGACTATTGCCTAGGGGAAACCAAGCTACGCTGGTGTCCAAATCTGATAAACACTGAGGAAACACAGATAACACACTGAAGGGAGAATAAATAGCCCTTGTGTGGGGTGGGGGTAGGGGCGTCTACTAGAGACTGCAGTTTTTAAAAAGCCTGCCTGACAAGGTGACCTGATCTAGAACTGTAGGCGGAAGAAGTGCTGTCCACACAGAATCCAGACGGAGGGAAAGGAAGAAACTTAATAGGAAGAGCAGAGAGGGGGATCCGGTGATGTCCGCTTGCAGGTTCAGGTCAGGATGAAGAGAATGAACTCTAGTCCAAGGACAGTTGGAAGCAGGTAATGGTTCAGGTTTACATGGAAGATTGTGTTGTGTGAGGGGTGGTCCTTGGTGTTTGCCTTGTTCCTGTGACAAAATATCCTACCAAAGCAATGTGGAGAAGGAGGATTCTGAGGGAGTCGCAGGGGCGGATGGGGGTTGGGGGATGGGGTGTGTGTGTAAAGCAGCTGGTTACGCTGTGCCCACTGTCCTGAAGCAGAGAGAAATGAGTGCTGGCTCTTTCCTTTTTATTAGGTCCAGAACCCACATTTACAGTGGGGTTTCCCACCTCAGTTAGCCTAGTAATCTCCTATGAATATTCCCCAGATTTGTTTCCATGGTGACTCTAAATCCCATCAAGATGACAGGATAAATCATCACATCCTCTTTAAGTGAAATGTAACATACAAATATGAACTTTCATGTGAAATTGGATACATACAAGAATAAAAAGAGCTCAACAAATTAGAAAATCTTTTGTTGTTCTTGTTTTGTTTTATGAAGACAGGGTTTCACTATATAGCTCTGGCTGCCCTAGAATTTACTATAAAAACCATGCTAGCCTTCAACTCAGAGATCTGCCAGCCTCTACCTCCCAAGTGCTAAGATTAAAGGCGTGTGCCACCACTTCCCAGGAAAAAATTAGAAAGTTTTAAAATACTGGCAAACATTATAATATCTAGGAAGTTAAAGTTTGACTAACGGCATGACACACCATAGTTTTTCCTCACCCCTGCCCACTCCCTATTCTTCCTGGCATTGATGAGAACTGAATTCTCAGCTGCCACAGAAGGGATTTCAGTTCCATCCATGTCCAGCTTTGTTCTCGTCCACCATCCGCAAATGTCCAATGATGGGGCCCAGAGATGGTTGTTCATAGCTTTCTTTTAATACATACGTGTTAGCATGTGTGTGGTATGTGTGTGTGTGGTGTAAAAAATGGCCCCCAAAGGGAGTGGCACTACTAGGAGGTGTGGCCTTGTAGGAATAGGGGTGGCCGTGTTGGAGGAAGTGTGTCACTATGGAGGTGGGCTTTAAGGTCTCATATATGCTCGAGCCACGTCCAGTGAGACAGTTCACTTCCTGTTGCCTTTGGATCAAGATGGAAGAACTCTCAGTTCAAGCACCTTGTCTGTCTGCATGCTGCCTTGCTTCCCACCATGATGATAATTGACTGAACTGTAAGTGAACCACCACAATTAAATGTTTTCCTTTATAAGAGTTGTCGTGGTCATGGTGTCTCTACAGCAGTAGAAACCCTAAGACAGTGTGTAAACCTCCTTTTAATATTTACGTGAGTGTGCGGTGTGTGTCTGAGTGCCAATCAGATTAGAACTCTTACGTAGGTTCCAGGGATGGGACTAGGGTCACCAGGCTAGTCTGCCAATTGCTTTTATCCACTGAGCCGTTTGGCTGCTCTCCATGACACAACCCCAGTCCTTGCATCTTCTTGTCACCAAGAGTATGGAATGTTGGTATCGTGGGAGCCAGTTTTACATGGAGCTAAATAACAACAATCTCGTTAAATGTGAAAACAACTATAAATAAATATATCCCATTCCACTATGGCTGCTTCAGTATCTTCCTAAAAGAGGGGACGTTTGAACAAGTGCACTTATTAATTGTAATCAAAAGTCTTATTTCAGGGCCTGAAAAATGATTGCTCGGTGGTTCGCTTCATACTGCTCTCACAGAGGACCCAAGTTCAGTCCCCAGCACTCTTGCTGGGTGGTTCACAATTGCCTCTGACTCCAGGGCAGCAAGGATGTTCATGGTCTGTGCTACCATCTGAAGCCATGTTGATGTCCACAGGCCATGCTGCTGCTGGAGTCACCAGAAACCACGTGGAAGCCCATGGTCCTCACTGCCACTGACTGCAAAGGGTAAAGGCCAGAAAGCCACTTTTGCGGTGGTGCCAATGACTGCAGACTCACAGTTGAGACACAGAGGCTTCTGGGACAACCTCCCCGCCCCCACCAACACACAAAGAAACGTCTAGACAGGACGCCATTGAAGAGAACTGTTAAAAATTGTGATAAGGAATGCTGAAGTTTAGCTCTCCACACTTGACAGCTTCTGGTGGGGATGGGGAAAGAACTCCAGTTACTTTAAGGGCCTGACCACTGAGAGTTTGAGCGTGTTCCAGTGAGAATATGGACAACATGGACTTCTTCTCTTACCCCTTTTTCTTTTTTTTCTTCTTCTTCTTCTTCTTCTTCTTCTTCTTCTTCTTCTTCTTCTTCTTCGTTTGGGGGGAGGTCAGAAGGGTGAGGGTGAGTCTGGGAGGACTGGAAAGTAGGCATGATGGGTGCATTATATGAAATTCCCAAATAACCAATAAAAATATTATGCTGAAAAGAAAGTTGATTATTGTGTTCTTCAGGACTTAGGAGACACGTGCCCTTGGATTCTCCCAGCTGTGTGACTGTGAAATTTTCAGGGAATGTTATTACATAAGGTTCTGCCACTGAACTACACCCCCAGCTACACAAGGTTCTTTGGTGCAGAATCAAAGACTTGGCTTCCTCTAGTGCCAGGTATACAGGAACCTGGAGAAGGAGCCTCCTGCCAGTGGGAAAGGAAGTGAGAATCCTCTCCAGAGCTGAGAACCACTCAACAACTGTCAAAACTTAGATATTTAAAGAACCAGGCTACTTCCCATTTTTATTGGCTACTTTAGAAACAATAGAGGAACACAAATTCATTTTATAAACTGTAACCCTTACATGAGTGTAGGACAGACTAAAATAAACCAAGACAGGGTGGGCACAGTGGTAGATACCGCTAATCCCAGCATTTGGGTGACAGAGGCAGGAGGATCTCTGTGAGTTCAAGGCTGCCTGGTCTACAGAGCGAGTTCCAGGACAGCCAGGGCTATGAAGGGAGACTCTGTCTGGAAAAATAAATAAATAAAGATAAAACAATAAACCAAGATGGGCCTGTGAGATTGCTCAGCATGTGAAGTTGCTGTCGCAGGAGAGAGGGACTCCCATGAGTTGTCCTCTGAGTGCTGAGTGCCGCTGTGGTACATGCACATGTGCCAAACACATACAATATGAGTTAAAATGCAATAAAAATGTTATTAATACCAACATAAGACTCCAAATTCCATCTAGGGATATTATCCTAAATAAAGAAAATATATGTGCACATAAAAACTTGCACCTGATTTCATGTATATGAAATATCTAGAATAGACACATCTGGAGAGACCAACGGTAGATCAGGGTGGGCAGGGGCGGGGATGATGGGCATAAGGTTTCTTTCTGCAGTGAGGAAAACATTCTGAAGTTGGCTATGGTGATGATTATTCAATTCTGTGACTATTCCAAAGGAGACTGAAGTGCACTCTTTTAAAAGTCAGAGCTGCATCTATGCAGTGGCCTTGAACTCCATGAACTTCTGGTCCCCCTATCCCCACCTCCCAATGCTGGAATTACAGCTGTGTGCACTACTCTCAATGTTGTTCGGTGCTGGGACTGAACCAAGGGATTTGTTCATGCTTAGCAAACCATCTGAGTTGTATCTCCAGGCTGAGCAACACATGAAGAACGGTCAGCAAGCCACCCCTCCATGGCCTCTACATCAGCTCTTGCCTCCAGGTTCCTGCCTTATCTGAGCTCCTGTCCTGATTTTCTTTGATGACAGTGACATGGAAGTGCAAGATGAATAAACCCTTTCTTCCCCTTACTTTTTGGTCATGGTGTTTCATCATTGCAATAGAAACCCTAACTAAGGCAACATGTATGTAAAAAAAAAAAATAATGAAGAAAAAACAACTTCAAATGATTGACAGTGTTACCTATACAAACAAAAACCACTCCAGTATGTCGGCATATAAAATTAAAATGCAAAAACTAAAGTAGAGAAATACTTGTAACACAGATGGCAAAGGGGTCCTTAAAAGAGCCTGGAAATGGCGCTCACAGCCGGCATGATAGAAAGATTAGTACAGTCCTGCACAGGGCTGGCGTGCACATTCATCAAGCCTTACATACTTCCGTAAGGGAAATGTGCTCCGTATTCACAATGGATCTTTCTCAGCCATAAAGGAAAATGAAATCAAGACATATGCAGGAAAATGGATGGAATGGAACTGGAGAGTATCAGGTTAAACAAATTAAGCCAGACCCAGAACAATACCTTCAGTATTTTTCTCATATGTAGAATCTAGATTTAGGTGTATGTATGCCATTCCTGAGACTGCAAACTAAGAGCTGAGGTCTCTTTATCACCATCCACATGTACCCTGATACCAAGAATTAACCAGAAATGTACTTGTTCAATAATTTAGTTTCCCCCACTGAGAGCTTTCTTTAAAGATTTATTTTTTATTTTAAGTGGATATGTGCCTGAGTGTATTATGTGAACCCTGTGTATGCTGTGGCCACAGAAACCAGAAATCAGCTCTCATGGAATTAGTTATGGGCAGCTATAAGTCACCCGAGTGGGTACTGGGAATTGAACCTGGGTTCTCTGCAAGAGCAACAAGTGCTCTTAACCACTGAGCCATCACCTCTCCAGACCAAGGGGATTTTTAGCTCTTGCTCTTTCTTGTTTTTTCCTGCTAAAATAAATGCTTTCATGGAACTTTCAAAGTGCTAGACTGTAGAAATTCCAGACTTATTTCTGATGAAGAAAAACACCAGAAGTGGAATTATACACAGGAGCACACAATTCGCCACCACATCGCTATTTTTAAAAGCATGATCTCAAACTCTCTAAAGTGAAATCAAGAGTTTTGATCTTAAAGTTTGATTCATAATTTAAACCTGAGCTGTCTTTGGGTTCCTAATCGTTTCTGTCAGAGGGCTGCTGTGTTGGAGGTGCCCCATGAGAACCATCCAGTTCTGCCCAGATGAGAATTCAATAATTGCTATTGGTGAAGGGTGCCTGTTAGGACGGGGGCAGCTAAGGCTACAATTGGGATGCATCAGGCAACCCTCTAGAACCAGAAAGCCCTGCAACTGGGATAAAAATATGCCATAGAGCAGCTGAAAAGGAGGCTGGGTGAGATACGCTAATCCCAAAGCAGGGGAAAACATCTCTGTTACAGCCGGGGCTGCCGCCACCACCCTTGGCTTCCCAGTATAAAGCTGTCAAGAGAGAGTGTCTTCCCCAAACTCCACAGATGCGTTCCTAAGGTGGTGGCAAAGTGCCCTGGGCTCTCTTATATACTGGTCTCTGAGGTGTCCTAACTTCTGGGATGTGGCAGGGGTTTGTCACAACATGGAAAACCCACTGGTCCTTCTAACCTAAGCAGGAAAGGGTTTTTCAGAATTTTACATAGCATATCAAGAAGGGGCACTATTTATCCATTCATCAGTGTCTATTTGTTGCTTTGAATGTGCCAGTTCCTGTTTATGGAACTAGGATATGGCTACTGAAAGAAAACGAAGTCCTTTCTCTAGAGATGTATCTGGGAGATGGACAGCAAATGTGACCACAGCTGGTGAAGAGCGCTGTGGAGAAAGCACGGCAGGGCAGGTGGCTCTTCCAGAGGCGCCGAGTGAGAAGGGAGCAGAGAGAGGTACCGGGGCGGGGGCGTGGGGGTTCCAAGGCAGAACTGGCAAATGTATGAACCGTGAGATAAGGACCAAGGACCGCCAGATCATTTGGATGAACTGGAGAGGGGAACATAGGCGGAAAAGGCAGCAGAGGGCCAGAGTACAGGGTGCTCTCATGGGCCAGTGTAGAGAACTGGACTTTTACAGAGGCAGTTGATTATGGGGAAAGAAAACCAGTTCAGCCTGCTGCAACCCAAACGAGAGATCATTCCTGATCCCTACAGTGCTAACTGGCTGGACTCTGAGCACAGGCTGGAGATACAGCCAAGACAGTTTTTGGACTCACTTTTCTACCCAGTCCAACTTTCAAGTGTAACAAGACAGAAGAAACAGGATCGTTTAAGGATAGACAGCCAGTCCTATCAAGATTTGGGGGATTGTCTACTTACAAATACGTACTTATGACCCCAGTATGCTGGCTAGTTTTACAACAACTTGACACAAGCTAGTCACCGGAAAGAGGGAAACTTTCAAATAGGGAAAAAAAAAAAAAATGCTACCATAAAATCAGGCTATATAAGCAAGCCGTTGGGCATTTTCTCAGTGATTGATGTGGGAGGGACCAGCCCATTGTGGGTCATGGTATCCTGGATTGCTGGTCCTGTGTTCTGCAAGAAAATCAGGCTGAGTAAACCATGGGGAACAAGTCAGTAAGCAGCACCCCTTCATGGCCTCTGCCTCAGCTGCTGCCCCTGGGTTCCTGCCCTGACTTCCCTCAGTGATGGACTATTGCCTGAAAGTGGACGATGAAATAAACCCTTTCCTCCCCAAGCTGCTTTTGGTCATGGTATTTCATCATCAAAATGAACCCTAACTGAGGCGCAGTGCTTTCCCTGCAGTTTGTGTAGCCTGTTTTGAGTAGTTTGAGGAGTATGTTCCTAGTGGAGGGCCAACAAGGTGACCCTTGACCTTCTCACATCAGCTCTACTGATGCTGAGCCTACTATCCACCTTGTGTCACGTTTTCATGCATAAGTGATTTTTGGTTGAAAATGACCTTCAGACACAGCGCTTGCTCATCTGCTAAGTGCAAGAAGACTATGATGTACCTTGAGAAAAAACATTTATCCCTAATGCTGTTGGTTGGGCCTTTTACAACTGTGTATAGTGCACACACCTGCTATTATCTCAGCACTTAGAAAACTGAAGAAAGATGGCTGTGAGTTCCGGGCCAGCCTGGGCTACAAAGACACATACGCCACATGCATACACACGCACCAAAAAAGGTGTCTCTTAAGTAGAAACGTGTATAAAACAGGTATGAACAGATGAATACACTATATATAGTTGATCTTAGCTAACAGGCTCCAAAGTGATAATTAGCTGTATGAACAATACAGTAACTGTTTCAGAAAAGTCATTATTAAGACATCTCGAGGACTGGACAGACAGCTTAGCTGTTAAGACAGCGTAACTGCTCCTGCAGAGGAATGGCGTTCAGTTCCCAGCATTCATGTTAGGTAGTTTGCAACAACCTGTAACTCCAGCTCAGGGGATCTTGGATGGCTGGCCTCTGTCCGCTCACACACACGTACATATATATAAATTATTAAAAATAAACTAACACACATCCTGCAAGAAACTGCTATTACTTCAATGTACTTTGGAGATAAAACTGGGATCCTGTTGGGTGGTGCACATCTTTAATCCTAGCACTTGGGAGGCAGAGGCAGGTGATTTCTGAGTCGAGGACAGCCTGGTTTACAGATCGAGTTCCAGGATAGCCAGGGATACACAGAGAAACCCTGCCTCAAAAAAAAAAAAACAAAAAAAACAAAAAAACCAAGAAACAAAAAACCAAAACAAACAAAACCCAAAACACTGGACCCTGTATTTGACAGACACTAGCTAAGGAAATCAGTTCTCATCCTGCCGTCATGAAATACCCCAGGTTTTTAAAGCCATGCCTATGTCTGGATCCCCTGGAGCTAAGAGGCATGGAGTTCAGCTTGTGCCCAAGTTTGAAAAGCCAATCAGGTGATCCTAGTGTGCAAAACTTACCTCTCCAACTTTAACAAGCGTTAAGAATCCCAATCTACGGCTTGTCAAATCAGGTGAGGAATGCATCTTTGTGCTCAACTGTGAGTTCACCATGCCCAAGACTCTAGGTCCAGTGCCCCAGGGTGGAGGTGAATGCAAGTGCAAGGACACAGGATGGGACTGGGTTTCAACTGCAGAGACTTGAATTCAGGTTCTACTCCTGTGATTCTATTCCTGCTGGGAGTCCATGAACCACATTTTAACAACTGCACTCCACTCCTTCTGCCAAGCCACAGAAGCACAAGCGGACAGAATGAGCTAAACCTAGCAAGCGTGCTCCCTCCGGCCTCACTGGAGCTGCTCTTCCTTGTTGGTCCCACTTCTCAGGCTGCAACTCCTCCCACGCTATCTTCTATGAGGCTGGGGCTGTTGACTGTGGGCAGCCTCAGTTCCAGTGTCAGGACTCAGTATTCCTTACAGACATGCAGATATACCCTAAGGTGCTGTTTAGTCTAACTGTTCAGTCTCAAACCAGTCCCTGGAGACCAGCAGGTAGCCTGTCCACTTTGTAAAATCCGGGTAAGTCATAGTATACATACCTCATCACTCTAGCAACCCTGGTGTTCTTTTGTTTACTCATTTTTATCATATGTGTCTGCATGTGGGTGGGCTATGCATGAGTGCAGACGCCAGGGGCACTGCATTCCCCAGCAGATGAAGTTGTGGCTGTGACCCACCAATATGGGTGCAGTGAATTGAATTTAGGTCCTCTGCAAGAGTAGTGTGTGCACTCTTAATTGCTGAGCTATCTCTCTGGCCAACTGTGGTATCTTCAACAATTATTGCTACAAAGAAATTTTTCCTTCACCATAACCAATCTTTCTAAATTTTATTCCAAAAAATTATGTGTTAAGATTAAGATGTCTATAAAGATGTCCATCATTACAATAAAGATCCAACTGGACAGATACGACAAGGACCCAATTCAGTATGTAATGTCCTATTTCCCCAATGGGCAAGTTAAAGAAGAAATAACAAAAAACCTTTCCAGGGTGGAAGGCCAGGACCACGCCTAACTGAATTGGTGCCTCTAAGGAGTTATAAAATCCGTGATTTTGTTTATTTATCCTTTTCTTTCTGTTCTTTTTCCTTCTTCTCCCGCTCAGCTTTAGCTTCTTCCTCCTCGTGTTTTTTGATCAACTGTTCTACTTCCTTCTGCTTGAGGACTCTGATCACGGTCTTTCCACTCTCTCTTGTTAGTGTGGCGATTTCCACTAAAAACACAAACACACACTTGTGTCAGAGGCAGAATGGCTTACTCTCTCTTTACCTGCATCTTGACCTTTTTCTTACTCTCCCATGTTTTATACTTTTAACGATACACTCACATTTTTACAGGAACAGAATACCTTTGATCCTGTGATACCCTGATTACCATTTTTACCTAAGGATCTTTTCTTCCCCCAGTAACTTTCTCAGCAAACATCTGTGTTACCCAGTAAGGCCAGGTCAGAAGTTGTTCTGACCCACAAGCTGAGCTGACCAGAAGGAACAAGCCAGAATATCCAAACAATACAACACTATTTTTAATGAACTTTCCTAATTTCTTTTTTTTTTAAATATTTATTTATTTATTATGTATATAATATCCTGTGTACATGTATGCCTGCAGGCCAGAAGAGGGCACCAGACATCATTACAGATGGTTGTGAGCCACCATGTGGTTGCTGGGAATTGAACTCAGGACCTTTGGAAGAGCAGGTAATGCTCTTAACCGCTGAGCCATCTCTCCAGCCCCCTAATTTCTTTTTAAAACAATGACCCAAAAGGCAGTTTCCATCAGGCATGGCGATGCACTATGGAAGCACAGGCAGGGATCACTGCTAGCTTGATGCCAGCTTTGTTCTAACAGTGAGGCCAAGGCCAGCCAGAAGCACAAGATCTACAAAACAGGAATTACATTCAGGCTCAAATCCTTAAGTCTGCCCTATGACGTAGGACTGTGGCTCTACAATTCAAGGCTAATCTTAGTCATTTAACAGCATGGAGTCTCCAGTATCCCCTAAGGTGACTGCTCCAATAAACTAAAACTCATTAAAGACCTAAGGCTGTAGCTACTCAATGAATCCCCTCACTCAGTTAGACAAATCAGGAGGACTGGGCTTACCTTTCTCAGCTGACAGTTTACTAACATCCATGGTCTTATTTAGCACCTTGATAGCGAGAGCAAGTGCCGACTTCAGAGTCATCTCTCCTTCTTTGTAGTCTTGTTTCAACATTGACACGGCTGCCTACAAAAAAAAAAAAAAAAAACAAAGAATCAACACAGAGTTTCCTTCAAATTTCTGCATTTAGGGGAGAGTACAACGGACTGGCCTAACACATCAACTGCCTAAATTCATATCAGCTTTGTAACCGGTACAAACAATGTTGACAGTGGGAAGGGTAACATGGATGGGGAAGGGACTAGGGTGACCAGTGTTCTGAAGGCCTTGAACCTGTGATCTCCACTAAAAGAGTTCAGAGGTGAGCAGGACGGTGGTAATGCACACCTTTTTTTTTTTTTTTTTTTTTAGTTTTTCGAGACAGGGTTTCTCCGTAGCTTTGGAGCCTGTCCTGGCACTAGCTCTTGTAGACCAGGCTGGCCTCGAACTCACAGAGATCCGCCTGCCTCTGCCTCCCGAGTGCTGGGATTAAAGGCGTGCGCCACCACCGCCAGGCGGTAATGCACACCTTTAATCCTAGCTCTTAGGAGGCAGAGACAGGTACAACTTTGAGCTCCAAGCCAGCCTGGTCTACAGAGCAAGTTCCAGGACAGGTTCCAAAGCTGCACAGAGAAACCCTTAATGGGGAACAAACAAACAAAACAGGGTTCAGATGTGAATTAACACATAAGAAAAAAGTTCTTACAACTTATAATTGAAAACTATCACTTAGCTATAAATATCATCAACAAACTACAGCATATAGCAGCAGAGACCACACTGAGGCCACGCTGACACTGGTGTTAAATGCTGTTAGACACTCTTGCACTAAATGCTACTCCAACAGCACAGACCTTAGCCTTCCCTGCATGTCAGCGTCACAAAGATACTCACCGCACTGTTGTTCCCGATACACGTGGCTTTCCATCCCCCGTAATTTCCACTTGGGTCACTCTGATAGAGCTGAAAGCCATAGTGTTTATCCCAGCCAATGTACAGCAGAGAAACACCAAAGGGACGCTTTCCTTTAACAAAGAAAAAAAAAATCAATAATCTCAATTTTAAAACCCAACCACCTCAATTTAGAGATGCCCATGGATGCGGCCCAAGCCTGTCTGTGGAATTAGGCATGCATAAATTGCTTTTGTGTTTTGGCCACCACAGATAAGCTCAGTCACAAATGCCACTTCTGTTTCCAGGAGCTGGACTCCGGCTAGGGAGGAAATGAGGAAACTGAAGCCCCCCACCCCCGTGCAGAATTTCATTATTATGTAAAAATAATCGGTTTCCAGACTTGAAAAGGCTACTCTGGCCACGAAGCATCCTGTTGTGGCATATGGAAGCATATTTTCATGAACAGGCGGAGCACCCAAGGGTTCAGGAGGCTGTGGCAGAAGGATGCAGAGAGCTCCAGGTGAGTCTAGGCTACACTGTGTGAATGTCTCACAAACAAAACATGTAGAGAGTAAGAGACTGCAGAGTGCTTATCCCTAAGCTGGGCTTTGTCACTCCTCCAACACCCAGTGATCACGGAAGGGACAAAGATACTGTAAGAGCCAGAGGTGGCGGATGACAGAACAATGTTTTCCAGACACAACAGGGAATTCACAAACAAGCTCGCAGTAGTTGTGACAACATGCTCAAGACCCATGCTATATAGCACATGGGAGGAGGGATGGGGGGGTGGGAGGGACACCAAAGGCGGAGGGATACAGGGGGGGCAGGAGGGAAGGGATTGGGGGATACTGAGGGGAGGAGGGATATCGAGGGAGGTGGGCATGACGTCCCACCTCCAGCTGATGAGTTTCTAGTATTGGCAGCTGCTGGGAGAGGAAGTCATTTTCTTTACAGGTGTGGCCCTTGCTAAAGTGACAATGCTATAGAGCAGGTCCCACACCCAGAGCGTTTGTTTAGCACAAACTGGACTGCAGAATTTAAAAGAGGAAAGTGGCAGGGAAAAAAAGAACATAAAGTCGGGCAGGTTGGCAGGTGGGGGAGAGATTTGGAAGGAAATGGTAGGTAAATATTATGAAAATTCACTGTATGGAATTCTCAGAGAATAAAAATATATTTTTAAAAATATATTTTAAAACCCCCAAAAGAAACCCAACAAAGCCAAAATATCAACCTCAAAAAACCTTAACACAGAACAAAACAAAGCAAAAGTTTATTCCTTATAGAATGTCTTAAGTTTTCAGAGTATTCCCAAAGAAACTCAGTACCTCCAAACTGTGTATAAGCCTGTTTGATATCGCATAATGCTGTAACCAACTGCTCACACGGAATTGGCTCCTGGTACTGTAATAAATACCTATGGTAAAGAGAATGACATATTAACAGGCTTCTCGAAAATATATACAATGCAAGGAAATGCCCTCTGGGGGGGGGGGAATATTTATGTGTTGTAATAAGAGCGATGGGACTGCGTCCCGCCACCCGGGCTTTACCCAGAATAATTACACGAAAACTGTATTCTTTTAAGCACTGCCTGGCCCATTAGTTCCAGCCTCTTATTGGCTCTTTTATATTGATCTAACCCATTTTTAATATTTTGTGTAGCACCACGAGCTGGCTTACCAGGAAAGATCTTAACCTGTGTCTTTCTGGAGTGGGAGAATTATGCCAACTCCTTACTAGGCTTTTTTTCTCCCAGCATTTTGTTCTGTCTACTCCGCCTACCTAATTTTCTCTCCTATTAAAGGGCCAAGGCAGTCTCTTTATTTAACCAATGAAATTAACACATTGGTTAAAAAAATAAAGAAACTGCTTGGCCCTCATAGGTTAGAACAGAGGTGGGTGGAGTAAACAGAACAAAATGCTAGGAGAAAGAGAAAGTGAGGTAAGACGCCTCAGACAGATCTCCCGGGCAGATGCGATGAAGCTCCAACCCAGGATGGACGTAGGCTAAAATCTTCCCGGTAAGAGCACCTTGGGGTGCTACACACATTATTAAAAATGGGCTAGTCCAGGTATGAGAGTTAACCGAGAAGAGGCTAGATATAATGGGCCAAGCAATGTTTAAAAGAATACAGTTTATGTGTTGTTATTTCGGGGCATAAGCTAGCCAGGTGACCAGGAGCTGGGGCGACAGGAACAAAGCCTGCAGCTCCCACAACATATATGGGGTAAATGTATAGCAGTGACTTATATTCTGAAGAGGACAGAGGGAGAAAAATACTAGTATTCTCATGTGTACCAGTATTTTATAATTTTATAAGTTTGTTTGATTAGGAAGAATACACTTTTCAATTAATGGACACTCCCCTCCCCCCCTCCCCGAGGGTATCTCTCTCTGTATAGCTCTGATCATCCTGGAACTCACTCTGTAGAGGTAGAGCAGGCTGGCCTTGAACTCACAGAGATCCCCCTGCCTCTGCAGGGATTAAAGGTGTGCACCACCGCCGCCTGGCCAATTAGGGGGTTTTCTAAACAACTTTAAACCCTTCCTTGGAGCCACGGGACTTGCTGGGTGTCCCACTACTCCATCCGTACCTTTGAGCAATGAGCCTTAGTTCATTAGTCAGGACGTTAGCATCAGATGTGATGCCTGCCACACTGCAAGCCATGTCCCTTGAAGGAAAAAAAAAAGACCAATGTAAGAGGAAAGATGCTTGCTAGGGCATTTCTGAGTGTTAAGAAGTACCTAGATCTATGAGGGATTCCCCAACTTTCCTTACAGGACCAGCCTCAGGGAAAAGGCTAGAAGATCATGATCTTGGGAGATGTTTAGCTAATGTCATTCAGCACAAATGATAAACAAATGCAGTCTCAGTTCTTTAGCAGACACATTTATTATTGCCCTCGGGGAGCAGGCAAGAGAAGGAACACTAAGTAGCTAAAGCAAGAGAGCCCAAGAAAAGGCTATGTTGAGTGGACAGACCACTCCACTGGGGTGTAACTCTCACTGCCTGGCCTGACAGGTGTGAGGGGAAGAGACACAGGGTGGGGGTTCACGGGCTGTCTAGGCATGTACTCCCTTTTCTGCCGGTTCCCAAAGCTTTCCCTGGGTCTCCACAGTCTAGCTACCTGCTGGGACTATGCCTCAACAAGTGCTCCAGTCACTGAGTAGGGCCTAAAGTGACTGTGGGGGAAGGACACTGTGTCAAGTGAGTGTGCCAAAAGCCCATGAGAGCACGAGGCCCATGCAGGAGTGTCTTTCTGGTGGCTATGTAACCTGGCACAGAACCCAACTGCCTTCTAAGTACCTATACCTTTCCTCTTGGACAAAAGTAGACCCCAGCCTTAATCAGAGAAGCCTCAGCTTAAGTGCTGGTAAGTGCATATCATGGATGTCTATGACGCTGGGGATAAGTGACAGTTGTGGGACAGCCCTAAAGAAGTCGCTTACACCACTGCCTCTCTAAGGCTTTCAGACAAGGCTTGTGGGAAAGGGGCCGGGAAGACAAAGAGTGGGCTGTAGACTACACTAAAATCATCAGTTCACAGCTGCTTTGGGCACAGGCAAGACCGGATGCTGTGGGATATTTGTACACTGTGTGAAGATGAATACAGTGACTGGTGTAATACAAAGCTGAATGGCCGATAGCTAGGCAGGAGGTACAGGCAGGATTTCCTAGGAGACACCAAGAGAGACAGAGAGGAAACAAGAGGGACAAGATGGAAGAGAGGTAACACCATGTGACAGAATGCAGATTAATATAAATGGGTTAATTTAAGTTATAAGAGCTAGTTAGGAATAGGCCTATAGGCTATAGGCTGAGCTTTCATAATTAATAAGACGTCTTCGTGTCATTATTTGGGAGCTGGCTACCAAGACAGAAAAAGACTTGCCATAATCCTACCAATAATCAGTCGAGAAGGGGCTCATAGGATCCTGTCTTTATACTGCAACTCTTAGCTGCTGATAGATTCTGACAAAGGAAGGATCACTGTCCTTGGTTATGTGCCAACTGCTAAGCCCACCGGCCTCCAATAGCTTTCAGCCCACAGTTACACAGATGGCCCTGGGAATGTCAGTCAATCTGTAAACAGACTAAACTTAAGAAAGATTTGTGGGGAGGGAGAAGGAAGACGGGGAGGGTAGGGATAGGATGTGAAAAGGGTCAGAATGTACGGTATACACCTCCAACACTGTAATAAAAATAATTAGATAGGCCTCAGTGACAAACATTCAGTGGGCCTACCCCACAAGGCAAAGTCTCTATGAAGCACGGCCAATCCTCCACGAAAAACAAAGTCCCAAGTACTCAACCTGAACAGAAACTAGATGTACTATGTGGCTGACTGTGCCCAGATCTCCAAATCCCGGTTCTTTGGTAAAGAGTCAGTGTAATTCTCCAGGATCTCTACTGTCATCCTAAGCAATACCACTAGGGCTTGCTTTATGCTAGGCATTGTGTGAGTTTATTTCGCTCATTTATTTTGTTTCTTTAGATTTCTATAACCACTCTGAGTCCCCAAGAAGTCAAATAATTGGTACAACATCACACCTTGTATTGATGGACGTTGACTTGTAAACCGAATCTGTGTGACCAGTAAGTACATACTTTTATCACTGCACAATGCCTTTTTGCACTGTTTAGCTTTGCACTCGAAGTGAATTACACATACTGAACATACTGAGACATAATACAATAAATGGGCTTCGAGGAGGTTTCAAGCAAAATAAAGCAAATACACATTTTCACAAGAAAAGAATTAATCTACTCCCTTCAGTTCTACCATCTCACACAGAAGACTCCTTTCCAGACATGCCAATCCCACTTGGGCTGGGAAGTGAAATAGTGCAAACTCTCCCCCAAGATCCACTTACTCATTAAGTTTGTAGATTTTTTCAGAAAAAAAGACTTCGTCCAGAAGCTTGTGGATGTTGCGCCGCTCTGCAGCAAGCAGGACTCCATCATTGGCTAAGATCCCCAAACAGGTGCCCGCGTGTCCGATAGCTTCCATGGCATACTCCACCTGGTATAACCGACCTGCAAAACAGCGAGACCCAGCGTCCCTCTGTGTTGCTACAGTGCTGAGCCAGAGAATCCAGCAGAATCCAGCAGACACAGCGGATTCAGCCTTAGTTTCACTACTCAACCTAGGGACAACAGCTATTTCAAAGTACAAGAAGAATGAGCCTAACACCAAAAGACACACGTATAGCTCCCCCCCCCCCCCCGCCCCGCTAAAAGTATAATACTTAAAAAAAAAAAAAACTAAACAAAAACTTTCTTTGAAGCAAGTTAAATTTTCTAATTTACCTTCTGGAGAAAATATTGTGGTCCTGGAGTCATATCTTCGAGACTGCAAAGGAAAAACAGAGCGATGATGCCTGTCACTGAAGTCAGTCAGCTTCTGGAAGCCCACAAACCTACAGCTGCGTCCCGGTGCTGAGTTCAGGGGAGGAAGCCACCATTCCACCCCACCCCACCCCACCTCCACCTGCTTCTGCTTCACTTCTCCTGTCAGTCTCTTAGCTGCAAACAAGAAGTAGCATTCAACAGGCACGAATTAAACAAAACGTGTCATGAACTCACCATGGCTTCTGAACTTTATGTAACTCCTGTGAAAAGAAAATAGGATCATTAAAAAAAATCATAATTTAAGAAGTATCTTCTAGCCAGGCACACGCCTTTAATCCCAGCACTCGGGAGGCAGAGGCAGGCGGATCTCTGTGAGTTCAAGGCCAGCCTAGTAGCTAGTTCCAGGACAGGCTCCAAGGCTACCCAGAGAAACCCTGTCTCAAAAAGCGAAAAGTGTCTTCTACCTTTTAAATAGTTTGCTCCACACCCTCATTCAGCTAACACTATGCATCAGGCAGCCATCGGGAACTATACTGGATGCCGAAGGTGAAAGCCAAGTCTGTCTGAAGAACTCAAATCGAGAGGCCAGAGGAGAGGGACACAGATCATAAAGTAACCAGAAGAGGCACCGAGGGTGGGGTGGGAAGAAGGGATGGACAGCAAGTAAGTTTTTGTGAAACAAAAACCGAGAATGAGAGTGAATCACAGATGGGAGAGACAAAAGTAAGTAGAAAAGCCTCAAGTCGAAGGAAAATTGGGAAAGGGTGAAGGGAAGGACATTCCAATTAGAGCGGGATGAGAAAGGTTAATGAAGTGGAAATGAGCGGATAAGAGACAAGACAAATTGTCTAAGCCCGATAAGGCCCTAAATTTCAGGGTGTAGGGGCAGGTGGTAAACCTGGGCCTCATATTTTCGAAAGACAGCAATGGAAGCTCTGCCTTTGTGGAAAAATAGCACCCTGAGTTCAGTTCCTATACTGCCAAATAATGGGAAACCAGGAATCGTGGCTGAAAAATTAAACAGACATCTGAAGGGTCTGGGTGCTCAGGTGAAAACTTAATCTCTTAACTCCTGACGGCTCCGTCGAATGACTGGGCGCAAGGACCCAAGAACTGACATTTTAGGAAAGTCGTCGGCAAGCTAACCTGCCAGGAGTCGATTCCAACGTGTAGGAGAAACAGAAAGGTGGCCCCGAGCACAGCAGCCAGGCCACGCCGGGTTTCGATTAGGCTGTGAACACAGCTCTACCTCCACGCCCCGCGCCGGCGCCACAAGCGTTGGACTTTCCCCGCAGCTCCACTTTCCCGAAGGGACTCGCAGGGCCGCCCCACCCCTCGCACCGACGCAGGGGGTCCCAGAGCCCGGGCCCGCCGTCCAGGCCGCGCGGGGATGCCCGACGGCGGACGGCGGGGTCCAGTCCCTGGCAGGCCGGTCACCGAGGAGGCGGGTGCAAAGTCATCGTGCCCACGGCTCCTCGGTGGCGGCCGCCCCGGCCTGGGCCGTTGTCTCCACGCAGATAGCCCCCGCCCAGGACACAGAGACCACGCTTCCGCGGGCCGTAGGGGACCGAGCCTCACCGGAGGAAGACAGTGAGGGGTGCAGATCGGTGTCGCTTTACTCAGCTGGAGAACCAACCCGGATGGCCAAGCATCCGCGGCGAATATGGCTCCCGAGCATGCGCAAAACTGCCAGGGGGCGGGGCGGCGAGGACGCGGAAGTCCTCCTGGTGGCGGGGCGGAGACAGGCTGCCCCCACGTGGACATTGGAGGAGAACAGCCTCGTCTTAGGCTGGGGTCGGAGTTAGAGGTGGATTGGAGGTAGGAGGGAAGAGCGTAGTCTGCGGAAAGTGGAACCAAGTTCGTCGTACACTTTGCTACACTTTGCGCTACACTTTCTGTTTCTCTTCCGGACCGTCCTAACGAAGCCCAGCGTAGCGACTATAGACAGAACCGAATCACTTGCTATTCCAACCTTGCCCCTTAACAGCTTTTCCTTCATCCTACCCTGAAGCCTCATTTTCTCCTCTCTCTGATCCAGCTCTTTCATTGGGAGAATTTCTCTTCATCCATCCCGCCTTTCTTACCTGGTTTCTGTGCTCATGTTGGGGTTGACTGTGCCTGGTTTAATATTGAAGTCATCTCAGCCCACTGGACAGGGCTTTATCCTCTGTGTAGGGTGCAAAATGATTTGGATCTGTTTTTGTTGTTGTTTGTTTTGTTTTTAAAGGGGGGAAGCTTAGAAATTAGTGGCATGTAGTCTGGGCCTGGCCAGTACTCAGCAGGCAGAGGTAGCAAGTTCAGGGCCAACCTGGTTTGCCCTGTGAATCCCAAGTCAGCCAGGGTTGCATAGGGAGACTGTCTCAAAAATGAGAGAAAAAAATAGTAAAATATCCATACAGTGCAGCAGATATTTATTATAACAGAAATCAGCAATATTTGCATTAGGAATTTAGTGAAGGGAATCCTCGTTAGCAAGAACAATCCAGAGAGAAACTGCAGGTTCCACTGTATAACAGGATGAACGCTGGTCTGGAGTAAGCCGAAGTTTCAGTCCGTTTTTCTGGTCCCTAGTTTCCTGATTAGCCAAGTAAAACAAAAATCTTAAATGTGAGAATCCCAAGTGTTTCACATGTGAGCGATCTCATTTGTTCTCGTTCTCTCCATCTCTCTCTCTCTCTCTCTCTCTCTCTCTCTCTCTGTGTGTGTGTGTGTGTGTGTGTGTGTGTGTGTGAACAGGAGAGGAGAGGCAAAAGAAGTATGGGATTCTGTAGTAATTAGGAGCAAGGATCAAAACCCAAAGACCTAATTTAAGATCTAAGCCTGGGCTCTCTTTTGAGTCTATTAATTCAGCTTTTAAAGGCTCTATTTTCAGACTATCTGTATAATTCTGTTCTGGATTAAATAATGTTCAATAAACATCGGTGATAATATATATACTGAACAACTTATGGCGCAGGAAAGAGGGCTGCTTCAGATTGTTGACCTAAGATTCTGATTTGTTAAAGCAGCAGGGCTCACTGGATATGGCAATGAGAAAAGCAAGCAGCATGTCACACCAGGATTTTGAGCTTAGGTAACCTGGAATCTGATCCATTATTTAGTAACTATTTATTGTGCCTCTGCTATGTGCGGAGTCTATGCTAAGAGCGTGTCATATTCTCTTACAAAACCTGAACTCTCTGGCATAGGTACAACCATTACCTTGATTTTACAAAACCCTAACCCTAACTCTCTGGGATAGGTACAGCCATTACTTCAGCTTTACAGAAAAGAAATCACAACATAGAGAAGTTAAAAATGAATTCCAAGTAAACTCAGAGAAATGCCTAGCTTGGGAAATTTAGACAGGTCGATAGGCAGACAGACAGACAGACAAGCAATTACAGTATCATGGCCTACTCACACAGACAGATAAGCACTGATGAGGTGTGTGAATGGCCAGGGTTCTGACCTGAGCCATCTGTAGAAAGCGTGGTTAAACCAAAAAAAATGGACCAAGTGTGGTGGACACGCCTACAGTCCCAGCTACTGGCTTGGTTGCATGAAGCAGGATTATCACTTGAGTCCAGCATGGACAACACAGTGGAATCCGGTCTAAACATAGAAAAGAAGCCCACCCTACAAGAATAAGTAAATAGCCACTTACATTAGAGTCATGGAAAGAAACCATTTCATTTCATTTCACTAACTCTACAGATTCCTATAAAAAGACAATCAGTTATAGAGAATGAAGAGCATCTGGTGTAAGGCTAGGGGCCTACACTGGGAGGCTGAACAGGACTGTGAGAACCAAGGGGCTGAAGACCAGCCTGAGCAGTGTAGGGAGCACCCATCTGCTGAGGATCCTTGCTGCTGTCGGGGTTAATGGCCTTGCCTGGATGTCTTCATTTGCTTCCACGCAGTTCCGCTGTTGTCTAATGTCGACCTCTGGATCGAGCTTCCCAGTAGCTCTCAATGTTCTGAAGTGTTTTCCCCTACGGCACCATAGCATCTTTCCTCTGGCGTGCGTTCATCTTGTGAATGTGTCCAAAGACTCTTCTGTGGGAAAGGCACTCTCACAGGTGCAAGGAGAGACACACAGACATAAGTGTCTCATGGCTCTACAATGGTCATATTGACAGGCTAGATGAGCAGATAAGACAGCGAAATGCTATGGTAAAGACAGAATCCCATGGGATGCTAGGGAGGTGAGGTCAGAGTACATACAGTTAGTGTTGTGTAGACTAGGTGTTTAAAATATGTGGATTATTTAAAATATATAAATATAGTTTACATATGTATTCCTTTCACAGTTTAGTTATTGATTTGCCGGGTGGTGGCGGCGCACGCCTTTAATCCCAGCACTCGGGAGGCAGAGGCAGGCGGATCTCTGTGAGTTTGAGGCCAGCCTGGTCTACAAGAGCTAGTTCCAGGATAGGCACCAAAGCTACATAGAAACCTTTTCTCAAAAAAACCAAAAAAAAAAAAATTATTGATTTAAGGCCTGGAATAGACTTTAAGAAACTGATTACAAATCATATATAATTATGCATGATTGAAAGAAAAGACAAACAAAGCCCACAGAAAGACATGCTTACTTGTGTGTTTTTCTCGTCTAGTGCTGAGGTTAAGCCCAGGGCCTTGCACACTAGGAAAGAGTTCTATCTAAATGTAGTACTTTCTTAAGAGTAGAAGGTAGTCCTAAGGTTGCTGTAAAAACTAGACCTTCCTTCGCCTCTTCATATTCGGCATGGATTTGTTTTACCATTTCATTTTTAATTCTGCAGGAAAATCCTTCATGAATTTGATCTGGACCTAACTGAGTTTTGATTGCCAAGGAAATACAAACTTGTCTCCGGTCACGTGGAGATCCCGGATTCATAGGACTTGGCAGTTTCGAACCAGATTTCTTCTACAGCCTTCTGGCCCATGTCGAACATCTGCTGTAAATGCTTCCACCCCGTTTTTGCTGTAACCATGAGGTACTCTCTGTTCTCCGGGTACAGCTGGCAGGAGTACTCAGCCATGACAAGAGACTGACTGAAGCGACTGCAGACAAGGAGAAACAGTGCGCTCCTCTCCACAGCCGTCAGAGGGATCACGCTTTCAAACCCTGCAAGGATGTGGCCTCCGACTTGTATGGGGTTTGTGCTTTCAATCATCATGTACATAATGGTGATTGCCACTTCAAAGACATAGTAGCCATAGCTCATGTCACCAAAGTCTAAAATCCCAGAGACTCGATACACAGCATCTCCAGAGGCTGGCTCGCTGGAGTCTACTAAGATGTTATGGTCGTTAAGATCACCATGATTGATACCTGAAATTAGAAAAATCACATAAAAAGTTATTTAACATGCCAACTCATTCTCTTTCTATCTAAAGCAAAGCCATCTAAAGAATTTGACGAGAAAAAAAAAGAACAAACTCTATTTTCTTAAAGCCATTTTCCCTGGAAAGGAACAGGCAGAGTTTTGGCTCCTTTGCTCTTGTTTCTCACCAGTGCAGAGGGTAAGGCTGAGACTGCAGTGCTTGCAAACACCCTGGAGGACTGCTCAAAGCCAGAGATGTTTAAAAGGAACAGGAGCACATTCATATCATTACAGGAAGCAGAGTCTTACATGGAACATATGCACCTTTATTTATAGCTAGGCTTCAACACGTCCTGATAGCCCTCGTGTGATGATGCACACCTTGTATCCCAGACTCAGGAGGCAGAGGCAGACAAATCTCTGTGAGTTCAAGATCAACTTGGTCTACATACAGAGTTTCGGGCCGGCCAGGGCTGTAGAAAGAGAGAGACCCTGTCTCAAAACCAAAAATAAACCAGAAACTGAAAGTGTTTAGAAAATGTTATAGCAATTTGACATCCGAGAACATGATACATGGCCTGATTGGTTATATCTAGTGTAGTTAGCTGCATGTGGTCCAAGCTCTGACCCAGGCATACACAGTAGAACCATGCATCAAACTTTAATATGTTGGGAAAACAGAAAACCCCTAACTTGTCTTTATCGTGGGCAGTTTGAAAAACACTGATTGAAGCTACTGTCTAGAATTTCAATACTGTCAGTTTGTTTCCAGCAACCAAGCACTGAGACCCAGATACCTTATAACTAGGTGATACAGAACATGTCTTTTTAACTTACAAATGTATTCTTTTTTTAATATTTATTTATTTATTATGTATACAATATTCTGTCTGTGTGCATGTCTGCAGGCCAGAAGAGGGCACCAAACCTCTTTACAGATGGTTGTGAGTCACCATGTGGTTGCTGGGAATTGAACTCAGGACCTTTGGAAGAGCAGGCAATGCTCTTAACCTCTGAGCCATCTCTCCAGCCCTACAAATGTATTCTTGAAGCGGAATCTGAATCTGTAGCCAAAACTGGCATAAATCTCATGACAGTCTTTTCGCCTGGGTCTCCCATGTGTGGGGAGTAGAGGTGTGAGCCACCATGCTCAGCTTAACTTCCATATGGTTAGGTTTACCTAAATTACGCTTAATTAACATGTATCACAGTAATACCAATGAACACTATTGTAAACCATAGATTCTATTTATTTATTATGTATACAGTGTTTTGCTTTCGCGTATCCTTGCAGGCCAAAAGAAGGCAGCAGACCTCATTACAGATGGTTGTGAGCCACCATGTGGCTGCTAGGAATTGAACATGGGACTACTGGAAGAGCAGCCAGTGCTTTTAACCTCTGAGCCATCTCTCCAGCCCCTAAACCATAGGTTTTAAATTACACATTTCTGAAATAGGAATGCAGCATAGAATTAATTCAAAATATAGTAAAATTAGACAGAAATACAAGGGACAAACAGAAAATCCACACCACAGTAAGAGATTACAGCAAGTAATCTTAGTGATGATGGAGGAAGGTCATTGGCTAATAAAGGCACTGCCCTGGCCCATTTTATTGGTTAGAGGATAGGTGGGAGGAGAAAACAGGACAGAACACTGGGAGGAAGAGGAAGTGAGGTCAGAGACTTGACAGCTCTCCTCTAGGGAGCAGACGCCTGAGAGAGACGCCATGCCCTGCTCCCGGGATGAAGCTCCGACCCAGGATGGACTAGGCTAGAATCTTCCCGGTAAGACCGGTTCTCACAGATTATTAGAGATGGGTTGATCGGGATGTGAGAATTAGCCAGTAAGGGCTAGGGCTAAAGGGCCAAGCAGTGTTTAAAAGAATACAGTGTCTGTGTAATTATTTGGGGGCATAAGCTAGCCATGTGGGCGGCCGGGTGTGGGGGACGCAGCCCTGCCGCCCCATATTACTACATATGGCGCCCACAAGGACAACTGAATCCACAGAAAGCCTGAAAAAGCTTGGGAAAGAGTAAAGCATGTTTTCTTGATAGTGACAATTTCTCGGATCTACTCTGCTTGCTAGAGGCAAGCAAGCGCCTCATCTGAGAGAGGCTTCCTGACTCAGCTTTAGCTGCAAAACCCTGCAGCTCATCAAGAGGTCCTGCCACGAAACACTTAAACTGTGTTGACGAAAAGCTGAACACATGCTTTTCGGTTTTCAGCCATAGCAGGAAAAAAGCTGTGCCGTTTAAAAATGCCGGCTTTCTGGGCCATCCTGCCAGGGCAAACTCTGACTGTTTGAGGCAGGAGGGCCGGCTACCGAGAGAGGACTTGAGTGTTGTCTGTTGTAGCTCACTTGCTGGCAGGGACCTTGAAATGCCATACACAGTTGTTGCAGTAAACATGGCTACAGCCTGTATATCCGCCACGAGGCTGGAAAGCTAAGGAATGGACTGGATCCAGCCTGCAAAGCCACGCCTTTAATCCTACTGATATTGCTTGGTAAATTAAAGACTCGTGTGGTCAGAAAAAGAGAGATATACAGTAAAGAGAGATTCAAAGACAGAGAAAATTTCTGAATGGTTTACAGTGTGTTAAAAATATATGCAGACTAAAAGTTGAAGTTCTTGAAGTAAAAAACAAAAAAAGGAAGAGAGTTGTTATGTGTGTTAGCACACGCCTTTAATCCCAGTACCTAGAAGGCAGAGGCAAACAGATCTCTGTGAGTTCAAGGTGTAGTAGTGTACACCTTTAATCCCGAATGCCTGGGAGGCAGAGACAGGCGGATCTCTGAGAGTTCAAAGACAGCCTGGTTTACAGAGTTACTTCAGGTCAAAGATACAGAGAACCTGTCTCAAAAAACAAAGAGTTAAAAGTAAAAATAAACTAAATAGAGGTTAAAACAAAGCTGCACAAAGATGGAAAATACACAGAGACTTTTGATACTGTATGCTATTATGCTCTCTTTGAATTGTTTAAATGCTGAGGAAGGAGCAACAGATGCTAAAAGATATTTATTGATAAATGCTGCTGAACTAATCCGACATAGATATTTTGATGCCTTAACTTTGAAATTTGGATCTAAGGACATGATGCTTTGGAAAGGAGTTTCTTATTTTGTTTTCACAGAGGATGAGACACTGTTCATTTCTTCTATTCCGATTTGGTATGATGGACCACGCCCTCCTGAAGGGTTGCAGTGAACATCTTCAGAAAATTGCTTCGCTCAACTGCCAACTGAGATGAAACTAGCACACAGGTTATACCATGAAAGACCTAATTAACGACGCCCCCATTCAGCAGGAAGCAGTTTGGAGAGAAAAAACTGCGCCCATGTTCCCAAATATGGTTTATAAACGTCCTTTTACATTTAAAGGGGGATATGATATAGATATGAATAATTTACATTAGTATAGATTTTGCTTTATTGATAGAAATTTAAGGTCAATTTTGTTATATGTATAAGTGTTTCTGATTTTGATTAAGGTATTGTGATTGTGTAGTTCATTTAAATATGTACTGTATAATTGAGAAATATAGGTTGTTAATGGATAATCATCAATAATAGTAAAGCTTGTAGTCATGTTAGTTAGATTTTCTAGATATATAGAGATATATTTTAGATAGACATTCTTCGTGTCTTTCAAAGATTACAGAATAGGACATTTAATGTTTTAATAACTGAGGACTTTTCATGACAATGAGACACTCTGCTCCTGGCAGCACCAATCTACTTCCATAGGAAGATGGGCATCGAAGAGGCACCTTATGGGGTTTGATAGCCATTTGGGCAAGAAACTGCTCTTGCCTGGACTATTGCATAAACTGGAAACAGAGAACCCGCAGAGAGAGGACTACTGAACTTGCCTAAGGTGAGATGATCTTTCGGGGTTCCTGATTCATGAAAAAGTCTGCGAGACATTCTGCAGGACACAACAGATAGTGACTGAACTGACTTTGAATTTTCCTGCTATATGGAAATGTCTGCTGGATACCATGGGCCTGAAGGCTGAAGATGGATGCCCCAACGGTACAGAGGAACTTTGGGTGACTGTCCAGGCAGCGAGATGTCTCTGTCATTTCTATAGTTTAAAAGTTGCTTTTTTCTTGTTTGCTTAGGTAGTATTGTATCTTTCTGGAGTCTTTGATGGAGTTAAGAATAGTTAGTTATAGTTATAGTTTTCCTTAGTTATGATAAAGATTATTGTAACTTTTAATTGATAACTGTTTTGTTATATGTAATTTTGCTATGTTAAAGCCTTTTTTTTTTTGTTTAAACCGAAAAAGGGGAAATGATGGAGGAAGGTCATTGGCTAATAAAGGCACTGCCCTGGCCCATTTTATTGGTTAGAGGATAGGTGGGAGGAGAAAACAGGACAGAACACTGGGAGGAAGAGGAAGTGAGGTCAGAGACTTGACAGCTCTCCTCTAGGGAGCAGACGCCTGAGAGAGACGCCATGCCCTGCTCCCGGGATGAAGCTCCGACCCAGGATGGACTAGGCTAGAATCTTCCCGGTAAGACCGGTTCTCACAGATTATTAGAGATGGGTTGATCGGGATGTGAGAATTAGCCAGTAAGGGCTAGGGCTAAAGGGCCAAGCAGTGTTTAAAAGAATACAGTGTCTGTGTAATTATTTGGGGGCATAAGCTAGCCATGTGGGCGGCCGGGTGTGGGGGACGCAGCCCTGCCGCCCCATATTACTACAGTTGTGAGGAGAGACAAAAGTGATCGGAAAAAGATACCGAAAATTTCAACAACCTGGGAGACAAACCTGACTGAATGGGCATACACCCCAAAATTACAGATATAGCTTCACTTTAATCAAACATGGAACTTTTATTTTATTTTAATATTTATTTATTTATTATGTATACAATATTCTGCCTGTGTGTATGCCTGCAGGCCAGAAGAGGGCACCCAACCCCATTACAGATGGTTGTGAGCTACCATGTGGTTGCTGGGAATTGAACTCAGGACCCTTGGAAGAGCAGACAATGCTCTTAACCTGTGAGCCATCTCTCCAGCCCCCAACGTGGAACTTTTATAAAAATGTAACAAACATCATATCATAAAGTATTTAAGATAAATGTCAATGACTAAAATCATATAGACTTGTCCTGTTCAAATTAATAGCCACTAACCACAGATGGCCATTTCAATTCATGAGATTTGAGCCTGGAGAGAAGGCTCAGCAGTTAAGAATACTGACTGCTCTTCCAGAGGACCTGGGTTCAATTCTCAGAACCCAAACGGTAGCTCATAACTGTCTATAACTCCAGCTCCAGGAGATCTAACACTCTTATACAGACATTTATGCAGACAAAATACCAGCGCATGTGAAATAAAACAAATAATTATTTTTAAAAAGATTAAATAACGTGAAATGGCTCAGTTCTTTTGTTACACAAACCATATTTCAAGTATTCACTAACCACATGAAGACTGTTTTACTGAACAATACAGATATACTTTTACTTTATTTATTTATTTATCCTATTGGCCAATAGTGATATGTAGTGTGTTTTATTTCGGAGTGTTTGTTTATTGGTTTGTTTGTTTAGAACAGAATTTCTCTATGCTGTCCTAGAACTCCCTATGGTGACCAGGCTGGCTTCAGACTCACAAAGATCCTCCTGTCTTTGCCTCCCAAGGCTCAGATTAAAGGCATATGGCACCATGCCTGACTAACATGTTTCTTAATCAAAATGCAATTACAACTGAAATCAGCAATGAAAAGATAACTAAAAACTTCATCATATTATGGAGGAAATAACTTATATCTCTAAATATTATGAAAAGAAGATGTTCAAAAATGAGTTACAAAATATCTAAAACTAAATGAAAATTATGTATTAGGACTTGGTGTGCACAGTTTCTCTTATAGCTGTAGATAGCTATATTTCCAAAAACAGTTCAAACGTTCTCTGACTAAGACACCCAGGCAGGCTGATGAAAAGAGGCTTCAGCAACTGTGGAGATCACGTAACGGGAGCGGCAGAAAACAAACAGCACAGTAAGAGACAAAGCAGGCGGAATAATCTAATATCACCTCCCTGCTTGGACAGAAAATGAGCCAAACAAAAGCTGGCTCCCATATTTTCTAGTTTAAAAGCAATAGAACTGACTGCTACCGGGTACAGGATTTCTCACTGTGGAAATGAAATGTCCTATAATTAGATATTCAACGTCTGCACAACCCTGTGGATATATAAAATCGTGGAATTGTACAAATAAAGGGATACGTTGTGTCTTCAGTGACTCATATCCCAATAAAGCTGTAAAAGAATAATGGGAAATATTATCTTCAATTTTAAAAGGACTAACAACATATTCTTTGATAAATAATAAATATCTCAGAATAAACTTTGCTTTTTGAAACATGCTCTTAGCATATGTCCCAGGCTGGCCTCAGGTTCCCAATCTATCTTCCTGTCTCAGCCTTCGAAGGACTGGAATTGAGGTTGTGGCCCACTATCCCTAGTTAGAATAGGTTTTTATAAAGTCTAAAGCCAAACGGTGCCTTTTCCAAATAAACAAACTTTAAATTTGAATATCAGTATAAAAAGAACTGGGCGTGTTGGCACATGCCTTTAACCCCAGCACTGGGAGGCAGAGGCAGAGACAGATGGGTCTCTGTGAGCTTGAGTTCAGCCTGGTCTACATAATAAGTTCCAACACACATGCGCGCACACACACCCTCACATGCTCACACACATACACACACACACTCACAAAAAAAGAGGAGGAGGAAGGAAAGCTAAGGAAAACAGCTTCCACATTTGTAACAAAATGGGTGCAGGTCATCACAAATCAAGTCTACACTTAGTTAATTTCATGTCTGTAGTCCAAATAAGGGCAAGGAATCTAAGTTGTGCCTCCATGTTTTCCTGACAGTATAAAACTTGCCAGTTTAGAGGTTGAGAAAAATACATACTTTGATTGGGAAAATACTCACATTCTCGAAAATGACTTAATTTGGTCATTACTTTTTCCTTGAACAACTGAATGACCTGTTCAACAATCTCCCGGTTTCGATTCTGGCTTAGAGCACCCATGTATTTCTCCAGAAGAGGGATATTTTTCAGATTCCAGATGAAGTTCTCCCGATGAAGAAGAGTTAACTTCGGATGACGAAATTCCTAGATGAAAAGCAAGAAACAGGAGAGGATGTAGCTTAGGCGGTAGAATGCACAACGCCCTACCTGGATCCAGTAAAAACTAGGCATGATAGCATTTGCCTGCAAACCCAGCCCCTGAGAGGTGGATATAGGAAGATCAGAAGCTCAGAATCATCCTTGGCCACATAGTGAGTCTGGGCCTGCCTCAAAAATAGAAAAAAGTAAATAAATAATTTTTTTAAAAGCAAGAGACAGCCTGTTGACACCTTGACACCCTATATCTCTATGGAGAGATCAGTGTCTTGCCATACTCTCCCCTCAAAAGGTGCCTATAGGAGGCAGATGGCACTCTCTTATGCCAACTGTCCTGCCTCATTTATGGTAACCCATAAAGCAAGGTGGATGAAGTGACACCTCTTAAAATCCAGCCTCATGTGGGGTTCCCCTCTGTATGCTGTGAATACCATTGGTGAATAAAGAAAACTTCCTTGGCCTACTGATAGGGCAGAATTTAGATAGGTGGGGAAAAACTAAACTGAATGCTGGGAGAAAGAAGACAGAGGCAGAGAGAAGCCAAGTAGCTCTGCTGGAGACAGACGCTGGAACTTTACCCAGTAGGTCACAGCCACGTGGTGATACACGGATTACTAGAAATGGGTTAAATTAAGATATAAGTGTTAGTAAATAAGAAGCTAGAGCTAATGGGCCAAGCAGTGACTTAAATAATATGGTTTCTGTGTGATTACTTCAGGTTTGAGCTGCCGGGACAGTCAGGAAACAAACAAGCGAACTTCTTACAACACCAGCCCTTGGAAGGTTGAGGTCAGAGGACCTTTCTTTTAAGGCTAATATCTCTCTTTCTTTATAAATCCACAAAATATTAAGTCCCTTTTTATTTGATCAAGACCTTACAGTTTTAGGATCATAGTTTCATTTTACTTGATCTTCATTGGTGTGAAGACAATTTTTTCCTTGTTTTAACTTTTTTTGAGACAGGGTCCTACATAGCCCACTCTGGCCTTGAACTCCCTATGTATTTAAGGGTGACTTTGAACTCCTGATCCTCCTGCCTTCACCTCCCAAATGTACTAGAATTAGAAGCATATGTCACTGTGTTGGGTTCTTAGAAAGGGATTTCTAACTAGTGTTTTATGGTGGTTTGAGAGAAAACGGCCCCCAAAGGGAGTGGCACTATTAGGAGGTGAGGCCTTGTTGGAGGAAGTGTGTCACTGTGCAGGTGGGCTTTGAGGTCTCTTCTCTCAAGTTTCACTCAGTGTGATCGTCAGTTGACTTCCTGCTGCCTTCTGGTCAAGATGTAGCCAGCTCCACGTCTGCCTGCATTCTGCCATGCTCCCTGTCATGATTATAATGGACTGAACCTCTGAAACTGCTGTGAGCCACCACCTCAATTAAATGTTTTCTTTGTAAGAGTTGCTGTGGTCAAGGTGTCTTTTCACAGCAATAAAAACCCTAAGACATGCTTACAAAAGGAATTGGAGGCTGCTCTCAAGATCATGGTGCCTCACACCTGTAATCCAGCATCTAGGAGGCTGAGACAAGAGGATCACTGCAAGTTCAAGGCCACCCTGGCTAGATGTAATGGTTTGAATAAAAATGGTTCCACAGCCCCTTCGGGAGTGACACTTTTAGGAGGTGAGGCCTTGTTGGAGGAAGTGTGTTACTGGGGGTTGGGCTTGAGGTTTCAGAAGCTCAAGCCAGGTCTAGCGGCTCACTGTCTCTTTCTGCTGTCTGCTGATCCAGATGTAGAAGTCTCAGCTCCTTCTCCAGCTCCATGTCAGCCTGTGTGCTGCCATGCTTCCCACCATGACTATAATGAGCTAAAACTCTGAACTGTAAACTAGCCCAATTATATATTTTCCTTTATAAGAATTGCTGTACTGGGCGGTGGTGGCGCACGCCTTTAATCCCAGCACTTGGGAGGCGGAGGCAGGCAGGTCTCTGTGAGTTCAAGGCCAGCCTGGTCTACAGAGTGAGTTCCAGGACAGCTAGGACTGTGACACAGAGAAACCCTGTCTCGGGGGGGGGGGGGGGAGGGGGGGGGCACAGTGAATTCCAGGCCAGCTTGGAAGAGTCTGTCTCTAAAACAAAAAATAGGACCAGTAAGATGACTAACTGGGTCCAGGTGCTTGCTATTAGGTCCAATGACCCGAGTTTTGATCCCTGAATCCCACAAAGTAAGAGAGAACTGACCCTAGAGAATTATCACCTGACCTCTACACTTCTAACACACCACACACACGAGAGAGAGAGAGAGAGAGAGAGAGAGAGAGAGAGAGAGAGAGAGAGAGGTGGGGGAATAAATACTTTTGTTAAGTATCCAAATCAAGAGATCTGTTTTCACCCACTCGTCTCATCTGAACCTGGCCCCTCTGTTATTTCTCAGTGCATCTTCACTCACTTGGTTCCACCACTCTGGCCTCTCCGGAGTCCAGGGGGCCTCAAGGCCTTGGTATATGCTGTTTCTCTCCTCCAGGATGCCCTTTCCACAGTGACGCTAGAGTCTTGCTTCCACTAGGCAAAAAGCACCTCTGTACAGACTTCCTGACCACTCTTAAAATTTCAACCCCTTCTCCAGCATTTCACAGCCCCCTCTATAGGAATATATTCATGGGAGATACTGTCCCTTAAGATGATTTCTTGCCTCTCATATTCACAGCAAATATAAACAGATGGGATTATATCGATCAAAGCTTCAGCATAGGAAACACTCAACAGTCCCTGGGACTGGGGAAATAGTCAGTGCAGTGATCTGATGATAGGCACAGGTCTGTAAACACTAACACTGAGAAATGGAGACAGGAGGATCCCTGGGGCTTGCTGGCCAGACAGTGTAGCCAACAGTGTAGTCAACTTCAGGCTTAGTGAGAGACCTAGCTCCAAGAATAAGGTAGAGGGCAAGTGAGATGGCTTACCTAGAAAGAGTATTTGCCAAGCCCGATGGCTTGAGTTTGAGTCCTGAAATGTAGGAAGAGAGAACTGACTCCTGTAAGTTGTCCTCACTGCAGATTTCTACACATGCACTATGGTATGCATGGCCACACACACACAGACATGCATGAACGCATGCACACACACAACATGAAAAGTTAAATAATAACAAAAAGATGGAACGCAATCAAGAAAGACATTGACGTCAACCTCTGGCCTTGACAGGCACTTGTGCACGTGTTAGTGCATACCCACACATAAACGAACATATTCACACACAAAGTCAGCGATTTTAATCTCAATCAATAGTTCAGGAAAAAGATGTAGGGGAAGGGCTAGCGTGCAAGATTTGTAAAGAATTAGTAAACTCAAGAACAAGAAAAACAATATAACTCAATTAAAAAATGAACAAAAGACTAGAACAGACATTTTTTTTTTCCCGAAGACAATACAAAAACAGTCAATGGGCACATGAAAAGGTGGTCACGACCAACAACCATCAGGGAACTACAAACTGGAAGCACCATGAGCTATCACTTCACACTCGTGAAAACAGACACGATCAGAAATATGAGTGATAACTAGTGTCGGGAGAGTATAGACAAAGAGAAGCTCTGTATACTGTTGACAAGAGTGTAGTCACTACAGAACACAGCATGGGAAGTTACTAAAGAAATTAAAACCCAAACTACTATAAAGACTTATATAACCGTTACAAAGTTTTTTCTGGATAAAATTAATATATGGAGAAAAATCTTGTAAAAATACACTTAAGCCGGGTATGATGGCCTACACATATAATCCCAGCACTCAGGAAGCAGAAGCACAAGGATTGTTACAAGTTTAAGGCCAACTCAATCTACACTGTTTCAGCCATTGAAACAGCAAGACCTTGTCATGGCGGCTGGAGAGAAGGCTCAGTGGTTAAAAGCACTTGCTGCTCTTGCAGAAGACTGGAGGTCTTTCCCAGCATTCAGGGGATCTAGCTCCCTCTTCTGGCCTCCTCAGGAAACGGCCCATGCAGTACACACAGATGTAGGCAAAACACTCACACATAAACTAAATAAATCTTCAGAAAGACCCTATCATAGCAAATAAAAGTAAAATAACTACTTAAATTCCAGGTATATTGCTATCCATAAGTGGATATTGTGTGTGCGTGGTGTGTGTGCGTGGTGTGTGTGTGTGTACATGGGTACATGACTCACGTGTGCACGTGCATACCTAGACACCAGCACATCTTCCTCAGTTGCTCTTCATTTACTTTACTTTTAAAATTACTTATTTACATGTGCATGTGTGTGCGCATGTGCGCATGGATATATATGTTGCACATATGCATACAAACACCCATAAGAAAATGTGTGTATTTATTGTGCCAGGGCATGAGTGTGGAGGTCTGAGGACAACTTGTGGGAGTCAATTCTTTCCTTCCAGCACGTGGGGCTCAAGCTTGGCGGCAAGAATCTTCACTGCTTAGCATTTTTACCAGACCCCTCCATCTTATTTGTGGAGACAAGGTCTCTAAGTGACCCTGGGACTTCCCTATTTGGCTAGACTGGCTGACAGAGAGCCCCACAGGATCGCCTGCCTCCACCTCCCCAGTGCTGGGAGATACGCTGCCATTCTTCTATGTGGGTATTGGGATCCTAATTCATGTCTTTGTGTTTGTGACAATGGAGTCATCTTCGTACGGCCATAAATGGACATTTTAGTGAACATCCACAAATGGAATTGCTCACACTTAACTGAAAGTGTTTGGATCGACATGCTTAATATGTGTATTACCCAAAGTTCTATGCAATACAATTTTTGTTGAATATGTAAACAGAGTGCAGTAGAAAAAGTTTATAAACACTAAACATCAATTCCAGCGAATGAGATTACTGATAACTTTTAATTTTTCTTTGTAACTTTGCTGGTTTTTTAAATGAGTTACTAAAGTGCTTTTGTTTAACTAGGAAGTAAAGGAATTATTTCTGCTTTGGGATAGCAGGGTCAATTATTGCTGTGTAGATGGTCATATGGCCTTAACATCTGGCCAAGAGGAGTAACAGTTATAAAAGCTAAAGCACTAAACAGAATTTAAATCACTGGCATTAAGTAATGAAAACAAAGTAAAATGAGTTTGTCCCCATTCACTACCTTGACAGAGGACTAAGTGCAGAGAGAAGACCCAGGAAGAGCCCAGAATGTTCAATGAGTTGAAGAAACGGAGCTGAGAGTCCAGGAAGACCAAGGCGTCTAGAGTTTGCAGGACAGACTTCCAAGGTCAGGCTGCAGAGAGAACACCAAGTCCTCCTTGAGAATTTGAAGGATTGGTATATACCCCATGTGCTAAGTCTGCGGAATGGAAGGTCTACAAGGGATTTGATTGGGCACAGAGGTGAGGCCGGGAGCAGTGTCTGCAGCTACCCACCACTCTGGATGTTATAGGATGTTGGGTAGAGAACTCAGAAGGGGCTTGTATTACATAATTCTTAGATTTAAACCCAGGCCTGGTCCCACCTGTCAGAAGTTACATTCAAGATACAAAAGAGTCAAAAGGTTTACAATCAACCTAACTGTGTCTACTCCCGGAAGTTCAGTGAGTACCAAACATGAGAAACACGGAAGCTGGACATGGTCACACATACCCCAAAGGGGAAAAAAGGAAAATGGCCTAAATATGTCAACTAAATGGCAAAGACTCTCGGTTTCTGCTGGGCAGTGGTGCACGCCTTTAACCCCAGTACTTGGGAGGCAGCCGCAGGCAGATCTCTGTGAGTTTGAGGCTACCCTGGTCTACAGAGTGAGTTCTAGGACAGGCAGAGGTGTTACTTGGAGAAATCCTGTCTTGAAAAACAAAAACACAAAAGAAAAAAGAAAGACTCTCAGTTTCTTTGTTTTTAGTCAGGATGTCAGAAAATAGCTAGGCTTGAATTTTCAGCAATCCTCCTGCCTTAGCCTCTTAAGTGCTGGGACTACAGACATATACCACCACGCCTGGTAAACACCGTCAGATTGCATAACAAACAAAAACCCCAAAATAAGACACTAAAATTGTTTTCCTGTAAGGAACATTTCAAGTGTGATGACTGCCCATGGAACAGCACTGTTTTCTGTTCGCTAACTTCGAGCCGACTACAGATACATTAACTGAAGCCCTTGATCAGTTTTCATTAATTATTGATTATCCAACTGCTGAACTAGCGTCCTGGATGTTCCTCACCTTTCTGGCTCTCAGAGTGCTGTAATCTGGTTTTGCAGGTTACTGCCTGTAAGTTACAGTTCCGACTGCTTACTTTCACGGGAGCAGGGGGGGAAGGCCAGGTCTTAGAATGTAGTCTAGGTGCCCCAAACTGAAGAGATTCCTGCATCTGCCTCCCAAGTGTTAGGGACAAACCAACTTCTTACTGTCACAGAACATGTGTCTTAGAATCTGACTCCACCTTATATGTTCAGTTTTATCTCTTGTGCGCCTTATTTATAACCCTTATATATCACAGCCACAGTGAATTACCCGGAGGTTCCGGAACATGGTCCTTCACTGTACTTCATGTGCTCCGTCCTTCACCTGGAAGGTCCTTCTTCCACCTTTCCTATGGCCAATGCACTCCTAACTTTAGAACAAGTTTGGAGTTACTTTTGGACCCTCGTCTTCCAGTGTGTCAAATGTGCAGTGACGGATGGATGTCAGAAATAAAAGCTGAGCAAATACGCTGGGGAGGTTAGCAGGATGCTTGTCTAGCAGGCGTGGAGCTCAAGCTCCAGGGCCATATGAACGAGGCATGGCACATGCCTATGATTCCAGTACTCAGGAGATGGAGGCAGGAGGAGCAGAAGTTCAGGTAATCTTTGGCTACACAGTGAGTTTGGGGCCTGTACTGTATGAGACCTGCCTCAAAAAAACATGAATATATGAAGCACATTGTTCTTAAGAATCTCACTGGCCGGACGATGGTGGCGCACGCCTTTAATCCCAGCACTCGGGAGGCTGAGGCAGGCGGATCTCTGTGAGTTCGAGACCAGCCTGGTCTACAGAGCTAGTTCCAGGACAGGCTCCAAAGCCACAGAGAAACCCTGTCTCGAAAAAACAAAAAACAAAAAACGAAAAAAAAAAAAAAAAGAATCTCACTGCTAGCTAGATGTGGTGTGTGCATATCTTTAATCCTTTAATCCCAGCACTTTTAAGGCAGAGGCAGGAGGATCTCTGTGAATTTGAGGTCAGCTTGGTCTACATATTGAGTTCCAGGCCAGCCAGGGCTAAACAGTGAGATTCTTTCGCAAAGCAAATAAAACAAAAATTATAAGATAAACAAACAAAAATCCCTCACAAAATAAGGCCCCAAATCTTACCTCCAATGTCTTATCCAGCTGGGCAGCTAGCCTTCCTATTTCATATAATTGCTGGTGGCTGACGGCAACCTGGGCTATGGGTCTTCCTGGGAGGTAAGTGAGCATTCTCACCAAGTAGCTTTTGATTTCAGATCCACTGTCTAGATTGAAGGAATGACATATTCTGTCAATCAGTCTTAAGGAAACAATAAAGCTACTTTTTCTTTAGAATTACTATTGAAAGGGAAAGGAATTTCACGGCAAGAAGGAAAGTACACAAAGCTAAGACTATGCTGGAATGTTCTGCAAGGTAGGGCAAAGGGGGTCAAAGCGAACAGAAGGATAAACCATTTACACACTCAAACAGCCCCAACTACGCAGGCCTTCCTTAGCTCCAAGGAGTACCTTGAACCCGCATTTTCATATACACTTGCAATGAAATGAGGAAAACCAGGTGTAAAAAAAGGGCCGTTCCATAAGTCACAGGTTCCTTTGTGGCAAATTGAAGCGCATCTTGTATCTGTAACACAGCTCTACTGTCTATTCCTCAGGGACTGGAGTGGGTCTTTGTTGTTAGGGGCAATACAAATTAAAAACTAATAGATAAACAAGAGAAAAGATGATGGTGCACCTCATACTTAAAAAAAAAATCCAAGAAAAGGGAACACTACTGCATTGCTGGTGGGAATGCAAGCTGGTACAACCCCTTTGGATGTCAGTGTGGCGATTTCTCAGAAAATTAGGAAACAATCTTCCTCAAGACCCAGTAATGCCACCTTGGGTATATACCCAAAGGATGCTCAATCGTGCCACAAGGACATGTGTTCAACTATGTTCATAGCAGCACTGTTTGTCATAGCCAGAACCTGGAAACAACCAAAATGCCCCTCGACCGAAGAATGGATGAAGAAAATGTGGTACATTTACACAATGGAGTACTACACAGCAGAAAAAAGTAACGACAGCTTGAATTTTGCAGGAAAATGGATGGAGCTAGAAAACATTATTTTGAGTGAGGTAACCCAGACACAGAAAGACAATTATCACATGTACTCACTCATAAATGGTTTTTAAACATAAAGCAAAGAAAGCCAGCCTACAAACCACAATTCCAGAGAACTTAGACAACAATGAGGACCCTAAGAGAGACTACATGGAAGTAGAAAGTAGAAAAAGACAAGATCTCCTGAGTAAATTGGGAGTGTGGGGACCTTGGGGGAGGGTTGAAGGGGGGAGGAGAGAGGCAGGGAGGGGAGCAGAGAAAAATGTAGAGCTCAATAAATATCAATAAAAAAATCTATAAAAAAGGAAAAAAATCCAAGAAACTGATCTCGAGCTCCTGCTGGCTAAGCTAGGCATATCTCGGCACTCTTTAAAGGAAAGGGGTCCAGTCCCACAGAGGAGAACCTGCAGCTTTGCGTTCAAGCATTGTACCCGAGGTCACACATGTAGCAATGACAAACCAGGGTTTAAAACGCCTGAAAGCTTGTTTCATGTTCTTTCTACCACACCAAAGCACTAGCGTGTGCAGCCAGTCTAATAAACAAAAAGACGTCCTTGAGGCTGGAGAATGACTGGCGAGTGCCTGCCTAGCATGTGCAGGGGCCTGGGTTCGATCCCTAGCAACACATATAATCTTTTTGCGTTGAATAAGAACAGAAGATATTCTCCGGATTTTCGCAGTTCCCTTAGTTACTATTTAGTGGGACATCTCTAAACAGAAAATTTAAATTTATACTGGATCTCGACACAAACCATTTCCAAACGTTATCTCCACTTGGAATTGTCTTTGATACCACGCTTCTACCTGTAGCCAAAATGCAACAATATGACTGCATCAGGAATCTCTTACCGATGGACATGAGCGAGATCGTGTTGCCTCCTTTAGTTCGGCACACGGAGCCTGTTGGAAATCCAGCCGCTCTCAGAAACATGATGACATGGTTCTGCATTTCAATCAGGTCTGGAGTTTGACTAGACTCCATGCTGCTTATTTTGAGGACATATTCAGCAGGGTCATCGCTAGTGTCTGTGGTTCTTGAAACGTGAACATGAAAGTTTTGGTCGTCATAGCTAGGGAGGGGCCGGATCTTAGAAACTTTGAACCCAAATACTGATTCTACCAGAGAAGAGGCTTGAGCCTCTGTAAAAGTGGGCTTGGTTAAGGCGTGGGACTGCTGACCGTCTTCACTTGACATCATGTCTAGAGGAAAAATGACAGTCAGAAGAGAGACATATTACAATGACAGTTATTTAAATGATTATTCTTAAGACAGACCAGTGTTTCTTTACATTGAATCTATGCTTCTTGATATTTTTTTATATTTATTTATTTATTTATTTATTTATTTATTTATTATGTATACAATATTCTGTCTGTGTGTATGTCTGCAGGCCAGAAGAGGGCACCAGATCTTATTACAGATGGTTGTGAGCCACCATGTGGTTGCTGGGAATTGAACTCAGGACCTCTGGAAGAGCAAGCAATGCTCTTAACCACTGAGCCATCTCTCCAGCCCCCTGCTTCTTGATTTTTATGTGTAACGTTTTTTTGTGTTTTGTTTGATTGTTTGTTTGTTTGTTTGGTTGATTAGTTTTTCGAAACAGGGTTTCTCTGTAGCTTTTGGAGCCTGTCCTGGAACTAGCTCTGTAGACCAGGCTGGCCTTGAACTCACAAAGATCCGCTTGCCTCTGCCTCCCAAGTGCTGGGATTAAAGGCGTATGCCACTACCTCCGGGCTTTATTTGTAACTAATCAAATTAGTGAATGAGATCAAGAAGAAGTCCTCGAAATTGAGAGGTGACTCCGCAGCTAAGAGCACTTGTTTCTCTTTCAGGAGACCTAAGTTTGGTCTCCAGCACTCACAGTAGGTGCCCCTAACACCTGTAACTCGGGTTCCAGGAGGATCTGACACCCTTTCCTGGACTTTGTAGGCATCTGCAGTTAAACACGTGCACCCTAGCCACGCAGAGACATTTAAAAATTAAAACAATATTTAAAAGAAAAGCAAGTTGATGTTCTGTCAGGGCAAAATGGTCCATGTGTATAATCCCAGCACTTGGAAGACAGGGGCTTGGAGGACTGTTTCAAGTCCAGGCCACTTGGTCTACTTTGCAAGTTCTAGGCTGGCCAAGCTGTCTAGGGAGATGTTGTCTCAAACAAAACAGAAGTGGATGTGTTGGCGAGTCAATCCTTGTGTCATAAATTATTTTTAAACTTCCCTCCCAAATTGAAGGGACAATTCTAAGGACAAACACGCTCACAGATGCATTTTTTTAATCATCCAATTCAATCCTTTCTCTTGTCTATCAACTTTACAGGGAAATGTAGGTGCAACAGAATTAAGAGATGTGTCAAAACTAGTACTATGTTCTAAGAACCCAGCTCTGTGGGCTGTGAAGATGGCTCACAGGGTGGGGGACCAATATGTGAGCATGAGGTTTGCATCCACGGCAACCGTAAAAAGCCAGGCTCGATGGCACGTGCCTGCAATTCTAAGTTATTGCATTCTTTCATGTTTTCATTTTTTGGGAAAAGGTTTCATGGCATCATATAGCCTGGACCTTCTGATCCTTCTCTTTTACCGCCCAAAATGCTGAGATTACAGGGAAGTACCATTATGCTTGGTTTATTTGGTGCCGGGGATCAAACGCAGGGCCTCACACACGCCAGGCAAGCACTACACACACCAAGTGAACCACGTCCCCAGCCAAGCTGTTGTATTCTTGACAATCACGTCTCACGTTTACCTTCGACCGTGGTATTTGCTTTTAGAAGCAAGTTAAGCCTTTCAGGTTTTGTTCGCTAACATATTGTCACAAAGATTAAACAGGGTTTCAAAACAATCTTTGCACCTGAAACTTCTGGAAACTAATATATTCTGTCACATTGCCTTTGGCCTTAAGACTTAACAAGGAATTTTAAACATTCCTTCTGAGTATATATATAACATAAGGCCAGTGTTCATAATGTAATGTTAACTGAAGCATTAATTCCAAGGTGAAATCCTTTCCAACTCTGAAAGTATTTACGGGTTTTAAAGCAAACGTGATAGGAATTTGATAGGGAGCTGGGTGTGGTGGGGCACGCCTGTTGTCCCGCCGACCCAGAGAGAGCAACAGAGAACACTACTTGCTGAAAGCCAGTCCAGACTGCCTCTCAGTTCCAGTCTAGACCCGGCTACAGAGGAAGACTCCTCTGGAAAAGAAAAAGTTCTTAAGAGTTGAAAAGACTGTTAAAGGCAACTAGTGAAGGCCAATCTCCAGAAAACGTTCCCACGACCTTAAATGGGGTTTGTTAGGCATCTTTTTGCAGAGCCTTGCTTGCTAAAGCAGGGCAAGGTATTATTGGCAGGTCTGGTCACAAGACAATCTGGTGCACGACACAGGTGCTAAGTTGCAAAAAGTTGTCCAAGTGCCAGCTGCGCTAACAACCTCTGAAACTTCAGCCACGTGGCCTCTCAAAGAGCTCAGCGACGCCTTCTCTAAAAGCCCCTTCTAGCATTAATATCGAAGCTGTTTTTGCTGTTGTGTACCCGAAGAAAAGGCTCACACTGAATCCTGCCACTGCAGCAAATACGCGCAAAGGAAAGTCTTTATCAGAGATTTCCATCTTAACCAAAGGTGCTCCGTGTGTGGAGAGGATGGAGGGCGAATCCAAATCCTATCTAGGTGTTAGTGTACTTCTTGCCAACAACATTTAGCTCCTGAAAAGACTCAAACGGTATGGGCTTCTAACTGGGAGGTTGGCACCATATTCATAATTTTTGTTGAACGAAAGGGGAACGAAGAAGGAGTGGACTTTACACTCTGCACTTTGTGCAAAGTACACCAGAAAAAACCAACAATAAAACCAGAAACCAGCGTTTCCTCTCTTCCTCTCCTAAAGTGTTACAAAGTCCCGTGAACTCTGACCTAGCACTTCTTCCAAGTGGGTGGGTCTTCAGCGACCCTTCTGCTCTGCGCTTCCAAAGCTGGGAAGCAGGCGCTTGCTTTCCCTGCATCTATTTGGTACACCAATGGTTGCCACCACTCGCAGTACACAGGCTGCAGGAACTCTCTCTACACGGTCATTTTCCAAGGGCGATTGGAAGCAGCAGCACCAGCTGCTCCAGTGGGTCTAGCTGCGGAGAAAGGACAACGATGGGAGGGGGGCGACCCATAGCTGGGTTCCCACCCTGTGTCATGTAAGTCCAGGGGAGCCTCTAGGATGGCTTCCATCCCGCATCGTGCAGGCCCGCGAAGGGTGAAAACCTCGGAATTGCGCTCTGAGATTTCAGCCCAGTTGGGGCTGGACAGTGAGCTGCTCGGTCAACAAGCAGCGAGTGTAAGGAGCACCAGGGCGACAGGAGCCACCCGCCCGATTTCAGCGACGTCCCCTTCACGGAGACCCCGGGCTCGTCTAAGCCTCCCCCAGTGCCGCTCACCCGCCGAGACCGGACGTCCCAAGGCAGACCCGCTCTCCTCGTTCAGCAAGCCAGAAGCCACGGTGCTGGAGGTTGAGGATCGACCCGCGGCCGCAAGCCCCGCCCTGCTATTGGATCCGCCCACATTCCGCCACCCAATCAACGCACACTACTGACCGCCCATGCCCAACCCTTTCCCCGCCCCCATCGGAGGGACCCGGCTTATGATTGATTGTCTGCAATTCGGCTCTCTAGTTAGGATTCAGAACTCTTGCTTATGATTGGTCCCCGAGTAGCCATTTAGTAGACTTTGGGCCCTTGGGCGGCGTCTGTCAATTTAGACCCGGTGGGTTTAGTCCCGCATCGACTTAGAGCGCGCCCGTCTGGAAGCTGCCTCTTGAGAGAGCTCACTTCTTGGCTTTCTTTCTTCAATCCTTCCCGCTCTTCCTGGAAGCGCGTCTCCTGGAGGCCATCTTCATAGATCGCGGCCAGAGCTCCATTCTCCCCAGAAGGGAATCCCTAGTCCTGAAACCTCAAGGGTCGGTCCCCCTCTGTGAGCCAAGGGGGCTCGCTGTCTGGGTGCTGGAATGTTCCAACCCGAAACAGCTGTATAAGCAAGCCTACGCTGTCTGTGCTGACGGGGAAACTGAAGTCTAGAGTGCACAGAACAGTTAGACTGTGGGTACCAACTCTCAGTTCAGGACCTTGGCCACAGTGCTCGTTTTGAAGCGAAGTAACTCAGTACAACAGAGGGAGAGAGAGAAAGCTGTTAGCACCACAGTTCAGATCTGGGGTGACAAGCGATTCTTTCTTTCACACCGAGGAACAGAGATGGCAGTTGGGCTAGAATCCCTACTTAGGTCAACGGGAAAGTGCTCAAGAGCTTGCCCGGGATTCTGGAACGAGAAGTTAGTTGGACAATCTTAATTTTGAAGGACACAAGACCACATAGCTGGACGTCCTTCTCCAGCTAGTCCGACTCCTCTGATCGGTCAGAGTACTCTCCTGGAAGAGCCTGTCCGTCTCTCACTCGGGCTGGCAGTTTGCTCTCCTTCTGATGTTTTGGTGTGTGCAGTTCTTGTGTTTTTCCCGTCATAGCAAACTCACGGGTGCGATAGCCACTCTGATTTATTTATTAACTTGCCCGTTCTCCCCAATTCCCACCAACCACCTAGCGTTATGAGAAATTTGTTCCCTCCTTTAGATATATGATTCTTATCTGTTTCATTTCTAATCTTCAAGTAGCAAGGATGTTTTTCCTACACGTTAGGATGTCAGTGACTTTGACTTGGATTTCCTGTAACCAGAAATGAAACACTCTGTGCGTTCTAAGGCCCCTCTGCAGAATCTGAATTCTTTTTTTTTTTTTTTTTTTTTTTTTTTTTGGTTTTTCGAGACAGGGTTTCTCTGTGGCTTTGGAGCCTGTCCTGGAACTAGCTCTGTAGACCAGGCTGGTCTCAAACTCACAGAGACAGAATCTGAATTCTTCTCACCTTCTCTCACCAGTCTGCTTCTACTGGACATTTTCTTTCTCCTCAGCACTAGGGTTGCAGAAATGCACAGTAATGTCTGACTTTTTACGTGGGTTCTGGGGATCTGAACTCGGGTCTTCATGCGTGGGTTGCAAGGAGTCTAACCCACTGAGCCATCTCCTGTGACATACTTCAGAAATGCATAGTCTGGTATAGTGATGGCTGTGCAATCCTAGCACTTGAGACATTGAGACGGGATTCTGAGTTCAAGGCAGCCAGGCTGGGCTACATAAGGAAGCCCTGTTGTAAAGGAGTCAAAAAAAATGCTTTCTGTAACTTGCCATTTTCACTTTAAGTAGATATTTTCCCATTTTAAGGGTATCTTTATACATAAACTTTTTGTACATCTTAAAATTTTGGTTGAGACAATCTCATGTAGCCCAGATTGGACTCCTGTTGTCACCTCCAAGTGCTGAGATGATAGTGCACACCACCTTGCCCAGTTTTTGTGTACTTCAGATTGTCTTTAGGATGAACTGTTCAGTATTTTAAGATTCCTAATGTGTGCTGCCAAACCATTTTTCCCTCAACATTGGAGATTTTGTGTGTGTTTGCATATGATGTATCACACACACACACACACACACACACCCCTCCAATTTGAAACAAAGACAATTTGCAGTGTCAGGGCTCAGTGTCTAACATGTATAATGTTTTGGGTTCAACCTCAACAGAAAATGTGTTCTAGAAAACAATCTTGTAGTTTAAAAAATATATTAAAGCTGGGCATGGTGGCACGCACCTTTAATCCCAACACTAGGGATACAGAGGCAAGTGGGTCTCTTTGAGTTTGAGGACAGCCTGGTCTACAAAGCATGTTCCAGAACAACTAGGGTTGTTATACAAAGAAACCCTATCTAGAAAAACCAGTGTGTGTGTGCGTGTGTGTGTGTGTGTGTGTGCACATGCAACCATAGGCAACATTGTAGCCTCAGTTCTCTCCTTCACCTTTGCATGGCTCTGGAGATAGAATTTGTGTGACCAAGTTTGTCCAACAAGCACCTTCTATTGCCCTGTGGCAACCATGCAGTTTTGTATTTCCTTTATATAACGGACATTCAGAGTTTAGTGCTAACACAACGAATACATAAAATTCAATGGTCATATGAGCAGACTATGAGGATTGTACATATACATCTGTTTTTGCTATAGATGACTAATTTTTAGGTACTAATATGATACTGCTGGTACATGTTCTGAGAAATGCATCCTAAGGTGATCCCATGTGCAAGTGTCAATGCATTCATACAGACTAAAATGGCTACTAGGAGACATCTTAGAAACCAGTTCTATGTGGTCTGTAATTCACTGGTAATCTCATTTTGCAAATGTCAATGCAATTACACAAACTAAAATGGCTTGCTGTAGGAAATCCTACAGCCAGTAGCCCTTAAGTTACCTGCCCACTGGGGCGTGGCCTCTTATACTATTTATGTCAATGTAAAGCGTGCATCCGGCCTCTTTTCCGGCTGCAGGATTCGGTTGCTGTTCTCCATTCCAACAGAGGATATTGATTTGTGAGTCTACCCCCATAAATAACCATCTATTATTCTCAATTCTGAGCTAGTGTGGGATTTCTTTCAAGTGTCCTTCTTCAATGGCTATTGGGTGACATCTTAGAAAACAGTTCCATGTGGTCTGTTATTCACTGAAAAGTTACTATGTGGCCCAAACATAACCTGAACACCAGTGGATAGCCTAGCAGTTGTAAAATCTATCCAAACAACTCTCATCAAAACAGCAAGACTAGCTGTAAGTGGTAATTAGGAAGCAAAACTGAAATCAAGTGATAAATGCACCAAGGCTGTTGTTTCTATGAAGTCTGAATATCCCAACTACCAGGATGCACTTGTGTTGGTATTTGCTTTTGTGACACTACCCTAGAATCTGAAATTGTAATCATTTTAGTCTTTGAATGCCAATGTTTGGAGAATATTATTGTAAAGTGTGATGCATTTTTCCTACTACTTTTGCTAACAATTCAAAGGTATTTGATTAAAGAAAATTAACCTGTGAGCAGGAGGATGCGTCACCAAGTAGCTGACAAGCAGTGGTAAAAAGGGACCATGTGTAGCAAGGCAGAGAGAAGGATGGTGGGTTTTTGGGTTTTTTTTTTTTTTTGGAAGATGCCAGCAAAAGGAGGTTAGCTACTTGCTATTCTGCTTGCCTCTCTGAGTGAGCAGAATCCCACCTCAAACCTTGAATTCTGAGTTCTTTAGATTTAGATAGTTTCCCTTAGTGGCTTTAAAAAATTTGAGACCTGCAGGAACAGAATCCCCTCAGACTGCAGGCCTTGCAGCTGAAGCAGTGCTTAAGGGGCAGCCACTGCAGATAATTAAAAAAAAAAAGTCAAACAAACATAAAAAAAACAAAAACCAATTGGCATCCAGTGGGTGGTAGAACCACACAGGAGGGGTCACACCAGCCAGCTCTTCTGGACCTCCCTATGCTAGCAGTCCACTGTGACTTGCCTGGAGAAGTCAACAGAATTGGGGAGAGATTTGGGAAATCCTTTAGAAAAGTAGGAGAGAGTTAAATAATATTGAAAACAACTTCTACATTAAAAATGGGAAAATAACAATGCAGGATGCTAGGGATCTCTATACCGTACTTTAGAAGGCTTGATGTTAGAAGCAGAATATGGGAAGATCAATGATTTAACCAACACTGATTAATACTGATAATCAATACTGTCAGTATGGTATTTAATGCCTTATCAATAATAGCCTTAGTGGTTTTTGTTCTAATAATGATGAGTGGATGGATAGGATGCAGACCTTGGAAAGATATACTAATGAAAAAGAAAAAAAAAAAGCTCAGACATGGGCAGAGGAATTTAGAGCAGAACTTACCACACAAGTGCATTGTAAAAACTGGAGAGGAACAGCCTAAGGTTATTAGAACACCAACTTTAATACATCTGGTTACTTACTGTTCAACAACAACCACCAGATGATATGCATCCCCAAAGCTATGCAGAAGTTAATTGGAATTTTGTAGATATATTAGAATTAAAGAGATTTAAGGAGCAGTAGTTTCATATGACATGCATTCACCCTTTGTGAAACAGATGTTAAATTCATGGGCAACTGGAACAGAATTATTCCACAAGACTGGAAGGACTTAGTTACAGCCATATTATAATCTGGTCCTCAATTACAATAGAGAACTTGGTGTAGAGAGGAAACCAGGGCTCTAGAACGAGGTAGGGCTAGAGGTCATGAGATTTCCCAAAACCAAATTATTGGTAAGGGTCTGTATGCTGGTTTGCAAAGACAGTGTATATTGAATGATAACACCCTGATTCTATGTTGTATAGCAGCTTTGAATGCTTGGGACAGGGTTGAAGAATCAGGAAAGAGGACTGAGTCATTTACTAAAATTTTACAAGGCCTGAAAGAAGCTTTCACTGATCTTTTATACAGATTAACATCAGCTTTAAATAGAAAGATTCTGATCCAGATGCTTGACAAATATTAATTGAAACTTTGGTTTTTGAAAATGCTAATGCAGAATGTAAAAATGTGATAAGGCCTTTAAGGGCAACATCAGCACCTATAGAAGAATGAATCAGAAATAAGTCAATATTGATTCTAATGATGATACCTGGATAGGAGCACTGCTTTCTAAAAATATGAAGAAAAATCAAAATATTAGGTGTGTTAATTGCAGTAGACAAGGTCATCTGAAAAAGGAGTATAGGTAAGGTGCTCCTAGAAACGATGCTTATTCTAGAAATAATTCAAACAGAAGGCCCCAGCCCTCTGGAGTATGCAGAAAGTGGGGCAAAGGCCAACATTGGACTAATGAATGTAGATCAACACGGGATAGGCAGGGTTACCCTTTGCCATTGGGAAATGTCCTCTGGGGCCTCTCCAAGGCCTCAATATCAAATGTAGTTTAATCTTTACCTGCCAGCATTGGGAAAATCTTCCACAAAGTGATTAATGGCCTGTCGTTAAAAAACATACTGAACCGGATGCCAGAACAGCTTTAGAAGATAAAACAAAATGTTCACAAGATATCATAAAGCAAATACTTTGGCAAACTTCTATAAATGACCAAAGGTAGAATTTGAATAAACAGCATAGAAATTGAGGGTTTAGTAGACACAGGTGTAGATGTAACAATAATTGCACTAATTATGGCATCCAGGTTGGCCTCTTCAGGAAGTAAATGTTCAGCTTTTAGGGCTTGGCAGTTTGTCTCAAGTAAAACAAAGCATGAGATGGGTTGAATGTATAGGGCCAGAAGGACAAATAGGAAAATTGAAACCAAATATGGCTAACAAAGCAATGAATTTATGGGGAAATGATTTACTGCAGCAATGGAAAACAGATTAACATTCCCCCAATCTCAGAAAAACACTATAAAATAAGGAATGCTTATGAAATATCAAAATATACTATCAAGAACAGTAACAGACCATTCAAATCATAGATAAGCAGGGCACCACAGTTGTTGGTATTCCAAAGGTACCAACAGCCCTACCTTTAAAATGGCTGATTGACAAACCTGTTTGGGTGGAACAGTGGCCTGTGACATCCAAATAATTACAGGCCTTAGGCTAGTACAGGAGCAGTTAAATGCCCAACATATTGAAGAATCAACCAATCCTTGGTATTCTCCTATATTTGTTATTTAAAAGAAATCAGGAAAAAGGAGAAAGGTAAACACATCGAAGAACTGTTAATAAGGTGATTCAGTCAAAAGGGTGTGTTTGGAATTTCCCTGCCTTCTCTATTACCTGAAGGATTGAATATTATAGTTATTGAGTTAAAAGACTGTTTCTTCACTATACTTTTACAAAAAGGATGAAAAATTTGCCTTCACAGTGCCTACTTATCATGATTCTCAACCCATTAAGAGATATCAATAGAAGATTCTCCCTTGAGGGATGTTAAATAGCCTAACCCTGTGCTAATGTTTTGTTAGACAGTCATTGGAAATAATTTGTGTACAATGCCCTCAATCTCTTATTGTGTGAATTCATTGTGTCAATAGCCTTTTGGGTCTATAATGGTCTGATAAGAGCTGATGAAAACCATGCTTGCTCTCTTGGATGGTGGTCAGAGTTCTGTTCTCAGCTTCTGGTGCCCAAAGAGGACCACAGCTCTCTACCATTAATGTTTTTCCCAAATAAATACTTGGTATACTTTATTCTGGGTTATCATGGACCCTTGTTAATTACACCTACAATCTGTAATTTTTCATTATATAGAACATTTTACTAGCTGATTCAAATATAGATACTTCAAAAAATGTTTGAAGAAGAAAATTTTGCCTTGGTGTGGATTACAAATTGCTTCTGAAAAAAATACAAAGGGGAGATTCTACTAATTACTTAGGATTTAAAACAGGTTTACAAAAAATTCAACCACAAAAGGTACGAATCAGGAGAGATCAATTTCAGAATCTTAATGACTTTCAAAAATCGTTGGGAGACATTGCCCATGTAGGGCCCACTATTAGAGTAACAAATAAAGAACTAAGTAATTTGTTTCAAACCTTAGAAGGTGACATGGACTTAAATAGTTCAAGAGAATTATCTGATGAAGCTGAGAGAAAGATGACTTTGGTGGAAATTACAGGATGCTCATGTGGATCGTTTGAATCTGGAGTTTGATTGCATTCTGGTTATTTTACCTTCTACACATTTCCCTACAGGAATTTTAATGCAGAGGGAAGATAGTATCTTAAAATAGATATTTTTTTATCACATAAACAGAGTAAAAAATTAAAACCTATTACATCTATTAGAAGTAATGCTCATTATGCAGACAATATACAAATTAAGACTGACAGCATATGTATCGAGTAAAATGGAACAGTTTTGGCTCAGCCTGCTCTTCCCACAGGGATTTGAATCCAAAGCTTGATCCTGCTAGACACGTGACCTATCATTGCCCTAAACCCTAACTCCTGGACTATCCTTTCCAATCAGTGGAAAGCTGACCATATTTACAAAACCTTGATTTAGGCAGAGTGCTGTGGTCCTAGCTCCTGGCTGTGGAAGACTTGTTTTGCAAAAATATCAATAAAATTGCAGCACAGTGAGTGACACCATTAGTAGGACCTGCAGTGTGAAGTTTCCAGAGCATATGACACCACTGTCCTATAACAAAGCCATTTTCTCCTGTAATAAACAATTCATATCAATGAGCTTTCCAAATCTGTCCTAAATGTTATCAGTTACCGTAACAAAGATCTATGGTATAAAGGAAACATGCAATGCCATTTCTAGTAGCTTCAATTTATAAGTAACTATGTATTTAAATTAGTTATTAGAATGAGGAACAGACAGATTAGGGAGAAAGAATCAAGAAATATCAGCTACGAATAGGAGATTTCAGCTTGAAAAAAAAATTTGCTTTGGGGCAAGTAGTTGGCCACAGTAGCGGCCCTCAACTCAACCAATCCTCCTTGTTTTAGCTCCATAAGCACTGAAATTACAGGCATGCAACACCACACTCGGTGAAATAGTTTTTAAACATCCAAATGTCAGCTCAGCATTGAAATTGCCTGGTAGAATAGACAGTCTCCATCCCTTGAATGTTAAGTTGCCTGCCTTGTGCATGTACAAAAGATCCTGGCTTAGGTCAGGTTAGTCCTTTCACACTGAACTGATTCCATGACTTGACTATGTTGGAACACTCCCTGAATTAAATCCATTTACTGTTTCTTAAGTGGGTCCTAACCATATTTCAGACTTTCGATTAAGTCTAAGCATAGAAAGGAATTTCGAGATATAATGGTGAGATTAGCTGGTTCAAATGCTGGATGGGAATGAACAAAGGCCAAACATTACAGAACATATTTAAGGAAAAATTTATGGATAGCATTTTATTTCTTAAGTCATGCTATTTTATTCTGTTATAACAAAATACAACATGAGTCAAATGTGGTAATACAATTTCTTTATTAAAAATAATTTACAGCATCAATAACATATACACAATTTCATTAACTGAACTTTACCTCCAATATATTTCTATACAATACTTAACATTATTGAACTTAAAACTGTTATGCTATTTTGTTGGCTTTAAATAACAATGATTTGTAGTTACTTAAGATATATATATATATATGTATGGTTTTATAGCCATGTATTATGCATAAAATTGATAAAACAAAAACAAAACAAAAAAGATCACATCAGCACAGTCACAGTTCCCCTTGAAGGGGAAAAAAAATTCCATTGAAAAAAGTCAAAGTCCACTTCCTTTCCCTGTTTTTTCCCCAAAATCAAATCTAGTATCATTATCCAGTATCTTAGTGTCTTCTCCCTAGACTCAAAAGCAAAAAGGAAGCCGGTTTTCAACCCCTGAAGAGTGTCAATTTTTCTCATCTCGTCACTTACCACTGAGGAGAGGAATGCACACTACATTGTTATCACATATGAAAATAACTGGCTCTGGCTTTACAACATCTAGTTCAATACCAGTAAAACCCACACAGCCTGGTGAAGAGATACCTCTCATCCAAGTGTTAACAGAGACGGGTACCTGCTGGAAGTCTTTCCTTCATTTGTACGAGCAGCACAACTAAGGCACACAACAGCATGGAACACACGTTCTTGAGATAAAATGCTGCTGTTGGTAACTGCACTATGTTCACAATACTGATTGCTTTTTTGTGTTCACTTCCTTTCCCCAAAATTGGTAATGTTTAGAAAATAACAAAAAATACTAAAAATAGTCAAAATAAAGGAAGTAACACATTAAACACAGGCCATCACATTTTTGCATCATTTGGCTGGAGGCAGAATTATAAAATATACGCATTGAGACATGCGCTTAATTTCCTTCCCCCATTTAAAACCATGCTTATCAAGAGTTTAGTTCACTGTTTATAAGCAAGAGATCGAGAACCTTGACTTTGTTCCTGAAATACAATTTTTTTTTTTTTTTTTTTTTTTTTTGAGACAGGGTTTCTCTGTGGCTTTGGAGCCTGTCCTGGAACTCGCTCTGTAGACCAGGCTGGTCTCGAACTCACAGAGATCCGCCTGCCTCTGCCTCCCGAGTGCTGGGATTAAAGGCGTGCGCCACCATCGCCCGGCTGAAATACAATTTTTTACACCATTCCTGGAGGGTGGACTGGAAATGTAAATGTTTGATTCACAGCATCTTAGATGTCTATATCCACACCTTTAACTCAGATTATTGACAGAGTGTGCCTTCAAAATAAGACACCCCCCATATAAACATCCTGAATTAACATTTCTTCAAAGCATGTACCAGTATTTTAATATTCAACTTGTAACTTCCCCATTCCTAACTCAGGATTCCACCAGATGAACACAGATGCACAGACAGAAGACACATGGCTTCTACCAGAACACAATATGATTTCAAAGTAGCAAGAAACACTCATAACGAGACTTTGTTTTGTCAAATTCTAGTCCAACTAGATATACATATCTGAAAAAGACTTCAACAGACTGTATGACTGATTATGTGCAAAGTTCAGTTCCCAGTGCTCCTTACTCACTACTGGTTTGGTAGTTCCTGAATTTTAGCATAAAACAAGTACTTTTTGTTTTGTGCTATGCTCAAAACCAGATCAGATGAAGAAAACATTTAAAAAAAATCATTGCACTTAATTAACATTTTGCTGCTAAGTTTAATTTCTTAATTAAAAAGAGGTATAGGGCCTTCTAAAAGTAATTACCAACCCTTTTAAAAACGATTTAAACCATGGACAAAAGCATGTGATGTGGTATAACAGATATAAATGCAACTGGGGGAACACACGACGTGCAGACAGCAGTGATCGCCAAGTGTCTTATCCTCACGGTCAGTCTTGATTACAAACAAACAAATCACAATGAAATGAACAGAGTGATGTATCCCAAATATTCAAATAGCAGTAAGTCAACTTAAAGGACTGAAAAAAAAAAAACTTTAAAAATACTTTGGGTGTATAGCCAAATAATTTTGGGTAGATAATTTTAAGTTTAGAGGAAATATAGAATTGATTCAAAGTTGTTTTCAGCATTCATAAAAGGAGTGTGGAATATCAGCTGGTAATACCTAATTAAGGTTACAGAAGTTACAGCATCATGTAAAATGAGTAAAATCTAGCCCAAATTAATACACCAGAATTTGGGGCTTGCCAGAGGGGTCACAGTGGCAAATTACTAAAAAATTAAAGAGCTGTATCATAGCATATATATTTGACCTAACACATGGTATCATACAATCATCTATATTTTGCAGTTTTTTATCTTCAGGCATGGAGCAAACTTTGGTTGGACTGGTCAGAGGAACTGTGATCTGGGGCAGGTTCTAATCTTCAGACATATTGAGACTAAGGGTAAACCTGATTTATATTACAAATTGGGAATATCAACTGTGTCCAACTCAATTCTGGAAAGAAATACACTTAAAAATTCATTTATAAATTAGGGTCTAATCTGGATTCTTGTATTTCAACTTGCTATTCTTAAACCAACAAACAGCAATCCAAGTTTATAGGGCAAAACAAAACAAACAGCTTCAGAAAGGCTACTCATATGAATCTTCAACACAAGTTCAAATTCTATCTTTATTTACAAAATGTTCTGATAAAATATAACCCCCATACTTACAGGTCTCTTCCACAACACACTTCACACGTTGATTTTTAGCAATGTTAATAGCACCATTCGTATATTATTTAAGATCAAGATTTCATTTCAGTTACTACACTGATTCATACTCATTTACATCCATGGATGAGAAAAACGAGTTTACTGGAATTATCTGCAGCTCCATGGCAAGGGTTCCTGGCTCCAGCACAAAAGGCTTTGCAGTTACCAGTCACGAAAGATACCACGGTGAGTATATACTATGAGAATTTTCGAGCCACAAAGTTTAATAAGCCTCCATGTTTGTACAAAGTTATCTCCACATCATTTTCAAATGATGCAATCACGCGGAATTCTTTTCCAGTACTCGTCTTTAAACAAACAAAAAGATGTGTGAGCGTCAGAGCTTCAAAGTGTTACTTGGTTAAGATCATTTGCATCCACATCCACTAACTACCTGATTTATTGCCTCACTTTCCCGGTTCTAATTCCTACATTTCATTGCCCCAAACCCTTCCGATGTTTAAAAACATGAGACCCCTCCCAAAGAGCTAAGTGGAAAACCAGGTAGTTTGCTCTCTAATTCTAAAGAACTCTGCAATTCCACAGCATGACGCGGATGCTGCTTCCCTTAAGTCATTACTCACTATATACATTTACGAGACATAAGTGTTGACCACATACAATGTCTACTGTCCCTGACTTTCTTCCCTTAGTTATAAAGTCTTACTATAACACTGAGTGATGAACTCTTGCTTCTCTTTGGAATGGATTATTGCCTGGGTCAAATTTAGATCAAAACATAAACAGCTGAAAATCCAGCACAAGGAACTGAGCCTCAGTTCTCTATCAGACATCTTTTTCCTAGACTAACCAACCAGTTCCTTCTACCTTTCCTCAGACACGAGCTCTACTAATAACACATATTAACAGGAGAGAGCTACAGCTAACATGCACTGACATTAGCATGCAATGAGAAACAGCTCTTACTCACTAACAAAAGCCCATTTGAGTACAGAGTACACAATTGTGTATTTGGAAATCTTCAAGATACCTTCATATTTAATGTAATTCCAGGAGAGAGTTCTTCAGGAAATGATAAAGAAAATACTTCTCTACCAGAGAGGCCCAAAGTATCTGCATTTTCTCCAGGAAGGTACTCAAGTGGAGCGATGCCAATTCCAATCAAATGATCTTTGTGTATTTTTTCATAACTTTCAGCCAAAACAGCCTTTACACCCTGTAACAAATATGCATTTTATTTCCTCACTTTAATTTTCATTTATCACCATCATCATCTTATTATGATTATTTCTGAGACAGATCTTGGTTTGTAGCCTAAACTGGCTTCAAATTCATAGCAATCTCCCTGCTTTCTGGCCTGGGGTGCTAAATTTGTAAGATGTACAATCATGTCTGTTTTACAGGGACTATTTTAAAGAAAAAAAAACAGATCTTTGGCCTTTGTTTTCTATAGTTATTTTTGTTGGACTATACTATTACTGAGATTGTAGTTGTATATGGTATCTACAGAAATCTTTTCTAGATTCTTCTTTAAACAAAAACAAAACCGAAAACAAAGAAATCCTACAACACTCTTAAAACTGAGTGGTGATGGCACACCCCTTCAATCCCAGCAGTATGGAGGCAGACCTCTGAGTTCAAGACTAGCCTAGTCTACAGAGACAGAGAGTTCCAGAACAACCAGGGCTACACAGAGAAACACTGTCTCAAAACACAAACAATGCCCCCCCCCAAAAAAAACAGAAACAAAAATCCTTACATTGCTTTGACCACCAAAACAGCTCAAGGGTTAACACTCTGACTCGAAGTAGAACTCTGGGGGCCTTTGGAGAGGTAGAAGGAGGTGGATCTGTGAGTCTCAGGCCAGCCAGAGCTACACAGAAAGATTCTGTCTTAAAAATAATAATAAAAAGGTAACTGACCTGTCAAAAGAATAAACTAGAAATAAGACACTGCTATCAGCATTAAGGTCTGAGTCAGTCTGCAAACTGAGCCCATGAGTTTTGAGATCTAGAAGAGTGAGGACCCAGGAACACTGGAGAACTAATACGCAGTGAACTATAGCTCTACTCTGAGCTAATGTTTATTCTCTAGAAAAAGTGAGCTAGAGAGGCGGTTCTCAAGCTGTGGGTCATGACCTCTTTGGGGTTGAATGACCCTTTCACAGGGGTCTCATATCAGATATTAACATTACAATTCAGAACAGTAGCAAAATTACAGTTATAAAGTAGCAATGAAAATAATTTTATGGCTGGAGGATCACTACAACATGAGGAACTATATTAGATGGTTGCAGTGTTAGGAAAGTTGAGAACCACTAAGCTAGAGGTTCCAGGCTTAAAAATAAGGTTTCTTCACTTAAAAACAACAAAAAAAAAACACTGTCTCAAAGTCTTTTAGGACATTTCCCCCACCTCCTTAATCATGCATTCTTCACCATCTTTGCTCCTCCAAAATTTGAACTGTACAAATGTGCTGTATACTTGTTCAAGTATTGCATGTTTACCTTGTACTTATACAAAAATATAACTTGTTCTGAGACAGGGTCTCTACATAGTCCTGGCTGTCCTAGAATTCACTTTGTAGATCAGGGTGTCCTCAAACTCACAGAGATCCTGCCACTGCCTCTGGAGTGCTTGGATTAAAGGCATGTGTTACCATGCCTAGCTCAAGAAAAAACATTTAAACAAAAACGAGGCACACTGGGGTACTGGGGGGTACATGTGACATGAGACAGGGATGACAGATGAATTGATAACACCAGACTGAAAACAGAGACGGTGTTAACACATGCCTCCTGTGTAGGTCACTGTCCTGGAAGAAAATGATAGACTCACAGAAAATATAGACAGGTTTCTTACTTGGTCAAGGAGTATGATATTTGGCTACCTGAGTCTCTTGACAGAAACGAAGTTAAAGAGGGGTATTACACATGATAATTTTTTTAGACAGACTTCTCCTTTCTCTATATTGCCCCATGCAGATTTCCTTACATATAAAAAGATTTGAGGTTTTATCAAATTCAGAGTAGCAAAATAAAAATATATCATCTAAAATTATTGAAAAAATGTGAGATCCAAATAAGCATATAAAATTCAAATAAACCAAATAAACTTTGAAAATATGTTACCGAGAAAAGAAATATTAAAAATTCTTTTAAGTTTAAGAATATAAAATGATATCTTGCATATCACCATAGAACCTTCATCTGGTGATGGATGGAGATAGAGACAGAGACCCACACTGGAGCACTGGACTGAGCTCCCAAGGCCCAGATGAAGAACAGAAGGAGGGAGAACATGAGCAAGGAAGTCAGGACCGCAAGGGGTGCGTCCACCCACGGAGACGGTGGGACTGATCTAATGGGAGCTCACCAAGGCCAGCTGGACTGGGACTGAACGAGCATGTGATCAAACTGGACTCTCTGAATGTGGCTGACAATGAGGGCAGACTGAGAAGCCAATGATAATGACACCGGGTTTTGATTCTTCTGCATGGACTGGCTTTTTGGAAGCCTAGTCTGTTTGGATGCTCACCTTCCTAGACTTGGATGGAGTGGGGAGGGCCTTGGACTTCCCACAGGGCAGGGCACCCTGGCTTCTCTTAGGATTGGAGAGGGAGGGGGAGTAGAAGGAATGGGAGGGAAATGGAAGGAGGTGTAAATTTTTAATTAAAAACAAGAATATAAAATTTGAGAATCAGTACCAGCAAATAGGGTCCTTTGGCAGCCCAGTCTCTTGAATTTCCTGAACCGTATTTTTTCCCTGCTAAGATTATCAGTGGGATACCTTCTTTCTGGTATAGTTCTGCAGCTTCAAATACATCAAGCTGTAGATTAAACAGACAGAAAAATATTTAATAGAGAAAATGATCCTGTGAGCAATGGCCAAGGCACTCTGTGTACACCCTTACCGTCTGTCCTGATGGAAAATGAATTGTTTTGGGAGCTGGCTTCCCAATAAACTTGTTAAAAAGCTTAATGTTGGCAAAGGTGCCTCTCGTCATCACAGCATCGTTACCTCTTCGGGCTCCGTAAGAGTTGAACTCTCGAGGAGTAAGACTACAAAAGTTATAAAAGACAGTTTTCATGCCAGACAGAAAATAAAACAACTGAGTTGTACAAAACTGTTAAAGGCTGTTGTCTACCTCCCAACCTTAAAATATCTCCAGTTAGTTTAAAACTTGAAAAGATCTCACGAGTTTACCACCAATCTACAAAACCACACAGTTTCTTAGGTAATTGCCCCCATTAATCTGAAGCAAATCTCGGATCTCATTTTCTTTTTAAAAGGCAAGGTCTTAGGTATGTAACCCAGGCTGATCTCAAACTTGCAATACTCTAACCCAGCAAGCAGTTTTAGAATCTAGAACAAAACTATCTCAACAATCAACAACTGATTTTGATTAGCCTCTGATTTTATCTTTTATATAGAAGTATCAATGCTCTGAACTTGTACATTTGTTTTTTTCCAAGGCAGGGTTTCAGTGTGTAGCCCTGGCTGTCCTGGAACTTTCTCTGTGGACCAGGCTGGCTCGATCTCAGAGATCTGCCTGCCTCTACCTCCCAAGTGCTAAAGGCATGCACCACCTCTACCTGGTTTTAAAAAAAACTTTTTACTTCAGGATATAGTGGTGTAGACTAGTGGTTCTCAACCTTCCTAATGCTGAGACCCTTTAATACAGCTCCTCTTATTGTGGTGACTCCCAACCACAAAATTATTTCTTTTGCTACTTTGTAACTATAATTTTGCTACTATTATGAATCATACTATAAATATCTGTGTTTACTGGTGGTCTTAGGTGACCCACATGAAAAGATTGTATGACCCCCAAAGTGGTCTGGACCCACAGGGTGAGAAGCACTGGTGTAGATTCTGGGTGTCATATTTTCAGGAAACTTTAAAGTGATGAGAACTACTAGATTAGTAATACAAAACTATATATTTAAAAGAAGTGGTAACTGGCTTTCTTTGTGGAAGATGCATCACCAGGATGGAAATCATAGTCAAAAAATATTAGGAGGAGAGGGTAGCCAGATGGCTGAGTAGGTAAGGCACTCGCTGTGAAGCCTGACTAGAGTATGGGTTCCCAGGGTACAAGGAAGAGAACTGACTTGCACGTTTACACACAAATATATATTAAATAAAAATACAGTAGGATTAGACAAAACTTTGTAATAAAAGTTATAGCATGAATCTGTCAAATCAAGCTTCATAGCTCCGATTTTTATAAAGCATTTCAATAAAAAACCTTATCATTTGAATCTCTCAAGCAACAAATAATGTCTAAAAACTAATCAATACAGCAAATAAGTTTTCTATCTAACACCAAAATAGTTGTTCAGTGAGAGCAACTCCACATTATTTCTCATACAGAAATGAAACAATACCTTTCTAGTTTTAAATTTTATCTCTGTGGCTCAGTAGTTAAAATTGCTTGCTGTTCTTACAAAGACCTGAGTTCAGTTTCCAGAAGCCAAGTCAGGAAGCTCACAGCTGTAGTTTTCAACTCCAGCTCCAAGGGATTCAAAGTACCCTTTTCCTGACTCCACTGGCAATACATAAGTGGCTCAGGCACAATCACGTGCACGCGCACACACACGCACACGCGCACACACAACACACACACACTACAGCTTTAAAAAAATTAGCAATTCACATTTGATTCTGACAGTCTTTGTTACTGATACATGTCAATCCTAGCCTCACTACTCCATAGCTTACAGCCCCACAAAGCACGCATTTGTTACACTTTAATGATGGAAAGTTGTTTAGAACCAAAAGGTCAGGGTCCATTTGGTGAGTCAAACTAAGCTTGATTATTGCATCTAATCAGTTATGTCTTCAGACTATAAAGGCTTTGTTTGTCTGAATAAGGGCTCAATTAAAAACAGTGACTTTAATTTCTAACAGTATAAGGAAAGAGCTCCTGCTGAAGACAGTGTGCTAACAATGAGGTCCTTAAGATAGTATGTTATTTACAGGACATAGGAATAGGACCAAAAGAAGTCTCTTGCTGGGTGGTGGTGGCGCACGCCTTTAATCCCAGCACTCGGGAGGCAGAGGCAGAGGCAGGCGGATCTCTGTGAGTTCGAGACCAGCCTGGTCTACAAGAGCTAGTTCCAGGACAGGCTCCAAAACCACAGAGAAACCCTGTCTCGAAAAAAAGAAAAGAAAAAAAAGAAAAGTCTCTTATTAATGACTGAGTAAGAAGGTAAAGCAACACAGGGGAACCGTGGACACACATACCCTCTGTTTGTTAAATACTTAGCGGCAGCACTACTTCTAGCAATACTTCCAGCAGGTGATATGTGATCTGTAGTGACAGAGTCTCCCAAATACAGTAAGACATGGGCATTTTCAATAGGCTGGAGTATGGATGGCTCTTTGGTCTAAAAAGAGAAAATTCAAAACTCTGAACTCTTCTTCTTTTAAACTGTAACAATCTCTAAAAGCTCGAGCAGTACACTAGTACTTACAAGTTTATCAAAGAAGGAAGGGCATCTGATGTAAGTAGACTTCATGTCCCATGGAAACAGCACCGACTCTGGTGCTTCTAAGGAATTCCATCGTTTATTTCCCATCTGCAAATGAAGTTTGGATGAATGGATCAAAATAGGAAAAGAGACTTTAAAAAATATCCATAGATAAGACTGAAGGAAAACAAGTCTTGTCCACTTGAAGAATCATGACATTTTTGGACAGAATAAACAGACTTCCTTTAAAACTTTCAACTCAGCCGGGCGGTGGTGGCGCACGCCTTTAATCCCAGCACTTGGGAGGCAGAGGCAGGCGGATCTCTGTGAGTTCGAGACCAGCCTGGTCTACAAGAGCTAGTTCCAGGACAGGCTCCAAAACCACAGAGAAACCCTGTTTCGAAAAAACCAAAAAAAAAAACAAAAAACAAAAAAACAAAAACAAACTTTCAACTCACCAAATTTTCAGGAGCAATTTTGAGAGATAAGTTTCAATGTAAACAAATATAAATACTTCATAGAACTGCTCCATCCCCACTAAAAAACTGAAAAAGACATATATGTGTACGTATACTCACACTCTGCAAAAAATTTTTATGTATGGTATAATGTTAATCTTTAGAAATGTCACAAAAAAAGGGTTTTTTTTTTGTATTTTGGTTTTTTTACTGTTTAAAGGCAAGACTAACAGGTAGTCTTAGTATTTTTTTAAACTCCATTTCTCATCAATCTCCACTGCTACCTCAATGATTCATTCAACCAAAAGCTTTGACTATTTGACTTGAACTTTCTGATACTACATTCCTTATCAACTCTCTCTCAAAATAGTAGACTGAGTAGGTTAGAGACAACTCAAAGGTTAAGGGCACTGGCTGCTCTTCCAGAGGACCCAGCTTCAATTCCAAGCACCCACCTGGCAGCTCACAGCCATCTGTAACTCAAGTTCCAGGAGCTGAGAGCCCCATCTTCTGGCCTTTACAAGCATCAGGCATCCACATGCTATACAAACATGTACACAGGCAAACACTCAGACATAATTTCCTTTTTCTGTATACATTTAACATAATGTTCAATTTATATAATTCTTTTCTTTTCTTAGAGACAGAGCCCTGCTATGTAGTCTTGGGTGACCTGTAGCTAACTCACTGCAACAGAGCAGGATGACCTCAAACTCACAGTGATTCACTTATCCCTGGTCCAATACTATGAATAAAGGTGTAATTCCAGCACGTGGGCGGCAGATGCAGGTGGATCTCTGTGAGTTCGAAGCCAGCCAGGTCTACAGAGCTAGTTCCAGAACACCAAAGGCTATACAAAGAAACCTTGTCTAAAAAAAAAGAGTGTGTATCACTACACCCAGCTTTCTTTTTGAGTCAGCCTCACAGTGTAGCCGAGGTTGGCCTGGGAACTAACTCATGATGTATGCCAAGCCAGCTTGAAATTTATGGTTATCTTCCTGCCTCAGCTTCCTGAGTGCTAGGATTACAGAAATCTGCATAGCTGGCTCCTGAGTATTCTTTCTACAGTTCACTGCCTCTCTGATGGGAAAATGCTTTTCTTTGTTCAATGATGTGTCTAAACAGCTACAAGAGGAACTGCCACACAATAAGGCATTTTCTGAATGTTTATATACTACTTTGAACATAAAGTCTGCATAAATGTATTTGCTCATTTGTGCACAAAGGCAAGACAAATTAAAAAAAAAAGTTAGTTATAGGACTAACTTTTATAGTTATAGGACTGCTCTCTGTCCTATAGAGGTAAAGCAATGGCCAGGATTTTAGTGACAGTAAGGTCCATTATTTGTTCTTGCTTATTTTGATTTTTGAACTATCTGAATGGAATGACAAACATTTCCATAAGTAACTCAAAATCAATTGGAATATTCTAGATATTCCTCTTCATAATTAGCAATTCCAGATATAAAATAGCATTCAAAACTATGAATTCACCAGAGATATTTGCACATCTATGCTTACTGAAACAACAGTAGCCTGTTTATAATAGAACTAGCCTGGATGACCATCAACAGATGAAGAAAATAGGCTTTTTATAACAGTGGTATTTTTATTATGGCGTTAAAAAAATGGTTAATTGTGGGGAAAATGGATGGACTGATGATCATCATTTTAAGTGAAATAAGCCAGGCTCAGAAACGGTAACTAACTTATTCTCTCTTACATGTAGAATCTAGATTCAAATATAATAGTAGAAACAGGACTATGTGAAGGGGCTGAATACGAGATGGTGATATGAGTAAAAATAAAGACAAATATCACACATGTGAAACAGACTTATGTGCGTGTGCATGCGTGTGTGCCTGTGTGTGTGTGTGTGTGTGAGGGGGAGGAGAAATTGTTTAAGAAAATGGAACTAGAGCTGGGCGGTGGTGGCACACACCTTTAACCCCAGCACTTGGGAGGCAGAGACAGGCATATCCCTGTGATTTCGAGGCCAGCCAGTCTACAGAGCAAGCTCCAGGGCAGGCTCCAAAGCTACAGAGAAAAAGAAAAAGGAGCTACAGACCATTAAGTTAAGAAAAGCAAGCCAGATTCAGAAACATATATATTTCACATTTTTTGTCTTATGTGGAATCTAGATTTCAAAATAAAATATGTCAAAAGCATGACATTCAGCCTAGTTTGAGGGGTTCAACAGATAGAAGAACATGTTATAGTGTCTATGTTTAAAGCTGTAAAAGAAAAGGCAGAGGTAAGAGTAGGAAGATAGATTAGTAAGTACGTCACTTGACACTGATTCTGAGTTTGGATCCCCAGAAGCCATGTAAAGCAGGACACAGGCTGCAATCCCATCAGTCTTATGGATCAAGTAGGAGGTGGAGATTAGAGAATCCATAGCTTGTGGGTCAGTTAGGCTGGCAGAGGCAGCAGCAAACCATGAGCTTTTCTCACTATGGTGGAAGGTGAAGACGAACACCCATGGTTGTTCTCTGACCTCCACACATGCCGTGGTCCACACAGGCTCACATTCATACACATGAACAAACAACCACCATTCACACGCAAGATTTTAAAATGTCTGCATGAACACACATAGATATGAAAGAGGGGGTACTGTGTGGGGGGAGAAAGGAGACCAGCAGGAGACAGTGGGGACAAGAGAAGAGTAGTGCACGAGTAAAGTCCAATGATACAAACATGAAAACGTCATAAAGAACATTAACCCCTTATGAAACAGAGTCTCACTGTGCAGCCCTGGCTGGCCAGGAACTCAGAGATGCTCTGACTCTGTCTTCTGAGTGCTGGGATAAAAGGCCTGGTGTTTTTAATGGTACACACGCGCGCACACATGCTTTAAAAAAAAAAATTCAGCCATAAAAAATGAAATGTTCAAAATTTAAAATTTTCATTCTGCTTAGAAAGCAAAGACACATAGCTCATGCCTATTATCCTAGCACTGAGGAGGCTGAGGATTGCTGAGCTCACAAGTTACTGTGGACTATTAAGGAGTGGGTTCCCAGCTAGTATGAGTTAGTGAACCTTACTTCAAAATAAAGAACAAAACTAAAAACAAAGCCCCATAAGACTCTTACCTCTACCTTCTCTTTTAGAGCTCTAAACATGGACAAAACAACATGTTCTTCTTCTATCTGATGAACTTCTTCTCGACTAGGCCAAATGTCATGCAGGTAAATTCCCTTGCCCGTAGAGTCAGTACCTGCTCAAAATTTTAACACGGTATTCAGTATACATGTTAGAACAACACAAAACCAACACCTCAAAGTACTTCTATTTTTTCATAGACAAGTCACAGAAATAAGTAATTAACAGGGTGTGCTTCAGGGTTAAATATTGAGAACTAATGACATACACAGCTCAAGTTCTCCACATCGACATACGCATTAATAACAAGATGGATGGTGAACGGAAGTAACAAGCATTGCATGTTTTCTTTCATATCAAGACTCTGGTTTTAACAACTTCTGGGAGGAAGTACGCACAGAATACATATAAACACACAGATAATATATAGGAAAACACACCTAAAGGCTCTGTCTGGAAATCTATATTCACTGTGCCTGCTATGGCATAAGCCACCACTAAGGGTGGAGAGGCAAGATAATTGGCACGAACACAATCACAAAGTCGACCTTCAAAATTTTTGTTTCCAGATAAAACTCCACAGGTAACCAAATCACCCTGAAGGGAAAAACAAATATGCTTGATTCTGAGAGCCAGACAATCAAAAAACAAATCACTAAGCTTTAAGTGCACAACTATAAATCTTATAAATTCTAATGATTCTTTACACTACTAAAGAATTATTATAAAAATATAGAAGTAATTCTTTATATCAATTTAAGATCCACAAGTTACTCATTCCAAGAGTTGGAAGTATAAATATCAACACACACACCAATGCACACTTTCTGTAACTTACTAACAATATATAGTAAAAACTAGTTGGGGCAACTCTCAACGCTCATACCCCTGCTCTTCAGTGTGTCCTAATTCTTGTTTCTTTTACTTAGCACCTCTTTCTTAATCTTGGTGCTTAAGCAGATATTAAAGTATCTTTTTAAAATTAAACAAAAATAAAAAAAGCACTTAGATGTGCTAATCCACATTTTACCTGTTTTACTGCACTCAAAACAGCTTCTGATAAAGGTGCTGTATTTCCCACACATGTTGAACATCCATAGCCAACTATGTCAAATCTGCATTTAAAAAGTGAAGCGTGAGTGGAGAGCACATCATATTTGTAAAGAAAGGACAAGATTACTCAAAAATTACTTGGGAGTAGAATAATTACCATCAACACATTAATTTCACAACATTTTGAACATTCAAGCCTCACTACTGCATGTTCTTTGTACTGAATGCAAATCTTAGAAGAGCCAACATATCTACAGCACCTGTACTAGATCCAAAGTATTTATCACACACCAGATAGCTCCTATAAGTATGCTGTGTTTCCACTTGAAAGGCATATTTAAAACTCTAAAGTGTCAATATGAACTCACTATAGCAGGTCCATCAAAGGCCCTCTAGTAGAGTAACTTATTCAACTCTGAACCAACTAGACCTAAAAAAAAATACCTGACTCCAATTCCAACATAAGACTACAAACAAAATCCTCTAAGTTACTTTAGTTGCTGTTCTAGAAGCAAAATAAAGAAATCTAAAATTTGAGGCTTTGAAAAGAACCCATAATTTACTTAAGAATATTATGTTCTAAAATTAGACTACTGTCAACTTCTTTATAGAAGAAACATAAAAATTAAGTTTAAGATTCACAGACAAATTACCCAACATATTGTAGACCCAATAACTTTGTAAAATCTGAACTAAAGCAATCTGTTCAATTTTTTTTTTTTTTTTTGAGACAGGGTTTCTCTGCATAGCTCTGGCCATCTTGGAACTCGATCTATAGACTGGCCTCAAACTCAGAGATCTGCCTGTCTCTGCTTCACAAGCGCTGAGATTAAAGGTGTGTTCCAACCACCGCCCAGAGACAATCTTTTAATTAAAATCAATGCAACTTGTATTATTTTACTCTTTTCTGAACTAAAGATGACTCATGAGAATTAGGCATTCCTCACTGTGACTTGGTTTCCCCTGTCCTGACTTCCAAGTGTCTTACTCATCATGACATATTTGCAATGAACATCTGAGCGGCAGGCATGAGACTGTGATAATGGCAAGGTAAAGAGTGAAGCGCTCTAGACGGGCCTGAGCATGGCAAACATGGCACCGAGGGTTTGCCTTTTATCTTTCCTTCTCTCCCTTGCTAAACACCGTTAAACTACACTCTAAAACCTAGAACCCAAGGTCCGTTCCCTTTATAATGGCCACTGGCTCATTCTAAACACCAAAGTCCAACAATCAAAATTCATTATTTGTCTAGTACATCTAATCAGGACTTAACAGCTCACCCAAGCAGACTCCCCCTTTTTCTCCTTAAAAACTCACTCTTGCAATAAAATAAAATAAAATAAAATAAAAAATGCTTGCTTACTGCTGCTTGCAGTCTGCCTTTGCAGCCCTACCCCCACCACTTGCCCCTCCAGGTAATAAATCTTTAGTGCTGATGACTGGTCTGGATGTGTCCTGTGGTGACTTAAGAGGGCCATCTTCTCTTACAACAAGTAATATTTTTTTGTCTTTATCTTCTCTTGTTGTTTCTCAAACACATTTAATACCTGGTGAACACCAACAGTAAATGTAACTTACCCCAGCTTGCTAAGATAGGGTAACACTCCACTTGAACTGAGGTAATGCGTAACCATCCCACTGCCTGGAGATAAACTTGTTCTTATATAAGGTTTAACTCGCAAGCCAGTTTCAACAGCCTTCTTAGCCAAAAGACCTGTAAAATCAAAAAACAATGACTAAGACAATATACCCTTTCCTCCTTCACATTAGAATAAAAACCAAGAAAAGGGTGTGATTACTCTCAGACTACAATTTATAGTAAAATCTCAAACTCATAAACTTTCTATCATTACTACTGTACATTTTAATCACTGAAACTGAATTGAAATTTTTAGTAGATAAAATAGTCACCACGTTGTTAAGTTATTGGGATGGGCAGACACATTGGCATCACAAAAATATAAAAAAAAAAAGAATATTCACATACAGCAATTGACTGAATAAAAAATGCCATAATCATAGTAAATAAAGAGCAATTTAATATCGATTATACATAGTTGTACAGACATTAAGAATTGTCACTGTAAGTCGGGCGGTGGTGGCGTGGGCCTATAATCCCAGCACTCGGGAGGCAGAGGCAGGTGAGTTTGAGGCTAGCCTGGTCTACAGAGCTAATTCCAGGACAGGCTCCAAAGCTACACAGAGAAACCTTGTCTTGGGGGGCGGACGATGACTGTCACTGTGTATACAAACTGACATTAATTGCTAATGATCCCTCACTTGCATAACTTTGAGTGGGATCAAGTATACTGTGATATTACGTGGTAGGAAAAAGTCCAAGCAATACCTGTGGTACTTCTAAATTTACTAAAGACAGATACAATTTAAAATTAGTAGATATGTAAACTACCGTTTTCAAAAGCTACCTTTTGTGTAATAAAAACATTATACATCAAACTCAAGGTCCTAACAACTTAATTAAAAATTTCAGTGCCTCTCAATGGAAAACAAATATGGATACATCATATAAGGAAGAGAAATAAATATAACAGAAAAACAAACAGTAATTTACAAGAGAGAATAATTGTGGTCATAAATACCAACCTACCTGCAGCAAGCATGACAGACGGGTTACAATTATTGGTACAACTGATAACTGCAGCAATGACCACGGATCCATGGGACAGCTTATACTCATTTCCATCATAATGAATAGAGACAGTGTCACTTTGTTTTTCTGCTGCAACTTGAAAACCTTTAAATCCAACCTATAAATTTGCATGTAGATATTACTGACTTTGCAGAGGAAAGAGTGACAGAGAACACAGTGTGGACACCTGACACCTCAGCGTTGTAACAGTTGAAATTCTACTATGACATAGAAAGTCTACACCACTCAGAAGTGCAACTCATCTTAAGATGATCTGAATAGTTACAAGAGGAGCCTAGTGATGCTCAGAAGCAACACTTTTATATCAAGTGACTGCAGCCAACCTCCCAGAGCCAGTCCTAACTCACACATTCCCTATTCATTCCTGTTTACAGGCATTCCCAAAACATGGTAGAAACTCTTCCTATTCTAAAGATCTGCACCAAAGGACTCAAGTGTGTGAGTGCAGAAGAGAGGAACAAGATTTGCTAAGTTAGTAAGTACTGAAGCTGCCCAACTGGAACACATCAATTCATCAGAGAAATTTCTTCTGAATGAGTTTAATGTATTCCAAATAAAAAGTAAAGAAACTATAAAACAAGGCGTGGGAGACAAGGCCAACTCTGGCTTTTCCTAATAAAACAGAGCAAGACATAAGACCAAATATGTAACTCTCAAGACAAAAAATAGAAACCCCCAAAGCCAGGTTATTCAGTTTTTGTTTTTTGTCAGATTCTATGAGAATAATTACAGTGTGGTGACGTCTTCCTAGCACTGACGCCGCCCAACAAAATGTCCTTCACTGATGGAGATGGTCAGACTGTGCTGACAGACTCAAGGCAGGCCACATGTAGCTGATTGATAGTGAAAGGTGACTACTGTGACTAAGAAGTATAACTTTATACACTTTTGATTACTTTCAATAAATATAATCCAAACTCCGACCCTCAGAGTGGAGTTGAAGAATAAGCTCAATGAATGACTGACAGAAGAAAAAAGAGGTTGTTGGCATATGCCATAATGTACACTGAATATGAAATAGTCCCAAATCCTGATGGTCCTTTACTACTTAGCACACAGCATAAAAGTAACAATAAGTAACTTACCTTTTCATTTAAGCAAGCCTGAAAATCACTTTTCATATCTGTTATAGCAACTCTATCCTGAGGCCTCTTTGGACCACTGACAGATGCAACTATTGAATTCAGATTAATCTGTATCACCTGGGAAAAGATTGTAGGGACAGAGATCAGAATTTCTAAGTAGAGATATAAAAGCAAACGCTACTTTTTAAAATAGATGAGTACATTTACATTTTTCTTAACACAGCTTATGAAAATCACGGTTCCTCAAATGTCTTTTTTTTCTCCTACAGATATAAATAGTGTCCAAGGGGCTGGGGATGCAGCTCAGTTGCTGGTGGGCTTGTCTTAGCATGCGTAAGGCCCTGGAATCCACCTGAGGACCACACGGGATCAGACTTGATGGTGCACTGTCTGTAATCCCAGCACTCCAAAGGCAGAGATAGGATGATCCTAAATTCAAAGTCATCTTCCTATATAACGAACCAGCCTGGGCTACATAAAGACTGTCCTAAAAGAACAACAAAACCAAAACCACTGTCACAGCGGATGCCTGCACAATACTGAAGCAGAAGCTCTGCTAATCACCAACTCACTGCTTCTGAGTTCTGACTCCACTCGTGCCTTACTCTGAGATCACAAAGTTAACGGTGAGTAAACATTGCCCCCAGTCACCTCACACGTGATGGCTGGTCAACAGAATGTGTGCCAAAGCACAGAAAGGTTTTCTTTCTCTCCGGTTCTAGATGACCTTGCTGCTAGGTTCCTATGAGTAGTAGGCTTCTATTACTTGGTTAAAAATCATTAGTTTTGTTAACATCTCAGTTGCACACTAGCTATTTCCCTCTCCAAATATTTATCGTTTCTTTTGTGTACTTTATTGTACGAGGTTAGATAAATTTGAAACTTCCTCTTCATGACAGCCTCTTCACTGTTTAATAGCCAAGCTTATTCTGACTGATCCTATTTTGATTTAAAGGATTCAAATAATCCTAGTCTTTGATCTAAGTAAACACTGAAGGAATTTATTATTTTTTTAAAGATTTAGTTTTATTTTAAATGTATGACTATTTGCCTGCACTGTATGTATGTGAATCACATGTGTATCTGGTACCTGCAGACATCAGTAGAGGCTGTCAGATCCCTTGGAACTGGAGTTACAGTTACGAGACATCATATGGCTGTGGGGAACCCACTTGGGTCCTCTAAGAGAGCAGTAAATGCTTCTATCCACTAAGTCATCTCTCCAGCTCAAGAAGTTCCTTTTGAAATCAACATCTTGATGGATTTTAGCTTTACTTCCAACTATTGTCAAGAGTTTACATGGTGGAGGAGTTTATTTTTTTAAAAATGTTCATGCTATGCAGCCCAGGTTGGCCTTGAACCATGTAGCCCAAACTGACTTTGAATTTACAATCCCCTTCTCACAGCTTCCAGAGTCCTGGGATTCCAAGTGAGAACCAGTACACTCTGCACAGCCAGTTTTTTTTTTGTTGTTGTTGTTGTTGTTTATTTGTTTGAGGTATAGTCTCAAGCTGTGCTGGCTGACCTTAAACTTACACAGTTGAGCTGAGGATGCCCTTGAACTGATTTTCCTGGCTACAGCTCTTTGTAGGTGTGGGTAACCAAGTACTGGAGACTGGACCCAGGGCTTCATGCATGATAAACACTCTTATCTTATACTAAGGGAGCTGCATCCTGCTGTTAGCTGGAGTGTTTTTCAGTAAACAATCAATGCAACTTTACTCTACTTGTCATTTTTCAGAACTGTGGACAATGCACCAGATTCAACAGAAATCAAAGGAGAAAGAAAATGTAAGAGAAGTTAAAAGATTTTTCCAGAATCTTGAAAATTCGATGTCTAAGTCTTTTATTCTGGCTTTTAAGGCTGTTCTAAAAAAAGCCAGCTGTGGTGGCTTACACTTCAAATCAAGAGACCATGGTAATAGAACAGCCTCAAACACGAGAACAGCCTGGGCAATTAGTGACTTCCTGGTCACTCCAGAGGGAGACCCTTCTGTAGACAAACCAACTTCCTCATGCCATATTCTGCTCTCCCCCATCTGACTTTTTCTCCATTCTACAAACTAGGAAAACAAAGCTCCTGCCTTCATGGAACTGACTCTGCTCTAGGTTAGGGGTAAGACAGATATGTAGGTATTCAAATTGTGTAAAATAGCAACATGCTGGGAAGAAAACAAAGGTGAGTGAAAAAGATCCCCACCCCAGGAAAGGCAAAATCATAATGCCAAATTGTTATAAATCCTTGGTATATTGTCCTTAAAAATAATTTTATTAAAACTAACCTTCCTGAATGTAAATTCTACCTATGGCACAAAAAATATCCAATAGATAAGAATTAAAAGTATCTTTAACATTTAAGACCACATAAAAATAGAATAGTACAAAGTATTCATAAACTAGAGAAAGACATCACAAAAACTGAAATTGGCTGAGCAGTGGGTATATTAACAGTGTTCATCATGAAGCAGAAAAAAAAAGAATTAAGAATTGATATTTTGAATACTTAAAAAGTTAGACTGGGAGCTGGTGAGATGGCTCGGTGGTTAAAAGCATATACTTCTTACTCTTTTATAAGACCCAAGTTCTGTTCCCAGCACCCATGTAACTCTAGATCCAGGGTATCTGGTATTCCTGTGGGCACCTGCACTCAAATATATATTTGCTCCCATAATTAAATATAAATCAAAATGGTAGATTTCACAAAATGTTGCAAAATTTACTACCACCAGAATCTATGTAAATGTCATTATAAAATAAAAATGGGTCACAAATGGGATTTCGTATTAATAGCTATCACTCATTGAGTCACAAGTGGCATTTCTTATTTGCAGTTAGCACTTGTCAAGCACTTACTACGTGACTGGAACTGTTCTACAAATCTGCATTTAACTTAAGAACTCTAAGGGGTACAGCACTCAGTTACCTAGCTACTAAGTACTTAGAACTAGGATTCAAACGGAAGTGGTTATGCACAAACACTCATCCTTCTTATTACTCCTAGGAAAGTTACTTTCATATACCTGAGAATATTCAGGTTCTGAAGAAGTTTCATCATTTCGAAACAATTTCACAGCTTTAAGGTATTTTTCCATTGACTCAAGTTTGGTTTTGTCAAAACCTAAAAGAGAAAACAGTAAAATAAGATGTAGTAAAGAATCCCGAGACCCTAAAGATAGGATGTGAAACTGCACTGGTGGGCAGGGGCCACTTACTTACCTGTTTACTTGACCTTGTCTTCTGCTCTACTTACCAGAGTCCAGACTGCATGAAGGAACCGCATGGGCACACTACATGACACATATGAACGGATGGGCTGACAACCCTCCCTGAGCCCACAGCTGACATTCATATAAGTAAAGTCTTCAGGATTCCAGGCCTCAGCTTGTGAACTGGGCAGCTGAGGCCCTAGACACAAAGCAGCAAGTTCTTCCTGCTGTGCCTTGTCTGAACTCCTTGACCCACTAAAACCATGAGGCAATAAATGATTATTGCTAAGTTTGTTTTTGAGTGGCCAGGACCCCGTGGCATAAGACAAGTGCTCTACCAGAACCAAACAGCCTGACCATTGTTTTGTAAGCCACAAAATTTTAGGCTTTATTTGTTTTTTTTTAACTATTTAGCAAACAAACAAAACAGTAGTGTCCTACCTCAGATTAGTAAGTGAATAATGAGGTAAGCAGAGCTGGGGTGCAATATGACAGTTCAACACTAACAAGGGTCAAGGGAGATGTGCTCATAAGGAACACACCTGAGAGTAGGGTACCATCTTTCTCAAAAAAAGCATTGCTTTTCTCGTGAATGCTCTACCATCAAATCCTGATGAAAAAGTTTTGCACTTTCCAGAAAACCCTCTTTTCAAGGGCCTGTTGATCCACTCACTGTATCATTCTGAAGGTAGCTTCTATAGTCATCAGGGTGACCAAACACCCTCGCCAATCAAGCTTCACAAAGATCTTGAACCTGAAACCCTACTTCACACTCGAAAACTCTAGTCTGGTTGCTCCTCTACTAAATATAGATAGCAAGGTTGTTCTTTGTGAGGCAAAGGTGAAGTGAGCATCAATGTTTAAGTACTTCCTTTACCATGTTGTCTGTGGCTCATAAGGGACTAGGGTTTGAGGACTCTTTAGAGGTATCTATTGAGATTTGAGTGTTACTGTTTCAAAACAGGACAGTTTCATAAACATTCACTAGCACATATGACTGTAATTTGTTATAAAGTATTGTCAAGCAGCTATTTTGCAAATACAATCATTTTATATTCTCTTACCTGTATGTTCTAAATGTCGTAGTGTCACATTGTCAACAGGGAAAAAGCTGAGGATAGCACCATATTCTGGACACATGTTTGCTATAGTAGTTCGATCAACGATAGATAATTGTGAAACTCCACTTCCAAAAAACTCAACAAACTTTCCAGCCACTCCTACTTGCCTGAGGTGCTTTTAGGGATATACAGAAACAACACAATATCAGCAATGATAAAATCAGCATGGATTTCTAACCAATACTAATGATAAGGTCTTTTATCGTATGGAACAAACTCATTTCAGTTTACTGGTATTTTAAGATAAGCAGTAAATAGAAGAGTGGTCTGTGTTTAAAAAAAAAAAAAAGAGCTGGGTATACCTTAATCCCAGCTCTTAGGAGGCAGGGGCAGGAGGATCTCTACAACAGCCAGAGCTACATGGTGAAACATTGTTTCAAAAACATAAAAAAAAAAAAAAATCCCTAAATGCTCAGAAAAACAATTTTAATATTAATGTCTCTGAAATCAGAGATATCTTAGATTCCTCAGGATGCCTACATAGCTGGCAAGCACTTTTTCTTCATAACAGTACATAAAACAATGGTGTTCTAACCACTGCTGGCATCCTGTAAAGTTTATGAAATAATAATATACTTACGAGAGACACCATATAGTGGACTTAAAACTGTATGCTGCTATACAAAATTCTTCAAATTATTAGTATTGGATCAAATATTTACAGCAACAGTATTATAAGTAAATTCATTTTGGTCAGATTTAACATGATTTAAAACTGAATTCCTCCAAAAATTATTCTTCATTATTACCAAGTAACTAAAACAACTTCTAATCTTAGTTTGCTTTTATTATTTATTTTCTTTTTACTTTACAAGTGTGGACACTTTTGCCTGAATGTATGTTTATGAACCACATTTATGCCCTCTGACTGCGGAAGCCAGAAGAGGGTGTTGGATCTCTTGTAACTGGATTCTAGGTCCCTGATCTCAGTTTTAAAGATAAAAAGAAAAATTAGGGGAGCTGAAGAGATGGCTCAGTGGTTAAGAGTATGTACTTCTCTTCCAGAAGATCTGAGTGTGGCTCCCAGCACCCACATTAGGTAGTTCACAATGGTCTTTTAACTACAACCCCAGAGGCCCTGACACCCTTTCTTGGCCAGTATGGACACAGCATTCATGTACACAAATGCATACATGGACTCAGATATGCAAGATTAATATAAAAAATAAAATCTTTGAAAAAGAAAAGAAAAATAAATTAGGTTAAATGTTATCATCTTTAAATATGTACTTGGGAAATGAGATGGTTAATTCTATAAAGACCATAAAAAGAGAAGAACCTCAACAGAGAAATAATATATACAATAAATACAAATAGATAAGAATTCTCTCACAATAAGCTGTCAAATCACACAAGCAGTAATACTGTCAATTAAGAACAGACAACAAGAATCACTATCACTACTGAGAAGGTGGCACTGCTCTTTCACCTTGAGGAGCAGCTCCAAAGCTGTCTCATCAATAACTCAGACAACACTGCTGAGGAGAGCAGCCCACACTGCAATGATGAGAGACACATGTCTCAAGTGCAACTATTTTTCAAATGAAACTTGGTTAGTGAAAAGTAGAAAAACTAGACTGCAATATCACAACTTAATATTCAGCATACTAAACATATATAGCCAGTACTACTTCAAAGTATGCGAAAACAGACAATGGAGAAGTCTGACTATCACATTTCTATCACAGACTGTTCCAAAGCATTGCTTAATAATTTTTGTCTTAAGCTTTTTTTGGGGGGGAGGGGGGTAAAAAAATAGGGAGGAGGGTCAGACAGCTCAGGGTGTTAAGGTACTTCCCACCAAGGCTGATGAGCTGAGTTTGGTTCCTCAGACCCACATAGAAGAAAGCCAACTTCTGAAAGTTGTCTTCTGACTTCCACATGTAAGTCACGGCACCCATATGTACCCACACTCATACACAAATATGTAATATAATAAAAATACTTTTTAAAATTGGGGATAGACACTGGAGAAATGGCACAGTTGGTAAAGTGGTAAAACTGTTGGCTTTGTAAGCACAAGGGCCTCAACTTGATACCCAGAACCCGACTTCAACAAGTCAAGCATGGCAGCATATGCTGTGACCCCAGTGCTGGAAAGGTGGATCCCTAGCCAGCACAGCCTACTTAGAGAGATCCCAGCCCAGGCCAATGAGAGATTCTGTCTCAAAACAAAGGCACCAAAAGAACAACTATGGGTGATGCCTCTTGCACTTGCAAAAGCATGAACACGGATATATACATACACATGCACACACAAAAATTACTTTTTGGAGTCTGGCCTCTTATTTTATGATCCTCTTGTCTTAGCCTCTTGAATGCTGGGATTATAGGCATGTGCACCACACCTGACTTCTTAATTAAAATGCCAAGTATTACATTTTGTTGTTGTTTGGTATGTCCTGGAACTTGATATATTGAACAGGTTAGCCTCCAATTCACAAAGAGCTACCTCCCATGTGCTGGGATTAAATGCCTGTGCCACCACCACCTGGCTTAACGTAACATTTTAAAAACCCAAGTGGTCAACAAGTTATTTATTGAGGCAATAATGCATAACTGTCAAGGGCAAGGACTCCTGGGTCTGAAGCCTTGATCTACTACTTAGTATTGAGCCCTGTGCTCCTTTGATAAATGATGAGGCTGTATGTATTTTCTGCTCAGTTAAAATAATTACAACAGTAACTCACCCATAAGCTTATAATACAGTTATTTAATAAATGTGTTGACAGGTAGCAAGTACATAATGACCTTTTATGTACTTCCAAGCATATATTATGTTACATTTAATGTAATTACTATGGTAACTTTATGATATAGCTAGTGATGTGAGAACTAAGGATGGAAGCATAAATTCAAATCTGGGCTCTCGTGGGGCTGCTCCACTTACATAACAACTAATATTTGAGCTTACCTTTGTAATGCCAAGGACAATATCTATGGATGTAACAAAAGTGTTGGACGAGCCAGTTAGCTCACATCCAACCACCTCTGGTAAAGTAAGAGTAACTGGCAGGCCAAGCATAACTGCTTCTGTTTCAATGCCTCCAACTCCTGTTAAGAAGGACAAGTACATCAGCAAAGGACATTTAACGACAATTCAGATTAGCCATCTTCCATTTTCAAATCTCCCACATCTCACGAGTGTGACTCACACGGCATCTTACAAGGAGCTGCCACATTACTATCACTGTGGACTTTGGACCTGAACCCTTTATAAAGGATGACTCCACTTACTTAATTGAAAAAACTGGTATTTTTATCCTAATATTAAATTTAAAAAGCATTTTCTGAGAATGTTATGAACTGTTCAATGACCAACAAAACACCTGGATAAGAATACAACCCAGCTTGTGCCTTAGTATCACGAACTGAAACTAAGAAAAAACCCAAGTTATAATACTCTAATACTCCATTAAAAAAAAAAGTACAGTCTGGGGTACTTTTTGATTGATGAGATTCTACAAGGATTAGGGATTTCAAGAAGCAACTGTGCTTAATCTTGAAACAGTTGTAAATAGGGATGGTGGGCAAGGCTGTGAGACATGAGAGGTCATGAAGGACTGAACAAAATGACTTGATGGATTTTGGGTCTATACAGGCGGCAGGGGATGTGACACCACAGCCACCACCAGCACTGCTACAGACCTCACCATTACCCAGTGCGGGAATGCCTGACAGGGGTGCTGGGCTGGCAGTATATAATCCTTCTTTTTCAAAAATCATCTTTACTATAATTCAAAAAATCTTAAGTCTGTTCCTTTGTTGCTATTATGAGAAACTGTCTCAAAGAGGCTCTCTGCCCTCTGATAATATTCTTGGTATTCCTTCTTAAAAATAAACCAAATTATACTGAGGTATTTACTTACCCCACCCAAGAATTCCCAATCCATTCACCATGGTTATATGAGAGTCTGTGCCAACTACACTGTCTGGGAAGAGTAGGTCCTTTTCTTCAAAAACTACTCTTGATAAATATTCTAAGTTCACTTGATGAGCCATTCCAGTTCCAGGAGGGATGACAGCGACATTCTTAAAAGCTCCTGAGCTCCACTACAATTTGTTTGGATTTAAGAGACACAAGTGTTAGTACATTGTGTAACTTTGTATTCACAATCAAGATACAAACAAATACTGACACTATAATGTTCAATATGGTCTGCTCCAAATTTATAATACTAAAAATACACAAATATCGAGCCTATGCATTTTGAAGATCATTAAAACCAAATTAAGCTGGGCACGGTGGTGTTTACCTATAATCCCAGCACTTGGAAGATGGAGGCAGGAGAAATCAGTTCAAGGCCATTCTCAACTATGTATCAAATTCTAGGCCAGGTACTGTGCTCTAAGACTCAAGGAAAGCCAAAGAACAAGACTGTGGATGGCTCACTTAAAATATGGCCATTATTTTCATTATTTTTTATGCCAAATATAAGGGTTTCCAAAATAATATGGTAAAAGAAAGTTCCATGATTATAAAGCTTTTATTAAATACAAGTTTAAATATTAAAAACTGTACAGGTTTAGTATTTTATAAATGTTAATCAAAAATTCCTCAAATCATTTATACCTTAAAAAACTGAAGCCTCTCTCGATTTCTGCCGAATTCTATTTCTTGATTTTTTAACACTGTCTCAGGTCTAAAAGGATGAAAAGCTGGTATTAAATACATGTACTAGTAAAAACTCATTTGCCTTATGTCTAAGTTTTCATTCTCACACATTTAAAAAATGCCCATAAGTATTTTCAGTTCCTTTTTTTCCAGAATTATTTCTCTCTCAACAAGGAAGTCCTTTCTGCCTGACCCAGCACACAAGATAGCTATGGAATTATTATCTTACTGAGTACAACAGGCAGCTTCCACATCAGCGCTCAGACTGCTGTGGGAAGCCAGTCAGACCACGATAAAGGAAACTAAGCTGTGCTAGAAGGAACAGGGCCGTGAGCGTGGTCAGAGAAAAGTGTGCACATTCTTACCCCCTTGGCTTCTGTGCCAGTTAAAACAGATAGATGGGAACCGAGGTGCATCCTTAGAAATAAAAATACCACATTAAACACTTTATTCTGCAGTTATATAGAAACAACTTTTAAAAAAACCAGGAATTTGTGAGGATGGATGGCTCCGTAATTAAGACAGCTCTTGCAGAGGACCCAGGTTCAGTTCCCAGCACCTACACTGTATCTCACAATCACCTGTAACTACAATTCTAGGAATTTGGATGCCCTCTTTTGGCTTCCGAGGGCTCCTGCATGTTTGTGGAGCATTTAAACTTACACAGGTATAAACGTTACATACAAAATAAAATAAAGATTTTGTTGTATCAGTCATTTTGAATCAGTAAGCATTGTCAGAATGCTACTTTGTATATAAAAGTCAACACACCTAGCCATGGCGGGAAATGAGTATTAAGGAGTTATTACACAAAATAATTGAAACCATACAGCAAAGGAATTAGAATACAGCTAATCCTTAGAAAGGATGTAGGATATCACTATAACCTAAAGTTTTATAAATAATACTAAACCAAGATTTTAGAACTAGACTGAAGTTGAAGATTCAAATCAGATTCAGTTCAAAGACAGACAAAATTACTGCATCACTTTGGCATTTACCATGTATATGTGTGAATACTTTTTCTAGCTACTTAAAACTTTAAATGTTTTAATACTTCTTAAGCCAAAAGTATTTTTGTTTATTATATTTGTTTTTATTTTACTTTTATGTGTATGTGGGTGACTATATATCTGTGTACGATATGTATGAGGTGACCACAGAGGTCAGAAGAGGTATCTGATGCCCTGGAATTGACATTACAAATGGATGTTAACCACTGTAGCTTCTGGGAATCAAATTCCAGTTTTCTGCAAGAGCAACAAGTGTTCTTAGCTATGAAACCATTATCTCTCCAGCCCTGTTTACTAATTTTTTTTAAAAAAAGTTAGTAACTGACTAGTAAAGAGCAACAAAAAAAATTTGCAACTTTATAGCAGGTAAAAATGGTGGCACACATTTTTAATGACAACACCTGGAAGGCTGGGGCAGAAAGAATGCCTAGAGCTCCGGGCCAGCCTGGCTCTAGAAAGCAAATGAGAAGGTAAGTTGTGAAAGCAATGCAACAGGAATCAGACATGAGAAGTATGGTATTAACTGAAAAATAACCTGGTAGCGAAAATATTAACAGAAACAATGTCATACTCAGGCACTGGCTGCAAATGAAAAGGACACAGGATGGGCGTATTCTCAATTTGTGAAGAAAATGTTCCTGAGTTTCGGCTTAGTTCTCCAGAATCACACGATCCTCGGCAGGTAGTCTGGCCTCGGCACGGAAGCTTCTTAGGCTGCACTTTAAGTGGAGAGAGCTTTCCCGCTTTCTGTAGGTCACCACCTCCAGGATTTGGTGCATTCTGTATTGCACTATTATTTCAAAAAGGAAACAAAATAATAATGTACATACAAGTGAAAGAAACTTGAGCTTTAAAAAAAATTTCACATCAGCGAGTAAATGAGGTCCAAATGCTGAGTAGTAGTTTGAATGTAACTGTTCCCCATAATCTCATGGGGGGGGGGGCACTATTAGGAGATGTAGCATTGTTGAATGGGTATGGTCTTGTTGAAGCAAGTGTGTCACTGTGGGGTGGGCTTTGAGGCTTCCTCCACAAGACAACATCCAGTGTCTCAGTCAACTTCCCAGTGCTTACAAGATGTAGGACTCTCAGCTACTACTCCAGCACCATCAGCCGCTAATGCTCCCCATCATGATGATGATGGACTGAACCTCTGGTGGTAAGCAAGCCACCACAATTAAATGTTTTACTTATAAAAGTTTCCATGCCATGGTCATGGTATCTTTTCACAGCAATAGAAACCCTAAGACAGGCTTAATGTTAGAAAAGTATTTCAGGTTATAAAAGAGGAAAAATAAGGTAGGACAGTGGTACACTTGCCATCTGAGGCAAGGGGACTGACAGGAATTCAAGGCTCACTGTGGCTGCACAGTAAGATACTGTCTCAACTCTCTCCACAACCCCAAACCAAGTAGTTTATGTTCATGAAGGTAAAAACATAATCCCAAACACCTCATATAATCACACACCTCCCCAAGAGCGGATGTAAATTTCTTCTAATTTGACATGCTAGAGAAGAGAGTTCTTTAAGACAGAATCTCCCCATGTAGTTGTAGCTGGCCTGGAACTCCCCACTACACCAGGTTGACCTTGAACTCAAGAGATCCACACCTATCTCTGCCACACCAGTGCTGTGATTAAAGCCACACCCGACACTCATTTTTAATGTTCTATACCAATATGAGAAACTCTGAGCAAATACAATATACTTTTTTGACATAAGGTCTTAAAGAACATACAGTTTTAATACAGGGTATTGATTTCTTTCATGAGTTAGAGTAAATTTCAGTATTATTCCACTACTCTAAGAAATGTAAAAGACTACTACTGGCAGAGACAAGAAAGCTTCTCTAGCCTTCCCTTGGCCAACTACGTTAGAAATACACGAAACTTACTTCAATGGAAGGAAGACAGCATTTTCAATCACCAGTTAAAGGAAAATCCTTAGATTTTCTCTAAAAGGTAAGTAAACTAAAACCAAAAAGGAACTGAAGCTGGCTGTGGTGGTGCATGCCTGGTATTCTACCGCCTGGGAGAGGAAGAGGTAGGAGTTTGAGGATGCCTGGTTTATAAATAGGGCTCAAGGCCCATCAGAGCTAAAAAGCAAGATCCTGACTCAAAAACAAAAACAAAGAGAGAGAAACTTAATTCAGATATTCAGATACCCATTCCAAAAGCGGGTTATAAGCATAAACATTTCCATCAAAGATGGTAACAGCAATACACAAATATGAAAACAGCTTTAAACTCAGAATAAGTACAGAAAATTACACTTATTCAAGTCCCATTGTTTTTTCTTTAATGTACAAGTCAGTTCTGAGCACAACAGGCTTTACTCTGTGCCAGAGCCATTACTCCTCTACCTCCACACTACCCACTCCCAGTTAACTAGGGTGACTTTCCACACATGTATGTATTGCAGTACCATTTACTGAAATCGATCTGTAAAGAATGGTCAACGGTGAGATCTGTTGGACAGGCAGGGTGGACTTTCTTAGGATCACCTCCAAGACTTTTTACTGCCTCCCTCATAGCAGCAAAATCCACCATCGCTGGTATTCCACTGAAAAATAAAGAACAATCAAATTACAGGTCTAAATGCTTAATACTCACTTGCTTCCATTTTTAAAACCATCTCTTTTTAGCTGTGTGTCTATTTTTGATAATGTACTTCTGATTTAAAGTTAGATGTACCCCCTAGTTTAATGAGAATCAATACCAATAGTATCTGAGAACTTTAGGAGTAGAACTGCCAACATCAGAAGAGATGACTTGTGGAGGTCTAAGTGAACACCATAATTGGCTGTGCAATTCTCTCCTCTAGGCCCTTCCTCCACAGCCCTTGCATTATCTCAAAGCTATCCATAATAGCCTTTTTACCATTTTATATTCACCCATCTGCATATATATGTAAAACAAACATGTACCAAATGACTTCAATATTTTTCATACTGAAGATACCACTCAAACGTTTAGTTCAAGATTCACACTTCCATAAATATCCCATAAATAGAACAGGAAGGGCCAGTCTTGCAGGGTGCTGTAAAGAAACGGTACTTGATTTTGAGATGGAAGGCTGCATATATGGAGGAATGAATGATATAACTTAAGAATTTTAAACAAATCAGCCCATACTGAGTATTCTACATGTGGAAATGAGGCCATCAAGTTAGAGGCAAATGCACTTACAATACAAAGTAATATAAAAATGAGGCTGTCACTCACGTAAAATCTTGAAGAACAACACGGGCAGGGAAAAAGGGCACTTCAACATTGCTTTGTTTGGTCTTCCAGTCCAAAATGTTCATAACATCTTCCTTTTTCATTAAAAAGCCATCACAATTTCGTACAGCAGCTTCCAACATGACCCGTATTGAATAAGGCAGAATATCTGATTACAGACAAAAATATTACTATAACCAAGAGAACAGTCATATCTACACATTGCAGAAATTACAACAGCAAAATCCTCAGTATAAATATAGAAAAAGACAGAGTATCAACTAATTACTTGAGTATTTCATACTAAAGAATGAAGACACCCCTATTGTCCCAATTAGTTTTAAATGTAAACTTGACATAGTCTGGAGTAATTAATCGAGAAACTCCCTAGATCAAAATAGCCTGGGGGTTGTGTCTGGATTATCAACTAATGTCGGAGGGCCTAGACCACTGTGGGCAGTACAAAGTCCAGGCAAGGCGGTCTTGGTTTGGAGAAGGAAGTAAGCCAGAGTGCAAGCCAGAAAACAGCTTTCCTCCATGGTTTGTGCTTCAAGCTCCTGCTTGGGTTCCCACCCTGTCTTTCCTCAAAAATGGGCTGTGACCTGGAAGCCTAGGATGAAATAAATCCTTTCCTCCCTTAAGTCACTTTCAGGCATGGCATTTGTTATAGCAATAGAATAAAACTAGAATACCTATAACATCTTCAAGTGCAGGCACCAAGCAGACAGAGTGAACTGGAAGGAGGGTGAGGCTACATACTCTCAAAGTCTGACCAGTGACATACTCCAATGACTCCAGCCAGACTGAGCCACCTCCCTCAACAGTGATAAAACTGGGAACCAAGCGTTCAAGTAACTGAAACTATCTATGTGAGACATTTCTCATTCAAACCAGCACCACACACAAAATAATACATGGATAAATACATCATTTTAAAAGAATTGCAATGTTTATAATTCACAAGAGCCAACAGAAGGAGCCGAACCAACATAATTTTGAACAGTATGACGTGTATCTGGTCATGGGCTAAGTAGACCAACCACCCAAAACACACTGGCAATTAGACTGCCGGGGGCTTCCGAGCTGGCACAGGAGAAACTGGAAAACTATGTAGTAATGCTTCAAATTTTCAAGTCAGAATTCTTTTTGTTCCTCAAATTTATAAACTGGTGAACAATGAATAAATCCATTTTATTTCCCAAGTATCTTCCTTTCTTAAGTAGCTTATGGAAGATATGCTTGTAGAAGAATTTTAAGTAGAAAAAAAGACGATACTATTCTCCACATTAGCAAGATTTGACAGGAAAATGTGAAAAAAAATGGAGGATAAGATGAAGTGTTGGCATGCCCTCTTACAGATGGCAAGTAAGTGGCATAAGAAAAGCTGGTATTCCTAGGCGAAAAACTGACAAGAAGTCAAACAGTACTTGTGAGCCTCTGGACAACTTTAAAACCTGAGCAACAATTTATCAAGGAGTTAGGGTACGTGTGAAAAGACTCAGTTCATCTTAGGAGCATACTTAAATTATTTAAGCTGGTGGTACAGCATATTAAGGAGTGGAGACTGATCAAGAGTCCAACTATAGCAGAAAATGCAGCAGACAAGAGTAAGTTCTGCTCTCCCTTTCCCTGGGCAGGATGAACAGAAAAGCCAACATCATCCAGTTCATGAGGCATGGGGAGATACAGACGCCCAATGACAACATCCAAGGTGAGAAATTAGGATGGTTCTCTGGATTACAGAAAGATAAATGAGGTGCTTCTCATCCATCATGCTGAACCCAAGATTGCTTTTTTGAGGAAACAATGGACAGAAATAATGGGTATTCTTTCTTTCTTTCTTCCTTCTTTCTTTAAATAATGGATAATATTACACAGGATACTGGAATTTGCTTATGTTAGTGTCTCTTTAGATGCTGAATCTAGAAGCAAATTGCCAATTTCTTGGAAAGATCTAAGATATTGGTAGACCTTTAGAGACCCTGTCTACAGTCTCTGAAGAAAAAAGAAAAATAAAGAAGTTTTACACAATACTAATCCCCAAGTATCTTACAGTTTTGAAAAAGCATCAGGAAAGACAGTAAAATCAGCAGAGACAGAGTTTGAAGAAACTATGTGGGTGGAAAAATGAATGTCTATAAGCCATAATTATTTAAAAATAAGCCACAGGCAGGTTACCTTCCTATATGTTGCTGGTCAGAGAGGCCCAAGTCATAAAAACTATTACTGCTGCTTTTGTTACATGCCAGAAATAGATGGTAAGTTCTTGTTGCTGCTTTAACTGAACAAGATGAAGAAATAAAGATGGAACTGAAACAAATGTTCCTTCCCTGTCTCTGACATTATGCAGGCTCCTGTGGCAACTGTCACTGATGTACCTGCTTGAGTATAAACCCTGAGCCCTGTACAACCAACATGTCACTAGTGAACAGTGGCACTGGCTGTCACCGATTTCCGATTTAAAGCCCACTCCAGGAGAGGGCCTGTGTTTTTTTTTTTTTAATTTTATCTCTACTTTTTTCATTATATACACCAATCCGAGTTCCCACTCTCTCCCCTCCTCCCATCCCCTCCACTTATCCAGCCTGTGTTTGGTTTGTAAGCCAGGGCAAAGACCTGTAGCTCTGGAGGCCATATGCCCTGGTGGGAGGCTGCTGCTACTGTTTTGTTAAACAGATGTTATGTGCCTGTCAAATGCCTTCTAGACATCTGTATTTACTCCTGCACTTACTACTGCTGTCTGTTGTAGAGGGAGTCTTTTATGTTTTGTAGTGGGTGGTAGTTACTGTAGAGACTCTAGAGTCAAACTCCCGAGAGTAAGTGACTATTCCTATAGCATAGTGGCCCAGTGCTAAGCTATAAAGGGGAGAAAACGAGACATGTACATTTCCCATTTCTAGTCAAGGCTCAGGGAATAGTTTTACAGAAGGCACAGAAGAAATGGAAGAGGAGGAAGAGATGGGAGTGTTATGTAGCTGCATTCTTCATATTGAGACATTCTCTCCTGTAAAGAGGAGGGAGGCTGAGAAGACCCAGGAAGGGTCACAAGGCCTTTCCTCTTAGCAGTAAACAATCGCAGGGAGAGCAGAGACTCTATCAGCTGTTATGAATATCCCATATTCCTGTAAGTAACTCAAATAACCCCCTGGTTCACCAAACATGACTGAAGTAATCTTTCTGGTCTGTTGTCTGGAGAAAAGAAGCATTTTTTTTTTTCAATTTTCCCCAAGAATAGCCACACAATACTTAGCTTTTCTGCATTTTCAGTTAGTCTGTATTACTTCCCTTATTCAAGAACTGCTTTTTTAAACAAAATCAATTAAATTGAGACATATTTTGCATCTTATATTTTACCCTTTCCAAATGAGCAATTTAGTATTTTTTTAGTTCATCCCTATTACATTATGTATCCACAGTTAATTTTCTTTTATTAAGTGGTACTCCATTACTCACCCTTGTGCTTCAGTTTACCAACTGTAGGATTTAGGGTGGTACAATTTTTAGCTCATATGAACAAGGGTTCCTATTTTTCTTGTGCACATACATAAGAACACTATGTACAGAGGTTTGGCAGTTAAGAATACTGGCTTCTACAGGAACCGAGTTCAATTCCTAGTACCCACAGACGGTGGCTCACAATCATCTGTGACTCTAACTCCAGGAGACCCAACACCGTCCTCTGGCCTTCACAAGCATCAGGCACACACATGGAGCACAGACATACATGCAGGCAAACTATCCATATATATAAAATAATAAAACATAAATACACATAAATCTTTAAAAAAAGGACACTCTGTATATACAATAGCTAGGTCATATGATAAGTTTATGCTTAGCCACTAGTTCATTCATTCACTGGTGCTATTAAGAAGGGTTGAAACCTGGGACTTGTAGATGCTAAGCAAACATGCTCCCACTGAGCTACATCCACAGCCCAACTATCTTCCGAAGTGGTGGTATCCTTTTATATTCCCACCAGCAATGAATGAGGCTTCTATTTTCCATATCTTCCCTAATACTCATTTTGTCTCTGGCATCACACCCACCATGCCTAGTTAAGAATTCTAATAGCCTCTCAGCAAGTTAACAAAGTTAACAATTTCTCCTTTCAAACTTTTTCTATAGACTCACACAACAGCTCTCTGCAATTTTCTCCCCAGCATGCCATTTAAAGACAGTTTTCCATGCCTTCCAAATGATGTGCCAAAAGGCACTAAATTCCCTTTGTTTGTTTTCAACCTGTAGGTTGAGACCCCTTTGACAAACCTCTATCTCTAAAAATACTTACATTATGATTCATAACAGTAGTAAAATTAGTTATTAAAAGTAATGAAAATAATTTTATGGTTGGGGTTACCAGAACATGATGTATTAAAGGGTTGAGAACCACTACTTTAGAGCAAAGAGTAGACAATGTTTATTGCCCATTTTAAAGATTCAGGTTCCATTAGTTCTCAGTTTCACATAGCCAGCTTCTATTACAGGTATTACGCAGCCCTATTCAACATGCCTGTTAAGAAACCAACACAGATATTGTCAACTTCTTCAAATGTAGGCTTACTTCTCACACGTTAGTGCTCTCCCTAGAAGCTCGAGTTGCTACTGTAGCTTCAATCATGCCTATCTACCCACCCTCACTCACTCCAGATCTAACCCAGTCTACATCACCAATAATCCTAAAACGTTTTCTGCAGATCAGATTGGTCTTCTAAACTCCAAAACTACATACCTAGTTGCCTCCCGGTAAGTTCCCACTCAAGTGATTTTCACTCTGCCCTGGCTCCTTACTGCCACCTCTGGTTTTACTTCCTGTCACTATCATCCATTCAGACATCTATGTCAGCACAAGCATCACAGCTGGGCTTGGGCACAGGCAAGATCAGAAGTTTAAAGGCTGCTGTGAACTAGAGTAAAGTTCAAGGCCATCGTGGTCAACTTATTGAAACTTTATCTCAAAATGAAAAATGAAGGAAGGGTTGAAGATAAGAGTTCAAATGAGTGCTTGCCTAGCATGCTCAAGGTCTTAGGTTCAATGCCCAGTACAAGGAGTTTTTAAAAAGAAGCACTGTCCTTTCTTTTTGGTTTTTCAAGACAGTGTTTTTTCTGTGTAACAGCCCTGGCTGTATAGGAACTCAATCAGTAGACCACTGACCTCAAACTCACAGAGATCCATCTGCCTCTGTCTCCTAAGTACTGGGATTAAAGGTGTGCACCGCCACACCTGGCTTTGAAACAATGTTCTGTTTTGTCTATCATCACTCACAGTCCAAACTCCCACTACAAATTGTCAACCTTCAAGCCTGATCCACACTAGTATTTTCAAAATGTGGTCCCAGGGCTCCTGAGATTCTGAAATCCTTCCAAACAACCAAGGAGGTCAATTGAGACATTGTTTTCTCTTTTCCTTGTTAACATTTTGACCTTTCCAGTGTTTTGTTTTTCTTATTGTGGTGGTGGGAGGGTTATGTGTCACATTATGATCGTGGAGAACAGAGGACAACTTGCTGGAGCTGGTTCTCTCTATCACCTGAGACCCAGGGATCAAATTCAGATCATTAGGCTCAGCAGCAGTTCCTTAACACACAGATATTTTGCATGCCCTTCAATGATGGTTTAAAACCAATAGTGAAGGCCGGTAGTGGTGGCACACCCCTTTAACCCTAGCACTTGGGAGGCAGAGGCAGGAGGACGCCAGCCTGGTCTACAAGAGCTAGTTTCCAGGACAGACTACAAAGCTACAGAGAAACCCTGTCTTGAAAAAGCAAAAACAAACAAAAACCCAACAGTGAGGCCAGGCTTTTAACAGTTCATGCCTACCATCCCAGCACTCAAGAAACTGAAATACGATTTCCTTGAGATCAAAGCTCCTCTGGCCTACAGTGAGACCCCCATCTCAAAACAGCAACAGAACAAAAGCCAAAACTGAGTGCTTGATGAATCAAGGCAGTGGCACCAAACTGTACTAGTATTTATATGGTTTAATCACACAAAAACCAATTTCATTTAAGAATGTCACTGAAGCAGAGTGTTGATTTCTTAACATTTAGCTGCTAAAATCTTTTCTAATTCTGTGTGATGAAGTACATACACAGCCTTTCTGCTTAACATCAAAGTACAATGGCTGCGATGGATGAAAAAGCTCTAAGGAAACTTGCTACTTGTAAGCTAATTAAAAAATAAACTTTAAGCTGGGTGGTGGTGGCCCACGCCTTTAATTCCAGCACTGGGAGGCAGAGGCAGGAGGATCTCTGTGAGTTCGAGGCCAACCTGGTCTACAAGAGCAAGTTCCAGGATGGGCTCCAAAGCTAGAGAAACCCTGTCTCAAAAAACTAAAACCAAACAAACAAAAAACACTTTAGAAAAAGTACAATAATTGCCTAATTGCCTGGAGAAAAACATTTGTGATACTATTAAGAGTTTCAAGTAAAATGATTTTTTTCAAGTTTTCACTTGAACAACTCATAAACCACGGCTACTCAAATGTGGGCAGTTAGCAGACATTTCTCAAATAAGTGCCAGGAATAATGACAAATGCCTTTATTTTTTTTTTTAAAGATTTATTTATTAATTATGTATACAGCGTTCTGCCTGCATGTACACCTACAGGCCAGAAGAGGGCACCAGATATCATTACAGATGGTTGTGAGCCACCATATGGTTGCTGGGAATTGAACTCAGGACCTCTGGAAGAGCAGTCAGTGCTCTTAACCTCTGAGCCATCTCTCCAGCCCCGACAAATGCCTTTAGTCCCAGCACTTGGGACACAGAAGCAGGCAGATCTCTGTGAGTTCAAGGCTAGCCTTGTCCACACCGTGAGTCTCAGGACAGACAGAACTACACAGGGAGACCCTATCTCAAAACAACAACAAAATAAACTTAACTATTAACTGTCTAGCGTTACACTGTCTGGACATTATATTTATTCATCTTTGAAATATTAATGTTGCAATGAGTTATGCAGATTGTGGTGGTTTGAATAAGAATGGCCTCCATAGGTTCATAGATTTGAAGGCTTAGTCACTAGGGAGAGGTACTATTTGAAAGAATCCAAGGATTAGGAGGTTTGGCCTTATTGAAGGAAATCACTGAGGGTGGATTTAAGATTTCAAAAGCCCATGCCAGTGCCTGCCTGCCTACCTATGGTGCAAGATACAGAATTCACAGCTACTTCTCCAGCAACATGTCTGCCTGTATGCCACCATGTTCCCCACCATGATGATAATGGACTAAACCCCTGAAACTGTAAGCAAGCCCACAATTAAATGCTTTCTTTTAGAGCTGCCTTGGTCATGGTGTCTCTTAACAGTAGAACAGTGACTAATACCTTCCAAATGTATTACACAACTTATTAAAACAACAATAGCAGTTGCCAATTTCAGTATGGCCTTCTCCACATGGAACTGGTGCTTCAACATTTTGTCAGCACTCCTTTGAAATAAACTCAGGAACCATAAATATCCTTGTGAGCAGTAACTTTAGGTCAAGTTCTGAAAGACCGCTATCATATATGAGAGGAAGTTGATGAAAGAAACCCAGGCTTCCAAGACAAGGCTAACTGGCTGCTATAAGACTAGGCAATACAGGGTTGAGGATGTGGTTCAGCTGTAGTTGATGGAATGCTTGCCTGGCATGCATAAATATTGGGCTTGATCTCCAGCACCATATAAACAGCATGCCTACAATCCTAGCACTCAGAAGAGGAGGCAGGAGGATCAGGAGGAGTTTAAAGTCATCTTCAGCTAAATCAAGAGTACAGGGCCATCCTGGGCTGAGTGAGATCCATCCTAGGAAGGAAAAACAACAAAAAACTAAGCTAAGGACTGAGATTTCTTATTTGGGATTTAGGGATATGTATGAAGTAAGCACACCCAGAAGACCTGTCTTCAAATGATCTGAGTAGAAGGGACAGAAAAATCAAGTCCCTGGGAGAAAAACAAAGAATGCCATCAGTACTGGCCCACTGCCTATTTTCTTGACAGTCAGCCAGATTTAACTGGTCTGAAAGTTGTATACCATCACAATAAATTCTACTTTGGCTGAGCCAGCAAGTGTCACTCACTTTCTTTTAATCAGAGACTAATCAGGAACAAAAGATGAAAAACAAAGCTAAAGTCAAACTCTAGAACACAATGTTCCAGGTTAAATGTGTAACTGTACCTGGAAACTACAGAGTCCCATTATGTGATCTTTAGAAACATATGTACTGTGTATAGTTTGTAAGTAAGCTGGTCACTGCTTACCCAACCTACAGCACTTTCCAGAGTTCAGGGAAGATACAAGATTAGAGAATACATGTTTACCCATCCAACAGGATTACTGGGATCAGCAAAGGAAAACCAACAAGCCCAGCTAAAGCAATAGGTGAAAGTCACTCAGAGATATCACCTTAACTGGATGGCAAGCCATTCACAAAACACAAAGATGGTTGAGTGGTCATGGTGGGGACTTACTCATAAGTACAGTGAGTTAGACAGACAGAAGACTCAGGTAGACAGAAAAAAGAGAGAGATCAGTCTTCAAATGGCAAATAGCCTCTGCCTGGTTTTGTTAAGACTATATTTTTCCTCCGCTATCTTTCTGTGTCTGGAAACTGTATTGTATTTTCTATAAAAGTCTTTGTCATTCATAGACCATGATAGAGACTGGGACAGCATATACTAAGAACATAAAAGTACAAGTGTGTGATGGAGGTCGAGGAACAGCACACTTTCAACCTAATGTATCAACAGCTTGAATTAAAAGTGTGTGTGTCGGGGCTAGAGAGATGCCTCAGAGGTTAAGTGCATTGCGTGCTCTTCCGAAGGACCCGAGTTCGGTTCCCAGCAACCACATGGTGGCTCACAACCATCTGTAATGAGGTCTGGTGTCCTCTTCTACCCTGCAGGCATATATGCAAACAGAATATTGTATCCATAATAAATAAATAAATATTTTTTTTTTAAAAAGTGTGTGTGTCTATGTTAGAAGCCAGGGATGTAGACCAGTGGTATCACATTTGCCTCGCATGTATTAAGGCCCTGAGTTCCATCTGCAAGGGAAGAGGGGCTAGAATAACCACAAAGAGAAAAGCCAGCCGGGCGGCGGTGGCGCATGCTTTTAATCCCAGCACTCGGGAGGCAAAGGCAGGCGGATCTCTGGGATCCTAGCCAGTTACTTCATTCACGCTTCTCTAAAGCTGCTCACTTAATTCTAAGGTTGACCTCCCTCCACATGCCCTTTGTCCAATGGCAATTCAGCTGCTTCAGAATGCAGTCTCTACTACAAGCAAAAGAGACTGTTCTACCTTGGGAATATGTATATTCTTAATTCAGAGAAGAGAGTCACCAAGCTCCCTCAAGTTTCTGCTGAGCATACTAAAAAAGTACCCAATAGGCAACTCAGAAGTTTAAAAACACAGTTTTCCATGAAAGTAATCAGGTCAAAATATTGTCAAGATCTCATGAGTGTCCACTTCCATACCCTGAATAAAAATTTGAAAAGCAAAAGGTAAAATGGCCAGAGACCAGCTCATCTCTGTGATTAAGGCTACTGTGGTCTACACAGTGAGTTACAGGACAGCTATGACTATAGAGAGACCCTGTCTCCAAAAATAAATAAATTTTAAAATAATTTTTATAAAGATAAATGACATTAAAAATAAATAAATTTGCATTACACCCTGTCTAAAGACTAAGAAAGGGCATTAGGAGTGGTGCACACTTTTTTTTTAAAAAAATATTTATTTATTATGTATACAATATTCTGTCTATATGCCATTACAGATGGTTGTGAGCCACCATGTGGTTGCTGGGAATTGAACTCAGGACCTTTGGAAGAGCAGGCAATGCTCTTAACCTCTGAGCCATCTCTCCAGCCCCTGGTGCACACTTTTAATTCCAGCACTTGGGAGGCTGAGGATCTCAGTGAGTTCGGGGTCAGCCTGGTCTACAAGAGCTAGTTCCAGGACAGGCTCCAAAGCTACAAAGAAAGCCAATGTTGAAAAACCAAAAACCAAAAGAACATTAGGTTAGTGAAGCAGATGGTATAGGCTGGCCTACTCATTTATTCTCAACAGTTCTATCTTTTTCCTTACCAAGAAATCTTAAACTGTTTTTAAAGGTATTTTATTTATTACAGTTATAATAAATATAACTCTGGTAATTATGAGAAAGTAGTACATATAGATGTCCATGACAGCTTATCTTCTATCAGATAAATTAACTTTTATATTATTATTCATCCCCTTTCATTACAATAGCTTTTGATTCTCTACTGATTACGTTTCTAGGTCATCTTCAAGTAGGCACATTTCTAAAAATTATCCTGAGAGATTATTTATTCTCAAGTACAAAATACTACCCTTATATATATGGCTTTTATAAATTGTTCAAATTGGGTTCAAAACACTTTTATAGAAAGGAAGATGTAATTTGGATGGTAAAGTCCTTGCTTGGCGTGGAAGAGGCCCCAGGCTTGACCCCCAGCACTGCCTAAATCATGTGTGGTGCCACATACCTGCAATCTCAGTATTTGGGAGATGGAGGCAGGAGAATCAGAATTTTGAGGCCAGCCTGGGCTAGATAGTGAGTTCCAGAATATACTGGGCTACATAAGATTCTATCTCAAAACCAAAACACATCAAAAGCAAAAATCCTTTGAGGCCAGTGTGGTGGCTTAACTGAGAATGGCCCCCATAGGCTCATATACTTTAGTACTCGGTCCCCAGTCAGTGGGACTGTTGGGGAAGAACCGGGCACTGTGGCTTTGTTGGAGGTGGTGTCACTGGCGGTAGGCGTCCAGGTTTCAAGAGACCAGAACCAGTTCCAGAGCTCTTTCTGAGTTGTAGTTGTGTCTCAAGATACGAGCTTTTCAGCTACTGTGCAAACACTGTGCCTGCCTGCCTACCAGCTGCCATGTTCCCTGCCATGATGGTTTATGAAGACTAAACCTCCGGAATGGTAAGCCCCAAAGAAACTGTTTTCCTGTTAAGTTGCCTTGGTCATGGTATCTTGCCACAGTAATAGAAAAGTAACCAGACAGAGAGAATCACGTATTTTGGAGAAAAGAGTTTATAAAGAAAACCTATTGTGCATGTGTGTATATGTATGTGTGATATATGCCTGTCTGTGCATGTATGTACAACAGAGATCAATGTCAGGTGTAGTTCACTATTGCTTTCCACCTTATTTTCTGAGAGAGATAGGGTCTCTCACCTAGAGAGCTTGCCATGTTGGCTAGACTGGCTGGGCGAGTGAGTCCCAAGGGTCTGCCCGTCTGCCCCCCCGAGCTGGAACTACAGATACATATGACTGTGCTGAGCTTCGCATGTGGGTTCTGGAGATCTGAACTCAAGTCCTCAGGCTTATGTGGCGAGCACTTTACCACTGAGTCACTGCCCCAAAGCCGAAGACCCCTCTTCCTTTTCTGGTAAATAATTTTCTAAAGCCAACACAAAATCATTAAGGGATAGAATAAATGAAAGACAAGTAGTACAAGAAATAAACTAACCTCTCTTATCTACGAATTACTGTAATAGAAGGTATCAAGGCTACTGCTTTCATTATGGGGGTTAGTTATTTTTGAAGCACAATCTAATTCTAAGATGGGGATCTTCTAAGACATTAAAAATTATCCACATTGTCTCACAATGAACCCAGACACACTCTACGTGACAATGTAGAATACTTAAATTCATAAAAATCTACATTGCTTATAAAAGAGAAATAAAAGGATTAAAGAAAATCTCCAAACTGTAAGGCTGGTCACATATTTTTCATAAAGCTTTAACAGAAAGTTCATCAGCAGCCATGCTTCCTTAACAGGTCTTTGGTCTGGCCGAAAAGTTACTCAACTTTCAACTAAGTCAAGAGCTGGGCTTGGTGGAGCATTCCTTTAATTCTAACACTTGGGGGGCCGGACAGGAATGACAAGAGAGTTCAAGGCCAACCTTAGGCACTTAAAAGACCCTGTCTCAAAACACAACACAACTCAAAGTCAAGACTCCACCCATCCAATGCCAACAGGTTAACTTTCTTCTGAAAACCCGATGAAAGGTCTGACCTCAGTTAGGAAGGTGCAAATGTTTATCAAAGTGTCAGAGAACCACACTGTGTAGTGAAGAACAATTTAAACCAGTGGACTCACTTGATGATCCTATTCAAAGATGGTGTAAAGAATAATCAGAGGCTCTGGGCACTGGTGGCACACGCCTTCACACTCAGCACTTGGGAGGGAGAGGCAGGTGGATCTCTGAGTTCTAGGTCAAACTAGTCTACAAAGTGAGTTCCAAAACAGTCAAGTTCTACAGCGAAATCCTGTCTCAGAAGCAAACAAACAAACAAATAAACAAAAACCATACAAATAAAAAAAAAGAATAACTTGAAGCACTGGCCACTTGAAAAAGTTAATGTATACTTTAAGTCACTATAGAATATTGCTATGCTTTCTTTTAAAATAAATTAGCTTCTTGGGGGTGGTGGTGGGAGAGTCCATTTAATTAACTAAACTCTTTAAAGGGGAAATTAATGTATGGGTTTCCATTTTCCTCAACCAGATGTCCCAAGGGAAGTTTTGTAAATAAGATATGGGTAGGTGTACCTGTTACCACATGGTGGAAATAAATTTAAAATGTCTTCAGCTCTGCTTGACCAATGTGCATAATTATAACTGTATTATTATTTACATATAATTATAATTACCAGAAACTGAAGCCCAAGAAAATGTAAGGCAACATTACCATATTTGGTGCCTCCAAGTTTAGGTACATTGAAGAACTTCTTATGTGAACTGTCATCCAATGTTTCAAGAAGGTACTCAAAAGTGTATCCTGGAAGAAGAGAGAGGAAAAAAAGAGCAAACTTTTCACCAAATACAGTTACGAGGTATTTCTTATTCTTTTTTTGTTTTTGTTTTTTGTTTTTTTTCGAGACAGGGTTTCTCCGTAGCTTTTGGTTCCTGTCCTGGAACTAGCTCTTGTAGACCAGGCTGGCCTCGAACTCCCAGAGATCCTCCTGCCTCTGCCTCCCGAGTGCTGGGATTAAGGGCATGTGCCACCACGGCCCGGCTCTTATTCTTATTCAAAGAGAAAACTCCCCAAAATTTTGTTCTGGAAAATGGAAATGTTATATTTGCATTGTCCAACAAGGCAGCTACGAGGTGCAAGTGGCTTTAAGTGTGGCTGCAGTGTTGGAGGAGCAGAGCAGTCCACATTATAGACACAGGCTAGTCTCCACCATACTGGGATAGCTTAATTCTAAATCATGGCTCTTGTCAAGTAGAAAACTGGTAAGAGAATTTTGTTCATTGAGACACGATATGCCACTATAGCCCAGGTTGGACTTAAGCTCATTGGCAATCCATGAGTGCCTCCAACCAGAGGCACACATCCTTTCTCTGTCTCGTGAGTGCTGGGACTACAGGCAGGAGCCACCAAGCTCACTCAGTGGCTTTTCACTCTTAAAAATGTTAAAAGTCCAGGAGACAATAAGGATGGTTTAAAAGATTAAACCATTAAACCAAGCATTTGGAAAACATGCCCTGAAAATTGCTTAAGTAGAGAGAGAATGTTTTGAGAAAACTACTGTTAGGTTTTTAAAAGAGTTCAAAGACAGTTAACAATCCAACAATAGTTAGAACACTATAAAGATTTTTTTAAAAAAAAAATAAAGACCATCAAAATATTTAGATAAATTGGTACATTACATTCTCCTAAGAGCCATACCCTTATGGTTACGCACTAATTCAATATGCCCCCTACACTCAGGGTTGTGGGGAAGGGTGAAGCAACCTTGGGGTTGAAAAGATTTCATTGTGCAGACTCATTACGTGGATGGGCGGGACCCCTAAACACAGCCACTATCTTCCTCCAAAAGGAGAAAAGATAAGTATAGTTCACTCGGAACGGATAGTGTTTTTCTTTTGCGGAGGGAGGTGGATGGGGGAGGAGACTCGGCGCTGCAATAATCTGGGAACCGGTTGACTAGCGTTCAGCCTCGACGGCAAGCCCCTCACTCCACTTCCAGAAGCCAAGAAATAGGGAGGGACTCCAAGCTGCTGAGTGCAATGAACAACCAGCGGCGTGAAACCCAAAGGAGGGGTCCCAGGTCTTTCCCACCTCAACGTTCACAAAAGGGGGGCGGGTAGAGGAAAATGTGGGCTTGTCCCGATACCAAGAGTTATTCCCGGGGGCCTGGAGGCTGCCGATATCAAGCAGCGGCTCCCGACCAGGGGCGGAATGACCGCCCCGCTGAACAGCGGGACGCGAGCGGGGAGGCCTGGCTTTGGCGGCCTCGGCCCTGAAGGGGGAACAACCAAGCCCGAGCGCCGGGGAGACCCCCAGAGGACCGTAAGCAAAGCAGAGCGAGGGCCACGGCGGACGGCAGCGCACGCCTCCAGCCGCCAGCGCTAAGGCGGCAGCCGGGAACTGACCTGCACTTGGGGAGTCCATCGCCGGAGACCATATTATCCCTGCCGGGAGGGGGCCGGCAGGGGAAGGAGGGGGGAGGCCAGGCCGGGAAGCTAGGAAGGAAGGCAGGCGGACTGGCAGGGGAAGGAGGAAGGAAGCAGTCTCGCGCAAACACCGCGAGAGCCGCAGAGCTGGCCCAGGGTCGGAGCTCGCGGGACCTGCCGGCTAACTCTCGCGATATCTTAGGACCCGGTGGGGGGGGGACACAACAAAGAAAGAGAAGGGCGGAGCCAGCCAGTAGGCGGGTTCCTGCGCAGTCTCCGCAGTTCTCCCAAGCGGGAGTGGGCGCTGGGGGCGGAGACTCGGGAGGTATATAGGTTTGGCTCCGGGGCGCTACAGGGTCCGTTACTTTATTGTAACCGGAAGTGTCCTGTGAGGTTTTGAGGTCCAGCGACGTCTTCAGGGTGTCTTTTGGAGGAAAGGGTCAAGACCGGAAGAACAGCTTAAGGAGAATTAGCTCTGCTCCCTACCCCCACCATGGTAAAGCCTTGTGTTAAGCCGTGATGTCTGGGGCGCCCACTTCCGGATTCTCAAGAGAAGACGGCCAATGAATTAAAATTGCCTTACTCGCCTATAACTTCAACTTTTCTCTTCCTAGTAGCAGTTAGTTAATCATGATGGTGTCTTAAGTCCCTTTGCCCCAGCCAGGGAGAGTCCTTACATTTTCCTGTCTGCTGCTTTGTGCCTTAGTTAGCTGACTCTCTGTGTGAAAAAGTTAGGGATAACTACTTGCTAATACATTTCCCACACCTTGCTTTAACTGCTCTTTTTCTTTTGTTGAGACATAACTCCCAACTATTCTCTACTTCCTGCCTCTGAGCCAGCTTCATCTCGGTGGTCTCTGCCAGAGCCTTTCTCTGCCCAGCCTCAAAGGTACTGACGCGAATTCTAGCTCATGTTTTGCACCAGATCTCATTTTCTCTGGCTCACTTCGCCTCTCCATTGGCTACAGTTATTCGTTCATATGTTGATGCTTCCTAGCCTACCTGTAACAAACTCATTTCCCAAGCTTGGAAAATACCCTAATACTTGTTACCACAAGTACCTCGTGTGCAAAAACCTCTCCAAAACAATCACCATAAGCCTCAAGCCCTCTTGTGCTGCCGGTTCCAGTGAATGGCACTGCCAGAGCTCACACCAGCACATTGGTCTTGACTACCCGCTCTTCCACCATGACCGATAGACGTCCACTTGATCTGTTTGCTTTCTAATTATTTCCCTTGTTACCACCTTGGTCTAGACAACTATGACAATCTCCTGAAAAAAGTCTCTGGGGCATGACTATTCTAACCATGTCCATGACACTGAAACAAACTCAAAAGAGCATGCTAACTGATCTCAGATACCAAGAAACTGACTTAAGGTTTGAACTCCATTCAGATGGGAGCAAGAGCTCATATTTAACTTAGATGCTCACGATCTGGTGTCCCATACCTATAGTTTATACCCTGACATGCTAAACTTCTGGCTGAATTGCCTCGTACCTCTAGACTATCTCAGTTTCTTTTTCTCTTGGAACGCATCCGTGCGTTGTCAGGCTAACCCTTACTAATTCTTCAAGACTCGATCAGGTTGTTTTTTTTAAGATTTATTTATGTGTTCTACATGTTACGTTATGACATCTATGTATGTCGTCTGTGTAACCACCCAAGGAGGCCAGAAGATAGTGTCAGATCATCTAGAATTAGTTATACACAGCTGTAAGCAGCAAGTGCTCTTAACTGCCAACCCATCTCTCAAATCCCATGGTTTTTATTACTTAGTTGGGCTTTTAAGAATTTTTTATTTTGTTCCTGGAGATTGAATTGAGGTCTTCTATAAGAGCAGAGAGAGCTGAGCTATCTCTCCAGGCCCCCAGGACAGTCTCTTTCTTATACAATCACACTTTGACAACTAAATTCAAGAAACTTGGCATTGATACAGTACTATGCACATTTACATTTTATGAATTTGAATAATCAAGCCTTATTAAATTCTCTAATCAAACATTGACACAGTTTACAACCAATACTCAAATTTTCCCATTTGTTTCAATTGTCTTTATTTTTCTTTTGTTTGTTTATTTGTTTTGAGATACAGTCTTGCTGTGTAACACAAGCTGATCTGGTGCTCACCACATAGCCCAGACTAGCCTCAAACCCATGGCAGTTTTCCTGCCTCAACCTCCCACGGACTGGGATTACAGATATTTGGCACCATGCCCAACTAATCCTTTTTTTCTATAAACTTTTTTCACCTCAAAATCCAATCCTATCTAGTCTATAACTTAGAACAGTTTCTTAGCTGTTTATTTTCCTTGGAGCTGTTGGTATTTTTCAAAGCACGCTAGCCAGTTCTTTTGCAAAATGTTCGTTAGTTGGAGCTTGCCCAGTTGTTTCTTCATGCTAAGGTTTGTTAGGGAGTCCAGCCTTTTGACATTGTGTCACAGCGTTGTGATTACAAAGTTCATGAATGTTGGTGCAATCAAATTAACGACAAAAAAAATCATGCTTTATTTCTTTACAATTTAAAGGTTTTTATGGCAAAAAAAATATGAACTGGCACAGCCACTTAGGCCACTAGAATGACATCTACTAAGTATGTGTCAGCAATGTCACTCATGACTCTGCCTATATGAAGATGTATGTAGGAAAAGCACTAGATTACTGCTTATAATAAGATTTGAAGCAGTTTCAATGCCAACCCCAGGAACATAAAGGTGTGCTACGTACGAGGTGTTAAAAGTGACTTTGAGCCGTGTGTATTAACATACAGGTTTTAACAACTATACATGTGTTATAAATGTATGCCTCTCTAATACCCCAACTTCCTCTGAACATTCCCAACACACCTCCCTCCTCCCTTCAATAATTCAGTGAGTTTAATTAGAGTCACTTGCATATCCACAAGGGTGGGCTTATGTACAGGATCAAGGGCTACGTACCTCTGGCTATACCCCTGAAGAAAAATAGCCACCCCCCAAGCAGCTATTACTCATAATAAAACTCATATTACTTTATGGTTTTGTGTTGGGCCACATTCCTAGTCATTCTTGGTCATGTTTCCTCAAGGCTTGGGCTGGACTCACCTGAGAGATGAAGCATTTGGGGCAGGAATGCTATGGAAACAATGTCACCACGACGCTGTGCTCTTTCTGGTTCACTGCTCCGGGAACCACCTGATTTCACTTAGTTCCCTTTCTGTTGGTAATCAAGTTGCTTCTTGGGGTGGGGGACAAAGAGACTTTGGTTTGGTTTGGTTTAGTAAGGGTGAAGCTGGAAGCTCTCTCAGACTTTGGAAATCTAGTGTGACCATAGTAGCTAAGCCCAGAGGTCTGCCATGTTCAGCCAGGGTATAGTTTAGTTCCATTGTCAAAGCCTGTTTGATTGTTGATGTTTCCACAATACATAGTGTTGAATATTAGGGAAATAAAAAGCAGGATAAACACAAGTGCTGCCATTCTGAGGATCACTTTTAAAGCCACTGCTGCATCTGACCATGGATAAGATAAGAGCAGCCGGTTGCCAGCCCTGGATGTGTGAAATCAAAGAGGGCCATTGTGCAATCAAAAACACGTAGCTGTGTGTTCTGCCCAGCTAGCAGGACGAGTGCAAACTCAGGGTTGTTTTTTCTCTTCACTAATAACAACTTTTAACTTTTTTCTTTTTTAGAAAATAAAAAAAATACAAAATGAAATCTTTAAGTTTTTAGAAATGGAGGTTGCCAGGGTTATGCTTGGGCAGCTGAGGAAGGAAGATTGCCCCAAGTTCCAGTCTAGCCTGAGCTATAGAGTGAGACTTTTTCTTAAAAAAAAAAAAAAGTGGGGGAGGGGGTTGGAAAGTGACTGAAATTTCTGCTGAGAGCAGATAGTAAAGAATGTTGATGCAGGCTTATGGCAAAGAATACCTTCTTGGATGTGTTCTAAGACAAAACACAAAAGCAAAAGGTACAGAAAAAAAAAATAAAAGAGATCTTTACTCCCCAGGCTCCTACAGCTCTTGCTCCTATTTTAAAGAAAACAAAAACAAAACAAAACACAGACCTGCTATTAGCAAAAAGAACAAGAACTTAAGATTCAAAAGTACTGTTATGTAAACAAGGATCTGGGGATGCGGTTCTGTTGGTAGAGTGTTAACTGGATCCTAGCACCACATGAAACAGGCATGGTGGCACACACCTGTAATCCTAGGACTAAGGCACAGGCCACTGCACACAAGTGCGTAAACGTGCGCACACAAACATGCAAATAATATAACTCTTTAAAAACAAGTTCAGAGTCATCTACTGCCACAGACCTGGAATACCTGGGACTCTGTCAAAACAACAGCAAACTCCACCCTTGCAGATTTAATTGTTCCACCCCCTCAGTCCGTGCTATACTGGAGCAGGATTGATCATAACTCAGCAAAATGATCCATGTCACCTGTAATACCTGCACTCAAAAGTGGAGAGCCGGGGCAGGAGGATTTTAAGTTCAAGAACAGACTGACCTAGTATCAAGACCCTGTCTCAAAATAAAGCAAGAGGAAGAGAAGAAGAGAAGGAACAGAGGGGAGGAGGGAGCAAGCCTGTAGGCACAGAGGGAACTTAGCACTGTAAGAAACAGGTGGTCCAGCATGAGGAATGAGCATGACACCAGGGTGATCAATTTACAAGCAAGGGCAGGCCTGACTAAATCCTTCCTGCAGCCTTCACAGGGAACCAGCCCTACCAACCTCCATCTGGCTACTAGCCTCCAGAACTATGTGAGCTTCTGTTGTTTTTGCCACCTACTCTGTGGCACGGAAACCCTGGGAAACTTTATACTAATATCTCCTTTGATTAGCAAGGATATAACAGAGACAGGCGAAGTACCGTCAAGAGACCTGGGGTTAATGCCAACTTAGGACTAAACGTGGTTATACGATCATATCCAAATGGATCTATCAGGCCTCAAGCTGTGAAGTTCATCAAACTAAATAGAAGTAAAATATCTAGGTTCAGGCATGATTTCCTGTGACCTGTAACTGTGTTTCTATTGTCTCACATAGACCTATGTTTGTCTGTTTCATGGAAGATACTGCGCTGTCATAGTGGAATTCCCAAATGTTGCTTGAGCTCATCCATCAGTACTATAGTTTAGGTTCTGGTCATTTCTTACCTGGCATTAGGATGAGCCATCTCAAATTGACAGCTCCAGGCCAGCCGTGTGCCTCTGTGGATAAAGAAACTTGCTGCATGCCTGGCAACCTGTGTTTGCTTCCCAGAATCCATGTAAAGATGGAAGGCGGGAACCAACTCCACAAAATTGTCCTCTGACCTGCACACACATGCTGTGGCACCTGCACTTTCATATATCATGTGCACGTGTACAATCACACACACACACACACACACACACACACAAACAAAAATTCATCACCTTTGGCCACTGTGGCCTAAAAGTGGTGATTCTATATAATTCAACTTACTAATTTTCTAACAAGTCTCCCTGTTTCATCTTTGACTTCTTCATCCACCATTTCTCCAAACACCCTTCCAACCCCACCCTTAAAGGCAAAACTGATGTCTGCTTAAAACCTTTCAGAGTTTCTACACGTGTCTGTCTATCAAGATCAGACTTTTCAGCTCAAAAGCCGAGGTTCCTCTTGGGCATTGAGTTTTTGGGTTTTTTTTTTTTTTGTTGTTGTTGTTGTTGTTGGTTTTTGGCATGCATCAATGTGTGGGTGTGTACACAAGAATGTGTGTTTTGAGACAGGGTTCCATGTGTCCCAAACTGGCCTCCTACCTGCTGCGTAGCTGAGGATAACCTTGAACTTCTGATCCTTCTGCTTCTGTCTCCTAGTGTTGGGATTACAGACATGTGCTACTACTATGCCTGGTTTCTCTAGGCTTACTATTGACACAAGCTTCTCTTCTTTCCTATGTCTCTGTCTCTCCCCCTCCCTCCTTTCTTCTGCTGCTGACAAGGTCTTATTTTATAACCCAGTCTGCTCTCTAACTCATAACCATCCTCCACCTTCAACTTCAGAGTGCTGAAATTATCTGCACACACCATCGCGCTCAGCCACAAGCCCAATTCTTACCTAGAACTGTGACAGAGTTTCAGATCTAGTCCCTGGACTCAGGAATCTCAAAAGACTCCTCTAGCCAATATCCCAATATACCAGTTAAACAATAAACTGAAGTTGCCAGAAAAAAAAAAATAGCCACACCTATGTGAAAGTATCTACAAGGCCGAGCAATTAGGCCAAACGTCCTGATTGTATAAAGCTGGAATGCTGGGCTAGTTTCTGTCCCCTTCATAACTACCCATTGCCTACTCCAAGTCTGACCTGACGTCCTCCTGACTGTCAGGTGATCTCTGGAATACATTCTCAGCAGACTATCAGCTTCCAAAAGCTGTGGCCTTTTCCCTGCTCTGCTGGGACCCACCTGCCTGACGTCCCTGTCAGTTTGTTTGGTAAGTACCTTGATTTATAACTCCTTCGTTCTATGAAAAGCTCATGAAATCACTTCCACATGGGAACACGTCATTCAGGACGCCCTGGACCCATGCTCTCAGGCCGTGGTCACTCATCTTTGGCTAAGACTTCCTTTGGAAAAGAGGTCTGAGTTTTTTGTGTTGATACATCAGTACTTACAAAAACAGAGAAAAGAGATCTAATTAATCACTGTGGCCACACTGGGCAGGAAAGACAGAGATTTGGTGGCCCTGGGTCCTCCATATTTAGGGCACTGAGATGAACTTTAGGTTTAGACAGTGGAGTAATTATGGCAGGGGGAGAGTGGTACCTAACTATGCAGGCATGGCCAAGCCGTATGTGGTCTGGTTACCAAAGTTCTAGTCCTGTTTGACTTCCCAAGACATTGTTTTCCACTTGAGGGAAAGCAGGTTGATTCCCACAGAGACCATCAGTCCTGTGCCAGGCTGGAGCCTCACCGTGATAGATTAATGCCCTCACTTGGGAGCCTTCCATTGCTTGTGTGGCAGTTTCAACCCTTGTCATAGAGGTGTCTGTTGGTCCTGTGGTTCTTGGAATCTAAGATGAATGCAGGTCTAGGACGATGACTTGAGACATTTAGTTCTTTTTTGGACATCTGGAGCAGGACAGTGTAAAAGCTGACAGTAATATCCAAGGATAAAGGTAGGAAGAGACTCTTTTAGCTCCCTTTGATTATCAGACTTTTGAAACAATGGACATTTGCCCTGGAGTCTCATGCTGAGAGAATGAAAAGGCAGAAGTCTGATACTAGCCAGGGGAGGACTTGTCTCTTGGAAAGAGAGCTTACAATTATTTCCTGTCAGACCACCTTGCAGGAAAGATTGAAAGGGAGACAAGGATAGGTCACGGGCGGCTGAGACCATAACTTGACCAGGACGACTTGTTTATACACACCTCTTATCCCCTATTTAAAGCTTGAACTTTATATCAGGACCAAAGAACACCCCAAGAGATGTGCTGGTTAGTGCTAATTGTCGCCTTCGTAGGATCTGGAATAGCCTAGCCTCTGGACACATCTGTAAGGACATGCCTGTAGGGAGGACCTTGATTAGGTCCCTGCCATGGGGATAACCACTCACTCTGACTGGCACCATTCCCTGGGATGGAATCCCGGACTGTATAAAAGGGAGACAGTGAGCTTGGCATAAACGTGTGCTGCTTTCCACTTCGCAATTCTGGATGCGACATGACCAGCTGCTTCACGCCCTGCTGCCTCGACTTCTCAGTCGTTATTAGTGAGTACTCTCCAGCAGCAGCAAAATAAACCCTTTGTCCTCTGAGTTGCTTTTGCGAGGGTCCTTTATCAGAGCAGCAGGTAAAGAAACTAAGACAAGGGACCATTGGGCCTCTTTATCTGTTCTTCTCAATGTGGCCACATACTTTTACCATTCCATGTCTGCATATTTGACTATTTATGGGTAGCCCAGCTTGGTTTATTGGGCATCTAAGGCCTCATGATGACTAAAGAAAACAGATGCAAAATGAAGGCAGAAGCGATGGACTTTTAGCCATTTCTGAAACAGGTACTTAAAGGTTGCTTCTTTTAAGCATTATCTCCTGGCTTGAACCCAAAAGGCAGCTAAACGCAAAGTGACATTTCTGCCTTCATTTTGTATCTTTAATTGGCTGAAGGCATGGAAATAAATAATTGTCCTAAGTCAGCAGTCACTTTGGGTTCCAGGAATAGCAAAGCCCATCAGAACAGGCCACCTCCCACTCCCCATGGAGGGCTGTTATCCTGGAGCAGGAGGATGTCCTCTAGAGCAGAAGCAATCCCTCTCTGAGAGCCACCTTCAAACACTAAGGACTTCTCAGGACCACCTTCCAGGGTGAGCGCTCAGGCCACCCATGATGCATATGCCTGCACCTGACCAGGACTGCTTAGTTGTGCACATGCCTTGCTCTGTGCTTATTCGTCCTCTAAAGCTCATGCCACTGTCTTAAAGATGAACTCAGAGTCAGTGTGCCGACATGACCTGGATCAGGAGTTGGCTTGGTTCCCTAGTCTCTGCGATCACTATCACATGGTCTGGAGATGAGGCACGTAAGAAAGTGGGGTAAAAGATAGTTACACACTTCCTACAAACAGAGCTGGCGCACTTTCCAGTCCAGGTGAGAGGACTAATGGCCGAAGAGAACATTGTGTGATATACATTTCATTATTTCTAAAGCCTCTAAACCGAAAGAGCATTTTCCTGTCCAGATGACTGACTAGTTCACTTGGGTTAACTTGGAAAAGAGGGACAATGGTATGTCTTTGTTCTTTATTAGGAAGTCTCTGGATAGATAATAATCTTATCATAGCCTTCTGGGCAGTTCAGAATACCATGTCTCCATGCAGAGTTAACCATACTTAATTCAGACCAGTAAGCAGAGCCCTGTGGTTTGACTTCCTGATTTCATAAACTGCTGATATTGAGGGGGGGATCCATCCCCATGACCTTTAACCCTGCTAATATCTAAATAGCTACCCTTCAAGAACCGGGACCCTTTGATCACTTTTCAGGCTTGTCCAGCCTGCATCATACCTAATAGGAGACGGGTGTTGAGGCGGTTTGATTGTTTCTGGATGAAATAAGGTGGGAAAGATTTAGGGTCTTCATTCTTGCTAATTTGCAGACCTCAGATGATGATCAAAGGGACTAAGACAGATGAAGTTAAGCTGCCTTCTACCCTACTACTCAGCTAAGTACATAAAGTTCAAAGACTAATAGGATCAACCCATCTCAACCATGAAAACCGAGAGGTCATAGCCAGATGTGGTGGCTCCCCTCCCCTCCCCTCCTCTCCCTTCCCCTCCCCTTCCCTCCCAGCTTCCTGGGTAGAAGAAACTGGGTATAGAAACTGATTTTGCTCTATGTAGTAGGCCATTGATGGGAGCCTCAAGTCCTAGTGACAGTTGTGGTGACTTCTTTCTGATTTCAGGAACAAGTTGAGTGGTTATTTGTCCCAGAAGCGTACACCTCTACAAACAAAGGAATCAGTAAGAGTGGGCATTTTTATGACCTCGAGTTGCTAGAGAAAGGCAGTAGGATCTTTATTAGGTCCCTGGTCAATAGTCGCCAGCTTGGCATGACTCACAAGCTGTACTTCAGTCCCTTGAACTCACCGATATTGAAATGAAGGCATTCCTGGGCAATGGGGACACTAAGTGTGATAAGCCTTTTGTGGGACATCTACCATGGGCTACTTAAGCTCTATCATCTATAACTCATTGTACATTACCTCCTTTTAAATCATTAAAATTATCTCAGATACAAAGATGAGGTCAAAGTTGCCTGTTGAGATGATGAATGTTTTCCTATAGATTCTCAATGATAGAAATTAAAGACAATAAATAAAGTGTGCTTGCTTAGGGCCAAAACGATCTATAACCTTGAGTTTTTAGTATCTGATTCTCATTCTTAAATCTAAACAATACACTTCATAAATCCACCTTATAACACTGTAAAATAAAATTATGTTTCTTTCTCTCTCTCTTTTTCTGTCTCTCTTTCTGTGTGTGTGTGTGTGTGTGCATGTACCTGTGGAGGCCAGAAGTTAAGTTTTCTTTCCACATTATTGTTGTTGTTCTAAGAAAGGGCCCCTCGCTGTACTTGGCACTCACTGATGGGCAGGAGGCTGGCTAGAGAGCTCCAGGGGGCCTCCTGTTTGCTCTTCCCTGTGCCAAGGTGACAGGTACACACTGCCTCTGGATCCAAACTCAGCCAGGCCTGCTTTCACAGCCTGTTTGTTACCCACGGAGCCCTTTCCCCAGTCTTACAAAGGAAAAGTCTTTAACCTTTATACCCCGCTGTAAATTACACTCTCTGAGAAAGTCACAGGATCACGTACCGCAATTACAAAGACAATAAGGCATAGTTTTCCCTTAAGAAGCCCCCGCCCATGTGTGGGTGTGTCCTAGTCTCTCCCTGAGCGTCTGGTTCTATTAATCCTTCCTTCTAAGATGCACATTAAAGAGTCTGTTAACAAATCCTGGCTCTGCTACACACTGCATTCTCCGAAAGTCAAGAATCCCGGTCTTGCCTTAATGGACGCCTTTAAGGAGAGCAGGAATTCTCCAGGCTGTGGGTGACACTGAGGAGCTGTGCTGTGCTTCTGTCCTTGCCCCTGCTTGTGGAAGGACCACTTGAGATGGGTTAGAGGTGGGTTAAAGACAGTACTGTTAATCCCTTTAACCCAACACAAGACATGCTTTATCACAAGGCAAGAGGACTGCATGAGAAACATTACAAGAGCATAGTCACCTTCCTTTTAAGAAAGACACATAGGTTAGGTTAGCAGGGATGCAACAGGAGACGGGAGTATACAAGAGGATGTGACCCAAGGTGTATAATTCTGAAACTAAAGGAGATCCCATAGTCAAAGGAAGTTGCACATGTAGAGGAACAGGAAATTCCATGGTCTAAACCCAATGAAGGGAAGTCCCCACCTTATCCTGATGAAGATGAAGGAGTTATGACGGTAACCAAGCAGGAACACCAGATGTCAGATTATTTAAGGTTGCTGTAGAGAGACAGAAGGAGGACAGAAAGAGAGGCCTTTGGCTCATCTTAGGCAGAACCAAATTTATTCACAGCATGGGGACATGTTATTATCCACCTGTGTGAATGAGCAAAATGCCCACAGAAGAACGGAAATTACTACTACACTATAGTATGTTCATTCCTGTAGCCACCTTACCTAGCAGCAAGGAAAGTTGGGAAGTGTAGTCTTTCTGCCAGAAACTGGTTTGTTTTTCTTTTTTGTTTGTTTGTTTAACTTGGGGGTGTTATAGCTGCTTCTGTTGAGGAGAGTATTTGTCAGAGGAGTCATTCTGGGTCCACTGAAGAGGGGGGTCCTCTAGTCACATAGTAGGGGGAAGAGTCTTAACTTGATCAGTTGTAATGGATAAAGCAACTGTCATTCTGTATTTCTGAAGAGACTTGAAAACTAATCAGTAGAGGGTTGTAAGCAGACAATCTGGTTACCCTACCGAGTAAAAACTGAGACTCCCCAGGAAGGTTGAGGGAGAGGGAGCAGCAGAGGTGGAGAGACAGAGTGAGCGGGTGAGAGGAAGTGGGTAGAGTTGATTCAAGGTGGTGGTGGCAGTGACAGGTCCCATTGCCCGGACTGTGGCACCAAAAGGAGCTAGCGGAGTAGCAGGGAGCCACCGAGCATCAAAGGAGGGAAACAGGAGAAAACAGAGGACTTATGAGAAAACCGTATCCGGCCTGGGGTGAAAGGGATGAAGGCCTTTTAGCCGGTTTGCCCACATCATCTAACGGGTCTTTTGGCAGATGTATCGGGAACAAATGTAGGATGAGAACTGTCGGGAGAGCTTATGTGGAACATTTTGTTTGGGCATAGAGTGAAGTTCAGGAAGTTCAATACGCAGGGAGCTGTTGAATGACGTGACTGGGGCACGGATCTGGAGTCCATTTGGCCTGTGACGGGTGCATTCAAGCTGGGACTCCCTGAAGCTTACATGAATTTTTAATTTACGAAAAGAGATCAAAGTTTCAGATATGGTAGTACCACTGTTTGTAATCTATACTGAAATCCACATTGTAGCTTTTGCTACAATGTGTCTGTAAAGCAGCTGGAGCAGACAGACTCCTGCCTTCAACACGTAGCAAAAGCTATGGCTTTGGGTTAAAAAGTACTCTTTTCTCTGTCCAGAGGACTGTGATACACTTGGGCAGAGATACTTTTGGTTTGATATGAAGCACCTTGAGACTATACTTAGAAGAAGATGGCCAAAGGAAATTCATGTCTTGAGTTTGTGATTGCTAATAGCGGTCAGTGCTTTGCCAGCCTATGGGAACTCCATGGAACTCCATCGATCAATGTTGAAACTCTGACCTTGTGAGATCTTAGCAGACCAGGAAAGGAATCGGAAGCATTCCTCACTTTTCACAGCCCTTAAATTACTTCCTTAGATCTTCGCAACTACTTAAGCTTTCATGTAAATTTCTCTTAGACCCTGGCAACTTTAAATTTTAAATCTTTCTTTCATGGAATCATTCACCTCAAGACACAAGTGGTCGATTACTGAGAGCAGTCCTCCCAAAGCAAGTTCTTTTGCGTAAAGGAATAGGAAAAAGTTAGACTGAGCCTGTTTATCCTTTCATATGAAGCCTGTTAGCAAGGCAAGCCTGTCTGCCTTTCTCAGCAGGAGACCTGGGAGTGCCAGAAAAAGCGAGGCCTGATGTCTTTATGTATGAAATGAACTAACATGGTAGCTGCAGCCTTGGGGGAGAAGCTGGGTACCTACAGTTGCCATAGTGACAAAGCTACTGTTTGCTGTCATTATTAGAGATCTGAGAAGGATAAATTACAGCAGGAAGTATAAACCAAATGGCCTCTGTACCAATTAAAATGGCAGAGACTTAGTAGCTTCCTGGACTCCTGTGGTCTCGATGGCTTTGCTGCGGGGGCAGAGGTCATAGGTCTATGGCTATCACATAGAACAGCATTATATATTTAACTGCTACACAGGACAGCATAGGCCATCAACGGCCAGCCCCAAAAGGTCTGAGAGATTTTTCTGTGAATGAAGAACTCGGGAAAAGTGACTTTCCTGACTTACGCAGGGTAGAGCAGTCACCTGAGTGGCCTAATAAAAAGTTTAATGGCCAATAGCTAGGCAGTAGAGTGATAGGTGGGGCTGTTGGGCAGAGAGACTAAGTAGGAGGATGAATCTAAATTTAAGAGGAGGGAGAATAAGGGAAGAAGAGAGGGAGATGCCCCAGGCCAGGCAGCCACCAGCCAGCCAGCCAGAGATGAAACAGGAAAAGTAGGACATACAGACTGAAAGAAAGGTTAAAAGCCCCAAGGCAAAGCGTAGATGAAGAGAAACAGGTTGAATTGAGCTGTAAGAGCTAGTGAGACAAGCCTAAGCTAAGGCCAAGCATTCGTAATTAATAAGTCCCCGTGCCTTTATTTGAGAACTGGTTGGTGGCCCAAAGGAAGCCTGCTACACAGGGGAGACCGGCAATTTTACTTCCCTGGTCCTTTCATAGTGCACCGTTACAGAATATCACAGTCACTTGTGTGACTCAGCTTATCAAAATAGCTAAGGCTTAACAAAGTTAACAAAGACAAGGCTAGACATACACTCTTAAGTCAGTCTCTGTAAGTCTGAATAGACCTTATATAAGGAGACACATTCTATAGGCTCTTCGCCAGACTTCTTGGACCATTGTCTTGCTGCCTGGTAAGATAGGGACATCCTAGTTTCTGGTGTTTAGTATTTGGTGCTCATAGCTGTGACCCTAAATCTTTAGCTAATTAATTAATTAATTATGATTATACATTAATAAGACATCATAACATAAAACATTTTATAAACTTAAAATGTCCCAGAGTCTTATAACTTTTAATATTTAAAGAAAATAGCCTTTATTTATTTTTGTAAAACTCTAAAATGTCTTTTAAAAACTGTTTGAAGTCTATCAACTGTGGGCTCCTGCAATATCGAAAGATAAATTAAGTATCTTTTTTACTCCAAGAGGGAAGAAACAGGGCACAAGTACAGTCTGAACAAGGCAGAACCAAACTCCAACCATGCAAACAGCTCAGTGCTCAACATCAGAGATTCACTCACAAGCTCTAGGCTTCTCCAGGGGGCTCAGGTCAGCTCTCCAGCACACACAGCCTGTCTTCTAGTCTCCAACCAGCTCCATTGCACTGTGGCTGCTGTTCCTGGTGGCCATCACATGACACTGGCATCTCCAGAACTGCTGGGACTCTCCTTAGGAACTCTAGCCCTCCCTCACAACCAAGCCTCAGTTGCTCTCTATGGCTGCTTGTCTTTAAAACCAATACCACCCGGGTTTGGCTGCATGAGGTAAATTTTTGTATATGAGCATAGGGAGATGCAACTTTAACCCCTGATTAAACACTCATTGTTTTTAAATCCTATCTTTTATAAAACTTGTTTTTAATGGCTATTTTCAGGACAAGAATTATACAAGAATTCATCCTAATCCAAAATATTTTGGAGACCTGTTGTTGCCTCCTTGGCTGATTTATACCATGTGGTCACCTTTAATCAAATGGTGATGAAGTCACATGACATCCACCCTCTCCAGTCCTAGCAATGTTTGTTGCCAGTCACATGGCTGTCTCTATACAGAGTTTACAGATTTTTAAGCATACCCAATAAACTTACAAATCTTTTTTTTTTTTTTTTTTTGGTTTTTCGAGACAGGGTTTCTCTGTGGCTTTGGAGCCTGTCCTGGAACTAGCTCTGTAGACCAGGCTGGTCTTGAACTCACAGAGATCCACCTGCCTCTGCCTCCCGAGTGCTCAGATTAAAGGTGTGCGTCACCACAGCCCAGCTAAACTTACAAATCTTGAGGTGCAGAAAGTTCACATAATAATCTTAAAGAATCTTGAGATAGGGGCTGGAGAGATGGCTCAGTGGTTACGAGCATTGCCTGCTCTTCCAAAGGTCCTGAGTTCAATTCCTGGCAACCACATGGTGACTCACAACCATCTGTAAGGAGGTCTGGTGCCCTCTTCTGGTCTGTAGGCATACACACAGACAGAATATTGTATACATAATAAATAAATAAATAAAATAAATATTAAAAAAAAGAATCTTGAGATAACGTTTATATCTTAGCAAATGTTTTAAGCAATTTAATGAAACTAATAGTCTATTTTTCTTTTTAGCTGTTTCATTTTGCTCTTATCTCTGCCACAAAGTCAGGTGGACAGATTTTGGAATAGACTTCCAGGTAAGCATGCTTGGGTCTAGAGAAGGGGGAGCCAAACCTAATTATAGAACCAGTTTTCCCACAAAGTGGACAACATAAAACAACTATAATGTTATTCATGCTCAAAAGACATTTGAATCCTTGCTAAATTGAATCTAGAGACCAGAAATCTTGGAGATAAATCCTGAGTCCTGATTATCAAAACAACCATGGCAAGCAGCCTTGGTGGTGGTGGCTGGCAGCCGGCAGTGGCAGAGATAGCAAAAACAAAACTAGTAAATGTAGAACGCAGAACACTCACATACTCAAAGGGGACGACCAGTCAGAAACTAAGTATGCAGTGGCCATCATTATTCATACATTCAGCTGAGCCTGACCTGTTTCTGTCTAGGCTTCCATGTCAGCAACAAAACTTACAGAAACACCAGAAAACACAGACCTAGCCACATACACAAAACAGACATATACAACTTCAGGACATTTCATGGGCCTGACAGATTGGCTTAGTATCCAACAACCAGAACCAGGTGGATGTGTGACGTATCACTATTGCCCTGGGATGGGAGAGTATTGGGTGCCATTGAACCTCTCCATGTCCCAGATCGTGATCCCAACAGACCAGATGTCAAGGGAAATTACTACGACTTACAAGGAGAGACTTCTATAGATGCTTGCTGCTTTTTTTTCAGCCCAGCAGTTCATTCTGATAGTTCGCAAAATTGAGAGCATACCTCGGAACTTTGGGATGTCTCAAGGTGCATACCTCTTGAAGCAGTCCTTCAGCCCCGGAGTCCTAGGCAGAAGTTCTAGCTTTAGAATTTGGGTAGGTGGCCTGCCCTCACTGGGGGCATCCAGAAAATGTTAATCCAACTGGGTGAGAATAAGATCACTGCCACAAGTATTGAACCAAATCTGAAGCAAGCTTTATTGAATACTGGCCAGGGCAGCTGACACTGGCTAGGTCCATACCTGGGAGTTCTAGGGTCATGGAATTGAATTACACTAGCTAGGGTCTTATAAAGGCAAAACTCACAAGGCTATGTACTTCCTGTCTTCATCCAATTAGGAGCAAGCACATATCCTGATGTACTTCCTGCCTATGGACCGCCCGCCTACATGTGATCAAGTACATCCTGTGCAGCTGGGGCAACCGAGCTTGTTTACAGTAGCAAAATCTCATGGCTTGCAATCTTACATGAACAACAGCCCCCAACATTCCAGGAAATCATCTGTCCTTAGGCAAGTGGACTTACAGGTTAGAGGAGGTTTATTTTATAAATCTCTTAAGCATGGTAATTTAAACTTAAAACATAATTTTAGCAATCACAGGGTCCCTCTGCAGTGCCCTCCAGGCCTGAATATCTAACTAGATACTGAACAACCAGACCCCTTTAACCCATTTCTCTTCCCACTGTAGCTAAGTTGAAGCAATCTTCTTTCGTAAACACCCTGGTATGACTTAAGATAGTCTAGAGAGACACTATGCCCCTCTGCTTAGTTATCAGGCTATTGAAACAATGGTACTTTTGGACCCCAGAGTCCAATCACCGAGGAGGAGTCGCCCCTAGAGACCATCTCTCACACCACAGCTGATGTAAAAGCATGAGGATTTTATTAATTCTGTCATGATACGGTCCCTCCACATTCGGTAAGCTGAGAGACCCAGAATAGCTGGTACAGGCTACTTTTAAATGAAAAAGCCACAGAAGCAGGGGGATGTCTGGGGGTTGTTCTTTGACTATTATGATTGGCCTATTCAAAAGGGCTATTACCAATAATTGGCTGGAGTGCAGTTGCCAGATCAGATGACGTAAGAGGCCACTTTGACCTCGTTTCCTAGGGACTGAGTCAAAACATACGTGTGTGGGTAATTGTTCAGGAACTGAGTCAACATCTTAAATGTTATCTTGCTCCAATTTCTGGAGAACATATGTGCACATGTAGCTGTTAGGTCCTTGGTTCCCAGGGGGGAAGGGAAGAGCATTACTGCTGAGCATGAGAGGGCTCAGAATTGTCAGAAATGGGTTCAGAATTGTCTTAAAGTTCTACAGTACCCAAGAAATTAAATTTTTATCAGGAATCTCATGCTGAGAGAAAACAAAAGGCTAAAGCGTGCTGTTCAGATGGAAACTTCCCCCTCAGCCTTTGGCATCCATATATCCAAAGAGTTTGGAATGTTTGGGTGAAGGCCTCATCCCAGCCCCTGGCATCCATATACCCAAAGAGTCTGGAATGTTCCGGTGGAGGTTCTACCCCAAGCTCCCTCAATCCAGACTCCACCCCCAAGAAAGCCTGCCAAATTGTGATCCTCCCTCCCCAGAGATGCTCAAGACCACTCCCACAGGGTATTTAAACTGCCCCCCAGAGAACAAACAGGCGGTTATCTGGTCTTCTTTTCCAGTTTGGTCTGGGAGCATGCTATAAAGTTATCTGTGAGTGTTTGTTTCCACTAAACCTGGGCTTTTTCTAATTCAGTTTGATTTGGTCTGATTCAGATTATTGTGTCGGTGGAGAGGCTTATTGGGGTACAGAAACTTTTCACTTGTTATTAGTCAGAAGCAAGCCTGTCTCCTGAAAAGCCATTTCACACAGTTCTGATTTTCATAGTCCTGACAACTCGCAAGAGAGACTCTAGCCTAGACAATGATGATGGGAGGGACCACACTTTAACCAGCACTGTTTAGTTACGTATGCTTCTCATCTTCTATTTAAACCTAAACCTAAACCTCATGTGAGGACCTCAGAGAGAACTTGAGAAGGTGTAAGAAGTATCAAATGTGAGTCTTTTCTATCAAATACTATAAAACTTTGTGTTTAGGACAAGGGCTTAGAATCTTTTTGTCTCCCTCACCTTGTAAAACTTTTAATTCCCCGACTCAGTAAAACCTTTGTTTACACCACGGCCCAGTGTTGTATTCTAGGGATTTGATGGACTAGCGACCCCCCTTTTCCCTTGGGAGCAGTAACCTCTTCCCCTTCCTCCTTTATTTCCCATGCACTAAATATTTTCAGACTAGCCAGCTAAGATTGTGAGTGAGGTCAGACCCCAGCCAAGGGGGAAAAACAGAACCAGCACATGAACTGTAATAAAAACCAAAGGCACTTCCTGTCTTGGTTTGTCTCTCGCCAAGCACACTCTTTTGATCAGTGTTTCATGAGTCTTGTGAAACTCTTGTTTACATGCCTGTTTGCCCAAACTCTGAACATTCCTGAGGCCTGACGCTATCACAACCTAATGCTTTGCACAGATTATGAATTAACCAATTGCGTCAGATTGTGAGGCCCAGCCCTCACCAATGAGACGAGATGCTCACCGTCACGTTAGAATAAAAACTAAGTGAACTTTCAGCCCCGGTGTGCTTGTTTTTTCGCTTTGGAAAGATGCACACCTTCTGCACAGGAACAAATTGCCCTGCCAAGTCACCTTTGTTTTATTTACATGTTTGTACAATACAGGAAATATTCTTTTCTGGCACTTGTGAATTTGAAAATATCTTGAACTTAAACATTCAACAGGCAGGGCCAGTCGAGATAGGTCATACGTGTGATTCCCACTTAGGAGGCCACCTTCCTAAACTCAGGTATGAGCCAAGCATGGCGCTTGCAGTCTCAGTGCCTGGGAGACAGAGGCTGCAAGGTCAGGACCATGATGTCAACCCTGGCTACTTAATGAGTTTGAGGCCAGTTTTGGTGACAAGAGAACATGTCTCAAACTAAAACAAAGTAAAATTCAGCTGATGGCCACTTGACTCTTGTGAAGGGGTAATCTTCACATTTGAGGTTAGTTCATTCCGTTTATTATCTACAACTGTCACGGGCATCCTATGCCAGAAACTGATTGTGCCTTCCCATAATGTCAGAATTCGATAATAACAAATCCACAAAGCACAAAAGTCTTGTTGGCAGCAATTTGCCTGGTAGTACCTCTTTCTTAGTGAGCAAAGAAAACACATGATTTTTTTATTCCAATCCTAATTACTAATATTAACTCTTAGCTATCTTACACATACACAGTAAATAACTCTATATAGCTGTCTATATGTACATGTATAGGTTATCAAATGGCCACAAAGGGTTAGATAGGCCACGGTACGACTCAAGGCATTTCAAATTTTAGAAGCTGGGAAGCTGATAGAAATGCAAGACAGAGTCTGTGTTGTGTGTCAGGCCATTGTCCAGCCACAGAGTTCAGCTGTAGAAGCAAGGTAGAGTAAAGTCTTTAGGGGTGGAGGACAGGACTGGGTCCCGGCAAACAAATGGGCTGGTGGGTGGATAGCAGATCCAGAGGGACCCACAGGTGGCTAGATGGATGGTGATTGACAGCCCATGTCAGCAGTGAAGACTGAGTCAAACTGAAGCCTCTGGGACAATCAAGAGTTCTCTGTCTGTCAGTCCCCTAACACACACCAGGTGTCAGATGGGGCCATCAGCACCCAATGCTAGGTGGCCCCTTCTCTATGAGATGAGGTACAAGTGAAGCGCACACACACACCCTGGGTGTCAGGGTCATCAGCACCCAGCGCTAGGTGTCCCCTCCTCTATGAGGTACAAGTGAAGCAGTTGTTCCTTCCCCCAGTCGGCTAAGTCAGATTGGTTCTTCGGCCTGGTTTTCCTGAGATGGTTTTTGTACTTCCGGGAGCTCCTACAGTCCCAGTTTACTCGGGCGGTACCCATTCTACTTTTAGGAATACAGTCAAAGCTTTGTGAGTGCTGACTAATGATGCTGTTACATATCCACTGTGGTGTGGATTTGCCCTCCATTCTCAGAATGAAAGAAAAAGCTCATTGTGAAGGTACAGTCTGAAGACTCACCATTTTATGTAGTAGGGGCACTTTAGAGCAGCACGATCTAACCAACATTCTAGAACATGGGGAAGACCACTGAAGCCCTTGAGGATCTCCTAAGTAAACAAGGCTAGTGAATGTGATAATAAATATAATATAGGCTGGGTGTTGGTGGCGCACGCCTTTAAATCCCAGCACTTCAGAGGTAGAGGCAGGCAGATCTCTGTGAGTTCAAGGCCAGCCTGGTCTACAGAGCTAGTTCCAGGACAGGCTCCAAAGCGACAGAGAAACCCTGTCTCAAAAAAACAAAAACAAAACAAACAAAAACCATAATAACAAATACCTGTTAAAGCTGATTAAGTACTTTACGCATATTACCTCATTTAAGGTCTTGCTTTTGTAAGGAATCATACCCAGTTAGGATGTGTTCAGCTGCAAAAACAAAACAAACCCAACAAAAACATGCAAGTAGGGCACTGGAGAGATGGTTCACTGATTAAGAGTAGTTGATGTTTTTGCAGAAGAAAGGGTTTCAGTTCCCAGCATCCATACTATTGGCAGCTCCAGTTCCAGGGGATTCAATGCCATCTTTTGTCCTCTGCAGGCCCGAGACATGCATGGCCCAGGACTGTAATTCCAGGTGCTTGGGAGGCTGAGGCAAGTTCAAGCACTGCTTATATCAAAGAATAAGTTCAAGACTAGCCTAGGCAACTTAGTGAAAACCTCTTAAAAAGTACAAGGGGGAGGGATGGAAACGATTAGGACTAGGGATGTGGCTGAGCGGCAGCATACTTGCCTAGCTTAATTCAAGCCACTGATTCGCTAACTGAAGTACAGCCAAGCCTCCAAACCCAGAGACTGAAACTATCTGGGGAAGATTTGCATTTGTATTAAACACGTACATTTTCTCTTATCATTATTTGCTTGGCAGCAGGTTTGTGAAGGTTTGATATCCAGTTCCCTGTGTCTCCAACCCAAACTACGTTGCATTTTGAATTCAAAACATTTCCCCAGTTCTCACTCCCAGGTCCGCTACTGGACACGGGCTTGGCTCAGGAATTGGGGCTGTCACCTGAAGAAACTCAGTAAGTTGTGACAAAGCTCACTGGGGCTGCTGGGGAAAGAGCCCATGCCTTCTTCCTCTGCAGCCTGCAACTGGAACCTGAGGCCCTTGAGCTATACCACGGCGCTGAGTCTGGAGCCGTGGGGGCCCCTCAGACCTGTGGATCAGTGGAGACTAGGAGACAGATAAGCCAGAGAAACACTGGATCTCGAGTGTCGCCTTCTGACTTTTGAATCCAGGCTAGCCTGTTCTCTTTAAGAGCATCTTGTTTTACGAGTCAACAAATTCTTTATAGCGTCTAATAAAAGCCTCTACTTTTAGACGGCTCAGCGGGTAAAGGGCCAGATGACCTGAGTTTGATTCCCAGGGCCCACATGGTGGAAGGAGAGAATCAGCTCCTCTAAATTGTCCTCTGACCTCCATATGTGGGCTGCGGCAAGCTTTTGTGTTCATACACACATTAATAAGTATGGAACAATGTTAATAAACTCCTTGAGGCTGCTGGTTCAGGCTCTGCACTATGCTTAACAGACCAAACCAAAGTGGCATTGTGAAGCTCCAGACCATTGTGCCAAAGCTAAATTATTTGACCATCTAAGAAATCAGGCCATGGGGAGAGGTGACAAAAGCACCAAAAGGCCAGTTTTGGCTGTCACGGTGTGAAGTGGCCCCCTCAGCTTCAAGTTTATAAGGAAAACAAGCTTCAAATATGTTTTGACGACACTCAGCCAACTTATGGCCTGTTTTTCTCTGTGTAGCCCAGGCCATCCCGGAACTTGCTCTGTAGATCAGGCTGGCCTCAAACTCACCGAGATCCTCTGCCCCTGCCTCATGAGTGCTGGGATTAAAGGTGTGTGCCACCACATCCAACTCCCTTCCTTCTTTTCTTGTAGCCTGTGTCGGCCTTGAAATCACAGTGATCCTCCTGCCTCCACCTTTCAAATGCTGAGGTTATAGACTTACGCCACAATGCCTGGCTCAGTTTGAAAGTATGTGTGTGTGTGAATGTGTATGTATGAGTGTGTGTATGTGTGTGTATGTGATGAGTGTATGTGTTTTCAGTGTGAGGGATTGACCCCAAGGCCTTGTGCAGGCTAGTTAACTGCTCTGCTACTGAGCTACATCCCCCACCCCTGTGCTTTGTTCGTTGTAATTAGCATCAAAAGACTGTAACTGGTGAGTGGTTAGGATCATTGGCTGCTCTAACAGAGGACCCAGATTCAATTCCATTTGTAATTCCAGACCCAGGGATCCAATGCCCTACTCTAGCCTCTGTGGGAACTGTACACAGGTGATGCCCAGACTTACATGTAGGCAAACCACCTAGACACCTATACACACAAAAATTAAAATAATCTGATACTTTTAGTAATTAATACTTATAATTGAATAATTAAATTAATTTTAATAAGTCAAATATTAAAAGCTCAGACACCGTCTAGAGCAGTGGTTCTCAACCATCTTAATGCTTGAATCCTTTTAATACAGTTCCCCATGTGTGGTGACCCCAACCATAAAATTATTTTTGTTGCTACTTCACAACTGTAGTTTTGCTACTGTTATGAATCATAATGTTAACTTTTTTTTAGAGGTAGAGGTTTGCCTAGGGGCCGTGACCCACAGGTTAAGAACCACTTTTCTAGATGGGCAAGGATACTATTTGTATCCTTGAAATGACCTTAAAGACAAATGTGATTATATTAGCCAAGATAGTTACCCCATTAGCACTTGTCAGTTGGTAGAACTAGAAGTAAGTCTTTTTTCTTTTTGTATGCATGTATTTATTTATTTTTTGTTTTTACATCCAGAAGTGAGCCTTAATGAAATATGAAGAAGACTAAAACCCCTAAAGTCAGGGTCTGAAGGCCCGGGAAGCCCAGAAAAGACCTCAAATTGTGTTTTTTTCAAAATGGTCAGAGGACTGTGCCCAGGCACCAAGACAAGGCGTTTGGAGAGAATGAGAGTCATCTGGAAGGAACTGGGGATGATGGGAAGCTGTGCTCAATTTAATTTACAGATTCCATAAAGACTGACATGTGAGTGTCCAGAGACTGCGACATCAGGAATGGTGGGATATGCCTGTGATTCTAGCACCAGAGAGCTGATGGCTGAGGATGGCTCGAGTTCCTTTGGGAATACCCAGCTAACTATAGCTGCAGTGTAAGACCATGCCGAAAAAAGAAGAGGGAATGGAGAGAAGCATCTCCCTGAAGGCTCTGTATATTGGTCTGTCCCCTCCCCCCGAAATCCCAGAGTCACCCCCAGAGATGATGGCAGAGCAGGAAGGGGAAGGCTGGATTGCCCAGCCCCCACATCATCTCTGGGATCCTAGGCCAGCATCCAAATTAGACAGAAACTGAGTCATCTCAATTCTCTTAGGGCTTCGCTATGGGTTTCTGCAGGGGTTACAGTGTGGGCTGCTTTTAGGAATAATGGCCTCTAGGGGGCAGCAGCACAAAGCATTTGCCTTTGGCGAGCTCAGCTATTGTGTCTAGGCCTTGACACCAGTGTTCAATGAATGAAATACTCAGGGAATAATACTAGCATAAAGTTCTCAGCTGTATCTTCTAGAAGTGCAAGAAATTCAAATAGTCCTTTCAAACACACTGCCCCAAAGCCAGCATGGTGATGCATGCCTGTAATCCCAGAATTTGGGAGGTGGAGGCAGGTCTGAGAAATATGATCCTGTCTCAAAACACCAAAATACAAAAATACAAACAACAACAAAAAATAGCAAAGCAGCCCTATCACAAAAGAGCTGCCCTTGCTCAGAACACTTGAAGAGAGTCAGTGAGATCGTGCTGTGTGATAAAACTTCCTGAGGAGGTGCAAAACACATCTACTCACCACAGACAGGGAGCCCGTGAGAGACCAGCGTACAGACGCCACCAAAGTCCAGCTTGGTGAACCTATGAGTTTCACTGGGGGTACTTAGAGGAATATGGGCGAGGGGTGTAGGCCCATATTTCTATTTGCTGTGGCAGCCAGGCTCTAAAGCCATAGGCCACACCTGAGATGGTCACGTAGCCTTCTAGGCAGGCTGCCGCTGCCCTAACAAAGGGTCAGGATGTCGTTTTGCTCCTTTCTTTGTAATTTGGAGGATGCCTGATCGAGATGCTGATTCAAGCCTACGTGCCAGACAGCATACAGAGAAGATAGGTAGATGTGGACGTGACTAAAAGCCATTCGCCTGGTTACCTAGGAGACAGAATGCTAGTGTATTTCCCACTCAGTTTATGTTTTGGTATAAAAGCTGTTTGGAGAATAAACGAGAAGGAATTCTTCAGGATGTGAACTCAGGACTTCAGGAGGGACCACTGAGAATCTTCCTCCCGATAAAGCCATGTGCGTTGTGTCTTTATTCTTGCACCTCCACTCTGGTCCAGGGAGATAGTTTATGTTGGGATCTGGTTCAGGAAAATAATTTATGGTCCGGGCTAGCACCGGACCCCGACAGAGGGGTTACTTACAGGAGTAGAAACGACTCAAGGACAGCAGCATCACCAAAGCCCACTCCAGCGTGGGTGAGAGCTCACAAAGCTGGGAACCTGGAGCACACTGCACAGCCTGCAGGCAGCGAAACAGGTTGGAGGGCATCCTCTCCACTTTCGGTTGGTATTACATCTCTTCTAGACTGTTCCTTGTCTCTTGGCTGGCACTCCCTCTGCACTCCACTGCCCAGCTAGTTTCTGGATACACCAGCTGCAATCCTAGTTGCTTTCCTGCCCCAAATGTCTAGTCCACGCACCCAAGGCCAAAGTCCAAACTCTCTAGCCTGATATTTGAGCTTCCTGGCACGCTACTTTGGGCTACCTATTTCCATTCTCGTTGGCTTCTCAACTCCTTGGGTCTTTTGTGTCATCTAACTTAGCCATCCAACAGGTCCTGAGTCCCAGAGTTGGTGACGCCACTCCCACTTCCTCCAGCTACGCAAATCTGCCTCCTGTCACCCAGTGCCCCACTTGCCCTGAAGTCTTCCATGTTTCACACACCTGTACAGCACTGTGTCTCTGCACACAGATGCAGCATCTTCTTTGGGTCTTCCTGTCAGCAGCCCTTCAGACCCAGAGAAAGCCTGAGCAAGAAGCTGGGTCGGAAGAACTCCCTTGGGCTCCAGGGACCCTTCAGCAGCACTGCTTCACACCAGTGGCACCTCTGGAGTGACGTCACTCCCTTCCCACTCACCTTTGACCTGCTGGAGCTCCAGCTTACTCATTTTGTCTGTTCTTCATGTCATGGTTGACACCGTCCTCTTGCTTTTGCCCCTGAGCCCCTTTCCGTTTAGCAGAGTTCACTTTTTCATAGTGTGAACATTGGCTTGAGACTCCAGGTCTGTCTGTGCATCTATCTGTGTGCTGAAAATCTTTTCTTTCTTTTCTCTTTTCTTCTTTCTTTCTTTCTTTCTCCTTCCTCCTTCCTCCTTCCTCCTTTCTTCCTCTTCCTCTTCCTCTTCCTCTTCCTCCTCCTCCTCCTCCTCCTCCTCCTCCTCCTCCTCCTCCTCTTCTTCTTCTTCTTCTTCTTCTTCTTCTTCTTCTTCTTCTTCTTCTTCTTCTTCGATCTGGTTGTCCCAGAACTGTAGATAAGGCTGGCCTCAAACAGAAATCTGCCAATCTCTGCCTTCTGAGTGCTGGGATTAAAGGCGTGTTCTATCACCACCCAGCTATTTTTATACATTGCGCAACCTAAGTCCAGGCCTGGTACTGTCTAGAGCAGTTACAGCTTCATGGTCATTGTCATCTTCTTTTTCTTCTTCTTACGATAGCTAGTAAATGGACAATATGATTAAGTCAATAACTTAGAAGCTGCTTGTATTAGGGTTCTCTAGAGAAACAGAACATACAGAACAAATATCTATCTATCTATCTATCATCTATCTATCTATCTATCTATCTATCTATCTATCTAAAGGGCTTTATTAGAATAGCTTAGGGCTATGGTCCAGCTAGTCCAATGATGACTGGCTATTAATGGAAGGAATTAGGCTCTAATGCCAGTGGCAGAATTGACCTGCTAGGGAGAGTGAGAGCAAACAGGCAGAGAGAGAGAGAACTTCCCTCTTTTGTGTCTTTTATATAGGCTCCTGCAGAAGATGTGGTCCAGAGTAAAGGTGTGTCTTCCCATTTCAAATGATCTGGATTAAAAGTGGGTCTTCCCACTTCAAATGATTTAATTTAGCAGAAAATTGCGCACCGATATTCCCAGCCACTTTTTTTTTTTTTTGCTTTTAGTTAATTCCATATATAGCCAAGTTGCCAACCGAGAACAGCCATCACACCACCTCTACTAAAGGGCACAGACTCCTCACCTGAGTCCACAAGGTAAATGAAAGCCTGGCATCTGTCCCCATTCTGTGGTTATCTGCTTTACTTGATTGGCCACCAAACCAACCTCAACCCCTCCCGGTTGAAGATACAGAGACAAGTTATTGACCGAAACCTGCATTCACTTTGGGTTCCAGAAAAAACCAAAGTCTCAGGTGAGAGCAGTTATCCATGGGGGCGAGGCCAGAGGTGGAGCAGAAACATCTCCTGGAGTCAGTTGTCTCCTTAATCAGTGAGGACAGCTGCAGACTCCTCGAAGGCTCGGAGCAGAGACAACGATCTCACACCTAGACCAGGGCTGATACAAAAAAACTTCTTGTACTTGCCCCATTTTTTCCTCTGCTAAAAAAAACAAAGCTCCTGCCAGTCTCCTGAAGGTGGACTTGGGGCAACTGTACCCCTTTATCTGTTTCTCTTACTGATGAGGCACACAAAATTTCTGTCTGTCTGTTTCTCTGTCTCTCTTTCTGATTTTCTGCATTACCAGTGCCTTTAAATGAAATATTAGGGGCTGGTGGCTGAGCCTAGCCTGCTGGAGTTGTCAGAGTCCTGGCGTTTGCCCTAAAAGCTCCAACAACACTGCTATTACACACGCATCTCTGTCACAGCTGACTAGAGGAGATTCAGATGAGTACAAGCCAGTACTCCGACAAACACGGGTTCTGCTGACGAGATGCTCACCATCTCCAGGTGGAACTTATCCCAGTGGGTGGCAGTTTCTGCAGAAGTTTTCTTTCACTCGGACCTGGAACTGTGTTCCTCTCTCAGCTGTCCCAGTTTCACCTTCCGGAATCACACTGAATGAGTCCAGTACTGTTCCCATCCAAGCACACGTCGGAGACCTGAGAAAGGTGTCTGGCATCGGGAGTAAATGCAGTTACCAAAACTCCACCCAGCAGCACCAGGAACTCTGGCTTCTGACTGAAAATCCCCTAAGGACGGACTGTCAAGCACCCACCCATAAGTGGAGAGCCCAGGGTTAAGGAGATACTGGGGCATCTGGTCATTGTCTCTCACTGAAAGAAGAAAACAAGGGGCTGGAGACGCGACTTCGTGGTTAAGAACACATGTTCTTGCTGAGGACCAAAGTTCAGTTCCCAGCGCCTAACTGGGTGGCTCACAAGCACCTATAAACTCCAATTCCAAGGAATTCGATGTCCTCTTCTGGCCTCTGTGGGAATCCACACACAAGTGGTAATACATGCACACAGTCATGCATATACACACATAAAGTTAAAATAAACCTATTAGGCCATGTATGGTGGTGCAAGCCTTTTAATCCCAGCACAGGATGAAGAGATAGGTCTCTGTGAGTCTGAGCTCTACATAGTGAGACCCTGTCTTGGAAAAAAAAAGAAAGAAAGAAGAAAGAAGAGGGAGTCTTGACAAAGGCAAAACCCACAGCTAATCTACAATTCCCAGACAACTGAGAGGCTATAAAAGCCAATTAATTCAAAACATATTCCATACAGTGTGTTAAATTGGTCACCAGAGGCAGTCTAGAGAGAATGGCATCTTTGGTTACAGCCATCACAAGGGTTTGCCTCTAAAGAGCTCTCTCCTCTCCTCAAGGGAAGCTCCCAGCATCCCACCTCCACCTCTATTAATTAATGCGCAGAGCCTCAGTGAGCTGGGCAGGTGGCCAGTTTCATTGTGCCACTTTTAAAAGAGGTCAAATGACTTTTCCATATCACAGCAATTAAAACCTTCTGAGATGCTTATTTGTAAGTTCATGGCCTTCTTAAAAGCTTGTCAGGGGTTTCAAAACCCCAATTCATTTACTGGTTGGTTTGACACGGTAAAAAGACGAGGTAGTTTTGTCCTCATTGGGATTGTGTTTGAAGGTCAAATAATTTGATTAAAACGTTAAATGACTCCAAGAAACAGGATTTATCTATTCACATACTTCTTGGTTTCCTATCTTGGGTGAGTATTATGAACTTTATAAAGAGGGGAGGGCTAGAGGAAGATAGGACCATTTCTGGCTGGGGTGATGTTGAAAGCATCTCATAAAGGATGTCAGAGGTCCGGAAAAACAACAACAACAACAACAAAAAAAAACCCACAGACCAAAAGGTGTTCTTTTTCTCCTGGGAGACATCCTGCTGGGTTCCCTACTCTCTGCCCTGCCTCCTACTCTGTCCTAACTTTTCTCCAGATGCTGGCACAACCCCACCCTCACCTCTTCACATCTTGCTACTTTTTGTGAGCTTATGATTATTTCAGAACAAACCTTTAAAAGTGTGCTATTGTTTGTGTGACTGGTACAGGCAATGTCTGAATCATCATCCCCTATACCATATGGGGTGGGAAAGTTCCAGAGGTAGGAAGAAAAGGGGAGAACCCCAGAGGTTGAAGCTGAGCCTAACCACTCTGCAGAGCTGGGAGTAGGTAGGGACAAGAGGGACATCCAGAAGTCTAAGATAGGATCTCCTGAACTCAGCGTGCTAGGCATTTGGAGCCCAGACAAGGAAGGAGGGAGGGAAAGGAAGGCACAGTAGGCAAAGATGTGAGGATCTGTCTCCTGGGCCCTGTTGACTGGTTTGTGTTTATATATGGTATATGATATGATGTATGGTGTGTTGGCCCCAACTGAAAGGTGCCAGGGTAAATACAAGACGACAGCGGCAGAGTCTGAGGGGGCCTGCATTCTAGTTCATAGACCATGCCTTCTGATATTGTCCTTGAGCAACCCAAGGGCTGCTTTGTACAAGACAGTTCCTCCAGGGCTGTTGAGAGCACGCTACACACTACTCTAAGCTACTGCAATTGTTTTTCAGGCTGTGCCTTGCCCTAGAGACTCCATTTTACAGTCAGGTTTTACCTCCATTTTGGAAGAAAAGAGTGATTGCAGCCTTTGGGAGAACCTAGAAACTGCCCTATCTGTGGAGCATATGGACTAATTCCTGGGAATAGAAAGAAAGCCACCCTATAAATGTATCAGGGTCAGTTAAAACTACAGGGCACCTGGGGATATGGGGATATTAAAACCGTTTCAGGGGATCCAGGCCTGACCAAGGAAAGGGTGAACTCACTCACTTGGGCCCCATAAAGTGAAGGACACCAACATTGTGCTGGCAGTGTTGGCAAGGCACCAACCTGACCAATCATCGGATATCTGTCGTGTGCACATCAAGGACACTTCCCCAATCATCCTTGGAGCCTTGGTTTCCCCACCCATGTGGCCTCCCTGACTGTCTGTCAGTCCATCTGTTCACCCATCTGTATCTGAGCTCCTGTCTCTCACTCTGGACCGTTTCTTGCTCTCAGACCCTGGTTCCATCCCGGTTTGGCCTTTGACTCACAACTAGAACATCTTTGCTCTCAAACCCTGACCCCAGCGACTCTCTCCATGTCTTGTCTGTTGTCCTATCAATACAGACTCTAGCAATTCCTCAACCCCCCTGGACTCTGCCACAGCCTCTCAACTTGGGTTCATTCTGTATCATGCATACAGATATAGTTACTGTGTGCTATAACTTAGTAGCAGTAATTACTGTTCGAATGAAAAAAAAAAAAAACCTGGGAAGATGGTTTACTGGTTCAGAGCACTTGCTGAGGATCGGGGTTCAGTTCCCGGCACCTACATGGTGGCCCACAACCATCTGTAACTCTAGTTTCAGGAGATCTGATGTCCTCTTCTGGCCTCTGCAGGCACCAGGCACACACGTAGTATGCATGAAAAAATGGATGTCATTGAAACTGATAAACCTTGTGAATTTATTGTTACCCAATAAATCCTGACATGGTGGGAAGACACAGATGCGTTCCACTGTTTCAGGCACAGCGTGCTCACAATGGGCTCTTGCATAAGGGCACTGATATCCCTGAAGGCTCTGCTGTGTGGTCTGACCATTTCCCCTGCTATGTGAAATGGTGAAATATGTCAGAAGAAAGAATTTGCCAGGGGAATAAAATGGTGGAATTTGTTGAAACACTGCAGAGAGGTAGCTGGTGAGTTCCCAGAGAAGGGTCACTCAGTTGAGGGGGTGGGAGCTCTCTTTGCAAGAGCTGAGGAAGTTAGTTGGTTTTAGCTCACTGACCATTTGTTCTGGCCTCACAGTTGGATAGAGAGACAAGCACCTCATTATCGTTTTAAGCAGTAATAAGAGGAACGGACACCAACACCCCTTGAAGTATTCCATAAAATGACCAGGAAAGGAACAGTACCAAACTCATTCTACAAAGCCAATGTTATCCCAACACCACAACCAGGTAATGACAAAAACCCAACCAAACAACAACAACAAAACAAACTACAGATTAATTCCCTGAAGACTAGAGATTGCTTGTTTTCAACAAAATATTTGCAAGCTAAATTTAAGAACATGTGGAGAGGATCATGTACCATGATCAGCTTAGTTTCAACCCAGGGATGCAAAGTTGGTCCAGCATAACACTAATCAATAAATGTAATAGAACACTTAAATAGGATTGAGGGCACAAATCAAGCGATCCTATCAATAGACAAAGGAAAGATTTTTTGACAAAGCTTAATATCTTTTCCTCATCAAAGCCCTGAGGAAATTAGAAATTAGAGTTTGTAGAACTTTGGCCCCAGAAGTGTGGTTGGATGTAAATTACTTAGGAACTTCTATTATGATGAGACAAAGATTTGGGCCTTGCAACCATCCTCCTCTCTGGAGAGGCTGTGAAGCCCTGAGATATAAAAGTACAAATCATTTTTATTACATGAATGAGTGTTTGCATGTATGTCTGTGTACCACATGCATGCAGTGCTTACAGCTAGACGATGGCATCAGATCCCCTGGAACTGGAGTTACAGATGCTTGTGAGCCACCAAATGGGTACTGGGAACCAAACCTGGGTCCTCTGGAAAAAGTCAATGTTCTTAATCACTGAGCCATCTCTTCAGCCCAAAGTACCAATCTAAAGTCTGTTAAGTTTCCTGAGAGATGGGCTGTGGATGTAGGAGAGTGGAAAGGGGAACTAAGGCAGCCAGGAGCAGAAGCAGAGTGGCTCGTTTAGCCTATTGTCATCCATGGTTGTTCCTCTGAGAAATACGGGGTAGTCTTTTTGATGGGCCTTGAAATGTATAATGGTTACCTTGGTTGGAAGTCATATAGCTTCTTGTAGGACCCAAATCTCAGGGTCATGTTTGTTTTGAGACAGGGTCTCACTATGTAGTTCTAGCTATCCTAGAACTCACTATGTAGATTAAGCTGGCCTTGAACTCAAAGAACCACCTGCTTCTGCCTCTTGGGTGCTTGGATTAAATGTGGGTGCCACTGTGCCTGCCTCAGGGTCATGTTTAATTTGTGGTATCTCACCTGCATGGACATGGGTCACAGGAAAGCATAGGCTGCTCCTGTAAATGGTAAGTCTCGTTTCTGTCCCTAAGCTGAAGACCCTCATGTCGGTTATTAGCCTGATTTTTGGAGCTGAAGTAGAATTCATTGGAGAGACACACATTCTGTTATCTCTGTAAGACTATTGTATACTCCACCCCAAATGTCCTGGCACTGTAAAACTGCTGCCACCTGTAAACCAGGTAGCCTCAGGCGAATCTGTTAGATTTGATCTGGCATTGTAGGTAAGATCAATTGTCTCCACCCAAGAAGGGTGTAAAGATTAGGATCTGGTAGTAAGGTGCAGGGTTTAGAGTCTGATTGGGTTTTATAGTAAAGTCTATAGTTTGTAGGGAAAGAGCGTGAGATTTTTGGATTTTATTATTGGAGGTCCAGTAGAAGGTCCCCCCTGAGTTGAGTCTCAAGGTCTTGGTGGGGTACGTAAGATGTTAAACTGTGTACCAGGGTTAATTTGGAGGCCAAGGAGAAGAGCTGTGATTGCTAGTTCCCCAAGGCAGAGGGGCCAGCTCATGCCACCAGATCCGATGACTTGGAAAGTTAAGCAGTTGCCGGGAGGCCCTAGGGTTTGCTTTAAATCTTGTAGGGCTATTTCTGTTTACAAAGCTGGGCGCTGTTTTAGGACATCTAGGGCTGTGTCATCTCAAGGGTCTTATCTACTGACTCTTTTCTGGTCCCATTAAGAATAAGCCTCGTAGTGGTGGTTAGCTATAAGGTCAAGTTGGGGCACTCAGATTTATTAAAAATATGCCATGCCCAGGAAGGTCCTTGGCTGCTGTGTGATGGCTAGAATTCTCATAATTGAGATCCTTGGGTAGGCTTGGTGGCTCACACCTGAAATCACAGCACTAGGAGGCCGAAACTAGGGGATCATCATGGCTCTAGGCCAACCTAGGCTACAGAGTGAGACCCTGTCTCAGCACTAAAAAATACAATAAAATAAAATTTTAGAAATGCTTGCTGTGCCCAGGGTTAGTATAAACCTCAGAAGATAGGCCCCTATATAGGAATATTTGGACCCTTGAAAGTGAAAATTTATAAGGCCAGTTTTTGAAGATTTGGAGTAGTATTTTGATTTGAAGTGGGTTTGCCTGGGCTATAGATTAATAAATCATCTATGTACAGAAAGTCTGATCTTGGGGGAAACGTAAGAGGGGCTGAGTCTTTGGTTATGGCCTAACCAAAGAAGTGGAGGCTATCTTGGAAACCCTGAAGTAAGATGACCCAGACAGGATATTAAGTCATTTGGGTGGAAGCCTCCTGCCTTTTGAAGACAAACAGGAGCTGGCAAGTCTGGGTATGCAGCTATGGAGAAGGAGGAAGAATCCTTAAAGACCTAAGATGGTGAACTAGGAGGTATTGAAGGAGATTTGTCGCCAAAGGGCACAGAACTACAGGGACTAGAGGGTAGATATCCTGATTCATGACTTTCAAGTCCTCTGGCCATTCTGACATAGGTGTAATGACGCAATGGATAGGATTTTCCCTTGGTACAGGTGTAGGTGTGATGACTCAATGGGATCTAATAAGAGAGAACATGTAAGCCTCAGATTCAAGGTTTATGGAAGTTGAGTTTGTGGAATATTATTTTAATTGGGCAAAGATGTGTCACAGTTGTTTATGCTGCAGTTGTTTATGTTTAACTGAGTGAAGGTGTGTTACATTCGTTTATGCTGCATATGTTTCACCTTGGCTGCCTAAGGCCCCTGATTGGTCTAATAAAAAGCTGACTGGTCAGTAGCTAGGAAGAGAATGGATAGGCAGGAAGAGAGAAAAAAAAAAACAGGAGGAGAAATCTAGACTCAGAGAAGGAAGAAGAATGAGAGAAAAGAAGGAAAGAATGAGGGACACACTCTGGGGCAAGAAGCCAGGCAGACGTAAAGAAGCAGCGACAGTAAGATATACAGAAGTTAAGAGAGGTAAAAGGCCCCGAGGCAAAAGGTAGACAAAGAGAAATAGGTTAAGTTGAAAGAGCTAACCAGAAACACTCCTAAGCTAGGTTGAGCATTCAAAACTAAAAAGTCTCTGTAACATGATTTGGGAGCTGGTTGGTGCCCCCTCCCCCCAAGAAAGCCTGGTATAGTTGGACTTCTTTATTAGAGTCCTTAAGGGTTATTGTGACAGGAATGACTGGGAGTGAGCATTTGGGAATGAGATGTTCCACACTGTGGGGGGAACTTGTTGTCCAACACTGGTGTAGCTAATAGAGATCATAGGGATCTCTTTCCTCATCGGGTTCCTCATGGTCCAGGAACAGAGTTAATGGTGTTTGTCTTTGTCAGGTTTGAACTGACAAGGAGATCCTTGAAAAGTGGGTGGTTCACACACAAGCAGCGAGGGCTCATTCTGCCTCTAATGGCTCGGACCTGATCCTGGTGGAGGTTTGTAGACTGGTGTCTTTAGGCACTCTGACTTCACTGTCCTGCGTGGCCACAAGAGCAGCCAGGGGGGAGCTTTCATCCTGAGGCCCTTGTGTTATTTAAACTGAGAAAGCAAGCCTCTAGATGGAGCTCTTGTCTTTTTCAGAATAGGCAAAGGCCGGGCACCTTCAGGGGGGCCCTGTGTTGAGCCTGGTGGGTGTCCTTTTGTCTTTGTTTTGGCTTTCATCTTGATAATTAAAGACCTTGCAAGCTACATCTAATAAAGTGAGGGAAGGAGTTTGGGGATCCCTGCTTTAAGCTGTGATGCCTTTGTCTACTACCTGGGGAGGCCTGGTTTAGAAAAGGTACAGGCAGCACAGTTTGACTCTCTCTGTCTCAGAGTCCAGAATAGTGTGTTTGTGAATGGTTTTAGTAAGGCTGGACTGAAAGTGAGCCAGGTTTGCAGAAATCCCTTTCTGTCTTTCATAATGTACTCTAGGTAACTGGTTTAATAAGAGCTGTTTTCATTCCTTCTAGGACATGGGCATGCATGGAATCCCAGTGAGTACCTCCTTCCTCGTCTTCTTCCCCCGCCATTGCATTTGGCTAGACCAGACTTCAGAAGGAAATGCATGAAACTGGACTCAGTGCATATCGGTGATGAGAAGAAGTGGGGGAGGATTGTCCTGGAGAAGAAAAAGCCTGATGACCTGTAAGTCCCTCTGACTAAGACTGGCTGAGAAGGGGGGCAGCAGACAAGCAAATGCCTAATACAGGTGGACTGTAGCCCCACATACCAAGAAGGTTTAGCCAGGTCGGTGCAGAACCTGGCCTCACAGAATCTACTTCCTCTGTGGGGGGACGAGTGGGGAGAAACCCTCACAATATGTGTGGTTACACTCTGGGTAAGCCTCGCATTGAGAGAGGATCCAGAGTGAAGCATAGATCCTGACGATGATGGACAGGGCAAAATGTTCTTTGCTGCCACCTCAGGTCATACCAAGGAGTTGCCCCAGCCAAAGATGTTCAGCTGCAAATGGAACGTAAAGATTTCCCTGGTGGAACACAGGACCTTGTACCTTGAGGCCACCATTTGTATCTTGACGGGTGACTGCAGTCTAGAGTCACAGCCCAGGGCCTTTGGGTCTCACTGGAGAACAACCCCAGCTAGAGACATTGCTACTCATGGGTCACTCAGCTGACCACAAGCATCAGAAGGACGAGAGGACAAGAGAGGCAAGGAGAGAGTCCTTGTAGAGGTCACCGAAACACCATACAAACTGGTCCCTCCCAGGGGAAGAACTGGGCGGCTGAAGGACAATAAATCAGTGAATGAAAAGGTGTCTGCGTTTAGGTAGCAAGAAGGACTTACCAAGAGCATGAAAGAGAACTCATTTATTGAAACACACTGTAGAGAAGCAGAGAGTAAATTCTCAGAGGGATCCCACAGATCGAAGGGTTTGTTTTTATAAAGGAGAAGGGGGTGGGGCTATGTGATCTGATGCAGGGGCGGTCTGTCCAGGCATCTCACTGTCTTTCTTTCCAAGTTGTACACTTTTTAGATCAGTTGTCTTTCTTGAGATTATTCCTTTGGGTAGGACACCCGGGTCCTTAGGGGTGAAGCTCTAAATGTTTGTATAAGACATCGCAAGTCACGGAGTCAGGCAGGCTTCAAGTAGTCATGGCCTGATTATGTGACATTTTGCTTTTATTCTGGGCCTTTTGTCTTCATGTGACCTCCTACACAATGCCATGATATGAATTTTAGTGCTACACACAAGTTAGAGCAGTCAGGAAGAGCAAGAAACAGGTAAACAAGAGAAAAAAAACCAAGGCTGCTTATCAGCCATATCTTAGATACCAAACCCAAGGTCACATGTGGGCTTCATTTAATTCTCATATTATCCTCCATGTTGGGTGGTAACATCTTTTGCCTATAGAAGATCAAAGAAGCGAGCTTGAGAGACAGCTCCACAGTTAAGAGCACCGTCTGCTCTTTTGGAGGACCAGTGTTAATTCCCTGAACCCACCTAGCAGCCCATAACCATCTGTAACAACAGAAAGACCCAATGAAGAAACCTCAGTGCTTCGTGTTGTTATTGGGACCAATCAGTGTAGCTCAGGCTAGCTGGCTGGAATTCACTGTGTAGCTTATAATGGTCATTCGAAACACATGACCATCTTCCTGCCTCGGCTATCTGAGATTATGGGAGTGAACCGCCACACTCAGGGAGGTATAGTTTGTGAGACCCAGGTAGTTTTGATTCCTATCTTGCTTGGTATCTTAGGTAAGCACAAGGCCCTCCTTAGTGCAGGGCAGAAGCAATACCCTCTCCATGCCCATCTAGACCCCTTACTGTTTAAGCTTCAAACTGTGTGAGGTTTATGTACAGTGTCTGTTCACTGCACATGACAATCCTATGTGATGAGTATCATCTCCTCCCTAAACACGAGGAGTTGGGAAGGCACAACGGGCAGCAGCAACACTGGCTTTATCCCGAGGTTGTTCCAGTCGGCACCACAAAATCTTCCGAGTTCCTTGCTCCTGTTGTTGAATTGGAGTTGCATCCCAGCCCAGTCAGCAGCTGCTGAGGGACTTTGAGAAAATCCACGTTTCTTTCTGGGTCTCGGGAAGCTGGGTAGGAAAATAAACAGAATTCTCTAGACGCTGGTGTTTTCTTGGTTTATCAGTGAGTGAGCAACAAAGTAGAGGGGACCCAAACAAAGGATCTTTCAGTCCGGATGCTGGGGAAGGGTGGGAGAGGGAGGGAGGTCTGGATTCTAGGCAGCTGTCAGAGGCAAAGGGCAGGCTAGTCTCACTCTGGGGCTCCCCTCATCCCAGGAACAAACTGCCATGGCAGAGTGGTGTTCCATAGTAAGAGAACAGGACCCCGGAAGTTACTCAAAGTTCCCGAAAGATGAAGCTAATAAAAACCCAGATGGCATAGGGCTAAGACAGGAAGGAAACTAGGGCTCCTGTTTAAGTTTTAGAAACTGGGGTGCAAATTTTACAGGAAGAGGTGATGAGGCATAGACAGTCAAGTGACTTGTTCAAGGCCATATAAAGCTTTAAATCTTGAACACAGGTCTCTTGATTCCCTATGGATGCGTCCCCTCCCCCACAGTTGGCCAATCTGCTTTACCTCACAAGTCACAAGGCAGGAAGGCCCTAGAAGCCCCTGATGCTACAGAAGCCACGGCAGGTTGGATTAAAGTCTTGACACTAATGGGATCCATCTGCTGGGCTTCCTAATTTAATTGGGCTTTTTATTACTTGCACATTGGCTACTCAGTTGCACACGTTTACCTTGGGTGTCTGGTTAAAACGACTCTGTGCTTGTGCTCCACTGTGTTGTGGACTCTACAGACAAGAGCTCTACTATGAAGGGGATAACGGCCAATTCCAAAAGTGTGTTTCAGCCGGGGAACACCTCCCCTCCCTCAAAAGCTTATTATAAAATATCCCCATCCTTTTAAGGCCCTCTCAGATGTCAGGGCACATGAACTGGATTACCTCAGGGAAGGTGGCAGGCACCTGTGCTGCTCAGGTGTGGTACTCAATGTTGATCGCCTTTCTGGCTGTGGTGTATGGTTGCTGGGGAGGGGAGGTGCATGGTGGAGAGAGTTCAGTGGTCCTGGGAACCCCGGAGGCCGTGATCTCAGCTATCTTTTGTCCTTCCATGCATGTCCTCGTTGTTCCCTCTTCCTGTTGAGAAAAGCGCTGAGGGCTTTGGTTGTGGTTCTAAACCCATACAGAAAGGTTAAACATTGTAGCTCAGGGAGTCGGCATAAATTGGCTGAGTGTCAGCTCTGCTTGTCAGCTGCTACCTTTGGGCCAATTCTCTTACCGCTCCGAGTCTCCATTGGTTATGGGCAAAGTATGAATAATATGTAAATGATATGACCGTTGAGAGGATTAAGTGAGACAATACGTGGTGGCTGATTAGATCAGTTATGAGGACTCAGTGAACGGCAGTGAATATGATGATTGTTATCCATGGCTTGTCAAATATGATGCTGTTGAATTCCAGAGGCCCCATTATGCCATGTGCTATTAAAATGATGAAGAAGACACACTGCCAAGTAAGTCATGAGTATTTACTTATTGCGTAAGTACTTATTGTGTAGGATTTTTACCATGTACTTCAAAAAGAGAGCTCTTGTAGACTTATTTAGATGTTGGTGTTTTAGAATATGTCAAATAAAATAGATATAAATTACATAACAGGGAAATGAAAACAAAAGGAGCGCATTTCAGAAGGGGTGCCGCTTCTGTGTTGCACCGTTGCTGGAACAAAAAATGCCCAAGTAACTCCACTTACAGCAGGGAAGGTACGGTTCTGTATGGAGGAATAAGGCTGCTCACTTTACGGCAGCTGTTGGAGTTTGGATGTACAATAGGTTCAGATGTTTGAATATTTGATTGACAGTTGGGGCACTTGTTTGGAAGGCTCCTGAAGGAGATGGAGCCTCACTGGAGGAAGAAGGGCACCATGGGCTGGGCTGGCCTCTGGGTTTCTAGCCTGGCCCAACTCCTGCCAGAGTTGGTTCTCTCTTTCCATCGACAGGTCCTGGAGAGCCCACTCAGGTGGTCAGGCTCGGAAGCAAGAGCCTTTACCCGAAGAGCCATCTTGTTGGCCAAACTGGATCCTTTTAACAGCACGAACAAAAACCTACTCTACCTCCCTCAAGTTGCTTGTCAGGGCAACAAGAAAACTATCTAGGCAGCGCCAACGAAAAGGGGGCGAGGCGAGGAGTCATAGCCCCAGGTGTATGCTCCCCAGCCTGGGCTCACCTCCACCGTGTCTCAGCAAGGGCATTGGGTTATAAAACCCCCAGTGGTGCAACCCCATGGACTAGTCAGAGCTTTTGTAAACCAGTCACCCCCAAAGGGAAACCAAGACTTCACGCAAGTCTTTTGGGGCAATCTTTCATGTCTAACTTGTAACACCCCTGAATCGTTTTTTCAGCCAGCATCACTAAAAACCATTTTCAACATAACATTTCCTTCCAAGTTACAACAACAACAAAGAGTGATTTCCTATTTCTCTCCTCCCCTCTTCCTTCCTTTCTCCCTCCCTCTCTTTCTCCATCCCTCCCTCTCTCTCTTTCTCTCTTCTTCCTCCCTTCCCCTTCCCTTCCTTTCTCTCTCCCCCTCCCTCCTTCCCTCTCTTTTCTATTTCTCAAAAAAGGATTTTCCCAGCTAGACATGGTGGCTTATACCTATAATTGTTGCATTTGAGAGGATGAGGTGATGTGGGAGGTGATTTATGCTGTGAATATGTTTATTACCATTGGTTAATAAAGAAGAAACTGCTTTCAGCCAATGGATTAACAGAGTAAAGTCAGGCTGAAAGAGATGTAGAGAGAGGTAGGCAGAATCAGAGGGAAGCTGTGTAACCGCCCACAGGAGACAGACAATGCACCAGAACCTTGAGAGTAACCCACAGCCAGGTGGGGATACACAGATTAATGGAGAAGGGTTAGTTTAGGATGTAAGAGCTAGCTAACAATACGCTTAAGCTATTGGCCAAACAATATTGCAAATAATATAGTTTCTGAGTGATTATTTTGGGTCTAATCAGCTGGGAACGAATGTCAACAATGCCAACAATGCCAACAATGAGGCAGGAGGATTATGAGTTCAAGGCCAGCCCTATTTCCCAAACCCAAACCAAAAAGTACACACAAAGATCCTCCCTGCTGTCTCCATATTTTCTTCCCACTGGTATCCATCCCCAGGGTTTTACTCACAGCCAGATGCCAGCACCAACTGTCAGACACATCCTGAGCTCAGACACACCCAAATGTGAAGCAGTGTGTGCTAGATTCAGTAGAACTCTCAGTGACAGCGTTTCTGCTGGTCCAGCATATGCTGACAAAGTGTATCATGGAGATGTCTAGCCCTTGATAACTAAAATTCTGAAGCCTGTGAAAGGCTCAGAGTAAGATGTATGGCGTTCGGGGATGGGGATGCAGTTCAACGGCAGTGTTTCATTACTAGCTTGGTTGTTAGGGCATCAGCCACTGTACTAGTGACTGAAGCAGAGTGAATGGTCACATGTTCAGGTCACAGGTGAACTGAGAGTCCAGGTGATGTATCAGATGGGCTTATGGGAAATACTATCACTTTTGTGCTTTAGACTGACCTGCTTCTGTTTGCTCATCTCAGGGATAACCGCTCTCGAGGATATTGTATGTGTCCTTTCATTCTGTTCCTATGCTTTACCTTTAAGCATCATGGATATAAACCTACGAAAAATACACAGAATTAACTTTTCTATTTGGAAATTTATAAAAGCAAAAGTTGGGGTACATGTCGTTCAATTGGTTAAGTGCTTGGCTAGCATGGATGAATCCCTAGCATCAAATAAACAAACAAACAAAAAAATACGAGCAAAACAGCAAGGGCAGCACACACTTAAAATCCTAGTACTTATGAAACTGAGGCAAAAGGATCAGAAGTTCAGTCATCCTCAAGTGTATACTGAGTTTGAGACCAACCTTATCTAATATATATGAATGGCATCATATAACAATGTATGTACGTAAACATGTATGTATGTATTATAGTAGTATGGGATTGAACTTAGGGTTTTGTGCATGTTAGGCGCACACTCTACCACAGAACACCAAGTTCTAGCCATCAGGCCATGCTTTCAACAGCACATTAAAAGTTTTTTCTACATTTATTTAGTGTACATGTGTGTGCGTGTGTGTGTATCACACACACATACCTGCATATCACAGTGCACATATGCATACTACAGAGTACATGTAGATGGCAGAGGACAACTTTCTAGAGTCATTTTTTTTCTTCCACCATGTGGGTTCTGGGTGTTGAACTCAGGTCATTGGGCTTTCGAGGCAAGTGCCTGCCCCGCCCCTCATACCCCCCCTCCCCCCCCCCCCCCCGCTTTCTAACCCTCCGCAGTAAGTATATTTTGAAGTCTATCTATAATGACATATTTGGGTTTGGGGGTTGGAGGCTGAACATAGCTTTCATATTTGCTGAATGCAAACGCCATCCTCGGGTCTGCACATAGCTTTAATTCATTACAATTATTGTTTTGCCTTGCCATTTTCCTATTAGATACCCGAGTAATTTCTACTTTTGCATAGTCACTAACACCCTTCAGGGACAAACACTTGGATATGTTTGTTTTGCTTATCCCAACAGGTGGCATCTCAGGCTTACAGGGAATACAATTGAGATGCAATGTTCTATCAACCATGGTGGCTTCTGCCTGCAATTTCAGCACTTGGGAGATTGAGGCAGGAGAATTGCCAGTCGATGACCAGCTTAGGCTACAGTGTGGAAAAAGAAAAGAAAGTTCCATTTCATTAAGACTCTGATTGTTCTCTGTTGGGTCTGTATCGATTTACCCATTTATCCCTCACCAGTAACACACAAGAGTTAGCTGCTGGATTTTCCCACACACCAATGTTATTGTTCTTTAAAATATTTGCCTGTCTGAGGGAACCTATACACTCGGGAGAGGGTCAAGCACGTGTGAATAAACATTGTCAGTCCTGGATGCCTTAGAGGGAAAGGCTTGAGTCGGTGGTCTGTGAGAACAGACCGGCCTGACCTTCAGCATCACTCCGAGGTTGGAAAGTTGATGGATCACTTAAGAATGCCTCCTGGTGATGCACCTTGACCCGTGAAACAGAATCCACTCTTTAAACAGAGCAGTCATCGAATTAACTGCTGTGATGAAAACCTTTCCCTGTGGACTTCAGTGTGGTCCGTGGGCTGCACTCAGCAGTTCCTTCCCGCATGGCTCTCTACATGACCTGGAGGTCTGGGACTTCCCCAGTGACGGCTGGAAGGGTAGGTGGGTGGAGGTCTGAAGTCTGGGTGGCGGCTGGAGGGACTGCCTGAAGAGGCGAGTTTTGCAGTTGCCACCCCCCACGCTAGGGGACACCAGCTAGTCCAAGTCTTTTGGACTTTTCTAAGTTGACTTGTTTCAAGCCATGCATACTCCCTGCCTGCCAGAGTGGAGTACTTCCTGGGGAAGTTGGGGAACCCCTTCCACTGCGGTTTCTGGGGGCTCATGTGAGGCATGTGTTCAGACTCAGAAGGCTTTTGGAAACTTTTTACTTGTTGCTGTGACCAGGGTTCCTTTGGGCTCACGGTTTAAGAAGGCATACAGCCTGTCCTCACTGGAAGGGCTTTGAACCCCAGGCATGAAGGAGCTGGTTACATTGAGTCTGATGTAAGAAAGCAGAGAGTAGACAGGAAGTGGTGTGAGGTTATAAACCCGAAGACTCATCCCTTAGTGACCTACTTCCTGCAGCCAGGCTCCATCTCCTCCAGGCTTCGTACCGCTTCAAACCAGCACCCCCAGCTGGGACCAGTTCACACACATGAGCCTGTGGGTGTTGTTTCATAGTCAAACATTGTGAAGACATGATAGACACTGGTAAGTCGAAGCAGTGTGGTTCAGTGGAGTGGTCCCGGTCTGGCTGTCCAGTGTTCTAGTCACCATCACTTAACTGGCTGAGGAGCTTCTGGAAGTCTCTGTCTATTTCCAGCCTTCAGGTTACTCATCTATACAACCAGAGCATTGGGCTTGGTTAGCACTTTTACAACACTAATCCACAAACTCTCAAGAGAGCCCATGGGAAAGACACCCCACTGCGTACTTCACAGCGAAAGACTGAACAGGAAGAGCGACGCTGGAGATTGGATAAAGACAGCTTTGAAAACTTCTGAGCTGGCCGGGGGAGCCGGCTCGGTCCCTAAAGTATCAATCACATAAACACCCATATAAAAGTCACATGTAGCAGTGGGGGTTGAGGAGGTGAAGGTAGGCAGACTCCTAGAGCTCATTGGCTAGCCTGTCTAGCTGGATCAGTGAGAGACCCTGTCTCAAAAAAGTAAGATGGAGAGGACCTGATATGGACCTCTGGCATAAGCACGCAAGTCACACAAGTACACACCCACCCATACAAACGCATACATGCAACACACACGCACACACACACAGTTCTGAGTGGGCTGGAGTGGTGGTGTAGCATGTACAAGGCCTTGTTCTCCAAAAATGCACACACACACACACACACACACACACACCGAATGATACTGAAAACGCTGGTTTGACAACCACAGTTTAAGAAACAAAGGCATGGGTGTGGGAGAGCCCAGGCTCTGTAGGAACCCAGGTTCTCAGGATGTCTGGGCCTCTCCTTTCTCTCCAGCTGACTTCTGAAAAGTGATTTAACTTTTCCTACTCTCAGTTTCTGATAATTGCTTGAAGGGGCTCTGGCCAGCTTGAGCATGATGAGCTTGGCTTTGGCAAGCCTTGCCATTCTTTCCCATTCCTTCTACTTTGCCAATAACCATTAGATTGCATTCCTAAAGCTAGCCACCGAGGTCTTTCCCTTCATTTCCTTCCTTCTCCTGAGGCAGATTACTACCAAAGTCCAGTAATCAAAAGCCCCTTTTGGTTCACCTAATTAGCATGCCCAATTAAAATCAAACACCTCATTGTAACACAGGGTTTCTCATTTTAACCTTTATATTCCGCCATTTGCCTATGTCTCACATCTGTCTCCCCCTATCCAGAGGCAGTCCTTTGTCTCCCTGGGACAAATACTCCTCTCTTTCCCTTGTCCCCTCCCTCTTCTCCCTCGTTCCCTGTCTCCTTTATCACTGCATCCTAGCCCGTCCTAACTCTGACCTCTCCATCTTCTCTTAAAAATTATACCTGCAAGATTGTTTGCGGCCGTTTTCTGCCCAAATCAGAAAGCAGCCACTTTAACTTTCCTTCCCTGCTTAATAAAGGATCTCTCTGTGAAAACAGGTGTTTGGATGTGGTTTGTACCTAATCCAGGGTCCAGGATGAAGCCCCCACTGTTCAAGGGTCTCCTTCAATGCTTCTTGTCAATTAATAAGTGATCTAATTGTTAATATGTATAGCAGTGATGCCTACCTCATAGACCTGTGAAAGGGTTAAATGAAAAAAATTTACACACACAGTGCTTAATTGGAGTCTTGCGTGGAGCAAGGCATCCCTTCATTTCCTCGGCAGTTCTGATGAAATGAGACAAGACATCTGGTCTGAAAGAATCACCTATCAGGAGGGCAAAAGTCATTCTTAGCTCGTCTTTGGGCTCCCGGAGGGAAGTCCTCCTCCTGTCATTCATCAGTGAATCCCTCAAGTCTTTCCCTGGACAGAGACCTAAGTTATGCTGGACAGATGTGAGGTAGGTCACAGGTCCATAGGTCCTGTCTCCTGTCTCAGCAGTTCTGTCTTCCCAGGAGAGTCTCTGCAGGTTTTACTTGCCTGCTAAGACCGTCAGCCACTTCCTAAATCATCCGGTATCGCAGAGAGCTGGGAGCCGGCGTGCATCTCGGGGCTCCAGCTGTCTCCTGTGGGATATGAACGGTGCCTGTCAGGCTGTTTGTCTTTTTTCGCCTTCGCAATCGGCTTTCTGCACGCCATCTAGGTTGAGCATGTTGCAGGCTTGATGAGACCATTACTTTTCTTGATGACATTTTCTGGGAATAGTCTGGATTCATCAGTGCTGAGGAAGGGCCTTGTCTGTGTCTGGAACTGTGTGGCCCCAATTCCTCCTATCGTTGACATCTATTTGTTACTGGCCCTAAGGGGGCAGGCCTATCTCCACTCACACCAGAGAGTGCCAGGGCACGAGAGGTCAGGCATAACTCTTGTCACACTCTAAGCCCACTGAGCCCTCTAAGGTCTTGGTGAACTTCAGACAGGAGTGGGGTAAAGCCTGAGATTTTTAATACGTTTTCAGGTATTCTGATAGCTGGCCTACGGTCTCAAGTGGGGCTTAGTAATCTGTGTGCATGTTTGTGTGGGTACCATGTATGCACAGGTGTTTGGAAGCCAGAGGACAACATTGGGTGCCACTCCTCACAAGGCATCATCCACCTTACCTTCTTAGACAGGGCCTTTCACTGTCCTGGAGGTCTCCCCAATAGGCTAGGCTGGCTGGCCGATAAGCCCCAGGGATCCACAGTCTCCCCAGAACTGATTACAAGCATGTATGATTCCACACTTTTCTTCCCTACATGGGTCCTGAGGCTCAATTCATGTTCTATGCTTGCATGACACGTATTTCATAGACTGAACTAGCTCCCAGTCCTGATCATCTGCATCTCTTTAAGTGTTGTGTGTATGTTGTGTGCATGAGCATTTGTGCGTGTGAATTCAAGCCTGTGCTTCCCATGATATGTGTGTGGAGGTTAAATGACCTCACCTCCCACTTTAGATCAGGGTCAGGCTGGCAAGATAGTGTAGAAGGTCGAGGCACTGGCCACACAAACCTCACAGCTTGCGTTCAATCCCCAGACCTCATGGTGGATGGAAAGAACCAACTCCTGACGGTTGTCATCTGACCTTAGTATGTGTGCAGCGACACACAATGTACCTGCCCTCACACATGCATCATACACGCACACCCACAATAATTATGATAAAACACACAAGCAGATCTGCTCTCTTCCTGTTGCTCTCTGCTGCATACTCCAGGCCAGTTGGTCCACAATCTTCCAGGGATTCCCCTAGCTTCTGGTCCGGTCCCACCACAGGGGCACTGGGATTATTGATTCATGCTGTCATAGGCTTGGTTTTTTCATCGGTTTGGGAGTCCAAACTCAGGTCCCCCACCTGCATGTCAAACTCTTTAGCTGCTGAGTCATCTCCCCAGCTCTGCTAGTTTGAATATCTAAGACATTCCCTGGTGGTAGCAAAGTTGTTGGTCCAGGAGCCACACTGAACTAAGCTATTGTGGTTTCTGAATATTTATTATTTATTTATTTATTTATTGAGCCAGTTCTTGGACTTTTCCCTGTGTCCTCCAGAACTAATGCCCTGGTACAATTCAGGCCTGCTGAGGGCCTTCACTGTCCCCTTTCCATAGCTGACAGCATCCCCCATTGGCCACGCCTCCTGTTGATGACTCCCCTGCGTTCCTTACTTACTCTGTCTGTCATCCCACCAACCTGCTAGACTACTTCCTCACCTTCAGACTGGCCTGGGCCTTTGTCTTTGTATTTCCTCTACAGGCCCAGACTAACTTGCTGCTCTCCGCTGGTCCTCCTGTCACCCTAAACTATACCCTAGAGTCTTTCTTTTCTTTGCCTGGCTTCTCTGGGGACAACAGGCAGCAACCAGGGGTGGGGCCTGGGAAGCCATGCCCAGGGGAAGCAGGGATCTCAGTTAATTAAATCAACATGGACACAAGGCCCCGGAACTCAGGCGCCTGCCTTCTCCTGTTCCCTCCAACCAGAGCCCCTTAGAGGCTGGAATGAGTTAGCTTGACCTTCTGGGTTAATGCAATTAATGGGATGGTTGTGTAATGCTTTGTTTAACAGGACTGGTTTCCAGTCTAGCCCAAGGCTGAACAGGACTCTGGCAGCTTCCCTGGGCCAGTCCTGCCTGCCCTCTTGAGCCTCACTCTGGCCGGTGTCCCCTAGAAGCCTGCATCTGTGTGTTGTTTCCGATTTCCCTGGGTCTCCCTGCCTCCTCTGGCAGACCTATGAACAAGTCCCTGCACCGTGCCAGCTGTGTGGCTGGGAAGCTCTCACAAGCTGGTATTTCATGTGTGGAGATCCATGTTTTTAGACGGTTAAAAAGCCAGAGCTTGAAGGCTCCTCCTGTGGCAATTCAGTGGCCATCAGAGGGTCCAGTAGCCACACTGCTCGGATGGACAGTCTCTAAGATATTTCAATATTCATATGTGCATATAATACATTTTGGTCAAATCCACCCCTATCCCTCTTCTCCAGTCCCTTCCCCTTTCCCTCACAACTTCACGGGATCTCTCTCAATCTCTCTTTTTTAAAATACCTACTGAGTCTGTTCAGTGTGGCCTGTATGTGTGTATGGGTGGCCGGACAATCTACTGGAGTGTGGTAGGCTCTTGGGTTTTCTTTATCCTTGAAGGAAAATGACTCATCTTCTCCCAGAAGTCATCAATGGCCAATAATTCCTCAGATGGTGGTGGGGCTTGTGAGTCCACCCTTATCTATGCTGGGGCTTTGGTTGGTTTGATCTCATGTAAGCCTTGTGCACACAGTCTCAGGCACCATGAGCTCATGTTTGACAAATACTATCTCCCTGCGGATGTCTACTATCTCTGCCTCAAAGACACAATATTCTCTCTCTCTCTCTCTCTCTCTCTCTCTCTCTCTCTCTCTGATATGTAGTTCAGGCTAGCCTTGAACTCACTGTGTAACTAAAGATGACTTTGAGCTTCTGATCCTCCTGCCTCCAACTCCCATGTGCTGAGACCATACATACACACTTTACAGTTCTGGGAATCCAACTTGGTGCTTTGTGCTTGCCAGACAAGTATTGCACCTATGGATCCACATGCCCAGCCCTCTTTCTTAATTGATTGTGTATCTGTGGTACAGGCACACACATGTTTGTGCACATGTGCAGAGGTCAGAAGAGGATGTCAGACACCTTGCCCCTCCTCTTCAGTCTAATTCCCTGGAGAAAGGATATTTCACTGAAAAAAGAACCAGAAGCTGGACGTAAAATAGCACACTTGCATTCTCAGCACTTGGGAGGCTGAGGCTGGAGGATTGCCTTGAGTTTTGAGGCAATGTGTTAAGTTCCAGGCCAGCCAGAGCTATATAGCAAGACCCTATCTCAAAACAAAAACAAAAAACAAGAAGAGATTGCCCTCTTCTACAGAATAGCTGCATGTTCTTGGCTAAGGCACTAACCTTTCTGTGTTTTAGCGATGTCTTAGTTAGGTTTCTATTGCTGTGAAGAGACACCATGACTCCTATAAAGGAAAACATTTAATTGGAGCTGGCTGACAGTTTCAGAGGTTCAGCCCATTATCATCATGGCAGGGAGCATGGCAGCGTGCAGGCAGACATGATGCTGGCTACATCTTGATCAGAGGGCAACAGGAAGTGGACTGTGTCGCTGAGGGAAGCTTAAGCAGAAGAGACCTCAAAGCCTTCCCCACAGTGACACACTTCCTTCAGTAAAGCCACACCTACTTCCACAATGCCACACCTTCCAAAGGTACTACTCCCTATGAGCTTATGGGGACCAATTACACTCCAAGAACCACAAGTGCTTTATGGATGCAGTGGGGAGAAGACAGAACGCTCCTGGGAATCCTCTGCCCTCTCTCCTTCCCTTCCTTTCTTTCATGACCAATGGACAGGACCATATCCTTTCCCTGGAGGAGCCAGGAGGAAGGAAGACAGGAAATGATAAATGGGAGGAGGAGTCATAAATGCTCTGGAGAAGAATGGTGAGGGGTGAGAAAACAATCTAATACAAGTTGGCCAAGGAAGGGGTGACTGATCAAATGGCAATTGATAACTGTTTGAAACTCTGTGGTCCTCTGAGCATAAGGAATATCGTGTGCAAAGGCCCTGGGGTAATTGCAAGCTTCTAAGGTCCAGCAAGAAGGCAGCACGGCTAGAATGAGGTAAATCTCCATGGAAACTGCTTCCAAAGGAAATCCCACAGGGTAATCAAAAATATCAGGAACCTTGCTCCTGGCATTAGCAGGGGGCAGAGTGCCTGGGGTGCCCAGTGCACCTGAAGGCCATGCTTGACTGGGCCAATTGGCGGTGACACAGTGACCGCGAGGACTCTTTGCCACACAGGCCTTGCAATTCTCTTCAAGCTTAGCAGGGTAATGCAAGGAGTTGACCCCACACTGCAGTCACGGGCCTCTGGCACTAACGCTGCCATCAGCCTTGTGCAGAGCCCTCAGTAAGAGTGGAATTCAGCACTGGATGAAGCATCTGCTGCCTTACCTCCCTCCAACAATTCCTCTGCCCTGACCTGGGCAGCTGCTCTTCCCTGATTCTACCAGCTCAAAGACTATTCCCTTGCAGCTTGAGGGGAGGGATGGCACAGCAGAACCCAGAGAACATACGGCAGGTGGCTCTGGAGTCCTGAGTGCGAGGTCCTGCAGACAGGTACTTACTGGCTGAGGACTGAGGGTGAGTGCAGGTGGGGCTCTCAGTTCCCCAGAGGGGAATTATGGTGGCTGGGAAGTGGGAAAGGAGACTGGTGGGCAGTGTGTGTGTGTGTGTGTGTGTGTGTGTGTGTGTGTAGCACGCTATGGACTCCAGGCCAGGGACAGGAACTTACCCAAGCCTTATCCAAACTTCTTGGGTACAGCTTGATAGTGCCACCTTTGGGTCCTATCAAGAATCAGGATCAAGAATGACATGGGTGTGTCCCTGTGTCCTGGGGCCCCAGATAGACAAGTCAGGGGTCTGGGGAGAAGGACTATTACTGCTGCTGGATGGAGGAAATCAGCATTTTTGTGTGTGTGCTTGTGCATGTGTGTGTGTGTGTGTGTGTGTGTGTGTGTGCTTGTGCATGTGTGTGCATGCCTCTGCATGTGTGTGCTTGTGCATGTGTGTGCATATGTATGCATGTGTGTGCATGCCTTTGCATGTGTGGGTGGAGGCCAATGGAGGACATCAGGTGTCCTGCTCTGTCACTGTCCACCTTATTCCCTTGAGACAAGGTCTCTCCCTAAACCCAGAACTCTGACTAGTCTAGGCTGATGGCTCTCTGCCCCTTGCAGCGCTGGGGTTACAGGCATGTGCAGCCATGCCCTGGCTTTTTAGGGGATTTGTCTGGGGATTCAGGTCCTCACACTTACACAGCAAGTCCTCTTATCCACTGAGCCTTCTCCCAGGCCTGGTGGGCAGCATGGCTGTGTAAGCAGTCACCTCAGAACCTGATTTCTTCTATCCAGGATAGAATGATACCAGACTGACCAAGATTATATTCCTCCCGCCCTCTACAATGGGGGTCCTCGTAAAACTGAGTCCACTCAGGATTATTGAAGAATGTGTGGGCTTCGAGTCTCCCAATGGGATGATTGCTCAGCACTAAAGAATTTTTGTCATTGTTCCCTCTCAAGTCACCACCATGAGGTCACCAAGCTGCCACACCTAGGCAGAACAAAGATGTACAGGAATGGGCTTTTGTGTGGGGGGGTGTCCTCCTCCCTTAGCCTGAGGCTGGGCACTCCCTCCTGACCCCTCCAAGGCTCCTTGGATTGGCTGCTGATCAATCACCCCACTCCTCCATCCCGCTAGGCCTGCCAGTCTAGCCTCATCTGGAAAGAATAAAGGCAGAAAAGACAAGACCATGGTCCCCTAATGCAAACCACTTGTGCAGTCAGAGGCAAATGGATGTGATTCACAGGGAGGTGGCAGAAGAGAGGCAGCTTGGGTTCATTCTCCCCTGGGCATCCTGAACCTCCCTAGAAGTCGGTTTTTGGCTGCTCTCGATTCCTTGCAGCTGGGCTATGTATACGGTGAGAGGTTAGTGGTTTGCAGAAATTCCAACTGGACAAGTTTGACACTGTTTGAATTTCTTATAGGCCATAGCCCAAGATGCAATAATAGACTTGACACACCCAAGAATATTAACAGGAAACTCAGTAGTTATCCCGTTGGGTGAATCATAAGCTCCTTGGGCTGGAGGCATATATAATTGGTTTGGCCTTTATAACCCAGCACACAGTTTTTGCTCAATTCCTTTCTGGGCTCTTCTTGCCACATGTCACCTGGTTCCATCATCTAGACCCACTGATACTCCGGGCTGCCACATCCTCTCTTGTCACACAGCCTTTGCCTGTCCCGTTTCTGGAGCCTAGACTGTTGCCCCTATTTTATCTGCCTGGTAACCCCATCACTTCTGAGCATCAGTCGCGCTATGTTCAGGGAAGTCGGCCTCCCTAAGTTCCTCCGCTGCAGATTCTCGTTACGTTCTGTTGTTGAATCTTTCATTGTCATTTTGTACTTTCTCATGTGAATCACTGACTAGTATCTGTCTTCCTGTCGACACAGTCCACTTTGTGAGGACAGGAACTAGGTCACCGTATGACCAGTGGTATCTAGTAAATATGGAAGAGTTATAGCACCAGATACAGACAGACAGACAGACAGACACACACACACACACACACACACACACACACTGCACATCTCTTCTATTACATCAAAGTAAACTGAGACCCAGAGAGGGCAGAGACAGGCTCAGAGTCACGAGCTGGTGAGGCTCGGATTCCAGTTCCTCCTCCTAGCTCCGTGTTCTTCCCATCTGAATTGCAGCTGTGGACCCACAGTTGATTGGAGTCCATGATGATTTCGTGTGAGGGGCAACATCTCTGCCGCTTGTAAGCTAGGGCAACTTGCCCTTCCCATGTGAATTAACAGAGAGCCCTTGGCCGAGAAAGTTGCCTGTGTGCCTGGGTCAGCGGCAGTGCCAGCACTTGGAGCTGGCAGCTCCCCACCTGAGGGAGAACTGTCCTTGGGGCCAGTCTGCGGAACTGAAGAGCAAGGCGTGCCCGGGCCTGTCCTGGCTGTAGTTATGGCCCTGCCTCTCCGTTCTGTGCTCTCTAAAGCTAGCCACAAGCACAGCAACTGTGCTCTGGGAAATTGCCCCCAGGCCCTGGTTCACAGAATTGCCGGGAAAATGACAGCTCTGGGTCCACATGAAAGGCATTCTTGGAAAATGTCTCTCCCCCGCCTCCCGACTTCCCCAGCTGGCGAACTTTCTGCTAGGAGCTGTTGCAGCAATTGCAGGGCCTCGGATCAGTTTAAGAGGAAGGAGCAGGGCCTCGTGTCTTGATTGTTCCAATCTGTGCAGAACTGACTTAGTTCTCAGGCAGTTTCCCTGCTCCCATCCCCCACTGGGGGAACGACACCGTGGTGGCAGTTACTCACCAAGCTTACTGCTGATGGAGTGAATGGATGTGAATAAGGAAATGGAGATTAACTGTAGATTGAGCACTTCCCATGCACCTGATGCTATATTGCACCGGTATGTTACAGCCAAATGGAGTTTTGCCTGTTCTCATTTTTTGTGTGTGTGGAGGAGGGTGAGATTGAGACAGAGTCTCCTGAAACCCAAACTGACCTTGAACTACTTAGTTGATGGTGACCTTGAACTCCTGCCCCTCCTGCCCCCACTTTCTAAGTGCTGGGATGACCAGCACTGAGTTTACCCAGTCCTGGAAAGCAACCCCAGGATTTCCTGCATCGGTGAGCACTCTCCATTCTCACTCCCCCTCCTCTGTGACATCATCACCTAAGGGGCGAGAGTCCCAATAGCTTCCCTGCTCTGTGGAAGCGTTGGCCACTCCACGAGCCACCAAGGGCTGTGGAGTACTCAACGTGGGGCTAGTGCCAGTGAGGAAGGAATTGCACTTTCAGTTTCCCTGACGTTTAGTTACACAGGCACATGAAGCTGATGGCTATCCTACTGGATGGTGTGTTTCTAGCATGGTGCTACTCTGAGTGTGGTCCATGGTCAGCCAGCATCAGGCAGCAGCTTGCACAGGCGGTGCTCCAGTCCAGGCCCGTGGAATCAGACTCATTTTAACAAGATCCCCAGGTGATCCTCAGGCATGCTCACATATGAGAAGCAGCTCCTGGAGCACAGCCAAGAACAAAGACGTGGGGAATTTTAAGAAGAGCGAAGAAAAGAGGCCCGTGGGCAGGGAGAACGAGCCCTTGCAGTTTCCACTCTGTTCACACAGAATTCTCTTAGGACTCATTTAGGGCATTCAACATTGACCTTGGCTTTGACTACAGGATTTTTCTCTCCCACCTACAGCAAAGAGAAGCAGCTAGAAGGACAGTGAGAACTATCCACACCATCTCTGCCACACGCACGCGTGCGCGCACACACACACTCAGAGCTTTCTGACAATCACTGCCATGTCCACAGGCCAGGGCTTGGACATCCACCATCCCAACACTACACTACATCTCTGCAGGAATTCAATAAGCTGGAGCAGCCATCTAGAATTTCATTTTCAGATACATGTTAGCGTCTAGTATAATGAGACACATGCTACACTGTGATGAAACGCAATGCTCAGACTGAATAATAAATGCTTTACGGATGGGAAAATTTTATGTCTCCCTGTAGGGGGATAAGTTTAGAGCGACAAGCCCTTCCTGTGGTGGAAGATTGGCAGGCGGTGAATGAATTCACCCTAGTCAGACCAGTGAAGAAAGGCTGAGTTTACTTTATACGCTGCGGGAGTGGGGTGGGGGACAGAGGCAGTGACAGAAGTCCAGCCCACCGGAGCGGATGGGTCACGGTGGCTTTTGGTTCCCATCATACAAATGAAGACCATCCTGAATAATTGATGTTGGGGTGTGGGTTGACAGGGAAACAATTCTGTGATACTTGGTCAGGTTTGACTTTGATTGGTCATGCTTAGTCATGAAATTCCCCCGCTGTGGTTTGGCTGGAAAGGAGTTGTTGTGTCTTGCAGTGTTATCAGGGATGCTTCCTGGGCCAGATTTATATTGTGTCAATTCCCTGAAATTGATTCACTCTGTTTCTGGCCTCTGTTTTGTATCCAGTATTGACAAAGAAACAAATTCAATGCAAGAAGCCCGAGGAAGGTTTCTTCTTCAATAGTTCCTCTGAGGTGGGCAGGTGTGACTTGTGGGCCCAACCTTTTGTTGATCACTCTAGCAGGGCCTCCTTGGGGTACCAAGAGAAGGAGTCATATTTAGGGAAGGTTTTGGTGCATCCATTGCCTGGTCCAGGGGCTTCAGGGAGATGGAGTGTCCAATGGAGGAGTTGAAAGATTGGAGGAAACATCATGTAGGAACTATGGAATTTATAAGACATGAATTTGACAAACAGATTAAAGTGCAATCCAAAAAGCAGGCAGACGGCAGCAAGTAGTCTCAGGAAGGAACACAGCTAAGACTGCCATGAGTAAAAACACCGCCAGTCCTCCCCACTTTCATTCTTTGCTCCCCCAAGTCCCTGGCTTATCCGATGGCTTATCTGGCTTTCAGAGGGTGTTGTGTCCATTCAGATCCACAGACAGAATAGCAGCATCTCTCCTTGAGTAGTGGCCAAGCAGCAAATCCGGGGTCTGGAGGTTCAGAAGTACAATTGATACAAGAAATTCAACTGAGCCCGCACGAAGGAAAGTTCTTGGGGGTGGTGAATTTACTTGGTTTGTGAGATATAAGGATAATATTCTAGCAGGAAAAAATAGGGATCCCAAGATTCCTACTCCCATAGCTATGGTGTAGGGGAAGTAAGCTCTGTGCCTTGGTCTGCACCAGGCAGGCTTATCAGCAGGGGCATGCGGTCCTGATGAACTCAGGGAAGGCAGGATGCCAAGGTTCATGCTCCTGTCTACTTGTCGATCAAAGGTGGAGACAGGTATGGGTTTCATAATAAAAACATATAGCCCTCAGGATTAGGCAGGTGATAAAGAATGAAATGTGGAGTGTTTCCAATATTCCCAGAGAGATGGAAGCCATGACTGTCTCTGTAAGGGAATTAAGGAACCATATAGAAGAAGGGGGCATAGAAACTGTTTGAGCCTACGTAATGGAATTTGAGCAGGTCTAAGTCTATATCTCTACTGAACATGTTTCTGACCACTTGAAGTAGAATCGGATTAATTTTGGGATAAGTAAACCGCTGAAAGAGATAGAGACTGAAAAATGTGAAGTAGAATAAGGAATCTTACTGGATGGACGAGAGGAGCCAGTCACGGTTACAGCTAAATAAGAGTTAGAAAGAACAAAGTGAAGACCTGGCGTGAAGAAAGAGTCTGACCCACTAGGGAAGGCAACAAGAAGACTAGAGGCTGCCGTGCAATGGGACCAGAGAGTGTGTGGTTTGGGGAAGAGAGAATTACATTAGGAGGCGGGTTTAGATCTAGCCAGTGAGCATGTACTGGCTACCGAATGACGTCCTAGGCCCTCCATGGTGTGAGGTCTGTAGAGATGGTCATGGGCGATGCTTAGAGGACTGTGGTAAAGCACAGACAGCGTGGATGGAGCCTGAGGGCGAGCGTGACACACCTGTGATGGAGACAGTCTCTGGTGGTAACGGAGGAGATGTTGATCAGAAACTCGAATTTTTATTGACTCAGAGCCACACAGACTCATTTTCATGGAAGACAACATCTAAATAAAGATTTATTTTATATGCATATGTATATGCCTCGGTATATGTGTGTGCACCATCTGAGTGCAGGTGCCTGCAGAGGCCAGAAGAGGGCATCAGATCCCCCACCCGGAACTAGAATTACAAGAGGTTGTGACTCTGTGAGTTCTGGGAATGGAACCTAGGTCTTCTGCAAAAGCAGCAAGTGCTCTTAACTACTGTGCCATCTCTTCAGGCTCAAAAAAGAGAATCTTAGATGGATTTTTATGTAGTGCTGAAAGGATTCCTCTGGTGGGACACAGATAGGGTGGGTTTGAGAATTATGAGGTCACATCTCATGAGGAACATTCCAAAACCCAGGAGCTGAAGAAGCTACAGGATCTATGGGTCCTGGGTTTCTAGATTTACTTATTTGGAGCTGCCTTTTGTTTTGTTTTGTTATGTTTTGTTTTAACTTGGACTCTCTTGTAGCCCAGCTTGGCACTGAACTACACATTCTCCTGCTTCCTCCATTTCCCAAGAACTGGAATAATGTGTGTATCACTATCCTTGCATCATCTCACACTGATGGAGGAAGGTCATTGGCCAATAAAGAAACTGCTTGGCCCTGTGGGTGGAGTAAACAGAACAAAATGCTGGGAGGAAGAGGAAGTGAGGTCAGAGACGCGACAGCTCTCCTCTCGGGAGCAGACGCCTGAGAGAGACGCCATGCTCCTGGCTCCTGGGCAGACGCGCTAAGAAGCTCCGACCACGGATGGACATAGGCTAGAATCTTCCCGGTAAGCGCACCTAGGGGCGCAACACAGATGATTAGAAATGGGCTAAATTAATATGTGAGAATTAGCCAGTAAGGGCTAGGGCTAAAGGGCCAAGCAGTGTTTATATGAATACAGTTTGTGTGTTGTTATTTCGGGGCATAAGCTAGCCGAGCAGGCGGCCGGGGTGCTGGGAATGCAGCCCCGCCGCTCTTATTACTACATCACACTTTAAAAAAGAGTCTTTAAAAAAATTAAATATAATATTTTGAAAACTTAGAGAATCTTATGCTTTGATGATATTCACCCTCCACTTCTCCCCCTGCCTCCTCCCAGATCCACTTTCCACCCTCCCCCAAACCAAGATATATTTCTTAATTGAGGTTCTCTCTTCCTAGATGACCCTAGCCTATGTCAAGGTGACAACAAGCTAAGCAGCACCTGGGGACGTGGGAGGGTGATGGTCTTGCATTTTACTGTACACTCTTTGAAGCGCCTTTCGTACTGGACAACAGGCACTTATGCAGAATAGCAGAGAAACAGAAGGTGGTGGCAGCAAACATTCTCTGGAGACATCACACCAGGAAAAGCAATGGAGAGAAGGTCGTGTAGGGTGAGAACAGGCTTTATGAAAGACACTTATACCTAGATAAGGATGTCCCTGAAGAGATGGAGTATGCGCAGAGGAGACAGAGGAGTGACTGCAGGAGGAAGACTCTTCAAGAGACCCAGATGAGGCTGACCTTCCCAGGAGCAAGGACAGTAACAGATCTCAAAGGACAGAGGAAGGTGGAGTTTGTAGCATGGATAGGTGGGAATACTGTGGTCAGTGGGCATCAATTAGGGGTGTTTGGGGCAGGATATTAGAAACTCAAGAAGTGTGTACAAAATGTTTATTTCTGAACACAGATTTCCAGGAAAGCGTGCTAGGTTTGCTGGGGAATATTAAGGACCTATTGATGCTTGAGGTCATGAACTTGGATGGTAGTGCTTGCAGTGGGGGAGTCTCTGGGAGAAAGGAAGTTGGAATATGTTCTTTCCAGTGGGTCCCTCCGCATTTAGATGCTGCTTTGCCTATTCTCCATCTGGGAGCATCTTTCCTCAGTGGTCCATTGGCGCCTTGGTGGTGGCAAGGGAAAACAGTGAATGGGGAAGAGCTGAGGGTTTGCCTGGCTTATGTGGTTCTCAACCTTCCTGATGCCGTGACCCTTTAATACAGTTCCTCATGTTGTGGTGACCCCCAACCTTAAAATTATTTTGTTCCTAATTCATAACTGTAACTTTGCTATTGTTACAAATAATACTGTAAGTATATGTAAGGTATCTAATAACAACCCCTGCGAAAGGGTTGTTCGACCCTCCAAAGGGGTCAAGACCCCCAGGTTGAGAACTGCTGCTTTAGATGGAGCTGGGAAGGCAGCTCAGTAGGCAAAGCACTTCTGTGTAAGCATGAAGTCCTAGGCTCAGAACTGGCACCCATGTAAAAAGATGGGTATGGTAGTTATCCTGGTGCTGGGGGAGCAGAGACTGGAGGATACCTGGGACTTGCTAGCTGACCAGCTGTGCAAAGCACCAGCCTATGGCCTGTTAGCAATTAGGATGTCCATGTGAGATTTGTCTTTCAAATACGCTAGGTCTATTCAAACAAACATTCCTTAGACTACCATGCTAATATAAAAGTTGAACAGACATTTCCTCCAGCAGGGAACAGTTGTTTGGGCAGAAACACTGCTGCAGGGTTCCACTGGGAAATCTTCCCCGGTGACAATGCTTGCAGGCTCAACCCATGTCTGCTGTGAAGTCCTTCAGCTGTGGCAGGCTAGAATGATGGCACTGATGGAAGTCTAGGAGGTTCTTGAGAGCATAGGCCAACAGCTAGCTGACACTCACCCTGTGTGGGCCCAGAGACAGTGCCAGAAGGTCAACGGTCACTGAGGCCAGGACCATGCACAGTCTCGAGTACTCTTGCTGACAGGTATCAACAGAGAGGCAGGGGACGCCGTGCCTGTGGTGAACAGCAGTGTGATCCTAGAATCCATTCCCAAAGTTCCAATTTTGTAATGTGTCATTGGGCAGTAGCTCAGGCTCTCAGGGCTCAGAGCCTGAGACTGGTTCACTAGCACATCAGCACCGCTTTGGAGTTAGTTCACGAGCCTATCAACACCCGTCCTAGGCAGGGACTGAGCTGTCTGGTGGAAAACATCTATCTTACATGCATTACATGATTCCAAATCACATGAAATTTAAATTATGCTCCTTACACCAGCATGGATGAACTGGTGAGCTCCAGGTTCAGTGAGAGACCTTGTCTGTTGTAGGAGCAGCGGGGCTGCATCCCTGGTACCCGGCCGCCCACAAGGCTAGCTTATGCCCCGAAATAATTACAAGGAAACTGTATTCTTTTAAACACTGCTTGGCCCATTAGTTCCAGTCTTTTATTGGCTAGCTCTTACATATTGATCTAACCCATTTCTAATAATCTGTGTAGCCCACGAGGTGGCTTACCAGGGAAGATCTTAACCTGCGGCTGTGTCGGGTGGGAGAATCATGGCAACTCACTGAATCTGCTTCTTTCTCCCAGCATTCTGTTCTGTTTACTCTGCCTACCTAATTTTTTGTCCTATCAGGCCAAGCAGTTTTCTTTATTAGTTAACCAATGAAAGCAACAGATAAGCTACAAGACCCACCTCCATCACTTGTCTCAGAAAAATAAGGTGAAGAGAAAGATACACACATTGACCTTTGACCTCCACATACACGTGTAAGTACTGGTTCACACAGAAACACACACAAAAACACACACACACACACAAAAGGAATCCAAATGGTAAAAAAGGAAGCTAGGTCTTAGAAGCATTTCTGCCAATAGGAAATGGGATGTCAATGAGGAGATTGAAATAGGGATTTTTTTTTAAGTGTTAGCTTCTGGCTGTCATCTCTAGATTAGTGATAATAGTATACCATTGATATTGGGCTGTGTGGTGGTTTGAATAAGGATGGCCTCCAAAGGCTCATATATTTGAAATCTTAGCCACCAGGGAGTAGAAGCATTTGAAAGGATTAGAAGGATTAGGAGGTGTGGCCTTGTGGGAGGAAGTGTGTCACATCTGTATGAGAATTAGGTTTTAAACACAGACCCAGAAAGACAAGTTTCACATGTACTCACTCAGAAGTGGTTTGTAAACATAAAGCAAAGAAAACCAGCCCACAAATCACAATCCCAAAGAACCTAAACAACAATGAGGATCCTAAGAGAGACATACATAGATCTAATCTACATGGGAAGTAGAAAAAGACAAGATCTCCCAAGTAAACTGGGAGCATGGGGACCTTGGGGGAGAGTTGAAAGAAAAATGTTGAGCTCAATAAAAATCAATAAAATAGTTATAGGATAATAATGAAAACAATTACAAAGTTAGGATTACATGACCACCCTGAATGTATCTCAAATCTGATGGTTCTCTTCATCTTCTCTGCTCCCCTAGTCTAATGTTCATCATTCCTCTGTGAAACTATTACAATTGCTTTAAGAATGGATGATGCCAAGTCAACTAAACAACTAATAAAGTGAAATCATAACTCAGTGTCTATTTAAGGAAAAAAATAAAAGTATGAAATTTAAACTTTACTATGACCTTTGGAACATATTAGAAGTATCTGTGGTGCTCACAAAGCACATTTAGGGACCCAGCATCTCCTTCAGCATTTGGATATAGAAGGTCTGTGGTGAGGTTCTGGTGTCTTTTTGTTTTTTTAACACCCAGAGAATTCTTTTTATCCATTTGATTGCTTTGAGACAGTTTCAGGTAGCTCAGGTTAGCCTTGAACATCAGATCCTCCTGTTTCTGCCTGAGAGTTGGGGGTTATAGGCATGGACAGTCATTACAGGCCCCCCCTCATCCTTCCTTTCTCTCCTTTTCTTCCCTCTCTTCTTCCTTCCTTCCCTCTCAACCTCCCTCCATTTTTTTTTTTTTTGGATTTTTCGAGACAGGGTTTCTCCGTAGCTTTTGGTTCCTGTCCTGGAACTAGCTCTTGTAGACCAGGCTGGCCTCGAACTCACAGAGATCCTCCTGCCTCTGCCTCCTGAGTGCTGGGATTAAAGGCGTGCGCCACCACCGCCCGGCCCTCCCTCCATTTCTTAACAAATACTCATTATAGTGGTAGATGTGTGTTGTTTTGAGACAGTTTCAGGCCTGTTTTGAACTCACTGCTTAGCCGAGGATGACCCTGAGCCCCTGATCTCCCTGACTCAGCCTCCCAAGTACCTGGATTACAGGTGTGTGCCCCTCCCATGCTCTTCTTTCTCTCCTTCCTTCCCTTCCTTCCTTCCTTCCTTCCTTTTTCTTTGTCTTTTTGAGACAGGGTCTGACTAACCTGAAGCTTACAATGTAGACAGACTGTCCCTTTCCACACATTCTGGAGACTTGAGTGTGAGAAATCTCCAGAGCCGCCATGCCCCTTGACCTCTGCTTAAAAAAAAAAAGCTACTTCCCTTACAGCTCACCTCTCTTGTACCTAAGGAGCCTGACTGTATCCTAACTAGATGTTATTAGAGAGGACAAGGAGAAAAAAATTTGAAAGCACAGCTAAAGTTTTGCACTGTTGGTCTGGAGTGAGAATCAGAAGGGCTGCTCTGGTAACTGGGCTGCCTGTGAGATACACTCAGCGAGTAAGGACATGCAGCGAGGTCACCACAACCTCGCCAGAGCCATCTCCCCTCTGGGCTCCAGCTCCACACTGTTAAATGAAGCTTTTAGCATTCCTACCCACTCCTTATTAATTCCTTGGATGATGGAAACCAGCAAAGACCGCTGCAGCGATGTCTCCATTAAGTAATTATGGTCTAAGAGCCCAACAAAAGCCCATTAGAGAACAGGCAGAGGGCCTGTTTGCCCCTCCTTGTGCGTACACGGCCCCGGTCTGCAAGGGCAAGCAGGGACACGGAGAAGGCATGCCTACCACAGCCCCACACAAGAGTGATAGTTTGGCAGGTGGGATACACGCTACCTCTGTCTGGTGCAGAATAGGAAGGTCAGATTCCTTCAATAGGGAACAGCCTGCATTTCTGAACTCTGCAGTCTTGGCCATTCATATTCTCCCTCTACATGCGAGTTCATAGCACAAGAACTCGGTGTTTTCCAAATCCCCGAAGTAATCCCCATGACTAACCAATCCTCAAAATTCTTTGTGAGACTAGCCAAGGTGACTGAGGCTAAAAGATACAAATGATTTGCCAGGGTCGTCTGCAGGCCAGTGGTGGGGCCCTTGGGACCCTTTCTTGGCATCATTAACTTTCTTACTATCACCATAAAGTTGCCCTGGGTTGAGAGATGGGACACATTTTGTTGGGGGAGGTTTCTATATTGTTCCTAAATCTCATTATGTAGTCCAGGCGAGGCCTCAAACTTACTATGTAGCAGAGGCTGGCCTGAAACGGATGATCTTGTTTCAGCCTCTTGAATACTAGCATTATAGGTTCATGCCACCATGCTTAGGAAACCCCAATTTAAATCCTTTTTTTTCCCCTCAATTTGTGTGTGTGCACGGGTGACCACGCACACATACCACAGCACGTGTGGTGGAGGTCTGAGGACAACTCTCAGTTGTCACTTCCCATCTTGTTTTGAGACAGAGTCTCTATGGCGTCTGCTGTGCTACAGGACTCTTTCTGTAGACCAGGCTAGCCTCGAACTCAGCCTCACCTTCCTCTTTAAGGAAGATCTCCACCCCTCACACTTTCCCTTGTCCTCAGGGACAAGCTTAATTTACTTGCCTCTAAGATAACCAGGAGGTGGCCGGTACTCTTGGGATAATCACATTAGTTTGGACCCTCAGGTCAGGAAAGACAGCCGTGACTTCTTCAGGTGGAATGGACCCTTGTAGGTCAGACTGAGGGTGGCCCACAGTGGGGTGGGGGTTGCCTTTTACTGAGCATCAGGAATCTAAAGCAAACAAGCCTTGGTCTCCCCTCAGGAGAGGACAAGTAGCTGCACCGAGGGACTTGCAAAACATTTGTCACTTAATTTTTTTCTTTTTTAGGCAGAGTCTCATGTGGCCCAGGCTAGCCTGGAATTTACCAATATCAGAGGATGATCTTGAACGTCTAACCTTCCTGCTCTGCCTTCCAAATACCTTCTTGGTCAGTCTCCCAGGACGCTGCTGTACAGAGACTTTTCCTGGGGAGATACTATACACATGTCTACTCACCCCAGACCAAAGTATGGACACCACCAAAGTCCAGCTTGGTGGACCAATGTGTTTTATTTGGGTTATTTACAGGAGTATGGGGGAAGTGTTACAGAATCAGAAATAACTCAAAGACAGATGCATCACCAAAGCCCATGCCAGTGTTGATGACAGTCCCCCACAAAAGCTGGAAAGCTGAAGCACACTGCACACACAGCCTGCAGGCAGCTCAGCAGGTTTGAGGGCATCCTTTCCAAGTGACCCCGTTGGTTCAAACCTCTTCTAAGCAGCTCAGCTTGTGTTCTTCCCAGAGCTGGTCTGGTCTCAGAGCTTTCTTTGCATCTTAGCTCTTCTGAGAGTGACCCTCAGGGGTCTTTATTGCTTGCTCTGGGAAGAAGCCTACAGAGTTTGGTCAGTTTCAGTGACTTCCTGAAGCTATTTTGAGTGCTTAACTTCTGTTTTAAGGTGCTTTCCTGGAATGTTTCATTCTGGGAGGAAACTGCTTCACAGCAGGTAACCATGATTTATTTAAAACCTTCTACCTGGAGACCCACATTGGAGCACCGGACTGAAATCTCAAGGTCCAAATCAGGAGCAGAAGGAGAGAAAGCACGAGCAAGGAATTCAGGACCGCAAGGAGTGCACCCACACACTGAGGCAATGGGGATTCTATCGTGAACTCACCAAGGCCAGTTGGCCTGGGTCTGAAAAAGCATGGGATAAAACCGGACTTGCTGAACATAGAGGACAATGAGGACTACTGAGAACTCAAGAACAATGGCAATGGGTTTTTGATCCTACTGCACGTACTGGCTTTGGGGGAGCCTAGGCAGTTTGGATGCTCACCTTACTAGACCTGGAAGGAGGTGGGTGGTCCTTGGACTTCCCACCTGATTGCTCTTTGGGCTGATGAGGGAGGGGGAATTGATTGGGGGAGGGGGAGGGAAATGGGAGGCGGTGGTGGGGAGGAGGCAGAAATCTTTAATGAATAAATAAATTTTAAAAAAAAGAAAAAGAAAAAACCTTCTGCCTGCCAGGCGCAAGGTGGTGATGGTGCGCTCCTTTAGTCCAGCATTCGGGAGGCAGATTTCTGTAAGTTCGAGGCCAGCCTGGTCAACAAGAGCTAGTTCCAGGAAATCCGGGGCTGTTACACAGAAAAACTCTGTCTCAAAAAACCAAAACCAAACCAAACCAAAACAAACAAACCCCTTCTGCCCCAGGCTGACAATAGAGGCTACAGGGAGAGCCTCCTTACCCAAGGGACCTGCCGCAGAAAGCTCCCACTGGGACAGGGGCTCCCAGGAAGAATTCAAGGGGTCTGTGGGCTGAGACAGGTCACAATAAAAAGACACCTTGTCAATGGAATAGCTCAGCAGGCAAAGTCACTTGGCACAAAGCCTGAAGATGCGAGTTCACTCCCTTGGAAGCCATACAAAGGTGAAAGGAGAGAACTGAATCTATAACGTCCTCTGACCTCCACCTGCACACTGGGACATGCACAGTAATAATCAATAAATATTTCTTAGAGGGAATTTTTGTTCTCCCAGCCTCAAACTGAAATCCACCATTGCCTTCCATCATAAAGACAGATAACAAACACAACACTATTGGATGCTTGACATCCTATACTAACAGAAATCACCAATAATGTTAGGCATGGTGACCCGCACCTGTAATCCCAGCACTTGGGAAACCGAGGCAGGAGGATCAAGTACTCAAGATCATCCCTAAACTGGGCAGTGGTGGCACACGCCTTTAATTCCAGCACTCAGGAGGCAGAGGCAGATCTGGAAGTTGGAGGCCAGCCTGGTCTACAGAGTGAGTTCCAGGACAGCCAAGGCTGCCTAAAAACCAAACCCAACCCAAAACAAACCAAAACAAAAACCAACCCAAAACAAAAACAAGGTCACCCTCTGGTAAGTAGTAAGTTTGATGGCAGCCTGGGCTACTAGAGACCCTGCCTGAAAAAACAAAAACAAAAATCTGCCAAAAAACAAACATAAAGAAGCCAGCAATATTTTCACATATTACACCTATCCTGAGATGTGGATTATGACCCTCAGTGCCTCAAAATTATTGTGGTTAGTATGTGTGCTACTAGATCTTGATTGATAGTGTAATAAAAACAGAATACTTACTATTTCACAGCTCAAAACATATTTTAATAACCATATCTCAATATAATTGGTTTTCCTTGTAGTCCTATATATTTTCTTATATGTGTTTAAAGAGATATTCTCAGAAAACATCCAAATGAAAATGCCACACACTCATGTACCCCGAGTCACCTTCACAGAGGCTCCAGGTTGATGTCACCTTGAAAACAGGCACCCTAGGTCCTGTCCCAGCCCAGCCCTTGGGGCAGCAGGCTCTGAAATGGAGTCTAGAGTTCGATTCTTGATCTCTAAGTACTCCGGGATAAGTCCCCGTGGGCAGAGGTGAAGGAAGCAGGATTGTGCAGAGAGAGACAGTGTGTGTTCCATTGTGGAGCCACCATCGCCTGTCACCCACCAAAGGAATCAGGCCTGGTAGGAGGCTGCTCTCTCCAGCACAGAGGCCAAGGCCCACTGAGAATCGCCAACTGGCACAGGCCCATAGGGTCCAATAGTGGTCTCTCACAGCAGATTCTTTTCAACTAAACACTGAATAGATTTCTGTATCCGTCTCTCTGTCTGTCTGTCTGTCTGTCTACCCCCTTTTTCCCCCAGACAGTCTGCTGTGTTACCCAGGCTGAACTTGAGCTCACCACATAGTCTAAGCTGATCTTGAATATGTGATCCCCCTGCCTCAGCCTTCTGAGGGCTAGGGGCTAGGGTTGCATTGTGCACCATTATGCCTGGCAGCAGCTGCCATTTTTAAAGTTCTCTCATGGTTTAGGATGCCCTGCACAGTTTGAAAACCTTTGAACCCAGGTGGGGAGAGCTAGAGTGACCCAGTGTTAGAGTCTCTACTGCTGTGACGAAACACCACGACCAAAAGCGAGTTGGGGAGGAAAGGGTTTATTGGCCTACACTTCCACATTGTAGTCCATCATTGAAGGAAGCCAGGACGGGAACCTGGAGGCTGGAGCTGATGCAGAGGCCATGGAGGGGCGCTACTTACTGGCTTGCTCAACCTGCTGTCTTATAGAACCCGGGACCACCAATCCAGGGATGGCACCACCCACAATGGCTTGGGCCCTCCCCCATCAATCACTAATTAAGAAAATGCCTCATAGTCAGATCTTATGGAGACATATTCTAGTTGAGGTTCCCTCCTCTCAGATAACTCTAGTTTGTGTGCCAGGTTGACACAGAGCTAGCCAGCACAACCTTATTCAAGTCAGAGCTAGCCAGCACAACCTTATTCAAGTCTTTTGTGTGTGTACATGTGTGTGTTGGGGGGCGGTGCACATATGTACGTGTGAGTGTAGAGAACAGAGGTTAACATCTGGTATCTTCTTTCTCTACCTTATTTTTCATTTATTTGTGTGTGTGTGTGTGTGTTTGCACAGGAATGAGTGATGCTATGATATACACACGTGAGTGTGCAAGTATATGTACCCTGGCCCACATGTGTGGATCAGAACAAGATGCTAGGTGTCTTCCATTATTACTCTTATCCTTATTGCCTTGAGAAAGGGTTTCTCAGCTAACCAGAAGTCTGCCACATCAGCTAGGCTGGCTAGTCAGGGATCTGATTGCGTCCCTCTCCCAGTGCTGGGGTTACAGGTACAAGCAGCCTTACCCAGCACTTTACATGGATGCTGAAGATTTAAACTCGAGCTCTCAAGCTGGCAGAACAAGCACTCTTTCCTTATGTTTTGGGACAGTGTCTCTCACTGAATCTGCTAGACTGGCTGGCCAGCAACCCCTCTCCCAGCACATTTACCTCTGCCGTTTGTCTCTTTCCAGGTAACTCCAGGAGCTGATATTGGCCTGAGCTGGATAACTCAAAGCCTCCAGAAACCTTATCAAATAAAAATGGGCCTCCTGAGATCCAGAGAGAAGGGGGATGGTGAGGCAGTGAAAAGGGTGTTGCAAGTGTGATGGTGTTTCTCAGAATAAGTGCCTGTTCATAAAATGCAAAGTATTTCTCAGGAGCCATGTAAGAAATATTAATGGTAGCTGTAGGAGCAGCAGTCTGGGAAGGAGACATAGTTTATGCCAGGAACTCCCCCCACCGCAACACCCCTTCTTTTGAAAAAGATGAGGTTATATGTAGTCCACACTGGCCTGGAACTGCTTGTGTATTCGAAGCTGACCTTGAACTTCTGATCCTCCTGCCTCTCAAGCGTTGGAATTGCCAGTGTGCCCCACCATGGCAGGGCTATATAGTGCTGAGTCTCAAACCCAGGGCTCCATGCGTACTAGGTGAACGCTCGGGCAACGGAGCTGCTTCCCTAGCCCATCTTTCGACACTTCACATATTTGTACCCTGAGCACATATTGCCTATTTGATATCAGATTCTTGCTTGCTATTCATAGCCAGTGCCCTGATGGGAGCAATGCTTTTATCTGATCTCATTAGTAAACATCCTCTTGGGGAAACAAATGCCAGCAAAATCTCCCCAGCAGCCCCTGTAATTACAAATCCAAAGTCAGTGTGGCTTTTTTTTTTTTTAAGTGCCCTCTTCAAGCCTCCTTTGCTTGCCTTGTCCCAGAGAAGAGGAAGCACAGCCCCAGAAGAGGCTGGTTCTGCTGTGTGAGTTGGAGCAGGATGCTCACGGCTCGGCAGCAGCCGGCCTGCTGCATCATCTCATGCCACATCTGCAGCCACTTAGAGACTGTGGGCCGGAAGGCCTCAGCTTGCAGTCCCAAGTCCCGGCTGCTTGCCAGGGAACCAGCTTGCCGCCTCCCTGATGGAGCTGAGGCTGCACTGTGAGTTGCCCAGCTTTCTGGTCCTCAGGAAACGGTTTATGCACTGGCTGCCACTGGCCACAGCCCCAGAGGTATCCAAGGAAGGAAGATTTAGGTTTCCTGGCTCTGTCAGCCTCTACAAGTTCTCTAAGTCCACAAAGAGGGCAGGCAGTAGAAGTTGGGGGCTACCTCTCCACACTGCAGACCAGCCTTGTCTAGTTCTAGGAAGCAAAAGGGGGAGTGTGGGGTGTCTAACCAATTTTCCCCAAGCCACACTGCTAGTAACAGGTGGGACTCGACCCAGGGTAAGATCCTGAGTCCCAACCTAACACTGCATCATGGAGGCTCTCCCATGCAGCAGCCCATGAGGTCCTGACTTTCATCTTGCCCCCCAGTCAGGCTGCTGGAGGCTCTGCTTTCTTGGCTGTGAGGTGGGATTTCACTACCTTAAGGTTCTTAGGAAGTTTGAGGCCGTTGGTGACAGTAAAGCACAGGGCACAATAAACGTGGCTCCCATTTCTTGTTCTCTGGAATCACCTCTGTCCTAGACACTCAAAGAGTCACCCGAGGCTGTGCAGACGCCCGGCATGCATGCCCGGGAGCTAGCTCTGGTTCCAGGGCTCCTTCTGGCCTGACATCCCCGCATCCATTCATGTCCTCTGACTCAAGCTGGCTCGCTGGTCCCCGCTATTAATGTTTCCATGAATACTTTTCCAGCGATTTCCAAGTTCTGAGCAATTTTCCTAAGCAAAGAGAAGAAACGCCCTCCTGGGAAGCCGCTTGCTCCTCAGAGAGAGTCTCGCGCTCCTCCGGCAGGTGAACCTCGGCTTGCACATCTGGGGCTCTGCTTCGCCCCAACACCTGTGTCCCCAGTGTGGAACTCTCCAGAAGCGGCCGCCCCACTGCCCTCGGAGTCTGCCTGTTGCTTTGTTTCCAAGATTAATCTCCGGGGCAAGAGTCCCAGGTCTGGCCCTGTCCTTGGAGACCTCTTCTCTGAAGAGCGAAGGTTATGTGACCCTTTTTGGTTACTCGATGCCACCCATGGTTGGTACTGAAGTTCTCATTGACCTTAGTGGCTTAATTTTGGATCATTTTGGCTACGGGACTCCTTGTGACCTCTAGTGTAGCATAATCCCCTCTGATTTGTGCCGCCTCAGGCAAGATCCCGTGGTTGACTGATTTCTTGTTATGGAGGGGGCGGGCTGGGCAAAGGCTTCCCCAAGAATCATCTCCTCATCTGCTAATTCTGCTATCTACCAGCTCTGTGTTGGAAATAAACAGACAAAGGCACAGAACTCTTGGCCCGTTATCTCTCCAGGATCTCAACTCACAGCACAGCACAGGACAAAGGGTGCTCAAGTATATTTCAGTTACTTGTTGCTCCAAGGTTTGGTGACATAAAACAGCCATGTGCTTTTGGAAAGTCTATGCCTAAGCAATTTGGTCAGGGCACTGGAGACTGTCTTTCCTTCTCTCTGACACCTGGGGTCTCAGCTGAGTGACCTCAATGGCTGGCAGTGATTTGAAGAGTTGGGTGTCTGGGTTGGTCTGGAGAATAGGCTCAGCTCAGACTGTCACCGAAGCACATATCTGTGGCCTGTCATCCTGTCATGCACGGTGGACTCAGCATAGCTGAGCGTTTTCTTTCTTTTCCTTTCTTTCCTTCTTTCTTTCTTTCTTTCTTTCTCTCTCCTTTCTTTCTTTCTTTCTTTCTTTCTTTCATTTTTTGTTTTTTTAAGACAGGGTTTCTCTGTAGCTTTGGAGCGTGTCCCTGGAACTAGCTCTTGTAGACCAGGCTGGCCTCAAACTCACAAAGATCCGCCCACCTCTGCCTCCTGAGTGCTGGGATTAAAGGCATGCGCCACCACTGCCCGGCATAGCTGAGCTTTTCACAAGATGCCTTGGGGAGCAGGATTGGCCCAAGAGTTTTGTCCACAGCGAATGAGGCAGAAGTCACATATCCTTGTATGACTTCACCTCAGAGGACACACAGCCATCACCTCCAGCATGCCCCGTCACTCACAAGGCAAACCAGGCCCGGGGAATGGGAACAAACAGCAGACCTTTGCAGCCATATCTCTCAGCTGCCTTGGAAGGGCGCCCAGGAGCACTTACCTTTAGTTGAATTTTGAAGACAGTAGAATGAAGGATTGACTGAGAGCAGGAGATCAGGAAGCAAGAGTGAACTGCATTGCATATATCAGCACACTAGTCTTCTCAGGAGTTGAGCAGGGGCCTCCTTGCTGCCCCCTCACTGGCCTTCCATCCTGGCCAGGCCTCTCTCCAGAGTGTCGAGGTCTCGTTATGACTTTGGCTTTGGTGGTCATTCCTCTATAGAACACAGCCTGGCTGGGGGCTGAGCAGCAGATTCACACACCAGTGGCCCTGGCTGGCACTACCTGACTTCCAGCACTCTGGGGGCACTGAGAGAGAGAGAGGCTGCCCGTGAGCTGGATTGAACAGAGTACAGTCTCATTTCTCCAGCTCTAGATTTAAAACCTCCAGTGTGTGCTCAAAGTCTTGGTTTGGTTTCTCAAAGCACGAAGATCTCCCTGTCAGTTGGCTTGTATCCCAGCCATGTTTTCCATAACGGCTAGTTTCTTTTGATTATAGACATAAAAATTCAGAGTAGGTTAAACAAAGGGGGGGAAATTATGGGTTCTTGTAACTGGGTTGTTCCAGGAGTAAGTCCTAGGGTCTAAGCAGGATTAATTCTCTTTGTCTCCATTTTTGTTTTTTGTTTTTGTTTGTTTGTTAGTTGTTCTGTGTTGGCTTCATTTGCAGGCAGAGCTCTGGCCCTATCCTAATACCCAAATCACAGTGCACCAGCCAAAGCAGGCACCGAAACCCTTTCTAGAACCATTACCCTGACCATGGAGCTAAGTACGCTGCTAAGCTGTGACTGTATCAACTGTTACTGTCTACTGCAAGAGTTCCATATCGAGAGGGGGAAGAAAGGTGACAAATCAGACAAATCTGGCTGCCAGAGCCCAGGACTGCTAGCATTAGCTGCAGTTTGTGCACTGCGCAAAAGGAGGGTAGGGTGCCTTTCCCACGCAGGCAGCTATATGGACCAATGCCAAGCCCTGCAAAATCGGCCACTTTCCTTCCTCTAGCACGTCAGAAGTGTCTGAAGTCTCCCCCCCCCCTCCACTTCTCCTACTTCAGGTAACTGCTGCTCCATGATATGGCTAGGGTGAATTGTGAGTTTGCCATGCACCCACAGAACCACAGCTCCTTCCTCTGCCCTGGCTGTCCAGTTGTTCATTGTGATTCTTTATCTGTCCCCTCGTCTGGCTTTGGACCCTTTCATGAGTCTGGGGCTTGTCTCAAACTGCCCTCAGAGGCCAGGCTGAGGAGACATGTAGGTTGGATGGATTCTACAGGTGGGAAGCTAATCTTTCCGTTCTTCTGGCTGCCTCAGTGTCACTCCCCGTAAAGTTCCCAAAGTGATCACGGCCTGGAGGGGGAGAGGCGGGGGGAGGGGGGGGAGCTCTGACATCTGCAATGAGCTGGTCTGGTCCATTCATCTCCTGCCTGCCTCGCCTTGCCTCATCCAGTTCTGGAGACATCTCCAAGGAAGAGACCTTAAATGGAACACCCTTAAAGGCTGGCTTTGGAGATCAGGAGCCTTCTCCAGGAAACCTGGGCATAAAAAGATGCCAGGCTCCACTTAGGCCTCCCCGAGGCTGCCAGGCAGCTGCTTGAGGGCTCAGTAAAAGTGTCTGATGCAAAGCAGACCCCAGAGCTGAAGGCTCTGGTGAAACTGGATACCTGTCAACATCAGCAAAAGAAATATATTGTGGAAGGAAGGCGGGAGACAGCTCAGCAGTGCTGAGCTGGGCTGTATGACCGCCTTTTCCTTCTAAAGGCCCCCAGGAGCGTTGCCATGCTGGTGACGACAGCTCTAAGGGTCAGCAGCCCTGAGGTGACCAGTGGGGTTCATCTACCACTTTACCACTTCCTTCTTTTCTCTGCTTCTTTTCTGCAGATATAAGGCCTGAATTCAACCCCATCGCAGCTTTTATTCACATGTCATAAATTATTTAATCTTTTTGACCCTCAGTTTTATCATCTGTAAAGTGGGCCTGCAAATAGAACCTAATCAGTTGGGCCAGGCTGGCCTTGAAATTACAGAGATCTGCCTACTTCTATTATTCAAGTAAGGTTGCTTATTGGTATGTCATTTGATATCACTAAACCATCAGTATGGTCCTTGATAGTCACAGTGAGGAAACTATTTCAGGACCTGTATAGCTGGGGAGGTCTGGACCACTGCGTCTTTTATTCCTTGGGGGCAAATACCAACTGCTGTTCATAAACTGAGAGATTTCCTCTGGGAGCCCCAGTGTCTCCTCTGCACAGTGGCAATACTAACAATGTTGGCAATGGTCAGGATTGCTGTGTGGCTCACGTGGGCCACGTGACCTAGCATGGAGACTGTAGAGAACCTGGGTCTGTGCATCCCACACAGGCCTTGTGACCTGGCACGGGAAACTGTAGAGAGCCCAGGCCTGTGCGGCTCAGATGGGTCACGTGACCAGACATAGCGCCTGTAGAGCCTCAGTGATCATTCTCCATGCTTCCCTATTGTACTCTCTTTCTCCTGTCTGCACCTTCTCTTTCTTTTTTCGGAGCTATGAGTCTAACACACCCATGGGTTCATACAGAGTCTTTGTGTTCTCTGGCGCAGCTGTTCCTTGGGAGTGGGTGCAGATTCAGGTCCCAGGCCATCCCAAACTCAGACAATCAGAATCTTGTACTTTTTGTTCATTTCTTTGGTTTTATTTCTCCGCTTTTATTTATTATTATTATGTGTTATGTGTATGTGCATGATGTGTGTGTGTTGGGAGGGTGCACATGCCACGGTGCACACGTGGAGATCAGAGGATAGCTTTTGGGAGTTGATTTTCTACTTCCACTGTAGGTTGTGGGGATCAAACTCAGGTTGTCAGGCTTGTATAAGGAGCACCTTTACCCACTTAGCTGTCTTGCCATCCCTGGTTGTGCTTTAAAGTCGGGATCTTGTTATGTAGCCCACACTGGTCTCAAACACAAGGCAATGCCCTACCTCTGCCTTGCGAGTCCTGAGATGACAGGTATGTGCTACCACATCTAGCTAGGATCTTCCAGTACTTACTTTATTTACTTATTGGTACTGGAATTGAACTCAGAGTCTCAAACATGCTTAAGAAAGTGTTCTCCTACTGGGTCCACTCCGTCCCAGAATCTTTCGCTTTTTAAATTAAATTTTTTTTTCAATTGTGAAAGCGACATATGTTGGCAACGAATGAATCCCACAATGTAAAACAGAGTAAAATGATCCTTCCTCAGAGGTGAGCACTATGAATGGTTTTGCCTGTGGTTTCTAGGGCTTCGGGGTTTCATGGCTCTGGGAGGGGCTGAGCAGATCATTTTTATTTTTTACACTAAACTTGATCATCGCTCTATTTAAAAAAACTTCATAAAGCTTGGACATCTTCCCATACCGAGCTAAGTGTGCCTACCTTCCCCTGTCTGCAGAGACTCCAGTGTGTAGCTTGTGGTGGGGACTGAGCACTTTTCCTGGCAGTGGACCTGGTGGTCCTGGTGCCTCCCATGCAGCCAGCCCAGCTTGGCAAGCTTCCTCAGGCACAGATGTGAAACCGGAGGCTCCGGGAGGACTGGGGCAGCCAGTGCTCTCAGAACCAACCCACACCACCACATCCATTAAAGAAATAAACAAAGAAACAAGTGGGGCCTAATCACAGTTTCTGAGCCTGTTCCTGCCCTCAATCTCATCTCACAAACTCACAAAATGTAAATTTTACATCCTGTCCCCCACGGTCCCAGGGTTTTCACTTGTCAGAATGGTTTTGTCTAGGAGTTCATGACTCAATGGGTTTTTCTGTCTGGTTTTTCTTTAACCATTTTTTTTTTTTTTTAAAGCTAGAATCTCCAACTCCCACTTTCCTCAAACGCGGCTGTTCTGGAACCTTGGTCAAATTCCACTTTACAAGCCCCGCCTCCCCTCACTCAGCCTAACCGATGAGTTTTCCTCCTTTACGGAAACACGTGGTAATGTAAAATTGTAACTGTCACCTACTTTTGATTAAGTAAATTCTTTCAAGGCTGGTAGGTGACTTTCCCAGATAGATAAACTGCCTCACCATCACAAACACAGCATATGGTATTTCCAGAATCTTCCTTAGGATTCGTTCTTCATCTACAGAGATCCACCCACCTCTCCTCTTATCTCAGGAGCTGACCAGGGTCAGATCTGGTTAGGTCTTGGATGGGAGAATTTTGTCCGGAATTCATACTTTATTTTGCTACCAAAGATGAGAGCCTTGGTCCCACCACCCATGTGGTACCAGAGGTTTGATTGGAGGTGACCACTGCCCATCAAGTCACATCTTTTATTGAGGCAGTTGTCCTCAGAGGTCAGTGTTAAATTGTAAACAATGTTTCCATGTCTTCCAACTGCCCTGCCTTCCCACACTCCATTCCCTGCTACAAAGGGATTAGCCAAAATCTGCCCAGGTTTTTTTGGAAGAGACCTCAGTGGGGGACAGCTGAATATGGTGTTGGCAACAATAGAATGCTGTCTGATTTCATCGTGGGCAGAAGAGAACAGGAAAATGGAAGTACAAAGCCACTCTGCACTCTGCAAACTGCTTCTTAAACTTCTATCTTTAAGACTTCTATCTTAAACTCAAAAGCAGGTACCTGGGCACAGTGGTAGTGCATGCCTTTAATACCAGCACTCAGGAGGTGGATCTCTGTGAGTTCAAGGACAGCCCGATCTACAGATTAAGTTCTAGGACAGCCAGGGCTACACAAAGAGAAACCCTGTATCAAAAACCAAAAACAACCAATCAAACAAAAGTAGGTACCTTTCAGGGGTTGGGGACGTCACTCAGTTGGCAGAATACATACATAGAATTTATGAAGCTGTTTAAAAATTATTATTAGTAGTAGTAGTATTTTAACCATGTGCCTAGAACACCAGCATATTATTATTATTATTATTATTATTATTATTATACCATGTACCTATAATCCCAGCACTGGGGAAGCAAACGCAGGGAGATCAGAAGTTCAAGGTCATCTTTGGCTATACAGTGATAGCCTGGGATACAGAAGACTGTCTCAAACAAACAGCAAATAAAAAGGCTAGACGCCTACGATGCTGTCTGTCCCAGTCACTTGGGAAGCTGAGCTGAGGTAACCCAGGAGTTCAAGGCTAGTCTGGGCAACACAGCAGGGTCACTTGGATCACTTATTATTTTTTTTAATTAAAAAAAGGAACAATGAAGATAAGCTCCCCTCCACTACCACCATCCCTCACTCCCCCCATCCAACCTGAGACTTCTCTTCTAGTTCATAGATTGTGGCTCCTTTTCTATTTACTTAAAAAAATTTTTTTTTCAAGACAGTCTTTCTGTGTAGCCCTGGCTGTCCTGGAACTCACTCTGTAGACCAGGCTGGCCTCAAACTCAGAGATCCACCTGCCTCTGCCTCCTGAGTGCTGGGATTAAGGCATGTACCACCACACTGGAGGTATGTACGTATGTATGTATGTATTTTTGAGAGAAGGTCTTACCTTATAGCCCAGGCTGACCTCAAAGTCACAGCAATCCTGTCTTAGCCTCCTGAGAGCTAGGATAACAGGTGTGGCCACCATGTTAAGTTTTTGTTGTTGTTTCTCAATACCACTGTCTCTTTGTGCTTTTGTTTGTCGTACTCCTTGCCAAAAAATTAACCCAGAACTTGGCTGAGCTTCTAGATATAAATACCAATTTACAGTTTGTGTGTGTGTGTGTGGTGTTAGGGATTGAAGCTGGTACCTTGTACACGGCAGGTAAACACTCTACCCATGAGCGTTTCTAGTCCACAGCATACCAATTATTTTAAATAATACTTAAGTATTATTTAAACTTATTTAAAGACATTATTTAAACTGGAGTATTATTTAAACATCAAATCCAGACTGTGAAAACTCTATGCACAACCAACCAGTGTCTCTAAAGAACAGAACAAGATGAAACAGAGGTAAGGGGAGATTAAGAGATCAATGGGACATAGCAGATTGCCGGATGTGGTTATTTCTATCTCAGATTGAACAAGCAGGAAAAATAAGTCTTGAGATAATCAAGAAAATGTAAATATTGCTAAGATAGTTGAAGATAGTAGGACTTGCTAATATTAGTAACTTTTAAGGCGCCATGGTAATGTAGCTATCTATTGTCAAGGGAACTGGTAACTTTTAGAGATAGTTACTAGAAGATTATAAGTGAAATCTTAAATGTCTACAATTTGCTTAAAAATAACTTGGAAAAGGAGGGAGCGGATAAAGCAAGATTGGCCATAATGATGCAGGAGCCGGGTGTGGGCACACGGGGAATTAGATGACTGATCCCTTGTGCACGCTTCAAGTTTTCAATACAGAGTCAGAAGAAATTCCCTTGGCCTTAAGAAGCACCCTAAGTGAGGACCAAGGGTCTCCATCTGCTCACAGTTGGAGAGGCTTCAAAGAGAAGAGGCTCTGATGGTTCGGGATAAACATGGCTGCCTATGACTTGAAGTCTTTGCAGTCACAGGTGATTTCAGATCCATTTTGATTTTGATTTTATCTAGCCCTTTGGGAACTTTATGAATATTAATTTTCACCCACCGACAGCCCGCATTTCTTTTATCTTAGAGCGCAATTTTCTAGACATTGCATAGATGCAGGCGATGTTTTTTCTTGACAAGATCTGAGAATTTCCCTGACACTAATGGGTAGTTACTGTTAAGTGTGGAGAAGGAAGGGAAAAATCCCTGGGGGTACCTCCAGAGGACAGGTGCCTCTGAAAGGAGTGGGTGGGGACCAGCATGGGGGAGTGAAGGCTGCATCTGTAGACTTGCTACCCCATTTTTTCTCTGGTAGCATCCTGACTATCTGCTATGAAATATTGGCTACCATGGTGATAAAAAGGAACTGAAGAGGAGGAGCTTTTGAAGGATGTTAGGATGCATATGAATAGGGCTGTAACATCTATCAAGTATCTTAACATTACTTTTCCCTCTGTCTAGGATGTCAGTCCTAGTTAGCTTCAACTGACAGCTTGACACAGCCCAGTTCCCCGCGGGAGTCTCATCTGGGAGACTGCCCAAACCTGTGGCTGTACATGAGGAATTGTCCTGATCTCTGATTGACGTGGGAGGGTTCAGTGCACTGTGGGCAGTGCCATGCCTGGATAGATGGGCCAAGGTTGCATTAAAAAAAGCTTGCTGAACCAGCAAGCTTCCTCCTCCATGGTTTCATGGTTTCTGCCCTGACTTCCCTCAGTGATGGATTATGACCTGGAAGTGGAAGCCGAAACAAACCCTTTCCTCCCCAGGTTACTTTTGGTCGGTGTTTTATTACAGCAATTGTCTAATTGCATGGTGCCAGTAGTCACCATGAGGAAAAGATTCTTGGATGTTTTTGAGACTTAGTCTGGCCTTGTAGACCAGACTGGCCTGAATTTATGGCCCTCAGTAGTGCTGGGCTTATGAGAGTGTGATACCATGCCCGCCAATGTTCTCTATGATACAACGTGTATCAGTCAGTCATGAATGCCTTTAGCTGGAACTATGAAAGTTGGAATATCTGAATAACTGGCTTAAATGACCAGAGCCATCGTCTTCTTTTTAAGTCACATGGATATACATTTAAAGAGAAGCAGGGGCTGTGGTGTTCGTGTCTCTTGTCTGGCACCTCTGGGAGTCTAATGGCCATCTCTTCATGGGCCTAAGATGCTTGCACCAGCTCTCGGCATCACAACCTTGTGGAAGCAAATGACTTTAGGGACAATGAACAACTTAGCTTCTCAGGCTTTTCTCTCTCAGCAAGGAAAGTCTTTCCCTGAAGCTGCTCAACAGACTTCTCCTGGGTTCTCAGTGGGCAGAACTGGGTCACAGGGTCAATAGAGTCACAGTTCAGCTGGGAAAATAAGCCATGTTTGCAAGTCTCTGCTGAGGTATTTGGGCACAAGACACGGGGGTTGAGAAAGACATCGGGCCAAGCAGCCCATCAGCTTGGCATTTCCAAGTCGTGCCTCTCCTGAGTAGAGTTTCCTGTACAGCCCACACTTCCCAGTGGGGCTGGGATGCTGTCTGATAGCTGTGACTCAGTTTGATGCTGTGTCTACCTGGGGGATGACTCCTGAATCTAGTGATGCTGTTTGCTTCCCGGGTTCGGTTCCCTTGAGGACATCCGGTCACAAAAGTTTGAATCTCAGAAAATGTCAATGACCCAGGAATTTTTAGCCAACCTAATGGTGCCATCTGATGTCAGATAACCAGGGAGCCCCTTTCCCCAGCACTACAGGGTGCAGGGATGTATAAGCTGTCATTCCTACATGCAGGGGTTGCAGTCTATTGCTGGCCCCCAGGGAATATGGAGAATGCCATAGGACCACACCAGAAATCACAAGCATAAGACAGGCTATGATCATGAGTCCAGTATGGAGGCTAACAGGAAAAACTTCCACTTCCAGGGTAGGAGAATGGACAGACAGATACAATGCCCTAGGCAGATAAAGTCCTGGGGAGCCTTAGAGATTTGTACATAAAGCCAAAAGGGTCTGAATCCTGAACTACTTCTTAAGTTCAAGGCCCATATCTACCTGCCAACCACGCCAGCTACACGTGTTCTTATTTATTATTATTTTGTTGTCGTTGAGACATGGTTTCTCTTGTAATCCTGGCTGTCCTGGTGCTCATTCTGCAGATCATACTGGCCTTGAACTCAGAGATCCTGCCTGCCTCTGCCTCCCGAGTGTTGGAATTAAAGGTGTGCGCCACTACCTCCCAACCAACGTTCTTTTTTAAAGATTTATTTTTGTTTTGTTTTGGTTTTTGGTTTTTCGAGACAGGGTTTCTCTGTTGTTTTGGAACCTTTCCTGGAACTAGCTCTGTAGACCAGGCTGGCCTTGAACTCATAGATATCCATCTGCCTCTGCCTCCTGAGTGATGGGGATTAAAGACATGTGCCACCACTGTCCAGCTAAAGATTTATTTTTATTTTATGTGTATGAGTGTTTGCTTGTGTGTATGCATATGTATGACAAGCATATTTCCCTGCCCACAGAAGCCAGAAGAGGGCCTTGGATCCCCTGGAAATGGAGTTAACAAACTATTTGAGCTGCCACGTGGATGCTTGGAACTAAACTTGGATCCTCCACAGAGCAGCCAGTGCTCTAAACTCCAGCCCTATCATTGTTCTTTAACATAGAGCAAGAAGTCAGGACTCAAAGTAGGTCAGTAATTTACCTAGGGATTTTTTAGCCGACCCAGCGGTGCCAACCACACTTCATGCACTCATTTCCCAGCCCACTTCCACCCCTTGCCTGTTTAACAGACTCTAAACCGGTTAGAGATACGGTCAGGTGACTAATACCCTATTTATTCATTAGCTGTGATTGGCACAAGGGTGGTCACATGACCTAAGCCAGCCACTTATGGAAATCAAGCAGGAGGGTGATGCGCATTGACAAGAGGAGTGTCAGGGGACTGAATCTGGCTTCTTAAAAACCCTGTTCTTTAGGCTCTTCCCGCTTTGCTGGTGAACTCCTGTATTGTTCACGAGCCGAGAAGTCGGTGCATGACTTCTGTACTGAGAAACACTCAGCGGTTTTATGGACTATAATTCACGTAGTGTGCAATCTCTCATTCAGGTCAGGCATGTTCAGGGTGGTATGGCCATAGACCAGTCACTCATTAAAGTGTTCAACTCAATGGTTTTTCATGCATAGAATTATGCAACCGTTACCACATTGGTTTTAAAACAGGTTTATCATCCCAGGAAGAAGCTAGACCCAAGCAGCTCCAGCCTTAGGCAACCACCTTGTTCTTTAGACCTCCATGGATCTGCCTAATTTAGACATCTCAGTTTGACTGGAATCCTAGAGTACTGGCCCTTGGCGATCCGCTCCTTTCACCACATTCTTTGTTCAGCCATGCCATGGCAGAGAAGTTTCCTTTTGCTGGGCTTGGCTGTGGCTGGGTTTCTAGCACTTGTCACCTGAAAGTGTGCCCAGAAGTTGAAGTCAAATCTTACAAACCTGTTTTCTCTATTTTATATGGTGAAGCCAAATCACGGAGGATTTTGGATGCCACACCAAATAGTTTGACCTTCCTGCTATAGACCCTGGAGACTGCTGAGCAAGAGAGAGGCAAGTCTGGGGTGGATTTAGAATGACAAGTTTAGTGAGATTATTCTCACCACAATATTTTTATTTAGATTAAAACATCTTGTGGGTGGGCTCAATGTGTGATGGCGCTTGCTATGCAAGCCTGGCGACCTGTGTTCGATCTATGGAACCCATGAAAGAATGGGAGGAGAGAAGTTGTCCTCAGACCTCCACATGGTATTCATGCTCCCCCAACAATAATAAAGATCTAATCTTGTGTCTTGTGGTAGTTTGAATGAGAATGGCCGTCATGGGCTCGGATGTTTGAATATTTGGGCTTTACTTGGTGGAACTATTCAGAAGGATTAGGAGGTGTACTGTTTCTCTGCCGGCTTATTGGCCACACCTACTGATCTACTGATAGTTCTCTCTGTGCCCCTCGCCTCGCAGTCAGCACCCTGCCACTCAGACCATGACCTAGCGGGATTTCCAGTCAAGCAGGCACCAGCTTGGCTGCGGCCTCCAAATGTAGGTTTTAAGTTTCCATTGTTCTGTTTACCAATAAAGACTCAGGAGTCAGATGTTGAAGTGAAACCTTGCTAGATCGGAGACACTGAGAAGCGACCAGGTGACTTTCATTTTTGGCTGGAGACCCAGCAAGAGAAACGTCGCTCAGCCTTTCAATGATGAATGTCTAAGTCCCTCCCTACTTCCTGTGCATCTCTCTATCCATATTTGTGGATCCTCCATATTCTCTATGGCTAATTCCTGTCAACTAGTCGCTGGCTCTGCCCCCTGATCCAAGGTTAATTTTATTAGCATAGTCTCGGGGTTTCACAGTGCCATCAAATATCAAATATCCTTAAACAGAGGTGTGTCACTGGGGATGAGTTTTGTGATGTCAAGACTGGTGTCGTTCCTGTCTGCCTCTCTGCCTCCTGTTTGCCATTTGAGATGTGAGTGTTCAGTTGTTCCTGCCTTTGCTCTAGCATCATGGACTCTAACCCCCTGAAAACATAAGCCCAATTAAACGCTTTATTTTATAAGTTGCCTTGGTCATGGTGTTTTATAATAGCAATAAAAAATATACATAAATGTTATATATCATATGCACTTCATTTACATCATCTGTAACAATCTCAAAAAAGAAATCTCGGTTTCTGTTTTTATAAGAGAGGAGACTGGGGAAATATGACATCCTTGGTGTACATCCCTATAGAACTTACCGAATAAGAGATGCTCCATAAGGTAAGAGAAACATTGTACCTTTGTCTGGAAAATGTAAAACCAATTATGTTGTAAACCCAATACTATTCAAGAGACACAGCCTACAGCGGGTACTATGTGTGATCTCTGGTCCTGTTACCTCATCTTGTCATTCAAATGTCCCTACCCAGGCCTGCTGGCTGTCAAGCCAGTGAGGGCTACGACCTCCTTCACTCTGCTTCTTTATTCATGCCCCGTGGAGGTTAATCTGAAGGAAGCATGTGCTCCACGTGACATTTGGAAACAACCTGATTCCCAGGGTGAGGAATAGGTGGGCCTTTCCGAACTTTCTGCAGCCAGTCCAGCCCTTACGGAGCAAATTCAGGTGTATAGGAGACCGTGCAGAAGCAGGAACCAGGAAGAAGAAGAGGCCAGCATCTGAGACCTTGCTCTGCCCCTCCACGTTGGCCATGAGCAGCTGGTACCCAGTGGGCAGAATCCTCAAAGCAGTCAAGCACACAAGCCTGGTTGTCTCTTGTGTGGCCAGCTGATCCCTGCTCGGGAGAGCATGCTTTCTATCCATTGCATGTCAGTCTGGGACCTCTCCATTTTCAGGGGTCTCCCTAACTCTCCCCTAAAAAGCCTGATCCTACTCCATGCTTTAAGGCACTGGGTGTGGACTTGGCCAGGGTCAGAGAAGACAGGTTAGCAGAGCGGAGGTGATGGTGTGCTGCCGGTACTCTCTGGTCCCAGGTGCACTGGAGTAGAGCAGGAAGGGAAGTCGTTTGTGTTAGGGACTTTAGGAGGCTCTGGACACAAGCATAGGCACTTCAGGACCCCAGAGACAAAGTGCAGCTCAGTGCCAGGGCTCTGACCTGGCCAGCACCCAGCCCCACTTGACACAGCGCCTGATGGCATCAGGGTTGTATGGAAGGATGTTTTAGGGAAAGCCATGAATGGCATCACAGGAGAGACCCGAGTGGGCTCAGGATGGGAGCTCGTGTAGGTGTCATGGCTTTTGGAGCATAGTCTTACAGGAACAAACTAGGGCTCTGGGCTGGGGAGGTGTGAGGGTTCCTGTAAATGTGTCCCCATTCACACGCATGGTCCCCCTGAGTCTTAGGCATCTGCCCCAGCACAGTGTGAACTCTGGAGGATCTTCTGGCCTTTTCCAGGCCTCAGCACTCTGACCCAGCCTTGCTGAGAGCCCATGGGCTTTGGATGGGAAGAGAAGCATGCCAGGCAAATGTGCATAGGGGCAAGAATGGAGTCTGGGGAAGGCGCAGGGTACAGGCAAGGAAGCCTCTGAGCCAGCCACTGCCCTGCAGGGATGTCAGCTACCAAGCCAGCCACTGCCCTGCAGGGATGTAGGCCCAGGGATGCCAGGTTTCCCAGTCTCCTCTCTTAGGAAAACAGAAACCCAGATTTTTTTTTCTTTTCTTTTCTATTTTAAAAGATTGTCTGATGTGCCTACCCCAGGCTGGCCTCAAAATTTGCTGTTGTTGAGGATGACCATCAGCTTCTCATCTTCTTGTCCCTCCTTCTCAGTACTGGCATCACAGGCCTTTCCCATCGTGCCCAGTTTATACTGCACTGGGTATCAAACCGAGGGCTTCGCACATGCTAGGCAAGCATTCTACCAACGGAGCTACTTGCCCAGTCCCCAAGCCCAGGTTTTTAAGATGAAATGTACTTATTTTCAAATGTAAACATTGGCAAGTGTGAAGTTATTGTCTGTATTTGCCTGTTGAGCTCTACTGTCTGCTTGACTGTGGCCTGGGAAGGGGAATCTCTAAGTAAGATCCTCTCCCTGGCCCTGATCACTCATCCAGTTGCATTGGACAACGGACAAAATGAATAGGATTGGGCAGCAAGGTCAGGATTCTTATTCCACGTTCAAAGTCAGGTCTTCTATTGCCCCAGGGTCTGTCTATGTCATCCTGACTGTCCTGGAACCACTCTGGAGACCAAACTGTCCTCAGAACTCACAGAGATCCTCCTGCATCAGCCCTCAGAGTGCTGAAATGATAGACAGATGCCCCCACCACACCTGACTTTTGTTCATGTGTTTTGGACAGTAGCTGTGTTCTCTGTAGTCCCATAGCTCCTGCAGAACCCCTCCCCCAGGCTGCAACTCTCTGAGGTGTGTTAGCCTCTCTTCCCTCTGACTCCAGGTTTAGGAATAGTGAGTTAGTCTCTATATTGTCAGTCTCTGAGGGTCCTTTGCTTGTTCTCCTCATCCTGGCACTATAGAGGCCCATGTAAGCTGTCCCTTCCTTACACGCTCGCCTAAGAAGGCCCTTGGATTGGGCCTGTTTTCCTACTAGGAGCTACCATTCATGACCAGTTTAGCTTGTGCCCGCTGATGGATGCTCAGTGCACGATAGCTAAGCAGGCAGGCCAAAACTGGAAACACGACACAGGCCCACACAACGCTGCTTTAACCCCCACGCTGCAACAAAAGCAGCGCCCCCTCCAAAGAAAAAAAAAGAGCCTTGAGATGCGTCCAACCAGTTTAGTGACTGGTACAACCATGCAAACGCAAACCAGGGATGCACAGGCGACAGGGGGCTGAGGGCAGGGCACTACAGCAGTGTCACAGGGAAACGGGGTTGCCTAATGTTTACGGGGAGGGGGCTGTAGGAGGAAAGACCCACTGGCTGTGCAGGCCGATGACACAGTCCTCAGGGGAACTCGCATCCTGTCGTGAAAGCAGGAACAAGCCAGCCACCTTTACTCCCGGACATAAATTCTTGTGCACACCACATCATCGGCGCCAAATGTCTGCCCGGAGAAGAAAAGGAAAACCGATCAGTACAGATGCCTGTGTGAAAATGTTTAAAACACATCACCGAGACGACAGACTGCCCCATTTACAACTCTCCCTATCAGCCTTCAAGTTTCCTGAGCTGTGTGCTCAGGGCAGAGAGCAGGCATTCTCCCCTGAGCAAGCTCCTGCCCAGCAAAGACGCAATAGGGCACGGAACTATGTTCTCATTTGCTTCCAGCACCTGGGGGCGCTGACATAAGATACACACATTTCCTGGCTCTAGTTTAGAAACGGGACTGGAAGGAGATGGATGTCATATCAGGTATTTCTGAAAGGCTTCTGTGTCCCTTCAAGTGACCATGCAAGAGTGAGGGGCTTGGGCAGCTAGAGCCGGATGGAACTGTGGTTTGGAGATAAGGTGGAACTGCCTTCTGGGAAGCAGCCATCGAGCCTGGGAAACGACAGCCCGATGTAAGGATAGCCAGTCTTCTGTACACATGGGTTCTACACCCTCACAGTCAACCGAGCACAGATTAATAATATTCGCTTAAAATCTGCATACATCCTAAAGGTAGCCAGCTTTTTCTTATATGCTATTTATTATTCCCTAGACAATACAGCATGACACATTTGCATGGATTCATATAGTATCGGATATTATAAATATGGAATGGCTGTAAACTAGGAATGATGCAGGAGGCTGTATGTAGGCCAAAGGCTACACCCTTTTATTAGGGAACTTGAATATTGGTGCCAGCACGGGTCCTGTAACAAATCCCTTATGGATGTGGAGGTATAGCTATAGTACATCACCTCCAAACTAAAACATCAGTCTCAGATATAAGAATTGGCCTTCTGATCTAACTCTGCAACCCACAGCTGGGCCAGGCTCTCCCTCTCTTGGCCTGCGCAGGGCGGGCAAAGGGTGTGTTGAGAGGCAGGGTGACTTTAAACAAGATGGGTCTGAAGGTTCTTTCCAGCTAGGATTCTATGACTCTTTGTTGGTTAGAGGGAGGCTATAAATCCTTCCACGGACGGGAAGGGACATTTTTCTTCTGGTTCCTGAAGTGGTAGCATCTGTATAAGTAAGCTGTCTCAAACCCCCACGAACTGCCAATTACTCACAGGCCTGCTCTCCTGGAATTCTCACAGTCAGAACAGGAAAGCAAAGTGTGTGCAAAAAACAAGGACAAAAAGGGCTGCAGAGGTGGCTCAGTAGTTAAGAGCAGTGGCTGATCTTGCAGACCAGGGTTTGAGTCCCAGCACCCATGTGGTGACTCACAAGAGTCTGCAACTCCAGTTCCAGGGGATCCAACACCCTCCTTTGGCCTTCATGGGTACCAGCATACATGTGGTACAAAGAAATACATGAAGGCAAAACACCCACAAACATAAAATAAAAATTAAAACAAACACACAAAAAAAGATAAACTCCTCAGTTGGCAGCCTTGATGAGGGAAAGTGTGTGTTGACTTATTGCAGGGCCCTTACCTTCCAGATTCCCCAGATGCTGGCAATTCAAGAGAAGCTAAAACTATTGTGCTAAGCATTTAATTACTTTAAGGTCTCCAGAGTCTTTTTTAAAATCTCTATATTTATCTTTCCACGCTGGGTCTTACCCACACTAGGCAAATGTCTTATCAGTGCCATTGTTTGATTTTAGTCAGTGTAAGAATGGGATGTATTTCTTACCCTTGGAGCCCTTAGTGACCAGATGCTCTTAGGATATTTGCTAAGGCATCACCTGCTTCCAAGAAATGGTTCTTGCACACAGTGAGTATTAAGGAGTTCCTGACAAGATGGGCAATTTAAGGGCTTTGTGTCTGCACATTAGTGAGGAATGCAGATGATTCTGTCCTGGGCATGTGTTGGGATGGGGTAAAGTTCCCATTGTGAGTCTGCTTTTAGATGCTGCATCCCAAGAACTATGCTGATATCCCAGAATTCCTTGAGCTCCATAGCCACATAGACCTTTGGAGCTCACCCAGGCAAAAAAAAAAAAAAAAAAAAAGAAAGAAAGAAAAGCTTCATGACATGGGAAGAAATCCTCACATTTCTCACTCCAATTGAAAATCCCTTTCCAGCCTCCCATTGCTTACATTTATGCTTAGAGGTTCCAGAAAGAAACTCTACAGAGTATTCCAGCGCCGTGTGGGGGAGTAGACTCAGTTTTCAAAGGACGACAATTTACAGCCCATGGCAATTTACTGTTGGCTCTGGGGACACTTATTTCAACTCAACTAAAGTTACTTACCTCTCCTTACGTGAAGATTACATCTCCTAGCGTTTTAGATTTATTAACGATAATAACCCTTGAAACAAAAGCCCACATTTCACATCCCAAATGCCAAGAATTAATGCTCCCTTTGAGGCTTGTATCTATGTTCTCCGAGCCAGGGAAGGATGCCGAGGAGGAGCTGCAGTGTGGGGCAGTAAGGAAGGAAATGTGGCGGAATTCTTCACCGATATTTCGTCTGTGACTCTGGCTGCTCAGTATTACAGAGGTTACCAAAATTCCACTTTTTCAGCATAAACTGACCAATCCTACTTAATCCTCGGCTAGGTTCAAGAACTCTAACATCATCCCTCCTTATGGCCTCTGATCCCCATAAACTACATGTGTCTGTCTCCCTAGATTTCCAAGTCTCAGCCTCAGATTGCTCTCTGAGTCCATGAAGTGGCCCTCTGCTGAAAACATTAGCCAGGTTGCAAATTAACCCTGCTCCTTTTGTCCACGAAAGGAGAAGAACTAGTTAAATCATCCTAGCAAGGGCCAAGAAGAGAGGAAGGGGGAGAGATCAAACAGTCTCAAAGTAACAGGCAGCTCAATTCAGGGTCTTCTTGCAGGCTAAACATGTAATTTTAGGGCTGAAAGGAATCTCAGGGGCCGCAGCTCAATCTCATTTTACAGCTGGAGGATGGGGCTTGGGAAGGACAAAGAAGGTCCAAGCCATAGTCATACGGGACATCTCTCCCCAGCAAACTCTTCAGAGTTCAGTATCTAGGCAATGGGTCAGGAAGTCAACAGCGGTAATGCTAAGGACTGCCCAATGGGGAACAAAGACACAGGTCCTGGTCACTCACAAGGGCTCTTCCTTTCTGCCCTGGGGTGGGAGGTAGCAGTCAGTTCTGAAACATGGAGGGAGGGAAAGTAAGTGGGGCTTGACTGTCCTCTCAGCCTCCCCGGTTTCCTCAGCATAAAACTGGGAAGGTGTGAATAAGTTGAACCATTTGTTTTTCTTCTGGAAATAGGGTCTTGCTCTATAGTCCCCACTGGCCTGGAACTCACGATCCTCCTGCCTCAGCCTTTAGAATGTTACATTACAGGAGAGGGTTAGATATAAACTTGGCCTCATTAGGTAAGGTGTGCTTGTCTGTGAATATTTAAAATGTTTCAGTCTAGTCCAGGCATGGTGGCGTGCACCTTTAATCCCAGCACTCAGAAGGCGGAGGCAGGCGAATCTCTGAGTTCGAGGCCAGCCTGGTCTACAGAGAGAGTTCTAGGACAGCCAAGGCTACACAGAGAAACCCTGTCTGAAAAGTAACAGCACAAAACAAAAATACTAAAAACAAAAAGGTTTCCATTTTCATAGTTTCAGACAGTGCTCCCCTCTCTAGCCCTGGAGAGTCCACCCTTCCACAGCAATGCAGCAGACATTTCCAAATTAGCATTCCTTGCCTGGCTCCTGGGGGCCTCTGGAGTTTTTAAGTCAGGAGTAAAAATACTCTCTATGGCACTGAATGCTGATGTGATAAACAAACAAACAAACAAAAAAAAAACTAGGGAAACTTTTCTCTTCTAGCAAAATGGGTCACGAGAAGGTGAGGATCTCATTATGTATAAGCTGAGGAATTGCACAGCGCCCCAGCATTCCAAGTCAAGAGAGGAGACTGGGTACCACTCACCACTGGGGTTCACAGAATTCTTTGGACAAAGGTCTGGCCCTCCAGCTGCTCTGTTATGATCCTGCCCTCTCAGCCACTCCCCTCTCCCCTGCAACCACTTAACAGTGATTTCCTCTGCTCTCAACGGTCAGCCCAAGCTTTCTGCTCAAATTTTAACCTGTGGCAAATGATTTTCTCCACGAAGGAGCATGAGGACAGCACACGGCCCACATCCGGGGATCACCTGGGGAGCCCTGGAGTTGTCTCAGACTCAAAGGGCCCTTACCAGGATCAGCTCATCATTGGCCAGCTCTCGGGTCCAGTAGGTTTTGGGGCCATCCCCCTCAAGAAGAGTCTGTGTGCAGTGAATCTTGTTCTCGTTCTCCCAAGTGGGCAAACTCTGCAGGGCAGGAAAACCATTAGTGATATTAATTATAGTCTCGGCAGCGGGGTGGGGAGAACACAAAGAACCCTGGAGAATAATTGCCAGGCAGAAAAGCAACACATGGTCCTTGTCAGCGGGGCACAGCATCCTTTCTGCTAAGCCACAGAGAGTGCAAACCCAGAGTGCAGGTCGCGGATTTTATGGAGTATAAATATACCTTTTTAACACACACACAGACACACACACACACACACTCTCACTGGAGCAGCAAAGCCTTAGGCATGCTTTGCTGTCTAGGAATAAAATTCAGAGCACGCGAGGATTCACTTACACCAACACAGAGACCCTCTCCCAGCAATCTGGACTTTAAAACACCTTCATGTCAGGGTCACAACATGTTAAAACCGTTGAGCCGTCATGGTATTTGCAATTCCGCCGGTGGCAGGCAGATGAGAAGGTGGGTCCCTGTCCAGATTCTGGACTAACACAGTTCTTTCTCTGCATTCCTCACCAGCGCGCTCTAAAAAACCCACGTCTGTCTGTCTGTCTGTCTGTCTGTGGGGATAAAAGGCTCCACTGTCCAGGCTGCATCCTTCTAGAAATATTTTAAAAATCAAGTCAACTTGAAGGTTTTTCAGGGGGTTGGAGGTGGACAGACAAAAGGGGGAGTCCCTGTAGTTTCTCCGTGTCTATATACAGCAAAGTGAGGTGCAGCTGGACTGGGTGGTGCTGAATGTGCACACAATCACCTTTTAACACATGGGACTCCTTCATTAGGCAGGGGATGGGGGAAGGGAAGGGGAACTCCTAAGCCCTGCTCTCTCCAGGGTGTTACCTGATTCTTCTGTTGTTCTTAAATCAGAATTGCCCTCGCTGGCCAGCATTAGATGTCTCCGAACTGAGCCCTCCTTACTGCTAAGCCAGCTTCCCCACCGGTCCCCCTTCCTTCTCCACTCTGAGCACTCTTAAGTTTTTTCCTTCCTGTGAATGCTGAGGATTGAACCTCAAGTCACACTAGCTTCAAGCAGGAATCAATGCTGATAGGCAAAGACTGCCCCATGCCTGAGGCTGCTACTTGGGGCTGTGTCTCTCTGTCCTTCCAAACATGGTAACTAGAATCACAATTGGACCAGACAGGTATGGGCTCAGGAAAGAGGAAAAAAATAATTTCCCACTCTTTAGAATGTTGTTACAATACAAAAACATCCCCCCCCCCTCACTTTGTAGGCCTGACTGGTCTTGAGCTCACAAGAGATCTGCCTGCCTCTGTCCTCGGAGTACTGGGATTAAGGGCATGGGCTACAGTACTTGACCTCATTTGCAAAATTTTTTAGAACACTGGAAAAGCTGGATATAGTGGTTCAGTTTGTGATCCCAGCACTTGGCAGAAACAGGAGGGCTGAGGCAAGCGGATCCAGCCTGGGCTATGGTGAGCAAGATCCTGTATTGAACAAATAACCAGACAAGAAACAAATACACAGAACAACAACCAACAAAGACCCACAGTGGAGAAAGGGGGACGTCCTGTTTAAATGAGCTAGCAAGGCCAGCCTTACACTCAGTGCGAGGCTTTCACAGTGAGGTAGAGTCATTTGCTCCAGACCACTCACTCATCCTTTGGTCGTGTTTCAGAAATTAAAAAACAAAAACAAACAAACAAACAAAAACATCTCTTGTCTTTTGGATATAGTGGTGGTGGAAGCCTGTACTCCCAGCACTCCAGGGGGTGAGGCTGGAAAACCCTGAGTTTGAGGTCACCAAGTCTACACACCTAGAGTTCCAGGTTAGCCTAGCAGGGCTATATAACAAGCCTTGTGTTCTCAAACATCAATCTCAATCTCTCCCCTTCCCCTCCCTCCCTCTCTACCCGTCTCCCCCTAACCACCTCTTTCTGCCTCTCACCCTTGAGGACTTAGAAAGGACATTTAGTACATTTTCTCAGCTAGAACCTGTGTTGCTTTTACTTTCAGAAGAATTTCACCATTCCTTTCAAGACCTCTGTTGAACACAGAAAGGCAGGATGGAGTGGCAGGCGATCCAGACTGTGCAACGGGATCCAAAGCATCCCCCTATGGTCTAGGGACTCAGGGGATAGGACCCTAGATCAGCCACCCCACCTACGGCAGCTGAGCAGGACAAGAGGCAACAAGAGCTAGCTAGCGCTGAAGGCGCCACTAGAGAGGCACTAACCACAGCCAGGATCACACAGCCACCCAGAGTGCGCGCTTTAAGCGCGCTTATTTGCGTACGGGGGATGGTATAGAGAGGGAACAGGGGTAGGGTTTTTTCCTGAGCCCAGAACCAGTAAGGCACACAAACCTCCCGTGACACACCCTGCAACGAAAGCGCGCCCGCTATAGCGGGCTAAGGGTTGGAAGGGATACCGGAGAAGGAAGGAAGGAGGTGCGGTCTCTGCGGCCTCACCCTGCACTTGCGTCCGTCCACTGTCTCCTCCTCGAAGCCCTCTCCGACCTTGAAGTTGATCTCCGTGGTGCGCACCGTGGTGGATGTCTTGATGTAGAACTGATCCCCATCCTGGCGGATCTCCACGTGAGGCTTAGACGCAGCCGCCACTGCCACCTTCCTCAGCATGGCGTTCACACCTGCACGAGGAAGCACGGGCTCGGGTCTCAGGTCCTTACCCCTGGCCCCCCAGATTTGTTTGGCATTGCCCAAATCCTATGACTTTAGTCAGGGCTCTTGAATTAGTTCCACTTGTCTCTGTCCTCTCCTGGGCTTTCAAGAAGAGAAACTGAGGTTCAGAGATGGCAAGTGGCATTCCTGAGCTACCCAGCGCTTTCATGGCGAGATCTGGTCTCAAACAGTCCCCAGCTTAAAGTTCCTGCTCCTCACTGTGGTCTAGCATGAGATAAAGATGGAACCGTCGAGAAAAGCACCAAATGTCCAGCAAACGTTAGTTGAACCGGCTGGTTCCAGAGCCAACGCTCCTCTGCGATTCCGGGGACGCAGAGGAAACAGAGAGTTTTATTACTCCACAGACTCCCCCCTGCCTGAACCTCCCCGGACCACCCTCTTTGGGGCAGGGGTACCTCGCGGCTGCCTTCTGGCAGACCGGGCACGCTCTCCGCACCAGCTTACCCAGTGCCTTGAGGAGTTCGTCGAAATTCTCGCTGCTGCGCATCTTCCAGGTACCGGCGAAGTTGGGCATGGTGGCTGTGGCGGGGGCGGCGGCGCGAAGGCAGCGGCAGGCACGGGGACCTCTGCTGAGGAGCGGCAACACACTGCGCTGCAGGGAGAGACTGGCGTTCTGTGCCCAGCCGCACGCGCCTTGAGTCACTAGGGGTAGCGCCCACCCCCCCCCCTTCTGGGGCCCCGCCCTCAGGTCCCGCCCCTGCTCTGCGCGGGAGCGGGGAGGGGTGGCCCCACGAAGGGTGAGCACGACTCCCTGCCCTATGGTGCCCCTCATCATTCATTTCGCATCTTTCCAGCCGCCGGTAAGGCAGCTAGGAACCTGCTCTCCCCGGGTGCCTCCTCCACCACGCCGCCCACATCCTACTTTAAAGTGGGTGGTGGGAGAGGATTAATGAAGCCAGGTCGTCCTGGAGGAGATATATGAAGCTAGCTAGGTAGTGGGGTTTCAGGGATCATGATACCATTTCTCTACTTTTGGCTATGTTTGCAAATGTGCTTTCTGTGAGGTTGCAGTAACTAGTAAGGCCATCGGGATGGGAACCACTTTCTTCCCACCCAGCAGTACTTTCTGGCTGCCACTAGCCAGACCATGGGGTCCCCTCTGCTCTGGCTTTTGAGTTAGCACATACTCTGAGGCCCAATTAGAACAAGTGGCAGGAAAGGCCCAACCCCCACCCCTGCCAGTCGTGGACTCACTGAACTCGGGCTAGCGACTAAGGCTCGCGGGTCTTCTGCTTAAGACCGAAGGAAGTCCAGGCCAACATGGTCCCTTTGTTGTTGGCTTAAGACAGGGTAGCTGTAGAAGAGATTGAACAAGCAAAATGCAGGGAAATGCAGCCGTTTGTTTCGCCTAAAATTGCGGGGTTTGCGCTCTGCAGGCCAACTGGGAAGGCCTAGTGAGGAAGCCTAGCTCCTGCCTTTGCTTTGACAGGGGCAGATCTGAAAAGGAACGCCTGGCCCCAGAGTCTCCACTGAGGGGGTCCACACACTTCAGCCGTGCCTTTCCAGCTTTTCCTTCATACCTCAAAATTTCATTGCAACCTCTCTCTCCTTCCCCTGTTTCACCATTGGTACTCCTCAGCCAAAATGTCCAGGTCAGCACCCTAGAACCAGCCGCACACGGCCCCATCTCAGCCTTTTGAGCGTGGTGTGCTCTCTCCCTGAGTGTGTATGTGGTGGGGAAAGCTCTCCTATTCATCAAAGTGCTGTTGTCATGCTGTATATGTGTAAAATTGTTTCCTAACCAGATCACTTTTCTCTGAACACACAGGGTCCTTTGGGGCCTGCTCTTATTCCTGTCTTGACTGCTGAGCATTGACCATTTAGAGCGTGGTGATCAGCACTGATCAATGCATCCTCATTTCCTCAGGCTCAGCCAGGTGCGGCTCACATGTGAATCGATGTTCAAAAGATGCAAATGTCCCACGGCCTCCAGGAGCTGTGGGGGTGAGCTTGCCCCAAAGACCTGGAGGTGATGAGCACTGGGTGCTCACTGAAGAGGGGGCCCGCACTTCTGGAAGTGGCTGAGACCGGTCTGCCCAGGGACCCTGAGAGGCCATCTAAGACAGCTGAGGACAAGGGGGGCATGGGAGGGGGCAGCTCGGTACATGTGCCATCTGTGCCCTTGTAGGGGTCATAATGCTTAGAAGGACTTGGTAGCTGGATTGGAAAATGGACAGCACTTCTAGCATTGGCATCTTGAAATATTTTATTCTATGTCTTTATGTGTGTGTGGCACGTGCATGTGCACCTATGTGTAGAGGTCAAAGGTGAACATCAGGGGTCATCCTCTAATGCTCATCACCTTGTTCTTTTCAGCAGGGTCTCACTGAATCTGGAGCTCACCAACCGGGCAAGACTGGCCAGCATGCCCCGATGCTGGCCCTAGTGATCCCATCTCCATCTCCCCAGCACCGGGATTCCATGACATTATGCTTGGATTTTCATGAGGACTCGGGCCCTCATATTTGTCTGACAAACACTTTACCACCGGAGCCAGTTTCTCCATCTTGAAATTCTTCATCTTTCAACAAGGGGCTCTGCATTTACATTGTGCTCTGGGATCTACCAGCTAGGTATCCTGTCCTGGCTGTGTCAGCAGAGAAGAAGCTGCCACAGAATCAAACGTGACAAAAAATTTAGTGTCTCTACAGCGATGGGACCGAAAGGAGGATGTCATGAAACGAATGCAGACCTTCACCTCCGTTCAACAAAGATAAGGATGGAGCTGAGGCTGAAGGAGCAGAAGCTGGAGCCAATACCATAGTTTATAGCCCAGGGAAAGTTAGCAAAGACAGCGCTGTGGATGAGGCAGAACAGCAATGGGCAGGTTTTGCAGCAGAGGCATTTCATGGACTAAAGGGAAAGGAGAAAGAGAAAGAAGGAAAGATCCATGATAAAGAGATGGGCGGGGAGGTGGCTCTATTGGTGAAGTGCTTGGTGTGCAAGCATGAGGACCTGAGCTCAGATCCCTAGCACCCATGTAAAAAGTCAGGCGTGGTGGGCATGCTTGTAATGGTAGTGCTGGGGAGGGGTAGATCCCTGGTGCCTACTGGCTGGTCAGTCAGGCTGGCTGTGCTGGTCATCTCCAGGTTCAGTTTGTCGTAAAATAAAACGGAGAGCAAGTGAAGAAGACACTTAACATCAGTCTCTAGCTTCCATGTGCATGTGAACACACGTGCAAATACACATGAACACACACATACACAACACACACACACACACCAAAAAACAGAGAAAGGGAAGCCAGAGTGGGCATAAGGAGTTAAGAGGTGTATGCTCCCAGATTGGCTTTGTCGCAGCTGAAGATCTGGGGCCTGTGCTGAGGGCTTCTTTTCCACCGCAGAGAACCTGGGAATTGTACTTACTGTGTAAGCTAACAGTGCCTGCTGGCAGGGGTGTGGTCCAGTCAGCGGGGAGCATGAAGAGCAGGTCTGAAGGGAATGAGAGTGTAAGTGGTCTGATTATGCAAACCAGAACTCCGTGTTTTCCAGTATGGTTGAACTATATAACCAGAAAGGGGTGAGGCGGAGACCTGAGAAGTAGGCAAAAGTCTTCCACCAAGGACAAAAGGCCACAAATGTAGTAGGGAGTTGTCTGTCTTCTCCTTTCCCCGAAGGACATGATGGGTGTTTTGTAGAAAATGAGGGATAGGTTGCACGATGGGGCACCCCTTGGCAGAGCCTCAGAAGAGCCCCCCTCTATGAATACTAAAAGTAACTGCATACAGAGACCGGACACTGGGTACCATGGAGGCTCCAGCTTAATGAAGAGTATGCTTGTCTCTAACCTCCTTGAGACTCTAACACTTAGGGACATCATGGTGGATGTGCAGCCTGAAGCCCAAAGACAGAAAAGTAGGGCAGCTGAGAATGGTAGCAAGGAAAGTTTAAGGTGGCTGACAAGATAACTCAGCTGGTAAAGTCACTTGTGGACAAGCCCAATAACCTGAATTCAAACTCCAGAGCCCACATAGTAGAAAGAGAGGGCTGGCCCTCACAGGTTACCCTTTGACCTCCACAAGCACACTAGCAATACACCCCACACACCAAACAAATGACCTAATTAAATCTTAAAAATTCCTTTTTAAAAGAGAAAGTATTGAGTTGAAGGGCCAGGAGGCCTGGACAGAAGATGGAAGGCCATGAAGGTGAGATGGGGCATGGGGGCTGGGGAGAAAACAGAGCAGCTGCTAGATATGTGTGTGCTTTGAGGTTGAAGGCCTCTCAGTCGGGGCAGGTGGGCAGTCAGAGCCAGAGATGCTGGGGTCCGTGGCTGGTGATGGTGAACCATCTGCAGGATGCTGAGTGACCTAGGAATCATGAAGCAGAGCAGATGGCATCCTCTAAACGTCTCCATCCTGCAGAGAACCATTTCTGCTAAGGCCACTCAAGAATAGTGAGGGCCGTGTGTGTGTGTGTGTGTGTGTGTGTGTGTGTGTGTGTGTGTTGAGGGGACCAAACTGAGGCTAGGCTATGAAGGCAGAGAGACAAAGAAAGTCACCATTCTGGGCCGTCAAAGTTAGGGACTGGAGCAGGTGACCATCCCTGAGGACCTAGGACTCCAGTTATTCCCCTCGTGCCTCACCCAAGAAATCTTCCCAGCACTGGGGTGCCTGTGACGATGTCTATCTCTCAGGGGCTGGAGCTCAGGCCTGCATCCTTTCTCCAAGGCCTCTTTGTTCCTCGACTGGCCGTTTAGCTGACTTCTGTTGCCAGCCTCTCCCGGGCCACTGACCTGCATCTCTGCGGGGACATTTCTGTTGAGCTTTGCTATTCTTACTTGGAGGCCTGCCAGGCCCCCTGCAACCCCCCTCACTTCCCTATCCCCCACCCCCATCGCTGTCCTGGCCCCTGCCTTCAGGCAGACCCAATTCATGCTGAAAGAATGGGGGTCAGAGTTCAGTCCCCGAAAGCTAGGGGCTCTGGAGCGGCCCCAGGAGGAATCTTCGAGGCAGCTCTCCATAGTGGGGGCTGGGGCCACTATGCTCTGCCCAGGATAGTCTGGGAGTCAGCAAAACAGGACAAAGGGCCGGATTCTGAGGAAGAGTGGCATGCAGGCTGCACACCCTACATGCACAGGGATGCACACCCTACATGCACAGGGCTGCACATCCTGCATGCACAGGACTGCACACCCTGCGTGCACAAGGTTGCACACCCTGTGAGGGGGCTGAAAGGGACACTGCGCTGGGAGGTACAAGGCAGGCAGCTCCAGGGTGAGAGCATCTGGGGACCACGGCATCTGCAGGCAGCATTTACTGAGCTTTTACTTCATGCCAGGCAGCACAGCAAAGATTTCACATGCACTCACATGTTTGTCCAATGAGATGCGCTGGAGAGAAAACCAAGGCAGAGTGGCATGCCATGCCCAAGACCCCTCAGCTAAGAGGCAGAGCTGGAAGAGAAACTGGAGGGCGACAGGGAGCTGACCCCAGATTCACGCTAGTTTACTGCACAGATGGGGTCCTGAAGCCCACATGCCTATTCCTAGGTCACACGGGGAAGCAGGGGGCAGTCTTCACCCCTTCCCTGTCATCCATGATCTCAGGAAATCCTGGGAGATTTCTGGCCAGCTGAATGCTAATGAGAGCATCTCTTCTTAGGGTCAGAAGAGAGTGTGGTACTTCTCTGTCTGGCTGAGACCGCTTCTGGAGCTGACGTGAATTAATAAATGTGAAAACAGGTGGCAATCATCAGTCGCTGTGCTCAACACCACTCTCATTCTTGGCCTGCCCACTAGTGGAAATGGGAGCCAGAAATTCTTTGAGCTCTCATTGATTCATTGAACACTTTTCTTCTGGATGCGCTCTCATCTGAGCCTGCAATCCTCAGGAATTTTGATATCCATCATATACATTAAGAAACTGAGGATTGAGAAAAATTGACCCACGTAAGACCACAGAGAAACAATCAACAAAGTCAGGGCTGGAATCTATGGTAGTCTCAAAGCAGGGTTCATAGGTGAGGTTGGGTCCAGCCTCCACCATGATGGGGACAGAGAGAAAGAAGGAAGGCAGGGCAGCAAGAGACAGAACACAAATCAGTGCAGTGTGGAAAGAGAGATAGAAGACAAGCTGTAGGCCAGCAAGGAGGAGCCCCGGGAAGCCACGACGCCTGCTGGAGGGTGCTGCCTCTCATTGCAAGGCAAGGTCACCTCAGGGATGGCAAACCACCTGGGTACAGACATAACTTTGCAGGGACAATACATGATGTCCACACTGCAGGGACAATGCATGACATCCACGTTGCAGGGACATTGCATGATGTCCACATTATAGGGACAATGCATGACATCCACGTTGCAGGGACAATGTGTGACTTCAATGTTGCAGGGACAGTGCGTGACTTCCACGTTGCAGGAACATTGTGTGATGTCCACGTTGCAGGGACAGTGCGTGACTTCCACGTTGCAGGGACATTGCGTGATGTCCACATTGCAGGGACAATGCGTGATGTCCACGTTGCAGGGACATTGCATGATGTCCACACAGGGGTTCGCTAAAATTGCATACATTGCTGATGTCAAGATGTTAGATTTCAGGGGCTTTGGATATAGCTCACATGTAGAGTGCCTGTCTGTCATGCAGAGGGTTCTGAGCTCCATCTTCAACAGTGCAAAATTAATCCTATTTCAACTCAGACTTTCAACTCCTCTTGGAAATGATTTGATGACCCAGGACCATCTCCAAGCTAATAACCTTTGATGGATTAAATTCTGGCTTTGGGGGCATATGTTGATGTCCTAATCCCTTAGTTTTACAGAATGTAAGCTTAACTTAGAGACAAGCCCTTTAAAGAGGTAATCAGAATCAGATGAGGTATTTGCCATGGGCCCTAATGGTTACTGTTGGTGTCCTTATGAGATGGGAAAACTGGGGTCTAGGAAGATGGCCCAGCTGATAAAGTGCTTGCCACGTGAGTGTGAGACCCCAGTTTGAATCCCCAGCACCCACATTAAAACAATGAAAACAAAAGCTATACATGGTGCCACATGCTTGTAATCCCAGTGCTCAGAGTTGAAGACAGGTGGATCCTTGGGGCTTCTTTACTGGTCAGCCTCGCAGAGTGGGTAAGATCCAATCAATGAGAGATCCTGCTTCAGAAAAATAACATAGTGAGCAATTGGCAAAGTGATCCTAACACACACACACATACAAATACTCCTGTACACACCCATATACATACTGAGAGGAGCAGAGGAAGGGAGAAAGGGGGAGAGGAGAAAGGAAGGAAAGGAGGAAATTTGAACACATAGAGAGCCCAGTTACAGGTCCTGTTCAGAAGGAGCCAGTCCTGCCACTCCCTGATCTCAGACTTCAGCCTCCAGAATTAAGTGCAAGTCTTTCAGGTCATGGTATTTCCTTAGACAGCCCTAGCCAATCAATATACCACCCTTAGCAAGCCAGTCTGGATGCCAGTCAAGGGAGTCCTCTAGATATCCCCTCCTCCAAGCTTTGATCATCCCTCCTGCCGCTAGCTTGTAAAGCCGTAGAGGTAGAACTGCCTTTTCAGGCAGTAGAACTATCCCACTGTGAGGCAGGAATTCTGAGGACCTGCTCCACAAAACCCGGTTAACTGAAGCTACAGAAGGGTGGGAAGAATTCAAGTCCCCTTGGTTGATGGGCTGGTAGCAGGCCGGCCATGGTGGTGAGGTTTGAACTGTCTGCCGTGCAGGGAAAAGAAATGCTCTTCAGTCTGAACTGGGAAAGATGCCTGATGGCTTGCACCCTGTGGGCTATAGCCAGGTGGCATCAACATCGCCTGAGACCATGTTAGAAACATAGAAGTTCGGGTCCCAGCCAGAGCTGCCGTCTGAGAATCCACAGGTACCATACTCGCCAGGATATCTGGATCGTATTCAAGTGACCACATGGCTACACCATGGGATTGCACGGGGCTAGCAATACCTAGATGACTCCCCCAGGAACTCCACTGAAATTATTCTAGGGTTTGATTTAGACACCAGATTTTGAAACATCTTCCAATGATTGTGATGCCAAGGCACGTCTGAGAGCTCGCTCTGCTGTAGGCATTGACAACTTCTGATGGCTGAGCCATAGCCCACAAATACTGGAATAAGGGAGCTCAGAAAGCGAGTGAAGCCGGAAGACACCTGCTTGACCAAGATCCAGTGACTGTTCTTGGCAGAGATGGGACACACGGGTAGGAGCTTGGATGCTCTGTTACTGCTCAAAGTTTTTTCTATCTCTTGGGTCTAGAAAATGCTTCATGGGAGGAGTTTTGTCCTGAAGAATCCAGCTGATTTGAGTCCTTCTTGTGAAATCCAAGATGTGCCCAGTTTCTGAGAAAGCTGGGGAAGGCAACCAGGCTGCTGCTGGTTCTCATGAAGGCTGAAGGGAAAACATTCCTTCCTGGAAACCAGCAAGGGACCTCAGGAAGATGCGGGGGGGCGGGGGGGGGCACGACCCTGCTCCCATGTACTAGTCTTCCTGCCATGCTGTGGTCATCACTCAGTGATCCTTAACTGGGACTTTCAGGACTCAAATGTCGCCTCCCACAGAACTTCTACCCTCATTTTTTCACAGTGACTGGGAAGGTAGAGGATAAGAAAGTGTAAGGACATGATGCCTGGAGTTCTGGAGCCCCATATTTGAGATTCAGCTCCTCATTAACTGACTGTGAACTTTGGGTTAGGTATAAAAGCCCTCTGAGCCTGAGCACATCTGTGGATTGGGGGGATACTGATAGCCATGGATGCACGGATCTGGGACAGTCACAAGGAAGAAGGTATGCGAAAGTGTACCTGGGAACACTGCCCACGCTGGAGAGATGTTCCTGTTCTGTATCCTGGTAAGGGCGGTGCTTGTGTGATACACTCCATGCACACACATGTAACCATGAAATATTAGCCTATAAATGCATGTATGTGCTCACATGTCCACCTTTCCCTACTCAAGTCTGTCAGGGCCAGGTGTGCCTCAGAAACCTAAATTTTGCAGATTCTCCAAGCCAGTATGATATCTCACAGTCAAACACTTTACTATTATAATAGGAAATTCTGTGAACAGTCACATGAGATTGGGTACAGAAAGGCTCCATGTCTGTTCTGATCTGATTTCATTTTCAGAATATTTTTGACTTCAGAGCAAGGAAAGGGACTGTATGCATACCTGTAACCATAATACTTGGGAAGCTGAAGCAGGGGGATCACTGTTCAAGGCACAGCAAGACTCTGTCTCCAAAAAATAAGAGAAGGGTTGGTATGATGGCTCATCAGATAAAGGTGCTTACTGCTAAATCTCATGAGCTGAGTTCAAGATTACCAGAATCTACCTGGTAGATGAGTTGCCCTCTGACCTCCACATGAGTGCTATCACATGCAACACACACACAATTCATACACAAATAAGTATTAAACTAATCTCCTTGTTGGGGAGATGGCTCAGCGGGTACAGTGCTTGCTCTGCAAGGATGAGGACTGAGTTCCACCCTTAGCATCCATTCCTAATCCTGCTTCAGCCTCCCAAGTGCTGGAATACAGACTGGTACCATTATTTCTGGTCCACGTGTGATTTTATATGTTTTGGTACTGAGTTAGAGTGCCCGACTATCTCAGTATGCCTGGGACTAAGGAAAGTTGTAAGGACATAGGATTTCCGTAGTAACATGAGAATGTCATGGGTAAACTGGGGCAAGGAGCTGTCCTGTTTGAATTGTCAGTGCAACTATCTGGTTGTATTCTGTGATTCTCTTTAGTGGGTACCTCCTCTGCGTACCCTGGTATGCACATCTGTGGGTGTGTGATATTTACTGAGTGTGTCTGTGTGTCAGCCTCTGCACCTGTCACATGCTTCTCCTGTGTCATTCTGGTCATGTGTCTATCTGTGTGTCCCATGCCTCCTGCCCTGATTGTATATCTCAGATTCTGCATATTTATGTCTGCAGGATGTAGAATTGTCTCTCTTTGTGTGTTTCTGCATATCACTGCTATTTCTTTGTATGTGTATGTATGAGTATGTATGTGTATGTGTATGTATCCATATGTGTATGTATGAGTATGCATGTGTGTTATGTGTGTGTACATATGTGTTTATGTATGTATGTGTATATGTGTGTGTCTGCAGTACTGAGGACACATCTTCTACCTCTGCCTGTGAGTCTGTATTTAGGTGGCAGAAGCTGTCCAGGGCAGCCCCAGGGTGGTCCTGGGCAGTTTAGCATGTCCTTGATTTCTTCTCTTTCCACAGCTCTCATGTCCACCTCTTTCTGAACCCAGGCCCTGCTCAGCCCCATGCCAGAGCCACTTCACGGTACCCACGCACCCTTTAGGACTCCACAGCATCTTCCTTTACCTCAGCTCTTCACATAACCGTACACCCCAGGTTCTCCTCACTCCACACCTTCCCCTCTCAGCACCCTCTTTGAGAGCTTGCCCCACCTGTCTTTCCGGTGTCCTTATCTTTTTCCTGCTCACCTCCATCTCATTTGCACTGTAAAGCCTCACCCCAACTCCCAGAATCAAGCATCTGTGGCCTCCTGAAACCCTAGATGGGCAGAGGCAGGGAAATAAACAGGGAAGGCTCTGTTTATTGAGTCACCCAGCTACCAGAAACTAGACTGCCTTGTCATACAGTCTGTGTTCTCGTGGCTGCTTGGCGAATGAGGGAATTAAAGCTCAGAGGGGCCGGGATACCAGCCCAAGGTCTCCCAGCTGAGAGGTAAGGAAGCTGGTTCCACAGTCTGAACTCTTTCACCAGGATATCATATCACTCTCTCTTTTGGGTGCCTGCCTGCCTCCTGGGCCTATGGATCCTTTGCGGCCTGAAACTGCCTTCCCAGTGCTCAGCGCCAGCTGGGTACCTCGTAGACACTCCATAAAGGTTTCCTGAATGAATTTCTGCTCTTGGAAACATCCTTAGCTTTCATTAGTGTGATTTACACAAGTGCTGGGATTCTCTAGGCCGCAAGACTGGAGATCGGTTGGCCATAATTTATCAGAAAACGTGGCAGCAGCTCCAGCTCTCCTTTCAGTGCAAAGGGAGAAGGTAAATTGATGGCCAGCAGCCCAGCATGGCAGGCCTGTGCAGTGGCACCCACCCCAGCTAACGCTGTGAAGCTCCAACAGGGATGACCCTCCATCAGTCCCCCATGTGGCTCTGATCACGCAGGCCCTTCCACCTGCTGCCTAAGGGTGGCCACAGTGGGGTCAGCTGCCTCTCATCGATCGCGCTGCTCAGATCGACAAATGGTGCCTTTGAAAGTCCATAAAAAAAGAGAGACACTCATCCGTCCCTGATCGATCACCTCTTGCTGCCCCCTGTGCGGCACGTGCGGATGTGGCACAATGCAAGCTTGTCACGGGTGCTTGATCTCCCCAGCAGGATTAATGGCTTCTCCCATGTGACTCCTACCCACCTCCTTCCCCTCACCCTGAGCCAGGCATTTCCAGACAATACTCAGTGGCTGAAGAAGCCCCAAGCTCCCCGAGGCCCTCCTTAATCAAGATTGACAGATATGGGACACAGCATCTATAGATACCCCCAGGCTTCGGGAGAAGCCTGAGCCTACTCCTCCTGGGGCAGGCAGGCAGGACAGCTGCCTCAGCCTTCCCAGATGTCCAGGGGAATCCATTCTCTTCTGATCTCGGACGCAGCTGGCGGAGCCCTAAGAGGCCTACCTGAAGGGCCTTGGGCCATGCCAGAGCAGGCCATCAGATCAAAGGGCTCCAGCTCCGACAGGCTTTTGAGCATGGAGCTGAGGACACTGGCTTGCTTCTCACTCCAGTCCTGGTGACAAGCTAGCTCAGTGCCCTTTTCCTCCCAAGGCTGCCTCTGCTTGGCCTGTGAGTGATGAAGGAGGTTTCCTGGGCTATGACGGTGATTGCATTAGTGCTGATAACTTCAAAATTAATCATTATAATAAGACCTGCCGGGCTGCTGATGGAGACGGATGGCTGCTCCACCTTCTGGTGGCACCGTGCTCCCTGCCGAGCAGCGAGATCATGTCCCCATCTTCACAGCTCCCCGGGGCCCTGCAGGACGCGAATATTGAATTAACATCCCTCTCTTACTCTCTGGAGCGCTTGTGAATATGATTCCTGGGCTGTACTGTTACCTCAGCAGGACACCCCACAAACCCTTCTGCTTGAGGGCAAACACAGGGAACGGCATGGCAGTTCAGCACCTCATGTCTCACCAGTGCCCACCTATGACTCAGGCCATCTAGGGGCATTGAGTCTGGGCACCGCCCATGGTCCCTTCCATAGGACCCAAAGTAGAAATCAGAGGGCTACCTTGCCTTTAGACCCACCATAGGGCAGGCAGGCAGTGAAGAGACCTTGAAAACGCCCCTTAGGACAGCCCTGTAGTAACTCAGCAGCCCTGTAGGAGAAGGGAAAGACCCCAGGAAAAGGCCTGACTTCTCCCCACCTCCACCTAGAGACAAATTCACATAGCAACGAGGCACCTTGCCCTAGTGTGAACAAGGCACACGCAGGGATCTGAGGGAAAGGCACTAGAGTGGGGGTCAGGATGCAGTTCTTGTCCCTGCGCTGTTGCTATAGTATTTGGGGAGGTGAGCTGGCCTCAGCTTTAACACCTACTTTGTGGATATGCTGATGTCACATCTACTATAGTCCACCATGCACACTGAAGACAGTGCTGGTCTGAACGTGGGCGCAGTTGAGGGGATAAACTGAACTCTCTCACAGTACAGGTGAGGAAACTGAGTCCCTGAGATGAAAAGAACCCTGCTCAGAAGCTCAGCCTAGAAGATAGCTTGTCTAGACATTCTTCTCCAGCAGAAGTTGAAAAGGAGCTATTCTCGGCCAGCAAGGTCACTCAGCAGTGTTTGCCACTGAGCCTGACTTCCTAAGTTCGATCCCCATGGCCCACAGAGGGGAAGGAGGATGCTGATGACTGAGAGCTGTCTCTGGGCACCATGTACACATGCGCTTGTGCATACTTCCAAGCACACACGCTCTCTCTCTCTTAATTAATTGATCGATGAATAAAACATGTTTTTAAAACGAGCTATTAAATCATTTTTGTTTGCTCAGTGGTTATCACCACAGGGAGCCACGAGAGGGCTTTCCTCCCTCTGATAAAGTGCGAGCTGGGGCCAAGAGTAGATTTTACCAGGAGCCTAGAGCCATGCTGTTGTCACCGGTGATCAAGCCACTGGGCCATCCTCCATGCAGGGAGTTTTCTGCAGGAGACCATGTCCAGCTGCCCTGCATCCCCCACGCAACCCAGGCAAGCCTGGTCTTGGAAAGCATCCACCTGAAGTCCACCACAGGCCCTGAGAGACCTGCAGGGGACTGGACCTTTTGGGGCCTCTCAGTTTCAACACCAGCCTTCATAAGGCAGCTCACAGCCTTGACTACAGCCTCCCCTGCCTAGCTAGGCTCTTGTGCAGAGCTCCAGTATCTGTGTCTCACTCTCTCCGGCTTCAAAGGCGGTGATGATCTATTTCCCCTTCGGCTTCCTCCTTAGACCACAGACAGCATCTACTTCTTTTGCTTGGCACCGCTCTTCCCTCTGCGCCTGGCAAAGCTCCCTTCCTACAATCCAGAATCCAGCTCACAGATCTTCAACCCTGGAAGTGTTCCCCACCTTCTTGTGGCTCCACCCCACAACATTCACCCTAGGTGGGGGTTCACCTGCCACATGCACAAAACTAGGCTCGGGGTCAAGTCTGTGCATCTCTGTGTTCAGGGGGTGGCACAGGGTGGGCACAGTGACGTCAATGGCTAGATGGTGAGTGGCGAGATTTTCCAGACAAGCTTGCCAGCTGGCCCTACACGTATGCACGTCCCTCCACACAGCAGCTGGTCTAGGAGGGCTGCGCTCGTTCTCCCTCCCCCAGGCCTTTGTCTGCACTACTCCGCAGGGCCAGGAGCCAGGAGTCCCTGGCAGATGGAGTAGATGGGAGTGGGAAGGAGAAGGAGAGGTTGAGGCTGAAGCCACCACGCATCTGTAGCCTGTCTAAAAAATGGAGCTCCTTGGGGGTCCAATGGGAGGCCCTGTGATCTGACCAGCTTAGCAGGCCCTTTATCTTCCTCTCCCCTGAGGGCAGGGCAGGGGCTTTTGTCTGAAGTCTTTGATCAGACTGTGTGTCCTTCCCCCACCATGAAAGGAAGCAAAAAATATGATCCCATGATGGTCCTGTGAGGAAGCAGCTGGCTTTGGGAGGTGAGGTAGATATGGAGGGTGTGCCTGCCTTCGCTGGAAGGCTCTTCTGGGCCTAGGTAACTCCATAACTGTCCCTGCCTTTTGCCTGCTTTGTGATGTCACCATTATCGGCTCTACCTTTACCTTACTGGAGAAGCTCCGAGAACTCTTCCTACCTGGCATGAGCTCCTCAAGACGGGAAGAGTCACTGTCCAAGGGGAGGGGGTCTCCCTGCCACACTCATTTGAGGAACACAGATGAAAGATAGCCATGGTAGGGCTGCCAGTCTTTAGGGAGGTCAAACCCAGTGGTCATTAGCACCCTCCGCTCCAGCCAAGGAGGAGGGTTCAGACTTTCTTAACCCATTAACGAAGGTCCATCCGTCTTGTCTCTCTGTGCTGACACGTCCATTGCCCCAGCAGCTGACACATTACCCTCTGCGAAGGGGTGGGGGTCGGTGAGCTAGAGAAGGAAGAATCTGGAAAATTTCCTTATTGTTTCACCCGCTTTGAAATCCCAGAATGCTCTGGGCTGGGTTTGATGTGAATTGCAACACTTCCCTCTGTAGGACCTTAGGCAAGCCACTTCTCCTCTTGTGGGACTTCAGCTTCTGCCCGTGTATAATTGGGACACCAATCTAATCCCTTGATCGGGTGTTTTTAAGGTAAGGTAAGACAATGGAAGGGAACTGTCTACCCTCAAGACACCAGGATTATTACTTGTGTGTATAATTGGTGTATGTGTGTGTCCATGTTTCTGTGTGTGCATATGTGCATGGCTCTCAATACTGGAATTACAGACTCACCACCATGCCTGGTTTTGATATGGATGCTGAAGATCCAGCTCTAGCTCAGGCTGACCTGGAATTCACTTGTAATCCAATCTGCCCTCAGTCTGGGCCACTCTCTACCTCCGCCTCCTAAGTGCTGGCCTTATAGGTGTGAGCCATCATGCCCAACATAAGCACGTATTTTTAAGTAAAAACATGTTGTAGAAAATTAAACAAAGGAAGAACCCACTATTTGCATGTTTATATTTCCCTCTGGCTTCCTCCACATCTGTTCCAGATGCTCACACGGCGACATATTTCTGAAGATTTTTCCTCCGTTTAATGACATAAACAGTTTCTATGCTGCTGTATAATATTCACTTCACCTTTTTTTCATCTGTTTATTTTACACCCTGGCTGGAGCCTCCCCCAACTTTACTTTTTAAAATAAAATTTCAAAACTCATACGTTGAGACTGGCTGTGGTAGTACACAGCTCTTCTTCCAGCTGCTCTTGGAATGCAGTTTAAGAATCTTGTTAGCCCAAGAGTTTGAAGCAGTTTGGGCAACAGTGGTGAGTCTTCATTTCAATAACAATAACACATTATGATGATTAGGAAAACTCGCTATTGTGAAACTTCACATTCTCTCCTAAAACACTCTATTAATTCAATTCAAAACCAATCAAAATGCTAATAAGATTTTTCTATTTGGCAGATTGGCACTAAAATTTTTATGGGTGAATAAATGCATAAGGATAGCTAAGGCAATTATGAAAAGGAAGAATAAAGAGAAGGAAATTGCCTCAAGATGTGGAAAACTGTGTTAATGGTTTAGCGGCTTATTTTTTATTTATTTATTTTTGAATCAGGGGCTCTCTGTTATGTTCTGGATGTCCTGGAACTCACTATGTAGACCAGGCTGGCCCTTAACTCACAGAGATCCATCTGTTCTGCCTCTCAAGTGCTGGGATCAAGGGTGTGTGCCACCATGCCCAGCACTTTAGTAGTTTAAAGCCATAGGAATTGACACATAACAAAACAGATCAATAAAATAAAGAGTTCAGAGATGTATCGTGCAAACATATGTAAAAATGAAGTGTATAAAAAGGAGTTCTTCAGAAATAGTCTGTTTAGAGGCTAGAGAGACGGCTCTAGGGGTAAATGGATTGCTGTGTGAGTGATGAGGGCCAGAGTTTAGATCCCCAGCTCCCACATGATCCTCTATCATCCACGATGGCCCTCCTGTAATCTCAGGTTCAGACAGGATCCCTGGAGTGAGATGGCTAGCTGGACTAGCCAAGTCAGGATGCTCTGGGGTCAAGTGAGAGACTTTGCCTCAATAGAGGAGGTGGAGAGAGATTGAGGAAGACACCTTACATGTACATGCATGCTCATGCACATGTGCACATATATGCAAACACACACATGCATTCAGCACCACGTATACATGCAAAAATTAATAATGTGTTTATACAATGGCCAAATATTCTAGAACTACACTAATTCCTCTGCCTCTCCTGCTGGCTTAGGTGTGGACCATGACATTATTATGAATGGGTACAAAGCCATTGTTCCCTGCTATGGTATGTTCAGGAGTCTCCCATTTATTTATTTGTGTGTGTGTGTGTGTGTGTGTGTGTGTGTGTGTGAGAGAGAGAGAGAGAGAGAGAGAGAGAGAGAGAGAGATGGAGGTGGGAATGCATATGTCATACCATGCATTTAGAGGTCAGAGGATAGATTTGTAGAGCCATTCCTCTTTTTCCACTTTTACATGTGTTCTGGGATCAAATCAGGTCATCAGGTTTCAAGGCAAGTGCTCTGATCTGCTGAGCCATCTCACCAGCCCAATTTACCTATAAAACAAAATAAAAAAAACTATTAAAGACCTTGCATAGAGCAGCTATGCCTCTAAATAACTCCCCACCACACTCCCTCATTACACACACACACACACACCACCTGATTTTAGATTGTCTCCTTAAGACTGGGATTGCTGGGCCGGAGGGTATGGCCATGAAAAGGCTCTTAGCAAGTAACCCTGAACTGTTTCCCCAAAGGCACGGCTAGGAGCCCCCCCCCCCCTTCATCATTCCCTGCCTCCCTCTTTCCTTCCTTCCATTGAACGCATGTGCTAGGCTGCATTTTAGAGGTAGGGATCAAGGTCAGGAGTAGAACTTCAAATTGATCAGCGGAGAGACCTGGAAATGATGATCCTAATGTCAGCAGAGTCCCAAGGAAGGCATCTGAGGGTCAGGGACATTTCCACTGGCTTGCCTTTCAGAGTTGGGCATGGAAAGTGGGCAGAGGCAGATCACAGAGGGCCTTGAATGCCAGACCAAGGAACTAGAACTGCGCCTGTGGCCATGGAGAGCCACAGAGGGTGGAGGAGCTGCTGAATGAATTCTCACCACATCATAGGACACCAACTGGGGCTGCCGGGAGCAGCTCCTCTAAATGGAGGGCCTGCCTGGCATGTGTGCGTACCACTGTACCTACCTGACACTCTGCAGCAAGACATCCTCCTGCACCCAGAGGCCAGCTTGGCTTCAGGCTCAACTCTGCAAGTCTAGAAAAGGACAAGAGCCCTCTCTGGCCCTTTCTTACACCCTGCCCCTACCTCTGAACCTTGTCTCAGAGTCATCATTGTGTTTGGCTGGATGTGTGCCAGGAGAGTATGGTGTCCGTGGGGTTCATCACGTCAGTTCTCAGCCTAGTCCTGCTACTATTTGGAACTGGCCGTATCATGGGCTGAGTCTGAATGAACCAGTCTGAGCAGCATTTGCCTGCATTTACACCCTAAATCCGAGCATCATCTTTAGCGGGGCAGCCACTGCCATGGGGCAGGCTGAGACCCACCTGACTTGTACCACTTTCTGGGACTCCTCATCCCCACTGCTTCCTCCCAGCTGCTCTGGAGCTATCTGCGCAGGTGGGCACAGGCTGCTTTCTTCCCAACACCCGGCCCGAAGTCTGTTCTGGGGCCCACATGTCCCCCAGGCTGCAGAGGCCTAACGACAAGCCTCATTCATCTTCCCCACTCACCCCATAGACAAAGGGCCCGATGTGTGTGCAGATGGGCCTGCCCCTCCATCATCCCTTACAACCAGGAGTCGATAATGTGCCTTCAATGAGTCCCACGTGGCCACTGGCTGACCAAGGGTTGGCCAGGCAACGAGGCATGCAAACTCAGGGACTGGATGACAAAGCGAGCCTCCAGGGGAGGGGAGGGGAGGGAAGGGGAGGGAAGGAGAAGGAGGATCACAACCCCATGGCTGATCCCATAACTCATTTCTGACTTGGATACATTAGGCCTCTCAAAGACCACTTGCCCCTGGACACTTAGCTGCCAAATTAATTGACAAGGAACCCTTGGAGGCAGCGCTTACAGAGCAGGAACCCCTGTGCCCAGAGGCCTGGCTCAAGCAGCCATCATTTCCTGGGAAGGCCAGATTATGACTTGCCAGGCCAAAGCCCATGGCCCTCCTAAGCTAACTGAGACCATGGTCACTGCAGGGGCCTCACACATGTGATCAAGAAAACTGGATCTCAGGGACCGCAATGCACTTCAAGTGCACAGGGCTTGGACGCTGGAGCTGAGGCCGGAGCCCAAGGCTTTTTCACCCCCTGGTGGCCAAGCTGGCCAGGCCTCTCCGTCCTCTGAGGCGGTACCACCGTGTTCAGCCCATTCCATCCCGCAAAGGCAGCGAGTCCCTGGTCTTGGTGCAGACATGGGGTGGCCTCTTAAAAGATGTATATTCGGGGAGGATAGGTAGGGAAACCATGGATGTGTTCCAGAGTTTTAGGGTCAGGGCCTGGGCCCTAACAACTGGTGCCCAATTAAAACATAGTTGTGAATCAGAAAGAATGGAGGTTCATTCACTGGGAGGAGAAACAGTTTAAAATGTCTAAATATTAGCTTCATTTGAGTCTGTTTTTGGGGTTCTGACATGATGGTTAGCTTTAAATAGAGAGCAAGTGGTGTACCTAGCTAAGCTGTCCTGGTGAAGGTGTGGTCTCAGCCATGGGGACCCATCCTTATCTCTGCTCCAGTCTTTCCTGCAAGTGGTCTGGGAAGTGGTCAGAACTGTATAAATCCTCTCCCTGGGGAACAAGCTAGTCCTGTTTGACACCAGGGTCCTGGTGTTTCTTTCCCAGCATAAGATTCTTGGGGGAATTTTAAGAAACCCCTGAGGTCCATTGTCTCAATATCTGAAGGCTGCAGAGACGTGAGTACCTCTTTCTGGAGACTCTCCACTCCTGCCAGGATGCTTGCAGAGGGAATGCCAAAAACTGGGAAATCACAGCTTGAAGGTCACTGAGCCAGGGCCCAGGCTGGAGGGTGAAGAGGGAAGGAGAGATGCTTGGTCACATTCCTGCCCTGTTGTTGGCAGGCTCTCCCATCAGCCACACCTTCTCTTTAGAACTGGGTTTGCATTTAGCAAAATGAAAGATCCCAGACAGGAGCCAGAGACGCCACCACTAAGCCTCCTCTCATGGAGTACTTTCTGTGACCCAAGTGCTGAGCAACATACTATGGATTCTGGGGAACGAAATCTCACCAGCACCCCTGGGAAAGGAGCTCTCCATTATACAGTGGAGGGAACAGGCTCAAAGAGGTGAAACCACCTGTAAGAGGGCAGGTCAGAAGGCAGCTTTTCTTCCGGCTTATGGACAAAGGTAAGAGAAGACCAGAGAAGAGGGGCCCAGGTCCAGCAAGAGAAGGAAAAGTCAGGTGAGTTCCAGAGTGGGGATGCTATTTGGTTAGCCGGCTGTGGAATACAGCGCAAAGAGGAAGCTCATAGCTTCACCAATTCAGAACTGCCAAACTCACTTCCTGCTGGGACACATAGCCCCCCCCCCCCATTGCAAGCTCCTCCTATAGGGCTACACTTTCCCAGGTAGCCTCTGTCTGGTTGCCATAGAAAACTGAACAGAGCTGGGCCCAGAGACCAGCTTTTTCCGGCCCTGCTCTACTTTCCCCATGAGTCCTTTCCTAGTTGCTTGTTTTGGATCCATGTCATGAGGCCAGGTTGCCTACCTTAGGGATCTTCTTCACCCAAAGCCCTTGTTGGTTATCATATGAGGGCTTCAAATGGAAGACTGGGGCTAGGGATTCAAGGATTCCTGGCACTACCTGAGCAGAATAGCAGCCTGGATTTGGAGGCTCGGAAGGAAGGCCAAGCATGAAGGGGCCGTGTTAGGAAGTCTGAGCCAGAGAGAAGGGCCTCATTCCAGACCATAGTCTCGGCTCTGGAATGTTGTCCTCTGAACAGTCAGACTACCTCCTTTGGCAGAGCAACTAGGACTACATGCAAGGGAGCCTCAAGATTGATCTGACCTGTTGACCTCCCCTCATAGAAGGAGGGGCTAGGGAGGGTCATTAGCCCCTACCCGAAGTTCCAGCTCTTTCTTCCTATGCCTCTCTGCAGGCTGCATATAATTCTGCCCAGTTACAAGTCTTGTGGTCTCAGTACTGAAGTATATGAAGTGTGGTAGGAAAACTGAGGGGAACCCTATTTATGCAGCTATAGCAAGAGCCTCATCCACACTGGGATGAGACTTCTTGATGATGCAGCTATTTTGGGGTCACTCACATTCATGTATAACCATTCTCCCATGCTCGTGTAAGTAAGCCAAACAAACTCTTTGGTTCACCAAGTGTCACTGGGGTGGAGCTGTTCTTTTGATTTGTTGCTGGTGTCTGTTTGTGGGGACAAGGGACAGACATGCATCTCCGAGGATATATATGCCACCGTCCTCACGCTCCAGGGGTAGCTCCCTGATTTTAACAGTAGTGCCCAGCAGGAGGCCCCAGGGCTGGTTGCCGATGGGGAAGGTTATAGGCGAGAGCCTGGTGTGGGCTTGGCGACTGTTCTAAGATGGAATCCAAAGCCCAGAGCCTGTCTGATTCTGAGGCTCCTGCTGTCTTTTGCAGTCCTCATGACAACAGCTTAGCAATGGGAGCAATCTGAAAGCCATGGCAGGAAGTGGTGCCGTGGCAGGAAGGCCATCTGTACTAGTGTCCACCCTGCTGGTCCTGTGCTTAAGTGTTCAGACACTGCACATACATTCATCAGGACAAAGTACGGATGAGGCAGCCCCACCCTGGGTAATGCTCCCGCCTGTATTCCTGCACGCCAACGACCTGCTGTGGCTGGTCCCTTGGTCTTGGCCTGCACTGAAGTCAGAGCCCTTATGTCCCACATCCCTCCAGCTAGGATCTCTGTGAGGAGGCTCAACCCCCATTCAGTCCTGCTTCCTAGGCTCCTGCAAGCAGAGACACTGTAGCTGGTTGGTCTTGGTTTTTCAGTCATTTCTTGGGACTCAACTGTCTTGCCCACATACTGACTTTCTTCTGGGCATACATAGACAGGTTCTTATCTCCTTGTTGAGCAGTCTGGACAGATGCCTGCAGGCTGGGGGCCTCTCTCCCTATTCCCTGGTCCCCATAAACTCTGCAGAGGTCTAGAACAAGGTCAGTGGAGGACGTAGGTCCGTCCCTTCACATCCAGCTCTGTTCAGGAGAACTTGTTCAGCAGGTCCCCAGTGACAGCAGGGAAAACCAGGGTCAGCCTGCCCCACTTGATCTGCTTTCCCACCTCAGTTAATCCAAAGCAGAAAATCCCTCGCAGGCGTGCCCGGCAGTCTGGGCAACTAAAACAGCTGATTCCAAATGGAGTCAGGTTGATGACCAAGATCAGCCATCACAGATACAGAGGCTGCCACTGAGCCAAGAAGTGAAGCTGAAAGGCCACAGAAAGCATCCTGTACCGTGAAGAATAATTAATTGACTATCAGGTGACATGGTCCAGGTGACTATTCTAGTTTGGTTTATATTGCTGTGAAAAGACTGATCAAAAGTAACTTGTGGAGAAAAGCGTGTATTTGGCTTATGTCCGGTCACAATCACTGAGGGAAGTCAGGCAGGAACTGAAGTAGAAACCATGCTGCTAGTTGGTTTGTTCACAGGCTCATGCTCAGCTTTCTTCCTTTTTCTTTTCCTTCTCTTCCCTTCCTTCCCCTTCCCTTCCCTTCCCTCCCTCTGCCCCCAGCCCTTTTTTGGTTTTCAAGACAGGATTTCCCCATGTGTAGTTCTGACTGTCCTGGAGACCAGGCTGGTCTAGAACTCAGAGATCTGCCTGTTTTTGCCAGCCAAGCGCTAGGATTAAGGTGTACACCACCACTGTTCTTCCCAGCCAGCTTTCTTATATAACCAAACCCACCTGCCGAGGGATGGTGCTGCCCACAGTGGGCTGGGCCCTCTCTCACCCACATCCTTCACTCATCAAGACAATCTATCACAGATGTGGCCACAGGCTAATCTGATCTGAGCAATTCCTCAACTGAGGTTCTTTCTTCCCAGGTGACTCTAAGTTGTGTCAAACTGACAAAAAAATAAAGCCGAGTGGGGGGTGGCATATGCAGGGGGATCTCTGTGACTTTGAGGACAGCCTGGTCTACAAAGCAAGTTCCAGAACAGCCAGGGCTACATAGAGAGCCCCGGTTTCAAAATAATAATAATGATAATGATAATAATAAATTAGAAAACCACTATTCAGGCTATTGACATACCAGTGGAAACATACAGCTCAGGTGAATTGGATGAAAACCAGAAAGAGCTCAGAGCCCAGGGCCTCTCACTAGACAAAGAACTGAGGAAGCTGAGGCCCACAGAGGGCTCACGTTAAGGCTATCTGCTCCCTTCCAAATCCATGCAGGGCTCACAGTTAGGGCTCAGAAGTGGAGTGATAGGTGACAGCTCTTACAGTTGACTGGCTGCCCTGCCACACAGCCTCCTGGGCTAGCTGGGTGTCACTGAGTCACAGGATTCCCTGGCCCCATGGCAGCCCAGGAGGGAGGGGGAGGGGCTTTCAGCTCGTGGCACCAGCTAAGCTCACCTGCCACCAGCCTCCCCTGGGTTAGGGTGGGGCTGGGGGGAGCTTTGTGCGGCTCTTTTAAAGCTACCTTTGGTGTCTTAAATTCCCTTTGTCTTTCAGGAGTGCATTTGATATGGTGCTGTGGAACTTTCCCAGGCTTGTTGGCTTGGGGCTGGCAGGAAGGACTACTCAGGAGACGGATTCTCTTCCCAGAGCTTGCTTTGGCCACGGTTGCTTGTTCCAGGCTCCTCTGCTCAGTGTCACAGCCCCGTTGTCCCCACTCTGTCCTTCCTTCCCCAACTGACCCAGACTCTGCGAATAAAACACCCTACTTTTTCCAGCTCTCAACCTCTTTTCCCAACCTTGTGGTCCTCACACCCAGTCTCCTCAGAACACACTACTTCCCAGCAGGCTCCTGAGGGCTGCAGCAGGGTCTGAACATTCTGGGTCAACAGGAACACCCCAGGGGTGTGGGAGAAACCACTCAGAGGTGTGCACGAGCCAGCATGTACAGCTCACTGGACCTCCCTGTCGAAATCCATCAGCAGCATCACTGCAGACTCGTCCAAAGGAGCAGTGTTTACACCACAGGAATGGGCAAATACTAGTAACTGGTTTTAAAGTGGTTATTATTGCTGCTGTTGCCCCCTTCCCCAAAGCCTATTCAACATCTGCCAGCCTACTACAGGAACTCTTGCCTCTTTCTCTGTAGCTTTGCGACTCTCATCACTCAGGTAGATCTCTCTCTCTACTTCCCTCTTCAGATGCGACTAGCAAGGTCTCCTAACTCATCCCTGGTAGAGTCTGGTACAGGTTCATAGCTTCAATTCGGGGCTGGCAGGCTCATCATGCTGGCTCCCTTGGCCACTTTCCTAGTCTCAGATTCTTATGCAGCTTGGCTTTATTGCTTCCTGTGTTTGTAGATAAATGGTGTGGGCCCCGTTACAGCAGAACTTGACACATTTCAGGGACACCTTCTGCCAACACAAGGCCTGGTCCCTCTAGCTGCACTTGGGCTCCCAGCAAGGGTGAATCCATTCCTGATTGTTGTTCTTTGCTTGTTTGTTTAAGTTTACGTGCATTGGTGTTTTGTCGGCATGGTTGTGTTTTATGTGCGCAGGTGTTTTGACTGCGTGTTTGTGTACCACATGCATGTCTGGTACCTGCAGAGGTCAGAAGAGAGCATCTGGTCCCCTGGAGCTGGAGTCTCACACTTTTGTGAGCTTGCATGTGAATGCTAGGAATCAAACCAGGCCTTCTGGAAGAACAACTGGTACTCTTAACCACTGAGTCATCTCTCGGGACCCTGTTGCTCATTTTTGAAGGGTATGGACAATGCAGGCTGCGGAGGAAGGGCACAGATCCCAATTTCCTGTCCTGTCTTAGTGGGCTATGCCCACTTCATGCCCAGGAACGGAAAGCCAAACTGTAAGGATACTTAGGGACATGAGTTCTAGTCTCCCCTCTGCGCTGGATTTACTTCCTTCTGTTGTGTTCCAGTTTTACCACATTCTTTTGCTTTTCTATAGAGCAGTGATATATAATTCACAGACCCTGGGTACAATGTGAATCAGGTGAGTGCAACTTTTCCAATCAGACAGTTGATGTCTGTTGAAGATAGCCTGGAATCCTGGATAGGCGGAGCCACCGTGAACTCCTTGGGGACAGGAGTTTTAATTCCTTTGAATGTCCCCAGCTAGCCTTGTATAGGCAGGCCTAGTTAGAAAACAGTGGTCGAGCAGCCATGGGCAGCAGTGAACCTTGAGCCTCTGGCCAGTAATAGATGAATCTAAAGAATGTGGGGGCTTTGTGGAGAGTCCTCCACATTCCAGAGCTGAGCAAAACTTCTCAGTGGTGCCAGAGAAACTTCTTCCTTTGGTCCAGAGAAATGGTCCTCACATATTGGCCTGTATCATACGCCCCTCATGGGGCCCTCCAACACAGATGACTGGGCCTGCCCCTGCATCTCCTTCCAGGTCTTGAACACCACCTGAGAGTTGGGCCTGGGGTGATGTTTAGACTTTGGTCTAGGACTTTCACACTGGAAACCCCCAGGAGCTAAGCTATGGGATAATGATCTTCCTTTGAAAGTGGGGAACTGAAGCCTGAGAGGCTCTGCTCACGGTCCACGATGACGTGGTAGGAGGCCCTCATTGTATGTCATGGAGGAAGAGGAAAAGGGCAAATTCCCTGCTACTCCTTTAGCGCTCACCAGCTTTCCACAGGCGGTTACTGCCACCCTCTGGCAAATGGTGGCAAAGCTCCTGGCAGTGATCCCCAGACTAGGTCCTGCAGTCCAGGGATCCTGGCAGCAAACTAGAAGCCAGTCCTAGGAGGTTCCCTAGAGAAAGAATCGATGTATTTTTATGGACTTGGATTTGTGCACAGACCCCTTTCTCTAGCTCCATGACAGACATGTTCTCAACTTCGTCCACTCCCTTCCCATCTACGACCTCCCTCTCTCCAGCATTGCAATGAGAAGTGAACACTCTCGTGAAGACAAGAGATGGTAAATCCTTTCTGTATGACCCTAGAGGTCAATGGTAGGGGTCTCAGCTATATGTAATCCCAGTGGTCCTGGCAGTAAGTTACAGAGAAGGCGAACACAGAGAAAGCCCTTGCAGGGGCAGTTGAGGCCTCTTGCCCACTGCACACATAGGGGACCTGGGAACTTTGGTAGAAAAACAATTATGTTTTTTATTTCTCTTAACTACTAGTAGAAATGTAATGTTTTCTGGATCCATATGTACACAATAAATCATGAAATATTAGCAGTAACTGACTTGATCACTCATACAAACCACAATTTTTTTTCTATCCTGTTAAAGCCATTGAAGATAATTTAAAACATTGTATATGCTCATTGCTACTTTGAAATCACAGAAGGTATTAGATCTGCTGAGTTTATAAAGGTGCATGTATTATTATTTCACAGATATTTTATGGCTATTTTGATGGAATTCTTTTCCTTTAATCCGATGTGGATTTTGAGCCATTTATAAAATATTACGCTGAGACAGGATTCGTGTCTTGATAGCATGGTAAAGACATCATGGCCCATAAGAGCCCAGTTATTCTTGTTTCACAGTCCCCATGCTAAGACCATGCTAATGATCTCATGTGCTTGGTGCTCAGGGGAGAGGAAAATCAGGGGGTTAATATACCCTTTGAAAATGCAGATCGGAATTCTTTTTTAAAAAATAATTTATTTTTATTTGTATTGGTGTTTTGCCTATGTATAAGTCTGTGTGAGTGTGTCAGATCTTGAAGTTACAGACAGTTGTTAGCTGCCATGTGTGTGCTGGGAATTGAACCTGGGTCCTCTGGAAGATGTGCTCTTAACTGCTGAGCCCTGAGATCCGGAATTCTTATCATAACTGTAGGGAGCCTTGCTTCCCAGTCAATCACTGAACAGCGCATGAGTAGTCAAATGTTCAGACTCCACTGAAATTCTCTGGGTTCTTTCTTTGGCATCTTAAAACAACATTATGGGGTTTTCCTTAGGCTTTATGTTTGAATAACAGAGTTATAGCCAGGCCTGGTAGTACATGCCTGCCATTCTAGCTATACTGGAGGCCGAGGCAAGAGAAACAGGAATTCAAGGACTATCTTTAACAGAGTAAGTTAAAGATCAGCCTAGGCAACTCAATGAGACCGCGTTTCTAAATAAATAAGTAGATGGCTGGGGATGTAGGTCAATGGTAGAATATGCCTGGCATATGCAAGGTCCTAGGCTTGATTTTCAGATAGGGGATGGCTTAGAGCCTGCCTCCAAGCCTGATGACCTGGGTTCCATTCTGGGGTCCCACAGGATAGAAAGAGAGCCGAGACCCTCAAGTTGTCTTGTTACCTCTGCTCCCACTCCATGGCATGTGTGCACACCCATACAGGCACACAATTGTTTTTCAAGACAGGGTTTCTCTGTGCAGACCTGACTGTCCTGGAATTCACTCTGACAACCAGGCTGACCTCGAACTCACAGAGATCCTCCTGTCTCTGCCTCCTGAGTACTGGGATTAAAGGCGTGTGTCACCGCCACCTGGCTAGATTTTTTAAATTAAAAATGTAGCATTTGAAAAATTACAGAGCTAGAAAGTTTTTAGAAAACCTTTATTGTCACGATTTTCAAACTTCCATCCATGACTCACAGCAGGAAACATTAATCTTTATGTGGTTAAAACACAATTTCATAAAACACTCTATAATGTACAAGGCACAATCCATGCTTCTCTATCCTCTTCTAGTTTCTGAATTCAATCTATTCCGCTTTTATTTTTAGTTATCTCACAAGTTAATTTGGAAATTAATAGACGTTAATTTGGAAGCAAGAGCGGCCCAAGAAAGCCCGCTACAGATGTCTAGAACACACATTTAAAAAGGAAGATAACAAAAGACAGAACGGTGGGGATCAGCGAGGTGGCTGAGCAGCAGTTCTCAGCCTTCCTCACGCTGTGACCCTTAATAGCTCCTCATGCTGTGGTGACCCCAACAATAAAATTATTTTAGTTGCTACTTCATAACTGTAATTTTGCTACTGTTGTGAATCGTAATGTAAATATTTGATATGGGACCCCTGAGAACCACTCACTTAGAGGATAAAGGTGCTTGCTGCCATGCCTGATAGCCTACATTTGACCCCAGGACCCACATGAGGGAAGGAAAGAATAAATTCCTGCAAGCCGTCGTCTGACCTCCACATTCACGTACCTGACCATCTGAGTTCAATCTCTACCAGCCTGATGGAGTAGAAACCCAACTCCAAAGGGTTGTCCTTTGACCTCCACATTATTGCTGTGCTGCACATGAAATACACACACAATGTAATAAACAAGAACACTTAAAGAAAAGAGCAAGATGTAGTGGTGTATGAATCTGAGTGCTTCTGGAGGTAAAGGCAAACAGATCTCTGTTTGAAAACAACATGGTCTACATAAGCAAGATCCTGGTGAGTCAGGGCTATGCAGTAAGGCCCTATCTCAGAAACAAACAAACAAACAAACAAAACAAAAGAAAGAAAGAAATTTATCAGGACCAAATACCTTCTGACTACATACGTTCAAAATGGTTAGAATTGTGACAATCCACTCTGCTCACCTTGCCACAAGTGTTCTGTTTTTTTTTTTTTTATTTTATTTTCGGCTTGGGAGGTTTTTTTCTGGGGGGGGGGTGGCTGTTTTGTTTCCCTTTTTGCATAGCACTGGCGTTCAAATTCAGAACTTTGCATATGCTAAGCAAGCAATCTACCACTGAGTTACATCCCCCTAGCCCCACTAAATTTTTCTAAGCCAGTAACACAAGGGTGACCCACTCAGATCCTTACTTAGGACCACAGAATGGGCCTGGGAGATTTGTGATTATGTTGGTAAAATTTATCCAGTTGCTTAACAAAGTTATCTAGCCATTTAATAGCTTTTTGAAATTGCTACCAACTTTTGAGTGGCTCCACTTCCCCTCTTGGAATTGAGGAACCAGCAAGACCAGGTACCAAGTGAACACTGAAAGGGACTGATTCCGGCCAAAAATAGAGGAAACAGGAGACAAGCCCTAACTCCTTCAGCTGTTGAGGGCCATCAGGCTATCCACACCTGGTAAAAGGGGAAGCATGGGCTCACAATACTTCAGGGACACTCACATGTTTTCTGGGATTGGACAGAGAATTTCCCTAGAAATTTGGGTCCTGACTCTTCTTGTTCCTTTTGTGGTTCTTTTCCATCCTCAGCACACAATTGCCAACTGCCGTGGTCTAGGGTGACACTTAGCATGCAGATGGAATTACAATGAAGGTAGCCTTAGTCTTGCTGTCTTTCTGAGTCAGCTCAGAGAACCAGTTCCCACTGGCCTACCTGAAAAACAACATCAGGATTGTAGAAATTCAGTAGGTCAAGTACTCCCTTGCATCTCTTTCCTTAACAGTGTTGCTTAACACGGCTCATTCATAGGTCCTAAATGGAGTTTAAGAACCAGCGCAGGGCTGGAGAGATGGCTCAGTGGTTAAGAGCATTGCCTGCTCTTCCAAAGGTCCTGAGTTCAATTCCCAGCAACCACATGGTGGCCCACAACCATCTGTAATGAGATCTGGTGCCCTCTTCTGGCCTGCAGGCATACACGCAGACAGAATATTGTATACATAATAAATAAATAAATATTTAAAAAAAAAAAGAATCAGCACAGCCGGGTGCTGACCTGTAATCCCAGTACTTGGGAGGCTGAGGCAGGAGAATTTACAGCAGTTTAAGGCCAATTTGAGGCTACAGAGTAAGATCTTATCTCAAGAAGAAAGGAGAGGGAAGAAGGGGGACCAGAAAGGGAAGGGAAAAGAGAAAATAGAGGAAAAAGAAAAACAAAGAAGAAGAAAAGAAAAAAAAAACAGAAAAAGAAAAGGAAAAAAAAAACATTAAGTCATCAGAGAAACTTTCTGAAGCTGATTAGCAGGTGGCCATCCTGGGTACGGCTCCCGGAGCGTGGCTTCTCCCCTCCCCGCCCACTCTCCAAACAGCTGCCCGAGTGTAGAGGTAGCCGGAGGGAAGGGGCGGGCGCTGTGCCTGCGGGGCCTGGATCAGCAGAGAGGCCACGCCCCTCCATTAGCTCATCCTTGAGCGCCACGGTCGCGCCCCACTGACGTCAGACGTGCTGTGCCGCCGGCTGTGCAGTGGTGAGTTGGGGTGCTCGGCAGTTGGGATGGTGGTCGTTGGAGCTGCTGCCTGCCGGGGCGGGAAGGCGGGCGAACAAGGGAGGCTTGGAGGCCACTGCAGCAGGTTTATTCACGGAGGCTCCAGGGGCCCCGGGGTGACTTCCGTGACTGTTTACCCTGGCTATCCTGCGAGGCTCGAGTCTCGAGGACAAACCGAAGGCCTGTTGGTGAACTCCTTTCGCATCCAGATAATGTTTTGTGCACCCCGGAAACGAGGGCCGGCTTTTTTGCGGGAGAGGCCGTTTTCCTCTAGATAGAGGACTGTCTTAACACGAATTCTCCAGTATTTATTTATCCACGCTGTTAGGTAGCAAGCTTCACGTCAAGGCACACTTAGACGTAGAGACTGAGTTACTTTTATTTCAAGTACCGCACGGTATTGTGCGTTACTTACATGCCTGAGGAACTTTTACAGAGATAAAAGTTAGTCTCTGAGAACACCGGGGAATGAGCATTTAATTCTAACTGGGAATTTTTCCTAAAGAGAGAAGGTGGCATAAGAGGCCTCTTAGGGTCTCTTAGTTCTGAAATCACCTGTCATGAGATGTGTCTTAGCATGAACTATATAGCTTGTATTGACCTTCTAAGGGACGCTGCCCTCAACTGCTCTAAGCCTCTCTTACCTTGCAAGGGAAAGAAGCTGGTAAGAATGCCGACTAGGTTAACGAAGGTTCCGCGACTAATCTGTATAATTTTTAAAATGGACCGGTGCAGTACATCCTCAAAGGCTCTGCCTGACAGAACTGCACACCCTGTTTGGAGGGTAGCTTTTCCAAAGTTGGTTCCCTAGGCTGAGCAAAGTCTGTTCTTGACTCACAAGCTAGCCCACCTGATTCAGGTCTCTTAGGACTGTTTAGGAATCGTGTTTTCCTTTCTTGAAAAGCCTTTGGCAGCCTTTTTGGTTTGCCAGTTTGAGCCTGGATGCCTGAGGGGTGTGGCCTGTTAGGCTGTCTGATAATGGAGCTGAAGGGATGGTGAATTTGGATTAAAAGAAAACTTGCACCCTTGTCTTTCTTAACTTCTCATTGAAAATTTAGCATATAATCTCATTGTGAGTGCACACAATGAACATACAACATTAAGCTTTAAAGATCATGGCATTTCCATGTCAGGGTGTTGTGGTGGGATTTTCTTTTGTTGTTGTTCTTTGTTTTGAAACAGGATTTTGGCCGGGCGGTGGTGGCACACACCTTTAATCCCAGCACTCCGGAGGCAGAGGCAGGCGGATCTCTGTGAGTGTGAGGCCAGCCTGGTCTACAAGAGCTAGTTCCAGGACAGGCTCCAAAGCTACAGAGAAACCCTGTCTCGAAAAAGAAACAGGGTTTTGTCACACCCAGGATTTGTACTCCAAAGCCAGGATTGCAGCACACCCAGCAGGGTGTGTTTCAGTTTGTCACCATATGGCATCACGGCATCTCAGACTCTGCCGGCTCTTATCACATAATGTACCTATGAAGAGCCGTGTGTGTTTTGCTGTCACAGTTTCCTTTTCATGTTTTGACGGAGTTATTTTCCATGTGTAGACTCTGCCTGGGCTCTGTTGTGACCTCCTCACTCAATAATGTCTATTTGTAATCTTCAGAGGACCTGTGCAGGGCGGTCAGTCTCTCGAGTCCCCTGACAGTGTTTTCCGTCTACACTCGGCCTAGTGTCTACTACTCTCAGTCTACAAGAAAGCGGGCTTTGGTGCCGTGCCTTCTGTTTCTGTGTTGTCTGTCTGTCTGTCAGAGACCCAGTGGTGAAGGTAACCTTCCGGCATGTTGGGGGAGTGTTATGCCGGGTTATCCAGTGCAGGAAAGCTGTGCTGAGTCCTACAGAGAAAATACGGATGTTAGGTAGTCTTTCTTTAGACTGAGTTCAATAGTAGTGAATTATTAATGTATGGTCATTCAAACAAAATCACACAGAAAACATGGCTACATATTGAGCAGTTCACAAAAATGTGCCCCAGGGGCTTTCAGCGGCCCGCTTCTGTGTCTCTAGAGGAATGGTTCGTTATTGCCCGTTTGATGGTTTGTTCCATTGGTGGTGACCGAGAGCATAGCTGCTACAGAGAGTGAGAACATGCGGGGTTTTCTCCTGGAAAACAGCCAGAGAGAGGATTTACAGGTTTAACAAGTCTGCTAGCCATAGTGCTCAAAAATTGTTCAGACCTTGGGCAGGCAGCTCAGTGAGTAAATGCACTACTGCTAAGCCTGACACCCGAGTGCAGTACCTGAGAAAGAACTGATCTCAGCTCTTCTGTCCCTTGGCCTCTACAGGCGAATGCACACATGCACACATACATGCAGATACAATGTGTGTATATAATGTTTAATCTTTAAAACTTTAGAACTTTAATGAAATTAAATCTTCATAAAGTAAGTTAGGCCCATGTTTAGCTAAGTCTTTGAAAACTTTGACCTGTCCGTCTGTTCCAGTGTTATTTACATATCTGTAGGCTCTTCATGGCATTTTTGATTGAGACCACCCTGTGTCCATGCACATAAGAACGTTGGACTTCTGTGTTTGCTTTCTATGTTGAACAAAATTAAAATGAAGTGGGCCAATAATTCTGTCTCTGAGAAGTAGAAAGGAACATATTTGTCGCCCTCTGTAGTCAGAATTGGGGGAAAAAAATCCATGGCTGGAGGCAATGCGTATTACTTGGCTCCCTGGGAGAAAGATCACACACCACATGTTAGTGCTTATGATGGGACCCCAGGGACTGATCCATAGAGAGGTGTCACAACCTTGGTGAAGGAGAACCCCTGTAGCCCCCTTGTGCTGATAGCATCATCTTACCAAAACCCTGGCATTCTTTTCACAGGGCTGACTGGCCTTCAGATCTTCATCCTTGGTTAAGGAAATGACCAACCAGGTAAGGTCTGAGAGGAAAAACTATAGTTAGTCACTGGCAAGTTCAAGCCCAGTAGATTGCCTGGGTGTATGGTTAGGGAAACTAGTGTTTAATTTTTGTTCTGTTCCCAAAGACGTGGATGACTTTGTGTACCTGCTCCTCTCAGGGTTGGTGCATTAGTAAAATGTACCACATTAAGATTAGTTTATGCGCCCTTGCCACAGTTTAGAGGGGACTGAGGAAGTTTAACAGAATTTATACGTAAAAGTAAAAGTTGAAATAGGAGCTAGGACAGTCGGAAAGCACCGTTAGGATTAGGGACAAAGCTAACTACATGTATGGGCTGTATAGTCTCCTACAACTGTGAAAAGCAGGCTGCAAACAGAACTCAGCTTCCTCCTGATCAGAGCTGAAGAAAGCGTAACTTACTGGTCTTACACTGGGTTTGGGCTGGGGAGGGGCTGGTCTGTAGTCGGGTGTGATGCTGCACACCTATAGTGGCAACACTAAGGAGGGTGAAGCAGGAAGACCAATGCAAGTTTAGTGTGAGCTTAGGCTTCCTAGAGTTTGAAGCCAGTCCTGGCTACCTAGGAAGCCCCCACCTCAACAAACAAGATGAGAACTGAGTCTTCTCTGCTGTAGCTATACAAGTCTTTCATGAGTAGTACCAAGGATTGTGTAGGTGGTCGGGGAAGTAGTGCCGGTCTCACTGGAGTGCTGGAGGGAGGGGCTGCAAGAGAATGGAAGTCTCAGTATCCCTGTTCTGCTCTTTTGTAGTACAGTATTCTCTTCAAGCAAGAGCAAGGTAAGGAGGCCACCTCTTCAAGCAAATTCTTTTGTGGGGGAAAAAATGTATCCTTTTTGGTTTAAGATTTTATCATACCAACTAGACAGAGATCTTTGCAGAATTTGCTATGGTAGCCAAAAACAAATAAATTCAATCAAAAAGTAAAATAATTATTTGGGTCTGTTGGAGCAGTCCTGTAATCCCAGATACTAAGGAAGTTAGATGGGAGGATTGTGAGTTCAAGGCCAATGTAGACAGTGTAGTGAGACCTTGTCCTAACGTAAAAAGTGAGAAGAAGGCTGGAGTACGGCTTGGTGGTATAGCACTCGCCTCACGTGTACAGGCCAATCCCAGTATAAAGACATAACTAAATATATGAAAAGGAGCTGCAAAAAAAGGGAGGAGTCAGAGGGCATAATGGAGAACTTCTACCCGTGCATGGTGTGATGCTGAGCTTCCCGGCTGCCAGGGTAGAAAAGGCAATATTTTGAACCTCAGAACCCTTTTGGTGTCTACACTGCTGGGGAGCTGGGCTTGAACCTGGCTCTAACTCAGAATTCATTGTGGAGCCTCTGCATAGCTTCCTCCACCTACAGGTGCAGGCGCTCTTTTAGAGGGCATTTGTCTCTCTGTAAAAGCAGGGGGTGGGACAGTGATAGCTCTGTTCAGGCACCTGAGTGCATGATGAGGCAGTGGTGGAAACGGGGGCAGGGGGCAGGTCGGAGGCCAGCTTGAGGACTGGCTCCCTAGTGAGACAGACCTGCACAGGAGCAGCATCTGTGCGTGGATGAGGTGACCCTGTCCAATCTGATGGGTCGGAGACAGCCTTGGGGGCTTATAAGTATCTAATAGAAAAACTCTTCCACTCCAAATCGGTGACATTTAGGTTGTTGTAATAAGAGCGGCAGGGCTGCGTCCCCAGCACCCCGGCTGCCTGCTAGCTTATGCCCAAAATAACAACACACAAACTGTATTCATTTAAACACTGCTTGGCCCATTTTTATCTAGCCTCTTCTAGGCTAATTCTCACATATTAATTTAGCCCATTTCTAATCATCTGTGTAGCACCACTAGGTGCGCTTACCGGGAAGATTCTAGCCTACGTCCGTCCTGAGTCGAAGCTTTATCGCGTGTGCCTCTGCCCAGGAGAAGGGAGCATGGCGTCTCTGCTCCAGAGAGCAGAGCTGTTGAGTCTGACCTCACTTCCTCTTCCTCCCAGCATTCTGTTCTGTTTACTCCACCCACCTATGTTTTAACCTATGAGGCCAAGCAGTTTCTTTATTATAATTAACCAATGACCTTCCTCCATCATTAGGTAGTCTGAAGTTTCAGCCTGAAACATTCCCCGCTAGTTAACTAGTCAGCTGTTGAGGTGTGTCTGGCAATAGCTCTGCATGAAGCTGGAGTCATCCAGGTGGCAATCTTAGCAGGTGTGGGTCTAGTGAGGATTATAAGGAAGCTGTGACAACATGTGTAACTCAGCAGATGTTTAAATTTAATCCCTTTAGATTCGTAGTTTGGAAAGGTAGCCTTTAAGAATTGTAACCAGGCATAGATAAAGCTTCTGTGTATACTTATCCTGTTTAATAGATGCATTCCAGCCTTGCAGATTCCATAGTATAGCTCACAAAATATGTAGCTCCCAGACTTAGACTGAATGTGGACTTCAGTTAATATCTTGAGTTTGAATCCTAGCCCTGCCCCCTCTTGGCTTCTTGCCTTTGGGTGAGCTACAAGGCAACTCCAAGCCTCCCATTCCTTATTTGTGAAATGAAAATTATCTTTTGGGGGAGTTGGGGGAAGTTCAATACTGGGGATCAAGTCCAGGGCCCTGCCCATTCTAGGCAAGTACTCCACCATTGAGCTGTGTCCAAAGCTCTTGTTTTTTGAAAAAGGATTTCACTGGTAACTCAGGTTGGCCTTGAACTCACTGCCTAGCCTCCTGATTCTCCTGCCTCTGTCTAAGTGCTGCAGTTATGGTCATAGGTCACCACCACAGGTATGAGCTTGGCAGGACTTCATAAAGGCAGTTGTAATTAAGACAACACTTAGGGAAGGATTAATGCAATAAGTGATTCATTAAGTTTATGGTAAGTGACACCTCATACATTTTTAGACCAGTACTGTTTGTAGAACTCTCTTGGTTTTCAAAGGCCTCTGAGCACAGCTCCAGTCAAATTGAGGTCCTCAGGAAGGGGAGATTCCCCACTCACTTATGTACTTTGGTCAACTGATTGCTGTTCTAGTCTGATTGATGGGTCAGACTGATGTGTTTGGAGTCTTGCCCTGCTTTCCTTCTTGAAAACTTGGGATTTAAGGTAAGAGGCCAAAACGAAACAAGAACCACTAGTTTTCATAGTTTCCCGCACAAGACAGTAAACACTTTATGGGGAGTGCCTGGTGGGTGTGTGAAGAGAAAGGCAGAAGTGGACGTTGCTTCAGAGTTACCAGCTTGCTTTATCACATTGATTGTCGGAGTTGTGTGGAAACTAACTGAAGCCCTTTCCGTTCTAGCCCACGATGATGCCATTTGGTCAGTTGCCTGGGGGACAAACAAGAAGGAAAACACTGAAACTGTGGTCACAGGATCCCTGGATGACCTGGTGAAGGTTTGGAAGTGGTGAGCACCTCTCCCTTTTCAAAGTTTGGGACAAGGATTTTGCTTCTGGGCTCCCAGTTGCTATAAGGAAAGCATTGATTTTCTGGGCAAGAAAGCAATAGCAACATAGTAGCTTCAAAACAACAGCTTATTTTTTCTTGTTTGGTTTCCTGTTATTGGAATTAAAACTCTGTGTGGTGGGGGTCCCCAGAGTTAAACCTGACTACCTTCTGTGTTCAATTCTCAGGTTTCTGCATCTCATTGACCATTAGTTGGTAATATCCAGGGACTGATGCCAGTATAGTATGTGGTGTGTAAAGAATCATTTCTGCCCCTCTCTAGGCGTGAAGAGAGGCTGGAGCTACAGTGGAGCCTGGAGGGACATCAGCTGGGCGTGGTGTCTGTGGACATCAGTCACACCCTTCCCATTGCTGCATCCAGCTCTCTTGATGCTCATATTCGTCTCTGGGACTTGGAGAATGGCAAACAGATAAAGTCTATAGATGCAGGACCCGGTAAGAACTTTACTTTAGGGAAATCAGACCTTTTAGGGATAGAGTGTCTCTAGTTCAGGACTGTAGTCACTAATCCAACCCTAATGTCATTGTAATCATGCAGGGGTATTATACTAAGTGATAAGCATATGCCGAAAACAACCTTACATTATTTCAGGCCAAGTTTTGCTGCCAAATGAGTTGTAGTGCTTTACTTAGGGAAAAACCAAACGAAACCGCTTTCTGGATTTCAGAATTGACAGTTTGGGGTTGTGGTGCTGTGGCGGCTCTGCCAGTGCTTCTTACTGCCTCATGGAAGCCTTAGGTCTGAAGAGTAGTTATCTTTGTTAATTGTGGTCAAAGTGCTTGGGCTCTAGGGTGGTACATAGAGAGGAAGAGAAACAAGTTATTTTTTTTGTTTGTTTGTTTGTTTGTTTTTTATTTTCGAGACAGGGTTTCTCTGTAGCTTTTGGTTCCTGTCCTGTAACTAGCTCTTCTAGACCAGGCTGGCTTTGAACTCACAGAGATCCACCTGCCTCTGCCTCCCCGAGTGCTGGGATTAAAGGCGTGCGCCACCACCGCCCGGCTTGTTTTGTTTTTTTAGAGTATTGTGGAGCAGTGCTCTCAGCCTTGTTGAGCATTATCTGAGTTGGTAAGGGACGGTTTTACTGGACTAGATTTGGGAAGAACAAACAGTATGACATTTCAGGATTCTTTTTAGCCTCCTGTTCACTTAAAATGCCTGTGTGGTTCTCATAGCAAAGCCTGTTCTGTGCGGTGGGCAGTGATCTCCAGACATGTAGAGAGCTTGGCATCGCTCCACGCACTCCTTTGTGGGTGGATTATGAAAGAGCTGCTCAGATTCTTGGGGGAACTGATTCCCAACAGACTTGCTCATCTCCTAACTGCTGTAGACCCTTATATTGCATAGAATGGAGGCTCCAGGGCTCGTAAGGGGGCACTGCAGTCTAGGGACTGGGTGCCTTTCTCCTTTCTGCATCACGGTGTAAGAGGGTGAGGCTGGAGCTGGAGGGATGATTCAGCTGTTAAAGGCTAGGCTCACAACCACAAATACAAGAGTGTGAGGCTGGGGGACTGGGGAGATGGCTCAGAGGTTAAGAGCACTGACTGTTCTTTTAGAGGTCCTGAGTTCGATTCGCAGCAGCCATGGTGGCTCACAGTCATCTGTAATGAGATCTGGTGCCCTCTTCTGGTGTGCAGGCATACATGTGTACAGAGTACTGTATATATAACAATAAATAAATCTTAAAAAAATAAGAGTGTGAGACTAAAATGTGTACCTGGAAAAAGCCACTCCGATACTTTCTGATTTCCAAGATGGCTGTCCATACTCTTCTCTGCTTGCAGTATTTGTGGAGAACAGGGATCTCCAGCCGTCCTGCAAAACCTGTTAGCACCCTGAACATAGGGAGCATTAGAAAGAGAGAATTGGATCTATTGCTGCTTTTAAAGAATATTTTTATTACGTTATTTATTTTGTGTGTGTGAAAGTCAGAGGCTTACTTGTGGGAGTCAGTTCTCCCATGTGGGCCTGGGACTCGAGCTTGGTGGGGTGCCTTTGCCCTGGGACTCGAGCTTGGTGGGGTGCCTTTGCCCTTGGGACTCAAGCTTGGTGGTGGTGCCTTTGCCCTGCTGCCACTCTCTCATCCTGGGTGCCTGCACCCCCTCAGGACAGTGACGCTGGCTACTGTGTAATTGCTGTGTCCTTATGTACATCACATGTGAAGAAACGAGTCTGCATCAGTTCCAAGTAAAACGTTCTATATGTGTCCAGCTTGCTTTTTCTTCTACTGAGTTATTTTTGTTACATCTTAGGGGTTGCCTTTTTTTGCGTTTTGGTGTTTCACGTTTTTGAGACAAAGTCTTACCATGTAACTCAGACTGGCCTCAAAGGCATGGCTGCTGCTTCTGCTCAGCTTCCCAAGTGGCAGAGTGACAAGCAAAAGATAACTGTTATGACAGATATTGAAAAGAATAAAGAGGGTGGATGTGCTTTGGGGTGGGGGATTGAGTCAGAACTAGTTCTGTTCAAAACTAGCTGAGTTCCTCAGCTAAGCCTGGGTTTACTGAACCTAGGGAAAGCAGACTTCCTTGAAAATGTACCACCACAAACGGTACAGAAAGAGTGGAGAGAAGAAGTCCTGGTCTTGAAGAAGAAAGTGAAAATGGAAAAAGTGAAGCTGGAGAAAGGACCCCGTGATTGGCATTCCACCAAGCTGTGGCTGTTCAGTCACTGACATGAAGAAGAGCAAAGATGACAGTGTAGAGACCCTGTGTATCACACCCAAAATGCTCACGGGAAGAGGAAAGCAACCCTTGGTGAGGAGGAACTCAGGGTTTGGAATAGACATTCACTCTGCGAGTATTAAGGTTAAGGCTTAGAGTGCAGGTTTTGATGCGGGATAAACATGGTTCCTGTTTTGTGCCTGAAGATATCTGGTATTAAAGGATCTGTATTGCAAAGCAGTTAATAGAAATGTGTCCAAATAACTTGAAAGAATTTTTTTATGAAGCTTTGAGAAATAAAAGTAGGGGTTTCTGCTAACCATTTTCTCTGTAAATAGCTAATTATAATTGGATTTTTAAAAACATACTTCTTGGGGCTGGAGAGATGTCTAGGCAGCTAAGAGCACTGACTGTTCTTCCAGAGGACCCACATGGCACCCATATGGCAGCTCACAACTGTCTGTAACTCCAGTTCCAGGGGACCTGACACCTTCACACAGACATACATGCAGGCAAGACATCAATGCACATAAAATAAAAATACAGTTTTAAAAATTATCTTTTTTTAAAAAACCGTACTTCTTCTTGGACCTGACATAAGCTGGTGTGTTAGGGTTGTCTAAAGGATATAGTCTTCATTGTTTTTTTTTTTCCAGAGAGTATCTTAGTTTTATTTTATTTTTGTATTTATGTCTAAATTTATTTTATTTATTTATTTATTTTATTATTGAAATTTTCCACCTCCCTGCATCCCTTTTCCCTCCCCCTTCCCCCACTTTCCACCCCCCCTCCCCCTCCCTCTCCAGTCCAAAGAGCAGTCAGGGTTCCCTGCCCTGTGGAGTTTTCATTGTTTTTAAAGTGTTTGGAGCCAGGCGTTGGTGGCGCACGCCTTTAATCCCAGCACTTGGGAGGCAGAGGCAGGTGGATCTCTGTGAGTTCGAGACCAGCCTGGTCTACAAGAGCTAGTTCCAGGACAGGCTCCAAAACCACAGAGAAACCCTGTCTCGAAAAACCAAAAGAAAAAGTGTTTGGAGTTTCATCCATGTTGTAGCAGAGATTGTTCCCTTTTGTTGACAAGCAGTATTCTCTTATTAGGATGTACCACATCCCCCTCCGCGTTGGCCAGTTGACGTCGTTTGGCTGTTTACACTCGGAGCTGTGTATGATAAAGCTGCTGTGGAGATAGTGTGTGAGTCTGTGTGCGTGTGTGTGCTTTCACTCCTCCTGGGGAGCTCCCAGGAGTGGACTTGAGTATCGTGCTGTTTGTTTCTTCCTAAGAAACCGTCAGACTGGGTTTCAGAGTGGCTGTCCCATTTTCCGTTGCCACCAGAGTATGGAGGGTCTGATTTCTCACGTCCTTGTCAGTTGTGGGTGTTGTTCAGCTGGTTTTATTTTTAAAAAATATTTAAGAATTTCTTTTTTTTTAATATTTATTTATTTATTATGTATACAATATTCTGTCTGTGTGTATGTCTGCAGGCCAGAAGAGGGCACCAGACCTCTTTACAGATGGTTGTGAGCCACCATGTGGTTGCCGGGAATTGAACTCAGGACCTTTGGAAGAGCAGGCAATGCTCTTAACCACTGAGCCATCTCTCCAGCCCCCTATTTAAGAATTTCTTAAACTTGGTAAAAGAATTAGAATCTTTACAGCATGGTTTCCTGACTCAGAACACTTTCTCAAGTTTAAAGACTGGCGTTTGATCCCACTGTAGTCTGTGAAACTCAGGTCGAATTCTTTCTCACCAGGCATTCTTCCTTGCTTCTTTTCCAGTGGACGCCTGGACTTTGGCCTTCTCCCCTGACTCCCAGTATCTGGCCACCGGAACGCATGTGGGGAAAGTGAACATTTTTGGTGTGGAAAGTGGGAAAAAAGAATATTCTTTGGACACTAGAGGAAAATTCATCCTCAGTATTGCATATGTAAGGAAAACTCACTGTTGGGTCTTTAGCGGTGGTGCTATGCTCAGACCCTTCCGTGCCCGCTGGGCTGCTGTCTATTGCTGGGCTTTGCTGGGGAGAATTGAGACCAGCAGGATGGCTTGTGTGCAGAAGGGACAGGTTAACCGAATCGTCTCAAACCACCCATCTCTCCTCAACAGAGTCCTGATGGAAAATACCTGGCCAGTGGAGCCATAGACGGAATCATCAATATTTTTGATATTGCAACTGGAAAGCTTCTGCATACGCTGGAAGGTATCCACAACTCCTCATTCTCTTTTGCGCTCACTAGATGGATTATCAGGTCACAAAGCAAGAATGCTCCTTTTGTTAAAATATTAATCTAAATTATTTTGATCTCTATTGGCAAAATGAAGTGCCACCACGTGTTAGACTTAGCACTGTGGTTTCAATCTGGAAACAATAGTTCTTAATACTTTTTAGTGACGTAGGTTACTTTTTATTTATGTGTGTGTGTTCTCCTTTTTCCTTATGAGCTTTATGATTGGAAAGCTGCTGCTTTTTTGTGCTCATGTGATGTCATGATGACAACATTTGTGCCCATCTCTACACTGCGGGGAGGACAGGAGACAGAGACTAGAGACTGTTCCTCTCATGTCTGATTTTGAATTATAACTAAGTGCATCTGTTGCCTCAATTTACCTTTTACCCAACGGCAAAAGATTTGGTAGAGAAATAATGTTACTTTTATTTGTTGGACCTTACAAATCAGATCCAGCCTGTATTTCCATATATGGCCATGTTTGTAGCAGAGGGTTTCTGTTGTTTTGTTTTGAGACAGGGTTTCTCTGTGTGGCCCCGAATGTCCAGAAATTCACTATGTAGACCAGGCTGGCCTCAATTTGGAGATCTGCTTGCCTCTGCCTCCCAAGTGCTGGGACGGAAGGCACGCGCCACCACCCAGCTAGTTTTGTTTTTTAAGGTGTGTATGTGTGTGTGCACGTGTGCACACACACACTTGTGTACATACAAGCGTACATACTTACAGTGGCAAGATTTCAGATCCCTTGGAGCCAGAGTTACAAGTAGTTGTGAGCTGCCGCTGTGGGTGCTAGGAACTGAGCTTAGGTTCTCCGAGAGTACATGAGCATACATGCTCTTAACCACAGAGACCTCCCTCCAGTCCCCCAAGGATTTTTGTTTTGTTTTTTAGCAGTGTATATTGAGGCTCATCTGATTAGAGAAGGGAACTAAGAAGAGATGACTCCAGGAAAGAGGTTGGAGTCCTGTGGGAGTGCAAGAAGGGTCTAGTCAGTACCTTTTTTTCTGACTGAAGCCTCAGGGTCATTCCAGCTCAGTGACCAGTGGTCATGAAAAGGGCACAGTTAGCAGGAAGCTAACAGCTTTTCTGAATTTCAGGCCATGCGATGCCCATTCGCTCCTTGACCTTTTCCCCCGACTCCCAGCTCCTCGTCACGGCTTCCGATGATGGCTACATCAAGATCTATGATGTGTGAGTTACCTTTTCAAGAGTAAAGATCTCAGCAACAGTGACAGGAGCCAGTCCTGTCCCCTTACTGATAGGAGCCACTCTAGGAATTTGCTGCCTGCTCTCATGGCCATAAGTCAGCTCTGATGCTTTGGACTTCCCAGTCATTCCTCTCCCAGCCAAGCTCCTCCTGCTGGAGCCTTAGAGTGTGTCCCCAAGGTTTCTGTGGATGAAGTGTACATCTGTCTAATCCTAGCAGGACTAGACACTGCTGCTCTCTGTCAAGCAGCCAGATGTTCTGGCTCCCTGGGATACAATTTTCTGGGTAGATATGTAGTATACAGCTGAGGAAATGGAGCTCTGGCTGTAGCTGGCCTAGAGTGATGGTCCTGCTTTTAGCAGATATGCAGGCTGGCTTCTGGTTAGGGAAGTCCCCAGCTGTCCCATAGGTCTAGGTGGGGAGCCTTTTGAGATATGCTCTGGACTGATGGCATAGGACTGGGCAGATTGCTTGTGTGCCCAGCTCCACATTGAGGGCCTGTGCGCCCGTCTGTTGTGCCCCCCCCCCATTCTTATCCCACAGCTGTTGCCAGTATGTGCCTTGCACTGCCCTGGGTTTCATAATTAGCCTCCTGCTAAGTGTGCCTCTAGTTGATCGTTCTCCAGTTCCTTACACACTTCTCACCCCAACATGTGCTTTGTCATAATTCTATATTCATGTCCTTCCTGGGCCTCCATGAGCTGTTTGAGTTTTAATTCTGCAATCAGAAGAGCGTGCTGCTTTTGACATTGCTGATGGGAGCATGCTAGGGCCATGAGAAGAGACTGAAAGTCACGTGTGCTTGTTGGCAGTATAGTCAGCATAGGAGCAGCACTTTTGGGGTATCTCCCTCTGCTAGCTTTCACTGCTGCTCTTCCATGACCTCCCAAGAGCTGTTGAGACAGCATGACGTAGTACCTCCCTAGTAATAATGAACCTCAGGATTTCTTACGCTCTTGGGGGTCCACTGAATTCTGCAAGGGCTGCCTCTGCTCTCTGTAACCAAGGCTTGTTTCTAGGGGCGGAATTGCTGGCTTCGGGCCCAGGTCTCCTGTCATAGGCATTGGTTTCCCAGGAGAGGTGGATGGCTCAGAAGTTACGAGCACTTGCCAGTCTTCCAGAATTTGTTCCCAGCACCCACACACCAGTGTTCACAATTCCTTCTAACTCCAACCCCAGGGGTTTATGTCTCCTTTTGGACTCCATGGGCACCTGCACACAGATGGAACACCCACATAAATTTTTTTTTTCCAAAATAAAAGAAACATAAAAATGGTTGTAGGAATTGGGCCTAGCTTGGATTTTTTGTTTGTTTGGCTTTTTAAGGTTTTTTTTTTTGTTTTATTTTGTTTTGATGGGGTTTTGTCACCTTATTTTTGGTTTTGACAGGGTCTCGCTATATAGTCCTAACTGGCCTGGAACTTGATATGTATAACAGGATGGCCTCTAAATCACAGAGCTCTACCTTTTTCTGCCTCTCGAATGCTGGGATTAAAGGCATGTGTCACCATGGCCAGCTGCCTGCCTTGTTCTTGACTAGGTCACAAGTGTTCTATGGAGCCACATGCATTATGTGCTTGCTGCTTTCCTGGCACATGGGAAAGGTCCTATTGCAGAGGCTCCTATGGCTGATCACCTCTGCTGCTCAGAGTCCGCATCTGGGAACTGGCTGAGCCATTTCTAGCCTCCAGGCTCTAGATATTTGTAACTTAATGCTGCTGTAGAAATGTGTCTGGTGTTTGATGCTACTTGACTGAAAATGGAATTTATTACATATGGTCATCCTGTTTTCATACCCAGCCATGTGAGCAGAGCCAATAGCTCACTAACCAGTTCAGCAATCAGAGCAAATTAACATCTCCTTTCTGTTTGAATCTTTCTTCTTCCAGACAACATGCCAACTTGGCTGGCACACTGAGTGGCCACGCATCCTGGGTGCTGAATGTTGCCTTCTGCCCTGATGACACTCACTTTGTCTCCAGGTACGTAGGAATCTTACGTTTCTAAAATGCTTGCTGGGGAAGGCAGTCTTCTGGTAATGTATCTTAACACCGAGAGAGTACATTACATGACTTTTTAACGTCGGGGCTGGAGGGATGACTCAGCAGTTTAAGAGCACTGACCCTTTGGTTTCCAGCTCACAATGATCTGAAACTCCAGTTCCAAGTGATCCCATGCCCTGTTCTGGCCTACTAACATACATTCAGACAAAATACGCAAAGAAAATTTAAACCTATTTAAAATAACAAAGTAAAATTCAAGTTTCCCAGGCCAGGCATGGAGGCACAGTCCTTAATCCCAGCCCTGGAGAGGCCAGAGGCAGGTGGATCTGTCTTGGTGAATTCAAGGCTAGACTAGTCTACATAGTAAACTCATAGACAGCTAGAATTACAGTGGTAAGGTGCTGTCCAAAAGTTGTCTTTGTTTACTTTAGCTTTTAAAGGGCTTCTCTGTTGTTTTTAAGCCATGAATAAAGATGCTCTTTTAAACTATTGAAATCTTAGATTTTTTTTAAAAAAGTCTAGATTCTACTTACTGTCTTGACATATCCCTGTGTTCCAAGAGGAACTTAGAATCTGCTAATCTGCCTATAAAATGTGTTTATGGATGCCAGTAATATCTAGGGCCCTAGAGGCCGAGGAGGTTCAGAAGGGTATTTGATACTTCACCAGACCTCCCTCTTATCCAGAAAAGGGTAGATAACCTTGAAGCACCTAACAGTGGTGAGGAGACAGTCATCTGGCCGCACCTGTACTGAGCTCTTGTCTAGCAGTAAGGGGTCCTCTAAAGGCAGAGGTGTTGGTCTGCAAAAGAGTGTAGACTACGGCAGTTTCTGATTCTAACATTTGCTTTCCAAACAGTTCATCTGACAAAAGTGTAAAGGTTTGGGATGTTGGAACAAGGACCTGTGTTCACACCTTCTTTGATCACCAGGATCAGGTATGGAATAAGAAGCGTGTCAGTGCCCTTGTGTTCTGCTTACTGGCCACACTCCTTTACTAGCCTTTCTGTTGGAGTTAAGACTGGTAGAACCCTGGGACATATTAGCCTTGTGACCATCAGGCATGTCTGCTACACATACATGGTAAACACAGAACTGACCACACCCCTTCTTTGAAATTATACACCTAAGCCTGGAATCCTTTTCTGGGCGCTTCTAAAAGAGCCTCTCTCTTTGGAAAGTTCCATTGCTTAACATAATCATCATTTACATTTTTAGGATTATCCAGGGATGTAATTTTTTTTTAAATATAGAGGCTACAGCTTGTAATGATAGTGTTAAGCCTGGTTTCCATCTTTATCTTTGTAAGGTGAATGGGAAATAGTAACATTGCTGTAGGTCCTTCTTGATCCTTACTTTTCCTAAGACTGCCCTGGGGAAGCTTAAAATGCCACTGGTGAGCTGAGGGCCGTGATCCATGCCTGTCATCCACTGGCAGCTTCCTTGCCTGGTCAGTCTCAACTGTGAAAGAAGTGGATTCTGATTTAGTCGGTGTCACGTGGGCCTGAGACTCCTTTCCTTTTTCCCTTTCTTGAACAAGGGGAAGGGAGTTTTTAAACAATCTCGCACTTTAGCCCAGACTGGCCTTGCACTTTCTGCAGTTCTCCTGCTGGGACACAGGTGTGAACCACCTTGCCTGGCTAAGAGTACTTTTCTCTCCTGCATGCTGTCATCATTGCTGTCTCAGCAGCTCCAAGTAGCAAGGGTTTAGACTCTAGAGGAAAGAGGAACTACTAGGCAACATGAGAATTCAAATGCTCTGAGCAACAAATCAGCCTTTAATATATTTGAATGCTTTTAGAGGTCTTACAGTCTTTCTTTTTGAGTACATCTTATGGTTAACTAACAATTATTCGTGCTGCTTTGTATTTATCTTAAATTATTGTAGTGAAGCCAGGTGGTGGTGGCGCACGCCATTAATCCCAGCACCTGGGAGGCAGAGGCATGTGGATCTCTGAGTTTAAGGCCAGCCTGGTCTACAAGAGCTAGTTTCCAGGACAGGCTCCAAAGCTACAGAGAAACCTTGTCTCAAAAAAAACCCATATATATATATTATATCTTAGTGAGGTTAAAGAGTTGAGTCTCAGTAGTCCACTATTGACTTTAAGCATTTTAAGTCCTAACTCTGTTGCTTATTGTGTGAGGTTCTTGTTATGGTGTTTCTGAGAAAGATGTTTGGAATGGAAGTGAGGCCCTTCTATGGACCGAAACCAAGGCTAGCCTCCAATCTCAAGGTGAGGATGACAGTCTGAGCACACAGGCTGTGATTCCTAGTAATCACAAAGTTAACTCACCACATCCATTCTAAGAGGAAATATGAAGCTTGAAAAGACAGCAGATTGTCGCATTTTAGAGAGGGAGGCTAGGCTAGGCTCCATCACTGCTGGCCTCGTGCTAGTCTAGATGCAGAAGAGAACAGTGTCCATCCTTTTAGCATTCCTTAACAAAATTACAGGAATTAGAATGCTTTTTGTTTCTATTTGCAGGTTTGGGGAGTAAAATATAGTGGAAACGGATCAAAAATTGTGTCTGTTGGAGATGACCAGGAAATTCACGTCTATGACTGCCCAATTTAAACACCAGCATCTTCAGGGCCAGTGCCAGAGTATGCAGGGTTGATTGTGACATTCCTTGCCTTCTTAGGCACACTTAAAATACAGCATATATTGTAGTAAATTTTGTAGCTACAGTATAAAGTTTTTCCTGTTTTATTGGAAATGTTGCTCATATTTTAATGTAAATAAAGCATTCTTAATGCAAACACCTGCATTTGTGAACACGCTGTTTGCTCTTTTCCTGCCCCTGTCCCTGGAGAAGAGTGTGAACCGGCATTGTTAGTGACAGGAGCAGAGATCCAGGTGCTCGCTGTTCCTGGGTGACTCGTGATGTGCCACGAGCTTCCTCAGGCTGTCCTAAACACGCCACCCTGCATCAGAATGGAGTTCTGCCTGCCTGGGGATCCTTCTGTGTGACAGACTTAAAATGCTCTCTTGGCCACACCCTCATTTCCCCGTTCTTCCCGAGAGGTCTGCCCTACTGGCAGCCTGCCTTCACCACTGCAGGCTCAAGACTGGCAGAAGGCTGAACACTGCCCTGCCTCAGACTAGAGTTCCAGCACCTTTGCTGCTTCTGCAGTCTCATCCAGACGGGGTCTGCGGGGTAATGGGAAGGCTAAAGGGTGAACATCCTGGTGAAACTGCCTGCTCGCTCTGTGCTCATCCTCAGGTCCAGCTCTCTAGACCAGTCTATGATTATTATAATGCTTGATTATTTCCCATCTCCACCCTGCTCACCCTCTTATAGCTACTGTCCTGTGTCCTCAGACAGCTCTCACCCTCACGGTTCGGAGGCTCCTCAGAGCCCTTGTCCCCCATGCCCTTCTGCTCTTCCCCACTTCTCTAGCCCTCCATTGCAGTTTACCCCGACTTCTGCACTCATCCCATTCCCCAAATGAAAGTTCCCCAGGAGAAAGATCATTCCTTCTGTCTACCAGTGTGAGTCAGGCTGGCACTTAATACTGTTGATAGTCAAGAAAAGAAAAAGCAAAGCCATTTGTCTCTCATAGCAGCTCAATTTTAATTTTAAAAGTGACAAATGTCCAGGTGGGAAGGTTAAGCGACACCCTGCAGATCTGAACAAGGGAGAGCTGAACACAGTTGTGTCCCATCGCTAGCTAAACAAGCTCTCCAGCAGTGACTAGGGCTCACAGCACAGGAACGGCAGCCGGAGTTGTGGTCTGGTTATAAATTGGATTAGCTGAATTCAATTTTAAGTCTGTCCTGGCCAGTGGTCAAGTGGGCATAGGTGGACTTTCTGTGCTTTGAACAAATTATGTTCCCCTAGCCAGCAAAGTTTTGGGGAGCCTGGTCCGGCTAGCTGGCTTCCCAACCAGCCACAGGTCTGGTTTGTCATTGGACCCTCCTAGGGGAGGTGCTCGGTCTGCATCCAACTCTCTGGTGACATAGAAACAAAATAAGGGTGGATCTGTCAGGTTAACCCAGCAGCTTCAGAAGCAGGGTGTTTAACGTTTGTAGAAAAGAAAGGAGTAGTAACGGCTAGAGGCTGAGGTAGCCTTATTTAAAGTGCAGTCTGCCTGCCAGGAACAAAGGAGTAACTACCTGTTCCAAGCAGCTGTCACTGTCAGTGGTATTCATGCCAGCTAACTAGAAGAACTTGGTTAGTTCCGTTCTCACCAAGCATCGCAAACAGGAAGCCCTTTGTAGTATGGCTGTGCAGTGAGTGGAACGGGCCTCGAGGAAGGAGCGGTCTGGAGAAGGTGAAAATACTGAGGGTTCTGTGCTATTGCATACCCTTACGTCATCCGGAGACCCCAGACGGCTGTGCTGGGGGCTGAGCCTTCAGCATTCTCCCTTGGGTACTTCTACATAGAGGCTGCCAGGAACACGGGAGGGTTTAGCCTTCTGAGGGTAAGCACTTTGGTGGGACAACATTGCAAAGGTTGTCAGCAGATACTCATTAAAACCACAACGAACAAGGTGTGGGGTCACAGGCAGATGGCTTTATTGGCTTATTTAAATGGGTTTGTCATCACAAGGCTTGGAAAGTTCAGAAAACTTCCTAGACAGATGGTTAGACAAACCCCTTTGTAACCACTCACGGGACAGACAGTGGGAGCTAGACTGGCCCTGCAGCTCTGAGTGCAGCCTACTCAGTATGAACAGGCATGCTGGGCCAAGTGCAAGCCATGTATGTGCTTTGTATTGTCTAAGAGTGCTAGAGTCTAGATTCAGAAATATTAGCAGACCTGAGCTCATACTTCGGTGACTTTGCCAAGGGAGGAAAGGGAGAAAAACCACAGTTTAGAGATGGACCAGACCTTCTTGGCCTTTGTTAGGGGCCAAGCGTTGCTCTCTGGGCCGACTGTGGAACTGAACCATGGCAAAGCCACTAAGAAGCACAAAGGGTCAATGTGGTACTAGCATCTCCAGAGTATGTCCTGGAAGTACAAATGAACAGATTCCATATGCAGACTAGACATGATTGAACTTAAAACATTTAAATATAAATCAGGCTATAACTTAAGTTACAACTAGAAGAGAAACAAGAAAACCCAAAGACAACTCAGCAATGAGGACTGCTGAACACATACACAGGACACCCCAAACATGAGGCTATTAAAGCGATGCCATTTTCATTGTGCCATGTTTACATTCATCGTGTACTAGTCCGAGCAGGCCATGCCACACTGCGCCATCATGCCGTCTGGCACTGCACACCAGCGCGGGGCCCTTCATCATCCTCCTCATAGGCCTCCCTGTGCTGGCGCCAGTTCTGCTCATTGGGATTGAACTCCTTCAGCTCCACCTGATCCATGTCCTCCGTGATCCTCACCTTCTGCCGCGCGGGGAGCAGAGCCTCCAGCTGAGAAAGCTTCTCCTGAGGAAGCCAGTGTTTCTCGGGGAAGACGACCTGCGGAGGTGAGCACACAGGGACGTGGGGTTTCTTTGCTTTCCGTCGAGGTAGTTGATGGTGTAACTCAGAGAAAAGGATGCACTTACTAAAAACTGTATGATCAGCATCCCTTTCTCCAGTGGGGCCTTGTAGATGGGCATTCCCTCGTTGCGCACACACTTCAGGTCTCCATGCTTTATCACCTCACCTGCACAGAGAAGATTCCTTTATGAGAAAGGAAGACAGGGAGCCTGGAGAGGCTGACTCCTCAGGACAGTGACGGTGGGCTCTACTGGCTCCGCACTGATGATGGGCAGACTACCCGGCTGGCCCACATCAGGAAGGCAGCAAGCACACTAAGACCTCTACCATGATGTGGACTGGTTTAAAGTCAGGCCCCCTCACCTGGCCTCCAATAGGGCCAGAACCTGCCCAGCTGTTTCTTCAAGCGATTGTGGATGTCCCTAACACAGAGAGGGTGTCTGTGCTGCTCACAGGTTCAGGCAGAGCTTAGAAAGGGATTCACAGGAGCCTCCCAGCTCCCTGCTCAAGGAACAGCTTCCTGACTGACTTGCCTGCTTACAAAGCATGTGCTCTGCTTCAGGCTGGTGAGCTGGGATATCCCGCACCACACGCTCTGCTTCAGGCTGGTGAGCTGGGATATCCCGCACCACACGCTCTGCTTCAGGCTGGTGAGCTGGGATATCCCGCACCACACGCTCTGCTTCAGGCTGGTGAGCTGGGATATCCCGCACCACACGCTCTGCTTCAAGCTGGGGAGCTGGGATATCCCGCACCACATGCTCTGCTTCAAGCTGGGGAGCTGGAATATCCTGCACCACATGCTCTGCTTCAAGCTGGGGAGCTGGGATATCCTGCACCACATGCTCTGCTTCAGGCTGGTGAGCTGGAATATCCCACACCACACGCTCTGCCTTGTCCATGCTGGCAATATCTCTAAAGGCAACATGGGAGCTTAGAACCTGGGGCACTTAAGATGCTCCCCTAAGACTAAAAGTGTCATCTCCCGGCAGGCATGGAAGACATCCGGGACAGAGAGGTGTCTGGAAAATGTGCCCATGAAAATGGACAAAGGCTGGGCTGTAGCTCAGTTGTCCAGGGCCTTCCTAGTATGCACAAGAGCCTATGTTCAGTCTGCAGTACCACAAAACGTAAGAGATAAAAACGGACAAGAAAAAGGAATGTTGAGAGAAAAAGGGGAAGGGATAAAGGAAGCTAAGGACATCTTTATTCAGCAGTTCCTCTCCAGGGGAACAGCGCTCTACAGAAAGTGGTGCGTCTTTCACAGTAGTTTTAAAATCTACAGTGTGCCAGTGCACTCTCCTTGGGGTCATCCCTGCCCATGGAGGATGGTAAGGTGACCGCGTGGCTGAACAGGCCAGGTTGTTGAGCTTTTGTGCTGTTAGCAGGGATGTCTTCTGCACCCTTTCTGTTTGTTTCCTCAGGTGCCACTTAATACTGTCCCCAGCCCAGCTCCCAAGAGCTGGGAGCTGGGAACCCTGAGGCCAAGAGTGGAAAACCATAAGGGAGAAAAGGGAAAAGCCCTGGCCACCTCTGCCAGAGGTAACCCCTGCTTTAATCAACCTTGAGTCCTCAAGAGATTCAACAGTGAAGGAAGGGGGAGAGAAACCAATACCAAAGGAGAAAGGAAAAGAGCATCACACACACACATGCACACACAAAATCCCCCAAAGAAATTCCTATCAGGTTTTTTAGATGCCCTGCCCTTTTCCTACCTGAGCAAGGAAATGGATTTCTAAGAGTTTGTTTCCCCTCCCTTTGGGATTCCTTCCCCATATCCCTACTTCTATCCTTGACTCCCACCTTCCCCAGGCTGGGGGCAGGAAAGGCAGAGGGAGGCCCTGCCTCAGGGAATTCTACCAGGATGCCCTGAACTTGTCATATTCTCCACCCTTGGTGAAGAACGAACTTTTCCAAAGAAGCCATTCAAATGCTGCAAGCCCTGGCTCTAAGAATGGCTACAGTCTGGGGTCTGAGACACACAACCAGGCTGGTCCTGTTCATAGCAATGACCTGAGGCCTTGTGTGAGCCACAGGTCCTTAAACTTTCTACTTCAAGTGACAGGAGGAACTGGGCAGCTGGGAGGGTCGTGGCGCAGAGCCTGTAGAAAGGCATCGGCTTTTAAAACGGTACAGACTGCATCACGGTGCAGTGCTTGCCAATGACCCTGGATGAAGTACGCATGCACACCACAAACAGAAGAGCAAATGGGGTAAAAGGTTAGTGACAAATCTCATACTGGTGGACCTTGTATGTTTTTATCTCTACAACGTTTTGTAAGCTTGAGAAATGTTTTGTTTTTGAGACAGTCTCATTCTTACAGCTTTTTCTAAGTCTGATCCTCTTGCTCAAGCTCTCCCCGCTGAGCTTACAAGCCTGCTCCAGCACACCTGGTCTGTGTGGAGCTGGGGACTGAACCTAGAGCTTTGCTCTATCCACTGAGCTACATCCCTGCACATACACACATTGTCTCCACCGAAAGAGCATCTTTCAGACTCAGCCCAGGCTGGCTTCAGTCTTGCAATCTCTGACTCCAGCATACTGAGTACTAGGATTATGTGCATATACCAACATGCATGTAAGTTTGAAACTCAGATTTTTAAAAATCACCATAAATTGATGAGTTTAGAAACGCAATCTCATTTCCCATCACCTCCAGCAAAGGAGTCAGAGGGAGGCAGCAGACAAGACTGGGAAGAAGGGAAGGCAGGAAGGGATTTGGGCAGAGTCAGGAGTGGTCCTGGAGGCTGGCCACAGACGCAGGTGCTCGCCTGCCCCACAGGACTTGGGTCTTATCACCAGCTCCCACCGCCTGTGCTGCAGGCTTTTTACAACCCCCCAACCTCCTTATTGGAAACCCCTGCCTGTGCCAAGACCCCAGAGCACCTAAATTGCTCAGCTTCTTCCATATTATGCAGACACCTTGGCTGTGCACAGCTGCCTTTGCCATTAGCCCAGCCTCAACCTCAGTCCCTTCTAGGCAGGTGCTCTAGAGCCTGCATGGATCCATGACGTGTGTAAATCAGCCTTCCTGGATGCTGAGAGCCTGGGGTCCCAGGACCCCTTTTCAGCCCAGAGACAGCTCCCATGGGTGTGTGCAGTCAGTTCCTGTGGAAGCCTCTGAAGAGAAGCTCACAGCTAATGTCTTCCCCCCCCCCCCCCCCACTGCAGGAAAATGCTATTTGAAAACGTTCTCATAGGTAACAGCTCAGAAACCAGAGGAACATACAAGAATCAGCACAGACCCTACTTGATAGAAAAGGCTTGTGATCAGCTGTGGTCCACTACCAAATGTGTAAATTTTAAGCAGATCTGGAAGAGTCTATATAAAACTTCAGGCTCAGAAGATTCTTACTTGGGGGCTGGAGAGATGGCTCAGTGGTTAAAAGCATTGCCTACTCTTCCAAAGGTCCTGAGTTCAATTCCCGGCAACCACATGGTGGCTCACAACCATCTGTAATAAGGTCTGGTGCAGACATACAGACAGAATATTGTATACATAATAAATAAATATTTAAAAAAAAAAAAAAAAAAAAAAAAAAAAAAAAGAAGATTCTTACTTAAGAGCCCCTTCCTACCCCAGGAGAATAGTAAAGAAATTCATCACATTCTCCAGTCATGCATGGTAACTTCATAGCGTGAGGCTGACGAGATGCGCAGCGGGTAAAGGCTCTGGCTGCACAAACGGCGACCAGAGTGGACCCAGAACCTGCAGCAGAGGACAGGATCAACTCCCCAAAGTTGTCCTCTGACCTACACACACACACAGTATATTGTAAGAAATTAAATTTAGGGGTTTGAAAGATTGTTTAGCAATTAAGAATAGGTTCTGTTCTTATAGTTCAGGAGCAGAGTTCAGGTCCCACGTCAGGTGACTGCTTGTATGTAACGCTAGCTCCAGGAAGATCCTCTGGCCTTCACAGGTACACTTACACTGCGCACACACCCACACAAGGGCATATACACATATGCATAATTAAAAATAAAATATATCCTTAAAAGAATAAGATGACTTCATTATTTTAAAATATTTAGAGTATGGGGAGGGCGGTACCTACCTGACCTGGATGTGATAACAAGGACTCGATCATCCAGTGTTTTTATTGTCTTCTTGAAGCCACAAAGAGCTTCAGAAAGCTGAATTTTCATTTTCATGATCAAATCATGGCCTCGTCTCTGAAAGACACTATGATCCTTCTGATCAAGCACAATTATGACATCACCAGGCTCCAGCTCAGGCTCCTGATCTCCTTCTCCATGAAACAGTATCTTTTGCCCATCCTTCATACCTATGAAACATCACCCTTCGGATTAGCCACTTCTCACAGCAGAGCTCAGCGCTGTTGAAGGGACCGAGATCTTTGGGGCTCTTAACTCATTAAACCTCCACCTCCCGTGGGCACGGTGTTGGAGGAGTAGCTGGGATAACTGCCTAGCAAAAGCTTTACTTCCACCACTGGCTGAGTCAAAGGCGAAGCAGGAAAAGGGCGAATAAGATCCCACATCTGACCAGATCACACTCCTAGGCCACGTGCACTCAAGTGTGAGGAGGTCACAACCCACTTCAGGATCTGTGGCCTGAAGCCAAGAGAATGCTGGTTACAGACACAAGGTCAAGGCAGGTTTAAGTTCTTCTAGCAGCTCATGGCTTGACTTGGTCTCATCTGATAGATGACATATTTGCTGGATCAGAAATTCAGAATCAGGATCTTTGGAAAAACAGAAGGGACTGAAATGTGCCTTAAGACGATGGTACCAGATGAGACAGCAAGGAGAGGCACTGCATTTGGGAGAATCTGGAGCAGCAGCGGGGAAGGGATGGGGGTGTGTGGGGTGTGTGTGTGTGTGTGTGGTGTGTGTGTGTGTGTGTGTGTGTGTGTGTGTAGGGGGAGACAGGTCCAAAAACCTTAACAAGCTCTGGCACCCAGTAAGCACTAAAAGCTGTTGGGAAGAATACTTTAAAAGATTCTAAAGGACACTGAGAAGGACAGGTGAGGGCAGTTGAACAATCCTGAAGTCAAGGCTTCATTGGGAAAACTTTTAAAAGTTTTTCTGTGACCTCATTGGTCCTTCCTCAGGCCAGGGAAGGTCATAGGAAGATGCCCTGGAAAGGGACTCCTGGCAGTCCTTGTCTGGTAAACATGCTGCCACAGAGCCACATCCCTGACACCCCATGGATGCCATGACTAGCATGTGAGCCCTACAGCGCTAAGCGCGCAGCCTCACCTTTCTCCACGTGTACCTCGATAATCTTCTTCTCGCGGATAACTTTGGCACCGCTGCAGTTCTCACAACGGTCCTTGGGGTTGATGCGCTCGCCCTGGCCCTTGCACTCGATGCACACAGTCTGGATCTGCTGCACCATGCCCGGCCCGATCTGCTGAATATGGATCTGCATCCCTCGCCCCTTGCACAGGGGGCACTTCTCCACGGACCCCTTCTTCCCGCCAATGCCTGCGGAGGGAGGTGGGAGACAACAAGCAGGAGAGCTGCATTCCTTTCAGCAGGGAGCCGCCTATCCTGCTGGGCACCGCCTTGGGGCTGTGTGGAAGGGAACAGGCAGGCAGAGCCTCTCCAGATGTTAACTTCTAAACCCCAGGGCGCTCACACCCACGCCACAGGTGCATGGCATGCAGGGAACTACAGGACCCAAGTCATCAGTGCAGGCTGTCACAGTTGGACTAGCTCTCTGTGGGACATTTGTGTGAATTATATTAACCTAAATAAGGCTTTACTGGGGCACAGGCACATTCCCTCACGCGCTGTGATGGCAGAAGAAAGCTGATGTTTGCTGCTGCACCCTTCACAGGGAAACCGCCAACCCCCACATTAGGAGAAATGTCCAGACTTTGAAACTTTTAGGATAAATATCAACACACTGAATAGCTGTTCAACCCAGAAAAATAGAAACATTCAAACAGGTGCAGTCCCAGGTGGGACTGCAGGGTTCCCTGTTTCCAAACCCTGTTTGGCCCCCATATTTGAAAAGATCAATTATTTTTCCCTGAGCTAGGAAACAAGTAGAAACAAGAGATCTGAGTGTGAGAGTCGTTCCAAAATTAGTTTTTACCTTCACATTTCTCACAGATTATATTTTTCTGGAGGGCCAGTTTCTTAGTGATTCCATTATATAAGTCTTCCAGAGTTACCGACAGCTGGTGCACGACATTCTTGCCTGCCGAGGGAGAGAGAGCCAGTTACGGACTGATCCGACCTCGGCCTTACTATACATCATGACCCTTGCGGAGTCCCTATTGCACAATATTAGTTGAAGATGTGTTACATTTGTTTATGCTGTGGAACATTTGTTTAATGATGCAAAGATGTGTTGCATTCTTTGTGCTGTATTTGTTTAACTCAGTGAAGCTGTGTTACTTTGCCTGTCTAACACTGATTGGTCTAATAAAGAGCTGAATGGCCAATAGTGGGGCTGGATGGCAGAGAAAATAAATAGGAGAACTATGAGAAGATCAAGGAGCAAGAAAAGAGGAGGCCTGCTACCTAGCCAGCCTCTGAGTAAGAAGTAAAACAAGCTAGGCAGAAATAGAGGAAAGTAAAAGTCCAAAGGCAAAAGGTAGATGGGATAATTTAAGTTTAAAAAAAGCTGGCTAGAAACAAGCCAAGCTAAGGCCAGGCATTCATAAGAAAGAAATAGACTGTGTGTGTGATTTATTTGGGACCTGGGTGGTGGGCCCGAAAAGAGCCCAGAGAGTAAAAAACAAGTCCCCAATACTCAGAGCTGGGGCCAAGCCCCTCCTCCCCCAGAGAAGTAAGGCTTCAGCATCCAACCAACCCATCCTCCAGGTGCCCTGCCAAGATGGAGAACTTCCACCTGTCAAAAAGCCTCCACCTGTTTTCTGAGAGCACATCTGAGGGCAGGGAGACATGAAGTCCTCCACGGGAAAAGCCCTTTTCTCAGACGAAGGTCTGAGTCTCCTCCACTGACTCTTGCACGGGCACCAGGCCACTTACTCTCCAAGCCTTCCTGCATACATGGCCAAGCAGCAGTGCTTTCTGACCAAATCTTATACCTGCATGCAGGATGGGGTGGGGGGCCTAGCCCGCAGGGTGCAGTACACCTGCTCCCGGAGACCAACACAGCAACACCTTCCTTGCTGCCCAGGTGTTCTGGGTGTCACTAGGACAAGGTGTCCTGGTTTATTGGCTGCCAACTTTGAGAGATGACTTAATTAAGGGCGTGAAGCTTTTTATTTCAGGACAGCTAGGGAGCTGGGCAAGAGAATGCCAGGAGTTTTAATCATGTCCACACTGTCAATTACACGAGCAGGCAGAACACCCAGAGGCGGGGACAGATTTTCCCTCATAAACACTGTGATTTTCAGAACACTGTGTGCAAAGAATTGACTGACACCCATGCTTTTTAAAGTTCAAGGCCAATTATAATGTGAGAACAAATACACTCACCCAGGTCACACATCTTAAAACTAATGAAGGACACATTTCTCCTGATTTTATCTAGCAGTGTAGTCAGCCTGCTGTATATATGGCTTTAGGATCCAAAGTGGATTATCAGCAGTGAACTGGCAGGGGAGGGGCTGTGGGCCAGGGAGAATTCGACAACACAGCAGGCACTGCTGGTAGGCAGCGGGTGGGGAGGAGAGAATGACGAGGATGGAGCACGGTGGGCAGGGTGATTTATCTAGCGTGCACCAAGCTCTGGGAGGCAGAAGCAGGAGGATCATAAGTTCAAGATCATCCCCCAGCTACATAGGGAATTTGAGGGCAGCCCAGGACACATGGAACCCTAACTCAAAAAGAAAGGAGGTATGGGGGAGGAAGAGGGTAAGGGGAAGATGAACCCAAGGCAGCAGGGGGTTGGGCTCATTTACCTCCCGGGGTTGAAGCTGTTAACCAGAATGGATTTTGAAACGGTTATTTATTTTACAAAGATTTTAAAACAGAGGTCAACTCTGTCTCTTAGAAAACCTGATGTTGGCTGGGTATGAGGCCACCCTGAACAGGGCAGTGTCCCATCACAGTAATGAGAGAGCCTACAGGCCCTGGCTGGGATGGGGCCCAAGAGTTGGTGAGAAGTGGTGGGGGGAGGGAAGAGGGCCACTCTTGACAGAAGATTTGTTAAGCATTGAGGGGTCAATTTTGTCCCTTTGGACACTTTGGTGCCCGATCCAAAACAGATTGACTTGACCTTCCAAGGGTATCACTATGCAACTCCAGCTGGCCTAGAACTCAGTAATACTCCTACCCCGGCCTCCTGGATGCTAGCAGTACACATGTTCCTCTATTCTGTCTATAATCCCATCCCCTCTTTTTATGTGGAACACTGGAAAGGTACACAAAGAGCTTCCAGCAGCCTGAATACTAAAATTCAGAACTATTTTAAAAATCCCCAAATACCACAAGCACACCCTTTTAAAGCATACATCTCAATTCCTGCAGCATGTACAATATAAAGCTTGCTTACATGTTCACAAACATTACAGGCTGGGAAGACAGCTCAGAGGGTGAGGGCATTTACCACCAAGCCTGAGAACCTGAGTTCCGAAGGAGAGAAGCAACTCTTGCAAGTTGTCTCTGTCTTACACACACCGCTGCTCGTGCATGCACGCACGCACACACACACACACACACACACACACACACAAATAAATGGGAAAAATTAAGTTAAAACCATTTACCTCTTCTCTCTCTAGTCATCCGTCCTCCACCACCAAAGAACATGTCAAAGATATCCATGGGCGAAGAGAAGCTGGGGCTACCCGAGCCCCCTTCTTTAATTGCCTGTTCTCCACCTTGGTCATAGATGTCTCTTTTCTTTGGATCTGAAAGTACTTCATATGCCTGGGATATAAGTTTAAACTTTGGGGAAAAAATGAGAGATTTAAAATGAGTCCCAGAGAGGTTTGAGATATTTTCCTATATGCAAGCCTACCTCCAAATGTAATCACAAAAGCCTGTCCCTCCAGCCATTAGTCTACATATTTGCTGTCTTTTTTAAGTGGGACGTAAGGGACAAACATCATAAAGAAATTTGTTCCGAGAACAGGGTTAGAAATAGGAAGGGGGAAAAAACTTGTCTCCACGCAGGCAGAACCAGCTAGAAGACATGGGGTACCCCTGGAGATAGGAGACCCAGCAAGGCTTCACCTATAAATGGCTGCAGCCCAGGGCTCCAGGTGCCTCAGGGTTTCCAGCTACAGGGACCACTTTCCTAGTTTACAGGTGTGAAATTCAACCACAGCCATCTGTGAGCACCTGCTGGCATGCCAGCTGCTGCGTGTCGACCTACACTGCCCCTCGCGGTCCTGCCCGACAATCCTGGCGGGCATGGGGGAGATGTCCACCTGCCTCACCTGTCAACAATTCCTGTGGCACTATTCCCCCAGCCGCCACTCCTGAACTTGGTGACAGACATAGTACCCCATGTGTGGCACACCTGCCAAAAATTTATCACCAGAAGCCAACTGTAAGGAAAGAACTAGTAGATGGGCAGTGGTGGGGAACGCCTTTAATCTCAGCACTAGGGAGGCAGAGAGGCAAGAGGATCTCTGAGTTCGAGGCCAACCTGGTCTACAGAGTGAGTTCCAGGACAGCCAGGGCTACACAGAGAAACCCTGTCTCAAAACCCAAAAAATAAACAACAAAAAGAACTAGGAAACCCAAATTGAGGGAGAGACATTCTGTAAATCTAAAAGACAGGACAACTAAATAAACCAAACACAGAGGTTCATTCTGGGATGTATTACACACGGGGAAAAATGGCTAGAAAGGATGCTCTTGGAACAAATGGGGAAATATTAAACATGTTCCCATGTGAAAGTCATACATTTGCTAATTCCTGTGGTGTCCTTCTCCCAGGGAGAGTATGCTGCATGCAGTATTTAACTGCATATTATTCACAAAAGCTCAAATAGGACAACTATGTGACCATTTATTTGTCGTTGTGGAGGGTATGTTTCCAGTCACGGTCTTCTCTTAAGTATACGCACCTTCCTAAAATAAGACATACACTGAAACATGCAGTTCTGTCCTCTGCCACCTTGTGGCTGGCTCCTTTCAGCCTGTTCCGCACCAAGCCTGTGAACTGTGACCCTACCAGGCCACCATCCTCGCTGCGACCTACAACCCAACTCTGCCTTCCTCTCCTCTCCGGCCTCTGCTGTTTTTGTTTTGTTTTTATAGATGGTCTCACTTTGTAGCACAGGCTGGCCTAGAACTAACTCACTGTCACCCAGGATGATTTCAAACTCACAAGTCTTCCTGCCTCCATCTTCCAAGTTCCTGATTCCAATTCTGGCTCTGGTCCACAGCCTCGTTGCTCTTTCTGAAACTGAACCATGTGCCCCCGGGGTCCCTGTGACAAGCACAGGTCTTCCTGTCTCTGCTGGAAGCCTCCTTTCCCAGCCCAACCCCACAAGTCCCAGCTTTCACGCTGCAAGCCCACCTGCGGTCTCTCAGCCCTACCAAGGCAATATTTTCTATCAAGCTATACCATCTATTTTTTATTTTGTTTTATTTTGGTTTGGTTTTTTTGAGACTGGGTTTCTCTGTGTAACAGTTCTGAATATCCTGGAACTCTCTTTGTAGACCAGGCTGGCCTCTAACTCACAGAGATCCGCTGCCTCTGCCTCCTGGGTGCTGGGATTAAAGGCGTGCGCCACCACCGCCCGGGCTCACTGTACCATCTACTACTCTTGCTATGGCCCACTGTGAGAGAAACCCCATGAAGACAGGGTTTCTGTCAACTTGGGAGTACTAAGGGCATCCCTAAGCCTACAACTGTGTCTGCCATTTGGATGATATTTGGCAAATATTTACTAAATGAAGAGCTCAATTCTGGAAGTTCAGAGATGAATAAATGAGGTTGGCTCTTGACCCTCCTGAGGCTGATTTTTACTCTGAAGGACAGACGTGTGTGTGTGTGTGTGTGTGTGTGTGTGTGTGTGTGTGTTAGATATCCCTATGTGCATGTAGGCTCCCTTGGAGGACAGAAGGGGACATAAGGATCCCCCTGGTGCTGGAGTTACAGGGGGCTGTGAGCCACCTGACCTGGGTGCCAGGGACCCGTGCATGGTAAGCGCTCTTCACCTCTCAGCCATTTCTGCAGCCCCCAGGAGGGAGTGCTTACCATGCAAACCTGATGACCCAAGTTCAGATCTCCAGAGCACACACAAAAGCTGTTGTGGTGTGCATCTGTAACCTCCAGTACTATGGGAGGAGACAGGGGTTGCTCTAGGGCCAACTAGCCTGGAGTACTCTGCAGAGTAGCAGAAACAAGAAAGACGCGGCTTCAAAAGCAAGGCAGAAGGCAAGTACTGACTCCAAAAATTGTCTCCCCTCCACCAGAGGCTGTGGCATGCTTGCACCTCCATGCTAACACACAAAACCATCAGCATCATACACCCGGCAGTTAGATCTTTAGACAAATTAATTCCTATAATTTTTTTTCAAGGAAGTATCACCCACTACCATTGCTTTCCTCAGCAAAACAAAACCATAAAATCACACCAACCTGAGACAGGGGTTCTGTAAACAGTTTGGAAGGTCAGGAAGTAACTAGGCTGCCTGCCCCTGGGGCTTCTGGTCTCTTTGAAAGCAAGGATGCTCCAGGAGAGGGCCTACTAAAACACTCACCAAATACCCAGAATGCCCCAAAGAGGCTAGGATCTTACAGACAGACTGAAGAATGAACAGAACTGCCCTGTCACTTGGTGGATTCAACTGCAGGTCAGACCTGATGGGACAGAGGCCCCAAATGCTGGTAAGAGGTCCTCCTACCTCTGGGGACCCCGTACTCCAGAGTCTAACTCAGCTTCTACGAAGGTCTCCTTTCTTCCCAGTTGGGACTAGGGTTCTCTGATCTTTACCATAGACTCTTCATGTAATTCAGCTAAGAAATGGCTCTGAGAGCCACATAGCTTATGATAAGTTATTAAGTGAAGAAAAAAGAAAGCCAGGTATATTAGCTCATCCTATAGTCCCTGCACCCGAGGAGGCTGAGGCAGGAGGGTTGCCATGAAGTCACCTGCACTGCTGGATGAGACTGTAACAAAGTGAGATCAGAAACAAAAGGAAGGGTGAGTGGGGGTGGGGGTGATTGGAGAGACACCCAGTCGGACCAGGCATGCTCTGAGTGGCTTTTCTTCTATACTCTGAAACTTCCTAGATTTTCCTTTTTCTTTAAGACAGCATCTAACAAATCCCAGGTTGCCCAAGAACTTACTATATAGCAAAAATAGCCTTGAACTTCAGATCCACTTACTTTTATCTCCCAAATACTAGGATTGCAGGCATATACCATGACACCTGGCTGTTGTGGCACTGGGCACCAAACCCTGGGGCCCTGTGCATGCTGGATAAGCACTTTACCAACTGAGCTATAGCCCAGCTCCTACTCTGAAAACTCTGTACTGTTACAGTCTGCCAAGAGCTTTATCTTGAAAACCTGTCACTCAAACTAAAATTTACAATGGAACTGGCCAAAGGACCAGACACGTCTCAATAAATGATGTCCTCTCGCCACCCCTGAAAGGGACTATTGCTGGCCTGCCCCTCTGGGTCTTGCAGAAAACCAACTGCAGCTAGAACAAGCACAGACTCCATGCAGGGCAGAGTGACGACAAACACAGACTGCCCACTGCTTAGCAACACAGGACAACAGAGCAGAAAACAAAGACCAACACTGAGGGCTTCCCAGCTGTCCCAGGACAAGGTGGGAAAGCACAGACTCAGTCTAGTTTTGAGGACGACCTTAATAATCTAGTGACAAACTTAGGTGAAAAAAAACCCAGCAAATTCCCACCCACAGCATATAAAGGAGTCCAAAACTACACACAAAATCCTCACAAAAACTTGGGGAAAAGACCTGGAAAAGTCGGCATGGTGTGCCCAGCACATCCCAGGACAGGAGAAGCTGTTTGATGAGTGATGGAGTGAAGGAGCCTCCTGGGATCTCTCCAGCAGTTTCTACAGATTGCGTCCCCAGTCTCCTCACCCCCACTGCTTCGCAATCCACAGTTCCCCCCAGTCCTCCTCCACTCTGGCTTTCCCCCTACTTCTGAAAACGCTTCTGCATACATGTGGAATTACAGAATTAAAAAGTCTTTCTTCTCCTGACCTCAGGCATGAATAGACCCCCACCCACCCACTCATGTGGAACATGCACAAGACTAATAAGGTCCATCACGGTAGGATAGGGATGAGGGTTGGTCAGCCAGTCTGTGGTCAGGAGCAACCTCTGCCAAGATGTCTTAGAAAAGAAGTAAAAAAAAAAATGGATCACCCCCTCATGGGAAGTAAAGAGGGAGATGCATTTCCAAAAGTGGGTACACACTGCCCCACTCCCGGCAAAAAAGATGGACCTGCCCCTTCTCACTGTGTAAAAGATTTATTTAATACTAACTTGGATACCTGGCTATAAACAAATATTCGTTTCAAACAAAGGGCAAATGACCTGCCCAGGCAGGTAGGTACTATGTGAAGAAGGCAAATGTAACCACACCAAATGCACCCTCATCTCAAACAGTATGCAAATGGGGAACTGCTTGGTGAACGTGATGTGACTGGAGCCAGAGTGGAAGGCTTTCCTCCAAGCTGCCTGCTGAACATGATGTCAGAAGCCTAAAAGCTCTCCTTAAAGGAGACAGTCAGCAGGGCTGGAGAGATGGCTCAGCAGTTAAGAGCACTGGCCACTCTTGCAGAGAACTAGGGTTCAATTCCCAGCACCAATATGGTAGGCTCACAACCGTCTATAACTCCAGTTCCAGAGGACCCAACACCTGACCTCCAAGGGCACCACAGGCAGGCACGTGGTGCACAAATACACACTCAGGCCAAGCACCCATACACAGAGAAATATAAAAAAGAAAATGGCAGAGACAGACAACCAGGAACTGAGGGAATACATGTGCGAATCACTGACACAATGCCGGTGATGTTAAAAGCTACAGTAAGCCACCTAAATATAGACCGGAGCACACAAACGGGTGGAACGGGCTTACAGCGAAGTGCCTGAAACTTGTGACAGCCACGTTCGGCACATGTGGCTAAATATAAATATTCTATCATTGCCGCCACCAGCCAGCCTTCCTTAAGTAGCTTGCCTGCTCCAGCTTGGAATTACAAAGACAGACAGGCATTTTGATCCAAGTGTCATTTCCACAGATCTAAATGCTAGATGGGATGATGACTGTGACTCCAAAAGCGGTCCAGACGCCACTGCTCTCAGCTTCTACCACGGCACTCACCCCAAAACTCATCTGGGACATCCAAAAGTTTTTTGCTCCCCCCTTTGGTTTGCTTGTTTTCTTTTTTAAATAGCAAATGTGAAGGGGAAAAAAAAAACGGGATAGCTAGCCAGCTCTCCTTACAATGGCTGGTACACTTAGTCGCCTATTCAGGTGGGGCATGTCCTCTTTGGGAACAAAATGAATGTTTTATTTCTGTAAACAGGATGAAAGGTTTAATTTAGGTCATTAATACGCAGGGCATTTCAGCCTATTATCTGTAGGTACTTATGGTCAACTGCGGGTCATTTGTCACAGGAAACCCGGAGTTCTCACTATAAACAGATGTGTCAGGTTACAGACTTCTGCATCCCTGTTTAACAACAACCAAAAAAGTGACAATTCAGTGTCCTAAAACTGGATACAGGCAGGAGGTGGCCTCACAGATCACATCCACTCATTTCCTCTCAAAAGGGACACTGGGTTTGTCTAGGGTACAACTGAGATCACAGAAACTCATCCCTAGGGCTTATGCAACAAATGGAATATAAACACAAAAGTAGTTCGCTGCCAGCCGTGCCCACCAAGCACGCAGCTTCTGTTCACCCGTGCCGGGGTTTCTGGTTTGCTGGCGTCCTCTCCCACAGGAATGCCAGCAGGAGTTGTGAGAGCTGGGCTCGCACAGGTCAGTGCCGGAGCCCACCAGGGTCCTCACAGCCGGGAGGCAGAGGCTCCCAAAACACTTGTAGAGTGGCTGCTGGGGCTCGCAGCCCGCACCAGTCGCAGCCGGCTAGGTGTCCCCCACTGACCGCGCCCCGTGGCCTCCCTCAGACTGGCGCGGCGCCTGCAGACAGCCTCCGCGTCGCCGTCAATAATTCACAGCCCGGGTCCTCCCGTGACCCCGGCGCCCCGCGCAGCCCCGCACCTTCTCGCCCTCATCTGGGTTCTTGTCCGGGTGGTACTTGAGCGCCAGCTTCCTATAGGCCTTCTTGATCTCCTCCGGGGACGCGCTGGGCTTTACCCCCAGGATGTCATAGTACTCGGTTTCCTTCACCATCTTGTTTCTGCGGGGTGGGGCGGGCGAGGCGGGTCAGCGCGTCCCCGACGCCCCCGGGGCCCCCGGCCCGCGCCCCCGCCGCCGGCCTGCGCGTCACCGTCTCGGTCGCCGCCGCTCCCGGGGCTCCGTCCCGAGCGTGCGCCCGGGACCCACTTGCGCGCCCGGCACAGCCGCACTCGAGCCGCCGGCGCCTCCGCCGCGGGCTTTTATTCGGCGCCGGCGGAAGGTTCCGCTAGGAGGCGTGACGCCACAAAGACCCAGAACCTTCGCGGAGGTTCCGGCGGCTCCTGGGCTCGGTTCTCGGGCCAGCCCGGCGCGCGCGCGCTCACCCGCTCTCCTCGGATGTCTGCTCCTCCGGCTGGCCGTCCGACTCCCCGGAGCTCCAGTTCTGACCGCCGCGGGCCATGGTGGGGGGCTCGGGCTTCGTGGCGGAGGGCTCCGGTTTCGGGGTGGAGGGTGCCCGCTGCCGACTGTCACGCCGCCCCGAGGCCGGCCCCTTGCCCTTGCGTGGGTCCGCGGGGTTGACCCTCTCTGGGATCCGCTGGCCTGCAGGAGGACCTCGTGTGCGCGAACCCTGGGCGGGGAGCTTGGACTGGGAGGGATGTGAGAGTGCTGCCGGCTCCACCCGGCCTCTGCCCCGGGGTGTGGCTGCCTTCTGTTCGGTCACTGCAGGGGTGTGCTCTGGGGCCTGCCTCGGATTGTTGCATTTTTGAGGGGGTTGGGGATGGCCGCCCTCTGTGGTGGTGTCGAGATCCTGCGGTTGCTGTTTCCCCCTAGGCATCTTGAAGGCTGGATGACCCTTAGCTTTGCAGGTGTGAACAGTGGTCTTCAAGTGGCCTGAGTTTGGGCACTGGTCTTTCTACTGCCCACAGCTGGAAACCTCATAAGTACCCCAAGGGTGAGGAGTGACGTCTCCCAGCTGTGAGCAGTGTTGACGTCTGTCACGTGTGAGCAGTGACATCTCCCAAGTCTCTCAAGGATGGGCAGTGATCTTTCTTTTCTCAGGAGTGGGTATCCCCTTCCCCAACATATCAGTGCACAAAACGACCGAGGTAGAACCACACTTAGTGGGGCCAGTAGTCCTGATGTAACGGGTGCCGAAGAGGACAAGGAAGGCCAGGCGGTCCAATCTTCCACTTCTCTAGGCTGCTCTCAATGGGTGTCATGATCGTGACTACTAAAATTTGTGGGCGTGGAACGGCCGTTGCAGCGCCATCAGAAGACTGCAGGCCCCTCTGGGCTAAGCTACCTAGGGTTCTGTTGGTGCTACACTACCTAGGAGAGGAAGCCGCCCTTCCAGCTCCCTGGAATCCTCTGACCTAGGTTTTGATCTGGCAGCTGAAGCTCCTCTTACATGCGTGCCATAGGGATACAAACGACTTAATACCCATGAAAAATTAAGCCAGGCCACCAGCTTCTGTTCCTAGGAACATGGCTCAGGAACATGGCTTTTCTCCCTCTCGATCTTGCTCCTGGAGAGCAGTAGCTGCCTTTGGCCAGTTTCAGAGCTGGAGGTCAGGAATGTGGGGAGCCAGTCCCATATCTTCTCTCCTACACAAACCTCTGCCTCTGGGCTTAGTTCTCCACTACTGGGACGTGTTCATTGTCGAGTTCTCAAATCCCTCAAGGACACCTACAAGGATCAAACAAGATGATGTCTATAGAGCTAGCCAGAACCTGCCTGGCTCATAGGGATCACTTGGAAACTTTTCCTCCTGTATTTTTCTTTTTTTCCTGTTTTTTGTTACTGCTGTTGCTTTTGAGACAGGGTCTTACAACATAGCCTAGACCACCCTTAAACTCAGAATCCTCCAACCTCAGTCTCCAGTGCTGGGATTACAGGCATGAGGCATTATGTTAGCTCATCTGAAAACTTCTAAAACTCTAACCTACATCCCAGACATTGCAGAGCTTCCAGGTGCAGGTGCCCTGTCAGTGGGCCCAGGGTTGAAGCCAGAGCTGGGAACAGACAGCCTCACATCCTTGTGTGGACGAATGGTGTTGGTAGGATGGGTATGGGTGGAAGGTGTCTCACTGAGCAGAACTTGGGCACGGAACTGGACTGCGAATTCGGGTAGCAGGGATGTCTGGTTACAAATCCAGCATTACTTTCTTTTTGTCTTTTTTAAGACAGGGTCTTAGTTTATCTTAGTTTATAGCCCAGACTGGTCTCAAACTTGTGGTCTTAAGCTTCCAAGTCTTGAGATTACAGGTGTGTGCTGCCTCGCCGGCTACCCAGCACCTTCCCAACTGTGTTCTTAGGCAGGCGAGTCTTTCTGAGCTTACCACTCACCTGCTTCAGCCATTACGTGCTGATCTCTTTTTTTTTTTTTGGACAAGGTTTTTCACTCTGTATCCCTGACTGTCCCAGAACTCATCATGTAGACCAGGCTGGTCTTGAACTCACAGAGATCCACCTGTCTTTTTTCCTCTCAAGTTCTGTTTAAAACTTGGACTTTTTTTTTAATCTAAGCTAAATGCAGATAAAAATGTTCTTTATGAACCTCTAGACTTTCCTCTGAGCCTAGATCTGAAAAGGCTATGTCTCTAAGATGACCCCAGCCACCCTTAAAATTCCTGCCTGAAAAACTCAGGCTAGCAGAGAAGCATTAGCCCACATCTGTGATTAGGGTCCCAGTCTCCATCAGAGGGTGGACTCCTGACTGGTCCCTGTGCACACAGCCACCCAGGCTCCTTTACACCACCCAACCCTTTAAAATCTCTTACTCCCTGGCCCCGAAGAAGCCCTTCTCGTCCCTCTCCCTCCACCCTCATCCTTTCTGTAAAAGTCCAGGTACTTTCATGCAAATAGAAGTTAAAATCTATTCCCACAGGATTCTTGCAAAAATTATTACTGACCAAAATCTGTCCTTAACACATTTTTGAACGTTAGCTTTGTTTATCTTGGTTTTGGCCTTTGTCTTTTGAGATGAAGTCTCATGGAGTCCAGCTGAAACTGGCTGTAATACCAGAAATGACATTGAACACCCTGATCCTTCTGCCTCTGCTTTTGTCTTTGACAAAGACTTTGATGATCTGAACTGTTTCCTAGAATTCCACCTATGAGGATTTGAGGCTATAGATGTAAACTTTTATCAGTTACACGTTTATCTTCATGGTTGCCCCCCCCCCAAAAAAAAAAAACTATTGCCGATGGCATTGGATTCCCAGTCTCAGGGAACAATGCAGTTTCCTTAGCGAGAATAAGGATGATAGTACTGACTTGCAAGAATTAAGTGAGCCTGGTGGTACATAAAGCAGTGCAATTTGGGAAATGTGGGCCCAGTTCCACTACCTTCTCTTCCAAATGGGGAAATTTTTAAACAACACGTCCAGCAGAAGGCACAGGATGAGCCTTGTTCCCCACTCCTGATGTGGGGCTATCTGACCAGGCAGGAGGGGAGTCAAGCATGGTAGCTCTCGTCCAGGGAATCTAGCCTGAGTCCTCTACAGACTGACAAGGAAGAGCCATGTCTGGTAGGGAAAGGGACAAGAAGGACTTGTTGGCGAAGGGGCAAAGGTCGGACACCAAGGAGTAGGCAGTACCTTGAAGAGAGGTGGGAAGGAAGGAGCCATGTTTACAATGGCAGCCCAGAGCTCAGAGGAAACAGATCCCTGGTGTCTTAGGCTCTATTAGGTTGCTTCTCCTCTGATGGGCCCTGGGGAACAAGGGTTACATTCTGGGTGGAGTAACAACAAGCAGTGGCCATGAGAGCTGGGTGTGCCCCCTCCTGGAGAAGGCTGAGCTTGACAAACAGGTTTGAGTGGCTGGCTCAAAGAAAGTGTGGAGAGAAAAGGAGGGTCAAGGAAAGGCCTTGGGGAGCACTTCCCTGGAGGAGATGGAAAGAGGATGAATAGCCATTAGTGAGGCACACACACACACACCCCAGAAAATGGAAAGCAGCTGAGGCGCAGCGAGAAGGGCAGAGAGGACCGCTCCATCCTCCAGAACCTAGGGCGGCAGGGCTGGTACTTGGCAGGGAAAGACCCGGGCCTTTCCAATGATGGGGGGTTAATTTATCGTCTTACACAGTAGTTGCCATCCACACCATTGTTTCACTATCACAAGGAACTTCTTGTGTTAGCATTTGACTCTGGGCAAGCAATTAACTCTCTGCCTGGGCCACTCCTTTCTCTCCTTAACAAAATAAGAAGAGCCCCTAGTTCAGGAGCACCTCGTTCAGCCTGATGGCAGACTCCTACTCCAGGGGCTGAGAATCCTGCCTGGTGCTCTGCAGAGTACGACCAAGGCTGACCTGGACAACTTTGTGCATCTCTGTCTCCAAAAGTAAGAAGAGGGCTTTGACTATAGCATCCTGCTAAGCAAGCATGAAGACCCGAGTTTGACTTCCAGCACCCACATGAAAGCTGGGCATGGCAACACCAGCCAGTAATCCTAGCACGAGAGAGACACAGGAGGATCCCTGGGGCACACTGGCCAAACACTAATCAGTGAGCTTCCAGGTTCAAAAGATGCCTTGTCTCAAAAAATAAGACGGAGAGCAATTGAGGAAGACCCTTTATGTCCACCTCCAACAAGCATAAAAAGAGCTGCAAAGATGGCAAAGTGTTTGGCTAGCATTCAGATGCCCTAGGTTCAGTCCTCAGCATTAACTATGGAAGGAAGGGAAGGAAGAATGGGGGAAGGAATAGAAGAGGAAGGAGAAGAGAAAGGGGAGGAAGAGGGAACACTGAAAGGGTAGAGGGGAAGGCCAGAGGCAGCTGTCTCAATGGCTGTTGTAAATTGAATGGAGAATGTATAAAGGGCTCAGCATACACAATAGGTGGAGCAGGTGATCATGCCGTGGTTGTGTGTTCCTCCTCTGTGGTGACACCTGGGTCCTTGAGTTGCTCAACAGGCTCGCAATGCCTGAGTATCTGGGTGACCTGTGGAGCACTCACACCATAGGAATTTAAAAGAACTCATTGAAAGAGCTCATCGCCCACTGTCATCTTGCTTGAACAGGCATAGCCCAAGAGTCCTCTGATGTTTCTGTGAGTTATAGAGCCTGGTCTCTGAGAGGATAGATACTTCCTTCTGGAAGGTGGCCTTCACCCAGAGTTGATGTCATCTTTATTTGGGAATATACGCTATTGAAGTGATGTGACACCCAAGTGTTTGTGACACATTTTGTGTCCTAGCTAACGGAGGTATAGGACACAGTGGGAATCAGGTACCATTCTCACCCTCACATTGGGCAAGAATAAGTCAAATAAAGATCCTACTGTATGTTGTGATAAGGGTAGGGAAGGAAGCGTTTTCTCTAGGACTCTGGGGGGTCAAGAGGTGTCCTGGCATTGGTGAGCTTTGTAGTGGGTCCTGCATGGCCCAAAGAAGTGCCAAAGAAGAGTGAAGGCCCTAGGTGGGAAGACTTTGGCTTCGAAGAAACGGAAACATACCATTGCGTCTGGAACGGAGGAAGTGGGGATATGGGCCTTTGTTGAGGGGTTGTGTGTTTTGGGGGACTGAGATGCCTCTAAATGGCTTTAAGGATGTGATTGTCTCATATTTAGTTTATAAAATTTACTATTTTATTTATTTTTTTAGAGAAAGGTTTTCATTATGTATCTTTGTCTGGAACTATGTCGACCAGACTGGCCTCAGCCATCCACCTACCTCTGTCTCTGAAGTACTGGGATTAAAGGTGTGAGCCACTTTTTACTTCTAGGTTAAATTTTAACTTAAGGAAACTCACCATGTTGTCATAAACATCCATCTTTTCATTCTTCTAATTTTTGTAGTGAGAAGTTATAAAACATTTTATTCTTGTTTTTGTTTTTGTTTTGTTTTGCTGTTCCCCCCTCCCCCAAACAGGATTTCTGTGTGTAGCCTTGACAGTGTGTCTTATTTATAAACACCATTTAAGTGTTTGGTGGTGGGGCCTCTTAAAACAGCTGCAAGGTTTTTGCAGCTAAAGCTGAGTCAGGAAGCCTCCCTTAAATAAGACACACTTGCCTCTAGCAAAAAGAGTCTACCTGCTCTTTGCTGCTACCAAAAACTGTTCTTTTGTGTCTAGAATTACTTTCCAAGCTCTTTCAGGTTTTGTGTGGATGTAGTTGTCCATGTTGGCACCATTCTGTTGGCAGAGGTTTCTGTCTCACTTGGTCCCACAGCCATTCAGTCCCAAAGAAATACACAGAGGTCTACATTTATTATAAACTGGTTGGCCCATTAGCTCAGTCTTTCTTATTAACTAACTCTTATATCTTAAATTAGCCCATAATTCTTGTCTGTGTTAGCCACGTGGCTTGGTACCTTTTATCAGTGAGGCATTCTCATCTTGCACTCTCTGTGTCTGGGTGACAACTGCAGACTGAGCCTTTCCTCTTCCCAGAGTTCTCCTGTGCCAGGCCAACACAGCAACTGTTGTTCTTCTGAGCAAGGGACGTCGGGATTAACACACAACACAACTTCAGGTTCTGCAGACAAGCCTTTATTCCACTTTCTCACACAGTATATATAGCCCTCAGCAGGGGAGGCCAAGCCAGTAAAAGCAGGAAGCTCATCACCATAACTCAATGGCTTAGGGGTAAACATCCTTAGAAACATTGCTGAAAACAACAGATTGTTCCTGTTTTCAACCAACCACAAGAGTGCAAAACAGATCAAGTGGGGGTGTGAAGGCCTGTCCTCTAGGGACCCAACACTCCTGTTCTGGTTGCCCCACCTATACTTCCTGCCTGGCTACTGGCTAATCAGTGTTTTATTAAACCAGTACAAGTGAGAAATCTCTATAGGGTATAAGACCATTGTCCTACAGCAAGGCTGCACCACCACTGTCCAGCTATAAAACATTTTTTGAGTTATTGTGTCTTTTAGATTTTAATTTGGAGACAGTTTGTTCTTCTGAAGCGTAGCTAGATTCTTAATTGTCAAGAAAATGTTAGATTCAAAAAAAAAGAAAGAAAATGTTAGATTCAAAATGACCAAGGATTTTATGCCTCAGACTTGCACTGTAATGAAATCATATATGAAAAATAACAGTCACTATAGAAAAACTACAAATATTTTTCTTCTGTTATATACTTGTGATTGATTTTTTAAAATGCTTTTATTGAGGAATAATTGGCACACAACAAATTGCACACAAAATATACCATTTAATACATTTAGATATCCTTAAATACCCCCATTAAACCATCCCCTTAATTGAGATAGTGAACATAGTCACAGCTTCCAAAATCTCCTCCTGTGTGGTTTCAAGATGGCCTGCCCGAGCTTGTAGCAGAACTGGAGCCACACCCTGTTTTAGTCTTTGAAGAATAAACCCCTTGGTACTTGGGGTGCTATGTTGACTCTGTCAGCTCCTGGCTGGGTAACCAAGTTACTTCATTGCTTAGGTTGTTTTGTTTTGATCTGTGAAAAAGTACCTGCCTCACAGGGTTGTAAGGAATGCCGATAGATAATAAAGCCAGTCGATGCTGGCCATTGTTACTCGCTACAAAGCACTGGACCTAGATGTAAAAAAGCCATATGGGGGTGGGGTGGGGATGGGAGTGGGAGTGATAGTTCAGTAGGTAAAAGTGTTTGCTGCACTAAGTTCCGAGGATTCTCCTAAAAGCCAGAGGTGTGGCAAGAGCATGTGTAATGTCTGGGAAGATGGAAAGCAAACACAGGAGTCTGTCACTGGAAGCTCAAAGACTAGCCAGCCTGGTGGAAGAAAGGAACAACAAAGATGGGGAAGGTAAGGCTTGGCATGGTGGCTCACGCCTTTAGTTGCAGTAGGCAGAGGCAAGCAGACCTCTGAGATCGAGGCCAGCCTTGTGTACAGAGAGAGGTAAGTTCCAAGACAGCCAGGATTACACAGAGAAACCCTGTCTCGAAACAAAAAAGGCAGAAAGTAAGAACCAAGACAACCCCCACACACATGCTGTGACATGTGCACACCCACATTTACCCACAGGAATGTGTGTGCATACACATACATGTACACTTACACAAAGCCAAATAGGACGGAAGTTTGGAAAACCACTCCCTTCTCCAGGGGAATCAGCTTCTTATCACCTCCGTTCTCCCACTGTCCTAGGATGGGAAATGTGTATGTCCAGATGATTGGTCATCTTGTCAGTCACTTGAGGCACCTCTGCACAGGTCTCTGAGGGTGCTTCCAGAGAGGGAAGGCTCACCCTGAGTGAACTGGGATCCTGGGCTGAATAAGAGAAGCAAAGATCCAGTTGAGCATTTAGCTACCTTGTGCTACTGTTGACATGCCTTCCTGGCCCCTGCTGGACTGTGCCTTCAAATTATGAGCCAAATAAGCTCTCCTTGTGAAGTAAGCTCTTGCCATAGCAATGACAAAAGTCACATTCTCCCTCCTGATCAGCTGGCACAGCCCTAGAGAATGTCAGACTCTGAACAAAGAAATTGCAAAGATTCATCACTAGAGAAATACACATTAAGTGATGAGATGCCAGGGGCTTTTGTTTGGTTTTTGAGTTTTGGTTTTGTCAGTAAGGAATAATGAGAGACTGGGTCAGTCAGCTCCTGTGCAGTAGAGAGAATGCCTGCCCACTGCAATTGTCAAGGAGGAAGTCCTCAGGGCTTGAGCACACTGGACAACAGGCACCATGGGCCCAGCATCCAGCAAGGAGGAGGAAATTCTCCACATCCCTAGAAGCTAGTGACTGACATGGAAGTGAACATTGCCTAAGGACTTGGTGTAGCTCCTCTGACCAGGGAGCATACTTTTTTAACTTTTAAATTTCTCAGCACTTGATTACAGCATAAGATACACAAAACTTTTTTTTTTTCACATGTGTATACATAGCCATGTGGTCACCTGAGTCTGGTATAGAACAGGTCTGTTGCCCTGTGTGTTTGCTCATTCTGAATTCCATCGCTCAGACCTCCATTTAAATGCAATACTATTTTAGTTGGCCAGCTTTTGCTCATCATACATTTTTGACATTTTTCCCCTTGATGTTAGGGATCAAACCCAGGGCTTCATGTCTCATGTCTGCTAGGCAAACACTCTACCACTAAACGCTTTTCTTTTCTTTTTTTAGATAAGGTCTCACTACATTGCCCAACATAGCCTTGACATTTTGATCCTCCAGCCTCAGCCTCTGGAGTAACTGGGATTACAGGCCTGGGTGATTAGGTCCCCCACCTGCCTGTGAACTTAATGGTTCATCGGCTGAGTAAGTACAACTGTGACGGTGGCGTGTGCATGAGTGTGGCGAGGCATTCTCCCTACCAAGAGCCTAGCAAGCAGTTGTGCTGCTGAGTGCCCTGTTTCATGCCCTGACCCTGTCCACTTGGAGACAGCTAAGACCCTTCAGGGGAGGGACTAAGTCCTGTGAGACTGCCCTTCACTTGAGGTGCCAGGCGTGGGTTTGTGAGCAGTACCTCTGGCCCACTGGCTGTAAGCAGAGGATACCTTCCTTGGGTTGGATGAGTTGGTGAGAGCTGCTCATGCGGTTCAGTAAGGTGGGCAGTGCAAAGGACCCAGCTAAATCCATAGATGGAAGAGATTTGCTGGGCTCGACATCTGGGGAAGGGCAACAAGCTGATGTGCCCTCTGGGAGTGTCACCTTCCAGGTCCTTCACAGGCTTGGCTCTCCAGGAACACTCAGAATCTTGTTCTTGGGTCTCATGGAGGCTTTGATAAGTGGGAAGTATTGATTTCATCATTGGCAATGAACTTGCCTTTAGACCTTTTCCTGGCAATCAGGAGGTGGGGCTGGAGTTAATGTCATCTTGAGGGCCTACTCTTATAACTTCATCTAATACTAAGTATGTCCCAAAGCCCCCACCTCCACAAACTACTAACATGGGGATTGGGGTATTCAGTTTCCATCACGTGAACTTTTTTGGGGGGACCTACAAACCAGAGCTCATCTCGCTTTCCAGCAATGATGACTGTTATGAGCATCACATGAGCAAGAAATACATTTGTGTGGCATAAAACTGTTATCATTTGAGGATTTTCCCAGTAGAGCAGCTAATTATGCCTTAAGTGATAGTTAGCTAGAACCAGTTTATTGTGCCTTCAGTCAAGACCAGAAGGACCAAATCTGCATGGTGACCAACGCCTGTGGATCTGAAGGACACACAGAAACATTAGAGGAATGATATTCTGATTCTGCTTTTTCATGCGCTTCAGTTTTTTTGCATATATATATATATATATATATATATATATATATACCACAATTAGTATACACAACATTTTGTACTACACAAATTATAACAGCTTTGAATATTTTGAGAGTCAGGATCAGAGAAACACTAGTTGCTATATAAAAGGCCAAGAAACTCAATCAATTGGATTTGTGAAAAGCAGTGTCCTAGGACTCCTGAGTCTCCTCTGAGCTGCCCTGCTCCCACTCAGACTATCCAGCTGTGTGTCAGCAGACTCTGGACTGGAAGACAGGATCCCAGAGCACTGCCCAGGCCCTTGCTGGTTTTCAGAGAAGCTTTTCACCCTGTGAGGCCTCTGTTCCTGCCCTCCAGAGACTGGCAGCAGTGGCAGGCTCCCACAGTAGGGTGGGACTGGACCGCTGGAGCAAAGTCTTGGTGACTATAAAGGAGACATCTGCTCTCTGGAGGTCCTCCAGCCTCAGAGGAGGCAGTAGGCAGCATCTTTCTTTAGTTTGGACAGAGATCAAATGTATTCATTGCCCCTCTCCCAGCAGGAAAGCCACATAGCCCAGAGGCCTCACCATGAAGGTGACTGGGCACTTTTCTGATAACTAGCATGTCTGCCAGTACCGTGGCCATGGTCACCACAGTTGAGTTATGAGGAGACAGAAACTTGCCCAAGTTCACACACAGTTAAAATGAGACCCCACCAGACTTCTAACCCAGACAAAGGGATCCTAAAGCCCACTGTGTTCTTTCCACTTCACCACACACCTGTCTCCATGGCCAAGGGCCAGGCATCCAGCCAACAGTAATGGAGACAATTTGCCCTGTGACCCCTTTAACAGGGAAGCAGGAAAGCAGTTCCTGCTCCAACAGCGCTCTCCCTCCATCCCTCCCTTCTCCCCCGCCTTCCTTTTCTTTAGTCAAGTTAGCTACAGCACCAGCATTTTGTTGAACTTCTGCAAAAGTCCTACAGTCCACATACAGCGTAAAATGATGGTACTGTTTTATTTAAAAAAATAATTTCATGATGTGTGTGTGTGTACACGCTTACCTAGGTACCCAGATGATACTGCTGAGGGAGGTCAGAGGGAGCCTTCGGGAGTTGGGTCCCAGCAAACAGATCGTCTGGCTTGGTGGCAGCCTCACCAGCCTCTCATTCTGCTTTTAAAGAAAATTTTAAAGTCAGTTTGTTCTTGGCCAAATATGAGTAGCCATGGCCTGCAAACACATTCAGGTTATCCTGAGTAGCATATCCGCTGTGCGAGTGGTCACATGAATTTCCATAGCAACAGAACAAAAACAGACCAATCCACCTATGAGCTATATTGGTGATGGGGGTGAGGAGAAATGTGGGGCAGATACAGCAAGGTGGGCAAATGTCTTCCCAGGTGTCAGACGCTACCATGCTGCTTTAGGTAGGTAGAGACCGGAGATCTGCTTTTGTGATGCATTCTGGGACATTTACCTAGTAGTCATGGCCTTAATCAGACACAAAAATTAAGTTAATAGCTGTTAAACGGCCCAAGATAATTTTGGTTCTGGCTCTAGAGCCTGTCCTCTCTTTGTAACCATGATGTCCTAGTCAGTCAAGGGGCCAGCAGCTTGAGAATCTTTGATGCAAAGGAAGTTCCTCTCTGTTTATCTTCACCACTGGGGTCAAACCCAGGACTCTGTGCATGTGTGAATGCGCGGTAAGCATTCTACCACTAAACTACACCCCAGGCCCACAGACACAGCCTCTTTAGCGAATGTTCATCCTCAATACGCACAAGAAACTGGGATCTAAAGGGAAATGAGAGTTTGCCTGGTATCACCCAGCATCTTAGCCTCAACAGATTAACACAACAAACCTGGGCTTTCTAGCTCCAAGACAATGTCACTCACATCACACAGGCCCCTAAAAATGCCTAAGTACCCTCATTAGTACTTTGTGGGGACCCGGGGATCCTGATAGTAGTGGAGCACTTACTAAGCAAGTACAAGCCCTAGGTTCACTCTCTCCCCCTGCAGAAAGAGAAACTGTTCTCAGTAGATGTACAGGATACACTGTACACAAAGGAAACACACAGATTGTAGGCATACATTGTAGCAAACCATCAAGGAATGACTGCTCCTTTTTAACTACACCACGAGATGGGAAGAGGACATTGCCAGTGCCACAGATCTCCTGTGCTCCTCCTGACCACTGTTCTCTCCACTCACCCCAAGGGACTGGATGCTGACTCTTTTCTGTGTATGTGACATTGGGGGTTTTAATTTTATTTTATGTGCCTGAGTGTTTTGCCTACATGTATGTCTGTGCACTACATGCATGCCCAGTGCCTGGAGAACATTAGATTCCCTAGGACTAGAGTTATAAATGGTTACGAGCTGCCATATGGGTGCTGGAAATTGAACCTGAATCCTCTGAAAGAAGAGCCAATGCTTGTATGTCTTTTCCTGGATGCCTGACCCAGGACTGAAATTGCTGGATGGTTTGGGGGATGACACTTGAGTGCTCTTCTTGTTCTCTTCCGGTATACTTCCCCTTAGCAGTGAAGCCCCCTGCTTGCAGCCTTGAGGAAATCCCCAGCTCCCTGCCCTGTGTTGTCCAGAAGCTCTCAGGCTGTCAGGCTGTCCAGTTGAGGGAGGGCAGAGGACAGCCGGGACACAAATTTGTCACAGTAAGTGGCTGCTAACAGACGCTGGCACGTCAGTAAAGTGCTTCCGTCTGTTTGTGTCAGATAAGCCCCCTTCCGACTACATAAGGCCCTATGCTGCTGGGAGGGCCCAGGCTCTGTCCAGGCTGCTAGTCACTGCTAGTCTCCCAGCTTATAGCCCTAGTCCTCTGTGGCAGCTGGCATGCCCACCATGACACCGTGGTCCCTCCCAGAGGAGGAGCTGCATCTTTTCTTGCTACATTCCCCTGGCCTAGCCTGTAGCCTGATATATAGAAGGTGCTTGGTAAATATCTGTAGAGTAAACCTAGCATTCTGAAATGCCGATTGGAGAATGCAGCTGGTGGCTTTTGGGAAGGATTAGGATGTATAGCATTGTTGGAGGAGGACTGTCTTTCAAGCAAAGTTTAAGTTTTTAAAAGCCTCCCACCATCCCCAGTGCACTCTCTCTTCCCATTTGTGGGTCAGGATGCCTGCTCTCAGCTGCTGCTCCAGTGCTATGCCCTCCAGCCTGCTGCTGTGTTCCCTGCCATGATCCAGTGCCGTGCCCTCCAGCCTGCTGCTGTGTTCCCTGCCATGATCCAGTGCCGTGCCCTCCAGCCTGCTGCTGTGTTCCCTGCCATGATCCAGTGCCGTGCCCTCCAGCCTGCTGCTGTGTTCCCTGCCATGATAGTGAGGGACTCCTGTCCCTCTGCAACTGTAAGCACAAAACAAACTCTTCCTTTTATTAGTTGGTTTGGTCATGGTATTTTCTCACAGTGATAGAAAAGTAACTAGGACATCCATGAGTCTGTCCCTTGCTCTTGTCATTCCATACTCATGCTGCCTTCTCCCAACCAGCACGTGACTTCTTGGCCACCCTCGCACTTTTATACCTTGTTTTTAGAATTTCTTTCTGTAATGATATGTCCTGTCCCTTTAAGAGACAAGCCATCCTCCACCCCCAGTCTGCTGAGGCAAGCAGATCTTCCTTCCTGCTTGCAGCCTGAGTTCCTTCCTTTTTGTCTCCCTCAAAGAGGCAGCTTCTGCCTCTCCCCACTTCTCTCCTCCCCTTCAAAAATTATGGCTCTTCCACACAACATGTGACTGCTGCCATTTTGACTGAGGTCAGGCAACCTTACCACCATCTTACCTGAGGTCTGGTGACTTTGCCACCATCTTGGCTGAGAACCAGGTTAGGTGACCAAGTTCTGCCATCTTTACTGAGGTATTCCCTGCCGGGCTCCCCAGTGTTAATCCTGTTACATGGGTGACCTTACTGCCATTTTAACTGAGGTCAGGTGACCTTACCGCCATCTTAACTGAGAGCCAGGTCAGGTGACCAAGTCCTGCCATCTTTACTGAGGTATACCCTGCCTGGTCCCCCGATTTACTTATGTTTTTGTCTCTAAATTCCTCTTGTTGATTCTGTTGTATGTGTGTTTTGTGCAGTGGCATGCCTTTGGTAGGGCCCACCAAGAGCATCCACTTCACCCAATTCCTGTTTACTCTGTATGTGTTCATACATGTAACTTAAATGCACCTATGTTTACTGTTAAATGTTATAATTGTCTGTTCATTGTATCTCATTCCAGACTACAAAGCAGTAAGTCTTGTGTTTTAAACTGGTATGTACTTTTAAGTCTCTTACAAAAATACTTTATATTTAATCCAACCCTGCTTTACCTGTTGAGCGCCAGTACAGTCAAGCTTGGACTCAGCTCTCCAGGCAGATACTATACTGTAGCTGTACCTGATAAACAGCCCTCAACTGCTCAGAGATCTGGGGAATATGGCATTTAAATATTTAATTATTAAAAACTTTTCATAACAAAAAGAGACAGCTTGGCTCCTAGCAGCAGCACTCTACTTCCTCCAAAGAAGACAGAAGACAAATGGGCACAGAACAACGTCCATCCACAATTCACTTCAATTGCCAAGTGCTGACCACTGGGCAAAACTGCCTTTCATCTAAACTGAAGATCTCCAGATGTGGACAGGATCACTGGAATCGACAGCCTAACTGCTCAGGTCAGGGTAGGCTTGTCTTCCTACAGATTTCTTAGCCCACAAGATCTAGAGCCTGGCAGGCCCTGAGCTAAACAGAAAAAAGGCAAATATGACCTTCAGTGACCATGGAGGACCCTGAGGAGTAGCTCTGGGTGCCAACCAAGTAAGTTCTCTGTCATTGTTAATCAATAATTCAAGTAAAATTTTATCCTCCTCAAAGATCTCTGATGCAGTTTGAGAGCTGAGAGGTTTTGTCAGTTTAAAAGGACAACCTCACCAAACAAATTTCAGTAAAATACAAATACAAGACCTGCAAGTTATAAAGGTGTGAGGACAAATACAAGTTATCAAATTTCTCTCTCCCACTGCCTTTCATAGTCTTAAACATACTTTTCATTGTGCAAAAATATCTGTCACAGTCATTCTGACATAAATATGCTACTGTTTTTACAATGTATATGTCTAAAACTTCTGTTTTCACAAACCCAAAAATTCTTGAGAGTTCCAGGGAGCAGCATTGAAGGATCCACCTTAAACAGGTCAGATACATCCCCCTCAATTCCCTGGTCCTAAATTTTTTTTCCTTAACTTAACTTTGTCCTCTGTTCTGCCAATACCTTAAATGGTGTAAGAGACACCAGACTTTTCCATACCACAAACACCAGACAGGAGCAAAGAGACCAGCTACCCCAAGATGTGACCAGCACCCAGATTTCTCAGGTTCCCCCCAAAAAGACGAGGTCTACAAATATGCAGGAAGCAGTCTTGAGAATTCGTCACACCAATTCCTTTAACCTGTGGTGCCTATCCTCCCGCCTTTATATTATATAAAAGAGATGGGAATGTAATGATCTGTCCTGTCCCTTTAAGAGATAAACCCCGCCTACTCCCCCCCCCCCAGTCTGCTGAGGCAGGCAGATCTTCCTTCCTACTTGCAGCCTGAGTTCCTTCCTTTTCTGTCTCCCTCTCTAAGAGGCAGCTTCTGCCTCTCTCCACTTATCCCCTTCTCCCCATTCTCCCCCCTTTCCTCTCTCCTCTTCTTTCCCCTCCACAACCCACTAAATAAATACCCAACCTCACTCTGCATGGCGTGCCTATCTGTCTGTCTCTCCCTTGCTGCATGGCTCCCTGCTCAGGACCAGCTGCCTTAAAAGACCAGTGGCGTGGTCTCGTGGCATGCCCATCTGTCTATCTCTCCTCATAGCCTGCTGTAGCCATTTGGGAAACTGTGCTGTCCCTGCCTGGGACTGGCTGCTCTCGAGACCCACATGACCCGCTGCCCACTGCCGCCACTTGGGGACCTGCAGCATTTTTATTAATCCATTACACTTTCCCCACATTCAGTGCCTTCAATCATGCACTTCCTTCAAAGTTCCCCTGACAAGTCGCCTGCACCAGGAAGCCACTCTTGCCCCCACATGAAAGTGGCCTCCTCTCTTGTCTCAGGTGTGACTGTTGGCTCTAAGGTGGCCCTGTCAACTGTCTGAATCTGTGGTGTGCAGCCCAGGTAAAGTTTTAGACAAACTGGTGCCTGTGTTGTCCTGTCTTCCTCTACAAAGCAGTAATAATAGTGATTGGATAAAACTGTGTAAGGCCACATGGGTGGGTGTAAGGTGAAAGAATGTGCATAAAGTGCTGTAGCACAGGACTGGAGAGATGACTCAGTGGTTAAGAGTGCTTACTGCTTTTGCAGAGGACCTGGGTTCAATTCCCATCACCCATGTGGCAGCTTACAACTTTCTGTAACTCCAATTCCAAGGGATCTGATGCCTTCTTCTGGCCTCTACTGGCAAGTACTCAGTGCAGAAACATGCACGATGCAAAATATGCATAACCCATAAAAATAATTTTTTAAATGCTGCAGCACAGAGTCCTATGTACAGGAAAAGCAGGAATTTAAAACAGTATTGTCTGGAGCTGGGGATATAGCTCAATGGTAAAATGACGGCCCAAAAGGCAGGAGACTCTTGGTTCATTCCCTGTACCACACACACTCATCACCGTTTCCATTGTATCAGAGGCTTCTGCCTTGTGTCTTGTGGCTTGGTCCTGGAACCCTCACTGGGGGCAGTGAGAGAATAAAGAAAGAACAGACACAGAGACATGTATACAAGAAAGCTGGGATCAGGTGGGGTTGTACTCACTGACAGAAGAGCACAGGGGTAGGCCTAGCTAGTCTCAGTAGAAGCCTTCTGTAGGTGAGCATTCTTAGGCTGGAAATGTCTGGGGGGAGGAGAAAGCTGAAATTGCTAGTTTCTGCGCACATTGACCACTCCCCCACACAGTGACTCCTCCCACACACTCAGATCTGGGAGGAAAGCTTTGCTATCTCTCTTGAGCCTGGCCCAAATGGGGAATAGGCTTTGTCAACTTCCTGTGGGTCTGTGGCCTTGGTCTTTGTCAGGACAACAATACACATTGACTGAGGACGTCAGTCAGGGCTTCCTCCATTCCCTACAATGCCCCCTTTCTTATTTCTTAGATGTTCGGGATGAATCTTCATGCTTAGTCTAGGGATGGCTCCCTGCAATGCTCCACACCAGACTGTAATCATGAACGAGGAAAGAACAAAGCAGCTGCTATGCCCAAGGAAAACAAAAGGACGTTCTAACAGGGTAAAGGGTTAAAGCCTCGGAACTCATTGAGGATCATTTTTGCAACATTAGCAGGAGAAGCAGTCTGATTATAAACCTTTTGCATTTCTGGGATGTGTTGACATAATTGGGCCACATTCTTGGCATCATTATTTTGGGTCCAAATGCCAAAGAGGCCAGCCCCAATTCATTCCCAATTATATGTGTTCTAATTCTCAGGAGGTGCCATCATACATGTGTTGGTAATTCGTATGACAAATTCAGTCTTGTCTAAGTCAAAAGGCTATAGCCTGCCCTGACTGTTTGAACAGTGCCCATGGACTCCAGGTGATGAGAACACTGCCCCACCTCCCCACGAAGGAGGGAGTTATTAGTATAAACGGGTATTGAAGGGTGTGACCAAGCCACGGGACCAAAAGGACATAAGTCCAGGATGCTCTCCTCTAACAAGACTTAATCTGCACAAATATGACATAGACTCGTCAGACATGCAGCTACTGTGTTATTTCTGGTTCCCTAAATTTATAAGGTGTTGCCACTCCTGTGGGGCTGGGACCTTGATGTGACTTCCTTCGTGTCAGGAACACACATCCACGCGGGACTTCACTCACTCAGATCTGGTCCTTACAGGCGCCCCAGCTGATACATAACTTTTGCAAGTGGGAGGTGCCACTCACGCCTGGACCTCCGAGGAGGAGGAATCACAATGTAATCACAGGTGACGATTGGTTTTTAATGGGGGCACACGGGCTTTGTCACATCTGATGGCACTTCATGGAGCCAGCAACAAGGCCTGTCTCTTATGCCCCAGGCCAAGCAGGATCAGAAATGTCCGTTTGTGTGACAGTAGCCAAAGGAAGTGGTTTTAGGGGTCATATGAGGGGGCCAGCAAAGTAGGGGCTTCCAGAAAGGCTTGTTAGAGGAGGTAAGTGTGAGACGCTGCAGTAGACACCTCGAGGTACTGTCATTCCTTAAAGATGGCAGCTCCCAGGCTCCCCCGACCCCGACCTTCTGTATCACCTCCTTCCACAGACTCAAATGTGGCTTTCTTTATAAATGGTGGTAAAGTCACTCCTACTTGTTGGGAAGGTCCCTAGGGATGAGTTGACCTTTCTGTGTCCCAGAGTTCCTCAGAATAGGCCAATGAAGGCTGGTTCCACCTGACCCAGCCACAGCAGATGCTCTCTGTCCTCTTAGCGGGCAGGCAGAGTCTGTCTGGATTTTGCCTTAGAGAGTCCCCATAAAGAAAGCATCTTCATAAAGGATCCTATTCTACTTAGGAAAAAAGGAAAAGAAAATGATCTTTAGACTCTTGAGTAACATTAGAGAAAAGAACAAGTCATTCATGTGTGACTGTGTTCCGTAAGCTCCACTGGACTTCTTAAGGCTCCATGCCTAGGCTGCTGTCAACACCGCAATTGCTTACCCATAGCTGACTGCAGAGTTATACACCGCCACCACTCAACACAGAGGCTTTGGTCTCAGAGAGCGAGGCCTGGCTTGCATGGAGCTCCAGCATGAGCCGAACCCCTCACAGCATCCCCACAGGTGTGAGGGTGACATTCTAAGGCTTCCTGCCAGTGTTGCCAAAGGCACACGTGAAGCCTTGGCTGTGAGTGTCTGGTGTGGAACTAGGCATGTCGGCCCCGGTGTGACCACCATCTTTGCTACCTCCTTTGGGAAGTCCAAGAAGCAGCAGCCAGTCCTGACGGGGTGGAGTGTTAACTGATCTCTTTTCCCCTCCATGTGAAATAGCACACCTGGGGCCCTGGCCCCCACTCTGCCTCCTCTTGCCTCTCTCAGAAGTTTGTCATTAAGTGGGACGTGAAACTTGAGTGAGGAAGTAAATTCTCCATGCTTAGGTGTCTAGGTAAGGGCACCTAAGGTGTGGACCAAAGGGTGAGCAACGTTGTTCTGCCAACCTTGGTCCTGGCCCCTGGTTCCCAGGCCACTTGCCAGGACTCTTGAGTCTTGCTATACACCCCTTCTCTAGTTCTTAGCCACAGCCTAGGCAGAAACTAGAGAGGGCACAGATTTAGGGTGGACATGCCCTTCCCAGATCTGGGGAGCCTGCATCACAGGTGCTGTTCTCTCTCCCTCTCTCTATCCTTTCTTCCCTTCTTCCTCCCCACCTCCATTCTGCCCCCTGTTTCCTCGTCTGTTTTGAATGCACGGGGTTGGAAAAACTCTCTTCAAATCTTTCCAGGCCTGGCACTCTCAGACCCCACAGGTAAGTGCCCACTGGGCTTCTGTTCAGTCTATGTAGCCACTTGGCTGAGGAGGAAACAGTTTTAAGATGTGGCAGTCTCTCCCAGGATCATGGCTGGACCCCAGTCCCTGCCTCTGTGGGTATGCTCCTTCCTCAGCCTCGGGACACTCTCTCAGTTTCAGACACAACTAGCCTAGTGGGATACAGCCTATGGGAACACCCTGAGCCCCAGCCTAGTGGGATACAGCCTATGGGAGCACCCTGAGCCCCAGCCTAGTGGGATACAGCCTATGGGAGCACCCTGAGCCCCAGCCTAGTGGGATATAGCCTATGGGAGCACCCTGAGCCCCAGCCTAGTGGGATACAGCCTATGGGAGCACCCTGAACCCCAGCCTAGTGGGATACAGCCTATGGGAGCACCCTGAGCCCCAGCCTAGTGGGATACAGCCTATGGGAGCACCCTGAGCCCCAGCCTAGTGGGATACAGCCTATGGGAGCACCCTGAGTCCCGGACTATGAGTGCCAGGCTCTGAAGAAGGTCTTCCCTACCTCCAGGCTCCTCTTGATGACCAGCCTCAACTCCAGCTCAGGCCACAGAGTGCTAGGACAAATACTAACTCTATTGCTTTTTATTTTTACATATGTGCCTGTGATCCTGCATAAGTATCTATGTGCCACATACATACATGGGCCTTTGGATGGTTGTGAGCTGCCATGTGCGTGCTGGGAAATGAACCCATGTCTTTTACAAGAACAGTGAACACTCTTTTTAAAAAATATAAATTTATTTTTATTTGACTTTTTAAAATGTCTGTTTTGCCTATGTGTATGCCTGTGTACCACTTGCAGGCCTGGTGCCAGAGAAGACCAGATCCTCTGGAACTGGAGTTGTAGACAGTTGTCAGCCATGTAGGTGCTGGGAACTGAACCCAGGCTCTCTTCAAGAGCAGCCAGTTTTCTTAACTGCTGAGCCATCTTTCCATCATCCCTTTTGGTTATTCATTCATTCGTTCGTTTGTTTATTTTAACAAGTTCTCTCTATATTGCCCAGGCTGACCTGGAACTCCTAGGCTCAAGATACCCTCCCATCTTAGCCTCAGGAGTGGCTAGGGTATATCTCTGGGCCCAGCAACGCTCCCTTTCGTTGATTAAATATCGGGCTGCTCTCAGTGTTTCCTGGGTATTTAGCTTGTGTGACCTCATAAGTTATAACTCCATCTCACACAGCTGGCTTAGGTTCCCTAGAAAACAAAGCTCATGACCAGAGACGGCAGGAAAAGGTGTGGACCAGTGAAGAAGAAAGGAAGTGGGGAGGGAAACACAGGGCATCATGGGTGGTGGTGAGTTGCGCTCAGAGTTCCCTGGCATTGCCCAAGAAAACACAGAAAGCTCTCTGCCAACCGAGACGTCTAGACAGGTCCTGGATCTGCACCTTGGACTATCCTTTTGAAAGAAGGAAGTGTGGCTGGGTGGGCAGAGAATTTCCTGGGTTTTCTCCCCATTCCCTGTGTTGAAGTGCAAGGCAGGCGATGGGAAGAAAAGCCATCCCAGTGAAGGGGGTTGGGCATCAGACAAAATGTCACTTAATTGTTCACACTGTCTGCAATCTGTGGGCCACCCTGTCCTTTCTGCTTAAGCTGGTTTCTGACAGGATTTCTGCACCTCACAGCCATGAGTCCCCATTTCACAGTCAAAGACAAAGCAGCCGGGAAGGCAGGTGTCTTGGCCTTGGTCATGTGCCAAAGCCAGGCATCCATATTCCTGAGGACAACGTGTGTGGTCCTCCATCCAGGCCCTTCCAGGTGAGGAAAGCAGCTGTCTCTTCCTTCTGCCAACGTCAGGCAGGTGTCTGTGCTTGCTTCCTTCCTCCTCTGTCCCAGTTCTTCCTCCAAAGCGCACTTCAGTGGTCCAGATTGGCCTTGGCAGCCCGAATCCCCACTGTACAGTTTTTGGCCCAGCTCAGATGGAGACACTTGCCATCCCCACACCCCCAGGGCCTTGGGCCTCTGCAAACTTCAGGTTCATCCAGAGCTGGAGGAGACGGACTTTTTGGCTGGAACCCCCTCCACTCAGTCCATGTCGATCAGGCCCAGAGAACGCGAATGCGGCCCAGGGTCGCGCAGCTCTGGAGTACAGCTGAGACCCCGCGTACTGCAGGCAGAGGCATCCCTGCAGGCAGCTGAAGGCAGGTACTGCTGGAACAATTTTGCTGCTCCATTGCTGGAGCACGGAGGGGCTGTAACCAGCAGAGGTCAGCAGAGACCTAAAATGCCCTTGCTTCTGCATGGCAAGACCAAGAAGGTTTCAGGTCAGGGGCCCCATGTGAAGTATTTGAAAATAAAAAAAGGAGAGGGGGGAGAGGGGAAAGAGGAGAGAGAGGGAGGAAGGAGAGGGGAATGGGAAGGAGAAGGAGAGAACCGGGTAGAGAGCGGGGTACATGAGGGTATGGCTGGCACTGCGATGGCCTTCCTACCCAAGACCTAGAAAGACTGGGGATGGAGTTCAGCTGGTAGAGTCCTTGAGGTCCTGGGTTCCCTGGGTTTGGTTCCCAACACCACATTAACGGGGCTAATGGCACAGGCTTATGATCCTAATACAGGAGAGAGGCAGGGGAATCTAGAATTCAGGGTCATCCTTACCCTGTGCTTATTTGCTTCGTCACCTACTAGGACACTTGCCCCAATGACCTAGATCATTATACCCAGCTCCCTTCCCACCTCCGTGTAGTACTTAATAATTTAATGTGCTATTTTCCCACTGGCATTTGACCCTGTTTCTGAACAGTGCTTTTGCACAATGAGGACCTGGGCATCCCCTCTGACCTCCACCTCCTCCTCCCCTCAACCATTCCTTTACTTTGCCATTGGTGAAATAACACACTCCTTTATTAAACAGGGGGGAAGTTTTCCCAGAGCCGGGAAAAGGGGGTAGAAAGAATGGAAGGGTGGGAGGATGAGGAGAGAGCCATTAAATGCGGTCCCTGGGCAGGGAATGGCCACTTCCCTCACTGACCGTGGGCCACTGTGCTTACCTGTACAAGATACAGCTGGTCAGCAGTCCAGCATGGATTCAGTAGCACTCATGAGTCCCCAACCCTAGCCGAACAATAGTCCAGCATGGATGCAGAGGGACTCATGAGTCCCCAACCCCTATCTGGACAGCAGTCCAGCATGGATGCAGAGGGACTCAGAAGTCCCCACCCCTAGCTGAGGAGCTACTGAGAGTTGATGGCTGTGGGGTGGAGGAGTAATTTTTCACTGGGGGTTGGCCACTGGTAGGGCGCCTATGCTCAGTTGATGTTCCCACACCACCTGCATGTGGGCATCACTAATAGAACTCCATGAATCATTAAAAAATGTTGTGTGTGTGTGTGTGTGTGTGTTTGTGCGTGTGTGTGTAGAGATCTATACAGGCATGAAATTGTGAAAGAATAAACTTTTAAAATTCTTGAAAAAATATTTCCCCAACTTTTCCCATAGAAAATTCCAAAAGCACTCTATAATAAGCTACACAATAGGTAAACACACATTTGAAAATGTGTTTAATGTTAACTTCAGTATATTAGAAAATGTGTGTATGTGCACATAGATATACATCCTTTGGTTTGTGTTTTCACAGATATAAAAATCCCATTTTTAAGTTTTAAAAATGAATTTAGGTGGATAAAAATATTAGATGATGGGGAGAATGGCTTGGAGGAAAAATGGCTTACACTTATGTAAATTCCCTAAAGGCATAACCATGGGCCTGTGAACCCAGCACTCAGGAACAGGAGATGAGGGATCTCTGGAGCAAATTGCCTAGCAAGACTTGCCAGATCAGTGAACTTTGGGTTCTTCAAGAGATTCTGCCACAGTACAGGGGTAGAAAGCAAACAAGGAAGATGTCCAAACTGAACCTCTAGCTTCCACATGCATGCATATTTAACTGCACACATATGCACACACAGGGGAGCATGCACACATGTGCATTCATGTCACACAAGTGTACATGCACACATGAAGAACTTTTCAGTGACATACAGTGGCAAAGGAAAAATCAAGGAGGTAGCAGAGCCTAGTGTTGGACATCCGGGGCTACCCAAGCAACAGTGTGCCTGATACTGAAGACAGGCGGACTCCATTGCCTTCCAGTGGTTTTTCTTGAAAATTCCAATCATCTTGTTTTCCTCATCTGTGACCATGCCTCAGGTTGAGGCTTCATCTCAGTCTTTCCACTTTTGATGCAGGCCTCCCCCTTTACCCAGAGACACTCAGTAAGCAAGGGTCCACAGCACATCACTTTGGCACTCCCCAGGCACAGTTCCTTCATTTGGCAAATGTTGACGGGGCACCTTTTCTACACCAGGCGCTCGTTCAAAGTGCGGCAACCTGCTTCGCTCACTCACTGGATAAACCTCGGCCCGGCCTTCATGCGTGTGTCCATTGCTGTGATAAAGGACCATGACCAAAGCAACTCAGAGAGGAAAGGTTTTGCTTGGCTTCCATATCCTGAGTCAAGTCCATTGAGGAAAGCCGAGGTAGGAGCTCAAACAGGAACCTGGAGGCAGGAGCTGATGCAGAGGCTGTGGAGGGGTGCTGCTTACTGGCTCGCTCTCATGGCTCGCTCAGCTTGTTTTCTTATAGAACCCAGGACCGTCATACAAGACCCAGGATAATCAGTCCAAGGGTCGGTTCTCACATCAATCATCAATCAAGAAAATGTACCACAGACCAACCTAGTTGGGGCGTTTTCTCAATGGAGAGTCCCTTCTCCAGAAATCTCTAGCTTGTGTCAAATTGACATGAAACTAGCCAGGGCGGGCCCCAAGTAGACGGCTTAGAGATACCCTACGTATCGGTACCCATAATTGAATCTAATTCATGAATTAGGTACAGTAAAAGATGAATAACGATTCATAACAGAGTAGACTAATTATGCTAGTCTATCTGCATGGTATATCCTCATGGTATATCCTCATGGTATACACGAACATTCTAATGTTCTCAAGCTACCTCACGATTCTGCATGGCTTCTGGGATCTGAGGTGATGTGGAGCCTGTGTGGTGAAGGAAGGTTAATTACTGTCGTCCTCCATTAATCCTGAGGAAGTGTGTTAGAATCCCAGTGCCACCCATCCCCCTTCTGAACCAGAGGAGCACCATGCCCACGTCCGGCCCAACGATTTAGTTTAGCCCTGTCTCAGGATCAGATCAAGATCACATTGCAGCACTTACATTCAAGTTGCCCTCAGAACAGAAGACACATCAAAATGTATGAATTCTTTTGTTCTAGAATTTTCCATTTCCTATATTTGGGCTGTGCTTGACTGTGGCTAACTGAAACAATGGACAGGGAAATCTAGGATAAGGTACAGCTACTGAGGCTAGAGTAGAAATCACAGAAACACCTGCATCCAAGGAGCTTATGAAAGTATGTCACAATGCTGTTGGCCAGGGTGAAGGAGGAAAATCAACAAAATAGGAGCTGCTGGTGGCATGGGTTTCAGACTGGATGGTCAAGAAAGGCCAGCAACCCTGAAGCAGGGATTAGAGGAGGTGAACACATGAGCTGATAAGCACAGAGAGAAACTGTTCCAGGCAGAGGGGTGGAAAAGCCCAGAGGAAGGAATGTGCCTGTAACTTTTGCATAGCAACAAAAGGCCAGTGTGGCTGTTGCCAGAAGCACTGAGCTGTAGAAGCCAAGGTCAGAGAACAGAAGCCTGTCCCAAGTAAGAACTTTCACTTTTATTGTGAGAAGGTAAGCTTCTGGAAGCTTCTGGCAAAGGAACAGTGTCCTGTCAGACCTGAGTTCTAACAGGTCCTTCTGGCCTTCCTGCCACACAGGGGTCATGACTCCAACCTGTGGAAAGTTCGCAGAGGCTCGGGATGACCAAGGCCAGCTGTCCACAGCCGAGGGCAGGCAGGCCCTCTACCCTCGATGCCTGCTCCAGTCCTCTCCATCCCAGTCATCTGTGCGGCTCCTTCTTCCTCCCTTCTGCCTCCCACATCTCCCAGGCCTTCTTACCTGAGAGAAGGACAGGTTTGCCTGCTCATTTTCACCACTCCAGTTTAGCCAGTGCTTTCTGGGCATCATGGTTTCTGCTTTGTTCTGAACTGTCACGGGAGTTGTTAGGGTCCGAGCCTGGACCCTGTGAGCCCTAACAGGGTAAACTCAGCCAGATGGCCTTAAGAGATCAAGTCAAGAGACAAATTAGGGACCAGTGAGAAGGCTCAATGAAGGATCTTTCTGACAAGACTGATAATTTGAGTTCTATCCCTGGTGGACGGAGAGAACCAACTCTCACAAATTGTCCTCTAACCTTTAAACACACACAAAGACACACACACACACACAGACATACACTCATATACAAATGTAATAATTTTTTATTGTAAAAAAATTCTCCTATAGAATGTGAATAGATAATACATAGTTGTAAAACTTTATGAGAACACAGCTACCTGGCTAGGGAAGATAGTTTAATCTGTAAAGTCCTTGCTGCCCAGGCTTGAGGATCCAAGGTCATATTCCCAGCACCCACACAAAAGCCAGGTGCAGGCATACATGTCTGCAGTCCAAGCACTGGGTGGAGCAAAGACAGGCAGAACCCTGGAGCTCATTGCTTACTCAGCCTGGTCAGAGTGGTGAGTTCCAGATTCAACGAGAGACCCTGTCTTGAAAAATAAGGTGGAGAGCAATGAAAGAGAAAGGCTCCAGATGTTAACCTCTGACCACACACACCTGTATCAACACATATCTACTTACAATATACACACACCCACATACACCCACACACAAATACAACTATCAAGAACAAATACTTCTCCTAGGGTATTAAAAGACAACATTTATAAAGCTATACAAAATACAACCACGAGCAAACATTTTTTAAAATGAGTTTGACGGTTAAATACTTGGTTACAGATGTACATCTTTGGTGACCAATGTCTCTTTTAACTATTAGGAGGCATGTCTTGGAGTGCATAGTATTAGGGTGTATTTAATTATTATTGCTGAAAGAAAATACCCAGGATACAACTAGAAATAACACAAACCAGAAGAAGGGTTTTTAGGGCACTGGTGACAGTGTCATCCTGAGCTTTGCTTCTTTGACAGCTTCTGTGGTACCCAGCAACAACCAGTCAACGCCGCATAGAAAGACACAAAGCAAGTTCTCTGGTCACCAACTCCGATTCTCCTACTCAACAAAATGGAGAGTTTTTGGCTCACTAAGATAACTGGGCTACATGACAAAAATAAACAGTTTAGACCTGACAAATATAGGGAACCGTGCTAGGAACTAGAAACACACTCATTTTCTGATGGGAAAGTGCACGTCCCACAATAACAAAATACTTACTTGAGACAAAGAGACACACCCAGGCTTTCAAATAGCAGGGTTGGCCAAAATGGCAGATTTTTTAAAAAGAATCTGAATGGCACTAATTAAAATTAGCAGAAATGTCAAAAAAAATTCACTAGCTATTTTATATATACTGAATATTGTATTTTAAAAAAAAAAACATTTTCTGCCGGGCGGTGATGGCGCATGCCTTTAATCCCAGCACTCGGGAGGCAGAGGCTGGCAGATCTCTATGAGTTCAAGGCCAGCCTGGTCTACAAGAACTAGTTCCAGGGCAGGCTCCAAAAGCTATAGAGAAACCCTGTCTCGAAAAAGAAAAAAAATTACAATTATGGCATAGCAACGAAAATAATTTTATAGTTGGAGGTCACCACGTCACAAGGAGCTGTGTTAGAGGGTCGCAGCGTTACGAAGGCTGAGAACCACTGGGCTTGAGAGAGACCCTTGAGTAAAGGTTCTTGTGGTGCAAACCTGGCAATCTGAGTAAGGTGGACAAGAAGAACCAACTCTACAAAGGTCCTCTGACCTCCACATGCCCGATCCATCCTCCCATAACAACAATAAATTTAAAAAAAATTAAAAGCCGTTTTTCTTAAGAAAATTTTATTTCTTTAGACCCAAGAATTAGTTTCTAGCTGAACATTGGTACCTTTGCACTAGACACAGATATTTCTCTAAATATATGAATCTTATTTCATCAACTGTCACACTGTGGGGTTTTACTGTTTGTTTGTTTTTGAAAGGGGAAAGATATCAGTTTCTCTGTTGTACCCTTCTTTGTCTTAGTCTAAATCCATGGTCTAGACAGGCCAAACTCTCCGAATAAGGACAGAAAGACCCAGTAGTGTCCATTACACGATATATTTGTTTCAAAAGGTCTGAACACTCCAGGCAGCTGTTCCCAGACACAGATTGCCTTGCGTTGTTCCCAGTTCTCCAACAGGGATTTAAAGTACATAGCTATTTCTCAAGGAGCCAACCCTAACGGTAGCAAGCCAAGCACCCGCGGAGTTGTCTTCTCTGCCTCCACACCACGCTCCACTGTCTACGAAATAGATAATAGGTGGTTGAGAAAGAAAAGCCTAATTTCTAAATGCGTTCTATGGGCAGGCAAGACGGCTCAGCAGGTAAACAAGCTTGCTGCCAAGCCAGACAACCTGAGTCAGACTCCCTGGGATGTGGAGACGCTAGCGGGAGAGGGCCGATTCCTGAAAAGCTGTCCTCCAGTCTCCACGCACACACTGTGTGTGTCACTAACTGTTCTGTTGCCACGACGAGATACCTTGACTAAGGCAGCTTATGAAAGAAAGCACTTAGTGGGGGGGGGGGGGGGTGGGCTTGATTATGATTGCAGAGGGTTAGTCCATAATCATCATGGCTTTGGAACCTGTCGGCAGTCAGCAGACAGGCAGGGATGGTGCTGGGGAAGTAGCTGGAGTTTACATATTATCTCATTTTATCTGCAAGACGGAGGCAGAGAGCATGACTGGAACCGTTTTTTTTTTTTTAAATTGAAATAATCTTTTTCATACAATATATTTTGATTATGGTTCCCCTCCCCCAACTCCTTCTTCGCTTCCCCATCCACCCAAATCCACACCTTCTCTATCTCTCTCATTAGAAAACAAACAGGAATCTAAAAAACAAAAATAAGTAAGTAAGTAAAAGAAGAACAAATAAAAATAAACCAGAATAGAGCAAAGCAAACAGAAGGAAAAAATGAGCTAAAGAAAAAATACAGGAAACACAGACTCAGATACACACACATTTGCACACACAGAAAACCTATAAAATCAAAACTGGAAATCATAATATATAAACAAAAGGTCTGTAAGGTTAAAGAAAAAGCCCTGACAAAGCTTTATGAAACAAATAAACAAACCCCTCCAAAAATCTTACTGAGACCTGTGTGGTCCCGTGTGTGCTGCTGGATCCTGAGTTCATGTGTGCTTCAGTCCTGTTGGGTCTAGAAGGCCTCACTTCCTTGGCGAAGTCCATCCCCACAGGCTCTTACAATCTTTCTACTTCCTCTTCTCCAGAGTTCTCTGAGCCCTGACGGGAGGACTGTGATGGAGGCGTCCTATTCCGGACTGAGTGTTCCAGGTCTCTCACTCTCTGCACACTGTCCAGTTGTGGGTATTTGTGAATCTTCGCTTCTGTGCAGAAGAAAACTTCCATGACGATGGCTGAGCAAGACACAGAACCATGAGTATAGCAGAAAGTCATTAGGAGCCTTGCTACATCCCTTGGCTCAGTGGTCAAGAGCACCGCCTGCTCTTCCAAAGGTTCTAAGTTCAATTCCCAGAAACCACATGGTGGCTCACAACCATATGTAATGAGATCTGGTGCCCTCTTGAGGAAGAGACCTGGTCAGTCGTCCTCATCAACGTAGACCATGAAACCCAATGTGGACAAGATCAACAGAACTGCCATATACAGGCTGCCCATGCACACTTCAGCATTGCCAGGGCATAAATTTCATTCATTTTTCAATTTTCAGTATTTGTTTTTCCTCTAGTTTTCCGTAATTAGTCTCAGGTCTAAATAGTTTCAGCCACCAGAGCAGTGTCAAGCATAGATTCCCTCTCATGGAGTAGACCTCAAGGCCAACCAGACAGGGGTTGGCCACTCTCACAGCGATTGTGCCACTATTACACCTGTAAATCCTGCAGACTGACCACGACTGTAGTTCACAGGGTTTGTGGCTAGGTGGGTGTTTCCCTTTTTCCTCTGGTAGTGTGCAGGACCTTCCAGTATCACAAATGCTCATCAGTAGGGGTTGGCAAGCTTCAGCTTGACGTCTCCATGTTCAGTGAGTTAGGTCTTCAGCAACAGGGACTCGCCAGCAGTTTGTAGAGAGTAACCAACAGCCTCGGCAATGGCCAGGGCTGTTTAGGGGTTCCGTGGGGCCCCTTCGGCCAAGAGGTCAGTTAGAGGGAACTCATTCCTGGCACTGGAGGTTTCGTTTGGTGGTGAGAGATGTCTAGTTTAGTTGGGGCTTTTAGAATTTTGGTGATTCTATTTAAGATGTCTGGAGTGGGCTTTTGAAACTCAAAGCCTCCCCGCTCCAGTGACACACCTCCTCCAAGCCCACACCTCATAGACATTTCAGAACAGTCCACCAACTGGAAAACAGACATTCAAAGATATGAGTCTATGGGGGCCATTCTCATTCAAACCACAATGTGTGTGTGTGCACTCAAATACACATACACACAAATAAAAGAGTTAAAAAATGCATTCTGGGTATCCATTACTTACATTCTAAGTTTCCGAAAGGGTGAATTATGCTCAATTTTTAACCTGCATTTAAAGATGTTTACAAAGACCAATTTTTTTTTACAGTACTTTCTTCTATAACAATAGCCAGGTGATGGTGTTGATTAAGTGACCATCTTCATGTACTTTGTAAAATGAATACTTGTAAAATTGACCAGTTGGCTTGTGATCTTAAATCATAAACACACTGAGTAAGAATTCAAGACACACAATCATGGCAACATTTAGAAAACACTTCACAGAATGGTCGGAGAGCTGGCTGAGAGGATTGGAGCGCTGCCTGCAGTGCCCGAGGTTCCAGGTTCGAGTCCCAGGTAAGTCTGTACTGTGTGTGATGTAATGTGTCTGTGCTGTGTGTGTCTGTGTATGAATGTCTCTGTACTGTGCCTGACTGTGTATGAATGTGACGTCTGCATGCATAATTAATCAGGAAAAAAAAGAAAACACTTCACAGGTAAAATAAGCCAACTTGTGATCCAGTATGGAGGGTAAAGGACCAAAAAGTAAGTGGTGAGAACCACAGAGAACTCATTTACAGAAACTGGACTTTAGAAGGAAGCCTTTGCTTTGATTTTTTTTTTTTTTTTTACTTAGAAGCTTTTGGGGTTAACTCGTATACCCAATGGACTGCAGCCAGACACTGCATTCAGGAGATCCATATACTTCTAACATGAGGACAAACACTCATACACATAAAATAAAAATAACTATTTAAAAAGCAAACGGGGTCCACGGGCTATTATCCACTCGCTGCTGCCTTTAAAATGACAACTGATGAATTTAGTCAAGCAAGATTTTTAAACCAAAAACAAGAACTCAGCTTAGTAAAGATATTTTTTTAGTTTTTTTTTAGTGTAATTGAATATTTATTCTATTTTATGTGTGTCACAGTGTTAGTATTCAGGCATCTGTACTGGCCTGCCCTTGGGGTCCTTACAGAATATGTCCTCAGCTGCAGCCTTAAGAGTAACCCCTGTGCACGTTTGCTTCATTCCCTTTTAAAAGGTGGGCCTTGCCCACCTCCTGTCTCTTCCCCCACCCCTCTTTCTCCTCTGCCACTCTAATCCCCAGGGAGCAGTCTCTGCCCCCGTCTCTGCCCCCATCTTCTCTCTCCTCTCCCAACAAACCTCCCATGTGAGCCTTGTTGCATGGCGTGGCTTCCCTTCGGGGCATTTTAAAATGAATCACAGCACAGAGAACCTCAGAGCATCTTCCCCACTTGATGTCTTCCCAACCACTCAACTCATTCCTCACCTACAGTTTCACGACATGGTGGTACTAGCCCACCTTCGTAGTGGCTGCTTAGACTAGGAGAGATGGAACACCTTGGTCAGGATCACTCAGTTCCTAAGTAGAAGAACCAGAAGTTGAGCTCAGGTTTGGGTAGCAACAAACTGTCCCTGTGGTTCAGATGTGGATCTCTGTAAAGGGCTATGGTTGGGGGACTTCTCTTCTACCTGGAGCCAGGGAGGAACTGCACACTCAGTGAGAGATGTAGCTAGCTACAAGGACAAGGGCTTCTCTGCTGCCAAAAGAGTAGCCCCAGGGAGGGAGGGAGGAAGGGAGGGAGAGAATGAGGGAGGGAGGGAGGGAAGGAGAGAGAGAAGGAGGGAGAGACATCAGTATTCCAATCGCAGGCCTGAGGAAACAAAGTGGGCAAGGGTGCTTGCTGTACAAGCATGAGGTCCTGAGTTCAAATCCCGAGACCTGATGAAAAAGCCTATTCTGTAACCCCAGTAATGTGGGGGCAGAGCAGAAAGGAGAGGGTGGCTGGGACTTGCTGGCCAGCCAGCCTAGCTGCATCAGTGAGCTTTAGAGGAATACGGCAGAAAGAAATAGAAGATACCAGACACCCCCTAGCCCTCTCAAACCCCTCCACTCCTGCACACACCCCCACAGGCACTGCTTCATACGCCACTGATAACACACACTCTTCCGACCACCATCCCTTCTGCTGCCGCCACCCCGAATTGGCCTAGTTTACCCAGAGACCAGAGGACTTTGGTGGAGACTCCCAGGATGAGCCCTCCTCCTCTTGGGCAGCAGCCAGGAAAGTGGATAGAGGGACCAGACAGAATAACCACCATGGGGGCTGTATTTATTTTGCAAGAGGAAACTAAATTGCCGTTTTCCAATGCAGCTAGAGCAGCCTCTCCTACTCCCTGGTGTTTTCGCCTCTGTGTCCCAGCATGGACTTTGTGTGGAGACATTTATCCTTTGTCCCCAGGTGACTCTGAGAGCCAGTAATCAGCTTCTGTTGGCAGGCCACCAACCCTCCTTTCACAGGGGCTAAGATACAGGCCACTGCCTTCTCTGGGACACAGGGCTGCCCGGCCCTGTTGCCCCTGGTGTTCCTCTGTGGCCTTTGCTAGGCATTTTAGGGCCTTGTGACTTCCCAGGGTCCCTCCACCCTTAGGTTTCACTGACCTAGGCAATAACTTTGTTTCCAGATCCACCCAGGTCCGCTACCCCTTTCCCAGCTCACTCATCTCTGTAGCCTTTCCCAACTTTCATCTTGAACAACAATTTCTTATCTTCTTCTCCCTTCACTTCCCTCATAATGGGGACACAATGATATCTCCCTTCAGTTCCCTCATAATGGGGGCACAATGATATTACTGACCATGACGCCACCCCTCCCCTCAGCACAGCCAATCAGGCCCCTGGCAAAGCTCTCCCCATTTGGAGCTGGCAGTCTTTGATGGCCAGCCTCCAGACTATCACCTCATGATCTAAATAGTTCAAACTGAAGTCCAGGGAGATACAGGGACCAGGTCAGAGTTAAAGACTTGGGCCTCCTGCCCAATGTACCCTCAACTATACTATGGAAGCAGCTTTGGGTGAATTGTTTGGGGGACAGTCCAGCGTTTCTTAGTCACCTGACTTCCTCAGTTAGGATAGCATCACCTGTGACTAGCAGACTCAGTGATCTTCTTAGGGACATTTTTTAGTGTGACAGCAGAGTAGAGATCACAGAAAGCTACACCAAGGTTACAATATTAAAAAAAAAAACTAGTTGATGGGGAAATACCTGGGCTTCATCTAATAAAACATGCACACATACACACACACCAGAAAAACCCATGATACACAAACACAAAAAAGTTGGGTGCTATATAAACATATTATGGAGGCTATTCCTTCTGGTCCAATGCTTTTGGAGCTTCTCCTTTCAGCTCACTAGCCCACTCTTATTCTTGAGACAATTTCCCTCCTCCTCCTCGTCCTGCTCCTGCTCCTCCTCCTCCTCCTTCTCCTCTTCCTCCTCCTCCTCCTCCATCTCCTCCTACTCTTCTTCCTCCTTTTCCTCCTCTTCCTCCTCCTTCTCTTCTTCTCCTTCTCCTCTTCCTTCTTCTTCTTTGACTTTTTGAGACAGGACTTCTCTGTGTGGCCTTACCTGTCCTAGAACTAACTCACTCTGTAGACCAGGCTGACCTTGAACTCACAGAGATCCGCCTGCCTCTGCCTGAGTGCTGGGATTAAAGGCGCGCGCCACTTAGTTTTATCCGTCTTAGTAAATGGCTTCTATGGCTGTTTCTAGCCACATGTCCCTGGTGCAATCTTTTGTCTCAGGACACAAGAGCCCGGAATCTGGTACCCTGTAGAAGGCACCAGCTCCATGGGCTCACAGAGAGCAATAAAGAATCCAGAACTGTTAAACACACAGGCTTTTCTCTTCAACAAGAGGGATGTGTATGCCTGTTTTCCATCCAGAAGGCTGGGAGTGGATATGTTGATAACCTTGTAACCTTTATTATCTGAGCCAAGCCTCAGCCGGATCACCCATTCTTATGAAAGAGGTTCACCACCTGCCATGTTGTTTTTCTCTCAAATTTTAAGAAAATTGTTCTCAAGGTTTTTTTTTCCTGTATCTGTTCCTAAATTCTCTTACCAAACTACAGACCCACAAAGGGAGCCCTGATTTCCCCCAGTAACAATAGGAACGCCTGCCAACATCTCCTGTATACAATCTGCACTGAGTTAAACTTTATCTTTGCCAAATTAATGTCCAGCCAGAGCTTCAGAGAGGGGGCTTCTTTGGAAATGGGGTGTAAGCAGGTGTAATCGGCTAAGATGAACTCGGATAGGATTGTGATGGGCCCTGGTCTTCTGTTTGGTGCTCTTATACGGAAAGACATATAGATAGAGAGGGGAAGACAGCCCTGGGAAAGCAGAGGGGTTACAGATGATGCATCTCAAAGCCGAGGAAGATGAGCAGGAGCGGTGACCTGTAGAAACTAGAACAGAAGCAAGCAGTGTTCCTGTGAGCTTTGGAGGAGTGTGGTCCTTTTGCATCTGCATTTCAGGCCCCGACTTCCTGAACTAGGAGAGAATGCATTTCTGCTGCTCTAAGCCATCTGGATTACAGGGTTTTTGTTATAGCAGCTGTAGTAATAAACACACAGTTCACCTTAGAGGAAACTTTCTGGTATTAGGAGAAATGCCTGCTTGTGGCTGCCTGCCAACTAGCTTTTCCTCCTTTAACGAAAGGGCAAATCCTTGCTTGTGTTTAGGTGTCCCTTAATGGTCCCATTTTGGGGTTCCCACTCATGCCTGCTTTAGTGCAGATGCTTCTATGTGCTATGAAGTAGCCCCCCGTTACCCCCCCCCCCCCAATACTGTACTCCTTGAGAGCAGGAGGGCTTTCCTGCAGCGTCCAGTCCGGATCTGGAGCCAGGGGACTCCCGGCAAACCCACTTGGGTTACATTCATCTCTTGAGGCTGAGGCTGCAGAATGGGCATTGGGACTAGCAGTCATCTCCGGTTCAGGGTCTGGATTTGTGTTGGGAACACCCATTTGCTCCAAAGTGTCCCTTTAAAGACAGTGAGGAGGTTTTCTGGGGGCCTAGAAGTCCTGAGCCCATTGGCTAGACCTTCTGGGAGAACTGGGGTCGATTTGCATAAAAATGAAGTCTGGCTTCATTGAAATTCTCCTCATCTTGAGTACAGCGAAACCAGGAAGAAAAGGAAAGTTTTCGTCCTGAGCAACTTCACTGTCTAGGGACATTCTGAGCTTCTGAGAATAGAGAGGAAATGGGGCCCTCTGGGTCAATTCAGGCACCGCCTACCCCTACCCCATGCCCGCCCCCACTGCCCCACTCAAGGCCAACCTCTCACTGTGGGAGACCGGCGCTGAACAGCGCTGTCTTTGGTGAATGCCCACAGCGGATGCCACGCGGTCCTGAAGCAGGATACTGCTGCCTGACCAGGGACTCCAACATGCCCAACAGCAGAGATGCCCAGCAGCAAGGTGCCTTGGGGACCACCCAAAACAGCTCCCAAACTAGGTGAGTCCAAGTCAGGTCTCAGCACATGGAGCTTGAGGCCCGGCCGAGTTCATTCTGTTACAGGGGCCGGGGCCGGGGCCAGGCAAGTGACGTATCTTTCTGAGCCTTGGTTTCTTTACCTGATCTCTGTGATGGAAAAGGAATGAGTTAGGGACGCTTGTCCTTTGGAATGCCATTTAATGTGTCTGGTTTTTCTGGTAGCCATAGAGGCTTGATTGAGGAACGAGTTACACTGCCATTAAAAAAGGTTTCAGTCAACAGGCATGTCCCTCTGTCTCCAGGGGTTGGTGGGTGAAGTGGCACATAGCATATGGGGGTCAATGGCCGATAAGTTCAGGGAAGTGCCCATGATCCCAGCCCCAGCCTGCTGAATGACCTTGGCAAGTCCCTGGCCCTCTTTGTCAGCACATGACCAGTGGCTGAAGTTGTCCAAAGCCACTGATTTGGAGGAACTGCGCCTATGCCCCATGAAGGAGAGAAATAGGCAGAACACAGAATAGTGGAAGACAAGGGCTCAGGCCCAGCAGTATGCTAAGTGGCTGGATTGTATACAGGGGAGCTCAAGGCTAAGTGCCAAGGGCTGAGCCCTTGGTAGTAAGTGCAGATCCTGCAAGGATATGGGTTCCAAGAACATGGCCACTGTCCTCATAAGGGCTGTGCAGAAAGAAAGGTAGGGTGGATGGGAGGATGTGTTGATCTGTCCCTTAAGGTCCTTGGAACAAATTCATCAGCCACAAGCAGTACCCTTACCCCTGTAAGGGATGCAAGTATAGGGGAACAGTTGTGGTCTTGGACATGGGCTGTTGACACAGAAAGGTCTAGGCCCTGGAGGCTCTGGGTACAATCTCTCATGAGCTCAAAGAGCAGGGGCTAGCACACCATCCCAAGTGATGCTCATAGATTCCTGGGAAGCTCAGACCTTGAAAAATGAAGAACAGTGTCTGCTGGTTTTCAAAGTGCCCTGTCCCACTAAATGAAGGGTGAGTAGGGTCAGTAAGCCCAGTTTTTGCTGAAGTCCGTATGTCAGGTCCATATTGACAGGGACTTGGCCACCAGGGAGAAAGCTGGGCACCTGAGCTGATAGGCCCTGGGTCTGCTTCACTGATAATACTGAGATGGTCAAACCTGGGGGCCGTCTCCAGCCTTGGCAGGAAGGACTCTGTTATGGGAGCGAGCACAGGCTCAGGGCTTGCAGGACAGACAAGGACTCCACCGCTTTCTCACTGAGCAACTTGGGATAAGTTGTTGAACCTCTCTGAGTTTTAGTGTTTCCCTCTGTGCAACGGAAGATGAACGGCCTGACTTCCCTTGACCTTGATCATGTTTGACAACGTCTTCAGGGGTGCGGGCTCACACACCACAGACACACAAACCCCAGGGCAGTGGCCAGGGCATCTCGGCAGCAGGCTGCAAAACTCAGGGCTTGGGCTCTGGTCAGGCTCTACTCCTGACTCACTCTACGACTCAAGGCAAGACATACCCTCTCTGAGCCTCAGTTTCCCCATCTGTCTGGCAGGGCAGGCGAAGGTACCCCAGCAGTCTTGCAGTGTAGCTACGAGGAAAGACCATTGGTTCCTTACTGGAGTCAGCAAAGCTCCCTATCTGTGGCCAGGGACAGCTGCTCCTGCGGTAAGGATGGTTCCAGAAACCTCCCATAAGTTGAAAGATCCTTGCTTCCTCTTTCCTCCCTCATACTGCAGAAGGGTTGGCTGGCGGTGGAGGAACAGGTATTGGGCAGCCAAGGGGTGCCTAGAACTGGTGTACCTCTCGAGACTGAAGCTATAGAGGATGCTACCTACCGGAGGCTTTATTGAGCATGCCCTGAGCCATTAGGTCTCAGTCATATCAGGTTCCAGGTCTGGGAGAAACACCCCAATGAAAGGAAGTCCTTGAGAAAGGGACAACAAGTCTCAGGTTTGAAAGGCTATGGTCCCAGGGTGGTAGCAGGGGCAGTGTGTTTGTGCAGAAGTGGCCATCAGACCACCAGGCTGGGGCCAGGCTAACTCATGGTCTGGAGAGTCTGAGGTGTTCTACTTGTGATGGGCAGGCCTAGGGCAGCCAGCCAGAGAGGAGGAGGAAACAGGTGGCTGCATCCCTTCATCCTTCCAAGGCTCCAGAGCCACTGGTGGCGGTTAGCAGTCTATGGCCAGTAAGGAATGGCTCCGGTGGTGGCCACAAAGGGACTGAATGTGAGGTAGCCAGGGGAAGTGAAACAGAAAATTGGTCTGTAGGATTGCTGGCTCTAAACTGCCCACACTCACCCTGAGCGGCCTGCTACTGTCTTAGCTCTGCCTGACAGAAGCCGGGTATGGAGAGGAACACCTCCCACCCCCGAGAGCCCATGATGGAAGACAGTCCAGGACGCTGCAGCAAGCTAGGCAAGAGATGCTGTCCTCATAGATAAGACTTGCCAACGGTGGCAGGGAGGGGTCAATCCATCTCACCATCATGATGGCTTAAGAGGAACAACCACAGGGAAATGTTACCAAAAGCACAAGTGTCCTTGGCATTGGGAACACAGAGAGCCTTCCAGTTCTGGAGATTCTCCCGACTCCCACTGCCCGCTTCGCATAGTACAGAAGTATGGCTGCTCTTTCTTTTCCTCATGCTTTGATATCTCTATTGTTTTCCTCTGTTCTATAATATGACCACTCATAACTCAACATCACTTATTGTCAGATCTCCAGGAATTGCACTAAACACAAGAGAATGTCATAGACTACAAAGCAAGCCTCTGCCTTAAGGAGTTTACACACCAGCCAAGAAGGCAAACACTAGTAAATAATTATGCCATGAGTCATTAATGATAGGTATCAAAAAGGAATTTTAAAATGTGTGAAGAAAAATGCTAGTGTGTGTGTGCATGTATGTGCATTCGTGCATGTGTGCATATGTATAAGTGCATGTGTGTGCCTGTGTGTACATGTGTGTCTGCTTGTGTACATGGATGTGTGTGCTTGTGTGTGTATGTGTGTGTGTACATTGTGCATCTGTTTGTGTACGTGTGTGTATGTGCATGTGTGTGCGTGTGCATCTGTGTGTGTGTGTGTGTGTGTGTGTGTGTGTGTGTGTGTGGTGGTGAGGGGGACTGGTGAGATGGCTTAGCCAGAAGAGTTGCCTGCCACCAAGCCTAACAATTTGAGTTCAATCCCTACTGCAAGTTGCCCTCTGACCCCCACATGCACATCCCCTTAAACACACAAATATTTTTTTTAATGTAGTGAAAGAAAAGAAAGGAAAAAATATCCAGGGTCAGAGAATTATACACTTCAAATGGTAAAAATGTTAACTTTTAGGCTATATTTATTTTATCATAATAAAATAATTTTAAAGTTAGTAATGTAAAAAGAAGTGGAGGTAATATAATAGAGATCTGACTTTGTCTTGGAGACTAAAGGAGTCTTAAAACCTGAGGCCTGAGCCGGGTGGTGGTGGCGCGTGCCTTTAATCCCAGCACTAGGGAGGCAGAGGCAGGCAGCTCTCTGTAAGTTCGAGGCCAGCCTGGTCTACAAGAGCTAGTTCCAGGACAGCTCCAAAGCTACAGAGAAACCCTGTCTTAAAATACCAAACAACAACAACAACAAAAAAAAAAAAATCCGAGACCCGAAAGGTAAGCAGAATTTCATTGGGGAAAGAGCTCTATAGGAAAGGATGGGAAGGACCTTGGTGTTCAAGGCCAGTGGGCACAGGACAGAGCTGGGACTATAATGGCCACAGGAAGTCAAGGTATTGGTGTCGGGAGTATCCAAAGGGCAGGACCTATCTGGAAAGTCAGAGTCCCTGAGGCAAACTGGGCCTGGTCCCAGATATATGACATTCAGTCTGGGTATCTTCAGACTAACCCACGTCAGCCCTGGGTCCTTGCAGTGTTGTCGATTGTTAGCCAGGGGCAGCAGAGGCCAATCTGGCTCAAAGCCAAGGATTGGGACCCAAGCTAATCGCTGTGTCCCCAGGTAAACCCTTTTAAATGACATATGCCCTCCCAGGCCGGTGGGTTCTTTCAGGTCATAGTCTTACCCATTTGGTTACTACACCAACACAGAATCAATTTACTTCAATCTACTCTGACTTGAATCCCTCTGAGGAAGGAGAGTTTGTTACTTAATTTCATCACCTCTGTAAAGGACAGCGGTGGGAAGAGAGAGTTCTGTTAAACACCCAATCCTTCAAGAGACCCCCGTGTTGCAGAAAGGATGAAAGAGCCAGACAGTGAGGCTGTGGGGCTGTGGAGCTGTGGAACGCTATCCTCTAGGCATTGAGTGCTTGCCACACTCATGAACTCAGAGCCACTGGGAGGACCGGCACAGGCCTGAACCCTTCAACACGCAGTCATGGCTGAGGGCGGGGCCCATGGGGTCTGGCCCCTCCTCCAGGTGTTATTGGCAGCTGATGATGAGGGAGGGGCCCATGGGAGTCTGGCCCCTCCTCCAGGGTGATTGGCAGCTGACTGTTGTTGCAGGAGTGGGAGTCATTGTCCTTAGTGGTCCTCCACTGTCTTTAGTGGCGAGTTGTCTATGCTGCCACTATGTCTGTGTATGCAGCCCTGCCTAAACTCCGTGGACCACAAAACCAAATTCATGACAATGCGGGGCTGGAGTGATGGCTCAGTGGTTAAGAGCTCATCTGCTCCTGCAGTGGTTCTAGCTCAGTTACCTGCCCATGGCATAAATGCAGTTTCTGGCCACCACAGGCACTGGTACGTGCGCACTCCACCCCAACGCTCACCTGAACATAATGAACATAAACCTTTAAAGAATGATAGTGGGAGGAAGGAGCACCTGATGAGACGAGAGACTTGGGGCAAGGAATGGGGATAAGCTAGGGTAGGTGGTGACTGTGGCCAGAATGTATTATATATATGAAATTTCCAAGGAATAAATTCATTTTAAAAATTAACAAATTGAAGTAGTTAATTAAAAGAGAAGAACAGTCTCCTGGATTCCTTGTTGTGACTCCTGACAGAGGCTTGTGTGGAAGATGCTCACAGAGAGCTGGGAAACTCTAAAGGCCACGATCACAGGAGAGACATCTAGGCCTGGCTCTCTGAGCTTCCACTTGCAGAATGTCCGTCTGAAGAGTTGAGTAGGTGGATGGGGTTTTATTAACGGAGGCAAATGTTTCCTACCGTGAAACATACTGACCTATAGGTGATGACTTCAGTGTGCACACCATATGATCAACAACCCAACTTTAATATGGAAAATACTCATCATTCCAGAAAAATCCTTTACGTCCCCCCATTTCTCTAGTCATTCTTGAACGTCATGTGGGTAAGTCACTCCACACAGATTGTGCCCTTTTGTGCCTGGCTTTTGTCACATTGTATGCCTGAGAGGCCATCCATGTCATTAAGTGTTTCTGTGGTACATTCTTTATTCTTTGGATTGTCAAGCACATCTCTGCTTCCTTGTGTAGATACCACAATGTGTTTATTCTCCATTCTGCCAAGGGTCATTTGCGTTCTTGTTTTATTTGATGTATGTCACACTACCACCAACAATACAGAACATACGTAATTGTATTTCGAGTTCTCTTGGTAACACAAAATATTCTTTCTGTCCTGAGCTCCTTAATCATATCCATACCCCACCCACCAAAAGTAAAGTAAAAAGCCATATTCACAAGTTGCCAGTGATAAGGATGTGTGTTATTATACTGGCATTGGCTGGAGACCTTAGTTCTTTGCCAATGGCCCTCTCTGTGAGCAACTTGAGTGTCCTCACAACGTGGTGGTGGGTCAGGAGGGCTACTAGGGATGTTTGAGAGTCACGGCTCACATGTCTGGAGCCTGTGCTGGGGACACGCAGTATGCCGAGTGTTCTAGGACTCTTCAGCATATATGTATTTCTATGTGTCTTCCCTGAATGATGTTACCAACATGCCTTCGAGGTAGGCAGATTTCTGACATCATGGGTCAGGGATCCACAATCACCTACTTTGAGAGTTAGGTGGAGACTTTGCTTTTTCTGACCCAGCCTTGGAAGCTAGGCACTTCCCTACAATGTTAGGAGCCAGGCATTGGGCTAGCACTTATTAAGGGGTGTGGGTGGGATTAATCAGACTTCACCAACTGATGGAAGCAGTGTTGTGAATGTGCAGGATGGCCAAGCATGGTGGCACATGCTTATACTTCCAACACTCAGGAGGATGAGGCATGAGGATTGTGAGTTCAAGGCAGGCTGGGCTTCACAGGGAGACCCAATCTCGAAAAAGTATTTGCAAACATGATTTCAACCTATTACAGCAGTTTTTGTAAGAAATGTTTCCGTCTTTCATTTGTGGAAAAAATGCCGTTATTTTACCTTCCTTTTAAAGGTGAAGAAAATTCTGGCTTGCGTCCAAGGATTTGTTATAGCCGTACTGACATCTCTATGGCTTCCATGGCAAGTGGCCAGTCACTTCTGCCTTCTTCCTTTTGTTAATGCGTCCTCCCCCCCCCCCACACAACCCTCCATTTCCTTTAAAATCTTGTCTTTGCCTGCACCCATCAGCATTTCGATGCCTTTAATCTGAGGAAACCACTGATTTGTCTCTGCTGAGACATTCTATCGAAACAAGCTGATGTACAGCCTATTGTGAATGACCTCTTAGCAGTTGTGTTTTCATGACTCAGTCGTCATGTAGCGTGTATTATTGTCTCCTTCTGTCTGTATGTTTGTGTATGAGGGGGGCCGAGACAGGGTCTCACTGTGCCACCCAGGCTGGCTTTGAACCCAAAGCAATTCTCTAACCACAGCCTCCCAAGTGTCAGATTAAAGGTGTGGTAGCTTTTCATTTCTTTTATGCCGAATTAATATTTCTTTATATGTCACAACTTGCTTACCCCTTCATCCATTGATGGGCACGTGGGTGTTATAACCATCAGGCTGAGAATATCCATGTTCAGTTTTGGTGTCAACATCTCTTTTCATTTTTCCTGGGTATATGCCTATGAGGGAGTTGTTAGGTCATATGAAATTCATTTCATAACCTTTTAAAATTTTATTTTCCTGTTTGAGACAGGGTGTCATTATGTACCCTTGGCTAGCCTAGAGCTTTCTATGTAGACTAAGCTGTCCTCGAATTCAGAGATCTGCCTGCCTCAGTCTTCCAGATTTGGGGGTTAAAGGAGTGCACCTCATACCCAGCTCAACAGATAATCTTCGAGAAGCCGGAAGAAACTGTCCTCTGAGCAGTTGCAAGGGCTCCAGCGTTTCCATACCATTGCCAACTCCCTTAACTTTGGGGATTACCACAACCCTGGCAGGTGTAAGCTGTTACTTCATATGGTTTTGATTTGTGTGTCCCGGTGACTGAGACGTTGAGTAACCTCTAAAGAGCCTATTGTCTTCTTCAGAAAGATGTCTCTTCAATTCCCCTTTGTCAATATTGTTCATTATTGAGTGATAAGTGTTCATTTACATATTCTAAACACAACTCTCTTTACCACCATCTGATTTGGAAGTAGTTCCTCTAACTTTCTGGGTTAGCTTTTCGGGTTCTTGATTGTGTCCCCTGAAGCTCGGATATAGTTCTAATTTTGATCACAACCAACTTATTGGTTTTTCTTTTGTTGTTTATATCTTCAGTACCGTGTGTGAGAAATCTTTGCCTAAGTCACAGTTATAAGATTTACTTCTTCCAGTGTTTTTACAGACTTAGCTTTTCATTAAGTAATTGAATTCACATTGAATTAGATCAAATAATGTATATTAGTTTGCTTCCTTTTGAGCTTCGGTTTTGTGGCTGGCAGGGGAAGAGCTTTGCCTCCATCTTCCTCAGCCACCTCAGCTTGCTGGAAAGACCCTTCTCTCTCTGTTGGGTTGTCTCATCTTAGTGAAGGTTGGTTCGCTGTGAACTTACAAGAAACTGGAACTCGTTTCTGAGTTTTACTCCACTGTACTTGTTAATGTGTCCACAAAACACACCAGCACAAGGGGAGACCCGTCTACATGGGCCCACACAAGCATGTACCCACATACATCACAACACACACATACAGATACCCAGCGATCAGCACAAAATGTATACACATCATACATATACACAGACAGACTGACTGAGCGACAGACAGAAAGACAGACAGAAACGCACACGATGGATGGTGACTACTTTTTCCCTCTTTAATTCTCCAGTTTGTCTTAATAACTGCTACGAAGCCCTGGTATCTTCATTTCTATATCTATGTTCAGACCAGGGGTTGTTTCTCTCACTGTCTTTCCCCCTTGATTGTGCATATTTTCAGATGTCTAGTCTTTCTTGGCTGAATGATCAATATTATGAATTGGGTGTTAGAAGGATTAAGACTATGCTAGTTTGAAGACTCTACCAACACAAACATAATAAACCCGTTCCTTAGCTCACCATGTCTGCTATTCTGCGTCAGTTGTTTCTAGGAAATCCCATGTTACTAAGACATAGAATGGAACTGGAGGCTTCATGGAGTGGGGGCCGGGGTATATAGCTCAGGGCAGAGATTACCCAGCATGCACAAGTGAATTATTCAGCTTTATTCTATTCCCAACACCAGAAAACAAAATAAAAACAAAAACGTGGACCCTGGAGTCTGCTCACCAGGGTCCCAGATGACCCCATCACTAGCTGCACGACTTTCAGGGATTTACTTCCTCTCATTGTACTTCCATTTCCTCATAAGATGGGGCCACAGTCGGTCAAGACAGCAAAATGAGCAAGTCCTGTAAAGTAGCTGGAACATTATCTGGCATCTTCCAGATTCCCTTCTGCTGCTGTGACACTCCAACCACCCCACAGCAGAGCCCCTTGCCAGCCAAGGCCCAAGAAGTACAGACTGTGGTCATGTGTCACATCTTTCTTCTTTGGCTGGTGTGTCCCCAGAGCAGCAGCCGTCATTGGCACACACCTGGGTGGCCTGGTGGAAGTCTTTCCTACACAATGAGGATCTAGGACTGGAGGACCAAGCAGTGTGTTTCCCTCCTCTCATATCCCTGGGAGAGAAGCAGAGACTCCTCTTTGACCAGAGCTGGGATTTACAACCTATCTACTCCAGTCCTATTCTGTAGCTGGGGCAGCCGAGGCCCCAAGGGGAAAAAGAACACAGTCAGAAACGTGCATGCAGCACTTTAAATAAAAATGGCAGTCAGTGGTTTTCAAGTCATTTTTGGGCTAGAACTCTGTCAACTTTGAGCTTCACACCGCCTCCCCTGTGATCATCAGACCTACCAGTTGTATCCTTGATGCCATGTAAGAGATGGTTCAGGGGCTGAGGCATTTGCAGCCACGCCTGAAAACCTAAGTTTGATCCCTTGAGTCCACATAGTAGAACAAGAGAACCAACCCCTGCAAATGTTCAAACAACCCGTTCAGACTGTTTTCTGACCTCCACACACAAATAAATCAATAAACAAACAAAATAAATAAATAAATAAAATTTGGGATTTGAGAAAAAAAGAAGGCGGCTTCATTAGGATTTCAGAACTTGAATTCTGACCTTTCTTATTGTCCACAACACTTGTCACAGCCCTGATATTTGATGCACAGTCGGGAATGGGGACAGAAGATGCTGAGATGCCCCATTCCCTACTGGCCTTCTTGTCCCTGCCCTGTCCCACTCTAATCACCTGGAGGGCCCAGCACTTCCAGGATATCTGGCTGACTAAGGACGTGTGCTCTGAGCCCACCTCTCTATGTCTGAGTGTGTTTCTTCGTCTGTAAGATTCCGACAGCAGCAGTGTTTCACTGAGCTGTTGTGAGGATGGACATTTCCACACAGATGGAAAACACGGAAAGCATTGCACAACATCCAGTACATGCCCCGTACAGAAAAATCAAGAGCACATACCATTCTTATTCCTATATGTTTTCCCCTGCACTCTCAGGCATGGGATCCTGGCAACACGCAAACGTGTAGCTTTATCTCTACTTAGAATGGCAGACTTCTAGCGCAGGCCCTTGATTGTCAAACACAGTCTTGAAACTGGGAGGCCCTTTATCTGTGACATCTCAGAATATGGAGTACCAGAGAAGAACCAGGAGTTGTCTGAAGTCACACAATCAAGGCAAAAATCCAAAGATTAGTGTCCAGAGAACTCTGCCTTGGGCTTGACCAATTTGCTAGCCAACTCCTTTGAGAGACTGTCATAGAACTTGATGATTGGTATATTTATTTCCTTATGCGGACAATGGGATTTGGTTTGCCAAGGTTGAACACTCAGTCTAGGTACTGCCAGCTGGGTTAAGAGTAAACTGGCTAGATGGCTGCCCCACCCATCAAGATGGGAGCCAAGGCTTAGGGAGGAGGAATTGTTGTGGGTGAGGTCCCTCAGTAAACAACCCACTCCTGTTGGGACTCAGTCAGTCAAGGGCCCCACCATCTCTGCTCCAATCTGTTCCTTCTGGTGGCTCTGAGCATATGCTAGATCATGAATACCTTATCCTAATGCTTTTCTAGAGATTTCATATACCCGGCAGATCTTTACTTTGGCCCAAGGCCCCACCCATGAACTGGGAGCTAAGACCAGATGGTCCACAGGCTATATCTATTACCCATAGTAGCTTCCCCTGCCCTACCCCCATGGCTTCACATGAAATAATCTTACCTTCAGCCCTCCTCCATGGTCTCTCTTTGCCCTCCCCAAAGCTGGCACTGATGATGCCCCTCACCAACCAGTAGCCTTGAACACATGCATGCCCACCGGCCATCAAGCGCACACTATCTCTAATGTAATTCAGTTTGCTCACCTCTGCCCATACAGCCCACATGCCACCTGGCACACAGAAGGCATTAAACTCCGGGGTAGGAGGAAGGACCCTCCCCCACCAGAAGCTATCAATCACTGGGGCAGGGAGAGATTATTTCCAACTCTGGGAGTAAGGACTGAGTTCACATTTCTGTTTCCTAGCGATTGCTAGTCCTCAAATACTAACTAAATGCCTTGGATTAGCTAGCCAGCTCCAGGAAAAAAATATAACAGCAGGGGGTCCCTCTCGGAGTTCTTCTTGGAATATGTGGGGCTTGGAGGAGTAGGGCTCAGGAGGAGGAGGCTTGCTGATGGGTTTTTCAAAGGATTGGAAAGGGGCTTACATAGTTCCCAAGTTCCCTGAACCTCATCAGTTTGGAAACTATATCCAGCCATCCAGAGGGCCTAGAAACTTAGGGATGAGGCTACCTTTGCCTTCAAGTGTAGATGTTACCACCCCTTCCCCTCAGCCAGTACGACCCAGTGCTGATCCCAAGCGTGAAGCCGCTACTCAGCCAGCACTGGGGAGAAGAGGGGAACTCTCTCATCACCTCTCCTGGTGGGAGGAAAGTCTGAAAGCCTTTCATATGACTGGGCCTGGATTTCTGGGGTCACACAGGCTTCTTAAATAGGAAGAGTGCTTCTGATTGCAGAAGCCTATGGATGGAATGAGCAGTGGATTTCTAGAAGGTTCTTTTGCGAGACAGGGTTTCTCTGTAGCTTTGAGGCCTCTTCTGAAACTAGCTCTTGTAGACCAGGCTGGCCTCGAAGTCATAGAGATACACCTGCCTCTGCCCCCCAGGTGCTGGGATTAATGGTGTGTGCCACCACTGCCTGGCTAGAAGGCTCTCAAAATGGCTCATCACCAGGTTTCAGAGCGAAGAGTGAAATGACCTGGATGTCACAGGGTGGAGCAGTGGGCAGGGGCCACTTGGGAAAGAAGCTGCTCAGGAGTGAAAACAGGGTAAAGGTCAAAATTATCTTGAAGATGGGGTGCTGGTAGCTCTCTGTCACCCAAGTCAGTAGAGGACCTCCCAACCAGCCCCTGTCCCCATTGCTGTCTCTGTGCCCTGCATGTGAGTTAAACTAGGATTTGAAATCTCCCCTCACGCTGGCTAGGGTGCCTCTAGCCTCTCGTCTCAGCCTGGGAGCAGTTTGGGGTTTGGAGTTTAGCTCCCAGGGAATAATTAAAGATGAAGATATGAGTGAATTTCTCAAAAGAGACAAGAAACAGAGAAATCTAAGGAGAAGCCAGAAGGGGAGGTGGGCAGAGGTTCTCCTAGTTTTAGAGGGTACTAAAGAAGCCATGGCAGCGGCAAACTCACTAGTGTTGTGGGGAGCGGGGTGGGGAGTGTCTTTAGAAACCCGAGGCAAGGTCCGTGGATGAGGGTTGTCCGAGGGAGGTTGGATAGAATGGTTGAATTTGTGTTGCAAGTGCCGGATAAACCTGTGTCCTGGCATCCTGGCTTCAGAGCCAGCTGTGGGGAGCCAGTTTAAACACGCTGGCTCTGCCTCTTGCTGGCTGTGTAGCATGGAGCAAGTCTAGCACTCTCTGGGCCCCCATTCGCTCATCCGGAAAATGGGGATATTAATAACATTGACATTACAAGGTGGAACAGTGGATACAGGAAGCCCAGCCCATCTGACAAGGTATGTGTACTTAGAAACCATAAAAATGGACCCCCCCCCCAATAAAAAACCAAATTGAACAAACAAGTCAATCTTCTGGCCCAGCCCCAGAGGCCCCCAGAGTGGGCTCGGTCAGGTACATGGCCCAGTAGCAGGAGTAATTTCTCCAAGGCTCTGTTAGGGATTGCAGTCAACAAGCCGTCTCTAGTACTGCACTGGCAAGTCCCTGTCCTGCTTCCCACCCCGCTTATGTAAGAGCCATAAGCTGGGTCCTATGCCATGTAGGTCAGAGGTACCTGGGGCCACACCTTGCCAGGAGCCCCAAGGCGGGCTGGGGCGGGTCCCCACTCATGCCCAGCCCTTGTGGCTCATCACCCGGAACCTGGGCCACTGCGGCAGCCAGTTCTCAGATTCATCATGCCATAGCTGCAGGAGCAGGGGGTGTTTAGCCCTGAGCCTGCCGCCACAAAGAAAAGGAAGGTGAGCGGGGAGTTTGGGGCCGAGCTGGCTAGGCAAGTCCTCTGCTGTGACTATTCTGTGGGGGTCGTGGGAAGGTGGGAGTAAGGACTGGAGAGAGCTGTCAGAGGTTTCATCTTTGAAGCAAGGCAGTCCATATAGACCAAAGGGAAGCTGGGATGTGAGGTCTGGTGTACAAGATAACAGGGTGGCAAAGTATGGGCTTGGCCTTCTTTAGGGAGCCCCAACATGTCTTTGGGGTTTTTAAGGTGCAGGGTGGTGCTGAGGTAACACCTCCATTGAGAACTTTCTCAGGATGTCTAGAAGTTGGTTTTCCCCTTGTCTCTGGACAGAGACAAACATTTCAAGTACCAGAGACTTGGGCAGTGGGCAGAGTCTTTGCAAAGTAGGAGTCCTTGAAATCTGATAGATTGGCTCTTGCAGGTGAGCAATTGGCTCTAGGGAATATTGAGCCCAGAGCCTCAAGGAAGCCACCAACTGTGAGCTTGTGTTGTTCCCAGACTGAAGGGATGTGTGGGTTTAGAAGGCAGTAAACTAAAGTCAGGTGCCCAGCCCCAGGAGTGGTGAGTCATGCCTCAAAGAAGGACAACTGCCCCTGCCCTGCTAGGCCTGGGCAGTGACTCACACTGTGTCTCTGTTGCAGGGCGGTCGAGTTGGGCCTCTCTGGGGCTGCGGTGGCTTTCCCCAGGGGACGCTGTGACACGCCCTCTGAGGTTCTCGCTCTCTCCCTGGTGAGCTCGAGGGGTGCAGCCACCCCACAGGGACCATGCCAGAGGTGCTGCTTCTCAGGTCTGCCAGCTCCATCCTGAGGACTGTGTAAGAAACCAGGGTCCCACCATCCTCCTGCCTCCTGCCCGTCACCATCTCCCATGGGGGAGTACTTAGCACAGTACCTGAGTCCCGGACCTAGGTTTAAGACTTGTCACCCTGTTCATTCCCCCTCTTGCTTTCGCCAGGGATGGAGGCAGATGATTCTCCACTGAGCGCTTTTTCTGCATCATCTTCTCACGATAGAATAGGATATGGGTTAAAAAACAGCTCAGATGCCGGGCGGTGGTGGCGTATGCCTTTAATACCAGCACTAGGGAGGCAGAGGCAGGCAGATCTCTGTGAGTTCTAGGCCAGCCTAGTCTACAAGAGCTAGTGCCATGACAGGCTCCAAAGCTACAGAGAAACCCTGTCTTGAAAAAAAAAAAACTAAAAGAAAACAGCTCAGAGACACACGGCGATTTGACCATAGCATAGCGCTTGAGACGTTAGTTGAACCCTAATAGGAGGGCAGACTCCATGCTAGGCTGTTTCAAGAGAACATTGATTTGACAGCAATTGCGTTACTGCTCAGGGCTAACTGGGAAGATTGAATGATAAGACTATATAGGAAATGGATCGTTGTGAGGGAGCCACATGGGAAGCAGGGGTTCCCCTTAATTTGTGTGTCACACCGTGATGATATGATGGGTATATCCAACCAACATTTACCGGGCTTCGACAATGATTACTCATGGCTGGAGAACAGAGTTGAATTGGGGATAACCCTTACTTTCCAGGAACTTCCTGTGTGTGACTCTCAAAGACCAAGCTGGAGGGTACTTTGGGAATCTAGGAGGGCTTCCTGGAGGAAGAGTTAAGGAGGCTAGGGAGGCTCTGCAGTCTGCTGGCAAGCCTGGATGACTAGATGAGGTGGAATGATGGTTAGGCGAGAACCAGTGAGCAGGCCCTGCCGCACGCCTCTGTCCACATCTTATGGAGTTGCTCAAACAATACCTTGGTCTTCTTGTTCCCTGCATACCTGGAGAGGTAGCAAAGAACGCCGAGTTTCGTTGGCTTGCTTCTGTGAAGAGCAAACAGCAGGCTTATATGAGAAGAACACCAGGTGAAAGGGAACCAGCCTCCTGCCATCTTGGAATCTTCCTCCTCAGAATTCAAAACACAGACAGAAGCAAGTCAGCTCAGGCCCTCCTCCCACCATCCCTGTCATTTTATTACTTGAGGTGATTTCCTCCTGAAAACCTGCCAGCTTCCAGAGCACTCATTCAAGAGGAGTCTAATTTCCCAGAATGACAGGTATAAAACGTTGATCGCCGTCAACAGGCGTGTTACTAGTCATAGTGTCCTCACCTGCCGGGATCACTCACTGGTCACCTGTCCTTCTGGAAAGAACAGAGATCTGCCATGTTTCCCCTTTAGCGCTGGGGATCGAACGTGGGGCCTCACGCTCACTAGGTGAGTGTTCCACCACCCAGGGCTTCCCAGGGCTTTTGGAGAGGAACATGAGCCATTTCATCCCGAGGTCTCTCTCCTGACAAAAACCTATAGTATGGGTTCACTCAAGACCTCTTCTTTCCTATCCTGCTATAAAAATGATGTCTTGCTAGGTGCCAACATTGACAGTGGCAAAAATGGGTACAGGAAAGGGTAAAAACAGGCGAGCTGTGTGAGGTGGTGCCGTGCTGGTGATTTGTGTGGGTGACTCTGGCCCTTATGCAGTTGAAACCTCTTCTGCCACTAGCTAGAACCCTGAGTGAGCAGGAAGGACGTTAGACACATTCGAACTCAGGTGACAGACAGTCCCTCCAAGGGCCTCAATTGCCAAGGCCCTTGCAAGGGGAGATCAGCTCTGTGTTTAAGGACAACTCCTTTTTGACTTTTTTCTTAACCTAGGTACCCCCAAATTCTTTAAGCCCAGGACATGAGGGTTGAATTTGACCCTCTGTGGGCCAACTGCAAGGGTAAGTGAGGTGTCCCCTCCCATCAGGTCCTGGTGGGAGAACAGGGCCCACCTGAAGGGTGGGAAGAAGACTAGGATTACAGACGGTGTCTTCTCCCGCTCTGGGTGCTGGAGCTCAGGAAAGGCCTGTTCAGGGAAGATGGGTTTCCCACACTCTCTAACCAGAAGGCTCTCGTCAGAATAAGTAACTTAGCCTTCTGACTTCCCAGGGTGGCTGTCTTTTTATTTTCTCTGTTTAGCTTTGGGAAAGCCAGAACCAGTTCGCCCAAATTTAATTAGGAGCGGAAGAGCACCGTACCTTTGATGGTGGGGACTTACAAACAGACCTGTTTAGAGGAGGCTGCTGAGCTAGATGGTAGGCGATTACAGGCTGATTTTGTAGTGGCTTTCCCGTCAGTGATTTTAAAGGTGGGAAGGCTCTGAGCACAGGGTTTGGCCTTGTTGTCCAGGCCCCACCTCACTAAGGGAACTCACAGGCTTGTTTGGTAACATTACTGTCTTCATCCCCAAGTGGGGCAGCTTCCACCCAGCAGCCCTAGAGAACAGTGCTGTAAAACAGCTGCCCCAAAGTCAGTAAATCCAGAATGCTCAGAAACCTTGGCTTTGTCATCCTTTCCATCCTCTCCAGAGCAGGTCACCATAGCAACAGGGAAGATGCTTCAGCCCTAGGGACCATGTCTTGTTCACAGTATTCCCAAGAAGGAGCCAATTCAGTCCTCCCCTTCTGTGCCAGGTCATCATAGCAATAGAAGGGATGGTCCAGCCCTGTGGACCATGCCTTACTCATGGTGTGCTCATATAAAGGACCCACTCAGTCCTCCCCTTCTGTGCCAGGTCGTCATAGAAACAGAAGGGATGCTCCAGTCCTGTGGACCATGCCTTAGTCACAGTGTGCACATATAAAAGACCATCTCAGTCCTCTCCTTCCCCTTCCAACCCTTCTCCTTTCATAACTTTCTGTGTCTTTTGCTTTAACACATATCTCAGGTTCTTAAGCAGACTGCTACCAGGTGGGCCTGGGTGTGTTCGAAAACTTAGTTTGAACCTGCAGTACCAGCAAGGAATAAGGCCGAATGTACAAAGCAGGTAATTGACCTGGCTTCCTGGGAACTGGGCAGGGATGGGGGTAACCCCACCCTGACAAACAAATGGGACTCCCTGGAGCCAGGGTCATACCCTTAGGGCATCTGTGACCAGCCATACTGGTTACCCACTATACAATTCCAGTAGGTTCTGTTTACATAGCTATGACGGTGATGTATTCCTGCTGTTGTACAGTCCTGCAGCCCTGTGTAGCCCTGAGGGGTGTGTATTGAAATCCCTCTGCTTGTCCACCCAGGAAGGGGAAGTGTGACCAGGTAAACCCTGGGAAGGACTGGTGCTGAGGGACGGCGAGGCTGAGGTGATAACAGAATCCAGGAGCCAGCCTGTCCCGATCGATAGAAGAGACGCTTGCTCAGGGCCACCTAACCTGGGAAGCCAGGAAGAGCTAGGACAGGCACAGCCCCAGCTCTCCCTGGCCCCTGTCCTCTCCATGGGGCTGTCAACATTGCAGGCAGACACCATGGAAGAGGGAGCCCCTTAGGGTTCCAAGAGTTCTAGGAACATCCCCAGCTTTACTCTGAGCCTCTCGGTGAGCACCAGTACTAGTAGGAGTGAAGAAAGATGGGGCAGAGGCTTCCCCCACACCTCAAGCCTATATTCTCTTAGAATGAAGGCTCAGAGTCCAACCCTTTCCTGTCTGGATGGAGACACTGAGACTCATGGAGAGATATGATCTTGCACGGTGACACTCAAAGAATCAGGAGATAGCAAGACTTGATTTCTCCTACAGAGGGAAAAGGAGGGGACTGGAGGAAGTGAGGTAGGACACAAAATGTTCTAACCTATGTTACCCATCTCCCCTACTCCCCAGCTCCTTAATTGATGGGCGAACGCTCCCCAAAGAGTCCTCAACTCATGGCCTTGAGTTCTCAGCTCCAGAGAAGGCCTCACCGCCAGATGCCACAGGTGAGCTCGCGTAATGGGGTGGTACTGGAGGGAGTCGTAGGGGCTGCTGGGAGCCACAGAGCAGAACTCAAGGAGAAAAAAAAAAAAAACTCAAGGAGAATCCATGGAAATCTTGTTATGTCCACATTTCGGGGACCCCATCTAACTCTTAACTCACAGTTGCCACATGGCCACCAGGGCCGGGCATGATGGAAGATCACAGGGGGCTGATTCCTTCTCCCCTAAGGTTTGGAGGAAGGGGCAACAATGGGAAGACCCTAGCAGGTAGGGCCTGCAGGCTTAGGCTGCCAATGGACGGGGAAGGGGGCCAGCCAGATAAGCAACACCTTTGGGAGTTTGTACTTAGTTAACTAGAGCATGGGGCAAGCAGACGGGTGCAAGCTAGCACAGTTTGTTTTGGAAGCTGGGTCATCACATGCTCCGTCGGTGACCTTCCCCTCAGATAAGCAGGCCTCAAGGAAGGCAGTTATCATTCACCCTGAAAACTTATCTGGATGATAATTGTATCATTACAACACTTGTTCACTTTTATGCACAGAACAAGATTGTAACAGAAGCAGCATTTCAAAATAAAAAGAGAAACAAGAGGCAACCCACTCAGGGGTTCCCAGCTTCCCACTCGCTGTGCTGCCCTTGAGCTCTAACTGTCCCTGGCCTGAGTCACCTTTCAGGACTGAGCATTGGGTGGCTGGTCTTCCCTGGAGGAAAGTCTGATAGCTGTAGGCTCCTCCAGTAGACAGGCAGACAGTCCGGTGGTCATCCAAGTGGGAGCTGGTTGGCGTCGAAGGCGAGTTGTTATCAGTGGCTATGTCTGAAGCGGCGGTGTATTTTGTTGTATGGCCTTCCCTTTGGGTATGCCTGAGCTTTCCTCGTGGTTAAATTGTCTACAAGTCTGGGAGTGTGGCTGGCAGTGTGTGCAATGAGGCAAGGTGGGGAAGAAGGGGCCATTTCTAAAACCCTGAGCCACAGAGTGATGGTAGAACCGGGGACTAGAGAAAGAGGAGGAGGCCTGTGGCCTCTGTCCCAAATCCTCTCTCCTCAATTACATATTGCTGGGGTCCCAGAGTGGCTAAATGACAACAGCAAGCTCCAGGCTTCTCTGCTGTGCCACAGTATTGTCCCAGACTAGAGAGAATTCACTACCCATTTTCAGCAGGGAAACTGAGGCAGAAAGTATTTCTTTTAGGCATAATAACACATACCTGTGGTCTTAACACTTAGGATGAAACAGGGTAATTGTTGTATGTCTAATCCCAGCCAGCCACGTCTCTCTAATAAATATAAAATATCCAAAAACAACAATCAAAGAAGTATAATGCAGAGAGGCCCTGGATCAGGATCATGGGCATTGCAGTCCCATCACTGGCTTGCTGCTGCCACCTGACAGGCTGCCCCTGGTGGCCTTGGCAAGAGTGTCACCTCAGGGCTGAGAGTGTCTTCTGTGGGTCTTTAACACACCCTCCCGTCAGAGGTAAAGAAGGAGCCAGTCCAGTCCCTGGTTTCAGAGAGTTCTTTGCTAGGCTCCAGAGAGGCATAAACAGAGCTTCACTGCCATGCTCCTAAGAGCCCAGGCACCTCACTGACCTGTCGGGTTCCCAGGTCAGTGTCCTGCCCCCACTTCCCCCACCACAGTGTCCTCTCCCTGCATGAACCCAGCTTGCTCTATGCAGATGTTTAATTGCTTCCTGAGGCAATTGAAGGGCAGATGCCAGTCCCAGTGGCTTAGGCCAGGGAAGCCCCAGGGCTCAGAGGTCCTGGGAGTGGGTGGTAGCATTGGCATTCCTGGGAGTTGAGAGGAAGGGAGCTGATATGAGAGAGCTCGGAAGGACACCTGGCTTCTTTGAGAGGTGCGAATGACGCTCGCCTGTGGGCCTCTCAGCTGCTTTAGCAGCTGCAGGCACAGGAAAAAGCAGGTCTGAACAAGCTGGGTATGGAATCTCAGGAAGGTGACATCTACAGTGCTACCTGAGCAGCTGGAGACAGGCGGGATGCAGAGAGGACACTGCAGTTAATGTAGTGTGGGGTTACAGGATGCCGGGACTGTGGGCATCTGTCAGACGTAGGCCAACTGGCCCTTTGTAGACTCTCGACCTTGCCTTGTGTTCCGGGCTCTGGAGACAGTGAAGTTGACAAGCTTCCTTCCTGCCCTCCACGAACTCCCAGCCCGGATGCATTCTAGTTGTGGAGAATCTTGTGCTATTCTCCCACCTTCTTACTCTGATAGACTGGAGGGGGCGCAGAGGAGTCTCTTATCCCCATGGCTGTCAGCAGATACCCAGAATAGAGGGTGCATGGTACCTCCAGGCCCCATTCACACAAGTCATGTCCCTGCGGTCGGGAGGATGTTGGCAGAACAGCCTGGAGCTTCAGGTGTTACTGGCTCAAGTGTCTACTATCAGCATGCTAGGCCTTGAGCTTCAGCCTGGCATCCTTTGTCTCCCTGGTCAAGGAAGCTTGTGGGGTGGGGTGGGGTGGGGTGGGGTGGGGGTTGTGGGGAGTCTGGGCTATGGTGGCCATTGAAGGAAGGGGAAGGGAAGGGTCGCAGGTTGAGTGGGTAGGTTGTGAAGCCACCCTGCGGCATAATGTTTTTTAGAAGATTGAAAACGGGCCGTGGTATATTCCACAGTCCTGGGAGGGGCATTTATGGGATTCATACAGGACAGAAAATCCCTAATCCTCACTAGCAACGCGTCCATACAGCTGCCCCTTGTTAAGCAGTTACTGTGGCCAGACTCAGAAGGAAGATACATTTTCATTTTCTTCATCCTGGCCACAGAGAGGGAGGGAGGCTGCGGAGAGGGTGACACACACCCTGCTTCTAGCTGGGAAAAAAGGGGGGAGGGGAAGGGAAGAAGGGAAGGGAAGAAAAGGTTAGGGATTTCCTAATTTTCTTCTCTCTGCCTGTCTCTCTCTGTCTGTGCCTGTCTGTCTGTCTCTCTTGTCTGTCTCTCTCTTGTCTGTGCCTGTCTGTCTGTCTGTCTCTGTCTGTTTCTCTCTGCGTCTCTCTGTCTCTCTCTTGTCTCACGCTGTAGCCCAGCAGTCCTTGAGCTTGCTATTCTCCTGCCTCAGCCTCCTGAGTGCTAGGGTGAACGATGTAGGTCTCCACGGCCAGAAGTGATTTTCTCTGAGCCAACAGCTGCCTATAGGTAGCCCTCCCAATGGCCCGTTTGGTCTCTTTGGGCCCTCAACTCTGTTGCACACAGGAGTCAGACCAGCCCCGTCTCCCCCAGCCTCCCCACCACCTAGCCACAGAGCTCCTGGATTCCTGCCTGCGGGAGTCAAGGTTCAGCATGGACCCCTCAGAGGCACCTTGGTCTCCTTGAGTTCCCAAGAGGTTTGAGGGTCCTACACTCCAGTCCCCAGGCTGGACTCCCAGGGAGCAGTGGTGCCAAGCCATGCTGGAATCTGACCTCCACACAAAGGCAGCCTTGTGCCAGGGCCTGAGATACATTTCTTTCTAGCCCTTTCTAGATTGAATATGAACCCCTGCTGAAGAAAGGGTGGTGACCCAGGAAGAGCAGCTGCCAGGGACAAAGCTGATAGAGGTGCTGACTGGGGCTAGTTTTCCATTCCCACCCCCAGGAAATTGCCAGTCCCACCCGGGAGCTCTGAGCTGAGGATTGGAAGGGGGAGTACTCATCCCTACTTGGTCCCTAGGGCAGAGAGGACCTTAGGCCCAAGGGATTTATACCATTTCATTGTCCCTTATGCTCATCCCAGGGACATGTGTGCAGGCCTAGAGTGGAGCGCCAAGCTGAAGAGACAGAAGGGAGCAGGGTTCTACCCTTATGTCTAGGAGCTCATAGCCTGAAGCTGGGGACCAGGGAGGGGTCCAGCTCTCACTTTAGCCTCTGTGAGAAGGGCTTCCCCGAGATCTGGAGAAGCAGTGGAGGTGCTTTCTCATCTATGAAATGGAAACAGGAGGTAATCCCAGGCCTGTCAGTCAAAGACACATCTGAGGTACCCTTGGGGAGACCTTTCCAGGGGTCAGGGTGCATGGCTTCTCCTAGACATTCTTCAGACACTGCTTGATGTCCCGCCCCTCTGCCCCCTCCTGGAGACTTTCCTTTCAGGGCAGGTAGGAGAATTCCAGCCTTGATTCCTCTACAGAGGTGGTCTCAGCCCACAGTCCCTGTGTGTCTTCCAGGCTGACTGAGACCCCTAGAGCAATAACTGGGAGGGACTTAGCTGGTGGATGTTTTCCCTTGTTATCAACCAGACAGGGAAACCAAGGCTCAGGGATGGCAGACATCTGCCTAGGGTCACTCTGCTCTTGATCAGTCACAGGGAAACCTAGCCAGAGCCCCCAGCTTCAGGGCCTCTCCCACCAAGCCCAGAGAAACAAAGTCATTGGACGTTCAGCAGAATAGTCTAGACCACACCACCATGGTCTTCACAGACCTCTCAGGCCTAAGGGCCCGGTCCTTTCCCCTCCTCATGTCCCAAGGCCAGTGTGACCTCTGCACCCACCGAGAGGCTCTCATCCTGGAATCCCTGTGTGAGAAGACTTCCTGGGGTTGGGTCTCCAAGGTCATTGGGGGAGGGGTTGTGGGTGCTGTGCAGTGCTGTGAAGTTGTTCTGATTCCATCCATGCGGTCTTGCAGAGAGCTCTGTCCTTGTCTTCAGGCCCAGTGTATGTCACCCCCACCCCATCCCTGCAAATACACTTGGCTTCTGAGCTTGGCTATTCCCACAGGCTACAGGAAACACCCCCATCCCCCACCCCCTGTCCCCTCTTCTCCACCCCTCACCTTCCACCCCATGCTGGAGGTTTTCTCCTTCCCAGAACATGCAGTGATTTTTTTTCTCTGCTGTTTAGAAGCCTTTGTTCCAAAATCCCAGCGTACACACCTCCCTGCCTGCCCAGCACCCTTTAGCACAATGGGCGGCTTGTGAAGCACCCTGCCAGGCTCAGGCCAAGATGAGAGCAACATGAAAGGTACTGGAGACAAAGGGGAGCAGCAGACAGTGTGAGGGGGCAAAGCCCACCCCATGCGCCCAGAAGCCTGGCTCTGGCATAGGCAGTGCCCCGCTGGCTACTGGGCTATGGTTGGCATGGCAGATCGAACTGTGGGAGGTACTGCTGGGAATCTTCTCCAGTGGGGATACGGGTGCCTTGCTAGGTGATGGAGACTTCAATGGGCTTCTAGTCATGGATCGTGGCTATTGTCCCGGCACTAATGTAAACATAGCAGAGAGACAAGGGTTGTGCCCCTGTTAAATTTTGAGGAGTATTGCCAGTCCCGCCTGATCCCCTAAGTCTTTCCAGTCCCTAGCAGGCCACCCCTGAAACGGTGGACGGACACTTAAAAGAAATCCCACACTAGCTCACAACTGAGAAATAGTTATTTATTTAGGGGTAAACTCACAAATCAGAATCCTCTGCTTGACCCGTTGAATCACATGATCCAAAAGAGCAGCCGTTGGAAAAAGAGCAAGGGGAAGGAGAAAAAGGGATAGACGCGTTGGAAAAAGAGCAAGGGGAAGGAGAAAAAGGGATAGATGCACGTTTGGCTTTTGTGTCTATAGTATAAGAGGCCACGCCCCAGTAGGTGGGTAATTACAAGCTGTAATAGTTCCTACAGCACACCCCAGATGGGGAGACAGTCACTCACAGCAAGTATGACTTTTCCCTACTGCATGGCTCTGAGCAGCACCACAGCCCGTGAGCTCAGACCTACCTACTCTCCATCCACTGGGCAAGCTTTCTAGCTTCTGGACACAGGACACTGCCAGGACCAATGGAGATAGGGTTCCAACCCTACCTTTGACTTGAAGAAGTAAATTCTCTCTCTCTCTCTCTCTCTCTCTCTCTCTCTCTCTCCGCCTGTAAATTTAAAAAGTGTGTATTGCTGTATATGTGCAATGTTTATACAGGTATGCACGTGAGTCAGAGTCCACACTGAGTGTCTTTCTCTGCTGCTCTCTACCTTACTTTTTTTGAGACGATGTCCCTAACTAAACTAAGAGTAGATAGATTAGATACACTGGTATTAGTAAGCTTGGGAAGGCTACCTGACTCTGCCCCCACAGCACCAGAGCTATAGATACCTCCCACCATGTCTGGCTTTTTCACTTGGGTGGTGGGAATTTGAACTCACGCTTAGATGGTATCTTCCCACTCACCCACATTTGCTTCTTTTTCGGCTTGATGCTATAACCGTGAGCATTTCTTTGTGTCACTGAGTATTTTAATATCTTATTTTCTTGACTGTCTGGGAATCCCTGATTTCCACTACGCATCTCACGCATCCCTGTTCGACACTGAGTCTGTGTCCCACAGGAACACAAGGTTGCCCATTGCCATTGGCTTGCTGCATTTGTCTCACTGCTTCACTTGAGCAGTTTCTCAAGAGCATCCCTGCTGACTCCAGGAACACTCCTCCTGCAAGGCAGCATTGTCAGCCACCCTCGGGAAAATCATCTGTTTGCGTCCCACGTTGGCTGGCACCTTTCCCGAACATGGAGCCTGGCTGCTGCCGTGCTGCTTGGGTTCTTTCTTTCTAGGAGAGTCAGGAGTGGGAGGTGGCAGGTGGGTGAGGTGCTTCAGAAGATGACATGCTGTTTATCTAGAGGATCAGGGAAGAGAAGAGGCATAAAAAGAGGCTGGCGGGAAATGAGAGGGAATGGACTCCCGCGGTCCCCAGTGAAAAGACTCCAGCTACTTCTATCTGCTCCTTGCTTCTATGTATTTCGCTTTCTATGGAGTGGCTCCGAATGCCTCACCATCTCAGCTCGCCTGCCTGATCTCAGTCAGTCACTTCTGGAAGGGAGAGGAAGGAGGGGAGAACTCTGGTGTGTCAGGCATCCCCTACTTGGAGTAGTCTGACTGGACTGCCTGCCTGCACACTGATACGTGGGCACATGGCCAAGCTTGAAGCCCTTTGTCACTCATGCGGCCAAGGTAGCAGGACTATTTACTGCCCAAGGCCCGGCCTCCATGGGCAGGGGCTCTTCTCACTGCTCTGCCCTGCATTTAGCACATGCCAATAACTAAACCCAGACTCAGACCTTTTAACTTGTTGTCGGGACGTGTTCCCTTGGCTATGGGGATGGAGGTTGGAGGAAGGCAGTGTCAGGACAGGCTTGGGAGTAGGAAATACACGTAGGAGGAATCAAGGGAGGAGGTGCCCCACACCTCTGTTTACCCTTCTTTCCGTTCCCAAGTCCAAGGGCGGGCTTCTTAGCTGGCACCAGAAACCCAGGGGCCAGAGACCTGTGGTAGACTCAAGCCAGAGGGATATTAGCCATTGTAAATTTCACCAGATCCTATAATTTTGGACGTGGGTCTGCGCCCCCCCCCACCTGCATCTGGAGAGCATCATGCCCTGCCCTGTCATCACACCGTTTTCTGGGACCAGGTGAAGTAGAAAGATGAAGTCTCTTTGACACACACTCGCTCCGGCCAGTCCTCTACTAGGATAAGAAGGAGGCCAAGTTGTTCTTCTATAGATACTGAAAATCAGCACGGTCAAGCTAACCGGGTGCTGAGCCATTGCTGCGCCTGCCTCTCCTGCGTCCACACAGGCGGCCTCCTCTTAGGACCCAGAGTCGTAGCAGCATGGCACTTAAGTGACACGGAATGTGTCCCTGTCGCAGAGTGAAGGGTCTTCCAGCTAGAGTCACAACATGCTGAAGTGACACGGAATGTGTCCCTGTCGCAGAGTGAAGGGTCTTCCAGCTAGAGTCACAACATGCTGAAGTGACACGGAATGTGTCCCTGTCGAGGGTCTTCCAGCTAGAGTCACAACATGCACAAAGATACCGAGAAAGGGAGTAAGGGGGCTTGGACAAATCTCAGGATGTAGGGATAGCCATATGTGGGAGAGGGCCTGCTGGAGAGGAGGGGTGGCCAGCACCCTGTGGCCCATGAGCTCGAAGGAAGACTTTTGAGCAGATCTGGTCTGGGTTTAGAAAGGACACTTTGGAAGTCTGAGGAATGCAGGACAACTTATCAGCCACAAGTCCAAGGTTACAAGACAGGATTTGGGCCGGAGTCACTATCTTTTTCCCAGAGGAGATATGGAAACAGGGTTTGTAGTGAAGGCCACTCGGGGGACAGCACACCAGAGGAGGACAGTGAAAGCGTCAGGCAGAGGGACTCTGAGCCACAGTTATGCCTCCCAGCTCTGCGACCTCTTAGCTCCCTGAGACCTAAGCTTTAGCTAGGTGACAGAAAATTGTGGGCATATGAGACAGTGCTCAATTCATGTGACCATGGTGGCTTCTTCCTGGGGAAAGGATGACTGGGCCCCAGGGAGGAGAGGGGCAGGCCCTTTCCTCCCAGGTTTCTCTTTTGGCTTGTCTAAAGGGCCTACTGGCCTAACTGGGCCTGTGGACAAAGAGAGCCAGCAAGATTCATTCTGCTTGCTAGGAAACCCTTTTCTTTGTGGCATGGTCCCCAAGGCTAGGGCTCTGTCCTGTTTCATGAAACAGCTGGACTAAGAGGGAGCAGAAGTACAGACCAGCCAGCTTCTCCTCTCTTCCCGTTCTATCTTTCTTCCTTTCAAGCCGTGGGCAAGCTGAGCACTCAAAAGCGTTGGCTCCGGGAGGTAAAGCAGGAACAAGACAGAAAGATTTAGATGAATAACTCTGCCAGAGATGTGCACCAAAAATATAAGCAAGGCTGGGGCTGGAGACCAGGGGCAGGAGTGTTGTGCTTAGAATGTGCTGTATTCCATCCCAAACATCAAATTCCCAGGTGCCCAAACAAAATTTTAAAAACACTTTTTTTTCCTAATCCTTTTATCCTACCTCTAGATATCTATCCTCTAGAGGACCTGGGATAGATGATTAACGGTTAATGACTGTGTTTGTCCTGACCCACATAATTTTTTTAAATATTTAAATGTTCAAATAAGAGTACACACACACACACACACACACACACACACACACACACACAGATTTCTTGTAACTCTTGGTCTCCATTTGTCCTAGTTACTTTTATGCTGCTGGGATAAGACACCTTGACCAAAGTAATTTATAAAAGAGAGTGTTTAACTTGGGGCTCATGGTTCCAGAGGGTTAGAATCTGTGGTCATCATGGCAGGGTGTGTGCACGAGGCAGGCAGGGTGCTGGAGCAGCAGCTAAGAGCTCACATCTCAATCCACAAGCACAAGGAAGAGAGAGTGCTAACTGGAAATGGTGAGGCCTTTGTGAAACCTCCAACCCCACCCCAGTGGCACGCCTCCTCCAACAAGGCCACGCCCCTACTCCTTCCCACACAGTTCCACCAACTGGGGGTCAAGGATTCCAACCTATGAGCCTAAGGGGATCAATCTCATTCAAACCATGACACCACTCCTACCTGGCACCGAATCCCACCGCTGAGGAGCAGCGCCCTCTGTTAGTATGGCACATCCTCTCCCATGTCCTTAGGAGTCCTTACCAATCCCTGTTCCCTCTCTGACATAGAGGCTTGGGGGCACAACTATTGTCCTTGCATTATAGATTCCCCCCCACCCCTTAAAAGTTTAAATCGGCAAATTAAAAACCATATATTTATGGTGGGCTGTTTTAAAACCCATAGGTAGTATGGGGTGGCTAAATTGAGACTGTTAACATATGCACTCCATCACAGACGAAATTTTTTGTGCTGAGAACACAGGATCTACTTGTTCATTTTCAGAAATACATGTTGTTATTAATTGTGCTCTCTCAAACGTTGTGGCTCCCTCAGACTAGAGACATACCATATTGTTCAGGGCCTCCATGGAAGCCAGGAAACTGAGGGCTCAAGTGGAGGCCCCAAGTATCAAAGAAACAAGAGGGTTTCTTTCTGCTGCAAAGGAAGACTGCCCTGTGGACTGCACTGGCAAGTCCTCATTGCTGGGGCGCTCACTCCTGCATTATTTATTGCTATGCATTATTTATTATGATGCTGACACATGAGCCCCAAAGTCTCATGGGCATTTTGAGTTTCCCCTCCTCGGTTATTACTCCAATGGCATGATCTTTCCCTCCCCCACCCCGCTTCGTCTTGCAGATATGCTAGCTGCACTGCTGGGCTGTGTTTGTAGCTCAGTGGTAGGCTTGCACATAGGGCAGAGCCCCAGCAGCTACACCAAACCAAAACTAGCCCAACTGCAGCAGCAGCCAGAAAGAAACCTTTTTGATGTCTGGATAAGGAGGCCACCCACTTCTGCGCAGCACAGGCCTCTGAGCCATTTCGTATTTCCTAGAGAATGCATTCCATTTTTGTCATTGAAACGAGAGATTATAACTGCTTAACGTTAAGCCTCTTGGTTTGGACTAGGGATTCAGTACGGCAGTAGCACACCTGCCCTAGCATGCACAGAGCCCTGGCTGCAACCTCCAGTCCATGTAGAAAAAGAAGAAAGACAATTCTTGGCTTGAGGGAGGCTTTAGCAATGATCATAAGACTGAGGCTTACCTCTGCTCCTCTTGGCACCTAGGAGAACAGGTGCAGGGCGGGGGGGCGTGGGCTTCTGGACTAGATCATAGGAGGAAGATGCTTTTTCTGCTCCAAGCAGACAGAAGTTTCTGTTCCCCTGGGGAGGGAAAAGGACTAACAGGAAGACAGCAACTGGGTACCCAGCTTCACACACACTAAACACACCTCTGTTTGGAAGATCAACATTGTTTTTTTGAGACAGGGTCTCATGCAGCACAAACTGCCTTCAAACTTGCTATGCAGCTAGCAATGATCTTCAACTTCTGATCCTGCTGTCTCCACTTCTTAAGTGCTGGTTTTGTAGGCATGTAGTACCACACTTGGTTTCTGTAGTGCCGGAGAGTGAACCCAGGGCTTTTTGCACACTAAATAAGCACACTGACCACTTTGCTACATCCTCAGCCCTTCTCCCTTTCATTTTCCTCCTCTCATTATTTTAGAAGTTCACTAAGGTATATTTCATATACCATTTAATCCACCTATGGTAAGTGTACAATACAAAGTTTTTTCAATTTACTTATTTATTATATGTATGTAGGTTGGAGATATGAAGGTACGATACTGTGCAGGTAACAGACTGGAGGTCAATCTTTCCTTCCAGTGTGCAGGTCCTAGGGACTGAACTCAGATAAGTAGGCAGTGTCTTTACCTGCTGAGTCATCTTTCCAGGCCCAATTCAACAAGTTTAGAAACTTACAGAGTTCTGTAATCATCGCAATTTATTTTTAGAATATTTCCATCAATCCCAAAAGATGCCCTATACTCTTCTTGTGGTCATTCCCATTCCCACCCCTAGCCTTAGGCAACTAACTAGTCTTTTCCTGGATACGTCTTACAGTTGGAATCACGAGATACATGGTCTTCCACATCTGGCTTCTTTCACTGAACATGGTTTGAGCAGTCTCCATGTTTGACTCACAATTGGTACTTGGCTCCTTCTTAGAAATGGATCCCATCTTATGGATCATTGTTGTCAGGGTTTCTGTCCTGCCCAGTTCCCGTAGTCGTTAAGTCCCAAAGAAATCACACAGAGGTCTACATTAGTTATAAACTGATTGGCCCATTAGCTCAGGCTTCTTATTAACTCTTATAACTTATATTAGCCTATTATTCTTATCTGTGTTAGCACATGGCTCAGTACCTTTTTCAGTGGCGTAGTCACATCTTGCTTCTTCGGTGTCTGGACAGGACTGCAGAAGGAGCTTCCCTCTTCCCAGAATTCTCCTGTTCTCATTGACCCGCCTCTCCTTCCTGTCTGGTTGTCCCTCCTATACTTCCTGTCTGACTACTGGTCAGTCAGAATTGACAGAATATAGACAATTGTCCCGCACCAGATCATGCACCTTGTGCCTTTGGTCACCTGTCTGTGGACATCTGAGTTCTCCCCCTTCTTAGGTTGATAAGTAATATTGGTATGAACGCCCATATGCAAGTGTTTGTTGGGACACATGTTTGTTTTTCTTGAGCTACCCAGGAGCCACAATGCTGAGAGGTATAGTAACTCTCTGAGAAATGGCTAAGCTGTCTCCTGATAGAGCTGTACCCCAGCCTTTATTTCCACCAGCACTGCCTGAGCATCCAGCTTCTCTGTCCTCACTAATCCCGCTTTGTCTTCCATGATTGCAGTGCAGCTAAGAGGAAGATCACATATTAGGGTCACAGCAGGGAATGACAGGGTCAAGGTTTGGAACCCAAGTTACCCTGATTCCTCTTCAGCTTATGGGATAGTGGACAGAATCTGCAGGGGGTAGGGCTGGGGACTGGGGCTGCTGGACTTTGGGACAGGACTTACACCTCTGTCCTAGGGGCAATGGGCTCCAGCAATGGCTACAACAGGGACTTGGTCTGGGAAAGATGGGGAGATGGTCAGTCAACTTGTTCTGGCTTCTGCCAATATGGGTCACAATAAAACCTTCTCTCTGGTGCCCTCCCCTGGCCCAGCCTGTATTTGCCATGCCCCCTTCCTTTTGACTGGGTCTGGCTATGTTCTGTCTCAGCCCCATGAGCTTTACTTCTTTAGGCCAATGTCAAAGTCTATTTGCAGCCTAAGAATATATCTATAGAGGAAAGGGGCATCTGATCTGTCTGTCTAGTTCAGGTAGGACCAGAGGCAAGATCCCCTGTTGGTGCCAGCCTTGAGGCAAGCCCTGTGAAGGCGTTGGCTTCCTCCGAAGACGTGCCTGGCCAGGAGGCAGCAGTGAGGCCTCATGTAGGTCCTAGAAAGCTTACTCTCTATCCACATGGTGCTCACGTTTTTAGAATGATCATCCTTGTCCCAGGGAAGGAAGGCCCAGCCAGATATGGCAGCACCTACCTATAATCCCGGTGCTTAGCAGGCAGAGGCAGGAGGATTGTAAACTTGAGGCTATCCTTCAAGACCCTGAAAACAAACAAACAAATAAGCCCAAAAGGTCTAAAAGAGTTTAGAGAACCAATCCCATGCAAACTTCCTTTATAAACAGGAAAATGGAGGAGAATGAGGTTTTATTGACCACTTGAGTCCCTTCGTATGCGTCATTTCTTCTGGCCATTTTTTTCTGATCCCCACACTCGACGACAAACGCCCCACCTTCCCTCTGAGGAAGCAGATTCAGGCTGTCGTGTTTGCCTCAACCCAACATGTTAAGTGGTTCAGCCAAGAGGAAGATGCCTGCTTCTGGGCTCTGTTCCCACACACACAGTGTCCCAAACTGTGGGGTGAGACATCAGGCATATGTGATTCAAGACCTGACTCTGTCACTTTCTTGCTGTGTGATGTGGGGAAAGTGAGTGAACCTGTCTGGGCCACAGTACCCATGTGTGACATCATAAGGCTGTGTGGATCTACTCCATAAGGATGGAATAAGAAGACCCACACACAACTGTCTAGATTTCTGCTGTCTGTCCTCTGCTCTGCAGGCTCTGCTGGCTAGGAATGTGGGCCTGTTGGTTTTCAGCCCACCACCCCAACCCCAATTTCGCTCTAAAACCCCGACTTTCTGTCCAGCTAGATCTGTCCTCGCCTGCTTCCAGAAGCCTGAGAAGCTCTGAGCCCAGAGACATTTTTACTCTTGTAAGTGGGTCTGAGCCTCACCTCTGCCCACCACAACCTTGGCCTGCAAGGGTAAATGCAGAGAAAGGCCCAGGAGTCTCCATCTCTGGGACTTCCCTCCAGTCGTTTCTTCTCTTCTTCCCTGCTGTCTCCCTGAACTGTAGCAAGATTAATAAAAACCTAGAGATAGAAACTGAGGTTCAACACGAAGGTCAGAAAAACAAAACAGACACCTTAATCCGAAATGCTGATCCTGCCTCCAGGAATCTCAGAATGAGACTGTGAGACCTGTCTCCTCCCGTCTTATATTCCTCTCTAGTGCTGGGATTAAAGGCACACAACTACCATCCAGTTTCTTTGGCAAACTAGTGTGGTTACTGGGATTAAAGGTGTTTGTCACCACTGCCTGGTCTGTAAGGCTGATCAGTGTGACTGTTTTACTCTCTGATCTTCAGGCAAGCTTTATTTATTAAAATACAAATGAAAAATCCCTACACTAAACTTTGCTCATCTTCCAAGGCCAAGCCAGACTTGCCTTCTCCAAACTGCCTTCCGGCCCACCACAGGCCTGGTTTGCCTGCCAGCTCTCAATGTCCTGTCCGGAAGGTATTGTCGGCAGCAGGCATGGAGGCCCTGCCCCAGTCAGAACTGGATCCCCTACAGACAACCCAGGTAGGTTTGACCACACTGCGGTCTTTTCCCCCTTGCAGAGGAAACACTTTGGACAGCTCGGGCAGATGGAAGAGTGCGCCTGCGCCGGGAACCCTTCTGCACGCAGCCTCCCTATACCGTGCACCGGATGTTCTACGAGGCCCTGGATAAGTACGGGAGCCTCAGTGCTCTGGGCTTCAAGCGCAGAAACAAGTGGGAGCGCATCTCTTACTACCAGTACTACGAGATTGCCCGCAAAGTTGCCAAGGGCTTCCTGAAGGTAGGAGCCCCTCACTGCACACCCTTTCTTTCCTGAGACCTGCTTTCTAGCTTGAGCGCTCATAGGCCTCCTCCCCAACTCCCCAGCAGGCGAGGTCTCCAGAAACCACCACTGTAAAACATGATACCATCCGCTGGGTTAACACTATATTCTGGGCCCTATGCTAAGGATTTTACATTTATGGAGCCTCTACCACAGGCTACCTTCAAAGAAGGAAACCAAATAGACTGGTCTCCCCAGAAAGTCAGAGGAAGAGTAAACAGTGTTGCCAGAAGCTGATTCCCTAACATGTTTTCTGACTGGGTGAACTCTGAGATGGGGATGGGCCTGGACGGGTTTCTGCAGTCTACTGGGAGGCAGCAGGGGAGGGAGAGAGGTCCTTTCTGTGTAGTTGACCCTCCTATCTGTCTTTGGCCTGGAGCTCGGCCTGGAGCGAGCCCACAGCGTGGGGATCCTCGGCTTCAACTCCCCAGAGTGGTTCTTCTCTGCGGTGGGCACAGTGTTCGCAGGGTGAGTGACTGGGCAGGGGTACGGTCTCCTATGGGCTGGTGGTGGGCAGAAAGGACAGAGAGGATCATTATTTCTTTAGCGGGCTCTATACCACTCTGCAGCATCCCTTATCTCCCCCACCCCCAGGACCTTCTGGGTTCCCCTTTTCCCATCCCTGCCTGTTGGAGCTCCCTGGGAACAGAGTCTGTGAGGCTGTGAGGAGGGGATGGTTCCTCTGCACCTGATATGAATCTTCCTGTGCCCCCAACAGGGGCATTGTCACTGGCATCTACACCACTAGCTCACTTGAAGCCTGCCAGTACATCGCCCACGACTGCCGTGCCAACGTCATTGTGGTTGACACACAGAAGCAGCTGGAGAAGATACTGAAGGTTTGTGGTTAGAGGCTGGACATCTACTCTAGTGTATGAAGGGTGCTTTTATTCACCCATCAAGAATTCTTATCTCCCTCAGCCCATGTGCACATGCAATACACATGTACAACACACACACACGCGCGCGCGCACACACACACACACACACACACACACACACACACACACTTGGGGAGTGGGTAATATTGCCTTTCACTCATACTCCTGGCCAGGCCATTGTCTGCCATGGCCTTCCCTCTGGACAGGGTCTGACCTAAAGGGAGAGCTGTGGACATGGACTCCTCTGTGGCTTAGTTTGTGCTCTGGAGATGTTCCTTGGGCTCTAGCTACTCATCTGCTCCTGAGGGTCAACCTTCCAGAACCTGGAACCCGGGTCTCCAGAGAGACCACAGTAGGTGCCTGCCTCCCTTCATCTCTGCTGGAGAAGTCTCTTAAGAAAAAAAAAAAGCAAGCTGGGACTTGTAGTTCTCACTTGGCTGTGGAGATACTCCCTGGGGCAGACCCAGTTCCTGGAGAGGGTCCCCTCAGGCGAGGCTGTGCGAGCCCTGACTGAGAATCACTAGCTCACAGCAAAGTGAGGAGACACCCCCCTCCCAAGCCTCCAGAGTCCAGGTCTGTTCAGGGAACACTAGTGCAACAAGCTGAGTGTCCCTCCTCTCCAAGACAGGCCAGGAGGAAATGCAGAGCTGGGGCCCAGGAAAGCTGTGGGATGGAGGATGGAGGGGACCTAGAACCCAAACAAGATCTAACAGGGGCCTGAGCCATCAACCTAAGAGACAATTCCTCAAACAGCAGACATGGCCTAGCAGGCGTGAGCACACACACCTTCCTGAACTTGTCAGTGAGGCTGGATAAGGTGCCCACCCTTGCATCTTGTGCTTGGCTACCCTATGCTAGATCCAGACTCCATGGAGTGTGCACTAGTCTAGGACATGTGAGCACAGCCTTTTAGGCCAGTTTAGGGTGATTATGGAAACTCTATTTTGCGGCCATTCTGTTTTACTGTGAAGGGTTTCTCCTGTGGCTCCTTGGCTAGTGAGGAACTGTCCTGCCTCCTTACAGGGCCCTTTCTTTGAGTCCTGCTTTCAGGATCTCATTGACCAGCTCCGTTTGTCTATCTTGGACGAACATGTGGGTTTGGGGAACAGACAGATAGGGACAGAGTGTGTGGCCCCAACCTTACTCCGAGACAAGGAGGGCGGAGCTATCTTCAGGCAGTCTTCTTTCCTTCTCCAAACTCTTGTTCTGAGGGATATGCTAAGTGGTCAGCCTCCAAGAACCATGGGGCCTGGGTTTCCAGAGAAGTCATGGAAAATGCCTTCCCTTGTCTCTACCAGAGAAGTCATCAGGGATATATATGTTACTGGCCTTTTCAAAGCACCCTGGACTTTGCATGACCTGGAAGTCCTCAGATAGCCCCATGGTCTCAGACACACCCAGGTCATTGGGTCATTTTCTGAGCCTTACTCATCACAGCCTAACCCAGAACAGAGCCAGGCTCTCCCAGGCCCACTTAGGTCTGAAACCGTGATGGATTAGGAACCAATCTAACAGGGTTGAGGCCTCATGAGCTTGCCTTCACCATCCATGTTAACATGTCTATTGTCCTGGTACAGCTCGTGTTTAAGCAGACATGTTGGGGAGATTTTATTGGCTTAGCTCCTGACATTACTATGAGACATAGTCTCACAGCAAACTCCCTGATCCTGTGGCTCTTAAATCTTTCTAGTACAAAGAGCTACATACAAGCAGGGAATTCTGGGAGTAGAAGAAACAATCCTACCCAGGGTCAAGCGCACCAACTGGTTATCCAATACCAAGTGGTCAGCTCTGAAAACATATATACACAAAGTAACATTATACAGACAAAACAGACTGTATGTGTATATTTAGGAGTGTGTGTGTGTGTGTGTGTGTGTGTGTGTGCATCTGTGTGTAACAACAATTAATGAAAAAAGAGGCCATGAATTTGAAAGAAAGCAGGGAAAGGTCTATAGGAGGGTTTGATGGGAGGAAAGGGAAGGGGTAAATGATGTAATTATATTATAATCTCAAAAAGAAAGTTTTTCTAAAGGAACCAGTCTAGCTGGAGGGGGCGTGGCTCTGTGAGGAGCGTGCCTTCTAGGTGCTCATGAGAACCTGAGTTTGGATCAGCAGCAAACACACGAAAAGCCAGATGTTGTAGCAAGTGCCTGTCGGCACAGGTGAAGGTGGAGGAAGCCCATGGCTAGGCTCACCAAAAAACCTCAGAAAATAAGGTTGAGTGTGATTGAGGGAAAGCATCTGATGTCAACCTGTGCCCCCCTCCACACACACACACACACACACACACACACACACACACACACACACTCATGGACATACACACATATTGGAGCTGCTGTTAGATCCCAATCCCCAAAATGGCAGTACCACTGGCAATGTCCGAACTGACAATCTGGCCTCAGCTTGGGGTGTCTCAGAAGGATTGCTGGCAGAAAGATAGAAACTTCCACAGCGCTGCTCAGGAACCTGTGAAATAGTTCTCTACCTGCCAGGAAGAGCCGCTTCTCCACTTCTGGCAATTGGTACATCTAACTCCCTATTAGCACACACACATAACACATTTCAAAGCTCCGAGCTAACCTCCAGGCTCTTTTCTCCTCATTAACATCAACATCTCCCTGTAACGCATGTGAAAGCCAGCGATCTGGCCTGCACACTTCCTCTTCCCCTCCTGTCTAAATCTCAGGCAACACCAGGTTCTACCTCCTCTCTTCCACAGCTGGCCCTCTACATCTGTCTCTCACCCCCACCCCAGGTAGCCACGGCAGCCTCCCCAGATGCCTCTGGCTGCTCTCTACCACCTGATAGCCAGGAGGCAGTTTCATAGTTACAGTAAACCTCCTTTACACCCATGGAATGGCCTAGTTCAGTGGTTTCACTGAGCCCTCACTTAGAAGAAGGAAAACCAACTCGACAGGCCCCGTAGCCAATGGTACGCCCTCTTTTGAACCCTCCCATGCTGGGCTGGGGAGGGTTGGATAGCTTAAAATGCAGCCTCTCAGATCCAGGACTTCAGTTAAATGACTCCCTTAGGTTTAAAACAGAATCTGTGTTATGGAAGTTCTCAAACAAACAGAGACAGGCCCCTGCATCATCAGGTTTCATGTTTATCAGGGTGCTCTCACATGCGTCTTTGCCTTTTTGCTAAATTAAAAGGCAAATATTCCTCATCATGCTGTTTCATTCTCCAAGTACTTCCCTGTGCATCCCAATCAGCAGTGTGAGTCTTTCTTAAATAATGTCTGGTAACAAGGGCTGGGAGTGTTGCTCAATTAATAGAATGCTTACCCAGAACCTTGGCTCCACTCCCAGGGCCACGTAAACGTAGCCTACATCACTGGATGTGTAGGTACGCCGCTGTAGTCTTAGCACTCAGGAGGTGGAGGCGGGAAGACCAAAAGCTCAAAACCATTCTCTCATTACATAGAAAGTTAGAGACCAGCCTGGGATACATGAGACCCTGTCTCAAAGAAAAGGATAAAGGAAAAACAGCTGGCAAGATGGTTCAGTAGGAAAGATGCTCGCTGCCAAGCCTGGTGATCTGAATTTGATCTCCAGAATCCACGTGGTAAATGGAGGCAGCCAACTCCCTCAAATCATCCTCACATCCCTCCACACACATACGCAACCATGCACAAGCAGACAGATACACACAAGTAAATATAACTTTGTGTCTTTAAATGATTCTTCTGCTCCTAGCATTTACTGGGGTCTGGAAAACAAAATGGTCACTAATCAACCATGTGACTACTTGTTCTTTGCCCCCTTCTGACTTCTGCACTGGGTTTGTGTTGTGTTTGGCTTTCCAGTCTATCTCGACCTCTGTTCCCACCTCAAGGTTTGCTCTAGACCTTCTGCTGGGCATCTTGAACAAATCTCAGTGCACCTTCAGACAGGGTACTGCTCCACATGTGATGGGAACTCACAGAGCATGCGGACAGACCCACAAACCCTACAGTGGGTTTCACAGAAGCAAACCAACCAACCTCAGAGAATAGTGAGGGCTTTGCAGTCATGCTGAACATGTATAGGAGTGTGTGTCAGAGGGGAGGGCACATGTGTACTGTGTACTGAGTGACAAGAAAGAAAGAAAGAAAGAAAGAAAGAAAGAAAGAAAAGAGAAGGACACGACTGCTCCTAGGCATGGTGGAGGGGAGTTTATTCTAGATGCGTGGGAGAGCATCGTTAGAGGCAGGGATGCCTGGGAGAGTCCATAGTAGACGTGACCCTGAACCATCTGAGGAGAGGGGGAGGGGAAGGTGGGAAACCAGGGGCAGCAGCCAGGAGGCCCAAAGGAGAACAGACAAAAAGGATCAGATAGCCAAAATGGCTAGATTATATAGGGAAGGGAAGCTGAGGGAAGGGCAGTCCAGCCCCTGGGCTGGAGAAGTTTGGGGTGTGGTGGGGTATGGCAGTCAGGAGGACCCTGTAACAGGTAGGGACTGAGGGATGCAGGGAGGATTCTGCTTTGATATGCTAATGGACACCTCAGCCATTTGTCCCATATTTGAAACATCATACTGAGGAAATCAGAGGACCACTTTCAGAAATTGGTTCTCTCCTTCCACTAAATAGATCCTGGGAACTGAACTCAAATTGCCAGGCTTTGTGGCAGGTGTATGCCCTTGAAATTCTCTTGCTGCCTCATTCCTCAGCATTCTTGAGGTTTCTCTTTTTCTGAAAAAAAAAAAAACAAACTACTTTTGATTTCATTTGTTGAAAGATTAATTTTGTCTGATTTTGCCTTCTTGGTTGAGCCTTCCTTCCTTTGTCCTTAAAGATTCATCCCAATGTTTTCTCTCTGTGTGTTTCCTGATAGAAATCCGTGGTGTCTTTCTTCCTCATTATGATGTATTTCTCTGGCTGCTTTTTTGTTTTGTTTTGTTTGTTTGGGTTTTTTGTTGTTGTTTTTTGGTTTGTTTGTTTTTTAAGACAGGGTTTCTCTGTATAACCCTGGCTGTCCTGGAATTCACTCTGTAGACCAGGTTGGCCTTGAACTCACATAGATCCACCTGCCTCTACCTTCTGAGTGCTGGGGTTAAGATGTGCCTCATCACCACCCAGCTTTTTCTGGCCACTTTCAAGACTTGCTTCGTTTGCTCCTTTGAGGCTAGCCTTGAACTCTGCACACTCCAGGCCCTGCATTGTCACGCCTGTCTCAAGACGTGTTCTCTAGCACTGGTTTTAATACTTCCCTCAGGCTGTATCTGGAGAGGTTTCTTTTTTAATCAATTCATTCATTTATTTATTTGTGTGTATGTGTGTGTATCTTCCTTTAAATTCACTGAGATTCTTGATTTGGTGGATTTATAGTTTTAATTTAACTCAGCAATTCCCCAACTTTATTTTTAAAACATAGGGATTTCAATTATACATATATTAAATTTCTTTCTTTCTTTCTTTCTTTCTTTCTTTTTTTTTGTTGTTTTTCAAGACAGGGTTTCTCTGTGGCTTTAGAACCTGTCCTGGAACTAGCTCTGTAGACCAGGCTGGTCTCGAACTCACAGAGATCCGCCTGCCTCTGCCTCCCGAGTGTTGGGATTAAAGGCGTGTGCCACCATTGCCTGGCTAAATTTCTTTATATTATACCACAACTACAATTTTTTTTCTGCTCTAACTATTTTTGAAGGCAAGTTCAAATTAAACCCCCTTAAGACATGGCTTTTCTGGGTCTATGTTTTATGGCCTTGGAGACACCTGCGTAAGACCTGTTTCCTCTGGCTTAACCATTGCTCTCTGTAGGCAGAAGCTTCTGCCCACCCCCACCCCCCCCAGTCCTGCAGCCATTCAGTCACAAATAAACACACAGAGGCTTATATTAATTAATTAAAAGCTGCCTAGCATATTGCTCAGGCTTATTACTAACTAGCTCTTACAACTGAAATTAATCCTTAATTCTTATCTTAGGCTTAGTGCCTTTACTCAGTACAGCATTTTCATCTTGTGTCCTCTATATCTGGCTTGTGACTACATCTCTGCCTTCCCTCTTCTGAACATTCTCCTAGTCTGGTCACCCCACCTGTGCTTCCTGCCTGGCTACTGGCCAAATAAACCATTACAAGTGACAAATCATTACAGTGTACAAGAGCATTATCTCACCACACTTCCCCTTTTTTCTTTTCAAAACAAGAACTCTGAATCTAATCTCCTTTGTTTAGTCTTTTTCCTGACTATTATTTATAACAACTTGTAGCCAACAAAGACAAGCATCAATAATCTATTTTTTGGGAATGTGGTTGTAGTTTTCTAGGCTACTTCCTATTGATTGGGGGCATTGATAATCTTTGGGGTATCCTGAGAAAATTTAGGATTATGGCTAAATCCTGACTGGAGTATTCTGTGAATCTGGATCACCTCCACCAGTCACTTGAAGCTGTTTTGGATATAGAACTCAGAGGAAACTGCAACAGAGGTACTCTGAGATGGATCGTCTGGGCCATCCTCTCCTACTGGAGGTTTTTCAGGGGATCCTCCTTGATCAAACCTATTTTTCTTAACCCAGAGTGAATCTACAGCCTCTCGTTTCCTGTGGAAATAAAATCAGAACCTTTTCCTCAAAATAACATATCTTTTGACTTAAATTTTGAAATTGAGATATTTTTAAAATATATAGGTTGGTTTAATCTAGCATCATTTATAATCAAATGTCTTTTAGCAACTGTTATTCCTTCCTCAACAATCATATAATTCAAAGACAACACAATAACATATAGTATCCAGACTCTCTGTGCATTTTCCATCTTACATAGCTTTTTAAAAATTACTCTATTTTTTAAGGACTTTCTCTATTCTTTTTCTTTTCTCTCCCAAGCCTAACATATTTTTTAGCGTACTGTAAACCATTTAGAGTTTTTTTTTATATGAATCTGTCTTTACTGTATATTTCTGTCTTTTTCTGATCACATGATCTTTAACCTGCTAAGCAGCATGGCTAGGACTAAAGTAGTGGCTTTGACACCTGGCTCCACCCCATTCCTTGACTTCCTGAGAGTCTCGCTTCATGGTGGAGGTCCTGGTGGGAGCCATGATTGTTACCACAACTCTTCAGAGTGTTTAGATCCATGCCACCAGAAGAAGCATACCTTCAGCTGCTCATAAACACTGTTTAAGTATTTGGCAGCAGGGTATTTTAAAAGAGCCACAGGATTTTTGCCACTAATGCTGAGTAAGGAAGCCTCTCTTAAAAGAAACCACACCTCTGCTTGCACATAACAAACAGAATCCACCCAAGAAAATACTGCTACCAAGAATCCATGTGTGATTCTGTTCTTTTGTGTCTAGAATCCTTTCCCAAGCTCTCTCAGGTTTTATGTGGATATAGTTGCCAAATGTTGGATGCCATTTGTAGATGGAAGTTTCTGTCCTGACTGGTCCCACAGCCTTTCAGTACCAAATAAGCACACAGAGACTTTTATTAATTATAAACTGTTTGGCCTATTGCTCAGGTTTATTACTAACTAGCTCTTACACTTTAAATTAACCCATATTTTTTATTTATTTATTTATTTATTGGTTTATTTCAAGACAGAATTTCTCTGTGTAACAGCACGGCTGTCCTGGAACTTGCTCTGTAGACCAGACTGGCCTTGAACTCACTGAGATCCACCTGCCTCTGCCTCCCAAGTGCTGGGATTAAAGGTGTGCACCACCACTGCCTGGCAACCCATAATTTTTATCTATGCTTAAGTACATGGCTTGGTGCCTTTTCTCAATAAAGCATTCTCTTCTTGTTTCCTCTGTGTCTGGCTGGCGACTGCATCTCTGCCTTTCCTTCTCCCAACATTTTCCTACTTTGTTCACCTCACCTATACTTCCTGCCTGGCTACTGGCCAATCAGCGTGTTATTAAACCAATACCAGTGACAAATCTTTCAAATACACAAGATCATTATCTCACAGCAACTTTGTCTTCAGCACAGCTGTTCAGCCAGTGAGTCACTGACCCTAGGAAAATGCCTGGAACTCTCCCTTCTGTGGCTCTCCCACCGGTTCTTCTGAACTACCTTGCCCTCCTGACTCATTGCTCTCTCACATCAATTCAACACGACATCAGACATGCCTCCCCTCCCCTTCCTCCCTATCCTTCCTCTTCCTGCTGTCCCTCCATCTCACCCTCTCACCTCCATCCCTTTTTCTCAAGCTCCTCATACCTCCCTCACCTTTCCCCCTGCTCTTTTTCCCTCTCCCCTCACATCTTCAGAAAGAACACTAGGTTCGTAGAAGCTCATCTCAATCTCAGGAGTGTGTGTGTGTGTGTATAGTGTGTGTGTGTGTGTACACACTTGTGCTTGTATGTCTGCATGTGTCCATTTAAATCATATTTCACAGTGATAGATAGCTCTGATTCAAACATTTCATGATGGGGATTTAATTTTGATTTTATTCTTGAATTTCTCTTATCTAGCCTTAAAAATTGTAGCAGATTTGGCCTAATCCTATAACACATATCAAATAATTTCACAATAACAGTATAGATTTACTGCCAGAATAAGACCTATGACTGGGTGGTGGCGGCACATATCTTTAATCCCAGCTCTGGAGAGGCAGAGGCAGGCGGATCTCTGTGAGTTCAAGGCCAGCCTGGTCTACAATGCAAGTTCCAGGACAGACTCCAAAGCTACAAAGAAACCCTATCTTGAAGGGGAAAAAAAGAATTAGACCTATGAATCCAGACATGGTGGCACATACATGTAACCCTGACACTGACACTTAGGAAATGGAGGGAGAAAGTTAGCCAAGGCTACAAGTTTGAAGCCAGCCTGAGTTATATGAGACCCTGTCTCAAAAAGCATGCCCAAATACACACGCACATGTGTACACACACACACACACACACACACACACAGAGAGAGAGAGAGAGAGAGAGAGAGAGAGAGAGAGAGAGAGAGAGAGACGGGGGAGTGGGCTAACTAGATGAACCAGCAGATAAGGCACTTGTATAAGTCTGATGACCTGGATTTGATCCCTAGTTCTCACATGAATGTGGTATTAACTCCACAAGGTTGTCTGACCTTCACACATGTGTACCATGACATGTGCATGACTATACCCATCATATACACACAATAATAATAAATGAAAACATTTAAAGGCAAAATAAAATGAGAGAGAGCTAGGAAAATAACTCATCCAGTGAACTGCTTGCTGTACAATCATGAGGACCCAAGTGTTCCCAGACCTTGTAAAAACCTGGGCATGGCAAAGTATATACACATGAACACAACACACACAGGTTGGGAAAAAAAAAAAAGAAAGACAGACAGAAAGGCTGCTGGGTGAAGTTTGAAATTTCTTTTAACTCTTTCCCTAGAACAAAGAATCAAAACACAGGCATAAAATTCTTTGATGAGGCCAGCACCACACACCTTGAATTCCAGCACTGGGGAGGGGAGGGGGCAGAGGCACGCCCCCTTGATCTCTGTGAGTTCAAGGCCAGCCTGGTCTACAGATTGAATTCCAGGACAGCCAGGGCCACATAATAAGACTTTATCATTAGGGAAAATGAAAATATACAAGCAAGTAATAAAACAAAAAACTTTTGATGCCATTGTGTTTATGTGATGTGTGTGTGTGTGTTTGTTTAACCAGGTTGACGTGTAGTCTTCATTTGTATTGGCTTGAAGTGTTTTGGGTTTTTTTTGTTTGTTTGTTTGTCTGAAACAGTCTTACTACATAGCTCAGGTTAGCTTGTGATCCTCCTGCCTCAGCCTCCCCAGTGCTAAGATGACAGGCACACACTGTCACACTTGACTGTCAGGTTTATTTCCTTCAGGCTGCTCTCAAGACTGGAAAATCATTTTTTCTCTTTTACATATAAACTTATTTGTTAAATAATTATAATATTTACATGATTCCAAAGTCAAAATTATTTGTTATACTTGAAGACTTTATCCCTCCCCCTTTTGTCTTGTGCTTGCCCCCACTCTCTGCCTGTAGAAAGTCAGGGTAATGAGTTCTAAGCTTCCAGAGCCCCTGTGACAAATGTAAACAAATGCTTGCTTGTATGCGTGTCCGTTATTCACGTATGTTCACACCGCATTCCTTCCTCAGGCCACGAAGCCCTGCTGTAGACACACATCTTTCCCACTGAGTAATTTAGGAGACACACCGTATTGAAGTTTACACTCCCTTCGCACCTCTGTCTCCGTCATCTCCACTAATCTAACACTGAGTTGTGTGACTTGTTCAATCAGGCCCTGGGTCCCCACTGTCACTGCACCCAAGTTCCCACAATGGGGAGCTGTGGACAGAGGTGGCATCGAGGATCAAAAATAGGAGACTTTTGCTACAGCCCAACACATGCAGATGAGGCTGTTTCTACAACGTGGCGATTTTCATGCTGAAACCCAATTTGTTTCCCTGTCGATGCAGATCTGGAAAGACTTGCCACATCTAAAAGCAGTGGTGATATACCAAGAACCCCTTCCGAAGAAGATGGCCAACGTGTACACGGTATGAGTAGCGGGCCCTGGGTGACTGGTGGGCCTGTCTGTGCCTACACGGTTGACCCAGACCAACTCCTCTGCCCCGTGTTGCCACAGATGGAAGAACTCATAGAACTGGGACAAGAAGTGCCCGAGGAGGCCCTAGACACCGTCCTTGACACCCAGCAGCCCAACCAGTGTTGCGTGCTGGTCTACACATCTGGCACCACTGGAAACCCCAAAGGCGTGATGTTGAGTCAAGACAATGTAGGACAGTTGCCCAGATGGGTGGGTGGGATGACTCTGGGCTGCGGTCCTGCCTCAACAGCCTCTGGGGAAGCCTCTCGGACTGCTCAGCCTAAGGAGCTAGATATAGGAATGCCCACCTATTTGTGGTGTAGACAGAGCCCTGCAGAGGGGAGAGGAAAGGAAGCAGGGGGGAGGCCTGTCCCTAGAGGTCTCTGGAGCCTGTAGGAATACCCTAGAGGGCACCTCCGTCCTCTGGGAATTTCTATGGAAGTAGCCCAAGCCCCTGTGGCTTCCTCCCCTCAGATCACATGGACAGCGCGGTTCGGCAGTCAGGCTGGGGACATCCAGCCAGCAGAAGTCCAACAGGAGGTAGTCGTCAGCTACTTGCCCCTCAGCCACATTGCTGCCCAGATCTACGACCTGTGGACCGGCATCCAGTGGGGAGCCCAGGTCTGCTTTGCAGATCCCGATGCCCTAAAGGTCAGTCTGTCTTCCTGACTTCCAGCCCCATGTGTGTCCAGTGTGTGAGTCAGGGCCTACTGAGGTGTGTGCTTGAATTTCCAAGCCCTGTGTACTTGCTGATTCCTGGTGCAAATAGCGCTCAGAGTTCTTTCAGCAACTGTTTGCCCAGCCTGACTCAAATAACCAAATGAATAGGGAAGCTGATGACATTGTATTAAGTCATACAAACTACCACCTTCGGTCTCAAACTCCATGAAGCCACAGTTTCCTAGAGTATGACCATGAGATGATCAAAGGGTAGCCACAGCTTCCTGCACCCCAGTCTCATAAAATAGACCTAGTCTTTGCATCTTTATTTGAACCATGAAGAAACATTCCCAGAAACCCCCTAGCCAGCTTCCCTGACCTGGTGTCGTCTTGGTAGTGTCAACAGTGTCACATGGTTAGTCCTAAAACAAACACTGCTGGGGGCAGCAACCGGCGTGTCCTTGTTTGGCTATGGTTGCTGCTGTTGTTGTTGGTGGTGGTGGTGGTGGTGTATGTGTGTGTGTGTGTGTGTGTGTGTGTGTGTGCACGCAAGCGTGATACGCTCTTGTTCTCACCTGTACACATGCCTCTGAAGGCTAGTCAACATGGACTGGTTTCTTCTTTAATTCTCCATCTTTAAAATTATAAAATTTAAAAATTTTGAAAATTGTTTAATGTATGCATTGTGTCACATCCATGGAGACCAGAAGAAGGCAGAGAGCCCTGGAGCTGGAGGTTCAGGTATTTGTGAGCTACCTCATGCGGGTGCTGGGAACTGAACTCTGGTCCACTGGAAGTGCACCAAGCACTCTTAGCTGCTGAGCGGTCTCTTCCACCACATCTACCTTATTTGTTTTCTTTTGAGACAGGCCTGCCCCCTCACTGTAGTAAATCAAGTGAAATTGTTTTAGTAATGCTGAATTCAACCCTACAGATACAGAATTTTAACCTATATATTTGATATATTTTTTAAATATTTATCTTACTTTATGTGTATGAATGCCTTGCCTGCATGCATGTGTGTGTCCCTGGTACCCTCAGAGGTGAGAAGACAGAAGAGGACGTTGAATCTGCTGGAACTGGAGTCGTGGATGCTTGTGAGGCATCATGGGGGTACTGAAAACTGGACCCAGCTCCTTTGCAAGAGTAACAAAGGCTCTAAACTACAGAGCCACCTTTCCAGACCCTACAATTAGTATTTTTAAATAAATTTTATTTTTACATTTGTCTATCTATTTTGAGACAGGGTCTCACTGTATACCTCTGGCTGTTCTGGAACTATGTAGACCAGGCTGACTTCGAATTCACAGAGATCTGCCTGTCTCTGCCTCCTAAGATCTGGTATTAAAGGCATGAGCCACTACACCTGGCTTATTTTTTAATTTTGAGACTATAGTATAATTATAACATTTCTTCTTTCCTTCCCTCCAAATTCTTCTCTATACCCCTCCCTGCTCTCTTTCAAATTCATGGCCTCTTTTCCACTAATTGTTATTGCTTGCACATAAATGTATTCCTAGATATAACCTGTCAGTCCATATAATATTACTTTTGTGTGTGTGTTTTCAGGGCTGACCATTTGGCCCTGGCAAACAATTGGTGTGTCCTTCCCTGGGGAAGACTACTTCTCCCATGCCCAGCTTTCCTCAGTTGTCTGTAGTTTCTTGCGTAGGATTATGGCCTTGTGGGCTTTTTCCTGTACACTACAGTGTATCTGTTGGTGTTCCCCTTGGTCTGCTCACATGTGGGCGGTCCTGTTGGGGAAACTTGACGGATGGAGCTTCTGGCACATCTAGGAGACACAGTGTCACAGAAAACTCCCTGATCCTGCAGCTCTACAGTCTGTCCGCCCCCTCTTCTGCAATGTTGCTAAGCCTTGACTGTGAATGTGCTTTGTAGACGTATCTACTGGGGCTGTGATTTTCTGAAGTGGTTCTGTCTATTGCAAAGAGAAGTTTCCTTGATAAGGAGTGAAGACAAGACTTCTCTGTGGGTATAAGGACAAATACTTATAGATTGTTGTTAGGAATTATGCTGGTTTAGTGAATTAGGGCTTGCAGAATCTCCTCAAATAACCATAACGAGGCTTCCAGTTAACTGGGATACCAGGCATGGCATCTCTCTTATTAAGTACAGTTAAAGAGCTGCTGTTGGTTACTATCAAAATATGCACACTGCTACTGTACCTTTAGGGTTACGAGGCCATGCTGGTAGCTGATGTGGTCCATAGGCGTCACAGCTGGGTAGGACTGTTGGTTGCCTTCCTCCTTCAGTAGCTTGCATGGCACCTTTTGATACCATGAAAGCCAGTCCTCAGGAGGGGGCATTCAGGTAAGTGCCAGTTCAGGGATTTACTTTCCATCTCTGAGTGGGTAACCGAGGGCAATTACAATAAGCTGTATTTTGGGAGTTTCTTGGACAGCCCTGGCCAACAACTGTAAAGAAGGCTTCTCGTGTCTGGTATTTGGATTTTTTTGTTGGATGGTCTTTGTCTCTTGGAGGGAACATTGTCAGTCCAAATGAGAAAAGTTTATTAAAACTATATGTGTTTATTTATCCATGGAACTGTGTATTGCATTTTGGATGACTAGTTCACAGCATGACTCCTTGTGGATTTTCCAGGCATTGTGTTATCATGTTCCTCATCTTCTATATTCCCCTAGAGAGCCCATCCCTTCCCATTCCCCCATTCGGTAACTTGTACCCCGCTGTTCACCTCTCTCCTGCTCTCAGTCCCTCTGTCCTGGCAATGGTCCTGTGTTACTTTCCTGGCTTCTGTAGTTACTATAGGCTGTGTGCTCATCTGAAGACTGGGAGCGAGGTGTCTCCAGTGGGAGAGAACATCTGTCTTTCTGAGTCTGGCTTACCTCACTGGATATGATCTTTCCTAGTTCCATCCATTTACTTTCAAAGTTGATGATTTTATTTTCCTTCACGACTGAATAATAATGTATCTATACACCACATTTTCATTATCCAGTGTCGGACACTGATGTGAGACAAGACCTCTCCCTGAGCCTGGAGCTCCCCATCTGGGCGAGAACTTTCAGTTGCAGAGTCCCCGGGATCCACTCTCCCAGCGTGAGGTTTCAGGCACATGTGCAGTGGCCGTCTTTTTTAGATGAGCCTTGAATCCGGGTTCTCATGCTTTCACAGCTGAGGCACCTCCCTAGCCCCTTTGTTTGGTTTTTAATTAATTTTAAACTTATGCTTATTTATTTTTGAGACACATACACACACATATGGAGAGAGGGAGAGAGAGAGAGAGAAGCTCTGCCTGGCCTGGAACTCACTATGTAGATCAAGTTGGCCTGAACTCACAGATATCCCCCTGCCTCTGCCTCCCGAGTGCTGGGATTAAAGGCGAGTGCCACTACATCCTATTTTCATTTATTTATTTATTTATTTATTGTATTTGTAGAGAGTACTGCAGGGTCTTATGTGTCTATAGTGTACAGTGTGTATGTACTAGAGGACAACTTTCGGGACCAGTTGCATCCTTCTACCATGCGGGTTCTGAGAAAGAAGCCAGGTAGTCAGGTTCAGCCACAGACCCCTTGATCCACTGAACCACCCCGCTGGCCCTTGTTTTTGTCTATTTGCTTATGTTATGTTTTATATGTCTCTTTGTCTTGAGATAGGATCTTATTAGGTAGCTCAGGCTGGCTTTAACTTGCTATGTGCCCAGCCTGGGCCTTGAACTCATAGCCCTCTTGCTTCAGCCTCCTAAGTGCCGGGATTACAAATATTTGCCACAGTATGTGGCAAAATGAGGTTATCATGCTTGAATTAGACGCAGACAGCTCTGAGGGATCCAGGTGCTGCTCGGGCATCTGGATACAGTGGTCCGCAAGGGACACCAAAGTTCTGCAGCAGACAAGGAGATGCAGCTGTTGAACTACAGCCTCCGCATGCGCACAAACTGGGTGCAAGCGCGTGCGCATCCACAGGTGCGCCCGCTTGGAGCGTTTATACTGTGAGGCTTGTGTCTGCAGGCCTGGTACCACCTCTGCTTCTCTCTGGCCTTGAGCAGGGGAGCCTGGTGAACACACTGCGGGAGGTGGAGCCCACATCCCACATGGGGGTGCCTCGTGTGTGGGAGAAGATCATGGAAGGGATCCAGGAGGTGGCGGCTCAGTCAGGCTTTATCCGGCGCAAGATGCTGCTTTGGGCCATGTCCGTGACCTTGGAACAGAACCTCACTTGCCCTAGCGAGTAAGTTTGGGGCAGGAGGCCTGGGGAGGTGCGGGGCCAGTGCATACACAGTAACAAGCAAGAATCTAAAAAGCTGTCCTGGTTCCAGAGGCCTTCAGCTTGGGAAAACATTGCAGTAGTCTCTCTGTATCTGGGCTTGTACTCTGATACCATTGCAAACCTGATGGGGGTGTTAGCTGGGAAGACTGGCTTGACTTTTTTTCTTAAGAACTCACCCTCAACTGCTCGCCCTCAGTAGCTGGCTTCCGTGATATAGGCCTAGCCACTCCAGTTTTCCCATTTGACTACTCAGCTCGTTCCCAAATCCCTTCCGCTTGCTTGTTATTGTAACTTTTTGTTTATTGAGGCAAAGGGCAAAGTCTTTTTGTTTGGTTGGGTTTTGTTTTTGTTTTTTTTTTTTTGTTGTTGTTGTTGTTTTTGTTTGTTTGTTTGTTTTCGAGATAGGGTTTCTCTGTAACTTTGGAGCCCGTCCTGGAACTAGCTTTTGTAGATAACGCTGGCCTCGAATTTACAGAGATCCACCTGCCTCTGCCTCCCTAGTGCTGGGATTAAAGGCGTGCGCCACCACTGCCCAGGGAGAGGAAGCCTTAATATGTAGCCCAGGCTAGCCTAAAGTTCAGGCTTCTTCCTTGGCCTTCCAGGTGTTGGGGTTATAGATGGAGACCATCACATCTGCCTCATGATTCCTTTTTAAATTCCCACACAGTAGACATCTGGCCTTGTTTCAACAAAAAATGCTTCTCATGTTGAGTGTCCAGCTCAGAGTGCTGATCGAGCAAACACAAAGCTCTGGCTCAGGTCCTTTGACCTGAAAGACGGAGTGGAGGGGCAGAGGGGCTTCCATTATAAGTGTGTCTTCTGAAGCAGTGTCAGCTTTGTGGCAGAGATGTGGACACACCTGTTCACCTACAGCGTCATTCACACTCACAAATGGTGGCTGTGCAGCCAGGCCTGGGGGAAGGATGGATGGGCAGGTCTGTGATCCCAGCTCTCAGGAGACTGAGGCTGGAGAATGGCAGTTAAGGTATGCCTCGGCCACAGCCAAGTTCAAGGCCTGAGTAAATTCATGAAACTGTCTCATAAAAAGAAAATAAAAATAAAAAAGAAGGGGCTGGAGAGATGGCTCAGCTTGCTTGACTCCATGACATGTTTGCATGCAACCCGGAGGAGTCACGCTTAAAATCACACACAAATTCATGTTGCGCATAGCAGGCCAGTATCCAAACTGTCCGCAGTTCATCACAGCACACAGCTTCAATGGCCATGCCGGCGTGTGCTCCCGTGAGTGTCTTTGTGTTTCTTTCTGTGGACTGTTCTTTCCTCTACCCCCTCGCAGTGACCTGAAGCCCTTCACAAGCAGACTGGCGGATTACCTAGTATTAGCCAAGGTCCGTCAGGCTCTGGGCTTTGCCAAGTGTCAGAAGAACTTCTACGGAGCAGCCCCCATGACTGCAGAGACACAGCGCTTCTTTCTGGGCCTTAACATCCGCCTGTACGCAGGCTATGGCCTCAGCGAGAGCACAGGCCCCCACTTCATGTCCAGCCCCTACAACTACCGACTGTACAGGTAAGGTCTGAACTTGGGACACACTGAGAACTCAGGTGTCCTTGCTGACACCCTTTGGTGCCTTGGGGGACTGTCCCTCTTACTCCCCCTTCCACACTGGAGCCTTGGCCTCAAGTGCCAACAGGGCCATCTTGGGCCAAGCCCCTTGCTTGCCCCCCTTCATCTAGATAGGCAGTCTTTGCCGCTGTGACGTGTGTCCTGTGGCTGAAGACACCTTAGCTGCTGAGACCAGGAGTCCCTGGTGAAAAAACCTCCTTCTTCCATTTCTCCTAGTAGGGTAGGGAATGCTAGACTGTGTCCCAGGAGAGCTGATGGACAGGCTCCCGCTGGGGTGAGACTGGGAGTCAGGGCAGGCTTCTGGAAGGCAGGGAGGTCAGTGAGTTCTGGGGAGAGATTTAAGAGTGGTCTGTTGTTGTTGGCTACTCCCTCTGCATCTGGTATGATAGTTTCTACTATTAGCGTTTTGGCCATTCATTCATTCATTCATTCACTCATTCATTTGATGAAAACCCTAAGGTACTAATTAAAATACAAAACTCCTCTGCTTTTAAGATGGCTCAATAGGTAACTCACACAATGAGAATCCGAGTTCATATCCCCTACATCCATATAGAAAGCCAGGTGGGAGGCAGGTGCAAGTGGTCCATTGTGAGTTCAAGGCCAGCTTGGTCTTTGTAATAAGTTTCCGTTAAGGCAGAAATACATAGTGAGAACCTGTCTTGAGTGTCATGCCTAATCCTAATGCCTGGGATATGGAGACAAAAAGAGCTCTAGAGTTCCCTGGCTGGCCACTCTCAAATTGCTGAGTCCCAGTTTCAACCAGCAATCATGTCACACACACACACACACACATAAAAAAAAAAATCAAGGGCTCAGAGGTTAAGAGCACTGACTGTACTTCCAGAGGTCCTAAGTTCAATTCCCACTAACCATATGGTGGCTCACAACCATCTGTAATGAGATCTGGTGCCCTCTTCTGGCCTGCAGCATACATGCAGACAGAATATGATATACGTAATTAATAAATAAATATTTTTTAAAAGAATAAAAAAAATCAAGTCAACTGTGGCAGAGGAATATATCCAACATTGACCTCTGGCTTACACGCATGCACACACAGACACACACACACACATACATACACACACACACGTGCGCACACGCGCGCGCGCACACACACACACACACACAATTACTCTTAAGTCTTAAAAAGCAATCCTGAGAGGGGACCCCTGCCACCAGTGAAGACCATGAAGTTGTAGATCCCAGAGAGCCCCAGCAGAGGCTGACCCAGACCTTTCTCCACCCTTGTCTCTCTCATCACCAGCTCTGGCAAGCTGATCCCTGGCTGCCGGGTGAAGCTGGTGAATCAGGATGCCGACGGCATCGGTGAGATCTGTCTCTGGGGCCGCACCATCTTCATGGGCTATCTGAACATGGAGGACAAAACGTGTGAGGCCATCGACTCTGAAGGCTGGTTCCACACGGGTGACATGGGCCGTCTGGATTCTGATGGCTTCCTCTACATCACTGGGCGCCTCAAAGGTGAGCAGCCCTGCCCTGGGGCACAACAAGGGCAGAAATAAGTCTACCCCAACGCCCTTTGTTGCCATTGCCAGCCCTGAACCCTCCATGAGTGTTACATGCCTCTACCAGCGTCAGCTCTGGGGCGAGTACTTTCACAATAAATAAGAACATCCAGAGAAGTTATGTAGCTACTTCACGGTCACCTAGAGTGAATGGGGGACCTGGGGTTCACTTCCCCAGAGGAAACAAGACAAGCCTCCAGGAGACTCCAAGGCATAAGTATTATGCTGGGGTTTTTTGTTTGTTTGTTTGTTTTGGTTTTTGTTTTTTTGAGACAGGGTTTCTCTGTAGCTTTAGAGCCTGTCCTGGAACTAGCTCTTGTAGACCAGGCTGGCCTCGAACTCACAGAGATCCTCCTGCCTCTGCTTCCTGTATTATGCATTTTTATGTAGAAACACAAAACGTGACAGAGAGTAGGGTAGAATGGATACAACATTTAAAATAAAATGTGAAACTTCAAAGGCAGAGAAAGGGAAGCTATAGAAACTCCTCCATGGAAAGACGTTTGTGTAGTACCATAGCCCCCAGGTGGCAAGCCCACTCTTTCCGGAGCTTACACAGGCAGGGGTGCAGCTCAACCTGGGTTCCAAGGAGGCTGTGGTCCTTTGTGGATGCCGGAGGTGGCTGTACTGACCAGTGAGCCTCAGCAATAAAACCCTGGTCCTGGAGCAGCAGGTAGCTGCTATGGGGACTGTGCTCGCTTCCGCCACCTAGTGTTCACTTTTGTAATGACAAATGAGGAAACCCGCATTCTAGCCCTGGGAGGAACAGCCATGATTTTAGACAGTGTGGTGAACATGGTTTTCGATAAGAATACAGATACCTTTTCTCCAAAAACATACAATTAGGCCAGTACTGTCCACCAAAAGCGCCCTTCCCTCACTGTCCCTCAGTGTCACCTTTCTCACCTGCCAAGTCCATGAGCCAACGTTGGGATTGTTCCGTTTCTCGGCACAATCTCCCTTTGAGTAGCTTTAGGGGCGGAGGCTGGTGTCTGCTTCTGTGGTTCTGCAGCTGTGAACTTCCTCTTCACGGTGACTGGACATTTGCCTTTGATTTCACTGCTCAAGTGTATCAGTAGATTGGCTTAAAAGATGACTTTCATCTCGTTGGAGTTGTAGATTAGTTTTGTGAGGTTGTACGTCTTTTGGAATTGAGTCTGCCGGTCCCTAAATGTGCTTGCTGTCTCTCCCCTCTCTGGCTACTAACGTCTTTTGACTTTTCTCTCAACAGTGTATTCTATTGTTCAGTATAGAGTTTTTTCATCCCTTCACTAATATCCACTTGGAGAATTTTATTTGTATGCTATTGTAAGTGATGACATTTAACATTTTTGTGTCTCAATTTGTTTGTTGCTGAGATACAGAATGCAATTACCTGTTTTTTATATATTGGTCTTGGGTCAAACTTTCTTTTCCTTGTTCTAGGGATTAAATAGAGGTACTTGAGCAGGCTAGGCGAGAACCCTGCTATTGACCTACCTACCACCGAGATTCTTACTTTTTTGCCTGAGAACAGGGTCATGCTAATGCCTAGGCTGGCCTCGAACTTTTAACCCTTGTGCCTTAAGCTTGCCAAGTGGCTGAGATTGTGAATGTCACCAGGCCTGCTTCAAATGACCTTAAGGAGTTCACAGAGTAGTTGTCCTGGAGTCTTGAGTTTGTTTTATTGCCATTTGCTCATTTGTTGGCTCATTTATTAAGCAGGGACTTGCTAGGTAGTCCAAGCGCTCACAGCAATCCTTCTGCCTCAGCCTCCTGATGGCAGGGATTTTGTGTCACATGCATGACCACTATTTATACTTTTGAAGTTCTGGGGAATGAAACCAGGACATTGCCCGCAGCTGGCAAGTGCTCTCTCACCACTGAGCGGCCTCTCCAACCCTCATGCCAGGTCTAGCATGTGTGCCCTTTTAAATTTCCTATGAACAAAATCATGTCGTCTGTACACAGTGACAATTCTATTCCTTCCTTTTCACTCATCATCATTGCTATTATTGTTGTTGTTGTTGTTGTTATTGTTGTTGTTATTGTTGTTGTTGTTGTTATTGTTGTTGTTGTTGTATTCTCATCCAGGCTAGGAAAATCTTTTCTGTCACAGTAGTTGACAGAAATGGCAATAGTTGGGCTGGATTAGACCCCGATCACCAGGCATAAAAAGAACAGAACATTGTGTGGTAGAGGCAGTTCTTGATTTGTTCCTGATCTCAGCAGAACAACTTCAACATTTAAAAAACATTTTTTAATTCTAACTTTTTTTTGCATGTGCACACAGATGCACACATGCCATGATTCATGTGTAGAGGGCTGAGGTCAAATTTCAGCTGTCAGTTTTTCCCTTCTGCCTTATTGAAGCGGGACCTCTCTTAATTTTGCTGCCCTGCATGTTCTAGGCTAGCTGCCCATGAACTTCTGGGATAATTCTCTTATCTCCACCTCCCACCTTACTGTAGGAGCATTGGGATTACAAATGTACACTACCTAGTTTTTCAGGGGTTCAGGGGAATCGAACTTGGGTCATCAGGCTTGCTCAGCTAGTACTTTCACCTGCCGTGCCGACCCCAGGGCCTATGCTCTATAGCTTAGTGCTCAGTATGTTTGCTACAGAGCTGTTGAAGGTATTCTTCACTAGATTTAGGAAATTCCACTCCGTGTTAGTTTTCTAGAGGGTTTTAGTCACTTAGTGAAAATGCTGGTAGGAGTGGGGAGGGTGGGAGTGACAGAGCAAGGCGGGAATGAGGCTCACGGGAGTAGCCGTGAGAGAGGCTAGAACTGTCCACCAGGTGCTCTGCCTCCTGCTGCTCCAGCAAACCCTGATCATTTAACTCGTGTGGATTCCTCTCTGACCAGTTCATCCCCTCAACAACTCCCATGGCTTCAGTCACTGGAATATTCTAAAAACATTGCCCGAGAGTTCTCAGTGCTTGCTGTCTTCAGGGAGGCCTTGAGACCATTGGTCCCGAGCCCTCTTCGCCCTGGTTGACTTACCGCCTCCGTCCCCAAAGGCTATGTGCTTCTATAGCTCTGCCTGTCAAGCCTCTCTCCATGGGTCTCATCTGTGGGACCACACGCTTCCTGTCCCCTATAGCTCCAGTGAACCGTGAACTCCTCCCAGCCAGGCCCTGTCTTGCTCTGATCTGTGCCTGATGTCAGGCTGGGCCTGTGAACAGAGTGTGGCCAGTGACCGCTTTTGAATTAGATAACATAGGAGGACAGGAGACAATCCCACACACCAGTCAAAGTATGTTTCATGCATTTGTTTTATATAATTTTATCCTTTTTTTTTTTTTTCCAAAAGGCAGTGGGTTTGTTTACCCTCTGACTGGACCTAGGGAAAGATGAACTTTTCGGCTCCTCTTGGCCTTGCCCGCAGCGCTGCTTCAGCTTCTGGAGATGCAGGGAGTGTGGTAGTATAGGGAAAGGAAAGGTGTCAGAATCTTGTCCTGGGAGATAGCTCTTCCCCTGGTAGTCAGGGTTTTCCGGCTGCTCTCACACCCAGCACGGGGTTCACTGGGAAGATTTTCAGTGTTTGGTTCTGTTGCTGTCTAGCGTGGAAATCTGGCCTCACTCAGAAGAGAAGACTGTGACCTTGAATGGTGGGCTGTGGTCTTGACCTTTCCCACAGACACACACCCTGGGTGGGTAGAGAGATGCAGGAGAGCTCAGAGAAGGGAGCAGTGAGAACTGGGAGGGGCAGACTGGGACGGGAGGTGGGGTCGAGAGGCCGGGACGGGGAGGGGTAACCTGTTGATGAAGGCTGCCTGCTGAGCAACAGGTAGGAGAACAACTGGCTGCTGGCAGCGCAGAAAGGAGAGGTCTCTCCGGAGGGAAGGTCACAAGCAGCAGGGTGGGGGTGGGGGGATGTCTAAGTGCTGGGTCTCAGAACCGAACTGGGTGTAAACCTGAGGTTTGTTACTCAGCACCACGTGGCAGTGGATGAGTTATTCGGCTTCCTCTCTACAGACTGCGATGAGAGAGCCCCTCATTAGAGGCCGACTGTGGGAACGGAATAAAGTGCCCTGGGTAAAGCTCCGGCCTGTGTACCCCAAACCATGCACCTGGGCACGACTGTCTTATAATCGACTGGCAGTTAGCGAGCAGAGGCCGGGAGGGGGAATGTTGCTGGCTGAGCAGGAGTGGACAAAGAGGTTAAGAAGCACCATGGGATGCGCTGGCCCAGCAGAGAGGGACTTGGGCAATAGGCTGAGGAATGGGTGACATAGTAATCATTTGTTCTCAAGGGCTGCTGGAGGGTCGGGGGGGGGGGGCTGCTTCATAGCTCCGACAAGGGCATCTCTAGCACTGTGCTCGCTGCTCAGGCCTCTCCAGCTGTGGCCTGGGAGTGTGGTTCAGTCTGGACCTGACTTGCCTCTGCAGAATTAATCATCACTGCGGGTGGGGAGAATGTGCCCCCAGTGCCCATTGAGGAGGCCGTGAAGACAGAGCTGCCCATCATCAGTAGTGCCATGCTGATAGGGGACCAGAGGAAGTTCCTGTCCATGCTGCTGACTCTGAAGGTATGTCAAGGGCCCGCACTCTGGGGTTGTATGTAGCAGGAGGGTGGTCTGCAGTGTAGCCCAAGGTGCTCCTGGCATTCAGTTTTATCCTGGCCTCATTCAGCCACTGCTGTGCACCGTGAGGGTGGGTAGAGATTCCTCTGCCCCATGGGCTACTGAGACGATCCTTCCACTCGCCAGTACATTCCAGTTTGCAGAGGTCTGGCTGCCCACGCTCGGGGCCTCAGCATCACCAGCCAAGGTTTAGCCCTCCGCCCACTGTTCTTTCCACCACTCCTCGGGACAAGCACAGGACCTTGCCCACCATAGACACACCACTCTAAAACCGAGTCCACAGGAATTCCCCACCTTGTTCCTGTGACATCCTCCCAAACCAAAGCGTGGTTCTGTGGAGAGGGAGAGACCTTCATCTGTCTTCTTTTCAGTGCACGCTGGACCCAGAGACATCTGAGCCAACGGACAACCTGACGGAGCAAGCTGTGGAGTTCTGCCAGAGGGTGGGCAGCAAGGCCAGCACCGTATCCGAGATTGTGGGGCAGCGAGATGAGGCTGTGTATCAGGCCATCCAGGAAGGGATCCAGAGGGTGAACGCGAATGCGGCAGCCCGGCCCTACCACATCCAGAAGTGGGCCATTCTCAAACGTGACTTCTCCATTTCCGGTGGAGAACTGGGTAAAGTTTTCTTTTCACAGTTCCTGGGGCTGTGCAGGAGGGCAACGCCCATGGCAGTGGCAGTGGGGAGCCTGTTAGGAAGTAGCCGTGCCAGCAGAAGGTGTCAGACAGGGCTTTGGACAGCATCTGAGCTGGGTGCCTCTGATTGTGTTCATTTGAAAATGTCACTTTCAAATCCACAGGATGCAACCACCTTGGATTAGAAATACCAAGAGGAAAAATTGTATCTGCCCTGAACATATGCAGTTGTTTGTTTTTTTTGTTTTTTTTTTTTTTTTTGGTTTTTCGAGACAGGGTTTCTCTGTGGCTTTGGAGCCTGTTCCTGGAACTAGCTCTGTAGACCAGGCTGGTCTGGAACTCACAGAGATCCGCCTGCCTCTGCCTCCTGAGTGCTGGGATTAAAGGCGTGCGCCACCATCGCCCGGCTACATATGCAGTTTAATCCCTTAAATAATAATCCTCACAAAATATTTACAGTGTCTTAGGTATCAAAAGTCATCTAGAGACAACTTAGAAGCATAAAGGAAGACAGGTTGGTCCTGTGCAGATACCTGTCATTTCACACATGGGGCCAGAACACTGGACTCTGGTGTTGGGGTAGGGAACTCCCGAAACCTGTGAGCATGGGATGAGTGTATTACACATGTGGCAGAACTTATCAGTATCAACAGGAAATGCTTAGCTTTGCCTTAACCATGAGACTCTATTCTGTTGAGTGATAGTGTAGCCATTGGGTACACACCGTAGCCCCGCGGGTGCCAGGGCTGCAGTGAGACCACTACAGTCTGTGACATCAGCCACATGGCTGCTAAAAGGATAGAACTATCTGGGTCACAGCCCAAGCCCATAAGAGCCTGTGGTGCAGCCCCACGTGGCCAGAGGAGTCTCTTAGCTATCGGGCATCTTGGGTTGCTCATGGCACAGGACACTGAGCATGGCTCCTTGGTGAGACTCTCAAGGTGAGACACACATTGAAAGTAGTCACACTGTCTGCAGCAATGCTCTGCTGTATCAGAGATGCTGAGAATATAGAACCAGATTTGTTCACACTAAATGCACGGGCAACTGAATGGAAGGTGTCTTCTCTAGGCAGCTCATAAAGGCCCTAACCTTGATGTTTCTAGTTGAGGGTTGAGTTATGCACACACAAAAAAACTTTAAGTTACCCAGTACCTTAAGTTGAAAACTGATTTGAAATAATTAAATATGCAAACAATAAACATTATCTCCTGTCGACAGAGGTTTCTGCCCCATCCGGTCCCACAGCCATGCGGTCCCAAAGAAATACACAGAGGTCTACATTAATTATAAACTGGTTGGCCTATTAGCTCAGGCTTCTTATTAACTCTTATAACTTATATTAGCCCATAATTCTTTTCTATGTTAGCCACATGGCTTGGTACCTTTTATCAGTGAGGCAGTCACATCTTGCTTCCTCTGTGTCTAGATGACAACTGCAGACTGAGCCTTTCCTCTTCCCAGAATTCTCCTGTTTTGGTCACCCCACCTCTACTTCCTGCCTGATCTCCCTGCCTATACTTCCCACTTGGCTACTGGCCAATCAGCATTTTGTTAAAGCAATGCAACTGATAAATCTCTACAGGGTACAAGATCATTGTGCCACAGCCATCTCCATTTTGGTGGGCCAAGAATCAGGAGCGACTGATCCGAGTGGCCAGTCTGGGAGTTTTCCACCATACTAGTGGGCTGAGTGGTGGACACTGGAGCCCAGGATGTACTTGTTGCCCATCAGCGGGCAAGACTTCAGTTCTCGGTCAGCAGACCTCCGCACAGGCTGCGTGCACGTCCGAGCACAACCGCTGGCTTATCCAGGAATGCTCTGAGAGGATGCCTGAGACAGAGGCCATGTGATTGCACCATCATTTGCAGCTGGTGTTCTGCATGCACAGGTCCCACATCTATGGATCTAATCAGATCAAAAACTTTAAAAAAAAAAATTATGTTACTATGTAGACCCCCTCCCTGATTCTTTCCCCCAGTACTGGGATTGACTCTAAGACCTCTAACAGGCCAGGCAAGAGTCTACCACTGAGCTGTCTCCCTGGTTCTTTTCTTTTTCAATTTTGTGACAAAGTCTTACTAAATTGTCCAGGCTGGAGGTCCTGAACTCACTGTAGCTCAGGCAGGCCATGAACTTGTGATCATCCTATCTCAGCCTCCTGAGTAGCTCGGATTACAGGCCACAAAGGCCTGACTAGGCAGACATTTTTTCCCATTATATAAACACTAGTTTATTTACATGCCATTCATACTGCATTTGGTATTCTGAGCAGTCTAGAGATGGCTTGGAGTGTATGCATTTGCATAGGTTTTGTGCAAAAGAAAGGATTTGAGCATTTTCTAGCTTAGGTATCTGAAAAAGGTTTCTGGACTCACACACCCATAGTCTGAGAGATGGGTATGTTCATGCAAGGGAAAATCAGTTGAGGATCATGTTGGGGACACTACTTCATTATGTAATGGGGAAAAACAAAAGTCACTTCTGCTCCGGAAAGTGGCACTCTGCCACCTCCTCTGTATCCTATTGGCTGCAGACCAGCCCTAGTTCACTGTGACACAGGGAGGCTCAGGGGGATAATGCTGAGGGACTCTTGCTTCAGAGGCTGGCTGGACTGCACACCCTACTTCTCTGACTTCCTGTCTCCTGTGAGATCTGTCTTTTCTACTGCTGTGATAAAACACCATGACGAGGTAACATAGAAAAGGGTTAAATGGGCTTACAGTTTCAGAGGGTTAAGAGTCCACAATAGCAGAGTAAAGGCCTGGCAGCAAAAACAGCTGAGAGATAACTTGAAGATAGCACAAATCTTTGAAACCTCGAGTCTACCCCATGACACACCTTCTCCAAGATCTCCTAACCCTTCCCCAACAGTTCACCAACTGGCAACTAAGTACTCAAACATAAGAGCTTTTGGACGCCATTTTTACTCAAACCATATCTTCTCAAGTCATCATAGGCTTCACTTGTTTCCTTCAATTTTTGTTTTAGGCCCCACCATGAAACTGAAACGGCTCACAGTTCTGGAGAAGTACAAAGACATCATCGACTCCTTTTACCAAGAGCAGAAACAGTAGTCAGGGGCCATGCTCCTGCCAACTGCTGGAGGGAGACGGCCTGGTGTCTCCCCGCCGGGATGCAGGAGCCTCTGACAAGCGGGTTTCACCCCTAGTTCAGGGCACAGCACTGATATCTCCAGTACTAAGGTACCACTGCTCCTGCTCAGGTGTCAGAGACCACTCTCCTTCTGAAAGAGCAGACTGTTATTTTAGCCTCAGTCCAGGCAGACTTACAAGGTTCTAGTCCTCGGAACAGGTCTACCAGGGCTGGCTGCTGGAGAGGGAAAAGGTGACAGCCCCATTACTAATGTGTGCTGCAGAGACAGCAGTCGCAGCTTGCCTAATGGCCTCACTTAACTCTGGCATCTTCTTGGACGCTAGTACCAGGCTCTCCTCCACTTTAAACACAATAGGCTTGATGCTTAACAAACTGCTCCTGCCTATGTGGCTGTATTTAATGTGTAATTTTGAGTATTAAACCTTTTAACAGACCTGCAACAAGTACCTTGTGTTTTTTGTCAACTGGGCAGGTGGGACAGAGCGTGAACAGTTAACCCACGGAAGTGAGAGTTAACCATTAGTGTATCATTAGTGGCCTACAATACACAAAGGTGCAAGATGGGGTCAGGTGGAACGTTCCAGTTAAAGCAGCCAACTCTATTACCACCTATTACAACAAGCTAAGCCAAAATGCCTTAAGGCACCTACCTGACCAGGAAAGAGGCAGAGAATGCAAACATCTCAGCAGTTTTTAAATTCTTTATTACTGTGAACCCAAAGCCACTGGTAACTAGAACAATCCAGTAAGACAGAGAAAGCAGCAGTTGAAAGTAAAATACAGATTTTAAATCTGAATAAGAGCTTTAAAAATGACCCAGATGGGGAGATCTGTTGTTAAGAAATCCCCTTGTGACCTGGGTACATTATACAAAGCCATGGGTTTGCAAACTGGTACAAGGGCTGAGGGAAGACAGCTTAACTTTGGTGTGGGCCAAAGAGTAGCTTCATGCTGTGGTGCAGAGCTGAGGGAGGGTAGGGATAGGAAGCTGAGGGTCAGAAGCTAGTAACACGAGCCCCAGTCTGGGCTGAGTCAGCTCTGCCTCTGCAGTGGGGTCTTTTGTGGGTGCTACTGGGGCAGATGGCAGTGACTGGGTGTTCTAGGGGAAGTGAAGGGGCAGCTATGAAATATAAATCATAGCCAGCATCCCACGGTCCTCGACTACAGCTGAGAGAGGTAGCCAAGCCTTTCCAGTGTCACCTGCAGCACCAGCGGAGTGTGGCTTCCTCCCAGGGCCACACAGGAGTCATTTGCAGTAGCTGGCTCCCCAACTGAGGGGCGAGTTCAGGGGTTCAAATGCTTTCTTACAATGTGTCTTCTAAAGAGGAATGATCTCCCTTAATTAAGAGTTCTCCCAAAAAAATAGTGAATCTCAAGATAACAAAATAATCTAATACACAGGGCATCTGGGGCTTTGGCTCAAGGATTACCTATACGTTATTAACAAAATTACATCGTCCATTATATATTTCTTGGAGCTTACATTTTTATTAATAATTCATGTACAGGACAAATATTTTTATTTTCCATATTGCTAAGAAATATACCATTTTTGCTGTGAACTTTCCTAAGAAATTCCTTTTGAGCCCATTTAGTTCTAGAATAATGTTATCTTGTGCGATTGTTAAAACCCTGTTTAATTCTCAGTATGTTTTCATAAACCAAAAAACAGGGCTTTTGTTAAAAAGTTAAATATTTTCTCTTATTAATTCTGTATCATAATATTTACAGTTGAGGAAAAACTACTTTGCCTGAAGTGTAAAATGGGTAACAATGGTAAATGATACAGTTCACTTACAGTTTACAAAAAAAGGTTTACCAGATAGACAATAAATACAACAAGCACTTGGGAAAACCCAATGCAGGCCGGAGCCTTCATGTGCATCTGTTGCAAGGGTTTTGTTAAGAAAAGGCCGGATTTGAAAATGTACTCTGTCAAGAAGCAAGCAAACCAATGGCGGGCGTTCTCGAGGAGGATTCCAGGGTATCCTTCTGAAGTGACTGACAGCAGCAAATCCACCTGCAGAGGTGCTAATCTAAGTCCTTTACTCGGCGGCAGATTTCTTCTGTGAAGTCAGAGCACTTAGCGTTGCCTCCCAGGTCTTTTGTTAAGCTCTGAGGAAAGGAAAAAGCAAAATTAAACATCCATCACCACTACACTAAATTAAGCAAAGATAATTTCACTTAAAGCACTCAGTGAAATAGGAACTGAGCAAGGTACCTGCCTAATGATGTCCAAGAGAGGTCCCATTACACACTATCTACCTACCATAGGAGGCCTGGGGAAAACCCGTGAGGTGTGAACCCCAAAACACTGCCAAGTCAGGCATGATGGTGCACTGCTATAATCCCAGCACTGAGAGGCTGAGGCAGGAAGACTCTTGCAAGTTCAAAGCCAGCCAGGTCTATACATCGAGTTCCAGGCCATCCAGGACTATACAGCAGGACCCTGTCTCAAAACAACTCAGCACTGTATTTGAGAAGGTGCAGCAAAGAGACTACAGAAACGGCCGCTCCATTACGGGAATGTTTTCATTGTGAGTAACAAAGAGGAAAGGATCCAGAAGCATCTGGAAGATTCGAGCAGAGAAAAAAAAGACATACTGGACATGTCCAGGGCTATCTTTGAGAGACATGGGAGAGCAGGAGAGAATAGCAGAAACAGCAAGAGAAAGAATAGCAGCAGCGCGAGAGGGAACGCGATAGGGAGGTGAGAGGGCCCAGACGCTACTGTGAGGGCTTTGTAATGTACAGCATGGACTGATATGTAACCACAGAGCATGTCACAATGGAGAGCCGTATGTCCTTTCTGCCAGAGGCAAGAGAAATGACTCTTTCTGGAGAGAGAAGAAGTTTCACTAGTTCCCAAGAAATACTGGATTTTCATCTAACCACCAGAAGTTCTACTGTAGTCCAGCCTGAGTTCATTTCTGCATATACAGACTGCCTGAGAGCTAACAGACACCTCTCAAGGATAAGGCCTTTCTGAGGAGCAGGGAGTATTCCAGAATTTACCCTTTGCTCAAACTATTACTGGAGAAAATACTGGTTGGTTATGACAGTCAAATGAAAGCAAATCTAAGTAAAACATCTGAGGGGAAATTTTAAAGCTCAAAAAAATTTGTAAGACACGTTCTGATCTATTTTGGTATTTGGAGGCAAATAGCATGAAAACATTTACACAGCTAACTCCTAACTTTAGGAGAAGTCTCTACTGTAGCCAATCTGTTTTCTACCAACTCATTTCCTCTTCGCTGCAAACATGTTGAGTTCCCTCCTGTAGACTAGCTACATGCTGCAAAACACCCTGTGTAATCAGGCATCTTTCTGCTCGGCTCTAACACAGGCTTGGTATAAATAACAAGGTCTCATATCCACTAAATGATGTCAGGCTATTAAAAATATGTTTGCACTCCTTATGTGTTGGCCATAAGAAGTAATTCCTAGCTCTAACTTTCAGAAGGGTCCAGCTATGAGGCACTATGTTAAGATCATACTAACACCAGATTGCATACTAACACACCAGGCCAGCAGGATGCGCTTGTGCCTTTATCTGGCTCTCATGTTTTCCACTGCAGACTGCTGCCCATCAGTGCCTCTTTACTCTTTCAGAGGAAATATTCAGATCCTCCCACCGAAAAAGGCATACATGAACACATTCCTAACTTAAGCTCAATCTGGGAGTCCACATTAAGAATCCCTGTTTAACATCAAATCTTTCAGGGCTCTATTTCCTTTCTATGGAAGAAACACCATTTACCCAGTTTACAGTGGTCTAGATTACAGATACCTTTCCATCCTTAATAGTAGCAAAACACGCAGCCTCGATTTTGGCTGCGTGGTCAAAGAGTCCCATGTGGCGCAGCATCATCACGGCACTCAGCAGAAGGGCGGTGGGGTTGGCCATGTCCTTGCCTGCAATGTCCGGGGCTGTTCCATGAACCTATGGCAGTGTAAGAAAACAGCATCAGCAGGAGGGAGACGGGAGCAGGCAGCCCTTCTTGGTCTTAGCATGCGCCCAGCATGCACCAAGTTCTGAGCTCAATCCCCAGCACCAACAAAAATGAAATGACAGCACAGACTCTTGAAGAAGTGAAAAATGGTGTGGACAATCCACGGACACATGTGAAAAACGGTGTGGACAATCCACGGACACATGTGAAAAACGGTGTGGACAATCCACGGACACATGTGAAAAACGGTGTGGACAATCCACGGACACATGTGAAAAACGGTGTGGACAATTCACGGACACATGTGAAAAACGGTGTGGACAATTCACGGACACATGTGAAAAACAGTGTGGACAATTCACGGACACATGTGAAAAACAGTGTGGACAATTCACAGACACATGTGAAAAACGGTGTGGACAATCCACGGACACATGTGAAAAACGGTGTGGACAATCCACGGACACATGTGAAAAACGGTGTGGGCAATTCACGGACACATGTGAAAAACAGTGTGGACAATTCACAGACACATATGAAAAACAGTGTGGACAATTCACGGACACATGTGAAAAACAGTGTGGACAATTCACTGCCACATCTTAGAAGTAAAATAAAGCTGTGAAGAAACAAAGAGCTAATTTTTGAGGGCAAAAATATGGGTGCCAACCAAGGAGACGGTTGGGCGAGGAAACACTTGCTGCACAATTTCACATCTCCAAAGCCCACAGAGAAGCAGGATGTGGAGCAGCAGGGTGAGACTATGGTGCAGACGGTGGAATCCCAGGGAGCACGTGGGCTAGCTAGCCTGTTTGCAGCAGAAAAACAGATCCTGCCTCAAACAAGGTGGGAAGAACCAACACTCTGACCTCCACACACACAAGCATGGCAGCACACACATGCCTACAGAGTCTGTTTCTCTCTCTGCCATACACATACGATATACACATACACATAAAAAATTGTGGGTCAATAATATTTTCCAGTAGATTCTGGTAACATCTGAAAGTGAAGGAGGCACATAAAAAGTGTCAGGCCAGACATGAGGTAGCCTCCTGTCTCCAGTGTGAGGTTAGTCTGAGTAACAAAACTCCTCAAAATATATAAATAAGCAGAAATATATGGAGAAAAAGAAACAAACCAGTGTTATATAAAAAATAAAAGCTGTGGGATTGGAGAGATGGCTCAGTGGTTAAGAACACTGGCTGTTCATACAGAAGACCAGAGTTCAATTCCCAGCATCTACATGGCAGCTCACAACTGTCTGTAGCTCCAGTTCCATGAGATCAGACGCCCTCACACAGACACAACAACAATACACAGGAAAAGAAAAAAGAAAAAACAACAAATAATCATTTATAGATAGATGGACAGATAGATAAATTAAAAACTGGGCATGGTAACACATGACTTTAATGGCAGCACTCAGGGAAACAGGTAGGTGGCGCTCTGAATTTGAAATCAGCTTTGTCTACACAGCAAATGAAATGCCAGGCATATTTTGAGACCTTGTCACAAAACTTAAGACAAATACAATAAAAAAAAAAACAAAGTCTAATTTCTAAGACAATGTGCAAAACTGCAGTTAAGAGCCTGTGTATAGACTACAGTGAACCCAACAATGGGCCAAACGCTACTCTCAGCTGCACAGGTGCATGTATGGGCAGAGTGCTCCATGAAGCCAAGGGCTTCCCAGAGCAGGATATAAGCTGACTAAGGAGAGATAGGACGTGCAGAACAGTGAACAAGGGGCAGGATCAGGTGGATGAAGGTTCGAGTTAGCCATGAACTCTAGCAATAAGGACTCTAGAGAGACGAGTTAAGACTGACAGGAAACAGTGGCCTGAGATGAGAGTCTTGAAAAACTGAAAGCTTGACCGGGCAGTGGTGGTACACGCCTTTAATCCCAGCACTCACAAGGCAGAGGCAGGTGAATCCCTTTGAGTTCGAGGCCAGCCTGGTCTACAAGAGCTAGTTCCAGGACAGCTAGGACTTTCATGAGTTTGATGCCAGCCTGGGCTATACAATGAGACATGAATTCTGTGTAGGTGTTAGGGTCCTTACCGATTCAAAGATGGCAACACCATTGGCTCCAATGTTGCCACTTGGAGTCACACCAAGACCTCCAATCAGACCTGCACACAGATCACTGGGGACATAAGAGGACATTGTGAAAAAGAAAGCAATTCACCTAGCACCCAGATTTTAGTGTTCAGATATGATAATCCACTAGAGAAAAGCAGAGGTCCTTGGAGAAGTGGCTCATTCCAGGCATCAAGGTCAGAAATGCACATAAGCCTGGAGCAGCTTCCTGTGCCACAGTAAGGCAAGGCTCAAAGGGCAGGCCCAGCCCAGGACATAGGATCCATGCACAGTCAAGACGACCTGCACGAGTGAGGAACTCACCAGCGACTAAAAGAGAAAACCAGGAGTACACATGCTGATGGAGGCAATTAGTGACACAGCTCAGACCCCGCCTCAAAATTAAAACAATAAAATTTGAAATACAGTATAATTTCCCGATAATATGCAAAGCTCCAGAGGTGAAGGCATATATGCAGACTCAGAGAAGACAAGCTGTAGCCTCTCAACAGAACACCTCATAAGAAGTGTAGAAGAATGGGCTTCAAAAGTCAACATCTCCCAACATCCCAAGGGGAGGAGGGAAGAATCCAAAGAAGAAAGGTATGCTAGAGAAAGAGCTTGAAAGATTTAAGTACTCAGTACAGGGGGCTTCCTTCTACCATTACAGTAAGATTTTCGTCAGTCTGAGATTATGTCAACAGTGACTGGGGCTGAAGGAGAAGCTCCATGACAGCTTAGCACAAGGGAGCGGAAAGAAGAAAGGGGACTTTGTGATAATGACCACCAATCTAGCTAGCTGTGCAAGTAACAAAATACACTGAAATGTATTAAATAGCTTTTAATACATAACTGAGAACAGAAAGCCATGGTTCACTTTAGGATGTTTATATAAAAACTATAGGTCAAAAATAAAAAGGGCAGTCAGACTTACCTAAGGATGTCTCCATATAAGTTTGGCATGACAAGAACATCAAATTGGGATGGGTCTTGCACCATCTACAAAGAATAAGTTGTACATTTAGCAATTATAATCTGCATACCGTGAATACACAGTATGCACCATAAAAAGCAACCAGTAAGCATCAATGCATACGTAGATTTAAACATACAGTATAAAGGTACTTACATTTAAACATACGGTATCAAGATACATCTCATTGAATTTAATATCTTTACAGTTCTCTGCAACTTCCCTGCATTTCTGCAGAAAAAGCCCATCTGACATCCGCCTGTATTTAATAAAATACATAATAAATTGTTTAAAATGAAGACTTGCAGCAAGCAAAGAATCGAATCAAATCAAAGAAAAGTTCAAGAAAGTTAAGTTCCAAGAGGCCGGAAGATGGCTCAGTCACGGAAATGCACCCACAGAAAAACTGTCATACCAGTTAGGGATGCAGACAACAAGAGTCAAGCAGTGAGCTCCAGGTCAGTGACAGACTCTGCCCCTAAGGATGACACCGTGGTTGTTCATCATACACACACACTCAGGAAAGAAAGCCCAGTGTGGTAGCACATGCCTTCAATAGCAGCACTAGGAGGCAGAGGTGGTGGATATCTGTGAGTTCCAAGCCAGACAGGGATACATAGTGAGACTCTGACTCAAAAACAAAACAAAATAAACAAACAAATAAGTTCCAGAATTCAAATTATCTGATTTCAATTACAGTATAATTATTTCTTGGGCAGTTAATAAGTTGGGAGTTGGAAAGTTTTCAGATCCATATGGGTGCACAAAAGTGTAAAAACAAGAATAATCAAATTTTTTTTTATTTGGCAGGGCCCTTATTTTTGTTTTTTTGTTTGTTTGTTTGTTTTGTTTTTCAAGACAGGGTTTCTCTGTGGCTTTGGAGCCTGTCCTGGAACTAGCTCTTGTAGACCAGGCTGGCCTCGAACTCACAGAGATCCTCCTGCTTCTGCCTCCCGAGTGCTGGGATTAAAGGCTTGTGCCACCACCTGCAGTTTTTTTTCAAAGACAGGGTCCCATGCAGCTAAGGATGGCCTTGAACTTGGTATGTAGCTAAGGCTGGCCTCAAATACCCACAGCTGGGAGTATAGGTACATATGGAACATGCCCTGGCTCATATGAAAAATGCTTTAGGAGGGTAACTGTTAGTTAAACGGTTTCCTGCTGTGCAGGTTCAGTCCTTTCTAAGGAAGTCAAGTCCTTGTCCAGTCAGAGGAGCCTTTAACAGACAGGGCTTGAGGCCTCACCTGCCAGAGAAATCCTCTGACTGGATCTGCCCTATTTTAAGCCCTGAGCACATGGCACTTCAGAAACACCCCTGCTCCCCCACTTGGGAAATATGAACTGCATGGCCTCTGCTAACCTAACGTCTTCTCCAGCTTCCTTCTGATACCTCAGCTACATTTAACTTCCAGGACATGAATTCCTGGCCCGCTTCATTTGTTCCTCTCATTTCCCCAGGACAGACCAAGGGAGAAAACGCCACTCTGATTGGTACAATGTTCTTTTCGAAACTCTGGGGTGCAGAGAGAGAACAAGCTGGAGATTAAGTCCTGGAAGCTCCACCCCCACAGCAAAGCAAGTTCAGCCCCTCCACGACTCACATGATGTTGGCTTTGTGCACTGCTGTGACGTTGCTCCGGTGATTGTTCCGAGCATACTCGAAGGCAAACTCTGCAATGCGCTTGCTCGCCTCTTCTGTGATGAGCTTGATGCTCTGCACGACACCATCAACAATCTGAAAGAGAGGAAGCCATGCTTCACTGGACGTGCTGTGGCATCACTTCGGTACCGCCAGTTTCAAAGTACAGACCACAGCCGGGAGATGGTGGCGCACACCTTTAATCCCAGCACTCGGGAGGCAGAGGCAGGTGGATCTCTGTGAGTTTGAGACCAGCCTAGTCTACAGAGCTAGTTACAGGACAGGCTCCAAAGCCACAGAGAAACCCTGTCTTGAAAAACCGAAAAAAAAAAAAAAAAAAAAAAAAGAAAACCTTCTCCCCCCAAAAACAAACTAAAACAAACAAACAAAAACAAAACTCTGAGATGAAGAAATGAACGTACCACATGCTCAATTCCACTGTACTCTCCTTCTGTGTTCTCTCGGATGGTGACAATGTTTACATCTGTATAAGGGGTTTTATAACCTTCAATGGAGACACACGGCCGGACATTGGCATAAAGGTCAAATGTCTTACGGAGCAATAGATTCATAGATGGATGGCCAGCTGCTATTGGGGTCTTTAGTGGGCCTGTAAGGAAGAATAGTCACATGACAATAGGATATACTTGGTCTCACAGGGAACCCACTAACTCACCTGGCTTCTGTAAAATGTGTTCTGGCTTCAACTTCGCCCCTCCCTTAGACCATCTCAGGTCAAGAAAACAGTTCCATGGGAGAGCAAATAAAGAAAGAAAAAGATTCAAGAGGAGGAACAAATCCTCTAGGGAGGTTTCTGGGATATGGCCTGCATTTCCTGTCCTGAGAACGTCTGAGGACCAACACTGCATCAGAAGCCTAGTATCTGCTGAACCTCAGTGCTCAAAAGGGAGGGATGCTTACAATTAAAAGAAAAAAAAAAAAAAAAAACAACCCCAGAGAAATAACTTGGCCTAAGCTTACCAGCCAGTGGCCCACAAAAGATGGACCTGAACATGGTTTAAAGCCTGTGCCAAATTTCAAACTATCATGTGCTAATTATTCTGAATCATGGCCTTAAGCATGTATAAAGATAATAAAAACATTAAAAGTCTGACTAGAGGTAAATGGAGTTAAAAATAACAGATACAGTAAAGTTGGTATTGGCCAGCAATACTTTAATGTTGTTACTAGAGTCTTAAATGTCCCAGGGCTGAAGAGATGGCTCAGAGATTAAGAACACCAGTGGCTCTTCCAGAGGTTCTGAGTTCAATTCCCAGCAACCCACATGGTGGCTCTCAACAGTCTATAATGAGATCTGGTGCCCTCTTCTGGCTAATAGGCATATATGGAGGAGACAGAACACTGTATACATAATAAATAAATAGATCTTAAAAGAGAGAGAGAGGGAGAATGAACTTTTGCCAGGTGGTGATGGTGTACACCTTTAATCCCAGCACTAGGGAGGCAGAGGCAGATAGATCTCTGTGAGTTCAAGGCCAGCCTAGTTTATAGACAGAGTTCCAAGGACAGGCTCCAAAGCTACACAAAGAAACCCTGTCTGAAAAAAATCAATCAAACAAACAACAACAACAAATGTCCCAAATAAGAAATAATCATCTCAGGCCAAGAATATACTTCCATGGTAGAACAAATAAAGAAAGAAACATCTAGAGATGCATGACTGTGATTCCAGCACTCAGAAGGCTAAAACAGGAAGAATCTCAAGTTTAAAGCTAACCTTGTACATAAAACAAGTGCTAGGTCAGCTGGGCTATACCATGAGACCCAGCCTCACAAACATAAAACATTCAATAAATAAACCTTAGATACTTAGGTACCTTAGATACTTCATAAAAGGAGCGCTTTACTTTTGATAGACTGTCAGGTTGTACTTGGCGGACATGCATGTACTCTCAAAACAGAATGCCTGGGAACAACCAAAGCCTCCTCTCCACTGTACCTTTCAAGCCCATCTTGTTCTTATCCATGGACTCTTTGGCTTCTGGAGGGATCATCCACTTTCCTCCTGGTCCTTGAATGGCAGTGACATTCCGCTCCTCCCATTGAATAGGGGCCTACAAGTCACACAATAGCACAGTGTACTGAACACACTTGAATAACTCCGGCATTCAGACTACAATGATGGTGCATCAAGACTGGATGCAACTAGTAAACACATGGACCATAAGGTCCTAAAAGTCCCTTAGTGTGATATTCACTAGTGTGCCGCAGGGATTCTCTGCTTTACTCTGGCCCAGCCATCACATCCAGCTGCCACCTGCTCACTTATTTTCTTCACAAGGACTCTTAAGGTAACTATAATTAGATTAACATAAGAAGGGGGTATAAGGTTCACAGAAATGATTCATAGCACTAATAGATGGATGGATGAGCCTTGAAACCACAATGCTAAGAGCTAAAAGTCCACCAGAAAAGACCATGTATGAGTCTATTGATATGAATAGGTTATCAGATCTATAGAGAGAAAGCAAATGATTACCTGGAGCTGGGGCAGACCTAGAATGACTGCTACACATTATGGGTTACCTTTTTTGGTGATAAAATTGTTCTAAATTAGATGGTTTTTGTGTGTGGCTGCACAACTCTGAATATACTAAAAATCATTGGAGTGGATGGTACAGTTATTTGTAGATGCTTTTTTACTGTTGCAGTAAATATAGAAAGGTCAGATATCAGCTCTGGTGTTGGTTCTCACCTTCCACCGTATTAGAGACAGGGTCTGTTGCTGCTCACTGCTGCATATGCCAGGCTAGCCGGTCCTCTCACCTCACAACAGAAGGGCTGGGACTGCAGACACATGCTGCAGCATCCAGCTGAACTCAGGCCCTCACGCTTGCACAGCACTTTACCCACAGCCAACTTCCCGGCCCTGCACTGTACCATTTTAATGAGTGATGTGAATAGTATGTGAATTATATCTTAATAAAACTGTCCAAAGAACAAGAAACTACCTATGAAAGTCCTGGTTTAAAGCACAAACTCATGTTCCCTTCTCCCTCTACCTGTCACATGAGAGCTGACATCTGCCAGTCAGCACACTGTCTGCACACAGCCAGACAGAGAAGCATAGAAAAAGATGTGGACCTTGTTCAGAAGGAGCTTACAAGCATTATCTCATCTGCAGGAATTTCCATTAGAAACTCACATTTGAAAAAAGAGAGTTAATATAATTTCAATAAATTTCATTCTTCAACTCATGGCTTTTTTTTTTTACACTACACAGTTCTAACAACAATAAAAAGCCAAGTTACAGTCTTAAGTCCCCCAAACAAAAATTTCTTAAGATATCTACCCAAACTGAAAGTTGGGCTGTAGGAATAATATTCCATGCTTGACGGCAACACCAGAACAGAAAAAAGGCATAATTCAGTGGTAAGTGTTATAATTTATTTAAAAATGCAGTGAAGAGAAGTCATACCATGTAACATGGCTCACATAGGAGGTTTAATAGAAGAGAGAGAGAGAAGGGGCAGAGAAGGGGACAGAGAAGGAGACGGGGGTGGGGGGGAGCCGAGACTGGTTCCTGGGGACAAGGGTGGCAGAAGAGAAGGAGAGAGAGGGAGAGAGAGGGAGGGAGGGAGAGAGGGAGGGAGGGAGGGAGGGAGAAATGGGTAATGGGCAAGGCCCACCTTTTAAAAGGGAACTTAATGGATGTGCACAAGAGGTGCTCTTAGCGGCTGCAGCTGAGGTTGTTTCCTGTAAGGATCCCAAGGGCAGGCCAGTGCAGATGCCTGAATACTAACAAACATTCCTCCCTCTTAACTTAAAAAGGTGAGGAGTTAGAAAGGGGTAGCAGGTGAGACGGGGATGAGGACACCGTGTTCTCGAGACTGCTTCCTGTTGACCTAAGGGGTATAGACCATATTTGGGGGACCTGAGAAATCTGGGGTTCGTCACATCCTAGGGTAGATAGCTATTTCATTTCACTGTCCGTGCCCTGTGGAGCCGTTTGGTGCCTCTTGGACCTGGTAAAATACTTTTCGAGGTGGATCCAAGTGGACTCCCTGGAGCTCACAAGAACTGAAAGCAGCTGTTCCTTTCCCATCACCACAGCATCACCCTGACACCCTCTTTCTATCTCATTTATCATAAGACACAGTGGTTGACGACTGAGGACAGTCAAGAGTAAAAAGTGAAACAGAACAAATTTGTGCCCAACTAGTAAGGCTGTCTCCTGAGAAGGCACATAAAAATTATGGGGAAAGATCACCAGGGCCCAATGGGAACAGGAATTGAGGAAATAAAAAGAAAGGGAAAGCCAGTGTGTGCCGAGCAAGAGGAAGCTGGCTTCTCCATCTGACCTGCACGATGCAGCAAATGGACGGGACATTTGGAAAGGGAGACCAGACAGACACTAGCAGGTCTTAGAACAAAGAAAAAGAAAGTGAAGAATTCTTTCTCGATTTCCCTACTGCCTGGTTCGAGAAATACTGAGGCCAGATGATCTGAAAGGAGTGGTCAGTAGGTCTCCAAAGGATACCTCAATGGGAATGAGGAAGTATGACACAGTTCCCTTGAGTGACATAGAGAAGTCAGACCCAAGGGTCTGCAATTCCTAGCATCCCAGGAATTCAGAGAGGATCAGATTAAGTAGGCTCAGGCTGTCCCAAGTGTTGTCACACAAGAAAAGGGGCCAAGGGCTCTGAGCCCAAGAGAGACACAGTCACCTGGTACCAGGACTTTGAGAAAAGCCAGAAGGCGAGGTGAGGACTGTGCTTGACAAATGAAACCTCACATCCAGGGGAATAATGGTCAGAGGCAGGTAGCCCCACCAGAGACCCAACTGCCAATACTGAATGGAAGGCAAAGCTGCCAGTGAACGAGATTTGTTGTAGGTGAAAGAGAGCAAATTAGAAAGCAAATTTGTTGCAGGTGGAAAAGACAAGAACAGAAAGCAATATCTAAGGGGTATTTGGACGAGATCTGACTACAAATGCAGATGAGTTTAGAAGCCCTTAATTTGGGCACTAAGTGCAAAAGTTGAAGGTATAGGCGATGCCAAAGTTCCCATGAATGGGGCAGATAAGTGAGACCCAAGGTCTGTAATTCCTATCTTCCTAGGAATTCAGAGGGGGTTGATTTTGAGAAGTCACAGGCTGCTCAGTAATTCATCAAACACAGAGCAGGGGCCAAGGGCTCCAAGCCCGAGAGAGCCGTGGTTGCCTGGTACCAGGGTTTAACAAGGCTAAGAAGATGAGAAATCACACTTGAGAGATGAGTCCTAATTTGTGGGAAATGGCCAGAGGTGGAGAAAAGGGGGCCCACCAATCATGCCAATGTCGGATGGAGGAGCCCAGTGATCCATTCGTTGGAGAAATAAGGCTGTCCTATGAGGAGTGGGTTCCAGACTCCCAGCATGCCTCAGACTGCCGGTGGACAGGAGGAAGCACAGGAAAGTCTTTCCCGGTCAGGGAACCAATGTTGTAATTTATTTAAAAACCCCATGAAGAGAAGTCACACCATGCAACATGGCTCACATAGGAGGTTTATTGGAAAAGGAGAGAGAAGACAGAAAGGAGGATAGAGAAGGGGACAGAGAGGGGGGCAGTGACTGGTCCCTGGGATAAGAGTAACAGAAGAGAAAGAGAGAGAGAAAGAGACAAGAAGTGGACAAGACCCCTTTTAAAAGGGAATGTAGCAAACGTGAACAGGAGGTGCTCTTAGTGGCTGCAGCTAAGGACACATCCTGTAAGGACCCCAAGAGCGGGCCAGTACAAATGCCTGAATACTAACAACAAGGATTCCTGCTTAGCATGTGCAAAGCCAAGTTTAATCTCCAACACACCAAAACTATAATACATGAAAAAGCTTCTTTCGAAAATCGCCTATATAACTTCTAAAGAATTTTCTGTTAGATACAGTAAGGCAGGCAGGTGAGTGGGCAAGATTTAAACACCTTAGTCCCAAGCAGGGTTTAAAGAGTCACGAGTACTGCAGTGCTATCTGATTACAACTATCCATGACAGTGACAGCACCAAGACAGGCATGATTAAAGGGACAATCATCCAGCTCTCAGGAGGCTGAGGCTTGAACACTACAAATTCAAGGCCAGCCTAAGCTGCACAGTGAGCTCTAAACCAGTCCAGGCTTGAGAGTGGGACTGTCTCAAAAGTAAACAGGAGCTGGAGAAACAGTTCAGTGGCTTAGATCATCTGTTGCTCTTGCAGAGGACCCAGGGCTTAACTTCCCATATTCACATGATGGCTCACCACCATCCATCCACAACTTCAGTTCTAAGGATCCAACAATTTCTTCTGGCTCCACAGGAACCAGGCAAGCATGTGATATACATACATACTTGCAGGCTAAACACTCTTATGTACAAAACAAATCTTTAAAAATGGTAAATAAAAGCCGGGCGGTGGTGGCGCACGCCTTTAATCCCAGCACTCGGGGGGCAGAGGCAGGCGGATCTCTGTGAGTTCGAGGCCAGTCTGGTCTACAAAGGGAGTTCCAGGACAGGCTCCAAAGCTACAGAGAAACCCTGTCTCGAAAAACCAAAAAAAAAAAAAAAAAAAAAAAAAAAAAGGTAAATAAATAAGACCACCTTTTTGGAGATGGTCTCACTAGGTAGCCCTGGCTGGTCTGGAACTTGCTACATAGCCAAAGCTGGCCTTAAATGCAGAAATTTGCCTGTCTCTGCCTCCTAAATGTTGGGATTAAGGCCTGGACAACCACATTCAGCTTTAAAATAATTTTATTCATTTATTTACTTGGATGCACTTATGTATGTTCATGTGGGGAGTGTGTGCATGCCACAGTATGGGTGGAGGTCAGAGGACAACTATCTAGAGTAGGTTTTCTCTTCCCCATGCAGGTGCTGGCGACTGGGCTCAGGTCACTAGGCTGGGCTGTGAGCACCTGCGACTGGGCTCAGGTCACCAGGCTGGGCTGTGAGTGCCTTTACTCACTGAGTCATCTCATAGTCCTAATTTTTTTTTAAGTAGAAAATTTGTGGAGACTATTTAACAACAGACCCCACAAACTATATAGAAACTTAAAACAATTCATCTTGGCTAAGAGAGCCTCTGTGGAGTACCTTTAAGCGAATTTTAAAAGCACTTACTTTGGCAGCATCAAAAATCTTCATAACTGAGGCTGAGATTTCTGGGCCAATTCCATCTCCTGGAATTAAAGTTACTGTCTGAACCTGAACAGGAAAAATCATTGGGAAAATAGTAAGGATTGGTTTTTAAATTTTTTAAAAAAGAGTATCACTCACAGAAAAACTCACTTTCCCAGGTATGTTGGAAAGACCCAAATGCTTTAAAGAAACAGACAAAACCTCCCACTGCGATCATGACAGTGGAGGAGAAACCAACTCTATGATACTCCATGTCTCTGCTCTCAAATGAGTTTGGAAGTTTAAATAGTAATGCAAATTATGCTCTGCAATAAAACAAAAATAAACTACCAAGCATACTTCCTGACTTGTACTTCTTTTCAGACAAGCTCCAATGACTGACTAGTTCAGGTCTGTAAATCCCAAGAGAGCAACCATCTCAGCATGGCTAACTAGCTACTCCTCATGAAAGTCCAGTTTCAGTCTGTGGAATGCTGGGAAGTTCTCAGGAAACAGTCAGGCTCATAAAACTACAACATGTTTCCAGAACTCCAGAGGTCTGTTTAAACCCCCCGAGAAAATCAGACTTCATCTCTAGAAGCTTCTACTTTCCTTGTTTCTCTATAACACTGGCTACCTTGTATGGTCTCAGCATGGGATGTCATAGGAACCCATACCGTCATCAGACCCTAAGGCCCATGAGTGTGTGTGGTGTGACATCAGTTACGTCAACTCCAAAGGCTCTGGACAACAGCAAGCGAGCATCTAACCATGAGTGGAATGTGTCAGAAGGAAAAATGGGAGGATCTGAGACTTGTTCAGACCCCTCTTCATTGGCAACTACAGGTCTAGTTTTTCAACTACACAGTTTTTTTAAAAAAAATCACTAATTAAGGAAGAAGAATGAGACAAATATGATAAAATACACATGTATGACATTCTCAAAGAATTAACGAAAACATTATATATATCATAAATTATATATATCATAAATATATATATATTTATATATATCATAAATTTATTGTTTAAAATCACTATTTCAGCTTTCCCTTACAATGACACCTGGACAGGTTGACTAATTATTTCTCAAGTTTTACATAGAGCTGAATCAATCATTTTTAAAATTAATATATCCTCTTGATCTGTTAAAAATAACCTCATCGACCAACCAGGCTAATATACCCTAGAGATTAAATAACAGTAGAGAACCATGATTGTCTCACCCATTTCCAAGTGTGCTGGGTCTTTCCTTCTGTCCACTTTGGTGTTGAGGATGTGCATGCAGGCAAGTGCTCTACCACAGAACTTTACCCCTTTTTCCTTTGTATTTTGAGACAGGTTTAAGTTTCCCAAGCTGGCTTTCAACTCTCTCTGGAACACAGGCCCTGCATTTTTTTCTGACCCTCCTGAGCAGCTAGGATCAAAAACCTATACCATCAAGTCCAGCTTCAGAATGGTTTTGAAATACTGACTTGGTTATTCTTGAGCTTGAAATGAAAGTCTTATTCTATATTTTTAAAAACTTTTATCAGTTTTTTGAGAATTCCATACAACGTGTTTTGCTCATATTCACCTCCCTTCCCCATCTCTCCCTGCCTTCCCCACCCATCCAACTTTGTGTCCTTTTTTTTCTTTTGACCCATCAAGACCAATTTGCAATGCTCAAATATTCTAGGATTTGTGGACTTCAAACGGAGTGTGGTCATCTGACCAAGGCCTATAATCTAATCAGAGAAAACTGACTCTCTCTCCCAACAGAATAACCACCAATCACTCCACAGCTAGAGGTAGGATTGTGTGCCCCACACCCCTCCCATGCTGGAATTTGGTCTGCTTTGGGCTTGCACTGGTCTTGTGCATGCATTCAGCTGCTGTGAGCTCATTTCTGCATTTTTGGCATAAGCAGGGCCAGAGGCTCCTTCTTCCTGTTCTCCCACATGTAATGCCATCTAAGAAGCTACTTTTCTTCTCCAGTACATCCAGCAAATAGAGGAAGAAATGTACTATGGTCTCATCACATTAATGGCATGAAATGTGATGTGGGAGTATAAGAATGAAGGAATTACAAAATCAAATCAGGTTCTATAAAAAGGGAAAAAATAATAAATAGGAAGTCACTGACACACAGTCTTGGAATGCTCCAAAAATGTGCCATCAGCTTTTCAAGCACAGAACTTTAAAGCCAGGAGTTCCAAAAACAGCAGATTTAATGGGCACTAGATGATCCACTAATACTGAGTCTACGGACTGCATACAGAGAGTATAGGTCTGCAGGGCCCAGAGAAGCGTCAAGATGTTCATAGATGATAACCAATCTACTGCTTTTAGGGAAGCTCAGAAAACAAAAATGCAAAGCAAAAGTTTTTGAAGCTTCTCAACAATTTTCTCTCAACTTGTATGTTTCTAAAAAATCATAAACCCTAAGTGTCTTAAGACACTAATGAGATTACAAAATAAAATAACAGCTTCAGGGTAACTTCTATTTTTATCCTGGCTCCTTGAAGATATTACTGGGACAGGCTTACATAGCCAGATGTAACAGACTTCTCCTCAATAGGAAAATGACATGAGATCTGTGTAATTGTCAGCCAATAATTTTAACATACATTAGAAGTATGGCCAATTCCCTTTAGCATTAAATAAATGAAGACGGAATGCTAAATAATAAATGTATTTGAGCATCTTTCTTGAGAAACTTCTAAAAGGAAAAGTAAAGACATAATTATACTCACAGCACCGGCCAAACCTCTTGTCACCTGTTTTGTATTGTGGAATGCACCCAGCAGCCGAGAGACCTACGTCAACACAACAGAGAAGTGTCATGCACAGAACTAAACACAAACACTGGAGAAGTCATTTTTGATAGGTTTCCTTGGAAGAACTCAAGTCTTTTTCTTTTTTTTTAACTTGGAGACTTTTCAGGAATAATTTTCTCAAATATTACTAGCTCAATGATGCTGAACTGAAAGGGCAGAACTACAGTTCTGTACTTCTTTCTTTGGGAGTTTATGTATGCGTGTGTAATATATTAGTGTATATATGCATGTGTGTACATGCGTGTGTGGTATATTAGTGTATATATGCACGTGTGTACATGTGTGTGTGGTATATTAGTGTACATATGCACGTGTGTACATGCGTGTGAAAGCCAGAGGCCACACCAGCTGTCCTCCTATCTTGGTTTTTGAGAAGGGTGAGCTCACTGAACTCACAGCTCACGAATTTAGGAAGAGCTGGCAGTGAGCTCCAGGAGATCCTCCTGTCTCAGCCTCCTTAACGCTGGAATTACAGTCATGTGCTGCCATCCAGCCTTTTTTGTTTTTAAATAAATTTATGTATTTTACATCCTGACCACAGTTTCCCCTCCCTCCTCTCCCCCAACTCCTCCACTCCTACTTCCCCTCCCAACCAGTTCCCCCTCCATTTCTGTTTAGGAAAGGGCAGGTCTCTGCTCAGTCTTTTTAATGTAGGTGCAGGAAATCTGAACTCAGGTCATCATGCTTGCAGGGTGGGCACTTTACAGACTGAGCCAAACCCCTCCCCTCCACACCCTCCCCTGCCCCCCACCCCTCTGCCAAGCTCAGCACTGAACTGTTTTTTTAAAGTCTGAATTTATAAGTGTAAACTGTCAAAAACTTTTGAAGACAAAATGGAACTACTCTTTTTTGCCTCAAATCTTAGTTTTCTCTAATGTTCTGGTTAGTTTTGTTAATCCTCTTGACCACCAGAGAAAGCCATATGCTCTAAGAAAATTATCACCAGGTTTAAAGCCAGCGGGGTCCTTAAGGAACCAGAGCACGGCTGCTATCCGAACTAATTCTGTAGATAGAAGGTCAAAGACCAGGATTTGCACCTGGGCGATGGTGGTGTACACCTTTAATCCCAGCATTTGGGAGGCAGAGGCAGGTGAATCCCTGTGAGTTCAAGGCCAAACCAAAAAAATAAATAAATAAATAAATAAATAAAGGCTGGGATTTGTCTAAGATCAGAGTAACCAATAAGCAAATTACTGAGTTCTTTTTTTAAAAATTGTTATTATAGAATTTTATGCATATGGGTGTTTTGCCTGCACACATGTACCTGGTGCCCACGGAGGTCTTCTGAAACTAGAGTTATAGACGGTTATAAGCCACCACATTGGAAATGGAACCCGGGTCCCCTGGAAGAGCAGCCAGTGCTCTTAACCACGGAGCCATCTCTCCAATAGCCAATCAGCAAATTAGAGACAATCTTGCTGGGCCTCTGGAACAGATCTGTGACGGTAGCTACGCAGTAAACTGAGGTAGGAGGTTCCAAGCCTGTCTGGGCTACAGGGAATCCTCAAGACTAACAAAGACAACTCAGCAAGACCCCATCTCAAAATTGCTCTTCGAGCAGATGAGGGAGGGGGACTTGATCGGGGGAGGGGGAGGGAAATGGGAAGCGGTTGCGGGGAGGAGGCAGAAATCCTTAATAAATAAATAAATAAATAAATAAAATTATAAAGGCAGCCTTCATCTCAGGCATTCAAGATACTTTTAAATAAAGTAAATAAAGCTAAAAAAAAAAACTAAGGAGGGCTGGGCACACAGTTCAGCAGACCACCTGCCTAGCATATACCAAACCCAGCACCACCAAAAGGGGAAAAAAACAACCAAGTCTTCTGTGTCTGTCATAGGCCAACTGAAAATATAACAGTTTATAGTAAACCTAAACTAGTTTACTTAGCACTATTTGATGCCAATGCTACACAGAATATTTTAATTGTTTAGTTCTTCTAGGAGTACAGGAAATAGTTATTACTGTTATTTGTTAATTTGGAGACTACAGAAAGATGTAAAAAAGGAAAATAAAAGTCACTCAACAAACCTACTACTCAGCCGGGCGGTGGTGGCGCACGCCTTTAATCCCAGCACTTGGGAGGCAGAGGCAGGTGGATGTCTGTGAGTTCAAGACCAGCTTGGTCTACAAGAGCTAGTTCCAGGACAGGCTCCAAAACCACAGAGAAACCCTGTCTCGAAAAACCAAAAAAAAAAAAAAAAAAAAAGGTATTTCAAACTGTAGTGTACACCTTTAAACCTAGCACTTGGGAAGCAGAAGTAGGTGGATTTCTCTGAGTCTGAAGGCTAGCCTGGTCTAAACAGTGAGTGCTAGGCTACAGTGAGACTCTGTCTCAAGAAAAACAGCTTTCAAATGTAATAACAGCTGACTCCCTCAGAAATTGTACAGTCTTACTGCAATAAAATCAAAGCAAATAACTGAATACAGACCAAAGACGTTCAAGTCTGCTAAAAAAATTTTTTTAATGTAACTTTTTCATGTTAGATACATGAGCAGAGAGACATTGTTACACCCTGTCTTATTTTTCCCTGGCCCTCAGGAGGATTGAAAGTTCAACGCCTGACAGTCTGTGCTAGGCTACAGAGTGAGTTTAAGGTCAGCATGGGTGGTTTACTGAGACCTGACTTTAAAACTAGAGGGAAAGAACAGTGCTGAGGGTGCAGCTCGGTGGGACAGTGCTTCCTGGCACCAGGCTCAGTCTCCAGCGCCACAGCAATAACCAATATCCCAAGACACGCAAGCTATTCTTATGCTTTGTCTGCTACTATATCTACAGTGCCTGGGACACCTCCTGCCTCGTGCTTGATGCTCAACAAACCCTTCTTCAACAACCCAGGCCACTCAGAAAAATGCTACGTGCAGCTGAGGGCTCCCATCCCAGCTTCCGTGTCTGTACTGACTTTCCTCTAACTGTCGATATTTCCCGTTTTTCCATTTCTCCTCTATGATCTTGAACTAAAATAAAATATTTCCTCTATAAAACCTAGCTTCCTGAACTTGATTTCAGGCCCCAGATCACCTGAACCCTGTGACTCTTCACTTCCTTTTACTTTCTTAGTCCACCTAAGAACAAGAGGTCTATGGAAAGGAGGGGCTGGAGCTGGCTCTCACAGTCTTTGGAGCCGGAAAAGCCTTTAAAACCCACTTTTTCTCAGTGGGGAAATCTTTGATCTACAAATGACTTTTTTTTTTTTTAAAGAAACAAATAAAACCTTAAATGGAAACTGGGTGTGGTAGCTCACACCTATAATCTTGCCAACAATCGGGAACTAGAAAAAGGACCAGGAGTTCAAGGTCAGCCTGAGCTACAGGCTTAGCTATACTTGAGACCAAAGCAAAACCCTTAAATGGAAAGCCAGAAATAGCCTTCCTGAAGGAAACCCCAAATGCCACTTAGCACTTCACCTGATGAGTTTGCCCCAGGAGCCTCTCCTGAGCCCTAATCCCTAGAGAGACTGACCCGAAGGCTGGGCCACCCTGCCAAAGGTCACATACGGAATCACGTCCCAGGGGACATCTTCCGACCCTACAGCCAATAATTTCTGAACTTTTGGGAATTTTCTTACAGAGCTAAAGGCAAAACCAACTTCCCAGCACACTCTTCCCCAGTGTAGTTTTCTCTATCCTTCCCCTGAAGGCTGACTATACCTACTAAGGGTGGATCAGGCAGGGAGCGTAAGCCCAGACAATAAAGGACAAACTTGTTACACCTTTAACAGTGAATGTGACTTGATGTGGGTCTGAAGAACGTGGCAAACTACTGAGTGAAAAAGCCTAGTTACTGAGGCCCAGGAACCGCTGTCTGCTTGGCAATTGCCAAAAGAGATATATTGATAACTAAGAAAGCTTCAGGCTTTCTTGTCCTGCATTGGCTAGGTGCTTGCTTTCAAGCACAAACAACTCTGACAGCCCATCTTACAGGTGGGCTCACAGACATTAAGTAATTTGCTCTGGGCACACAGGTTGGTTGATAGCATTATCAGGATTTAAAACTAAGACCCCTACATTGAATTAGCAGTACATGATAGTGCATCCCCAAACCTCTCTTTAAACTTAGAAAAGGGGGAGGGGGAAACACCAAATTTTATATTAAAAATCACATTGCTTAGAGCAGATTTCAGGGACCACTGGCTCTAGCATCAGATGACCTAAGGCCTGGTCAGTACTATATCCAAAACTGGCTAAGTGACCTTGGCCACTGGACAAACAGAAGGGCACTGAAAAATCAAAATACTTGGGTTCCTCTCCCAGATGACAATGACATCCTGTATGACCTTGAGTAAGACTGTCTTTGGGGACAGGTCAGCCCCACGGGGAAACCAAAAGATTGCATATGTAACCTCAAGTGCCTTCCAGCTTGTACCTGGGCCATCATATCGAAGAGAGCTAGAGCAGGGTTCCCAACAACAGGATGATGCTGCGGTCTTCCTCTCTGAGTGTTCAGAGTGTAATTCCAAGGAGCATGATTGATGCCCTGTGTCCTCTGAAGGGGAAATAGCTACCGAGGCATCAGGCTAGAAGAGTTCCGAGAGGGAGAAAAATCTGGCCGGCAGGACCGCCCCGGGATTCCCTCACCTGGGAAAACCTCTCACTCCCATAGTTTAGCGGCTCAAAGGCTCAGAGGGACTTGGGAGGGGCGACCTGGGCCGTGCCGCTGGCTGCCCCGAAACCGGCAGGTAACAGGGCCGCGGGGCCTGGGCGGCCGTTCCGTGACCTTCCGGGGCTCCGCGCGAGGCCTGGGCTCCAGTACCGGAGGAGCCTTGTAGGGACACCCGGAGCAGAGCCGGCCGCCTTGACCTTGAGGCCGTCCCCGCCGAGGGCGCGGCTGTCCCGGCTCAGGGCTAGCCAAGCTCGGCGTGCTGGCCACACTCCCCGAAACTCTCCCCGCGGGACGTGCGCCGCCTCCACCGGCCCCCGTGCGCTCGCCTCCGCCAGGCATGAGGAGAAATCACAGTCTGCCCTCCCGGGCAGCCCGCGAGCCTGATGCCCTGTGGCGCTCACCTTGGACACCCACGCGGACCCAGCCATCGCGTCCACTTCCCTCACGGCGGCGACAGCGGCAACACCAGGGCGCATGCGCGTAGCCGGCGCTCCTCAAGCCCGCCCCGCCCGGCCCCGCCCCGAGGCCCCGCGTGGCCCCGCCCCTAGCTCGGATTTTCGCGTCGTTCGCCTACGGACCCGACCCTTCTCTGCACAGCTGCCGCTAGTTGGCCAATCACTGTCTTAATCTTTCGATGACGTGCTGCTGAGCAGGCCCAGCTGCGACCCGGAAGCCACCCCCCCCCCCACCCCCGCCTGCTTCATTCATTGAGTAGCTGTGTGGATGAGGTGTTTGTTTGCCACCTATTAGGGATCTAATGAGCCTTCTATATTTGGAGGGTAATGGGCCCCCTTTGCAATCCCACGGCAACAGGTATTTTACTTATTCCCCAAAAGTTGGTTTGGTTTGGTTTGTTTCTTAGAGACAGTCCTATAGATAAACTCTATGTAGCTGAAGCTGGGTTTGAATTCCTGATCCTCTTTTTTTGCCTCTACCTCCCAAGTGCAGGGACTATAGGCATGCACCACCACGCTAACTTGATTTTTGTTTTTTTACTAGCTTTACTGAAATATAGTTTAAATATAAAAGATACTCTGTGTTGCTCAGAGGTTAAGAGCATTGTTGTTCTTACAAAGGACACAGGTTCGGTTTCCAGCACCCACATGATGGCTTACAACCATCTGTCACTCCAGGTTTAGGGGATCCAGCACCTTCTTCTGGCCTCCCTGGGTACCAGGTACCAATGTAGTGTACACACCTAAATGCAGACCAAACAACTCATATGTATAAAATAGATCTTTAAAAGTAGTCGATGTAAATGTACAGTTTTAAGTTTTTAGTAAATGTAAACTTGCATAGTATCAGTTCAGAAAACACAGCTCTTGGGCTGGGGAGATGGCCCAGTAGGTTAGGTGCCTGTTTCAAAAGCATAAGGAGGGCTGGAGAGATGGCTCAGCGGTTAAGAGCATTGCTTGCTCTTCCAAAGGTCTTGAGTTCAATTCCCAGAAACCACATGGTGGCTCACAACCATCTGTAATGAGGTCTGGTGCCCTCTTCTGGCCAACAGGCATACATGCAGACAGAATATTATATACATAATAAATAAATATTTTTTTTAAAAAAGCATAAGGACCTAAATTTAATATGAGGGCAAGCATCTATAACCTGAGCAATGGAAAATCTGAGCTGCTTGGATACCTACCTCCATGTGCCAACTAGTCCCTGGTTCAGTGAGAGACACCGTCTCAAAAACTAAGGTAAGAATACCTGCCATGGGGAGGGGAGCAGAGAAAAATGTAGAGCTCAATAAATATCAATTAAAAAACGAATACCTGCTGTGAAACACACACACACACACACACACACACTACAGCTATTATCTTAAAGAGAATAAGAGGGTTTATTCTAGCCAAATATAAGTAACTAAAGCCAGGAAAACAGACCTAGGTTAGCCCAAATTCCTGTTCCAACATGATTAAAAACAGTGTGTCAGTTAAAATGAATATTAATGTTAATGTTAGAATGCTGAGGACAGGAACATTGAGGAAGGTAAATAGGAGCTTGCAAGCTGGGCATGGTGGTGCATGCCCTTAATCACAACACTCAGGAGGCAGAGGCAGTTGGATCTGAGTTTGAAGGCCAGTCTGGCCTACAAAATGAGTTTCAGGACAAGCTGGGCTACACAGAGAAACCCTGGCTGGAAACACAGAAGGCAGCCAGGTATAAGACAGCCAAGCTCACTGGACAAAGAAGAGCTGGTCTCAGTTTTAGCAGGGTCTGACTGGCACCCACAAAGAATTCCCTGGGGCAAAAGACTAAATTGAATAAGAACAGCTTCTGCAGAAAAGAGAGCTGGCTCAGCAGTTAAAACTTAAGAGCAACTTTTGCTCTTCCAGAAGAATGAAATTTGGTTCTCTGCACTCAGCGAAGAAGGCTCGTAATCTCCTGGCATTCCAGTTCCAGGGAGCTACACGCTCTTCTGGCTTCCCTGGGCACCAACATACATGTAGCATGTGCTCACAGAGACACGAGCACATAAATAAAACATTTTTTTTTTTAAAGAAAAGCTTGTATGAGAGCATCACCTACTCCAGGAAGGAGACACGGCCCCACTCCCAGGCTCAGCTAAAGAGCAGGTGGTAAAGAGAAGGAAAATTGCAGGTACCTCTTGGTAACCATGCCTGCTGACAACAGAACGCTCTTCTGGGAGGGAGACATCCTTGGGTCAGCAGTTCAGTGGGGGCACCAGGACATTTACCTACACATGTACATACACGGTCAAAGGGCTTGCATCCTCAAGAAATGTGACATCGTTAGAATATCATTTACATTATGGGGTTGATACATCTTCCCTTTAGTTGACATCATGTGAAGAAAGACGCAAAAAGGAAGAAGACCCTGCTCGTGATTTAAGATGGAGAAATTGTCATCTTACCTAATAATATGTTACTTACCTCATAAATATTCATAGAAGTTTCTTTAAAATTCACAGTGCATAACTCATTTGGGGCTCCTTGGGCAAGGGAAGTGCATTTCAATCTCTCTCTGTTTTATCTGCTGAGCTGCTCCCCCCAGCTTCCACGCCCTACGGAATATCCTACTTGCGTTTACTGACCAAACTGCTGCTTTATTAAGGAAACTTCTAATCAATCTGTCTACATCTCTTGACTGAATCCTTTTCTAAGACGACAAGAATCAAGAGACATCCCCACACATACACATCCACCACAGCAACAGTTTTGTGAAATCTTTATAGTAGCTGAACAAGAAAACTCAGCAGACTCTTTTCAAAAGCATTGGACCATCAGGCTGGCAGGTTTCAGCAAGGCTGGGAAATCCCTGCCAGAGACCTCAGATGTTATCTGATGACTTTCTTAGCTTTTGGGTTAGGGACAGCTGGGAGGAAGTGCAGCTAAGAGGATTTACTTAATAGTCCCGAGGAAGTTGGGTCACACACAGGGATGGACAACAAATGCCTATGGAGGAGATAAGATAGCTAAGATAATTAGCCTCTGGACTTGCAACATTCCAGCTCTCTACAGGTTAGCCTTGTAGAATATTTAACAGCCACGTGGCTTTTTTTTTTTTTTTTCTTCTGGGAACTTAAGTTTCCAGACACGACTACAATCCAGTTTCTAACATACAGATTTCTTTCTCAGGTCCCATTTTCAGTTAGTTCCTGCTCCTGATCTCTGTCCTTGGCAACTGTGATCAAACTGATTGATTAATTGAGTGATTGATTGATTGGTTGATTTTTGTGGAAGGTGGTGGGGCAGAACACCACAGAGTACCACAGCCCACGTGTGGAGGTCAGAGGACATCTGGTTGGGTCAGTTCTCTCCACTCTGTGGGTTCCGGGGCAGATTATTAAGCTTGGTAAAGAGGACTTTCACCCACTGAGCCATCCACCCTGCCCTTGATCTATCTTTTTATCTTACATATCCCCAAACTTTTGTTTTTTAGTACTGGAAAATCTGGGCCCTCATACATGCTAGGCAAGAATGCTACCAATAAGTGCTTTTATTCCCAGCACTTGGGAGGCAGAGGCAAATCTCTGTGAGTTTGAGGCCAGCCTGGTCTATAGAGGGAGTTCTAGGACAGCCAGGGCTACACAGAGAAACCCTGTCTCAAAAACCAAAACAGAAACAAAACTAGAACAGCAACAAAATAGAGTGCTACCAATGAGCTGTATCACCAGCCCTCTTCATTTTTACTTTTTTTTTTATTTAAACAAAGTCTCACTGAGTTACCCATACTGCCCTAAACCTCACTCTATAGTACCAGCAGGCCTTGTACTTTCTATCCTCCCGCCTCAACCTTCAGAGAAGCTAGAATTATAGGCCTGAGTACTAGACCTAACAAACACTGTTAACGTCACTTACACAGCAGGCTCCTACCTTCGAGGTGGGTACATCTTTCTTTCCCTCGTCAAATCACTATAATGATTGACAGGATCTGGAATGACCTAGGCAACACACCTCTGGGTGTGCCTGTGAGGGATTCTCTAGAGCAGGTTAACTGACGTGCAAGGCCTGTCCTAACTGCTAGACTCAAAGGAGAAAGAGAGCTGAGCACCACTGTGGGGTCCACTTGCTTCCTGACCAAGGACACAGTGTAACCAGCTGCCTCCATGCCTTCTCAGCCCCTATGATATAAACCTTCTTTTCTTACTTTGCTTTGGTCAGAGCTGTTTATTATAGCACAGACGCTATAACCAATAAATAAACCTTTGTTAAAAATCAACCTACGTGAATCAAACAAACAAAAACAACAACAAAAAACAACCAATGTAAAAAAACAACCTATGTAAAACAACAACAAAAACCCAACCTAAAACCAACCTGTGTAAACTTGAATAAATAGATAAACCTGTGTAAACTAGAATAAATTTTATGCCCACCAAGAAAACCCTGGAAAGGTAGGTGACTCTGAGAAACCAGATCTCTCTCTTGTGTGTGGACTTCTGATAGAGGGATTCCGGTTAGAAGGCAGTGTCCTGCAGATAATTTATTTTTCTTTGAATGCGAAGTCCAGTTTGATGGTTATTGACTCGTGCCCGTATAGTATATAGTTTAAAGAGTTTAAGCCCCTGAGGGTAGTTTATTTGCTGATGCTTTTTGTTGTTGTTATTGTTGTTTTTGTTTGTTTGGTTTTCAAGACAGGGTTTCTCAGTAGCTATGGAGCCAGTCTTGGAACTAGCTCTGTAGACCAGACTGGCTTTGAACTCACCAGAGATCCGCCTGCCTCTGCCTCCCCAGTGCTGGGATTAGAGGCCTGGGCCACCACTGTCCAGCTGACTGATTCATTTTAACATTCTTTATTGACTATTTCTAAGTCTCCTCTTTGGCCCTTTCCTACTTCCTGGCTAGTCCTGGTTTCAAAAGACCTTGGCAAACCCAAACCTTAATACTCAGCCCAGAGAGGCTTCTTTGAGAAAATAAGATCCATACTCCTCTTCCCAACACAGGGCTCCTAGCTAAGAGCCAGGGGAGGTAGGTTAATTCAGACCAGCTTTCCCCAGAGTCCATTCTAGAAAGAGTTCATACAGAAGGGTGATAAATCCAAGCAGAGAGCTGATGCCATGAGATGAAATGAATTCAGCTAAATCTGTGACCTTGTCAGAAAGCAGAGGCCCTCATCAACTCCATCCCCTGTGCCCTTCCCTACAGTCAACTCCTACTACTTCCTGCAGGCCCATCCTAAAGTGTTTTCTCACAACTCCCCATGCCTGACTGGCTTGTGCCCAGACAATGTCCTTCTAGGCCTTTCTCCCAGCATTATTTGTGCTCATGAGTACAAGCTCGTGTGTGTGTGTGTGTGGGGGGATGTGCCTGTATGTTTGTGTGTGGTGTATGTGTGTGTGTGTGTCATGTGTGTGTATGTGTGTACATGTGGAAGCCACAAAACAACCTCAGGTGTCCTTCCTCAAGCACTGTTGTCTTAGTTACTGTCTACTGCGGTGATGAAACATCATGACCAAAGCAACTTATAAAAGACAACATTAAAATTGGGAGCTTGATTACAGTTTAGTCCATGATCATTATGGCAGGGAACAGGGAAGGAGGCATGGCACTGGAACAGTAGCTGAGAGCTTATATTCTAAACCAAAGATGGGAGGCAGTAAGAAACCTCAAAGACCAGCCCAAGGGTCACACTTCCTCCAATAATACCTGCTAATCCTTCCTAGATCAGCCACCAAATAGGAATCAAACGTTCAATATACATGAGCCTATAGACGCCCACCAACTGGGATCAAATATTCAATACACAGGAGCCCATAGACATCCACCAACTAGGAATCAAACATTCAATACACAGGAGACCATAGACGCTGTTTGCATTTAAATCACCACAGCTGCTACTTTGTTTGTTGTTTTGGTTTTTGTTTGTTTGGTTTTTGTTTAAGGTGGATTTCCCTACAAGCCTGGAACTCACCAAATAGTCTACAAATGTTGGTCAGCAAGTTTCAAGGAGATTTGTCTTTTTCTGTGTCTTGGGTGAAGATTACAAGCATTTACCATGTCTTTTTAAAGTTTTTAAAAATATTGATTTAGTTATTATGTATACAACATTCCTTCCATGTGTGCCTGCATGTACCAGATCTCATTATAGATGACTGTGAACCACTATGTGCTTGCTGGGAATTGAACTCAGGACCTCTGGAAGAGCAGTCAGTGCTCTTAACCTCTGAGCCATCTCTCCAGCCCCTACATGTTTTTTTCTTTTTCTTTCTTTCTTTTTTTTTTTTTTTAACGGAGTCTCAGTAGGTAGACCAGGCTGGCCTTGAACTTAGAAACCCATCAGTCTCTGTTTCCCAAGAGTTAGGATCAGAGGCTGGTGTCACCATCCTAGCTTTAAAAAATGAATTTATTATTATGTGGGGTGGGGTACACATGTGGAAGCCGGAGAACAGCTTTGTGAAGTCCTTACGTAGAGGAATCAATCTCAGGGGACCAAATTTATACAAGATCTTTATCCTGGTTGTTGACCTATTTTTTTCACTTTTATTCTTTTTCTATTTATTAATAATTTATTTACTCATTGGCCTTTAAAAAATTATTTATTTATGTGTACACATATGTCTGTGTACCATGTGCATGTCTGGTGCCCATGAAGACAAGAGAACGTGACTGGATTCCCTGGGATTGGAGTTACACAGATGTCACCTTCCACGTCAGTGCTGAACCCAGGACCTCTGGAAGATCAGCGAGTGCTCTTAACCACTGAGCCAGCTGTCCAGCCCTCTTTCTTTCTTTCTTTCCTTCCTTCCTGCCTCCTTCCCTCTCTCTCTTCCTGCCTCCCCTCTTCCTTCCTCCCTCCCTTCCTGCCTCTCTCCTTCCTCCTCCCTTGCTTCTGCCCTCCTTCCCTCCCCATTCCTTCCTTTTCCTCCCCTCTTTCCTCCCCGCTCCTTCCTTTCTAGTGTAGGTCTGGGCTGGAGCTCAGGTCTTGTGATTAGAAGACAAGCACTTTTCCTACTGGGCTATCTCTTCAGCATTCCCCCTCCCTCAGCTGTCCTCTTTAAAGCTCTGACTGGAGCCCCAATGCCTTCAAAGTGTGGCTCTCCCGTCATTTCTCCTGCCATTGGTGTATTTTGCCAGCCTATTTCCCATCATTCACTCCAGCGTCAGAGACCGGAGGTACCGGCCAAGTAGGCGAGCTGGCTGACCCCTAAATGTCTCCCATGTGCCACCCTCCACACTTAGGCTCCTACCATTCTGTCCCCTTTGCCCTTGTGCCTTTTTGTCCCGTTCTCGATTACTGACTTCTGAGCCACTTGTCAAAACTCAGCTCAGTTGCTGGTTTCATTGGGAAAGATCTGTACAGTGTCTCTTCTACTCAGAACACCAAATGCGTGACTCCCAGCCTGAGAAACTTTCCACTATATACCATCAAGTCCCAGGAGCATCTCTGTGTTCTGGAGCAGAGATTAGTGCACCAAGGCCCTTGCTGTCCAACGATGGCCCATAAGCTCTTATATTTGAATGCTTTTGTCACCAGGGAGTGGAACTCTTCGCTAAGGTTAGAAGGATTAGCGTATGTGACCTTGTTGGAGGAAATACGTTTCTGCAGTGGGATTTAGATTACTGCTCCAGGGTCATGCCTGTTGCGTGCTCCCCACCATGATGATCATGGATTAGCCCTCTGAAATTGTAAGCAAGCTCCTGTAGGGCCCACAGATCTACCCCTCCTCCTGGGGGTCATATTGAGGAAAGCTTGCAGTTTCTGGCCATACATCTTGCTGCAGTTTCCGGCTAAACATCCTGTTTGTTCCTGTGCTCCCTCTGCCCCCACTGGTGGTTAGCTTAGGGGTTTTGTTTACTCTTGAGCCTGGTAATTTCCCACCTGCCTGGGGGGATTTCCACTGTGCAGCAGCTAGTTATATAAGGTTTTTTCTAAGCTTAAATAAACGGCATTCGGCATTCTCTTCTCCCGAATGACATATGTCTCTTGTGTGTTCCTTTAATCTCCAGGCCCTTGCCCGACTCGCCACCGGTACAGTAGCGCGAACTGTACCATAGAGAGTAACACAGGCGTTACAAGCTCCAGTTAAATGCTTTCTGATGTAGGGGTTGCCTTGGTTATGGTGTCTCTTTACAAAAATAGAACAGTGACTAAGACAGTGAGTGATTCTGTCTCAAAAAATAAAGTGAAGGATGTCTGAGGAGGGTACTTGACTTATGTGGGTTCTAGGCATTGAACTAGAGTCTTTAAGCTTGCCTAGCAATTGCTTTACCCACTTCACCATTCACTGCCCTCTTTTTAGAAGAAGCAAACAAACTCCCTTCAACAACATTTTCCTAGTTTAAGTATCTTGACTACAGTGTGATGTGGGGATTCGTGCTTGCAATCCCAGTATTCAGGAGGCTGAGGTAGAAGAATGTCCATGAGTTTGCCTACAGAACAAAACTCTTGCCTCAAAAATTAATTAATTAAATAAATAAAATGGACCTGAAAAAGATGGCTCAGCAGTTAAAAGAACCTTTTGCTCTTCTGGAGGACCAAGGCTCAGTTTCTTCCCATAGACCAGACATTATGGCCTACAACCTCTCATAGGCCAGGGAATCTGACACCCTCTTCTGACCTCTGTGGGCAGCAGGACACACGCACACATGTGAGCAAAACACTGAGACATAAAATAAAAATAATGAATCTAAAACATTTTTTTTAAGAGAAGCTGCAGAGATGGCTCAGTGGTTGAGAGTACAGGCTGCTCTTCCAGAGGACCAGGATTTGATTCCCACACCCACACGGCCACACTCTGTAACTCCAATTCCAAGGGAACTAATGGTTCTTTCTGGCCTCTAAAGCACCAGGCACAGACACATACATGCATGCACCCATACACATAACGAAATAAAAATATCATCAGTGAAGCTTGAATCTTCATCTTAGAGTTTTTTGCTTGTTTGTTTGTTTGGTTGGTTGGTTTTTCAAGACAGAGTTTCTTTATAGCATTGCAGCCTGTCCTGAAACTAGCTCTTTTAGACCAGGCTGGCCTCGGCCTCAAACTCACAGAGACCACCTGCCTCTGTCTCCAGAGTGCTGGGATTAAAGGTGTGTGCCACCACTGCCCACCCAACTCTTAGGGTTTTTATTGCTGTGATTTAAAGAAAAAAAAAAAAAGCAAGTGACCAAAAGCAAGTTGGAAGGAAAGGGTTTATTTGACCACTTCATTGTGCATCATTAAAAGAAGTCAGGACAGGAACTCAAACAGGGCAGGAACCTGGAGGCAGGAGTTGATGCAGAGGCCATGTAGGTGTGCTACTTAATGGCTTGCTTTGCCTGCTTTCTAATAGAACTCAGGACCACCAGCCCAGCGGTGGCCCCACCTAGAGTGGTCTGTGCCCTCCCACATCGATCCCTAATTAAGAAAACGTCCTATAGGCTTTCCTGCCTACAGCCCAATCTAATGGAAGCAATTTCTCAATTGAGGTTCCCTCCTCTCAGAGAACGGCGTCAAGTTGACATAAAACTATCCACCACAATTCCCATCTCAGTTTTAGGAGAAAGTCCAACAAATGTCTTTGAAAAAAAGACATTAAATACAGCAGAAAATAGTGGGCAAATGAGCCGAACAGTCAGCTCACAGCCAAACACGCGCATAGCTTCAGCCACATTCGACCTTGATTGTACTCAAGTACACGCGTATCGTGAAGATAATGGAAACTTTAAAACCGCTTTATTCCTAGGGGTGAACCAAGACTCTCGGGTCATACACTATGCCAGCTGATGGTGAACCTGCGACACTCAAAGCTGTGGCTGACCTTGAAGAATCGCCACGGCTTTTTGGAGGTCGGTTTAGCAATAAGTCTCAGGAGCCCATGAGCGTCTCACTCTCTCACCCACTTAGATCTATTCCTGAGCATTCATCTCTTGCAAAACTTTAGAAAGAGAAACCATCAACATTACTCATTATAGAATTTTCTTTACTTTTTAATTCTTTTTTTTTTCCTGGACACAGACTGTGTTAGTTACTTGTGACAAAAACAACTTAAAAGAAAAGGTTTATTTTTGACTCGGCAATTTCAGGGTATAGTCTGTCATTATAGGAAGTCATGGTAAGGGGACCTGGAGGCAGCTGGTTGCATTGTGTCCCTGGGGGTGGGGATGGGGCGGCACTTGGCTGGACAGATGACTCAGCAGTCTAGAGCACTGGCTTCTCTACCAGAGGACTCAGGTTCTAGTCCCAGCACCCACGCGGTGGCTCACAATCTTCTGTAACTCCAGTCCCAGGAGATCTGATGCCCTCTTCTGGCCTCCTTGGGCACTGTGCACATGTGATGACTATACCCACGTGTACATACAAAATAAAGATAAATTTATAAAATAAATAGTTTTTAAAAAGAAGAAGCAGAGAGTGATGAGCACTCGCGTTCAACTAGGAGTCTTCATTTTATGTCGTCTAAGATCCCAGTCTGGCTTACATAGCAAGTTCCAGGCCAGACAGAGCCACACACTGAAACTGTCCAAAAAGAAGCCCAAAGCCTAAAGCCTATTGAGAGACACAGTGCACTATGGTTGGAGAGGCACAGCAGTAGGTGGTACTGTGTTGTCGGGAGCAGGTCGCAGCTGACTACACCCATCAGTAGTCAAGAAACAGAAAGAGGTGGATGCCAATGACCGACCTACGCTTTCCCTCCCTCTGATCTCATTTGAGCCCCATCCACGGGAGGGCGTCACTCCTATTCAGGGGTGGGTCCCTCCTGGATAGTAAGAGCAAAGATAAAGAAGTGAATGACAGTCAGATGCTATCTGAGGAAGTAAAGGGCAGAGCCCAAACCCTCACATGTGTGTCATAGTAAGAGGCATGGACTCTGTCCTTGGGGGGTAATGGGACATCACCGGACAGATCATGTGTTTTACTTACAAATTCATTGTTTTGCCTAATGAATTCTGGCCAAACGATTTTCCCTGTGAGGTTTTTGGGGGATAGTTTCTCTGGGATTGCCCTATAATAAGACCTGGAAATGCAGTTCGTGGGAACTGTTCAAATTGCATTGATCTCAACTGTCTCTTGTATTTGCTAACCCTGTGGAACCCAGGCTTTGCTCTGTCTGCCAAGTCCACAGGTCAAGGGCCCAGGATGCTATGCAAACAGCAATAAAACTTAACTAAGCAGATAATGAGTCCCAGGTCTTTTATTTAAATGATTTTATTTATTCATTATATATAGCGCTCTGCCTGCATGTATGCCTACATGCCAGAAGAGGGCACCAGTTCTCATTATAGCTGGTTACAAGCTACTATGTGGTGGCTGGGAATTGAACTCAGGAGCTCTGGAAGAATAGTCAGTGCTTTTAACCTCTAAGCCCTCTCTCCAGCCTGATTCTCAAGTCTTGATTCTCCCTAGAGTAGCTAAGTTTAAGACATCAAAGGTAGTGAACTGAGCCTAGCTTGGTGACAGTGGTCCGGGAGATAATTTAGGTCCGGGCTGGTCCTGGACCTCAACAGTACTTGTAACCCCCTACGGCTGCAATAATTTCTTCATTCTCCAGCCTCCCACCCCACCCCTATAAAGGTTTGCAGCCAGATATGTCCCCCGGCAGACCCCTTAATTTCACTCGGGAGCTGCTGATGTACACAATAATAAACACAGCCTGTTGACGGCCAGACTCTTGTCTCTGTATGCCTCTGTCTCTCTACTCTACCTCAGAAATCCAACAACTGGGATTCCATTATAAGCACCCAAATCTTAAAAGAAAGCTTGAATACCTGTGTAATTCCATCATCCCCTTGGGAGGCCAAGGCAGAAGGATTGTAAGTTCAAGGTGTCATTGGGCTAGAGAGAGTTCAAAGACAGCTAACTTAGTAAGTGCTGTCTCAAAATAAAAAGTTGTTGTTTTTTTTTTTAAAGGCAAGGGGTGACTGGGATCACAATTCAGTGATAGAAGACTTGCTCACCCATTTGAGAAGCCCTAGGTTCAATTCTCAGTACCACAGGAAGAAAAAACAAGGAACCAAGCAAAGCCACTTATTAAAGCAGAAGGTCTGTGGAAAGACAGAAAGAACGTAGTAATTTATTGTGTTGACCCAAATCCTTTGTCTTTGTCAAATTCACTTCATGGCTGTGTGCTGACATTTGTTTTCCTTACAAATTCATTGTGAGACTCAGACATGAAACAAACAAACAAAAGACTAATGTTTCAAAAGTACTTACAAATTGTCAGGTGCCTCTGCAGTATCCCCACCTACTCCCACCCCGGGGTCCACTCTCCTACCCTTCCACTTCACTGTCTTCCTGTGTTATAGTATTGACAAGACTGAAATTGACTAGAAGCATGGATTTCTTAAACAGAGGTAGCTATATGTTCTATTTCCTGCCCTGGACAGTACAGTCAAGGAAAGAGTCAGGACTCAGATAAACTTTTTTTCTTTTGAGACTCGGGGTCTCACTATGTAGCCAGGCTGGCATGGAATGCCTATCCTCCTAGGGAAGCTTCCTAGATGCCAGGATACTAGATGTGTACCACCATGTCCAGCAGGACCCAGATTTAAATCTGTACATTAGCCTAGCGTGGCGGTGTGTGCCTGTAATTTCAACACGCTGGAGACAGATGCAGGCTAGCCTGGGCTACATAGTGAGACCCTGTCTCAAAAGCAATTAGTCAATCCAGCCATCTATAGTTGTGGCCCTGTGTACCTTCTCTGAGACCATGTCTTCATCTACTACTAGGGCAGTATCACCAGACGCTACAGACTGATGAGGAGCTTATGTTCAGTTGATATAAAGTATCTGACATGGTCCTGGACACCAGGTTTGCACACAGTATTCCTTCTCCTTCTAAGTAGCATCCTGTCTTCCTCAGGGCCTGTCCTGAACATCTGGAATGGATAGGGCATACGGCATAAAGAATGAAATCAGAGCCTTGATTCCCCGCTTGCCAGCTGGGTGGCATTAGGCCAGTCTTTTGCCTCTAGCTTGCAGTCTGTCATCCAGGATATGTATCCCTTGGCCTTCCTCACAGTGTCTTAGCTCAAAAGAGAAGGCTTCAATTAAGGCAATGGAAAGCGCAATTAACAGGGATCTTAAAAGGGAGCTGCCAACTCAGGTTGGCTTCCTGCACCTCCTGTGAGGGGTTGCTGAGGATCTGGCTTTTCTACCTAGAATGTGTGGTATTCAAATGAGCAGCATGTCAGCATTTACACAAGAGTGTCCCAGAACAGGATCTGAACACACAGAAGTCTGCTTTGTTCCTCCTTGTGATCTGGCTGCCCTCACTCCCCCTGACCAACAGCAGAACTTCCTTGTACTCTGTAATTGACAAGGATATTTGTGTTCTTTCTGTCTGGTGCCGCAGAAGCGGTCCAGCTGCATAAAGGTGTAAAAGGTTTTAGCTCGGGGCAAAATAAAGGTTGCTGTTCTTCCTCTTGAAAAGAAGCCTCCCTGTCTCAATCCCGGCACCCCCCACCCCCCTTTCCAGTCTTAGCATGCAGGCTGCGCTGGCGTGGCAGTTCCTGGGCACTCTAAGACAGGAAAAGCATTTGTAATAATAAGTCTAGTTTGGTAAGGGCTTATATTTCTCCAGCTCTAACATCTGAGAAAGGAATAGGCAGAAGGTCTTAAAGGCACCTGTCTGCTTTCCAGATTCTGGTTCCCTGAACCTTAGAGGACAGACCCTACTTCTTTTCCACAGTTAAGGCCCTGGCTGCATGTGTCTACACTGAGTGGAAGAGGATGGCGGCCTCTGAAGACTGCTCCATAGTTTCGTGGGCTGCTTACTAACTCCCTGCCCATCCCGAGGTTACTGATTGCAATGCTTCCAGGAACTTGGAATGCCTGCGGTGGGGCCTGTCTGTTCAGGTGACCTCTGCTGTGATCCCTGGGGGTTGATAGAATAAAGCCCCAGTTAGTTATGGAAAAACATACAAAGTATGAGTGCCACCTGAGGAGTCTGGACCACTCTCCTAACAGGCTGCAGCCTGAGCGAGCACAGGTCTAGGTGTGGTCAAGCGGCCACTAGGAACTTGGCAGATGCCCACAACTTCAGCCACCCAGCCTGACTAAATCAGATACTCTGGAGTACCACTTCCTTTGTGATTTAGAACTCAGAACCTAAGAAACAAGGCTCATCTTGAAGCCCCTCCCTGTCCTGAGTTCCATCTTGATGCTCAGGGAATGTGAAGGATTTTTGTAAACTATCTGGAGTTTCAGAACAATAGAAGGAAGTCCCCAAGCAGGGGAGGAAGGGTCTTTCTGTCCTTCTTCTTCTTCTTCTTCTTCTTCTTCTTCTTCTTCTTCTTCTTCTGTTTGTTTTTCAAAATAAGGTTTCCCTGTGTAAGAGTCCTAGTTAGCTGTCCTAGAACTAGCTCTTGTAGACCAGGCTGGCCTCGAACTCACAGGGATTCATTCACCTGCCTCTGCTTCCCGAGTGCTGGGATTAAAGGCCTGTGCCACTACTGCCAGGGCTAGAGTCTTCTCGGCTGCTTCAGAACTGTTTTTTCTTTTCCTTTTTAACATTATTTTTTCCACATCACATTATTTCATGTATCTGAGCATTCATGAGCATAGGTGTAGGATGGGGCGTGTGGGCCGAGATGGGTACGTAGAGAGCAGGGAGTAACTTGGCAGAGCAGGTTCTCTCTTCTGTCATGAGGAGCTCAGGGAAGCAGCTCAGGTCCTCAGGCTTGTCAGCAAGCTGCATCTGCTCAACTGTCTCTCTGGCCCTGTTTTTGTTCTTTGATGCAGGGTTTTGCTATGTAAACCAGTATCATTTTGGCCTTGCAGCAATCCTCCTGCCTCTGCTTTCTGAGTACTAGGATTATAAGTGTGTGCCACTACTTACTTGATTTTGGGGGTTATTTTTATTTTATTTTGTTTTATTTTGTTTTTTTTTTCAAATATTTATTTATTATGTATACAATAGTCTGTCTGCATGTATGCCTGAAGGCCAGAAGAGGGCGCCAGACCTCTTTTACAGATGGTTGTGAGCCACCATGTGGTTGCTGGGAATTGAACTCAGGACCTTTGGAAGAGCAGGCAATGCTCTTAACCACTGAGCCATCTCTCCAGCTCCTTTATTTTGTTTTTTGAGATAAGAGCTCTTTATATTACTTAGATTGACCTGGAAATTGCTAGGTAACCCAGGTTATCTTGAACTGAACTGAACTGAATCCTCCCGCCTCAGCTTCTGAGAGCTGAAAACAGATATAAAATGTCAGGGTCCAATCTCGACAAGTTCATATGTTCCAGAGTAGAGGCATGTGAGTTAGAAATGTTAAATCCATTCTAGTCAAAAAACAAGAAAACGTTACCGTGACGTGTGAGCTGAGTCTTTTTTCCTTTTCTGTAGTCTAATTGTATTGCTGTTTTTAACTTTCAACAGTAAGTTCAAAGTGTCCCAGTCTCTGAGCAGCAGCAAAAACTTCCATGGCATTCCTCCTCATCTCTGAAGAGGGGCTTCAGTCACTCTTTGTCTCCATAATGGTGTTCCATTGCTTTAACAAATCTCTTTTCCTCAGAAGGGAAATTTTCTGAGGTCTCGGTTCTTAGGTCCTTTATTTCAACAGCCGATTGAACACCATAATAACAAAGATAAGTTCTGTGCCTCAAGATGTAGTATGGATGAACTGGCAAACATTCAGTCAGCGCTCTTGGGCCGGCTCCAAAGTAAACAGGACTCACTAAGGTCTGGAAGTGTATGCAGTAGATCCACCAAGGAGCTGGGCATCACCAACCATCACCACGATCTTCCTTCCTTCCTCAGTCTACAGCATGGTGACACAAGAGGGTCAGGAACACAGGCTCCACAGTCTCGCCCCGACTCTTCTGTGCTGTCACCAGTGGCTACGATGTCATCAGGGCTGGCATCCTTCTGCTGCATACACGGGACCAGGCATTCCGGAAAACATCATGCCTCATTCTCCCCTTGTGAAAAAATACAAGCATGCCTTCAATCCATATTAAAACAGAGCTAGGTCCTTTCCATAATCCAGTGCAAGGGTTTTTCCATTTTGCTTTAGCAAAGATCACTCTGGTGCCGTCATGCCAAACTCTATCCATGGCAGACTGCTCATGGGTATCCACATTCAAGAAGTTTAGAGTAAAAGTGGTTTAAGGCAATATGTGACAACTGAGGGTATAACCCCCCATTTTTATCTTTTGAGGTTGTGTTTTTAAGGAGCCGTGGACACGTTCCACAATTCCTTGTCCTTGAGGATTATAAGGAATGCCTGTATTTTAGTATAAGGAACATTGATCACATTAGGTTCCCTACCAAAGTATCGCCTAGATTCCATCCAGCTATTTTGCAATTTCTGAAAATCAAAGTTTGTAAGCTATCGGGCTGGAGAGATAGCTCAGTGGTTAAGAGCATTGCCTGCTCTTCCAAAGGTCCTGAGTTCAATTTCCAGCACCCACATGATGGCTCACAACCATCTGTAATAAGGTCTGATGCCCTCTTCTGGCTGCAGGCAGAAGACACACAGACAGAATATTGTATACATAATAAATAAATAAATAAATAAATAAATAAAAGAGTAAGCTATCTTTCTAACCCGAGTTCCAAAGCTCACTAGCTAACAGGTAATGGTTTCTCATTTGCCTTTTCACAGACCTTCATCGGGGCACGGCCGAGCTTTACAGAACTCTTTGCAGCTGTGCTCCACTGGGGACCTGGGACCTGGAGGAGTCGCTGGTCCTTCATTGTCTGCTGTGTGTGAGGGTGTTGTAATCTGCTGGTCTGGTCTGTCTCCTGGGTACCCATCCTTTCTAGAGACAAGCTCCTCCTACTCCCAACCTCCCCCCTTCTGCCTATGCCAGCGGATCTCCCACCTCCTCCCCAGTCCTCTCTCCTGCTCTGTCTCTGTCTGCCTCTCTCCCTTCTCCCTCCTCTCCTTCCCCTCTTTTCCCTTTCCTTTTCCCTTCCATAACCCACTAAATAAACTTTATACCCCAGCTCTCTCTGCATGGCATATCTGTCTGTCTCTCACCCACTGCGGTCTCCCACTCGCCAAGGGGACCCGCCAAGGCCTGGCCCATCACTGCCCCTTGTGGGACCACTGCCCTTCATGGCACCAGCCTCGGGTCCCACCTCTTTATGAATGATAAGGGAGGGAGTATCTGCGGGTTACGCTCCACGGACCAGGACAGGCGGCATATTTTAGCTGTAGCTTGGGTTCCCAGGTGCCCACCACTGCAATGGCTCTGAGACCACCGTGTCCACAAGCTAAGCTAGCTGGGAACGCAGGCAGGTAGAACCATGCTGTTTTTATTACTCCTACTTTCCTATCTTAAATCTTGTAATCAGAAATTTAGGAGAATTCCTGCATCCCTCTCCTCTGCTAAAAGCTATTGGTCTACCCTTTCAGGCTCCTTGAATTCAGGGCAGTGTAGCCTTTGGCCATTCCCTGCTGACTCTGGGAGTTGGCTGCAGTGTGTGGGCTGCCACCTTCGCAGCAGCCACGGGCCTGGACTGCTGGGAGGGGCCGCACTGCTTTTCCTTCCCAAGTCCAGGAGCAAACCGAAGTTTAAACTATTTGCTGATTCTAAACATCTCTGCACCTGTTTCTGCTCCACCTCAGCTCCTCCGGCTATCAAAATACCTCCAAGCCAATGTACAGACAGTTGAATGCTAATCTCCTTGCCCCCTATCTGCAAGTAATTACAGTTTTACTCCCGAGTTATTCACCGCACCTTTACTATTTATCTGAACATTTCCTTTTTACTTACCCTTGTGGTGTCTTAGTCCTCTGTGGCGTCCATCACTTTGTCCTCTGTACCACTGGCCACACATCTGGGCACCATCTGCTACAGAAGTGGATCTGGTCTACCTTTAGTCAAGGTAGATCTTTAGCCAAGGTGGACCGGATCCACTTCCGTGGGCCATCTTAATACCCAAAACACCACATAACCACAGCCTAGGACAATATATCTTTGTTAGTAGTCGCACCTTAAGTCAAGCCTTTTGTCAGTAACCTTCACAGCTGGGCCTGGCTTGTCAGTAACCTTCAAGGAGCAAGAGTAGGCCTGAACTCTCTGACCTTTATTCAAGGTGGGAACAGATCTACTTTTATGGGCTCCCACAAAGAAAATCCTATACTTGACAACATTTTCTTTTTCATATTTATCTTTAAACATCATGAATTCTTATGTTCTTTTTTAAAATTTTTATTATTAGCTTTTGGTATTTATTAAACTCCACCCCCTGACTTTTAACCTTAGTTAAACTTTATTGGCAGTCTCAGGAATGTCGGAGTAAGATCAAAGTATCCCATATTTCCCCACTTTTGTCTAAATAAAAAGGGAAAGTTTTTTTAATTTAATTTATTTATTATGTATATGGCATTCTGCCTGCATGTATCCCTGCAGGACAGAAGAGGGCACCAAATCTCATTACAGATGGTTGTGGGCCACCATGTGGTTGCTGGGAATTGAACTAAAGACCTTTGGAAGAGCAGGCAAAGCTCTTAACCACTGAGCCATCTCTCCAGCCCCCCAAAAGGGAAAGTTTTAACTCTAACACAGTATATACTATTACTATATACAATAAGAACAATTATCAGGTAAGAATTACATTCATTCTGGATGGTGGTGGTGCCTGCCTTTAGTCACAGCACTCAGGAGGCGGAGGCAAAGGCAGATGGATTTCTGTGAGTTCGAGACCTGCCTGGCACAGAGTGAGTTCCAGGACAGCCAAGGCTACACAGACAAAAATCAAACACACACACACACACACACACACACAAAACCCAAAAGAATTACATTTATAATATCCAGTCTATTTGCATTTGGCAAATTCAGAGAAAATACTCCATTATCTATCTTGTCTTGGTAAGTTCAAAGTTTTGTACTTAATTTACTTTCTATCCTAACTTGTATTACCAACACAAAATTATCTTTTTAGATCTCAAAGCATTTTCTTAAATAAATAATTTAAGCTTTTATGTCTCTCAACCTTGTATACTTTACACCTCTTTTCTGAGTTTCTTTTTTAAATTTGGTAACAAGGAAAACTGTAACTATAACTGTCTAATCTTCAACCCCATCAGAGATCCAAGAAGGATATACTATTACCTAAGTAAAAAGAAAATGTAGAGCAAACAACTTCCAAAACTATAGAAACGACAGAGACATTTGGCTGCCTGGACAGTCATCCAAGTTTCCTCGGCAATGTTGGGGCATCCATTTTCAACCCACAGGCCTAGAATATCTGACAGATTTTTCTGTAAAGCAGAAAATTTGTCTTTGCAAAGTTTGGCAGTTGCTTTTTTGTGTGTGTCCTGCTTGTCCAATTTGGATAGTATATTGTCAGCAGTTGAGGCAAGGGTAGATTTTTGCCCAGTGACTAACTTTTACTACAAAGAAAGCAAACTCCATTTGGAGGTTCTTCAAAGACCACCATCCTCTTTTGAAGTAAATTGGTGCTGCCAGAAGCAGATTTGTCTTTCTGTCATGAAAAGCCTTATGTTATTAAAACACCTTAAATGCCATGTACTGTAGATCTCTGAAGTGTTTGAAGGCCATTTATCGATCTAAAACCTATCTCTGTTTGACCTTAAAAACATACCTAACATGGTCACAGTTTGATTGTTGGATGACTAACTACTAACTTGTACTTCTTAATTATCCTAAATATTTTGTGATAATAACTTTCAAGGACTAGAGATTTACATTACATTTATAAATGAGCTGCATAGGTACAATGCCTTAAAGAAGAGTAGAAACACATATAACAAAAATAACCTTAAATTTGTATCAATATACAAAAATACCTTAAACAAGAGTAGAAAAACATATACAGAATAACAAAGACAACCTTAAATTTCTATCAATACAAAAATACATGCCAGTGTAAAATATTTACGACTAGTCATTCCTTTTTAAGTTTAAAAGTAGATTCAATAATCTACCCTTTTATCCTATTATTCCTATACTCCCTTTTTCTTTTCAGAATGAGATCCCTGAATCTAATCTCCTTTGTTTAGTTTACTCCTTGACCAATAGCAACTTGCAATCAATCCCACTAAAAGATGATAAATATCTGTAATCCACAGAATGACCAAAAACCACCCACCTTACCTCTTGGGAATGTGGGTGTTGTGTTCTTAAAATTACTTCTTGCTGTCTGGGGGCAATGGCATCTTTAGGGGACCCTGAAAAAAATTGAGATAATGATCCTTTTGGAGACATCAAAGGTCTGTTAGGAATGGTCACAGTTCACTGCAGAAACCTTAAACTTTTAAATGTCTTATGTAGCAGATCTCAGAGAGGTTAAAGGACCACAGTTTCTTAAGTTCATTCAGGGTACACAAACTTAATTCCTAGTTACCTGCTTCAGACTCAAGCCTGAAATCATGTGTGGGAATAGATGGAGCTATTTCTAAAGTCAGTTAGTACTCTATATGATCATTAATATCATGACAGAAAGTTTAAATATATATAATAATCTTATAAATTTTGAGATAGTTATTATTCCTTAGGAAAGTTCTAAAGAGTCAAAATAAATCCAAAGGATAATGAGATTAATGGCAATAGAATAGTCCCTTTATTTTGTTTTTTCTCTGTCCCATACCAGGTGACTCTTCTGACATGAGACAGAGATTTTGGATTTTTTTTTAAACAAATTACTTGGATTTAGAGAAGAAAAAAAAAACATACTCTACCTCTAATGCCAGCTTTAATTTTTAATTAAATTGGGACTACAAAAAGATCATTTGCCTAATTTGTCTGTAGATAACAGTAAAAACAAACATTTGAGAAGATTTATGAAATTTTATCCTGTTGGAAGTGTGCTATACCATTATACCAAGTTATTCTTTTTCTTGGGACATTTCCTCTTGATGATTCATCTTTCTTTCGATGTCTCATTTGTTCAATAGTCTTCAGATTTCTTAGTTGGATACTTTTATTCTTCTAGAAAGACAAAGGCAAACACTAACTTTGGGGAGTTTCCCTTTTTGCCAAGTAATATTTAATCAAATGAAAGGTATTTGTTAGTCTTAGAAGTTAGTGCAAATTGAATGACCATGCTGTTTGATGAACTATTGCCTCTCCTAGTCAAGAGGTCTCTCTTGTTTGAATCTAATCTTTATCAATCTTGTTGGTGTCCATACCTTTTTTTCTCCCTTGGAAACAAAGGCAAAACCTCTTCTCCAACATAACACATATCCTGGTTTCCATTCTGAGGTCAATACATCTTTAAAGTATACTGGTTGATTTAATTCAGCAGTTTAAAAATACTATCCAATGTTTCTCTGCAGCTGTCATTCCTTTATCAATAGAATTTAAAAATTTAAAGTTAAGCTTCTGGTCCAGCTCGCATGGTGGAGGCGGCTCTTTTGGATGCGGGGTTTCCATTGGGTAGACGCTCTACTGCAAAGATGGTCAATGTACCCAAAACCCAAAGGACTTTCTGTAAGAAATGTGGCAAGCATCAACCTCACAAAGTGACCCAGTATAAGAAGGGCAAGGATTCCCTGTACACCCAAGGGGAGCTGCGCTACAATTGGAAGCAGAGTGGTTACAGTGGGCAGACAAAGCCAATTTTCCGGAAGAAGGCCCAAACCACAAAGACGATCTTGCTCAGGCTTTAGTGTGTGGAGCCCAACTGCAGGTCCAAGAGGATGCTGGCCATTAAGAGATGCAAGCATTTTGAACTGGGAGGAGCCAAGAAGAGAAAGGGCCAAGTGATCCAGTTCTAAAACTTGTGTTTTCTGAGAGGAAAATGCCAAAGCAATAGGAAAATTACCTGTTAGAAAATAAAGTTATTGTTATTGATAAAAAATTTAAAGTTAATAAAGCATTGTGTAATCTATCTCTTGGGAGTCTTTATTACCCCTTTCTGTTTATTAAGCATATCTTTTAAAGTACAATTAGATCTTTCTAAAACTGCTTGTCCTGAAGGATTGTGTGGTATTCTGTAATATGCTTTATGTTATAATATATAAAAAATACGGTTTCACTACTAGAAATATAAGCTGGAGCATTGTCCATCTTAATTTGTACAGGTATTTTTTCCATAATGACCTTAACTGGTGGTCTTTCTTGTATGGTAACTGGATAAATGAGGGTTGGTTTTCTAATAACTTTGGGCTCTTCCTCTTCAGTTTCAACATGCCATGGTGCAGTAGGTTCTGGTCTAAACTCCTCTGTCTCTGTGTGAGTGCTTTTCCTAGTTTCATTAATAGTTTTTCTGAGGCTTGTATCTTATCAGTCATTTTTTTTTATATTTGGCACAAATATCAACCCCCCCCCTTTAGGTTTTTCAAGACAGGGTTTCTCTGTATAACAGCCCTGGCTGTCCTGGAGCTGACTCTGTAGACCAGGCTGGCCTCCAACTCAGAGATCTGTCTGTTTCTGCCTCCTGAGTGCTGGGATTAAAGGCGTGTGCCACCTGTCTCTAGGCTTTGTTTCTTCATAAGGAGTTCCATGCCCAGTTGGTTGTACAGTTTACCTGATGTAAATCTCCTCTATGCCAAATTAGTGTTCAGGATCAGACTGAGATGGTTTTATTTTTTCTTACAATGCATTTAATTAAAATCCCAAGAAAGCAACAAGGCCCTTTTCACACTTCTCCGGATCTAGTAAGTTTTTTGAATTTTCTCAAGTAGAAAAAACAAACAAACAAACAAACAACAACAACAAAAAAAAAAAAACAAGGAAACTCTGTCTTCCTCCCTGAGGAACCTGGAGGGCCTCAGATGCCTTACACACTTCAGGTCAAAGGTCAGGTGCTTGCCAGACTTCAAGCCTTTACATTACCCCGTCACCTTTTCCTGCTGGGGATGTCACCCAAGGTCTCCTGACCACTTTGCAAGTGCTCTACCACTTAGCCACAACTCCCGCCCTCCAAGAGGGTTCCAGTGGTCAGGGCCTCAGACCTACTCTTCTGCAAAGGGGTTGGCAAGAGAAGGGCTTGTCCAAGGTCAACATAGGTGGCAGAAGCAGGCCCTATCTAGGTCCTATTTTAACCAGACTGGCAGAAATGAAGATACTCTAAAGAAGCACTTGTTTTTGTCATGTTTTTTTTTTGTTTGTTTGTTTTTTGAGACAGGGTTTCTCTGTAGTTTTTGGTGCGTGTCCTGGAACTAGCTCTTGTAGTCCAGGCCGACCTCGAACTCACAGAGACCGCCTGCCTCTGCCTCCTGAGTACTGGGATTAAAGGCATATGCCACCACCATGGGGCTCTAAAGAGACACTTGTAACTGCCAATCAGACTGTTGAAAAAATGGACCCCAAAGAAATGGAGACATCCACAGAAATCTCATCCTGGGAGAAGGAAAATGCACCAGCAAGAGAAGGCTTTGTCTTTTAGAGAGGGATTTCTTTTTTTCTTTTTTAGTTATTGTTTTTTTTGAGTTAATGTCTTAATGTATAGACCTGGCTAGCTTATAACTCACTATGTAGACCAGGCTGGACGTGAACTCACAATGATCCACCTACCTCTTTTTCCCGGAAAGAGTTTTAAAACAATGTTGGGTCAGTGGTGGGCACACCTTGACTAGGACTGCTTAGATATGCACATCCTTAGCCCTCTAGTTTTTGATCTTAGTTTAGGATTCCGAAGGCAGACTTGGCTTCGCTGGACCTCTTTGTCCCTCTTCCCAATGTGACCACATTGAAGAAAATTTCCTTTTTCTGCTTTTAACTTTTATTTTGGTTCTTTCGAATGTTTTGTTGAAGACGGACCTGACTTGGGAAGTAGGTTGTGATCTCGCCAAACTCAATAGCACTATCATTCTCAATCTGGGCCCACACACTCCATCAGAGACCCCAGGACTGTGCCAATTCTATCAAACTGCTCCATGGGATTTTCCTGCCCACGCTGTTCTCAGGCATGACCCTGCCGGTCAGAAGTGCTGGGTGGTCAGGAGTCAGGCAGCCCTCCGAGGCCACCGCTTGGTCATCGCAGTGCACTGCAGTAGCACAGACCGTCCCTGGGAAGAAGTCACCTCCCTGCTCCGTCTAGACTGGCCTAAGGCCCCGCCTCCTTCCCGCCAGGCGCTCCTCCGCCCCCGCCACGCCTCTGGTCCCGCCCTAACCCTAGGCCCGCCCCCACTCAGGCCCCGCCTTGCCTCCCAGCCCCCGCGTCCCTCCCACTGAACTGCGGGACTGAGCCAAGCGGGCCAGGCTAGGCTGGCGACGCTGCCCGCCGCCAGGCTGGCAAGGGCCGCGGGCGCCGCGCTCGGGGCTCCAGAAGCCGCCGATGGGAAGCGGCGCTCAAAAGGGAGAGAGACAACGCCGCGGCCACCGATAACGCCGCGGCCACCATGGGGAACAAGCAGACCATCTTCACTGAAGAGCAGCTGGACAACTACCAGGTGAGCCAGGCGCGTTGCGGCCCCTGTAGTCCTTCCCCGAGGCCTCGCGAAAGCGGAGTCACTAAGGTTCAAACCGTGCCGCTGCCTTCGGCGCGCAGCGTCACCTTGGGTGGATGACTTCCCTGCGATGAGCCTCAGTTTCCCAGGCCGGGAAATGAGAGCATTCCAATTAGAGGATTCTGTTAAATGCATCTCACCCCACTTCTCCCCCTCATTAACCTTCTCTCTTACCCTCTCAGGCTGAACTCAAGCGATTCTTCCCAGCATACGGGGCATGACCCCCATTCCAGAAAGGTCTTGGAGTAGGGGAAGGACAAGAGGCCCCAAATGCAGTTACAGGTTGGGGTGTGTTGTTTATCTGTTGGGGTTTTTCTATGACTTTAGTATGGAAGTAACTGGAGGAAGGAATCTACATAGCCGCATCTCTCAACTTACTTTGTGCTCCCAGTAGCCACTCTTACCCCAGATTCTGCCAGGTTCGGAACTAGTATTCATAGCGGTGATCCCAAAGCCCCCAACCACGTGAAGACTTTTCTTTGGTATAGGAGGAAAGCTCATTCCCTGACTGGTCCAGAGTCTGGTTCACCTCGTCTGCGGTAGTCGCCCCCCACTCCCTGCCACGTGTCCACATCCTGAACCCTGTACTCCATCTGCCTTAGTCAGTTTCCCCACTGGCCAGGTTCAGGCAGTTTCCTCGGCATGGAATGGATGCCTTTCTCACGTCTCGAAGTAGTGCCTCCCACCTTTCAAGGCCCCACTGTGAAGTCTCTGTCTACTCTAAACAGATTGGGTAGGACTGTTTCCTCATGGGTATTCATTCCTACCTTAGATGTCTGTAACTGTCATGAATATTAAATTAGAAAGAAGAACGTACCTCCAGTGCCACCCAAGTGGTAGACTATGTATTGAAGAAGAGCCCTACTGAGCTGGGGAGGTCCAGAAGCATGCAGAGCTTGCACAGGGCCTTGGGAAATGAGGATTTTGCCCAGCAAATTCTAGAGGCATCATTCTAGATGGAGGCAGATGCGGGCAAGCAGCTGAAACCAGAAAAGGGTAGCCTGGTGGCGGTGGGGAGCCTGCATCTGCACTCAGACCAGCCTGGCATTGGGTTACTAGTCAGACCCTGTCCAGTGTTGAGTTCTGATCCTTCGCTAGACCCTGCCAGAGAAACGTGAGCCATGAACACGAGAGCCCCACATCTCCTTGCCTCAGGCTCTCTAGGACAGCCAACCAGGGCTGGGTGGGGGCACCTGAGTTCCAGTCCCCTTCCAAGTAACCCTGTGTTTCCTGGAACTTCACAGCCACACCATCCTCCCTTTCCCAAGCAAGATGCCCTACTTTCTGCTCTTCAGATGCCCTTGATTCCCAGAGTTTAGCCCCCTTATTTGTACGGCACCCCCCAATCCCCCTGCCCCCCCAACACACATAGGGACCACTGCCCTCCCCAGAACCCACTACACACCTCCGGCCACTCCAGCTCTTTGCTGTCCTTCAGCCTGTGTTTTCAATTAAGAGCAAGCCCTGTGACTCCGCCTGCTTTGCCTCTCACCTTGAGATCCCCTGCTCCATCTCAAGAACTAGACCCTGGCCAGTCCTCTGACCTCTCCTGGAGACCGAGGTCTAGCTGGAGCTTCCTTCCCTGCCTTGGGTCCTTGACTCCAGCCACAGTCTTTGTCTTTTGTCCCTCTTTTCTTCTTTCTCTCCTTCTGTCATCCCCCACTTTCTTCTCCCTCCTCACTTCATCTTTCTTTCAAGAAACAGCATAGACCTCACTATGAAAATCGTGGGCCAAGAGTCGAATTGGCTCTGTCCTAGCCGGGCCCCCATAGGAAACCCTAAGAAGCCATTCAGTGGACCTGGATAAATGTTCCAACAGAAACATTATGTCCAGCTCTTGCAGGGAACTTTCTAAAACACAGGTATAGCCACCTCTCTCCAGGTAATTCTGGTGACTTGGGATGGTGAACAGAGTCGGAGCAGGGCCCAGCCTAGCCTGGTCTGGGTTCAGCTGGTCCCCAACCTCATTTCTTATTTTAGCCTCAGGCAGTCTACAGGGCTGCAAGTCAAGCTGCTGGTATTGTGTGAACTCCTCACCAACAGTCTGTGTAGGCCTCATATCTTCAGGGAGGGCTCCTTGACCTCATCCTGGTCCATTCACCTGGGAGTACTCAACAGGCCTATGACGCATGTACCTCTCCAGTCCTTTCTCTGGCCCCTGAATAGTTCCTACTGGGTAATGTTGCTGTCTACACTCCTCTCTTCCTATGAAGCCTGGTCTAGGCACAGACGTGGCTTAGGGAGGAAGGAAGGAAGAAAAGAAGGGAGGAAGGAAGGAAGGAAGGAAGGAAAGAATAAACAAACACAGTACCGTTCTAGGAGGGCAAAGAACTCCACATAGGGATTCTGAAGTCCTGGGTTCAAGTTGTAGTTGGACCGCCGAGGCTATGGGAGTGAAGAAGTTGGTTTTCTCCTTTTATGGTGGGAATCCTTCCTAATCCAGCTATGCTTATGTCACAGGGTTGTTATGGGGGTCAACTAAGGTCATTCTGGAGCCTGACCTCCAGCCACGTGGTAATTGGTAGCACTCTTCCCAGTCTGGGTTGGCAGAGCCAGAGAGGAGCAACCTCTCCTTCGGATGGGACAGATAGCGTCTTGGCTCCTGACCACTACTGTAGGCAGGCCAGGTAGATAGGAAGCAGATGCCAGACAGCTCTTGAGTAGAGAGGGAGGAGGAGGGGGTTGGAAGTGCTGGAGAGAAAGGGGGATAGGTGGCACATACGTTTGGAGGCAAAATTAAGTCTTGATGGAGTTGACTTCCAGGCTTCTACTAGTAACTGCAGATCCCAGCCTGGCCTGCTAGGTGCTTCCAGAATCCTAAGACTTCATTTATCCCAGCCCAGGCCCCCAAGACACAGTTTTCAGATCTGTAAAACAGGGAGATGATGATTGTCCCAGGGTAGTGCTAAAGATGAGATGAAATTGGCCATTTAGAGTCCCTCATGCAAGGTACCCAGTAACTGTGTGCAGGCTGTGAGTAGTTCTCAGCCTGGGCTATATTTTAGAATCACTGAGTGGCTAGGGATGAATGGGAGCCCTGGGAGGATTGGACCTTGGCTTTCTGTATACTGGCTCTCTACCATTGAGCTATACCCCACCCCTAGTCTTCTGGGATTGGACCTAGGCTTTCTGTATACTGGCTCTCTACCACTGATCTATATCCCCACCCCTAGTCTTCTGGGATTGGACCTGGGCTTTCTGTATACTGGCTCTCTACCACGGATCTATATCCCCACCCCTAGTCTTCTTTTCACTTTTAGCACGTTTAGACACTAAGTTGCCCCAGGCTGGTCTTAAACTTACTCTGTAGTCCAGGTAGGTCTTGAGCTTGTGATCCTCCTTTCTTAGCCTTCTAAGTAGTTGGTATTACAGGCCTGTTTGGAAGGATGGAGTGGCTCGGAAGATCACTGATGCCTGGGAGAACCCAGGGACTTCCTGTTTCTTTGGTCTGAGCGGTGGCGAGGTCCAGGTATTTTAAACTGCTCCCAGGTGGCACTGTTCTGGTAAAGAATTCTCTTGCTAGTAGGATCATTACCATTGGGAGGGCTTTTAAAGTACACATTACCACCCACGGATTTTGACTCAGGAGTTTGGTCCAAGCATCTAGAGTTCTACCATATTCCCAGGAGGCTACTGCCAGGGTGCCATTCCTTAAAGATCAGTGCCAGGAAGGTGAATCTAATTGTGCTAAGGTGGCCAGGATGCATGGAAACTTTCATACCTTCTGCCAGCAGTGCTCTTGAAGGGTCTGTATATTTTCTTTCTGACTTGGGGTATATGTAGGAGGAGCAGAGACGGGGGCCAGGACTCCCTCTCCTCTCTTCTAGTTCTGAGACAAGCCCTTCCAGGTTAGTTAGCAGAGCCCTGGTCCTTCAGAAGGCGGAGCTCGTCCTCTAGATAGGGCATCTGTTCCTGAAGACTTAGCTCGGTTGTCTGTGCTGCCTGTTCCTGGTCTCTGAGAACAGCCAAGGGACCAGCCCATGAGCCCTCAGCCTGCCTGAGTCTTGGTCCTGCTCGACAGGGAGTTTTCTGTCTGCATGGGGCTGCTGCTTCCCAGCCTGAGCCTTTCCTGACCCCTACAGAGGCACCGTTGCCAAAAGCAAAGTTGAGCCCTCCAGGGGAAACCCCCGAGTTTCCAAGATGGGCACGGAACGTGGAATCCTCCGTCTGTCTCCTAGTAGACAGCAGGTGGCACAGAAAGAGATTCACTGGGCTTCATGGGAACCTGGAAATTCCACCCACCTTCCTCTTTGCCTGTACATAGGCAGCAAGGAAAACCCCAGCTGTCATTCACATAGTGTGGACATCCTCTTTGGCCCACCACAGTGTGCAATCCAAGCGGCCTGGTGTCTAGCCGCTCCAGGTCTTCCAGAGCCAGCCTGGCTGTCAGTACGCCTGGGCTGTGTCCATTCGCCCCCTCATCAGTGCAGCTCTGCTTAGCATAAGGCCCCAGGAGGCCCTGTGGGCTCTGGGCTCTGCTGAGTCTGAGGCCTTCCTTCATGCTACAGCAGTGGGCAGAGACAGAGAAGGCAGCCAGCAGGAGGTAAATGAAAAAGCCCGGCATTGGTGGGCATTTTAAGTCCTTTTGGGTCACTTTCACTTCCTGTCACCTAGGCCTGGCGTCGTAACCATCATGTGAGACTCTCATTCAGACAGACAGGTCCCTAAAGAGTCCAGATGCTACCTTCCCATCCCCTGCTTCTGGGGTCTACTCCTCACACTTCAGGGCCTCCATTTCTCTAAACCCTCCTCAGTGTGATGTCCCTTGTTCCTTCAGCCTGAGGACACCGTATATCTGGAACTGTCAGCCTCCAAACCCAGGACTGCTGCCCATGGTGACCCAGGCTGTCCGCTTTATACTGCCTGCCCACGTGAGGCCCTGTTTGTAATGCCTATGGTGGTGTGCAAGGCATCCCGTCGATCCACTCTTGAGTGGTCTCTAGAACTGTCTCTGGCTACCTCCCTGCTCTCCCACAGTGTAACCCCTGACCTTCGGATCTACTGTGGCCACCTGTGACTCCATGTTCCTCTTTGCTGAGCACCCACAAATGTGCCACCCAGCCCTACCTGCCCCCCCCCCCCAATGTATTTCTATCCTGGGCCCAGTTGGGATGGGCAGAGGGTGGATCAAAAGCTTCCAGAGACATCGTCTGGACCTACTAGAATTAGCTGTTGCCTCTGGGGAGGGACAAGTAGTAGGCACTCTTCTTCCTTGGTCCAGGGCTGTGGGATGGGACCCTGTAGCTGTAAGGTTCTAAGGATCCACTATGTGTGTTCTCCCTCCACAGGACTGTACTTTCTTCAATAAGAAGGACATCCTCAAGTAAGTGTGGCTTCTTGTCTACATCCCTGGGACTAGGGCTGTGGTTGGGGTGGGGCTGGGGACTACCCGGGGTGGGGGAGGGCTGAGCAGGAGCTGAGGAAGAGTGTGGGACCTGAGTTCAGGTAGGCCTCAGGCACACATCAGGGCTACCGTTTAGACTGAGGAGGTCTCACTGCTCCCTGGGCACGCATCCTTCTCCTGGGAATGGGGCATCAGCTACATTCTGAACTCTGTGTGTTTGAGGCACAGTCTCATTCAGTCCTCCCTAGGACCTTGTAACAGAATCCTGCTCACCCCCTTTACATACGGGACGTTGAAATTTGACCCAAGTCACAAAGCCAGGATCTGGAGAAGTGGCCTTCTAACTCCAGGCCCCTGGCTAATTTTTTTCCTTTTGGGGCCTGCTACCACAGGGCACCCCTTCGTCTTTTAAGATAGGTGCTCTAATACTCCTCTGTCCCAATGGCTGGCATTCCTGGGATGTCCAAAAGCCAAAGACATGCCTACCAGCCCTGAACTGCTTACCAGGGGGGTCCTGGACAAAAGAGACAGCGGTGTTCGCATTCTCAGACCAGCCAGCAGGCATTACAGGATGCTAGGAAACCTGCCACCCTCGCTGGCCCCTCTACCTAGGCTATCCGGTGTCACTAAAAGCCAGCAAAGTCTCAGGATTAGTTTCCCTGGAGATCGATGCTCAGGCTGGGGCTAGAGCCTGGTGTAGCCTCCCCAGAGAGCTGTGTTGTCATTTGTCGTTACCCTGACTGACCACTCTGTGTGGACAGTTCCTCCTCCAGCCTACCATTCTGTCATGTTACTTGAGTGGGCAGAGGATACCCTATTTTTACCTACTGGGGGAGTGCAGAGCCCCCCAGACTTGGTCGTAGGCCTGGCTGTCCTTCCACATTCACAACATTGGGTCCTATGGCCTCGGTGAGGTTTGGTTCCCCAGAACCTCACTTTCTGGGGGTGCTGGTACCACTATCAAGGGGCAGTAATCCAAGGTGTGTCAGCTGACCCCTGGAACTAGCCTGTCGTGAGGCTTTCTGGGGCTGACTCTGACCTTCCAGAGTTGTTGGCACACGTCCTCTTTTCCGTTTTACT